>NC_138775.1:165138619-166498619 GCF_965119305.1 Pelophylax lessonae | reverse complement strand
CTTATTCTCCAAAAATAGTCCGTACATATCCACTACTTATTAGCCCTATATTTCATTAAACTTTTCTTACTGTGTCTTTCTGACTCCTTATAACATCCTTTGTGAGCTTCCAAACCTCTCCACTTCCCGCTTCATTGCTGTTTGTTTGGATCAAGCAATGCACATTAGCTTTGGTCATGTGCACTGCTTTATACACAATACACATCCCATACTCCATAGTCCACATCAGGAGTGAAGAAGATCCTAAATACAGTGGGACCATGAGGAATAAATGTGGAATAAATTATGCCCTAATGAACTATTATGCACAGCATATTAATACATTATGGCAGATTTACCTGTCATATGGTGTTCTGCAGCGCATTGCTGGGACCAATCTGGGGACCTTCACCTGGTCTTACTTCAAGGTGACTTGATAGGCCAGGCCGCAATGACGGCACTCCATGCGCACAGGAGTCATATCACTGCGGCACGGATCTGATCAGGGCTGTAAATGTTCGCTGAGCATTTTTGTATAATGTGAAAGATGATGTTACGTCGAGTAAATAGATACCTAACATGTCACGCTTTAAAATTGCGTCTGCAAACTATGGTGCCCTCTCCACAGGCGACGCTTTAAACGCCTTTACAGGTTACCAGTTTAGAGTGGCACAGGAGGTCTGGTGCTAGAATTAATGCTCTCGCTCTGACATTCGCGACAATACCTCACATGTGTGGTGCGATCACCGTTTACATATGCGTGCGGGAGTAACGCATGCATTCGCATTTGCGTGTAAGCACAGTGGGACAGCACTTGTAATAGCATGGGCCATGACAGGTCCTCTTTATGGAGAGATTTGGGGTCTATTAGACCCCAAATCTCTCCTCTGGCCCCTCTATGCAGCCTATGGCCCCCTATGCAACCGATCGGGCCAGGTAAACAAGGGGGCGGAACCGGAAGTGACAAATACTCACGGCTCCCGCTTTCCAGAGTTACAGAGAGAGGGGAACAACGTCAGTTCCTCTCTCCCTGCACCAGGCAGCCATCGCCGCCAGCCTGCATTTCTCCCGGCCTCCGCAATGGGACCACAGAGCCCAGGAGAGGTGGCGGTGGCGGGTGAGACCCCCTTCCCCCACCCGCAGAAGTGATCGAGGGACTAATTAGCTACTAAGATCACTTTTTCTTCGTAGATAATCACTGCCTGAAAAGAATGGTACCGGGATGATGCCTGTAGGTGCAGGCATCATCCCGGTATAACCACTCAAACCCAAGGGCATACGGGCGCTTCCTTGGGCGGTAAGTAGTTAATTACACATCAACTTTGCTTCCACTTTAAGAATACATACTTGAATACACTTTTTTTTTTTTTTTTAAACCAGAGTTTATTGTCACTTTAAGTTAGTATACACTCTGGTAAAAGATTCCATTGGTGTTTTTTTTTTTTTTATAATACGCCCACAGAAATACCATTTCCGACTGGTTTGCTTGCCACCTTGATTTTCCAAGAAGTCAGCACACAGCTGGAATGCAAATCAGAGACACCCCGTTTCGATAAAGTTTTATTTTTGCTGAGATACTCTCTAAGACTCTTTGCAGATAAAGGGAAGCAGATGATGCTATTTTTGTATTACAACAGTGGTATTTCTCAAATGCTGATAGGGAAGGCAAACCCTCCCACGCCCACTAGTCAGTTTGAGAAAGTTCATGGTAAAATGAGAGGAAGGTACACATCTTGTATAGTTATAATTTATAATAGGACATCAGAAGACTGTGTCACATTTCCCTTGCTAGATTTGGGCTGATTATGGAAGAGCTAAAACCCTTTTGGGAGATTTGTCTTAAAGCAGAGTTCCAGCCTCACACACTCACCTGTCCAACGGTCCAGCGATGCGGCCGCCCGAACCTCGCTCTTCTCCCTCTCTGCTCTGTGGCGCCGGCATCACTGGTGTGGGCACCCGGCTGTGACAGTTTGCGGCTTCAGAGCCGGGTACGCACTGCGCATGCGCGAGTTGCGCTATGCGTCGTGATTGGCCGGCAATCTTCTGGGACCTCTGGCATGTCCCAGAAGATTGCAGGGAGGGAGGGGGAGAGGAGAACTTCCGCTCAGGGGCGCCACGGTGCTCCGAGCGGAAGAGGGAGCGGGTACCTGTCAAAACTAGGTACCCGCTCCCCCCCAAAAAAAATGACATGCCAAATGTGGCATGTCAGGGGGTTAGAACTGCCTAAAGCGGAAGTTCCACTTTTGGGTGGAACTCCGCTTTAACTTCTTGTCCTGCAGACAGATCAGAAAGTGAGTTATTATCTCTAAAGTCAGGAGAAATCTTTTAGTAGACAGTTGTCATTGGAACAAGTGTCCCCATGACTAAATTTACCCTCACCAGAAAAATTGTTCCCATTGGAAGATTTACCCTCACCCATAGGCGTGCGCAGGGAGTGTATATATATATATATATATATATATATATGTGTGTGAATATATGTACTGTAGCACTACTCCCAAGGGAGCTGCTGAATGTGGATCCCCCTGGGTTACTGCTAGCAACAGTAGTACCTTTAAGCATGTTTCCCAAGTGTGAATACCTCATACAAGAACCAGTCCAGTTTCTTTGGGTTTTTAGGTTTATTTGAGAACTTGGATAGGAGAAGGGATGAGTGGGATACTCCAACCAGCTGAACTATGCACATTAGGCAGGGACGATGCAAAAAGTGCTGTCTGACGCTGGTTAACGCTGACTGATGCTGGTTAACGCTGATTGAGCTGGTCACGGCTAGGCCGATTACTTTACTTTGCCTTTTGACTGTGAAATTGGATGATAAGCTTCCTGAGGTAATCTGTCTCCTGAGGCAAGCTGTATCCTGACATAAACTGTATTGCTGAACACTTTAGGGCCCTTCCTGGCGCCCCCTTTACTCCCTAATCTTCAGGGCTTGAACACTGGCACCCCCTTTACTATATGACTCTGGGTAAGCTGGCTCCTTATCCCCTTGACCTCTCTGGAGTGGCCCCCACTCTTAGGCAGACCCCTTGGCTGATGCTTGAGTACTCACGATACTGTTTTTCCAGAAGAACTCTGCCCAGCAGCTCCACTCGGTCAGCACACACACTGGATTTTCTGCAGCCCAGCTCAACCCCTGGTCCCTAGGCCGACTGCCTGGACCACCTTCCTCACTTCAACACGAGGAGAGACAGCCGTCACCTCCTCCTGGGACTTTGCTCCTGCCAAAAGACCCTCTGCCTCAGGTTCTCTCCCGTTTTATTTCCAATCCCATCATTCACCTCTCCAGGTGCCTACCCACTGGGACAGTTACAAAAGCCTGTGCAATTGGCCAGGTTTCCCCACTGTTCAACATGCCTCCCTATTGGACGCAGTGGGGACACTCCCTCAGACCAGATGAATACACACTGAGCACACTGAGCTGACCTAACTAAAGATCAAGCTCCTCTGATAAGCCGATGAAGCAATTATGTTTTTTCCTGCTGCTTCACTGTTAAGCAGAAAATGTCAAACTATATCTTCTATCTAGCACCTGACTAGGAGGGTGCTACATATATATATATATATATATATATATATATATATATATATATATATATATATATATATATATATATATATATATATATAAAAATAATCGTTAGGTACATAGGTTGAAAAAAGACACAAGTCCATCTGGCTCAACCAATAGAAAACAGTAAAGTAAACCCAACTATACAATCCCATATACACAATCCTATACCTGCAGTTGATCCAGAGGAAGGCGAAAAATCTCAACAAAGCCAAGATCCAATTTGCTACAGCAGGGGAAAAAAATTCCTTCCTGATCCCCCGAGGGGCAATCGGATGTTCCCTGTAATAACTTTACCTATAAATATTAGTACCCATTTATATAATGTACACCCAGGAAAAAAAATACAGGATTTTTTTTAAAGCAATCTAGTGAGCTAGCCAAAACCACCTCTGGAGGGAGTCTATTCCACATTTTCACAGCTCTTACGGTGAAGAAACCTTTCTGTATTTGGAGACTAAATCTGTTTTCCTCTAGACATAAAGAGTGCCCCCTTGTCCTCTGTATGGACCCCTTATGTACAATATTTATACATGTAGATTATATCCCCCATCACAGTCCTCCATGCAGTCATGGCCCCTTATCACAGTCCTCCCTTCAGTCATGGCTCCCATCACAGTCCTCCCTGCAGTCATGACCCCCCCCCACCACAGTCCTCCTTGAAGGGTTGGCCCCCATCACAGTCCTCCCTGCAGTCATGGCCCCAATCACAGTCCTCCCTTCAGTCATGGCCCCCCATCACAGTCCTCCATGCAGTCATGCCCCCCCCCACCGCAGTCCTGCATGCAGTCATGGCCCCCCACCACAGTCATGCATGCAGTCATGGCCCCCCCACCACAGTCCTGCATGCAGTCATGACCCCCCATTACAGTCCTCCATGCAGTCATGGCCCCACATTACAGTCCTCCATGCAGTCATGGCTCTTCATCACAGTCCTCCATGCAGTCATGGCTCCCATCACAGTCCTCCATGCAGTCATGGCTCCAATCACAGTCCTCAATGCAGTCATGGCTCCCATCACAGTCCTCCCTTCAGTCATGGCTCCCATCACAGTCCTCCCTGCAGTCATGACTCCCCCCCCCCCCCAACCCAGTCCTCCCTAAGGGGTTGGCCCCCATCACAGTCCTCCCTGCAGGCATGGCCCCAACCACAGTCCTCTCTTCAGTCATGGCCCCCCATCACCATCCTCCATGCAGTCATGGCCCCCCCACCACAGTCCTGCATGCAGTCAAGGCCCCCACCACAGTCCTGCATGCAGTCATGGCCCCCCACCACAGTCCTCCATGCAGTCATGGCCCCCACCACAGTCCTGCATGCAGTCATGGCCCCCCACCACAGTCCTGCATGCAGTTATGGCCCCACATTACAGTCCTCCATGCAGTCATGGCTCTTCATCACAGTCCTCCATGCAGTCATGGCTCCCATCACAGTCCTGCATGCAGTCATGGCCCCCCATTACAGTCCTCCATGCAGTCATGGCTCTTCATTACAGTCCCCCATGCAGTCATGGCTCCCATCACAGTCCTGCATGCAGTCATGCCCCCCCATCACAGTCCTCCATGCAGTCATGGCTCCCATCACAGTCCTGCATGCAGTCATGCCCCCCCAATACAGTCCTCCATGCAGTCATGGCTCTTCATCACAGTCCTCCACGCAGTCATGGCTCCCATCACAGTCCTGCATGCAGTCATGGCCCCCCATTACAGTCCTCCATGCAGTCATGGCTCTTCATCACAGTCCTCCATGCAGTCATGGCTCCCATCACAGTCCTCCAGTCATGCCCTACAGTACTTCCTGCAGTCATGCCCTCCCTCCGCCCCTATTCTTTCCTGTTCCTCCTTTCTTTTCCGTTCCTTCTCTCTTTCCTATTCCTCCTTTCTTTTCTGTCCCTCCTCTTTTTCCTGCATTCTCTCTGCCATCTCTTTCTTTTCCTGTCTAGCTTCCTTTTAATCTCTTCTATCCTCTCATGCTGTCTCTGCAGTCTCATATTATCTGTTATCTTTTTTGGATTAATTTTCTGTTCCTTCTCATCCCTGTCCCATCCCTCACCTAATCTCCGATTCTCCACCCTTTACCATTCCTCTATTGTTTTCTATTCCTCCTCTCTTTCCCATTCCTCTATTGTTTTCTATTCCTCCTCTCTTTCCCATTCCTCTATTGTTTTCTATTCCTCCTCTCTTTCCCATTCCTCTATTGTTTTCTATTCCTCCTCTCTTTCCCATTCCTCTATTGTTTTCTATTCCTCCTCTCTTTCCCATATACATATAACATATATCCCGCTTTAGATGATGCCTGTTGCCTTTAACAAAATTCATCACAAAGTATATGTGGAGCCTTTCGTTCATTCCATAACCTGGCCGGACACACGGATGGAGGTGTATTAGACGCTGACAGCCCTGAGGATTGGGGTACTACATCCTTCAGCAGAACCTATCCTGGTCCAGGCGGCCAAACAAGCGTTACTCAGTCTTAATACTATATGGTATATAAGAGTCCCATTCTTTCTGGTGAGTGAGTTTTCTTACTACCCTCCACGGTGGAAACAAGTATCACCACTTGACCGTTTGGAAGCTGAGCACAGAGCACCTGCACTTTAATGAACCCAGGAATATACCTGTATAATTTGCACTACAAGTCACCCATGAACTCTGCTTTTTTGATTTGACTTTTTTTGGAAATCCTTATGCACTTCTGTGTTTTCAAGTGACAGTTTGTCTCCCACTGGCTCCCACAGATCTGATCTCCTGAATGGCACCCACTGAGTGCATGATGGGGACCATGGAGATGCAGGTGACCGGGGTGTGGTGCAGATGCCCCCAATGGATGATCTCCCCACAAGTGAGAGAGGCAGCTAACTACAGTGTGTGGGGAGGTACTAGAGCTGACTGGGTGCTTAAGCTTAATAAAACAACAAAAGTAAGACACGTGGAAGATGGTGGAGCTTTTAAGGAGGTTGGGAGAAGATGGAGGCAGTGGAGGGGGGGGGGGGGGTTGAATGCAGAGGTCAGAGCTGAAGAGGTTCGAATGTGAGATGTGGATGGAGGATACAGAGGTAAGCAGCTGTGGAAAAAGCCTGAACTCTGCACTCTGTATGTAGCGTAACCCTGAACTCTGCACTCTGTATGCAGCACGCCTCTGAACTCTGCACTCTGTATGCAGCGCACCACTGAACTATGCACTTTGTATGTAGCGCAACCCTGAACTCTGCATTTTGTATGCAGCGCACCCCTGAACTCTGCACTCTGTATGTAGTGCAACCCTAAACTCTGCATTTTGTATGCAGCGCACCCCTGAACTCTGCACTATGTATGTAGCGCAGCCCCGTACTCTGCGCTCTGTGTGTAACCCCCCCTCCTTCTTGAACTCTGCACTTCTGCTATTTTATGCCCCTTTAAGACCCTATTTAATGCTGTTTGGAGTTGATAAAGTTTGAGGGGTCGTGGTTGAGTTCCTGTACCTATTTTCTGAGAAAAAAAGCCCTGCTCTCACCTATTCCAAAAGTTTGGAATTCCCATCACTTTCCATCTCAGTGATATTAGTCATCACCAGGACAAGAAGAGAGAGAGTAGGTCTCCTTAGGAGGGATGTACAAAGGGCAGAGCACTGCATAAAAATCCAACACGCCTGAAAATTTCTGCACTGCTCTGCAATACTCTGTGCGACTCAGCTGATTGGCTGTGCATAGAAATAAATGGACAATTCATGGAAAATGGACAAAGTGACATTCCATTAAAGTTTAGAAATAGAAAAAGTGTAAACATTGCTTTGCGTTGAAAAATGCAAAGCACCACCCCCCTAGTCCCCCCACCAACAGCTGCGATCGCTATCCGCAGAGAAAACCAAGTGTTCTTCTTTGCAGGTAGTGTGAACCTACCCTAAATAAAATTGGACTATACATGCACAGTCAAGGAGCAGCTGCCGAGCTCACAGAAGTGTGTCTGGTGCATGTTTCTCAATACCTTCGAATTTCCTGTAATTGTCACTTAATTCTTCTGCTGCCTGTAATAGTTGCCGTTGTACACACTGATAACCAGGAAATTGCAGTCAATCCACATTATTGCATCTTTATTCCATTCCAAGAAACTCAACTTCAGATAGACTTTTTTTTTTTTTTGCCTACTGGGCACTTTTACCACCTTCTTGCCAAAGCCAATTTTCAGCTTTTTGCACTTTCACACTTTGAATGACTATTGAGCGGTCATGCAACACTGTGCCCATATGACATTTTTATCATTTTTTTTACACAAATAGAGCTTTCTTTTGGTGGTATTGATCACCATTGTTTTTTTTTTTTTGGTAAGAAAACAAAAACATTTTTTTTTTTTAAAAACCAAAGTTTTTCTTAATTTGGTATAGAATTTTGCAAATAGGTAATTTTTCTCTTTCATTGATGTGCGCTGATGAGGCTGCACTGATGGACACTGATGAGGCGGGACTGATGGGCACTAATAGGTGGCACTGATGGGCACTGATAGGTGACACTGAAGGGCACTGATGGACACTGGTAGGTGGCACTGATAAGTGGCACCGAAGGGCACTGATAGGTTGCACTGATGGGCACTGATAGGCGGCATTGATGGGCACTGATAGGCAGTACTGATAGGTGACACTAATGAGGAGGCACTGATGGGCACTGATTGCCAGCACTGTTGAGCACTGATTGGTACCTGATTATCAGTGTAGATGTCCCTTTCACACAAGCTGGGTATCAGCCCTCCTCTCCTCTCCTTTCCTCTCACTGTCAGCGTGAGGAAAGGAATGCCGATAACCTGCTTGCGTTTACATTGTGATCGACTGTGATTGGACACAGCTGATCACATGGTAAAGAGCCACTGATTGACTCTTTACCTCGATCTGTGAGCTGTCAGCTGTGTCCGCTGCTGATCACTGGAGGATGTCATATGACGCCGTCCTAAAACTGTCCGGCCGTGCTGTAGCCGTCACTCGGCTATAGCGTGGTTGGCAAGTGGTTAATTTACTGTCCTGTACTGTTTAAAATAAAACAAAAGACAGCGTTTGATGCAATACTCACCTTTGTTCCAGAGCTATCCTTAGCAGCTTCACAGTTTCATGGTCCAGCATTAGTCCTCTACTGGGTTGAATGACACCCAGCATCATTAAAGATTACTTCACCTTAACCAAAAACTGCCTATAAAGGCCAGGGTCACCTGTAGATAAAAACAAGCTGTGCAGCTTTGGCTAAAGTTGAATTAAGCCCTTATCAAAAGTGTAGGCCATTTACATACCTTCCAAAGCCTTGCTAAAAAGCTCCCAGAGATAGCAATATCCAGTCATGCCTTGTTGCTAAGGATTTTGCGGCAGTTTTTCTTTTATGTGCATGCGCCTCCTACTTGCATAGGCAGTTTTTTGGTAAAGGTGAACTAACTCTTTAGTAGAACTAAAGGCAAAACTATTTTTTTTAGTAAGGAAGGGAGTACGGGAGAGTTATAACTCCAGCCAGTTTTATTTTTGCAATCTGTGTCCTTTGTGGAGATTTCCCTTTACTTCCTGTCCAATTAGTAAAACAGGAAGTGAGAGAAAATGCCTTCATCGTCAGGGACTCCCTGGTTGTCACCAGGGATAACAGAACTAGTGTCTCCTCTATTCCTGTTTTTGTGATAACCCAAAATGTGGGATTTTCTTTCTATTCTGGAATCGTGTATCCATTACTGTAGCAGTGGATTTCATTATGTATGTAATAATGTCATGGTGCGGACATCTAATTCAGTATAACTACATCTTGTTATTTTTATATTTGTAAATGGTATAATCCAGCTCCCCTATATGTTGGAGCTAGTTAGTAGACTATTTATGCCCAAACAGAAAAAAAGGAAAAAAGGGGCTTTTCAGGTGACACATACAATATGACATACAAATCGAGCATACATACAAATTACATTTTTATTTTACCAGAGATTCATGTTCTTATTAAAAAAGTAAAAACACCTTAAAACATAAGAGGAAAAGGGCACAACTTAAGAATCAACCCGTCATAGATTTCTATCTACTTCATTAATACCTGTCCACAGGCCCTACGTTTTCATTTCCTTACATTTTGACCCTGGGTTTAGTGTTTGTTAAACTTCAACACGTTTCGCAGGTATTGCCCCTGCTTCATCAAGAACCTGTGGAGTATCATTATCAAGGTGTAATGGGTTCATGCTGGCAGATGCACCACACCGAAAGAGAGATCACCAGTCAACATTTAGTAGAGGATAGGTGAATGATTGATAGCCCCTCCCCCTCCATTCATAGATTCTGTTCCATTCATATAAGCTGTAGTACCAGTCTCCATGGGCGGAAAGTGCATGGATAGTCAGGCTCTCTTGATGAGAGCCCATGACAGCCCTTTAGTTGAATTAACCTTTTTAGCACACATAGATTATAGTGACAGGGAGGAAGGGTTGGCAGAAGAGGGGAGGAATACTGCTAATAGAAGAGGAGTCAACACAATTGACACATCTTACTGATTGTGAGCTTTGTCCCTTGTGCTAATTTTTCTGTTTTTCATTTTCACATCACAAAAGCAAAAAAGAGATGTTTATGGTTAAGGTTTTTTATAGATTGCAGACCTCATTACTTGTGGCTGGGAAGGAGGGAGTGGGCAGTAAAAACAGGCAATTGATTTGTGTTTTTACTGCTCCTGACCACCCCCTTAACATATAGAAAGGTGTTCTGTACAGTAGTCAGAACTATAGACGGTTAGATGGTCTGGACAAATTTAGGGACTCAAATGTAAAAGTTTAAATAATAATAGCAATTTATTTTGGATAATTCATGTATAGTCATACAGATATTGTCATTAATATGGTGTTTAACATAACCTGGTGGCTGGAGGGGGAGGTACACACATTGTAGCAAAAGATATACCACAGGTCACTTTCAGTTGGCAGCACTGCTTCCAGTCGTGACCTATTCAATTGAATGTGTGAACCACTACAACTGCCCTGCAATAAAGGCAGTTGCAGCAATTTGCTGCAGCCTTTCAAGGGTCAAAACAAGTGTCCCCAAGGCAACATATCACCTCCAAGCTGCCTGTCAAATGCCTCTGAAAAGAGATCCACCATGGATTGCTTTTCAGAAGAGCCGCAATGACAGATGCAAGTGTAGATGAATCCTTAGAACGAAATTGCATTTTTGGCAGATCAACAGTTCCATTTCTGTAAATAGAACAAATAGAGAGCAAACCGGCATAGTGTAAAACACTAAATGTAACTTTATTGCAAGAGAGCAACCGAATATGGCATAGGGTCCACTACCTGATGAAGAAGGTGCCCCCTCAAAACATGTAAGCAATGGGGCTACTCTGAGGTTGTGCCAATGTTGGCAATTCAGGTTCGAAGGTCAGACAGCTAAGCCTGGAAACATACTCTATTGGTTTTATGATTTGCAAGCTCATCCAGTTTTTTTTTATACATACCTAACTTTTATGCAATAAAATGACATTAAAAGTATTACACTACGTGGTGCGCTAGGTTTCTTGTATATACCAAGAATTTCCCAACCCTGGAGAGAACTACAAGGTGGTGGCCCCTATGCCATACTTGATTGCTCTATGAGAGACCCTCTTTTGTTGGATATTATCATTTCCTAATCTTTGGTATCTTTTTTCACTTGAGCACAGACACTATTAGGGCTCTTTCACATGGCCGCTCCGATTTCTTCTTCCGCTGCGGCACTTTTTTTTTTTTCACGGACACAGATGACACTTGTGTCATCCGCTCCGTATGTCCGCATATCATCCCATCCGTTTGCGGATGATATACGGACATAATGTATGTCTATGGGGATTGCGGATGTCAGCGGATGACACCGCTGACATCCGATTTTGCATCCGTTACGTTTTTTTAAGGGAAGAAAAATAGGGTATAGATGGTAATCCGCTGACATCCGCAATCCCATTGACATACATTATGTCCGTTTTTCATCCGCAAAAAAATGGGATGAAATACGGACATACGGACCGCCCGTGTGAAAGAGCCCTTAGGCTGTTTTCAGGTATTTTTCTGTACTTGCAGGATCTTTAACCAATTCAATACCGGAAACTTTCACCCCCTTCCTGCGCAGACCAATTTTCAGCAGCCGTGTCTGGTGTGTACAGCGGGTGACAGATCGCGCAAGAGCACAGCCCGATCCTGGGAGGAAGTCCTCCCAGAACAACAGTGCTCCTGCCCAGTCGTCATTTTACAATATGATGGACTGGAAGAGGTTAAAGGGTGCAAATTTGCTTGTATTGCAGACGTGTACTGCATATTTATTTATTTATTTTGCTTTGGCATAAATTTTAAGGCTCCATTCACATATAGACGTCTAGGATCGTGGGCAGAATTGCCGAGATTCTGACTATGATCCAGAACCACTGCAAGTTGCGGGACACCTGTGCGATTCCCGTGACTTGCAATGGCACCCCAAATGCGGCGTGATATTGCCGAAATTGTCGCCCGACGAATTGCGGTAAAATCATGCGAACAGAATCGCGGGACCCCTGTCGCCACACAAAAAAGAAGAACTTCATTTGGGTGACAGGCGTCCCGCGGTTCTGTGTGCGTGATTTTACCGTGATTCGTCGGGCTACAATCGCAGCAAAATTGCGCCGTGTTTGGGGTGCCGTTGCAAGTCACGGGAATCGCATGGGCATCCCGCAAATTGCAATCTGAGACGCCTATATGTGAATGGAGCCTAAGGAAGCACTGCCACTATTTATCTGAAGTACATACTTTTAGGGTGTAAATGTAGCTTTGTTACTGTACTCTGCAACCCTCCACCCTCAAAATGATATGCCTCTGCACACAATGTTTGCAAAAGATAGGAAAATGGAAAATGGAGGGTCCTGGACTATAATGTGATCCTAATTCATGAGTTTAGGTTGTAGGTCTTTTATAATTAAAAGCTTTAGACGGGGAGTCTCAAAAAACAATGAGCAGATTGATTAGACATTCAAAAGTAAAGAAACTTGGCAGATCGGCTGTATATTCTTTATGTGTTTAACCACTTAAGCTCTGGAAGGTTTTACCCATTTCATGATCAGGCCATTTTTTACCTTAACTGGTAATTGTGCAGTCATGCAACGCTGAAACCAAATTTAATTTCTATAATTATTTTCACACAAATAGAGCTTTCTTTTGATGCTATTTGATCACCCCTGGATTTTCTCAAATGTAAAAAATCTAATTTTTTCATAAAATTAGGCCAAAATATAGTCTGTAGTCTTTGGTAAAAAAAAAAAAATCCCAATAAGTTTATATTAATTGGTTTGCATGCAAGTTAAAGCATCTACAAACAATGGTATATATACTGGAATTTTTATTTATTTGTTTATTTATTTATTTTACTAGTAATGGCGGTGTGACAGGAGTCACTTTAGGCACGGGGGTTGTGGACCCCAAATTCCTTTAAAGAGGTTGGGAGGCACCCTGTCCAGCCTTGTGTGGCTTTCTTATGTTTAAGTCACCCTGCATCTTTTATGGATGTAGGGTGAACGGGAGGGTGGTGTACACTGAGAATATGGTTTGGACTACTTCAAATGGGACAGTAATGTGCATTACCAATATTTCTCAGGAAATATGGAGATCTATCTTATTCCTATACACTGTAAGGCACAGGAAGTGCAACTCCTAATTTGGGCGTCCAGGAACTATGAGAGACACCATGTCTGCTAATCAATGTGTATTAGCTGCAGAGAGAGGAGGGGATTGTTTCCAGCAGCCCTTCCTAAAGAATGTCTACTGATTAAGTGCTTTTGTCTAAAATAGGACAGTATGTTAATTGGGTCGGAGACTTTTGATAAGTATGTTAACGAGCTCACCTGGCTGTCTACTAAGGGATGTAATTACACAGTCATTGTTCATGTGGTATTCTCAAAGTGTATATAAATGCTGTTTTTCTTTCAATAAAAGAGAAGAAGAGAGTTATAATCACTTGACCACAATACGGAGCCTTGTCTCGTACTTGGGGGGGGGGGGGGGGGATTATTTGTATGGGCTTCATGTATGGCGGATTGGAGTGGTCGATAGCTGTCCTGGTGTTCGGGAGTGGACTATCCTAGACTACTAAAACCCCTTTCGTACTTGGGGTGTTGTTACAGGCGGTGATGGGCGACATATAGTGGGACTGTGATAGAGCGGCGGACAATCTGACACTAAGTGACGCTGGGGGGGGGGCTGACTAACTGACACTGACATCACCAGTAATCAAATGTATTCATACATTTAGGCCAAAAGGTATTCTGCTACAGGTCTTTGGTAAAAAAAATCCCAATAAGTGTATATAGGTTGGTTTGTGTGAAAGAAATAGCGTCTACAAACTATGGGATACAGCATATACTTGAGTTTCTATTTATTTATTTGGTATACTAGTAATGGCGATGATCACTGACTTATAGCGGGATGGCGAGCAATCTAACACACACTCACTGTGTTCAATCATAACTGAACGCCAGTCAATTCAAGAACACTTTTAATGCTGGAGACAATAATATGCTACAAAAGAAGTAGCTAGGTACCGTTCTTGTATTTCTTATCATGGTTTTGATCCTACCTTGTATATCTGTACTAGTAAATCCCAAACCATATTATTAGGGCACCACTTCTAGTAGAAGCATTGGGTTGTGTTTTCCCAACACAGTCCTAGCGCAAAAGTTAGACAATTTTCCTTATGTCCTATTGTTTTAGTTCACACTCAACAAAGTAGGACAGGTTACATTTTTGTGCAGCATGTTCCAATGTGATGTAACAAATTACAATCCCATTGAGAATAAACTGAATAAAAAATAGAAAAATAAAGTGATGTAATGTTTTGTAATATTGCATTAAAGACAGTAGCCTCCAGTCACACCAGTACGACTTCAGGCACGACATGCGATTTAGTAGCTCATGTATTACTTTTTCAGGACTTCAGCACAATTTCACTGCCATAGACTAGAATGTAAATCATGCTGCAAATCGTACCTGTATGTATCAGCACTACTTGAGCCTGAAAGAAGTTAACCACTTGCCGACCGCTCACGTTGCTGCTACTGCAGCAGAGCGGCTCGGCTGGGTATGGTGACGTAGACCTACGTCGCCAGACACCTCCCTCTTTCAGCGGCGCGCGTGGCGCCAGATGCTCGCTCCCGCTGTGGGAGTCGGGCCAAGGGAGGAGATGCGGTGATCACCACCTCTCTTCCCCGATCGTTGGGGAAAGAGCGAGGAAATCCGCCCGCTTGTGTAAACAAAGCGGGCGGATCTCCTATGTGACAGGCAGTGACAGATCACAGGATTCAGCATAGCTGAGCCTGCGATCTGTGTCTGTGTCACACAACCCCCTCCCCCCCACACACGTCAGTAAGCATGAGGCATACATTTAACCCCTTGATCACTAACAGTGTTAACCCCTTCCCTGCCAGTGTCATTATTACAGTAACAGTGCATATTTATAGCACTGATTACTGTAGTAATGTCACTGGTCCCCCCAAAAGTGTAAAAAATGTCAGTTAGGGGTCCGATCTGTCCGCCACAATGTCGCAGTCCCGCTAAAAAATCGCAGATCGCCGCCATTATTAGTAAAAAAAAAATAAACACTAAAAATGACAAATCTTTCTTGTAGTTAGTAAACGCGATAACTTTTGCGCAACCAATCAAAATTCGCTTATTGTGATTTTTTTTTACCAAAAATATGTAGCAGAAAACAAATTGGCCTAAAATGTTAAAAAAATTTGATTTGTAAATTTTTTTGGGGGAATGTTATATATATTAGAATGGGAAAAATATATATATTTTTTTCAAAATTGTCGCTCTTTTTTTCAAAAATTTAAAGTCGCGCAGTTCCAAGTTGAAAAAAGTGGCCTGGACGTTAAGCAGGAAAATCCTCCGGTCTTAAAGTGGTTAAATATTAACACTTTGGTAATTAAGCTTTTGTTCATAACATCACTGCTCCCCAATGTGACATTGGACAGCCCCACTCACTGAAGTAGCACTGAAGTCTTATCAAATCGTTACAAATCTCACAGAAGTGGTACTGTAGTAGTGGTGAAGTAGTGTTGAAGTCGGACTTTAAATCGCACTGCTACTAACTTGTACCCAGTTTGACCGCAGGTCAACCGCTTGCCGACCGCCCACAGTATATTTATATATTTAGTCAGCCCCTCCTGGGCAAAGCAACGTAGTACTACGTCGCTCGCCCAGGAGCCTGCAGGGGCGAGCGCGCGTCACCGGAGGCGCGCTCCAGCCCCCGCTCGTTCACGGGCATCCCCGCGCGAGTGACCGTCGGCTCCGATGTCTGCCGGTCACTCGCAATCTCCCGCTGGAGAGGGAGAAAGGCAGGCGGCTGATGTAAACACAGCCGCCTGTCATTCTCCCTGGTGTAAGAACAGAGATCATACGATCCTGCTATGTAGGATCGTATGTCTCTGTGGTTACATCACAAGCCACGCCCCTTTACAGTTAGAATCATGCCCCTAGGGACACACTTAACCCCTTGACCACTAATAAAGTTAATGTATGTATAGCACTGATTACTGTAGTAATGTCACTGGTACCCCCAAAAGTGTCAACAATGTTAGTCAGGGGTCCGATCTGTCGGCCGCAATGTCGCAGTCCCGCAAAAAAAATTGTGTTAAAAAAAAAAACAACAAAAATGACATAAATCTTTCCCTTAGTTAGTAAACGCAATAACGTTTGTGCAAACCAATCAAAATACGCTTATTGCAATTTTTTTTACCAAAAATATGTAGCAGAAATAAATTGGCCTATAATGTTAAAAAATTTAGATTTTTACATTTTTTGGGGGGAATTTCATATAAAAAAATGTGAAAAATATTGTTATTTTTTTCAAAATTGACGCTATTTTTTTTGTTTATAGCACAAAAAATAAAAATCGCACAGGTGATCAAATACCACCAAAAGAAAGCTCTGTTTGTGGGAAAAAAGGACGTCAACTTCATTTGGGTACAGCGTCGCAGGACCGTGCAATTGTCCGTTAAAGTCACGCAGTGCCGAATCGCAAAATAGGCCCTGGTCTTTGAGCAGGAAAATCCTCCAGAGCTTAAGTGGTTAAAGAAGTAGTTCATGTATTACTTTTTTAGGACTTTAGCAGGGTTTCACTGCCATAGACTATAATGTAAATCGTTCTGCAAATCATACCTGTGTCTATATCAGCACCACTTGTACCCGAAAGAAGTTAAATATTAATCCTTTGCTAGTTAAACTTTTGTTCATAACATCACTGTTCCTCCCTGTGATATGGGCAGCTCCTCTAGCACTGAAGTCGTAAATCATTATAACTTTCACAGAAGTAGTGCTGAAGTAGTGTTAAATTGTGGTTGAAGTCTGGCTTTAAATCGCACTACTTTAAATGTTACCCGGTGTGACCACAAGCTCAAACAGCCACCACTGTGCATTATTCACAGAATAACATTGTTTACTGTAGAATGAATAGGCCCCAAAGTTAACTTATGCTTTGTTCATGGAGGGCAAAGCAATAAGTTGAGTTTACTGCTGGAACCCCCAGTTCCACACATTTATCCTCCCTTTGTACCCCTGCCACTTTTCTCTCCCACAGGAATGATTAAAAGTCTTGGGAAGACTCATCCTGCCTATGTGCTGGGTGTCTGAGAGGTCAATTGCCAAGCATCTGGACTGTTACATGGGAGGAAAGCAAGTGAGTAAAATGTGCCCCATGAACATTTTTTCTGTGCTATGAGTAGCTGATGTAATGGATGGTGAAAGGAAGATGAGGGTGTACTGGTAATAGCTACCAATAAAATGGTCAACTTGCTATGCCTTGGTGCGCTTCGCTTCAAAGCCTAAGTTTGATCAAAACTAAAAACTTTTTTAAAAAAATGAGCACTAGGGACGTTACTTACAATTATCTCTTCCATTCATAGAAGCCACACTATAGATTCCATGAATGAAAAACAATTTCTAAAAGTTTTTTCACACCAGGTGACGTGGGACTGTGTTGGGTGGCTTTTCCAGTGCTGTCCCACTGCACCCTCATTGCAAGACACAGCAAAATGCCTTGTCTCTGGTGTGGCCGCGGCATTGAGCTGGTGTGCAGACGATGTGTGCCAAAAAGTTCTGTGTGCAGTATCTTTCTCTAGCACAGCGTGGGTCACCACGTGCTGGCCAATAGAATTCTATAAAATGTCAATGTGGGACATTTCAATAAAGTTCTTTAAAAAAAAAAGTATAAACAGTGCAATGTCCTGCTATCAGCACATCAATAGTATGCTGGTCTGGCCAGACCACACTGCACACCAGCTGCTGGGTTGCAATGCAGTGGTTGATGAGAACGAGTCCTAAAAAGAGGAGATGCACCTTTCGTTAATTTGCCCATCCTTCATAAATAGATTGCTTTTCATTCATAGTACAGCTTATATGAATGGAGGAGGTGGACAAAAAGAGTGGATATAGACGGCACTCTTGATGAGTGCACATGACAGGTCCCTCAGCTTTATTAACCTCTGCCAAATTGGAAAAATATGGTGGCAGGGATAGAGGAGGACAGTTCCCCCCTCGCATGGATGGGAGAGGAAAGGAGAGAGACAATCTGCTCCTTCCCCCCCCCCCCCCCTTCCTTCTGTGTGCACCATGGGAGTTGTGAAGCTAAGCAGCTGAATTTGATTGTTCAACTGCTGGGCTTCACACTTCCCCAGTACTCACACAGGAGGAGAGGGGTGGGAGGAGAAGGAGCAGATCGTCTCTCTCTTCTCCCATCCATGCGAGAGTGGTGGAACTGTTCAGTGCAGGCTCTGGCCTGTATAAGATAGACGCTCTCAGCTCAGAGTCCTGCTGAGGAGGCACTGATAGGCAGAACTGACAGACAACACTGATGGGCAGCACTGATAGGCTGCACTGATGGGCACTGATAGGTGGCATCGATGAACACTGATAGCTGGCACATTTTCAGTGTAAACAATGTACTGACAGTCTTGCCAGTTAATGGCTCTCCTTTCCGCACACAGACACAGCGTTGGAGGAAAGGACTGCCGATAACAAGTCTGTTTACATGTGATCAGCTGATCACATGGTAAAAGGCCGCTGTGATTGGCCCTTTACCGTGATCTGTGATTAGCTGTGTCCAAATGACACAGCAATCACAGAGTGTGCTGGATGTGCATGCCAGGGGGCACAAGGGAGGCATGGTTCTGGGAGGATGTCCATGGATGCCCTCACAGAACTAGAGGTCCGGGGCTCGGATAGAAGGGGGGTGGTGGGGAGGTCATGGGCACCCTGCATGGTTTCTTGCACCGGGGCCCTGAAGGTTCTAGTTGCGTCTCTGATCACACTAGTGATAAGTAATGTGCCTTGTGCTGATTTTTCTTTCAATTTTGAGCAAACTTAGGTTTTAAGCCCTTCCTGTATTGCACTGTCACTGTAACAGTCAAAGCGTGTGGAGGTACAGAGGGCTAAAGAAGGCCCTAGGGCCCATTCACATCATTGTACTGTAGCAACTGTGCTTCACAACATGTCACACGTTGGTGCAATTCATTCTAAATAGCACCCCAAAGGGCCTTGCAAATGAAAGTATGTTTCAGAGCAGCCTAACATGTGGCAATTAACGTGTTGGGTTGCACTGTCAAAAATGCTACATTCACTAACTTGCACTGCATGCCCCATCCAATGAATGGGCTGCCTTAATGCAACCTATGCTAACACGAGGCATAACATACTGTACATTATTGTGTGTATGCTTATGCAGTGTAAGCCTTTTTTTTACTGTAGCACCCTTCTAGGTAGGTGCTAGAGAGAAAGTATAGTTTGAGCTCTGTCTGCTTACCAGAAGAGCTGCAGGTGAATCTATATTGTTCTCTGCCTACCAGAGTGCCGGATCTGTTAGTGAGGTCTGCTCATTGTGCTCAGGATGCAACTCATTCTGTCTGTAGAGTGTTTTACACTGGTCCAATAGGGAGGCATTTTGGACAGTGGTAGGAAACCTGACAAATGGGCGCATAGGCTTTTGATACAGTCCTGATGATTGGCAGAGGGAAAGCGCCTTGGTGCATGTTGGGATACTGTATAAAAGCCAGGAGCACATGTGCTCGAAGTCTTTCCTCTGGATAGCACAGTCTCGGAGGGAGGGGGGCAGCTGCCTCCTCCTCTGTAGAGGTGCCATTCGCCCTCAGGGGGTTGTCCTGAGGGCCTGGAGAGTAGCAGTGAGGGACTGAACCCGGAGGTCCAGAGGAGCTGACTGAGAGGGGAGACACTGGAGAATCTGTCTCTACAGAACAGTGAGTACAGAATCTCGTGTCAAGGGGCCTGACCTGAGGGGGCCCCTTGCTTCTAGGATAGTCAGTGGACGGGTGTCAGTTGAAAGGGGATGCTAGTGAGAGTGTCCTGAAGATAAGTCATTATCCGCCAAGTCGTCTTGTTAGAAAGTAAAGCGCAAGAGACTTAACCCTTTCTACACTTGTGGCAGTGTAGAAGGCCTGAAGATAGAAGTCCTCAACTAATGTGAATAGTTCAACTGGAGTATACCACTATTCCCTTCTCCTATCTCAGTTCCAAATAAACACCCAAAACAACTAAAAACAACACCCCTAGACTGTTTATTTGTGTGACGAGCCAACGGGAGCATGGAGGGATTCACAGACTACATTTCAAGGCAACCGTGTGCTGGTAATCAGGGGAGCCCGTCAAGTCACTATTCAGCAGGCCCTGTGGGGACAGTGCTACATTACATTGGAGCGATTTGGCATGCAATTTGACAGGTCAAAACGCATGACAAGTCGCAGCCTGTTGCCGGCAATGGCACCACTCTAATCGGTGCGACGCCGCACCAATTTGCAAAAGTAGTTCCCACACTATTTTTGCTAATTTCGGGTGCGACTTCAATAGACGTCTGTGCATAAAGCCGCACAGATGTCTTTCAGGTAGCACCTGAAATTGCGCTGACCTGCTACTTTGAAATCGCACTATTTCACGTGAAGTAGCACGAAGCATCAATGTGAACCAGGGCTAATGGACACTTAAAGAAAATAGTTCCAACATTGAGTAAACCTTTACCCTTAGCAGTATTCCCGAGTGTGGCTCTGGGTTAATATAGAGTACTAAAAGCGGTAACCCCAAGCCACATTCAGGATTACCCCACAATAAAACTCACGTTCCCCTGCGATCCCCCGCCGTCCTCCAGCCATCCTCCCGCTGTCCTCCCGCTGTGTGCTCAGCCGATACCGGCACCTGTCTTCCGGTTCCCTTCCCTGCGAGCGTTGCGACATAGGGGGGTGGGACGGGGGACAATTTAAAAAATGTAAATACACTAAATGACATTAAACAAAGTTGTGATCCTAACGGATTACACTGTATGATGTCATTTCACCACAGGATTACAGCTGGTGGCTTTTCCAGTGCCCTGCCTGTGCTTTTCCAGTTCTTTGTCTTCCCAAATTTTTTTTAGTTTTGGTGCAGAATGAGTAATTTGAAAATAATGAAGAATTTGATGAAACCACTAATTCTGCACCAAAACTGAAAAAAACTTGGGAAGTATATCAAATGATTCTTCAGAACTTCCAATGGAGCTATGTGCCAGAAAGAGACATCAGAATTGTCGCTGTCGTCACTTTCCATACCTGAGGACGAATTTTTCCACGAATCGCTATCGCACAGTTCTTCAAGTAACTCAGTTTCGCTGTCGCTGTTTTCCAGTTAGTCTAAAATTGCTTTTGCGCAAGAAGAACGCTTTTTGGACGCCATGATCATTCTCAATTTTCCAGGCAGAAATAACTGGAAAAGCACAGGCAGGGCACTGGGAAAGTCACCAGGTGCAATCCTGTGGTGAAATGGCATGATATAGTGTAATCCGTTAGGATAACAACTTTGTATCATGTCATTTGGTTTATTTACAATTTTGAAATTGCCGCCGGTTCCACCCCCATGTGTCGCAATGCTCGCAGGGAAGGGAACCGGAAGACAGATGCCGGCATCGGCCGAGTACACAGCGGGAGGACAGCGGGAGGATGGCTGGAGGATGGCTGGGGAGGACGGCGGGGAATCACAGGGGAAGGTGAGCTTTATTGTGGGGTAATCCTGAGTGTGGCTCGGGGTTACCGTTTTTGGTACTCTATATTAACCCCGAGCCACACTCGGGAATACCGCTAGGGAGGTTATTATAATTTATGTTTTTGTGTTTTAAACGTTATCATACCGGGGATGTCTACTAGACTCTTGTTTGGATAGATTTAAGTGGGTTATTCCTAGGAATTACAGGCCTAAAATATAAAAAACAACATATTTCCATGCAAAACAATGTACCGCTTTTAGCACAAAAATTCAGACATAATCAGACCGCCAGGGAGGTTAATCAGTGGTAAGGGTAAATCTCCTCTGCCTTCACTGCAGTTTACTAATTATATACAAGTATTCTTTAAAATAAGGCACTATTAACCACTTGTCGACCGCCGCACGACTATTTACTGCGGCAGTCAGCCCCCTACAGGCAAAACGACGTAGGGCTAAGTCGCTCGCCCACGAGCCTCTAGGGGGCGAGCACGCGCCGCCGGAGGCGCGCTTCCGCCCCCGCTCGTTCACTAACATCCCCGCGTGAGTGACCGGCGGCTCCGATGTCCGCCTGTCACTTGTGATCTCCCGCTGGAGAGGGAGAAAGGCAGGCGGCTGATGTAAACAAAGCGGTCTGTCATTCTCCCTTGTGTAACTGCAGAGATTATACGATCCTGCTATGTAGGATCATATGTCTCTTTGGTTACATCACAAGCCACGCCCCCCCCCCTCACAGTTATAATCACGCCCCTAGGGATACATTTAACCCACTGATCACCAATAAAGTTAACCTCTTCCCTGCCAGTGTCATTTTTACAGTAACAGTGCATATTTATAGCACTGATTACTGTAGTAATGTCACTGGTACCCCCAAAAGTTGCAAAAATGTCAGTCAAGGGTCCGATATGTCCGCCGCAATGTCGCAGTTCCGCAAAAAAAAATTGCAGATCGCTGCCATTACTAGTTTAAAAAAAAAAACAATAAAAATGACATAAATCTTTCCCTTAGTAATTAAACACAATAACTTTTGTGCAAACCAATCAAAATATGCTTATTGCTAATTTTTTTCTTACCAAAAATATGTAGCACAAAACAAATTGGTCAAAAATGTTAAAACATTTTGATTTTTACATTTTTTTTGGGGGGGGGGGGGATTTCATATAAAAAAATTGGAAAAATATTGTTATTTTTTTCAAAATTGTCACTATTTTTTGCTTATAGCGCAAAAAGTAAAAATCGCACAGGTGATCAAATACCACCAAAAGAAAGCTCTGTTTGTGGGGAAAAAAGGACGTCAATTTCCTTTGGGTACAGTGTCGTACATCCGCGCAATTGTCTGTTAAAGTCACGCAGTGCCGAATCGCAAAATAGGCCCTGGTCTTTGAGCAGCCAAATCCTCCGGGGCTTGAGTGGTTAAAATAAGGCACTATTAACATGAATGGTGCAAAATTAAAGTAGTCATCTGTTTGTTTTATTGCACCTGGCACACAGCATGAGCACCACACGGAACGTGGAAATGACACACTTATCTGTAGATCAAAATGAGTTAAGCAGTTGCTTGGAAAATTTAGCAAAAGCTATCAAGTACAGACAATGGTGTGCAAGCTATCTTATTTAGTCATGGTATTGTGGTAACGTCTGAATCTAGTGGACAACCTATTGTGCTAATAGGGTGCAAATTCTTGAGTACAAACACTTAACTGTATATATATATGTAGTTGAAACAAAGAGGAAGGTATAGAAGTTTATTGGGTTGTGGCTGGTTTGAACAGGAACTAAAGCCGTTGAGGGGAGATGACAGGAAGCTCAAACTACTGAGGTATAAAACAACAAAAAAAAAGTATAAATTTTACATATGTATAATCAAAATGCATACTCTTCATGGGTGTATATCATCTTCTTTGATGGTATCTATTATGTGTGACCCATTTAGAATGGCTTCAGTATGGTAAGGTTCTGGTGGTTAGGGATAACATATTTGAATACTACCTCAGTCTTCTAACCTCAACACACTGAGCTGTCAGAAAACATCAACCTGCACAGAAACATTGCCTTGCTAATATTTCCAGATCTTATTATGGGAGTCGGATGCTCAGGTTCCTGGTCTCCTCCTAAACTAGACATCCATTCTATGTGTGTTTTTGCTGAGCCTACTTCTTCCATGTTGCTACAGGCGGTCCCCGGGCTACAAACATCCAACTTACAAATGGAGGGAGACAACAGGAAGTGAGAGGAAATCTCCCCTAGGAAGGGAAAAAAACAACTCAAAAAGTTTCAAAATCCAATTGTCACAGGGACAGAAAGTGAGGTGACATCTTCTGAACGGGGGCACAGACAGCAAAACAAACCTTACAGAGGTGGTAACCCTTCCCTATGCTGTATGCTATCCAAAAAGCCGCCGGTCACACGCGCTGGCTCAGCAGGGAACGAGCGGGGGCAGGAGCATGCTGCCGGTGGCGCACGCTCGCCCCCTACTGGCTCGTCACTTTGCCTGTAGGGGACTGACTGCCGCAGGAAATAGTCGTGCGGCGGTCGGCGAGTGGTTAACCACTTACCGACAGCCCACAGCAGATATACTGTGGCAGGTCGGCTCGGCTACCCAAAATCACGTATATCTACGTGATTTCATGCACGCAGTCTCGGTGGCGGCGCGGATGCCACTGGAGCTGCGCTCCCACTGTGTTTAGACACAGCGGGAGGCGGGCCATGGGAGGAGCAGTGGCGATCGCCGCCGGTCTCCCGTGATTGTCAGAGAAACTGACAGAAGACCCGCCTGCTTATGTAAACAAAGCAGGTGGGTCTTCTGTCACGCAGGCAGAGAGAGAGATCAAGAGTTTCAGCTAAGCTAAAACTCCCAATCTCTCTGTGCCCGTCACAGAGCCACCCCCCCCCCCCCACAGTGAGGGCATACATTTAACCCTTTGATCACCCCCAGTTTTAACCCCTTCCCTGCCAGTGTCATTTATACAGTAACAGTGCGTATTATTTAGCACTGATTACTGTATTAATGACGTCACTGGTCCCCAAAAAGTGTCAAAAATGTCCGTTAGGGGTGCAATCTGTCCTCCGCAATGTCGCAGTCGCAGATCGCCACCATTACTAATAAAAAAAAAATAAAAACAAATACAAAGTCCAAAATCGATCCCGCAGTTTGTAAATGCTAAAACATTTGTGCAAACCAATTAAAAGATGCTTTTTGGTTGTTTTTTTTTACCCAAAAAATGTAGCAGAATACAAATTGGCCTAAACTGATAAAAAATTTGATTTTTACATTTTTTTTTATTGGGAATGTTTTATAGCAGAAAGTAAAATATATCGTGTTTTTTTTCAAAATTGTCGCTCTTTTTTTGTTTATAGTGCAAAATCTAAAAACTGCAGAGGTGATCAAATACCACCAAAAGAAAGCTCTATTTGTGGGGGAAAAAGGCCATCAATTGTATTTGGGTACACCGTCGCATGACCGCGCAATTGTTAGTTAAATTAACGCAGTGCCGAATCGCAAAAAATGGCCTGGTCATAAGAGGGTAAAACCTTCCGGAGCTGAAGTGGTTAAATTAAAAAAAGTGCTTCCGTGCCAAAATTTGCCAATATTATGACAAGCATGTAGCCAGTGAAAGTTCTTGATAATGCTCAGAAAAAGTGCTTCAGTGCCAAAGTGCTGAAAATATCTAGATATCTCATTCAGTGCTCAGTGTTCCACTCCCCAACAGCGCTTGCACTTACCATGATGATGTGTACCCCTTAGCTGTATAGCATGTGGGTCTATCGGGCTTGTTCTGGTAAGTGGAAACTGGGTCACTTCTTATACATCCTTACAAGACCATGGCTCATGAATGGGAAAGAGAGTGTCCAAAATAGTGTAATACGTCCTTTTTATTGTAAAAGCGTAAGCAAAATTGCACTTACAATATAGCAGAGATCAATTCACAAGGTTTCAAATGTGTATGAGGGCAAATGTGACATTTTAGCTAGTCCAGAACCGGCGCAGTGCCTGCACTCCGCGTGCACTTCAACTTGCGTGCCACGGCCAGCCGGACGTGACGACACTGAGAGACCGGAATCTGCGTTGGTGCGGTTCGCTACTTCCACAAGGCGTTTTCAAAGACTCAAAGGCGTTCTCAAAGTCTCCCCTGATGTTAACCCCTTCCCAGCCAGTGTCATTAGTACAGTGTCCGCCGGCACCCGCAGATGCTTCGGTACACAGGCAGATTGGACGTCTGCCTATGTAAACAAGGTAGATTGCCTTTCTGTCAGTACAGAAGGCATGGATTTTGTGTTCCTGTAAAGCAGGAATACCAACCCATGCCTTCCACTAGTAAAAGCACCATCCACACTACACTAAATTACAGGCTAGGCACACAGTTAACCCTTTGGTCGACCCTTATGTTACCCTCTTCTCAGCCAGTGTCATTAGTACAGTGACTGTGCAAATTTTTTAGCGCTGATCACTGTATTAGTGTCACTGGTCCCCAAAAAGTGTCAGTTTGTGCCCGATTTGTCCACTGAAACATCGCTCTTGTGCACTGGTGCGCAGTCATGTTGGAACAGGAAGGGGCCATCCTCAAACTGTTCCCACAAAGTTGGAAGCATAAAATTGTCCAAAAATTCTTGGTATGCAAATGCCTTAAGAGTTCCCTTCACTGGGATAAGGGGCCAAGCCCAACCCCTGTAAAACAACCACACACCATAATTCCCTGTCCACCAAATGATTTGGAACAGGTTCATAAAGCAAGGTCCATAAAGATATAGATGAATGAGTTTGGGGTGGAGGAACTTGACTGTCCTGCACAGAGTCCTGACCTCCACCCGATAGAACATCTTTGGGATGAATTAGAGTGGATATTGCGAGCCAGGCCTTCTCATTCAACTTTTGTGCCTTACCTCACAAATGTGCTGTTGGAAAAATGGTCAAACATTCCCATAGACACACTCCTAAACCTTGTGGACAGCCTTCCAAAAAGAGTTGAAGCTGTTATAGCTGCAAAGGGTAGGCCAACTCAATATTGAACCCTACGGACTAGGACTGGGATGCCATCAAAGGTCATGTGCGTATAACGGCAGGAAAGCTTTGATAACACATAAGACCTCAATGGGGAAGGTTTCTGTACTGATATGGACTGGGTAATGTGTTAGGAATCAAAGGATGCCTCATCGTTTGATGGAAGCGAAAATCAAAGTGAAAAAATAATGCAGCAGGCTAGTCCATTTTGTTGAAATTTTAATGCAGCAACTCAAAATGGTACTCAGTAGTTTGTTTGGCCCCATGTGCTTGTATGCATGCCTGACAATGTCGGGGCATGCTCTTAATGAGACGACTGATGGGGTCCTGGGTTATTTCCTCCCAGATCTGGACCAGAGCATCACTGAGCTCCTGAACAGAATGAGGTGCAACCTGGCGGAAACATAATATGCATAATAGATAATGTGCATAATGTGCCAGAGGTGTTCTTTTGGATTTTGGTCAGGTGAGTGTGGGGGCCATTCAGTGGTATCAATTCCTTCATCCTCCAGGAACTGGCTGCATACTCTCGACACATGAGGCCGGGCATTGTCACACACCAGGAGGAACCCAGGACCCACTGCACCAGCGTAGGGTCTGATAATGGGTCCAAGGATTTCATCTCAATATCTAATGGTAGTCAGGGTGCCATTAACCAGCCTGTAGAGATCTGTGTGTCCCTCCATGGGTATGCCTCCCCAGACCATCACTGACCCACCACCAAACTGGTCACGCTGAATGATGTTACAGGCAGTATAATGTTCTCCATGGCTTCTCCAGATCTTTTCACGTCTGTCACAAGTGCTCAGGGTGAACCTGCTCTAATCTGTGAAAAGCAAAGGGCGCCAGATGCAGACCTGCCAATTTTGGTGTTCAATGGCAAATGCAAATCAAGCACAGGGCCCACTAGAGGATGTTGGGCCCCTCAGGCCATCCTCATGAAATCTTTTTCTGATTGTTTGGTCAGAGACATTCACACGAGTGGCCTGCCGGAGGTCATTTTATAGGGCTCTTGCAGTGCTCATCCTGTTCCTCCTTGCACAAAGGAGCATATACTGCTGTCTATGGCTCTGTCCAGCTCTCCTAGAGTAACTACCGGTCTCCTGGAATCTCCTCCATGCTCTTGAGACTGTGCTAGGAAACACAGCAAACCTACTGACCATGACATGTATTGATGTGCCATCCTAGAGGGATTGGACTGCCTGTGCAACTTCTATAGGGTCAAGGTATCGCCTAATGCTACCAGTAGTAACACTGAACCTAGCCTAATGCAAAACTAATGAAAAACAATCAGAAAAGATGAGTAGGGAAAAAAATGTCAGCGGCCTCCACCTGTAGAACCATTCCTGTTTTGGAGGTTGTCTCATTGTTGTCCATCTAGCGCACCTGTTGTTAATTTCATTAACACCAAAGCAGCTGAAACTGATTAACAACCCCCTCCGCTACTTGGGACTAGATCAATATCCCAGGAGTTTAATTGACTTGATGCTATACTCTGATTAAAAAGTGTTCCTTACATTTTTTTGAGCAGTGTGTGTTTATATATATATATATATATATATATATATATATATATATATATACACAGGGGTCAACACAACATAAAAAAGTATCAAAGCAAAATGAGTAAGTTTCTTTATAGCCAAACTTCACGTTAAGGACAAATCTGATGTGCAAGGCAGGGAGGAAATGAATCAGCGTTATAAATAGTATTTATTATATGTCTTGATCCCGTAGGCATCTACAGGCTGTTAAAATGTCAGCTTTGCTTAATAAGAAATATTATAGTATTGCTGGTTGCTATGGAGAAATTGTGGATAAATACAATGGTGTGGCTAAGTATCTCCAGTTCTTCTTTGGCAGTTAGTAAAGTTTCTGTATTTCTCACTGGACCCAGTTGGCACCTCAACCAATACAGTGTAGGTATAGTAGCAATACGTACGATTTAGAAAAAAATGTTATTTTACTCTCTTGTGTGACGACATCAGAGTCAAAGAGTTAAGGTGCCCACAAACCGGAGATAACTGTTGGCATCAGAAACCCCTGGCCAACAGACCTCGTTTACACATGTTGTTAGTAACACACATTAAAGAGCCTACCGCTTTACCATGCATTTTTTATTTGTTTTTGATGCTTTTGTGATGCTTTTTTGAAGCTTTAACCACTTTAAGACCGGAGGATTTTCCTGCTTAATGACCAGGCCACTTTTTTCAACTTGGCACTGTACCCAAACAACATTTTTGTCCTTTTTTTTCCCCACAAACAGAGCTTTCTTTTGGTGGTATTTGATCACCTCTGTGCTTTTTATTTTTTGCGATATTAATAAAAAAAGAGCGAAAATTTTGACAGTTAAAAATATCCAATATATTCAATTTTTGTCATATATTTAGGGCAAAATGTATTTAGCTACATGTCTTTGACAAAAAAATTGTCAATGAGCGTATGTTTATTGGTTTGCGCAAAAGTTATAGCGTCTACAAACTATGGTGTAAATACTGGAATTTACGCAGCTTTAATTTCTGACTGCCTATCTCAATTCTTGAAGTGCTAAAATGGCAGGGCAGTACAAAACCCCCCAAATTACCACTTTTTGGAAAGTATACATCCTAAGGAATGTAGTGAGAGGCATGTTGAGCTCATTGAATATTTCATTTTTTTGTCAGGTGTTTGAAAAATGACTAAAAAAAAATTTTTTTTTTTTACAAAAAGTTGTCATTGAAATGATATATTGCTCACGCATGCCATGGGCATATGTGTAATTACACCCCAAAATATATTCTGCTGCTTCTCCTGAGTACGGGGATACCACATGTGTGAGACTTTTTGGGAGCCTAGCTGTGTACGGGACCCCAAAAACCAATCACAACCTTCAGAATTTCAAAGGGCGTAAATTTCTCATTGCACTTTCTCACTGCCTATCACGGTTTCGGAGGCCCTGAAATGTCAAGATAGCACAAATCCCCCCCCCCCCCCCAATGACCCCATTTTGGAAAGTAGACAAAAAAAAAAAATAATAATTTTCTCGAAACTTGTGGCAAAATATAAAATGTTCAATGGACTCACCATGCCTCTCAGCAAACAGCTTGGAGTTTCTACATTGCAAATGGGGTAATTTGGGGGGGTTTTGTGCTATCTTGAAATTTCAGGGCCTCCAAAACTGTGACAGGTAGTGAGGAAGTAAAATAAGCAATGTATGCCATTAGAAAACCTGAAATTAAAAAGGAGAATCCCCTCAGAGTTTGGGACTTTTTAGGCACTCAAATTAGTACAAAAAATATATTAAAATATAAATGTTTATTATACAAAAAATATAGCATACATCATAAATAACAGAGTAGGTAGGCAAACAGTTCCATAAAAGAGAACACAACACAGAATGATGCAGAAAAATATAACAGCAGAATACCCAACGCGTTTCGAAGCTGCATGCTTCTTCTTCAGGGATAATTAGACTAGATACTGCAAAAGAGGTTCTGCAATAGAATAACATAAAGTCATATTAGCACAATTGTTCATAATAGTAATACATAGTATACAACGATTGTTAACTGTAGACTCACATGATCTGTAGTTGTGTTGAGTTTATTCTGTTTGCTCGATTAAAATCAAGTAGATACTCTCCAGATTTGTCTGCAGGCTTCCAAAACAGTGGGAATCGAGGTGAATCCATTAATCGAACACAAAGGGGAAACGAAGAAAAAAGAGGAAAAAAGGGGAGAAAAACTGGTCCCCTCAATGGGTGGGAGGTTTTTGAGTAAAGGTTTATTGGGTATGGCCAGTGCATATGCTGTGTGTGGCTGGAGTCCAAAAATTGTAGGAACTCAGATATATGTTGGTGTCTGAACAGAAATTCCTAAAGAGAAGGATATTATTTATTTCAAGTTAAAATGCGAGATTTTATCTACTTCCAACAATATAATGTATATTGATTAGATTGTAAGTAAGAATGGAATCAACCAGTGCAAAAAGTAAGGATACATGTGTCCAGGAACACAGAAAACATAGATAAAAAATATATGGATGTGAGAGTACCAGGATATGTGAATAAGGGTGAGTAACAGAACGGTATATGTAATGAAAATAATGAGGGGTAGGTGAGGTGTATAATAGACTCCCAGCATTGGAGTATCCCTGGGTCAGAGCAGTGTGGATGACCATGTATCCACACAATGAATAAGAAGAGACTTGGAAGTGCAAACAAATGAATAATAATGAAAGAAAAAGAATAAAAGGAGGAAATACTAGCCAACCCAGAAGGCTGAAGAGTAAGGGAAACATGCAAAGCTGAGTCCTTCTCCCAAAGAGCATTGAGGACATAAACCAGACTAATACTTGAATAATCTTACCTTTCAACACTGTGTAGTTTTGGAGAGCATGCACAGTGACCATAGTCACCGCAAGCCAGATAGAGTGGGGTGTATCCTTTTTAGTTTGCTTTTATATAGCCACTTCAATTGCTAGATATAGATCACCTGTTATTGCTAATCAACTGGCACGGTGAGTATGGGAGGGACTCGTAAAGTGATGCTGGTTCCTGATAGGGCTCCCTGAGTGGTTGGGGCTCGGCGCCGTCCCATCCCTCGCGCATGCGCAGAGGGGCGAGAATCGCATCGTAGCAGCGGCCAGCCCACATCCTCCCAGGTTTTTTTTTTAGAAAACCCGAAGGTGGTGATTGGTTTTCGGGGTCCCGTACACAGCTAGGCTCCCAAAAAGTCTCACACATGTGGTATCCCTGTACTCAGGAGAAGCAGCAGAAAGTATTTTGGGGTATCATTTCACATATACCCATGGCATGCGTGAGCAATATATCATTTGTTTGATAACAAAGGTGAGTATTGCACTCAGCAATCAATTCTTATTAAAAAAGTGCTAAAGTGCATAAGTGCATATGTGATTGGTCACAATCTGACAATATGCAAAATACAATAAATATATATACGAATAAATAAATAATGGCATAAATAATAAGCTAAAAGTCCTTATAGTGCTCTGTGCAAACTGTGCAAAACTTAAGTCTTCAGCAATCTTGGACTTGATGGGAAACCTCCACCACAAACACCTCCACCCAGTGGTCAGATAATATACTCCTTACCAGAATGCGATGACCCCTTAATTACAGGGGGTCAAAACCGGCATTAAACTCCACACTGGCTCAAGATTGTCCTCATCGCTGTTATCACATCAAAGGATTTTGGCCCAAATGCCTTAACAAGGTTCCGGATCGCCGGACATCATAGTGCAAAAAAGATAAAGGAAACTCCAATAGTGCATTACCGTTATATACTGGGTTTTAATATATAATATATTGCACTTACATCATAGCGGTATTCCAACGCTTAAAGTACAATGCATACAGCTGGTCTGGTGGATGGGACGCCGTTCACGCTCTGCGCCTCACCTCACCAGAGTTCCGGTGAGGTGAGGCGCGGAGCGTGAGCGGCGTCCCATCCACCAGACCAGCTGTATGCATTGTACTTTAAGCGTTGGAATACCGCTATGATGTAAGAAGTGAAATTTGGCAGTGCTACATCAGTTTGGTTGCTCTTTTCTGCACTTCCTCCAGTTCCCCAATATCCTTTTTGTGAACTGATGCCCAAAACTGAACTGCATATTCCAGATGAGGTCTTACTAATGATTTGTACAGGGGTAAAATTATACCTCTCTGTCTAGAGTCCATACCTCTTTTAATACAAGAGGGACTTTGCTTGCTTTGGAACCCGCAGCTTGGCATTGCATACTATTATTAAGCTTATTATTTACCAAAACACCCAGATCCTTCTCCGGCATTGGTTCCCCCAGTTGTACTTCCCCCTAGTGTGTATGATGCATGCATATTCTTAGCCCCCAAGTGCATAACTTTACATTGATCAACATTAAACCTCATTTGCCAAATAATCGCCCAATTAAACAGTGCATTGAGGTCAGCTTGTAAGTTGGCGACATCATGTAAAGAGGTTATTCCACTGCATAGCTTCTTGTCATCTGCAAAGTAAGGTAAGGGTCCCACAACTGAACCTTGGGGTACACCATTATTAACCTTAGACCATTCAGAGTATTAATCATTAACCACTATTCTCTGAATTTGGTCTTTTAACCAGTTTTCTATCCATTTACAAACTGATCTTTTCAAACCTGTAGACTTTACCTTACACATTAGCCGTGTCTGGGGAACTGTGTCAAATGCTTTTGCAAAGTCTAAGTATACCACGCCCACAGCCACTCCTTTGTCTAAGGTTTTACTAACTTCCTCATAAAAAGAAATCGGATTTGTTTGACAACTTCTGTCTTTCATGAAACCATGATGTCTGTTGTTTAAAATATTTTTTTTCCAGCAAGAACTCATCTATGTGGTCTTTTATTAAACTCTCCAGTGTCTTCCCAACTATTGAAAATTAAATTAACAGGTCTATTGTTATCAAAAAATAGAGAAAGTATGGGTTTTCAGGGCCAGTTTGAAAAAGGAAAACCAAGAATCCATAATTTATAAAAAAATTGAACATTTTATTGAATTAATCATATAAAAATATAGTGTAATACATGAGGGATTGTTGAGAGTAAATAGAAGAATACCCCATATATTTACCAAAACATTAAAAACAACAGCACAGAAATATACCCCTGGTGGGGGAATAATACATGCTTCAAGCTGATGTTGGTGCAAGAAGTCTCTGTTGATATTCGGTTTGAAGGTCCCAATGAGCCAACGCGTTTCACATCGGGCTTCGTCAGGGCCAAAGAGACCGAGCAATACCGATATTTCTTGCTGTGTGTAGAAGTATTGATAGTGGGCAGGATATATAAACTCCTATATTCGTAAGTGCCTTATGAACAAATGCTGGTGATGTAGACCAGTCTAGATATTATTCCTTCAGCTGGTATAGATTCCCTGTGTTGTAGCAGTGATCTTTTTGCCCTCTATAAGGTATCCCCTCTTGGTGATTAAGGCCAGTCAGGAGTGGCGCTGTATTCTGGCTCATTAATTTAGTGTCTGAGGCATGATTCTCTATCCCATATTTGGGCTCCAACTTTAGTGGATAAGACTTTTCCCAGAGGCACCACTCAGTGCAATAATGTGCTCAAATGTAACCCAAAGGGGGATACGGAGACAGGATATTGGATGGTTCCTAATATATATCGTTCACCGCCATGATATAGTATCGCTGATTCACGGACCCAAACCTTCCGGGGTGGTGGTAAACCGCTTGTCCTGTCTATGGTGTCACTGGTCACTAGGCCTGTTGTTACTTGGTAAAGACTTTGATCCCTTTTTAAATATTGGCACCACATTGGCCTTACGCCATTTCAGTGGTACATTTCCAGTAATTAAAGTGTCCTTAAAAATTAGAAACAATGGTTTTGAAATGACAGAGCTCAAATCTGTAAGGATCCATCTGGTCCAGGTGCTTTATTCTTCTTTATTCTGTCTAAATATTTCTGGGCCATATTAATTTTGAGCCGTTGTGGATCATTTGGGGCTGTGTCAATATCACCCCAATTATTTACATGAGCTTCCCTATGCACCTTTCTATACACAGAGCTGAGACCTTTTTACTAATAATATATTTGAAGAGTTTTTTGGGGTTTGTCCTACTATCTTTTGCAATCTGACGTTCATTTTGAATTTTTGCGTCCTTTATTTCCTTTATACATGTTCTGTTATATTCCTTGTAACATTTAAATGATGATAATGTTCCTTTGTTTTTATATATTTTAAAAGCTCTTTTCTTATTATTTATAGCTTTTTTAAACATAGGTTTTACTTTAAGCCTTTTAAACCTATTGCCCATGGGAATATACTTTGCAGTGAGTTCACATACAGTCTTTTTGAAGAATTACCATTTCTGTTCTGTTTTTTTTTTTTTTTTTTTTAATGAACCTTTATTTAGTTTAACAGAAAAATGCAGAAAGGGGAACAACAACATCAGGGGGTGAGAGGTAAGAATGAGGCCAAACAGTGCCACAACTCAGGGGGTACAAAAGAGCAAAAAAGAACATAGTATAGAAAATTCAAATAGAGTGCATTGCAAAACCAACATTTGACAGAAGGCAGGATGCCGGAGCCCACAAGCTAGGGTTGACCACAGATAGCCACAGGTGCCAATCCAGGCACAGGGCCCGGCCCAGGGAACCCCAAGCCAAGGTGCACCCCGGGGGAGGGGGGCCATTGGCCTCCATCAGACCTTCCCCGACGCGGCCCTGCGACCAGGGCCCCCCCCCAAACCCGACCACCAACCCAAAGTGGGTAGGAGGAAGGGGCGTAGCAGCAGCCCAGGTCCCCATGGGAAACCCAAGAGGCCTCTAGGCAACCCCAGCGGCCCGAGAAAAATAGGGGGGAAACCTATATAGCTCCGGCAATCCACCTAACACAGTCTTGGAGCAAACCACCTGAGGTAGGTGGAGCCACGTGTGGTAAAAGAAGAGAAAAGGGGGAGAAGAGAAAAGAAAAAGTAGGAAAAGGGAAAAAGAAAAGAGGAAGGGGAAAACACAAGGGAGGAAGAAGGGGAAGGAAATGCTGTACCTGCTGGGAACCGGAGCGCCTCGTGTACCACGCCTCCACTGTGTTGATCACCCCATCTAAAACTCAAAGATATCCCACTGGAGAAGGTCTAGGGGTTGGGCAGGGGGAGGCCAGCTAAGGACAGGTCAGCCAGCACCAACAGGGCCTGGTCAAGGCTCGAAGGAAGCACAGCCGTGTCACCCGAATAGTCGAGCCACGGTCTCCACTTCGTGTCATTACGCTCCCTTGTCCCCCTACATTTAGCTACCCATTCCTCCGCATCCTTGATACTCTCTACCGCACGCTTCCACTCCGACCTGCCCGGGACCTGCGTCCGCTTCCAATAAATCGGGATCAGCCTCCTAGCAGCATTGAGGAGGTGAGGCAGTAAGCTACACTGGTAACGGCTGAGCGGCATACAGGGAACGTGAAGGAGAAAGTGGAGGGGGCTGAATGGGACATCCAGGTCAAGAATGGACTTAATTTTCTCCCGGACATCCCGCCAAAAAAGGGCAATTACCGGGCAGTCCCACCACAAATGGAGCAGGGTACCATTGCCTCCACAATTTCGCCAACATACAGGGGAGGAGGTTGAGGGATATATGCGGGCCAAGTCCGCCAGTACCCGGTACCAGCGCGTCAAGAGTTTGTAGTTAGTCTCTTGCATTTTAGAGACAACCGAGTTTGAATGGGTAAGCTGGTAAAGGTAAGTTAACTGAGCTGCAAACCCAGATCCCGCTCCCACAACCGAACACACGTGGGTGTGGAGATGGAGGAAGCAGCACCCAGCAATTGGTACAGTTCAGAGACCATATGAGGGATGGGAGCATCCTGTATGAACAGGCGCTCAAAGGGCTTGAGGGAGGCCTGAGGATGGATGGAGGGACCATGGACCGCAAAAAAATGATGCAGCTGTCTATACTTCCAAAAATTCATAGGGGAACTGCCATGGCGGGCTCTCAGGGTTTCGTAAGACAGGAGCCTGCCCCATTCCATCAGTTTCCCACAACTGCCATTACCATCATCCACCCAAGGGTCAAAGAAGGCCATCTGCTCCCCCGGGGGGAACCAAAGGTGGCCTCCCAATGGCGCCAACGGGGAGACAGGGGGTGCCAGATCCCTCAGAGTGTTCATCCGGTCCCATACGGCAAGCGCATGAACCGTAAGGGGAGAAACATAGTCTGACAACACCCGGTGTTCCCGGGAGAGCCATGGGGCATAGAACAGGTTCCTGCCTGCCATAAAATTTTCAAGCGAGACCCAAAGCTTGGAGTGGGTGTGGAAGCGCCAGTTGAGAATACATTGAAGGACAATTGCCCGATAGTAATGCTGAACATCTGGCAGGCCAAGACCCCCCAGATGCTTGGGCGCTTCAACAGTGCCAGAGCTATGCAGGGACGTTTAGATTTCTGTTCTGTTTCCATCAATGCCAATATCCCCCCCCCAGTCTAAGACTTGGAGAGCAGCCCTCATCCTTGGAAAATTTGCTTTCTTAAACATAAATGTTTTTATATTTCCATTATGTGCTTGTTGCTTTTAACTTACATTAAATGAAATCATGTTATGGTCACTGCTACCCAGATGTTCTTTCATAAGAACATTGGTAATAATGCTATGCATGGTTTGAGATTACCAGCTCCAGCAGAGCATCATTCCTAGTTGGGGCCTCTATGAACTATACCATAACATTTTCTTGTAATAGGTTTATACATTTTTGCCCTTTGACTGTTCCCGCAGTGCCATTACTCCAGTCAATTTCTGCGTAGGTAAAATCCCCCGTTATTATCACTGTCCCAACCCTTGCAGCCCTTTCTTTCTGTGCAAGGAGCTGAGTGTCCACCTCCTAATTAACACTGGGAGGGCTATAACAAAATCCATTGATAACCTTTGTAGTACACACACACCAGTGTGGAGTTCCACCCATAATGCTTCAGCCTCATCACACTCTTCATCAACTAGGTCCTGTCACATACCTGGTTGGTAAGGCCTGACATGCGGAGGAAGGCCTCTCATACAGCTCTGGCTCGAGGGCCACTGGAGGTGAGACAGTAGCCGCTAGAGCGCGGCAGGGTAAGAGCGCCTGGGATCAGTCCAGTAGTGTGTGCAGGTAGCCGTTGGAAGGAAGCCAGGAGTAGCTGACAGCAGGCAGATAAGATGACCAGAAGGCGTGCCAGCAGGAAAACTGGAAGTGGGCAGACTGACCTGGCTTGGCCGCTGATAGACTGTGGATGCACAGCAGGAAGCAGGTGCCAGAAGATGCAGAGCTGGGCTAAAAGAGACGTAGAAAGCTGGAAGCAGGGTCAGACGGACAGATCAGGCATATACGGCAGACAGAAGTGTAGTCGGGTCAAAAGCAGAGTTGGCAACGGATGCAGGATCAACAGGTGCAGCAGGCAGAGACAAAGCCTGAGGTGAAGCCAGGGGTCAGGACGAGTAGCAGACAGGAATGGTCAGAAGCAAGCCTGGTCAAGATCAGAGGTCAAATGCAGGAAACGGGAATGCTGGAACATACACAGAACGCTGTAGACCAAACAGCAATTAGCCAGTGCTGAACCTCTGTTTAAATGGGCTGTTTGGCACCAGATGCACGTTCGCATTTGCGCATGCGCGTACTCATGTTGGCGCATGCGCATGCGTGTGCGCCTGGAAACAGTCTCTTTACTATGGCGTAGCCTTTCCAGACAGGTCCTCTTTCACACTTGCTTTGACATCAGTTCTCAAATAGAGACAGACACTACCACCCCTCCGTTTTACCCTGTCTTTCCGAAAGAGAGCATTGCCAGGAATATTAATAGCCCAGTCATGTATAGCATCAAGCCATGATTCAGCAATACCAATTAAATCATAGTTCTCTTTGTGCACAAAAGCTTCCAACTCACCTATTGTGCTTGGCAGACTTCTGCCATTGGTGTACAAACACTTTAATCCGTTGTCACATTTTGCACACGTATTTTGCATATTTTTTATTTTAGTACAAATAGTACAATTTCCAATGGTTGTTTGTAACATGGGAACCTTCTTATCACCTGTCATAGCCCTCCCCCCATTTGTCCCCACTGTCTGACCTGTCTGCCCCATTATAATCTAATTCTCCCTCCCCTCTAAAATTATATTTGAAATACTCATTCAGCCTTCCCATAAACCTCTCCCCAAGCACAGCAGACCCCCTTTCATTTAGGTGCAAACCATATTTAGCATATAGATTGTACCCCAATGAAAAGTCAGCTCAGTGCTCTAAGACACCAAATCCCTCCTTCTTACACCAGTTATTTAGCCATGCATTCAGTTCTCTAATATCCCCCTGTCTTTCCTGTGTTGCTCATGGCACAGGCAATATTTCAGAGAATATCACCTTAAGGCCCCTTTCACACACTCTGTCCGTCGGACAGAGTCCGTTTTTTTCAGCGGGGGATCGATCCGCCGATCCCCCACTGAGCAGGAGGAGGATAGCTGTGTCTCCGCGCTGTGTGCAGAGACACAGCTGTCAGCTCCCCATGCATCTCTATGGGGGAAATCAGATGGGAACGGACCGTCGGCCCGTTCTCATCCGATCCCATCCGATCCGCTGGACGGATGGAAAATAGGGTTTCCATCCGTCCAGATTTGACGGATCGGATCGGATGTCATCGGACATGTCTCCACTGACATCTGATGGCCCATAGGGATGCATAAGGGGACCATTCAGATCCGCCAAAAAAAACAGACAGGGGGAATCTGAACGGGGTGCGCCTGTGTGAAAGAGCCCTAAAGGTCCTTTCCTTCAGCTTGCAGCATAGTTCTTTTAATTGATTCTTAAGGAGCCTCCACTCATTGTTTTGTCATTCTGATCAAATCTAGCAATTATCAGTTGGATTCCAATTCCACCCAGACTTTGTTTTTGTGGGATTTGATTAAAGGATTGCAGTTAAAAAATCTAATTTGCAAGATGATCATATCACATATGGAACCATCTTGCAATTCTGAAATAACTTTACATTTTTGTAACTGTCTTTCGTTCAACCAGCAGGTTGCACAAAAAAAGAAAAACATCCTCCTGCTGTGCTATTGTGTTCTGACGCTTTCACTGCTTTCAAAATGCAATGATCAGTGACGCTGGCTATAGCTGATCGATCGTCAAAAGCTTGACAGGCTTGATCTACTGATCCACTTCTGTACAACCAAGGTGCCCATACATAGATCAAAATTTGGCTGGTTTCTGCTGAACCAGATGAATTTCAATCTATATATGGCAGACTTTAACCTCTGTATTGTACAATACAGAGGAGACCTAGGAATGACATGGATGCCCTGGCTGTGCTTTAAAATCACTGACCTCTACCTGCAGGTATTGTCTCCAACTACTAGCTCTGGAACAGGAGGGACACAACCAGACCTTCCAGTTATACCTTGCTGACATTGAGGCAGAGACTGCCATCTGGTGACACCCTCCAATTTTGAGGTCTCCACCCGGGGAGTAGCACTTCGCTGACAGACCCCTTGAGAGAGACAACCCCACTCCATTACCTGACCCACCCCAATCTTTTTCCTATTCCAGCCACCTGCTCTACTCAGCCCCCCACAAACCCCCCAACAAAGGCTGACACCCTAAAAAAATTTCCAGATACAGGATATGAAAACATTTCAAATGTGCTGTCTAATTAGAAATGTGAAGCAGGCTTGCTACTCAAATATCAAACTGGTTTCTAACAAGCTATATACTGTGTTGGCCATTGCTTTCCAGCTTACTGTATGAATACCAATGGAATGTGTATGGATATACAGTATATGTAATTGTTTAATGTTATTTGGCATCATAAAAAAAAGAGTACAGGACAGGCAGAGAGCACAGTAAGTTCTCAACCTTTTGGTAGGATTGACAGGTATTTTTTTGTACTTACCAAACAGATACAACAAAATGCTTACAATGGAATATTTATTGGATTGAAAAGGGAGCAAATAAAAGAAGTTAATTTTTAGGGTTTAAATATCCTTTAATTTTAAAATACAAGACTAGCCTCTAGAGCAGGGGTCTTCAAACTATGGCCCTCCAGTTGTTCAGGAACTAAAATTCCCATCATGCCTACTCATGTCTTTGAATGTCAGAGTTTTCCAATACCTCATGGGATGTGTAGTTCTGCAACAGCTGTAGGGCCGTAGTTTGAGGATCCCTGCTCTAGACCAAACCTGTCAAAAACCACACCAAACCCTATGTACCAGGACCCCTTTAGTGCCTAAATGTACCTTAGTACACAACTGTACTAACTTCAGCCTGTGAAATGTTGTTAACAGTTACCAATAATGCCCAATATTGTTGGTACCTACACACTCTTTGGCATAACCCTCACCCTCCATGTGACAGCTCTTGCATTGTGCTGCTCATGCTCCATGCACTATAGAGAAGAGGAAAGAGTATGTTACGTGTTTCCTTTATACCAAGTATTTTAACTTTTCGGTGTTGGAGGATCCGAGCAGCCAATCAGTGGTGCTAAGGATGCCTAATGCAGAGTGGAAGGGGGTGGTTGGGCTACAATTTTTTTCAAATGTACTTTAAGCTGAATAATAGTTTATTAATGGGGGAAGATTAAAAAAACACAATATAAATAATAAACTTAAGAACTATATATAAATCAGAGAAGATAAATTCGAATTCTGTGTTTTAAACCTGGGATCTTGCCAACATCCCTGATAAATATGGAACAAACATAACCCCTGAGGATTGGGACTTTCAACGGCAAGAATCAGGACTTGAGTATGAAAAAATATAAATTTTATTCTACATATAATAAAGATAAATTGTACATAATCACATATCAAGTATATAATAAAATATATAATAAAAAAAAATATATATACTTGATATGTGATTATGTACAATTTATCTTTATTATATGTAGAATAAAATTTATATTTTTTCATACTCAAGTCCTGATTCTTGCCGTTGAAAGTCCCAATCCTCAGGGGTTATGTTTATATATAAAACATGTTTCTGAATTGGCTGTGCTCTGCTCAGATAGCTAAACTCATTCTCTGAATGTGGAGAGTCGGGACGTGGAAAGATTTTGCAACACAATCGATTTCCTGTCTAGTAGTTTTGAACGAGGCTGCAGCCTTAAATAATTATAGCTTACAATTAAATGTTCAAATTAGAGAAACAGCAATGTTTACTAACATTTGCAATGTCCAAAGTTCTGTCAGTTCTGTTTAGAAATGTCATTATTTATAAATATTGATGAAGGGTTCCTTATGAGCTGCAAACAGTGTTTTACAGTTAGTGACCTATTCGGCCCAGTTCCCACCTGAACAATTTGAAGCACTTTTCTAGAAGTAGTACACCACTCCACTCCTCCATATATCCTATGTTGCCAGTTCACACCTGAGCCATGAGCTTCTTTGGGGCAGAGTCACCTGTTTTTGTTCCCTGTAGACTTTAGTAACTACCTTTTCAATGGCTAAAGCAAGAACACTCAAGACTTAAAAAAATGAGTGTACATAAAAAATACTTAGTCTTAAAGTGCTGATTTAATGTTTAAAGCTGAATTCCAGGTTTGTTTTTGCATAGTTACATTGGTCCAACTTTGGGGATCTTTAGTCAGTTTAACTTGTTGCCGCCCGCGCTATAGCCAAAGTACGGCTACAGCGCGGGCTCTAATTTCCGGGAGGCCGTCTTTATACGGCCTCCCAGTAACAGACTCCCCGTGCGCTACCGTGACCGTGCATCGGGGAAAATCTGTGTCGGCCGCGTCCCTTGGACACAGCCAATCACAGATCGTGGTAAATGGCCAATCACAGTGGCCATTTACCACGTGATCGGACCATGCAATAAGAGATGATCTCATATGTAAACATATGAGATCATCTCTCATTACCAGCTCTCCTTCCTCACACAGAGACTGCGTGTGAGGAAGAGAAGAGCTGAACAGCGATTAGGGGACACAGAGACATGTAATCAGGGCACTGATCACCAGTGACCTGATTACAAAAAAGGTAAATAAAATACAATAAGTGTCCACCATCAGTGCCCACAGTGCCCGCCATCAGTGCCCACAATCAGTGCCCATAGTGCTGCCAGTCAGTGCCCATCAGTGCCTGCTCATCTAGGCACTGATGGGCACTGACTAGCAGCACTATGGGCACTGAGTGTGGGCACTGATGGTGCTGCCCATCAGTTCTCATCAGTGCCGCCCATCAGTGCTCATCAGTGCCACCCATCAGTGTCCATCAGTGCCACCCATCAGTGCCCAGCAGTGCCGCCTCTCAGTGCCCATCAGTGCCGCCTCTCAGTGCCCAGCAGTGCCACCTCTCAGTGCCCAGCAGTGCCACCTATCAGTGCTCATCAGTGTCGCCTATCAGTGCTCATCAGTGCCGCCTATCAGTGCCACCTATCAGTGCTCATCAGTGCGGCATATTAGTACCTCCTCATCAGTGCCACCTCATCAGTGCCCATAAGTGCCACCTCATCAGTGCCCATCAGTGCAGCCTATCAGTGCCCATCAGTGCCGCCTCATCAGCGCACACCAGTGAAGGAGAAAAATGTACTGTATTTTCTGGCGTATAAGACTACTTTTGAACATCAAAAAAATCCCCCAAAAATGGGGGGTCGTCTTATACGCCGAGTATAATATCTCCAAGGTAACCTAAGTATAAGTATTACAGGTAGATGAAAATTAGGGGGGTCGTCTTATACGCCCAGTCGTCTTATATGCCAGAAAATACGGTATTTATTTTCAAAATGTACTCGCAGAAAATAAGAAAACTTTTTTTTTTCAAAATTTTCTGTCTTTTTTCTTTTTTTTTTGTAAGAAATAAAAAACCCAGAGGTGATTAAATACCACAAAAAGAAAGCTCTATTTGTGTGAAAAAAATGATAAAAATTTCATATGGGTACAGTGTAGCATTACCGCGCAATTGTCATTCAAAGCGTAAGAGCGCTGAAAGCTGAAAATTGGCCTGGGCAGGAAGGGGGTGAAAGTGCCCGGTAGGCAAGTGGTTAAAAAAAACAAAAACAAATTACAAATACTATAGCTGCTGACTTTTAATAAAGAAACATTTACCAGTCCAGGGATCCAGTGCTTTTCTCAACCGGGCCAGTTTTGTTTTTAACAATCTTTGGGTCCTCAGTGCCCCCATATTTACTGTAAGAAGCTGGCTGTTATTACCTGCGGCTTCACAATTGGCTCCTATCTGAGCATGCACGAGCCATGCTGTGTACTGTGAATGGCCCCACAGCCTCCTGGGACTTGTGATGTGCCCCAGGAGGCTGCGGGAGGGAGGGAGAGGGTGAGAAAGATGCAAGCAGGGGCTTTGAGATTGTTCCCCATGGAAAATGTTTTTTTCATGTTTTATTCTTATGGGTTTTGGTTACTTAGTCTGCATGTCTGTGAGTAAACTGTATATTCTTCTGTGAATTTATTACACTGTTCATTAATGTTGCTCTGCTGAGCTGGTAAATCCTGAGAAGCAAGGGTCAACACTGCTGGCTGGGTTTCCTGTGCTTTTCAGGAGAGTACTGCCCCCTGCAGGTCAAAGCATTTAAAAAGGGGGTCACTAAGCCCATTGAGGGCCATCACTGGTAAGGCTGTAGATACTTAGGGGTTGATTTACTAAAATATGCAAAATATATGTGCAAAATATATGTGCAAAATATGTGCACAAAATATGTGCAAAATATGTGCAAAATATGGTGCAGCTATGCATTTTAGCCAATCAGCTTCTAACTTCAGCTTGTTTAACTACCTCAATACTGGGCACTTAAACCCCCTTCCTTCCCAGACCCATTTTCAGCTTTTAACGCTGTTGCATTTTGAATGACAATTGCGCGGTCATGCAACACTGTACCTAAACCAAATTTATGTCATTTTTCCCCACAAATAGAGCTTTCTTTTGGTGGTATTTGATCACCGCCAGGTTTTTTCTTTTTTGGTGCACAAATAAAAAAAGACCGAAAAGTTTGAAAAAAAAAAAAAGTTTTTTTGTTTAGGTTATAAAATTTTGTAAATAGATACGTTTTTTCCTGCACTGATGAGCACTGATGACGCCGCACTGACAGGCACTGATGAGGAGACACTGATGGGGTGGCACTGACGGGGTGGCACTGATGGGGTGGCACTGATACGCAGCACTGATAGGTAGCACTGATATGCAGCACTGATGGGCACTGATATGTGGCACTGATAGATAGCACTGATATGCAGCATTGGTGGGCACTGATAGGCAGCGCTGATGGGCAGCACTGATGGGCACTGATAGGCGGCACTGATGGGCACTGATGGGTGGCACTGATGGGCGGCACTGATCGGCACTGATGGGGGGCACTGATAGGCAGCACTGGTGGGCAATAATGGGCACTGGTGGGCGGCACTGATAGATGGCAATAACGGGCACTGGTGGGCAGCACTGATAGATGGCATTGGTGGGCAGCACTGATAGGGGGGCACCACTGGCAGGCTCTCTGAGCCCTGTTTGCCGTCCCTGGTGGTCATGGTGGGCATCCCTGGTGGTCATGGGTGGGCATCCCTGGTGGCTCTAGTGGCATCCCCTCCCCCCAGGGCTGCACTGGTAATCAATCATCTGATTACCAGCACAGACCCCCCCTGTGATCAGTGAGTAATTAGAAATACTCACTGATCACCCCGGCTGCAGAATCGATCCTCTGCTCTTCTCCTCACTGACAGGATCTGTCAGGAGGAGAAGAGATCGAAGCCGTTACAACAGCTGTATTGACATTACATGACGGCTGTGATTGGTCATGTGATCAGGAGGGCCAATCACAGGGCCCTCCTGCTGAGTCTTGTTGCTCTGTGTCCTAGGGACACAGGCACATCGAGATCGCGCCGCTGCGCGTGCCCGCGGCGGCGCGATCTCTCTCCTTCTGAAGGACGTTCCGGAACGTCCATTCAGAAGGACGAGACTCCCGCCCGGCCGTATATGTACTATGGCCGGGTGGGAGGTGGTTAACTAAGCTTTGACAAAAAAATCTGGAAGCTGATTGGTTTCTTTGCAGAGCTGCACCAGATTTTGCACTCTCCAGTTTTAGTAAATGAACCCCTTAGTCTGGTTATAAAAGGCACAAGTCCATCCAGTTTAACCAATAGCAGGGGAAGAAAAAACACACACATATATATATATATATATATATTGTATATAAACAACCCAGTATATACAATCCTATACCCACAGTTGATCCAGAGCAAGGCAAAAAAAACCCCAATAAAGTATGATCCAATGTATGCAGCAGGGGGAAAAAATCCTTCCTGATCCCCCAAGAGGCAATCGGATAATCCCTGGATCAACTTTACCTTTAAGTATTCGTATCCAGTTATATTATGTGTATCTAGGAAAGAATCCAGGCCTTTCCTAAACCTTTACTAAACCCAAAACAGTAAGATCAGTCTGTATATGTAGTAAAGCATGTGTGTTATACTTACTGTAGAACCTAAGGGGCTAATCCTCTGCATTGTGTAAAAAGGCTGCTTGATCCTGTCTTCTCTGCTCCTCCCCTTCTTCCACAGTCCCCAATCCATCTGCTGATAGAAAAGAGCATTGGGGGCACTCTATACATGCTCAGTTTGGTGTGTATTGCTAGAGAGTTTTTTTTTTCTTGGGAGGGTACATGTGATCAGCACAGAGCCAATCAGCACTGCCAGACAGAGGGTCAGAGGTCCTGCATCCTCATAGAACAATCAGGGGAGAATGAAAACTCCTCCTACGAGCTTTAACCAGACACTCATAGAAGTCAAAATACTGCTATATACTGCTGATGGGAAAAGGTATTTATATTTACTAAAATAATTGCATTTCCATGTTCTGTGCACTGTGCGAGACCAGATATAGTGAATGTAGGGTCTCGGGTTTAGTAACACTTTAAAACAATCTACTGAGCTGGCCAGAACCACCTCATGCCTGTTTCTAGCCCCCAAGCGCATACCTTTACATTTATCAACATTAAACCTCATTTGCTACATAGTTGCCCAATTAAACTGTGCATTGAGGTCTGCTTGCTTTTTCCCAGGGGCGTAACTACAGGGGTTGCTGGGGTTGCAATTGCAACCGGGCCCCATGCTCAAGGGGGCTCATGTGGCTCCCCTGTACACCTGAATAGGAGGGGCGGCGGGGGCAGCATGTAGAGAAATCACTGTCCTCCTTTTTCCTTCTGTAGCTGCAGGAAGAAAATGGAGGAGATTGGTTCCTCTGTACGCTGCCCCCGCCACTTCTCCTATCCAGTATACTTGTGTTCTGCTGTCTCTGGGCCCCTGTGTGCTCCCCTGGTCCCCCCTCCCTTATGTGCTGCCCCCCCCTTCAGAATTCTCCCTTCCCTCACCTTAATAAAGGGCCCCGCAACTAGAGTAAAGGGCCCCAGGGCGCCAGGGGGCCCTTCATGGTTTCTTGCACCGGGGCCCTGAAGGTTCTAGTTACGCCTCTGCTTTTTCCCACAAATAGAACTTTCTTTTGGTGGTATTTGATCACCTCTGTGGTTTTTATTTTTTGTGTTATAAAAAAAAAAAAGACTGACAATTTTGAAAAACAAAACATTTTTAACTTTTTGCTTTAAAACATATCCAACAAAAAATGTAAAAAATCGAATGTCTTCATCAATTTAGTCCAATATGTATTCTGCTACATCCCAATACATACAAAAACCCAAATAAGCATATACTGCGCAAAATATATAGCATCTAAAAAATGTATTTTTTATTTTTTTAAATTTTTTTTTACTCGTAATGACAGCGATTAGTGACTTAAAGTGGGACTTTAATGTTGTGGTGGACAAATCAGACACTCACTGACACTTTTTCCACAAATAGAGCCTTTTTTTGGTGGATTTGATCACCTCTGCGCTTTTTATTTTTTGCGCTATAAACTAAAAACGGCTGAAAATTAAAAATGTAGGTCAATATGTATTCTGCTACATATTTTTGGTAAAATAAGTGCATATTGATTGGTTTGCGCAAATGTTATAGCATCTACAAACTTTGGGATATTATTATATTTTATTTTTGTTTTTTTACTAGTAATGGCAGCGATCTGCTTATAGACTTCTAGTAGGGCTATGATATTGTGGCGGACATTCGGACATTAACTGACACTTTTGACACTTTTTGGGGACCAGTGACACTAATGCAGTGATCAGTGCTAAAAAATATGCACGGTCACTGTACTAATGACACTGGCCGGGAAGGGGTTAACATCAGAGGCACACGCCCCAAACCCGGAAGTGTCAGATCTTTTACTGGGTACGTGATCTGGCACAGAGCGTCCGCCTTGATGCAGAATATGCACAGGGGCACCCCTTGTGGGAACTCAGTCGGGGTTCCAAGGGGTATGGACTTATGGTGCCAGTCATGGACTTTTGCCTTTCCAAGGTATTCTGATAGACTTTAGGGACTTTCACACCTAAAAAGGTATGACTAGTCTACCTCATGGGGCAAGAGGGAACACCAGGGGCACAACAGTAGGGCACTTTGGATAACTTCTGCAGAAAATGGGTGGATGCTAACTGGTTGAATTCTTCATTGTAATCTGTTACTACTTTAGTAAGGAACTTTGTTGTGATTCTGTATGCCTGATTGGTCTGAAGTCACTAAAATGGTGCATGAGTTGGTGGAGCCCAGTACAAGCTCAGCACTACCAGCTCAGATATACTGCACAAACTTAATAGAGAAGTGTTCTAAAGTGTAAGAAGGAACTGTGTCCATAGGGAATGATGTGAAGTGTTCCAAGAGTTAGCCATGGATTACAAAGGGTGCTAAATTGCTAAAACTGAGTTAAAGGTGGTTTCATGTGACCACAGCCTCAGCCTGCCACTGGGGCACTAGTGAGAGCTTGCTCTGGGTTAATCAACTGCTAGAAACAGGTTCACGCTCGCTAAAAAAAAGAAAACCAAAAGTACAAGGGGGGGGGGGGGGTTGAGGAAGGAATATCTGCAGAACTTCCCTTTTAAGGTACTATCTGGGTTACATGAGGAGCCACATCCCAGTCTGAATAATGTGTCTGTGTTTTAGTCTGCCCGAAACCCAGACACGTGATTCAAAACCCGGACTGTCCAGGTGAATACCGAATAGGTGGCATCCCTAGTTCGCCCGAGTCCTGTTGTTAGAATACAATGTCCCAGCAGAGGGGATTTCTCCATCCACCTTGCTTGTGTGGATGGAGGAATCCATTTTTTTTCCATTTAGTTTACTACCTAAAAAAAAAAAAAAAATATCCATCTATGGCCAGCTTAACCTTCTTAGCGGTATTCCCGAGCATGGCTCGGGGTTACATTTCAGAGCCAAAAGCGGTAACCCCGAGGGGTACCGCCAGAAGCATCGCTGGATCCTGTAAAAGAGGTTACTTACCTTGTCACCGGGATCCAGCGATGTATGCGAGCGGTATGCGGCGGCGGATCTTCCTCCCGATCCTCTCCGTGCCCCGGCTTCCGTCTCCTGCAACGTGACGTTCGCAGGGGGGTGGAACCGGCGGCAAATTCAAATGTAAAACACACTTTATTCAAAATAAAATAAATTCACATTACATTGCCCCCCAGTGCCCTTTCCTGCAGTTTTACTGTACTTTTTATGTATATATATATATATATACGTATATATATATATATATATATATATACGTATATATATATATATATATATATACGTATATATATATATATATATACATATATATATATATATATATATATATATATATATATATATATATATATATATATGTATACATACATACATACTTTAACTTATTTATAGTTTTTTATTATATTAAAATTTATGATTTTGTGTTTCAAACTTTATCATACCCAAGATGTTATAAAGAAGAACGCACAGTAAAAAAAAAAAAAAAATATGTATACAGTTGGTTTGGGCTGCTCATTCTCAAGAATTACATGCAAAATAATGGTACCGCTTTCAGCACCTAAAATCCGAAAGAATCATACCGCCAGGGAGGTTAACACTGCAAAGAATGTGGGGTGTGCTTGACAACCGACCTCACAGAAGGAGGTTGTGCAATACAGAATCACATGGGTGATTGTACATTTCTGCACGGTCCACAGCCTGCTGAATCTGTTTGCTGTAAATAATTACAATTTTCAAATTTTGGGGTGAACTGAGATGATATACTGTTATTTTTGGTATTAATAATTTACTGTTTTTACTGATTACCTAGGATACTCTTTACCAACATATGTCTACATTATCAGTAATGTCTGCCCTACAAACTTTCTCAATTGGAACCTCACTCTATGCTGGGAAGCATGCAGTATGCTACGAGTCTGCAGATGCATGCTGCATATCATAGGTTAGTGAGTGGGCAGGTTAACACGGGTTATCACAGTTCTAACTCCTACTCTCTTTTTGTTGAAACAGTCCTTTAATAGCGTGCCTTCTACTTCCTTCCTGTATCACCCTGTGGTTTTTCAGACTTACTTATTATTCATAATGTGTCTACCTTTTCTCACTTCTGTTTTATGGAGCTTGAGAACAGAACAGTAATCTTTAAATAAAATCAATTAATACAAGAATGTCATGATAGTTGATACATTGCGGTTGATTTAATAAAGGTAGACGGTGCACTTCGCAAAGTGCAGTTGCACCAGAGCTTAGTATATGAGCAGAAGCTCTGCTGATTTCCATCATCCAATCACGTGCAAGCAAAAATGATTGGGTATTTTTTGCAAAGTGAATCTTTACCTCATTTACTTAGCTCTGGAGCAACTGCACTTGCAGAGTGCAACTGCAGTGCACAGTCTATTTGCCTTTAATAAATCCACCCCATTGCAGTTACCCACTTCAACTCTTTGACCTATTTATTCTTTATGAAAAAGAACGATTTTCACATCTTAGCTATGGACCTAGCTATGAACAAGTGAAATGACACTTGGAGCAAATAAAGCTTTCTTGAGGAGGCTCCAATAATGATTTCATTTTCTACATATGTAGCTACTAATTTTATTAAAAATAAGGTAATAAAAAACATTTTTTCCACTATAATTAGTAACAGTTTCAAACAAGTATTATTGCACATGTGAAATACACATTTTTTTTTAGCAATGTGTTACATATATCAGTACAATTCTGCTTATGATAAAGTTATTTTGCTTGTTAACACAACACTACAAAAATGAATAAGCCTCAGTTCACATCCGTGCATCTACATGCTGCGTATAGGGCAGCGCATTCATTTCCATGGGCTGCCCTGGCCCCTACCCATGAGAAATGCTGGGAAAGCAGTCTCTGACCCTCTTTTAACCACTTGCTAACTGCCAACAGTACATATACTGGGGCAGGTCAGCTCTATTGCGTGAAACAATGTACCTGTATGTCATTTCATGCAATAGCCAGAGGGGGAGCCAATCAGATGGCCTCCCGCGATCGCTCCCCATAGAGACAGAACGGCAGTCTGCCTATGTAAACAAGGCAGACCACCATTCTGTCACAGATGAACACAGGGATCTTGTGTTCCTGCTATTTAGGAACACAGATCTCTATGTTCATCTAGTGAGTCCATCCCACACACAGTTAGCAAGCACCCCCTAGGGACACACTTAACCCTTCAATCGCCCCTGGTGTTAACCCCTTCTATGCCAGTGCCATTAGTACAGTAACAGTGCATATTTTTAGCACTGATTACTGTAGTAATGTCACTGGTCCCCCCCAAAAGTGTCAGATAGGTGTCCGATCTTTCCTCCGCAATGTCGCGGTCCTGCTGATCGCCGCCATTACTAGTAAAGAAATATAAAATAAATAAAAATGCCATAAATCTATCCCCTAGTTTGTAGACGCGATAACTTTTGCGCAAACCAATCGATATACACTTATTGGGATTTTTTTTACCAAAAATATGTAGCAAAATACATATTGGCCTAAATTGATGAAGTGTTTTATAGCAGAAAGTAAAAAAATATAGTTTTTTTTTCAGAAGTGTCACTAGTTTTTTTGTTTATAGCGCAAAAAATAAAAACCGCTGAGGTGATCAATTACCACCAAAAGAAAGCTCTATTTGTGGGGAAAAAAGGACATCAACTTTTTTTGTGTACAGAATTGCTCGGCCGCGCCAGGTCATTAAGGGATGTAAAAGCTTCCAGTCCAGAAGTGGTTAAAATTGCACAACACTAAACCATATGTTTATGTGGCACAATACAATTTGGCACACATGAAAATGCAAGCATTTTGCTGTTGTGTGGTGGTGCCATTGAGAATCAATGGCACCCCCATGCATCTGCTAAAGAATGCTAAAGAATAGCGCATTTTTCTGCTTGATGGGACCATACGCGATTTTGCAGTATTGTGAACCTAGCCTAGGGGAAATAACGAAAAAGCAAAACATTTTTTATATGCATAGTAAAAATAATAAACAAGTAAATAATTATAAGGCCCCTTTCACACATACGGTCCGATCAGATTCGCCTGTCAGTTTTTCAGGCGGACCTGATCGGATGCCCCATGCATCCCTATGGGGCAGCGGATGTCAGCGGAGACATGTCCGCTGACATCCGATCTGATCCTGTCCATCAAATCCGGACGGATGGAAACCCTATTTTGCATCCGACTGGCGGATCGGATGAGAACGGACAGGCAGTCTGTTCTCATCCTATTCCCCCAGAGAGGACAGCGGGGATCTGACACCTCCCTTTCCGCACACAGAGCGGAGACTGAGCTGTCATCCGCCTGCTCAGCGGGGATCGGCGGATCGATCCCGGCTGAGAAAAACGGAGTCCGTCAGCGGAACGGACATATGTGAAAGGACCCTAACAGTGAAGAAAGACAACTAGCTAATAAAATAAGGGTGTGGAATAAATTAACTAGGGCTAATTGGCGTTAACTAGGCATTAGCAACTGATTAAATAGAAATTAATTTTATTTAAAAAACAAGAAGAGTGTGCTCTTATAGAACAACTGCTACTAATTAAAGTGATATTAGAGGCAAGTTTAAAAAAATGCAATAAAATAACAAACATTTTTTTCTTACCTGCTCTGTGCAGTAGTTTTGCACAGAGCACCCCCCAATCCTCCCCTTTACAGGTCAGCACTTCTGGACCCTCCCTCCTGCTAAGTGCTTCCAGAGCAAAGAGCTTGCTATGAGGGCACCCAAGCAGGCTCCCTCCTGATCTGCTGCTCTGTGTGTCCATTTACACACAGAACCGTGGCTTGGTCCTGCCCCCTCTCTCTTGTCATTGGCTCACTGACTGTAATTGACAGCAGTGGGAGCCAATGGTTCCTGCTGATGTCTCAGCCAATGACGAGGGAGAACCGAGGCTCTCTTGCACATCGCTGGATTGCAGTGGGGCTCAGGTAAGTATTAGGTATCTCAGGTAGTATCAGGTAAGTATTAAGGTGGGGGGGGGGGGGGACTGCTGCATACAGACATTTTTTTTACCTTCATGCATAGATTACATTAGTTTAAAAACCATGTGCCTTTAGAACCGCTTTAACTTCTACTGATGACTATTGTAATAGGCTAGTAGTACTGTGATCACTAAAGAAAGAGCCACTGTCACTGGCTATTGCTAATAATTAAGCTTTAAGCTGTCAAGTAATAGATGCTTACAGGGCTGCATGGGAAGGAAAGTATTTGTAGAAAGTAATATTTGTACTTAAAGAAGGGGTTGTAAAGTCAGAAGTTTTTTTTTATCTTAATGCATTCTATGCATTAAGATAGAAAAAAAATGTGTGCAGCAGCCCCTCCCCTCCCCCCCAATGTTTAACTGAGCCCCCTCTCGATCCAGCGATGTCCATGACTGTCTCAGTCGTCTGAGACTCCCCTCCTGATTGGCTAAGACACAGCAGCAGCACCATTGGCTCGTGCTTGAAGGAAAGAAAATTGCATCATTTATGGCCAGCCTTAGACCTGCTGTCAGGTTCTTTTTGTTCCCATTGGGGAGATTCCCCCGCACAGCAGGAAATAAGACAACATCTTCTTAAATTGTCTGTGATAGTAGTCACAGACAATGATAAGAAGCTGACAGAGGTCCTAAAAGAGAAGTATGGCCAACGCTAGTAGTGTACTTACTTTTGTTCTCCTGTGACCCAGAATCAGGCGACAGCGGGCTAAAGCCTGTCATCAGCTGACATCACACAGCAGCTCCAGTGTCTGGAAGGATCCCGACCAATATGTCGGGATCCACCCAACTGCCTGATTGAACACGAGGCTGAGAGCCCAAGCCAACTGAGCCTGTCCCTCTCCAGCCTTGCGCTCTTCTCTGTTTTGGGAAGACCGAGTGATCAGAGGTCATATAATCGCTCAGTTATTAGGTTAAGAGCCATTGTGGGACAGCTGAACCATCACATCAATGCTGCAGCATAGAGGCGAATATGTGGGTTTGTTTTTTTTTTGCAACCCAAAACTTCTCCTTTAACACTTCCCCACTTTACTCAACACTAGAAAAAAGTTGAAATTCTACTCTAAAGCAGCACTACCTACCCTGGTATATATAAAGTGAAAATATGTATGTATTACAATACATACAAATCTTATTGCACATAAGATGGAAAAAGATGAAGAAATTCTAGTAGTTATTTTGGCTCAGAAAAGTTTCGTCTTCCTTTAAGCTCAGTTCAGCAGGAGCATTGCAGTGGGGGTTGAGCACAGCAGCACCCGCTACATGTACATCAAAGGAACAAGAGACAATAATGCTGATTATTTTCGCTGATAACAACAGGGAATCTGATTAAACTTTCATCACATATGATTAACCCATGCACTGATCCGCAGTGAGACTAGTTGACATTTACTTGTGGTTTCCTTATGCTCCTTAAGTTGTCAGCCTACTAATACCTGTACCTTAATGTGTATGTGTGGTGTTTGTTTTTCCATTAGGCCAAAGGGCCCTGGTGCAATATCAGAAACGAGTCAAGATGCCATACAAAGAAAACATATTAATAGTCCCTTTCAGCTATTGCCTTTTAATCCTTGTAAAACAAGGAGAATCCTTGAAATACGAACCTCTGCTAATAATTACTGCAGCTGGTACATTAGTGTGATGGTCATTGGGAAGAATCCCACCTTGCAGATAGTTAAAAACATCATTGTTCTGATAGGTGTGTGCAGCCTATTGCATTAGGGTGTGCACCCCAAAGCTCAAACACACATGCCTTCCTCTGCAGCGACTGCATTGGACAGTGAATTAATGGAAAGCGCGGCTTCCTGTTCATTCACAAACTGAAGCATAGTAAACACATAGTAAACACATTCATAGTAAGCTCTGAATGAACACAGTGAGTGAGTGTGTTCACTGTGTTCATTTAAAAAAGGTAGGGGCCGGCAAATGACATATTGACTAGCCCCTTCCCTTGCTCTCCTTCCTAAAACATCCCCTGCAGCAGCCAGGTGGAGGAGAGGAGGATAGCCTGCTGGCACTGCAGGGGGCGCAACATAGGGATAAGCCTGGGTAGTAGAGGAAATCAGCACCACACAAAGTGATTAGAATGTGCCCGGGCACACCTGACACACCCCTACGCACGCCTATTATTACTGTGTAAAGAACAAAAAGAGGGAGCATCGACCTTGTGCAATACCCAAATGGAGTTTATTAAAATGAAATAAGAGGAATTATACTCGCAGACATAAAAAGGTTAAAAGCATGTCGATCCACACATGGACCCAAGTAACCAGGTCATCAGGACAGTGTCCAGCACGCCAGAGAACATTCCAAATGGTTGACATGTTTCAAAGGGGGATTCCGCCCCTTCTTCAGAGCCAGTGGCTTGCGTGCTGGACACTGTCCTGTTGACCTGGTTACTTTAGGTCCAGATTCATGCCTCACCTCACCGAAGCACGCTCTCTGAAAAGACGGCATTCCTATGCCATAAATTGAAAGCCTTGTGCCAGAGCCAGTGCTCCTGCATGCATGCGTGGGAGTGACGTCATCGCAGCCCCTGCCATTCATAGAGCGGGAGGAGGAAGAAAGACCGGGTAAAGATGGAAGTGCACGGGAACCACGACAGCACTGCGCTGGAGGACTCCGTGTCCAGATAAGTTTACTGCTGCTTTAAGTGTCTTGCTGGCTGGCTTGATGTGCTCAGACAATGTCAGACAAAGGTCAGATAATGGGATCCATGTCAGAAGACTCAGAACCACAAGAGATTCAGAGACTGTTTGTGTCCCAGGCCCAGAGGGTAATAGCGCAGACCCTCTCATTTCAGACTTCCTCCTGCTGAATCCTTATAGATAAAGTATTCCTTGTTGGGGTTTCTGCACCCATTTCAGAGTACACAAACTTTTCCATTACATCCTTCCATTACATCCTCTCTTAGAGGAAGTGTTGTATATTGAATGGACTCACCCGGATAGGGTGTTTGTTCTGCAAAAGAGGTTTTCTCAGTTTCATCCCACGGAGGAAAAGTTTTCAAAGAGACAGAGCATGCCCTGAATGGATGTGGTAGTGCCCTGTCTCAAAGAGTCTCACTTGTCCTATGGGGAATGTCCAGTTCGTCAAGGATCCAGCTGACAATACATTGGAAACACTAATAAAAGCCTCCTTTGCTCTGGCAGGCTTCACTGTGCAAGCTGCAGTGGTGGCCATTGGCGTTTGCCAGAGTTTAAAGAAATTAGTGAGAACAAATCCATTGTGGAAGGGGACAATAGTGAAGGAGTAAATGAGTCACCCAGGTCCTTGTGTTTTGTAATAAATGCACTGAAGGACTCTATCCAACAGATTTCTCATCTAGCTCTGGTGTCTATTCACATGTGTAGGGTTCTGTGGTTGAAACAGTGAGTCAGCAGAGAGGAAGGGTTAACCCGATTTTTTTTATCACTGGATAGCCTTAACTCTAAGTGTTCCCTTCCTCCTCTCTGCTGACTCACTGTTTCCACTCTCCATCCCAGGAGTTTATAATAGGAGCAGCTGGGGTTTGGGATAGGCTCCAATCCTAATTTCACTGGGCGCCGACATTTCTTTATTGTGGTTCTATGGTTGCAAAGCTGATCCACTCAGCTGCCTTTCATGGGGAACATCTAGTCAGAGAAGACCTAGACAAATATATCCAAAAGATCTCTGGTGAAAAAAAACGTGCTCTTGCCACTCAAGGATAGGAGCTTATCAGCGAGTCACTGATCACGTGACGAAACATGTCAGGAAGCAAAAAGCAAGCCATCTTTGCATATGCTTACAGTGATGTCTTTTCTCAGGGGGATGATGTGTTTTATATCTTAAAAAGGCGATGCTATCTTGTGCACTGGATTGGAAAGTGCACTTTATTTATGAGTAGTTTTTCTTCCTTTTAATAAGAGCTGAGTTTGTTTTAAAACCATTCCATGAAAGATATATTTCTTCTTTTTTTTAGGGAATGGACGGACTCCGGACAGAGTGACAGAGTGACATGCAGGCAGATTTCTGGATGCATTGGAGGATTGTGTCACAGATCACTAGGAAAACTCTGGTTAAACTTACTCTTGTGGAGGTCAGACATAGAGGTAAGAGGCTGTATTGAGAGGTGGTTTATCATACCAGTGGGACTAGGGCTGCTGATAGAAATCACAGGGGCCCTGTACAGCCTACCTGACAGGGCCCCCCTCCTTTGAAAATATCAAATTATATTTTTGCAAAAATGCAACGCCCACAATGCTGTGGTTTGCAGCCATGGCAGAATTTATTCCCCTGTAGAATAAGTAGAGGATGAAATAACAGCATAAATACCAGTAGGTCCTCTGATAACCATCTCTTGGAGAGATGCTTTAGTAACAGTGTAGAGATTTTAAGCAAGGAGGCAGACCTCGTCTGTCTCATGGCCGGCACACGGAGGCGGAGGGGCACGCCCCGGAGGGCAACCACACGCATCAGCCCCAAGTAATCCTTCCGACTGTAAGCATGCCCAGGGGCAAAAAGGAGGGGGGTGTTTTTCTCTTATTTCAAAAGAAACGAGTGGTAAGTAAAGCATGAAAGAGGAAGCAGAAACTAAAATGGACAAGTAAAAGCAGGGGGAGTGGGAAGGGAGGAAGTAGAGTTGGCCGAGAAACCCAGATGAGATTAGACAACGAGACTTCTGTGTGCCTCAGAGAAGGAAAGGCTAATTTTAATCTGCTGCTGTATAGAGACTAAAGTGGGAGAGTCTTAGAGAAGATACTATTGGAGGGGGTCAAGTCAGTGGGTTTAACAGAATGGGACCACAATAAGCCACGTAGAAAGTAAGGGAGTATTGACATAGGTGTGCGCAGCCTATTGCATTAGGGTGTGCACCCAAAAGCTCATACACACACGCCTTTCTCTGCAGCCTCAGCTGAACTGGACAGTAAATGAATGGGAAGAGCTCTGTGCTGAGCGGCTTCCTGTTCATTCACAAACTGAAGCATAGTAAACCTAGTTGTGTTCACAATGTTCATTTGGATAAGGAAGGCACCAGTAAATTACATATTTACTAGCCCCTTTCCCCACGCTCCATCCTGCAGCGTAGTGATTAGGGTGGGCCCAGGCACACCTGGCACACCCCCTGCACACGCCTATGAGTATTGAGTATGTTTCAAATTGCAGCCAAGGAACACCCAAAATAGGGGCGTGCCACTGTGCTGTTTGAGCAAGTCGTGCTGCAAGGTAGTAACGCCACAAGTCAGGGAGACTCAATCCGCCGAGTTGTTGGGATATATACAGCAGGGATCTATAAAAATCTAGGCTTTTTGAACTTCCATATAAATTTGTTAACATCTCTTTGGCTAGATTCTATGTAAGATTTAGGGACATATATAGGAAGGGCCCTGAAAAAGAAAAGCAGTTTGGGGAGAATGGCCATTTTAATAGCGGTGACTCTACCCATGATGGAAATGTGGTAGGAGTCCCAAGTTTTCCGTAGGGTTCTTATATGTGAGACAATGGCGTGATAGTTGTTTTGGAAAAGGGATAGAAAAGGAGGGAGTAAGGTGAATCCCTAAGTAGCAAAAAGATTGAGAGCACCATTGAAAGGGAAAGTGATGTTTCTGTGAAGACATAAGAGGGTTCAGGAGATTTATTGGTAGGGCTGAACATTTGGAGAGGTTGACCCCTAAACCTGAGATGGATAAGAGGGTTTGTCAGGAACAGTAGGACATCATCTGCATATAGACTAAGTTTGAATTCACCTGGTCCTTTGCAATAACCCTGAATGTTGGTGCTTTCTGAGATGGCTCTGGACAAAGGTTCTATTGCCAACACTAACAGGAGGGGGGAAAGCGGGCATCCTTGACGCGTGCCTCTATGTAATGGAAAAAACTGGGAATTATTGCCTGGTAACCTGATGCGGGTCTGGGGGGGCCTTATAAAGTGCATGGAATCCTTTAACAAAGTCTCCCATGATACCAAATCTAGGGAGAAGATGGTCTAAATAGGACCAGCTTACACTATTGAATGCCTTATGAATATCAAGGCTCAAGAGAAGAACCTGTCTGGAATGTAAATTTGCATCTTGGATAATATTAGTGACTAGTCGTATGTTATCAGTTATTTGTCTGCCAGGAATGAATCCCGTTTGGTCAGGGGAAATAAAGGAGGTAATGACCGAGGCTAATCTATCTGCGAGCATCCTGCCAAAAACCTTTAAATCATTGTTAATGACCGAAATGTGTCGGAAAGTTTTGAGGAAGAGAGTGGTCCTTATTAGGTTTTGGGATCAAGGACATATTAGCTAACAGCATCTCAGGGGGGAAATCATTGCTCTTCAGAATGTGATTATAGAGGGTGACCAATTTTGGTGTCAAGATGGGTTAAAAATTTTTATAATAAGATGTGGAGTAGCCGTCAGGGCCAGGGGCTGTAGAGGATTTAAGGGATTTAATAATGGTCTCAATATCTAACGGAGTGCAAGGAGCATTCAATGTTTCGAGTTGTTTATGGGACAATTTAGGCAGAGCAAGGTTCGCGAACCAGTCTTCTGAAGCAGGGTCAGAGGTTAATGGTGGTTCTGAGAACAGTTTTTTGTAGTAATCCACAAAATTATCCAGAACATCATTAGGATGAGAAAGGAGGGTGCTGGATGCATTCCTTAACTTATATGTATGGGGAGGTTTAACCGTATGGTTAAGTTTGCGGGCAAACATAGTGGATGCTGAGTTACTATAGAGTAAGAATTTCACTTTGGACCATCTCAGAGATTTTTCGGAGTTCTCTGACAGCAATATGCCCAAGGCCTGTTTTTTAGAGGTAATTTGTTGGAGTAGTTCTGGTGTGGGGGATTGGCTATAGAGATTATACAGACGGTCCAAGGACACAATGAGGGATTTTAAATCTGCTAATCTGGTCTTGTGTTTTTGAGCCGCTATGGAGATAAGGTGTCCTCTTAAAGCTGCCTTGTGAGCGGTCCACAATACAGTGGGGGACGTTTCAGGGAGTGAGTTTTCTTTGAATTATGTATTAAAGTGTTGCGAGATAGATTATGTAACCGTGGGATCAGTAAGCAGGGAGTCGTTTAGGCACCAGGTGTGGGACTTAGGTTTAAGGCCAATGTGTGAAAGGGAGATTGCAACCATGTGGTGGTCAGACCAAGGGCAAACATGTATCTCAGCTGCTGAAGAGTTAGCTAATACAATTGGGGTGTAGTCTAGGAGGGCATAACTGTCATGAGGACTAGAATAGAAGGTGTAGGCTCTAGCGCCCACATTGTGTGCTCGCCAGGCATCTATAAGCTGCAGCCAGTTCAGGGTACATGTTACTGATTTTGGAAAGACCTTAGAGGACGGGTTAATCCTGCTATGATCCAGATAAGGGTGAGCTGTGAGACTGAAATCACCCCCCACTATAAGGTGTGGGGAGAGATATCGATCCAAAACATTAAATAATTTTTTAAAGAAAGAAGCGTGGGCTTCATTAGGGGCATACGCTGAGGCTATAGTTACAGCACGGCCCTGCATGGTACCCTGGAGTATGATAAATCTACTATCGTGATCCTTAAACACATGCTGGACCTCAAACATTACAGAATTGCGTATGAATATGGCCAATCCACTCCACGGGATTTGTTAAAGTAGGTAGTGCAATAAAATTGCCTATATGATTTATCAAAAAATTGGGGATGGCCGGAAGTGGAGAAATGTGTCTCTTGGAGCAGCACAATGTCAGGTCCAAGGCTCTTATAGTGGCGGAACGCCTTTCTACGTTTTTGCGGGACATTGAAACCTTGTACATTGTGGGTATAATTTTAAGGCCTATGATATTGGATATACCGGAGCCAAAATGTGGTGGAAAGGAAAGTGGATTGAGAAGTAAAGAAGTGCTTACTAACGATCAAGGCTCTGCCGTAGATAAAGGAGGGAATGAGACTCAAGGTGATGCAAAGCCGTGGAATGGCTAGATCCATATCAGCATAGGCATACGAAAGCTGTGTTCTGCAAAAAACTGAGAAAACATATGTCAATAACATGCATTTTGAATGAACAGGTAAATTAAATCTTCCATAACTGCATTTTTCAACAAAACAAAGCAAGAAAACAAAGGATAGCAAAAACAAAAAAATGCCCAGAGAACCTATGTTGGCACGGGGGGCAGGAAAAAACCTACCTGCCTGTCAAAAAACAAAATACTTCGGACAAATACGTCCAATACTTACAACAGGGGCCCAAAGAAAGTGCAGCGGCAAACAGAGCAACAGTATTAACCACGTTGCCCTGAGTACCGACACAAACTGGTTCCCATAGTAAGTAGGGGGGATGACTCTAGACGCGGGGAGACTGAGTGAGATGATCCAAACTGGTGTAGGAAAAATTAAGATCCAAATGCAATTGAGGTAGGTGCACATATAGTCTGTAGAGAGGGGGAGGGGTGGAATACAGTCCAGATCAGTCATCCATCTTGGCTCACCCGGTATAGGGTAGTGAAGCCAGTTAGATAAAAAATGTGGAGTGGGGTAGGAGATACCCCAGGACTATTGCCCCAACTGTGCAGACCAACATATAACCAATGAGAATTAAGGTGTCAGTGCATTAGAAGAACATGAAAGGCATGATAAGAGAAAAAGAGAAACTGTTAAGCTGGTGGGTCCCTGAAGGACAGGCGCCATCTTCTCGGGTCCTGACGTGGTGATGGAGTAGCCCATTGCGGTTGTGGCCTTGAAATGGAGAGGTGGCGTGGAAGGGCATCCGAGTTTAGCAGGCCCAATTTGATAAGGAGTTCTTTACCCTCCGTCACATTATAAACCGTGTACGTGATACCATTATGAGGAACAGTGAGCTTAAAAGGGAAGCCCTGCCGATAGCGAATGGGGGCAGATTGGAGTACAGATGGGACTTCTTCTTTCATCTTGCGTCTGCGATCCAATGTTGCTTGAGATATATCAGGGTAGATTTGGATTTTTACCCCATCCAACTCAATGTTAGGGGTGTTACTTGAAGCCCGAAGAATGGCCTCCTTAATAAGATAGTCTTTCAGACACAGAAAAACATCACAAGGGGGGGGGGGGTTATCAGCCGGAGGCTTAGGGCGCAAGGCCCGGTGGATTCTGTCACATGCAAAGGCCGTGGTGGAAGTGTCTGGCAGGAGGGTATGAAATAATTTAGCGGTGGCAGACAGGAGGTCAGTAACTGACACAGGGATACCTCACATTCAGAGGTTGTTGCTGCAATTTGTATTATCCAGGTCTTCGACGTGGTATTGTATAAAAGAAAAATTTTCAGCCAAAACCTCATGATCTTTGATGAGGTCAGCGTGAGCTAGAGCCAATTCATCATGCTTAGTCTCCAATAAGTCTGTACGACTGCTCAATGCTGTGATCTCCTGTGTCAGAGTGCTGGTGGTTTTATGTAGCTCTGTCTGAAACTTCTCTGCTAACTTCTCATACATGGAGGAGAGACTGTCCTCTAAGTCAGATTTGGTCTGCTGCGTAGGGTACTCACAATTTGTCTGAGGTTGCAATGAGGCTGGGAGAGAGTAGTCCCAGACCGCTGGGCCACGAGGGGACTGGGCGCCATCTTTGGTCATGCCTGTCTGTTCCTTGCAGCGCAGGAGGTAAGTGGTGAGTGACCGTTGAGACTGGCGACTCCTGGATTTCTTACCGGATGGCATACACCTCAGTGTCCCACAGGGGTGCAAGGAAGAAGGGGTGAAAAATCGGTGCTAGAAAGCCCTGTGGGAGTGCTGGAAGTCTCCGTGTTACAGGAAGCATCCGTCTCGCATCGCGCCGCGCATGTGCCCCCCAAGATCACGTCATTTATAAAGAAGATTGTGGACTATGTTGATTTTGAGTATCTTCATTTCATATTGATTATTTACACTGTTTACAATATATCTAGTGATTTTTTTACATTTTATGTATTGCTGAGGTTGTTTGTTACACATACAGGAGATTTTAGGGAATATTGTATTTTGCTGATCTGACACAGCGGGATCAAGTTATTAGTATTTACTTGTTGCGTTGTACTTTGGAGGCTTTTATTTATTTTATTTTATAAGGTGTGGGAATGCATGACAGTAACAAGTTGCAACATAGAAATGTTATGATATATACAGTCACTTTTTTCACATTTGTTTAGGTGAGCGCGGTTATCTTTGTGATATACAGTGCTTTGAAAAAGTATTTGCCCCTTCCTGATTTTTTTTTTTTTTTTTTGCATATTTGTCACACTTACAGTAAATGATTCAGATCATCAAACAAATTTTAATAGCACCCTAAGATAACCCACATAAATACAAAATGCAGTTTTTAAATGATGACTTCATTTATTAAGGGGAAAAAAAGCTGTCCAAACCTGCCCTGGCCCTAAGTGAAAAGGTAATTGCCCACTAAATCAATCTAATTGCCCCCTGCAATCAATCTTTTGTGATAACTGGCAATAAGTTTTTCACATCGCTGTGGTGGAATTTTGAGACACTCCTCTTTGTAGAACTGTTAAAATTCAGCCACATTGGAGGGTAATCAAGCATAAATGGGCTGTTTAACATCAAGCCATCATAGCACCTCAATCGGATATAAGTCCGGACTTTGACTAGGCCACTCTAAAACCTTAATTATTTTTTTTTGAGCAATTCAGAAGAGGACTTGCTGGTGTGTTTTTCGAATCATTGTCCTGCTGTATAACCCAAGTGCGCTTGAGGTCACAAACTGTTAGCTGGACATTATCCTTCAGGATTTTCTGATAGATGGCAGATTTCATGGTTCCATCAATTAGGACAAGTCGTCCAGGTCCTGAAGCTGCAAAGCAGTCATAGACATCACACTACCACCACCATGTTTGACTGTTGGCATGGTGTTCTTTTTATGAAATGCTGTGTTCATTTTACGCCACATGTAACGAGACACTCACCTTTCAAAAAGTTTAACTTTTGTCTCGTTAGTCCACAGAATATTTGCCCAAAAGTCTTGGAGATAATCAAGATGCTTTTTGGCAAATGTGAGACAAGCCTTTGCATTATTTTTGGTTAGCAGTGACGTTCGCCTTGGATGACATTTATGCCCAGTCTCTTTCCTATTGTTGAATCATGAACACTAACGTTAACTGAGGCAAGCGAGTCCTGCAGTTCTTTGGATGTTGTTATGGGTTCTTTTATGACCCCCTGGATGAATTGTCATTGTGCTCTTGGATTAATTTTGATAGGCCAGCCACTCCTGGGAAGGTTCACCACTATTCCAAGTTTTCTCCATTTGTGGATAATGATCTTCACTGTGGTTTGCTAGAGTACCAAAGCCTTAGAAATTGCTTTGTAACCCTTTCCAGACTGTTGCTCATCTTTTCTTGACATTTCAGCATTAATTGTTGATTTGTGCGATATTTTAGCATGCTTCACTTTGTCAGACAGCTCTTATTTAAGTGATTTCTTGACTCAACAGGTCTGGCAGTAATTAGGCCTGGGTGTGGCAAGTGAAATTTAACTCAGCTTTCCATTTGATCACAGTTCATTTATGAATTAGCAAGGGGGGGCAATTACTTTTTTCTCATAGGGCAGATTTGGACAGCTTGTTCCCCTTAATAAATTAGATCATCTTTTAAAAACCGCATTTTGTATTTACTTGGGTTATCTTTGTGTAATATTATAATTTGTTTGATGATCTGAATCATTTAAGTTTGACTAATATGCAAAAAGCTAAAAAATTAGAAGGGGACAAATCCTTATTTACACACTGTATAGCAGAGGTTGGCTGGGTGAGTAACGCTGTGTTTCGGACAATTTGTTTGGGGTACTGTGTGGGTACAGACATTGGGGGACAGGAGCTATGGACTAACTTCGAAGTCAACCCCTTTGAGATCTCCTTCTGTGTTAGTCTCCTTCGGAAAGAGGAGAGATGTGATAGCAGTCACTTTGGTCGGGGGGCCTGTGGAACCCAGCTTACCTTAGAGAGGTTGGAAAATCCTTGTCTCAGCTCCCTAGGCCCCTCTTATCTGTAAGTCACCCTGTGTCTATTATGGGACAGTATTATTTATCAACCATATTTCTCAAGAAATATATGAAGACTATTTCTGGCCTGTTTGATTCTGAACATGTTCATTGAAAGAGCTAATCACATTGGTCTTCGTTCCATGTTCTTCAATGTCAGAGATGAACAGTCTGTCACTGGTGGTCTCTTCCTATTGTCTGTGTATTAAGGTGTGATGTGTTTTCTGTTAAGCCCGTCTGTCCCATTGTTAATTGTTAATGAACTCACATATTGTTTCTGTCCAGATGGCTAGATAATTTGTTCAGGTTAATTCTATTTCTGTATACAATTTCTTTTACATATGATAATATTATCAGGCACGTGACCTGGTGGGGTAACTTGATCATGAGGGGGATGTCCTCATGTGTGTATATATTGTGTGAGACTGTTCAATAAAGCAGTTGATGTTTTCAGATCCATGTAGACTAAGTAAAGGGCAGATGGGCAGTTATACTGCGATAGGCAGTCAGTCAGGGGTCCGATCTGTCTGCCGCAATGTCGCAGTCCCTTAAAAAATCACAGGTCGCCGCTTTTTTACTAGTAAGAAAAAAAAACAATTAAAATTACATAAATCTTTCCCGTAGTTAGTAGACGCGATAACTTTTGAGCAAAAAAATCAAAATACGCTTATTGCTATTTTTGTTTTACCAAAAATATGTAGCAGAAAACAAATTGGCCTAAAATGTTAAAAATTTTGATTTAAAATTTTTTTTTTGGGAATGTTATATAGCAGAATTATTGCTCTATATTTGTTTATAGCGCAAAAAATAAAAATCGCACAGGTGAATAAATACCGCCAAAAGAAAGCTCTATTTGTAGGAAAGAAAGCAAATCAATTTTATTTAGGTAAAGCGTCGCACAACTGCGCAATTGTCCGTTAAAGTAATACAGTGCCGAATCGCAAAATATGGCCTGGTCATTAAGGGGGCAAATCCTTCCAGTCCAGAAGTGGTTAAAGGATCTTTGTATTCTCAATTATGCCCTTTAAGCAGCATTAAAGGACCTGCTCCCTGCAGCATAGTATGTTTTAAAAATTGTTTTTCTATTGGTACTTGTCCCTCAAGGTCTTCTGAACCCTTATCAACAAAGCTTGCCTTTTTAAGTTTGAAAATGGCCAAAATAAATAGATTTGTTCCCTAAAGACTTTAATGGGATTTAATGCTAAATTCAGGTTTTGTTAACTGTGGTGTTAAATCCAAAACCAAAAATGTAATATATTGCAGATTACCAATCCTTATAAATGTTGTGGCTACATTCGTTTTTTCTATTTAAAGGGTAACTCCACTTTCGTAGGTAAAAAAATCAGCAAATAAAGAAAAAATAATAAAGCGTATACAATTGCAACACAAATCATATTGTAAATGCATGTTTTTAAAAATGACCTTTTCTCTGCAGCTGTTGTAATTTTCTAAAAATGCAAGCAATGCAATATGGCTACCTGGAGGTGTTCTGTACACAGAATGTGTACTGACCACACCCCAGAAACATAATTTCCTGCTTGTGTGATTTGCTCACCAATTTTCCCAGAGGTCTACACTAAGATACAAGTCAGATTTCTGGCATCCCCTGCAACAAAAATGTCATTTTTGGTGAGATACTCCCAATAGGAACACGTCTAAAGGGATGCAGACCCAGCAGCTTTCCTCATCAGTAGTAACACACCTCCTGTATTACAGTGCCTGCACTCTGGATGAAGGCATGCAGGGGCATCTTTGGATAGTAGCATTGTCAGTCTGGGGAGATGGGAGTGTTAAAGGTACTTGCAGATTTAGATACACTAACAAATTGAAGCCAAACTCCAACTCACACTGCAGTTACAGGTTTTACATAAATAAATAAAAGTGTATCATTGCACCACTGCCATTAGTAAATAGTCTGTCTCATCCCTGTAACAGGTACATTTGCAGGCCAGCTCGTTCTGTTGAAAGACACATTTTTTTGATTGGATCACTAAAAGAAAAAGAAAAGGAAAGCAAGTCTAAAACAGAAAACTAATGCAGCCACCTTATCAAAGAATTATAACTTTTATCAGGATTTGACAATCCACTGCAAATCGAACCTGGGCTCATTCACTCATTTAAATCCATCAAGGTATATATATAAACATTACTTGTGAAGTCTAGGCAGCTTGTGGTGCTAGCAAATACCCATGCCATTTGGCAAAGATAGTACAACTATGTCTGCAAACAACACTTTATTATCTTTCATCATGTTAAGTAATAAAATCCTTGTTACTGACATAGATTTCAGTATCCTTTAGTAAACTATGGTCTGCTAGGCGCCTCTAAGCAGTTCATCAGCTCCTTTCTCCAGTTACATGGACGTCCACTCTTGGCTACTGAGTTCATATAATCTTCCTATTTGGATATTTTAGATATATTTGGATTTGGAAAAAAAAATATATATATATATATATACAGTGCCTTGCGAAAGTATTCGGCCCCCTTGAACTTTGCGACCTTTTGCCACATTTCAGGAACTGTGATAGTCTCAGAGGTCCGTTTAAAGCACAGAGAGCATCATGAAGAACAAGGAACACACCAGGCAGGTCCGAGATACTGTTGTGGAGAAGTTTAAAGCCGGATTTGGATACAAAAAGATTTCCCAAGCTTTAAACATCCCAAGGAGCACTGTGCAAGCGATAATATTGAAATGGAAGGAGTATCAGACCACTGCAAATCTATGAAGACCTGGCAGTCCCTCTAAACTTTCAGCTCATACAAGGAGAAGACTGATCAGAGATGCAGCCAAGAGGCCCATGATCACTCTGGATGAACTGCAGAGATCTACAGCTGAGGTGGGAGACTCTGTCCATCGGACAACAATCACACGTATACTGCATAAATCTGACCTTTATGGAAGAATGGCAAGAAGAAAGCCATTTCTTAAAGATATCCATAAAAAGTGTCGTTTAACCACTTAAGCCCCGGAATATTTTACCCCCTTCCTGACCAGGGCCTATTTTGCGATTCGGCACTGCGTGACTTTAACGGACAATTGCACGGTCGTGCGACGCTGTACCTAAACGAATTTGACGTCTTTTTTTTTTCCACAAACAGAGCTTTCTTTTGGTGGTATTTGATCACCTGTGCGATTTTTACTTTTTGCGCTATAAACAAAAAAAGAGCGTCAATTTTGCAAAAATAACAATATTTTTCACATTTTTTATATGAAATTCCCCCCAAAAAAATTTAAAAATCAAAATTTTTTAACATTTTAGGCCAATTTGTTTTATGCTACATATGTTTGGTAAAAAAAATCGCAAAAAGCGTATTTTGATTGGTTTGCGCAAAAGTTATTGCGTTTACTAACTAAGGGAAAGATTTTTGTCACTTTTGTTGTTTTTATTTTTAACGCGTAATGGCGGCGATCTGCGATTTTTTTTGCGGGACTGCGACATTGCGGCAGACAGATCAGACCCTTGACTGCCATTTTTGACACTTTTGGGGTTACCAGTGACATTACTACAGTAATCAGTGCTATACATATGCACTGTTACTGTAAAATGACACTGGCAGTGAAGGGGTTAACTTTTTTGAGAGGGAGGGGCTATGTGCGTCCCTAGGGGCGTGATTCTAACTGTGATTGGCTGTGGCTTGAGGTGTAGGAACAGTGATCAACAGTCCTACATAGTAGAACCGTACGATCACTATTCATACACAGGGGAGAATGACAGGCGGCTCGTTTACATTAGCCGCCTGCCTTTCTCCTGCTCTAACGGACGATCAGAATGACCGGCGGACATCGGGTCTGCCGGGCACACGCGCGGGGGGGTCCGTGACCGCGCGGGAGCGCGCCTCCGGCGGCGCGCGCTCGCTCCCTAGACCCTCACAGGCTAGCGACGTAGCCCTACGTCGCTTTGCCTGTGAGGGGCTGACCGCCGACGTAAATAGTCGTGCGGCGAACGGCAAGCAGCTAAAGTTTGCCGCAAGCCACCTGGGAGACACAACAAACATGTGGAAGAAGGTGCTCTGGTCAGATGAAACCAAAATCAAACTTTTTGGCAACAATGCAAAACGTTATGTTTGGCGTAAAAGCAACAAAGCTCATCACCCTGAACACACCATCCCCACTGTCAAACATGGTGGTGGCAGCATCATGGTTTGGGCCTGCTTTTCTTCAGCAGGGATAGGGAAGATGGTTAAAATTGATGGGAAGATGGATGGAGCCAAATACAGGACCATTCTGGAAAAAAACCTGATGGAGTCTGCAAAAGACCTGAGACTGGGACGGAGATTTGTCTTCCAACAAGGCAATGATCCAAAACATAAAGCAAAATCTACAATGGAATGGTTCACAAATAAACATATCCAGGTGTTAGAATGGCCAAGTCAAAGTCCAGACCTGAATCCAATCGAGAATCTGTGGAAAGAACTGAAAACTGCTGTTCACAAATGCTCTCCATCCAACCTCACTGAGTTCGAGCTGTTTTGCAAGGAGGAATGGGCAAAAATTTCAGTCTCTCGGTGTGCAAAACTGATAGAGACATACCCCAAGCGACTTAGGTGGCGCTAAAAAGTATTAACTTAAGGGGGCTGAATAATTTTGCATGCCCAATTTTTCAGTTTTTTATTTGTTAAAAAAGTTTGAAATATCCAATAAATTTCGTTCCACTTCATGATTGCGTCTCACTTGTTGATTCTTCACAAAAAATTACAGTTTTATATCTTTATGTTTGAAGCCTGAAATGTGGCAAAAGGTCGCAAAATTCAAGGGGGCCAAATACTTTCATAAGGGACTGTATATATATATATATATATATATATATATATATATATATATATATATATATATATATATAGTGATATGAGGTAGCCTGGGGTCATTATTCAGACGTGCTGCAAAAACAGCCAACCAGAAAAAATACAGCTTACCTTTATCAATAAACAAACAATAAAAAATAGTTTGTATTCTAGTTCAAAATCGCCAAATTAGTTAAAGATTGTAATGTTCCGGTTCCTTTGGTACCCTAAATTACACTTTCCACAAGTGTATGCGCCCCACCATTTACTTTTGGAAAGGTGCGCATACACCTTTAAGACTGGAGCTGTCATCACCCAGCGCCGGACTAGATGGCTATTTAAAGCGCCGGTTCTCACTCACATGTGTTCGTTCAAACACCTTTACCTGGATGCTATCCTTGCTTGAAGCTTCCATGCTTGCAAGCTTACCTCGCTGACGGAACCTCGCTGCGCTGATCCCTGTATCCCGCTACTGGATCATCCGCCTCTCCTGAACCACCCTTCGGCTGTATCGCTAATAGTGCTAAGTACCCCGCAGGGGAATTCTCTATAAACTTATACTAAGCTTACACTATCTAGCTCTGCATAGTAAAGACTGTTTATTACATCTGCATAACTAGATTGCTAGCTCTTGAGACTACTGCTACTTTTCTGCACTGGGTTGATCTCTTTTGTATGTCCACCTGCTATTCTGTCATCTGCTACCATACAACATTGCTAAACCTTCCTGCATCCATCTGCTACTGTCTCACCTTCAAGTGTCTATCACCTACCACCTCCACTCAACCTATCCCTCAACCTTCATCATTGTGTTACCACATACATAAAGTCACTCTAGGAACCAGCTTGCTAATTGTGTGTATTTACTGGCTGAAATAAGACCTTCCACACATGATGAGTCATTGAGGTTGGGAATGGTATCTCAGCATATCTCTTACATGACTACTGACGTGGAACTATTTCTGCAGCTGAAAATCCACACCATATAAGAAACGCAGGAGCGTTACAGATTGAACGAACCCAAAAATGGATTCAGCAGAAATAACCACTCAGGTGACACAACTAAAACAGCAAGTATCTGCGTTAATACACGCACTTGCTGAATTAAAAGAAGACAATCAGGCTCTGTCGCAGCAGGTAATTAGACTGACACAACTTACCTCTGCTCAGTCCCCTGAACCCAAGATAAATCCCCCTTTGGTATTTACAGGCGATCGCAAAAAATTTCGCGAATTTAAAAACGCATGTGAGTTACTTTTTTTGCTAAAACCTCGTACCTACCTTACTGATCACATTAAGGTTTGTACTATTATTTCTTACCTATCAAGCGATCCTCGAGCCTGGGCAGATTCTCTTCTTGAGAAAAAAACGACCAGCTTCTCAACTCCTATGCCTTGTTCCTGGCAGAGCTCACTAGCCTATATGATGACCCCAATAGGCAGAGTACTGCTGATCTTCAGTTAAGATCCTTGAAACAAGGAAGGAGGCCTGTAGAAGACTTTGTCGCAGAGTTCAAGAGATGGACCCTTGATTCAGAATGGAATGATGCATCTCTGAAAACCCAATTTAGGCTTGGCCTATCAGAAGCCGTTAAGGACGAGCTCGCCCGAGCGGATCTGCCAAAAACCCTGGATGCATTAATACAACTCAGTATTACCATAGATAGAAGACTATGAGAAAGAAAGGCTGAAAAGATGGGAATGCCATTATCCGTTTCCTCTCGGAGTCTGGCCGTTCCTATGGAGGTAGGAACCATACGCCCACCGCTATCAACTATGGAAAAAGCCAAAAGACGAAATGAAAATCTCTGCTTGTACTGTGCATCCCCGGATCACAAGATAAACGTCTGTCCCCTAGTCAACAAAAAGAAGGGTGAGTGTTCACATGTTTCTCTAGGAGGATTGACAACTTCATTCACTAACCCCTACATTTCTGTTTTTTTGACATTACAGTGGGACCAGAACAGGATTACTACTAAGGCCATGATTGACACAGGATCTTGTGGAAATTATATGGATATATGTTTTGCTGCTTTAAATAAAATTCCTATTATTTCTAAACTCAAACCTGTCTCAGTAAGTCTTATTACCGGTGTTCCGTTATCCTCTGGTCCGATCACCGATCAGACACAAGCACTTCTAGTCACTATTAACGAGTCTCATAGGGAGACTTCTACCTTCGATTTAATTCCTTCACCCCACTTTCCCATTGTGTTGGGACTTCCCTGGTTACACACACACCAACCAACCATAGATTGGAAGAAACGGTCATTGACCTTCCCTTCTTGTTATTGCGAGGAAACGTGTAACCTCCCGTTTTCCGGGAAGATTCTGTCTGTGGTGACAGATGAGATTGCACCACTATGTTATCAGGATCTTTCTGAGGTTTTTCTTGAAAAAAATGCTCAAACATTACCTCCCCATCGAGACTATGATTGTAGCATTGATCTACTCCCAAATAGCAAATTGCCGTTCGGTCATGTTTATCCTCTTTCACAGGATGAACTTGCCCATCTCAAAACCTATTTGGATGAGAACTTGGAAAAAGGTTTTATTAGACCTTCCACTTCTTCCACAGCAGCAGGACTCTTTTTTGTTCGCAATAAAGATTCAAGTCTCAGACCTATCATCGACTACAGGAAATTGAATGCTATCACAATAAAAGATCGCTATCCTCTACCGCTTATCCCTGAGCTCATTGAGCAGGTGCGTGGAGCTACCTATTTTTCAAAATTAGACCTGAAGGGGGCATACAATCTCATTCGAATCCGTGATGGACACGAGTGGAAGACTGCATTCAGAACTAGATACGGATTGTTCGAATATCTTGTGATGCCATTCGGCCTATGCAATGCCCCTGCAGTTTTCCAACGATTTATAAACGATATTTTTAAAGACTTACTAGATGTCTGTGTTGTGGTATATCTGGACGATATACTTATATATTCACGGACCCTGTCGGAACACATAAGACATGTAAGACTTGTATTATCGAGATTGCTTGCACATAATCTTTATGTGAAGCTGAAGAAATGCTTGTTCCATAAAGATGAGGTACTCTTTCTAGGCTACATCATATCCAAAACAGGAATCGAGATGGACATGAGTAAAATATCCTGCATTCAGGATTGGCCTACACCAACTACAGGCAAGGCGCTACAGCGATTCCTGGGATTTTCAAATTTCTACAGGAAGTTCATAAAAAACTTTTCTGCTATTGTGAGACCCCTCACACAGCTCACTAGCATAAAAATACCATTTAAATGGTCAGAAGAAGCAAATAAGGCTTTCCACTTGTTAAAGACAAGGTTTACTTCCGCTCCCATATTACGCCATCCAGACCCATCCCTCCAATACATTCTGGAGGTAGATGCGTCAAACATGGCAGTAGGAGCAATACTCTCCCAACGACCTACCCACACTTCACCACTTCATCCAGTCGCTTTTTTTTCTAAATCCCTGAGCAGTCCCGAGATAAATTACCCCGTGGGTGAAAAGGAACTGCTTGCTATAAAATTGGCTCTGGAGAATTGGCGACATTTACTCGAAGGCACCCAATTACCAATAATTATATACACGGACCATAAAAACCTCCAATATCTTCAGACTAGCAAAACTCTCTCGCATCGACAGGTACGATGGTCACTATTCTTTCTAAGGTTTAACTTCCTAGTGACCTACACACCTGCAGATAAGAACAAAAAGGCGGATGCACTATCACGACTAACTGAAGAAAACTACTTTGAAATCCCTTCCGTTCCTATAATACCTCACAAACGCATTATTGAAGTTGTCCGTTCCTTAAAGGAAGAGGTTCTGCATGGTATAAGTTTGGATTCACCCCCACCACAACTAAATACTGATGCAGAAGGCTTCCTCTACTACAACGACAAACTTTACATACCACCTACCCTACGCACCAAGATCTTGGAATTATCGCATGATGTGCCTATGGCAGGACATATGGGTATGACAAAGACTTTCAATTTGATTTCTCGACAATTCTGGTGGCCTGACATGAAAACATCTATACAAAAATTCGTCTCTTCATGCAATGTCTGTGCCAGGTCCAAAATTGACACTACGAGACCATCCGGTCTACTATGCAGTCTACCAATACCCCAAACTCCATGGGAGGTTTTGTCATTGGACTTCATCGTAGAATTGCCTCCTTCCAAAGGATTTAATACCATCTTGGTGTCAGTGGACCATCTGACAAAGATGGCACATTTCATTGCTATTCGCAGACTACCTTCGTCCAAACAAACGGCAGAACTCCTGATGAAACATGTCTTCAGATTACATGGTATCCCAAAAACACTTCTGTCTGACCGTGGATCCCAATTTATTTCTAAATTCTGGCAAGAACTATGTCACATACTACGGATTGAGCGGAAGCTCACTTCTCCTTACCATCCGCAGACCAACGGACAGACTGAAAGAGTCAACCAATGCATCGAGCAGTATTTACGTTGTTACACTTCTTACCAACAGGATGATTGGTTGGATCTTCTCCCCCTGGCAGAATTTGCCTACAACAACGCAACTCACAGTACAACCAAGCAGAGTCCGTTCTACTTGAACTATGGGTTCCATCCCTCTATTCTCCCTCCACGCATCCTTCCTTCAAGTAACCCAGTGGCCTCAGACTATCTTACCCAGATAAAGGATTCTCTGGGTTTACTAAATACTACCATTGCACACGCTCACAGTCAACAAAAGAAGTACTATGATCTTCGTAGAAGACCTTCTCCACAGTATACTATCGGGGACCTCGTTTGGCTCTCAACAAAAAACTTGAGACTGAAGATCCCTAGCAAAAAGCTTGGACCTCTGTTCTTGGGACCTTTCCCAATCAAGAAACTTATTGGAAAAGCTGCAGTGCAGCTTACATTGCCAATGGACCTAAAAATCCATCCCATTTTCCATGTGTCGCTACTAAAACCCCATGTTCCGGACCAAGGAATAAGGCCTAATATTCCACCTCCCCCTCCTGTACAAGTTGAAGGTGGAGAAGAATACGAGATAAAAGAGATTCTGGATTCTCGTATCTACAGAAGAAGACTTCAGTACTTGGTTAGATGGAAGAACTATGGGCCCCAAGACGACACCTGGCTAAACACCTCTGACATACATGCCCCTAGATTAATCCTCAATTTTCATGCAAGATACCCAGACAAACCAGCTCCAGAGGCCTTCAGGAGCAGGCCTTAAGGGGGGGGGGGGGGGGTATTGTAATGTTCCGGTACCTTTGGTACCCTAAATTACACTTTCCACAAGTGTATGCGCCCCACCATTTACTTTTGGAAAGGTGCGCATACACCTTTAAGACTGGAGCTGTCATCACCCAGCGCCGGACTAGATGGCTATTTAAAGCGCCGGTTCTCACTCACATGTGTTCGTTCAAACACCTTTACCTGGATGCTATCCTTGCTTGAAGCTTCCATGCTTGCAAGCTTACCTCGCTGACGGAACCTCGCTGCGCTGATCCCTGTATCCCGCTACTGGATCATCCGCCTCTCCTGAACCACCCTTCGGCTGTATCGCTAATAGTGCTAAGTACCCCGCAGGGGAATTCTCTATAAACTTATACTAAGCTTACACTATCTAGCTCTGCATAGTAAAGACTGTTTATTACATCTGCATAACTAGATTGCTAGCTCTTGAGACTACTGCTACTTTTCTGCACTGGGTTGATCTCTTTTGTATGTCCACCTGCTATTCTGTCATCTGCTACCATACAACATTGCTAAACCTTCCTGCATCCATCTGCTACTGTCTCACCTTCAAGTGTCTATCACCTACCACCTCCACTCAACCTATCCCTCAACCTTCATCATTGTGTTACCACATACATAAAGTCACTCTAGGAACCAGCTTGCTAATTGTGTGTATTTACTGGCTGAAATAAGACCTTCCACACATGATGAGTCATTGAGGTTGGGAATGGTATCTCAGCATATCTCTTACATGACTACTGACGTGGAACTATTTCTGCAGCTGAAAATCCACACCATATAAGAAACGCAGGAGCGTTACAAAGGTGCATCATCACTATACTAGCCCCACTGTGGTTTTGGGGTTTTCTGTTGGCTTCAGGGATCCCAAGGAGGAGGTTTTCATAGCTCGCTGTTCACAGAGGTGTCCAGTTCACTTTCTCACTGCCCATAGCTGTTTTTTTTTCCTTTTTATTGGACACGTTTATACATTTACAGTATCTCACAAAAGTCAGTACACCCCTCACATTTTTTGGAAATATTTTATTATACCTTTTCATGTGACAATGCTGAAGAAATGACACACAGTGTAGAGTAGTGATTGTACAGCTTGTATTACAGTGTAAATTTGCTGTCCCCCCAAAATAACTCAAAATACAGCCATTAAGGTCTCAACCACTGGGAACAAAAGTGAGTACACCCCTAAGTGAAAATGTCCAAATCGGGCCCAATTAGCCAATTTCCCTCCCTGATGTCATGTGACTCATTCATTTTACAAGGTCTCAGGTGTGAATGGGGAGCAGGTGTGTTAAATTTGATGTTATCACTCTCACTCTCTCACACTGGTCACTGGAAGTTCAATATGGCACCTCATGGGAAAGAACTCTCTGAGGATCTGAAAAAAATAATTTTTGCTCCACATAAAGGGGGCCTAGGCTATAAGAAGATTGCCAAGACCCTGAAACTGAGCTGCAGCATGGTGGCCAAGACCATACAGCGGTTTAACAGGACAGATTTCACTCAGGACAGGCCTCTCCATGGTCGACCAAAGTAGTTGAATGCACGTACTGTCCTGTGGTCTGATAAGACCAAGATAAACTTATTTGGTTCAGATGGTGTCAAGCGTGTGTGGCGGCAACCAGGTGAGGAGTACAAAGTCAAGTGTGTCTTGCCTACAGTCAAGCATGGTGGTGGGAGTGTCATGGTCTGGGGCTGCATGAGTGCTGCGGTCACCGGGGAGCTACAGTTCATTGAGGGAACCATGAATGCCAACATGTACTGTGACATACTGAAGCAGAGCATGATCCCCTCCCTTCGGAGACTGGGCTGCAGGGCAGTATCCCAACATGATAAAGACCCCAAACACACCTCCAAGACAACCACCACCTTGCTAAAGAAGGTGAGGGTAAAGGTGATAAACTGGCCAAGCATGTCTCCAGACCTAAACCATATTGAGCATCTGTGGGGCATCCTCAAACATAAGGTGGAGGATCGCAAGGTTTCTAACATCCACCAGCTTTGTGATGTTGTCATGGAGGAGACTGCAAGGGGCACAGTGATGGGGGGCTGTGACATGTGTGCAATAAATATTCTTGAAAACATAACACATTTTTGTGGGTGTTTTTACATTTTAAAGTTTGAAATGAGGGGGTGCCAGATATAGGATACGCCCCGGGTGCCAAATGCTCTAGGTACGCCACTGCATGATAGTCAACTTTGTCTCCTGGCTTAAGAAACAGATCTCCCCCTCCTTCTTTTTGTTAGACATTCCTGTTATCTTCTTTGGCCTTTGCAACAAAACTTTGCAATGTCTTTTTGTTTTCCAAGAAGAAATTAATTCTGTCCTAAGCTGCAGGGACTGGGAAATCCGGAACAAGGTCAGGCAGAAATAATGGGCAAAAGTAAAAGCAGTGCAGTGCTTAAACCCAGAGTAAACGTTAATCAGCTAAAAATTGAAAATGTGTGGCAATGAGAAGTGTCCCTTTGAATAATGGAACAACAAACAGCAACTACGCAGTTCAATTCAGTAAAAATAAAAACAAAGCAGTGCTCAAACACTAAGTTAAATAAACCAAATAAGAAAGTGTAGTAATAACAAGTGTCCCTTTAAATACCATGGAACAGCAAATGTATAGTTTAATTCCTCCATATATCACATCATATTTCCATATGTAAAACAAATAAAAGTGATTAAAATATAAGTGGAAAAAAATTAAAAGTAAAAACACTGGGGGGGGGGCTCAAACCCAGAGTCTCAATCCGCTGGAAAAAGGAAAAAGTATAGTAATGACAAGTATCCCTTTAAGTAATGACAAGTATCCTTTTAAATAATGTGAAACAACAAAAAGCAGCTATGCAGTTCAATTCAGTGAAAGTAAAAATTAGAAGACTTTTTCTTTTCAACAAAGAAATGCCTGCCTGCAGGTGAAGTGGAAGGGCAAATTAATCTTTTCTCCAAGTTCTCTGAGACATATTGACGAATAGCTTCCAATAGCAGCTAGGACAGCAGAAAAATTTGCACAAATGGTATCTCAGCACTTGGCAGGAGTTCAATAGGGCAATTATATGGCCAATGAGGGGGTAAAGTGTTAGCCTTCTTCTTGTCAAACACATCCAGGAAATCATGGTATTGGGTTGGTATGAACTGAGCAGAATATGAGTCACCACAGAGGCCCGATAGTGGAAATAGCTTCTATATCTAAGGGTGGACAACAAGACTGCTTACAATTGGCTGATGAGAATGTTACCTTGCCTGTGCTCCAATCTATGTGGGGGTTGTGAGCTTGGGGCCAAGGAACCCCAAGAATGATTGGAAACAGAGGAGAGGGGATTATGTTCTGGAGAAACTCTTGATGTTTCCCTTTAATGGAGATGGGAAAAAGATCAGTTTCAAAGGTCACAGGCCCAGACTTAGGTCCAGTTCTATTGGCTAAATGTACTGTCAATCTTTGTGTCTTAGTTTTCAGAGGAATGTTGAGCATTTTAGCAAAATTGATGTCCATAAAACAGCTACAGGCCCCAGTATCATTGATGTCTTGAACCAGGATAGTCTTTTCAGGTGTCTGTAGGGAGACAGATAAGGCTACAATCACGTACCTGGTGCTGGAGACCAATGGAGAGGAAGGGCTTCCCTTGCAGCTAAGTTCCAGACCCCCCTGAGGGTGGGAACAAGAGAGGTCAGGCCCAAAGTAGCATGGGTCGCCTGCTGGACTGTGTGCAGGGGCATCCAGAGTACAGCTGAAGTGCTGGAGTGGAATCAGCTGACAGGTGGTGCCCATGCTGTGTTTGCAGGACTTGGATAATGCTGAGACTGGAACATGGTCAGGTGGATAGCCAAGATCAGGAGCCAGGTGGATATCAGAGCAAACGTGGTCAGGTGGATAGCCAAGATCAGGAGCCAGGTCGGTATCAGAGCAGACATGGTCAGGTGAATAGCCGAGGTCAAACACAGGAAGCAATCAGGAGACAGGTCAAGGACAAGCCGGGTTGGTAACAGGATGTCATGGTCTTACCTTCTTGCTGTTCTCCTTCGTTTGACATGTGCTGGCGGCCATCTTGGTTTCTGGGTTTCTTGTAGCCTCCCACCCTGCGGCTCCTCCTTCCCACTGGGAGGAGCTGGATGCCTAGCTCATATATATAGGAGGTCTGTGGCTTCAGTTCCTTGCTTGGTCCTCCTGTGTTCACATGCTTCTAAGACTGCTGCTGCTTCTGGTTCCTGATCCTGGCTTCGTCTGACTACCCTGCTGGTTCCTGATCCTGGCTTCGTCTGACTACCCTGCTGGTTCCTGATCCTGGCTTCGTCTGACTACCCTGCTGGTTCCTGATTCCGGCGTCGTCTGACTACCCTCCTGGTTCCTGACCTCTGGCTTCGCAAGGACTCTGCCTCGGTTTCGCCATCCGTTTGGACTTCTGCTTTACAGCTTGATTTTCAATAAAGCCTTCTTATTTTCACTTATCTGTTGTTGTACGTCTGGTTCATGGTTCCGTGACATTAGGACCAAGCCATGAATTCTGACGGTACAGGGCCATCCTCGCTACCCACGCTGGTTGCCAGACTTGATCAGCAGGATCACCTGTTGGGTCGGTTCGCCGTGGCGTTGCAAACCCTGCTTGAACGCACGGCTCATTTCGCTCCCGTTGCCGATGGGTCGGTTGTCGCTCCTGGGCCCGCTCCTACTGCTGCTCCGGTTGTTGCGCCAGAGTCTACCCCGACACCTGTTGTTGCGCCTGCGGTGTTTTGGGGTATGACCGGTTCTGCCCCCCTTCCACAGCGCTTTGGGGGAGAGCCAACTCAGTGCCGAGGTTTCCTTAACCAGGTGGGCATTTATTTCGAGTTGCTGCCACATGCCTTTCCTACTGAGAGATCAAAGGTGGGCTTCTTAATTTCGCTGCTCTCGGACAAGGCCTTGGCCTGGGCCAGCCCTTTATGGGAGAACAACAATCCGGTGGTTGCCGAGTTTTCCGGTTTTGTTGCTTCTCTTCGGAGGGTATTCGATGTGCCGACTCGTGCTGCCTCTGCTGCGAAGCTCCTTATGTCCATCAGACAGGGTTCACGATCCGTAGCTGAATACGCCATTGAGTTTCGTACCCTGGCAGCAGAGGTGGGCTGGAATAATGAGGCTCTGGTCGCTGCTTTCTCTCATGGTCTCTCGGATGCCTTGAAGGATGAGGTTGCAGCTAAGGACCTACCAGTGGAGCTCGAGTCTCTTATTTCTTTCTTGATTTTGATTGACACCAGACTCAGGGAGAGACCTTCCTTTAAGGAGAGTCTGCGGAGGCCTCCTAACTCATTGGCGCCTACCTTTGCTGTCCCACCCGTGCCTCCCTCTCCTCCCACGCCTCCTGGGGATGACTTGGCTGGGGGTGAACCCATGCAGCTGGGCTTTGCTCGCCTGTCCGAGGGGGAGAGGGTACTCCGAAGACGCGAGGGTCGATGCATGTACTGTGGTCTCGGTGGGCATTTTCGGTTGGCATGTCCGAACCGTCCGGGAAACGCTCGCACCTGAGATCCTGTCGGGGGCAGATCTTGGGTGGAGTCTCCTCGTCCCCGGTTTCCCGTGTTGACAAACCACTGATCACTGTTGTCCTCTCCTGGGTCGGGGGCTCAGTGACGACCCAGGCGTTGGTGGACTCTGGTGCTGGTGGTTTGTTCATTGATAGTGTGTTCGCTGCCGCCAATTCCATTCCTCTGCAGGCTCGAGGTTCTCCACTGGCTCTTGAGGCGATAGACGGCAGACCCCTTCTGCCGCCACACGTGACTCATGAGACCCTTCCAGTGGGGATAGCCATTGGTGCCGTTCACAGAGAGTCGGTCTGCTTCCAGGTTATTTCGTCTCCACACTACTCGGTGGTCTTGGGGTACCCCTGGCTCCAGAAGCATAATCCGACTTTCGATTGGAGATCGGCCGAGATCCTCTCGTGGTCACCGCAGTGTGGGGCTAGTTGCATCCATGGGCCTGTCAAGTTGCTGTGTACTTCCTCGGACTCTCTGTTGCCTCCTGAATACGAGGAGTACCGGGATGTATTCGATAAGGTGCGCGCGGTTGCCCTACCTCCGCACCGCCCATACGATTGTGCCATCGAGTTACAATCTGGTGCCGTTCCTCCTCATGGCAAGGTCTATCCACTGTCGGTAGCGGAGAATGAGGCCATGGAGGAGTACGTGAAGGAGGCGCTTTCACGCGGACACATTCGCAAATCCTCGTCCCCGGCAGGGGCTGGATTTTTCTTTGTGAAAAAGAAGGGCGGTGAGTTGAGGCCTTGCATCGATTACAGGGGTCTCAATCGGATCACGATCAAGAACGCTTACCCAATACCCTTAATTTCCGAGCTGTTCGATCGCCTTAAAGGGGCCACGGTCTTTACCAAACTCGACCTGAGGGCGGCATATAACCTCGTAAGGATCAAGGCGGGCGATGAGTGGAAGACCGCGTTTAACACCAGGACCGGTCATTATGAATCCTTGGTTATGCCCTTTGGGTTGTGCAATGCGCCCGCAGTCTTTCAGGAATTCATTAACGATGTTTTCCGTGACCTGTTGCAGCAGTGTGTGGTGGTCTATTTGGATGACATCTTGGTATATTCTGAATCCATGGAGACCCACATTCTGGATGTCAGACGAGTGTTGCAACGGTTACGAGAGAACAAGCTGTTCGGTAAGCTTGAGAAATGCGAATTTCACCGATCCCAGGTAACCTTCTTAGGTTACATCATTTCCGCTGAGGGGTTCTCCATGGATCCTGAGAAGGTTTCGGCTGTCTTACAGTGGCCCCAGCCCAGTGGTCTTCGCTCCCTGCAGCGCTTTTTGGGCTTCGCCAATTATTATCGGAAGTTCATCAGGGACTTTTCCATGCTAGCCAAGCCTCTCACGGATCTGACCAGGAAGGGCAGTAATTCCCAGGTCTGGCCGCTCGAGGCCATCCGAGCTTTTGAGGCTCTAAAGTCCGCCTTTGTGTCGGCTCCGATTCTGTCGCATCCCAACCCTGGGTTGCCCTTTGTCCTCGAGGTGGACGCGTCTGAGACGGGAGTAGGCGCCCTTCTGTCTCAGCGTAGAACACCAGAGGGTCCTCTGCTTCCTTGTGGGTTTTACTCCCGGAAACTGTCTTCCGCGGAGTGCAACTATCAGATTGGTGACAGGGAGTTATTGGCCATCGTGCAGGCCCTTAAAGAATGGAGGCACTTGCTCGAGGGTTCGGTGGTTCCGGTCCTCATCCTGACGGACCACAAGAATCTGACCTACCTTTCTGAGGCCAAGAGATTGACACCACGTCAGGCCAGATGGGCTCTGTTCTTGTCACGTTTTAATTACGTGGTCTCCTACCTACCCGGTTCCAAGAACATCAGGGCAGATGCCTTATCACGGCAGTACTCCGACCTGTCCAGGGAGGAGTCGATTCCGACTTCGGTCATACCTCCGAATCAGATCCTGGCCGCCATTCGCACCAGCCTGACCTCTCCCCTGGGTGAGCAGATTTTGGCGGCTCAATCTGGTGCTCCCTCTGGGAGACCCAACGGCAGATGTTTTGTGCCTGAGGAGTTGCGCACTCGGTTGTTGCGAACCTACCATGACTCCAAGACCGCGGGGCATCCTGGAAAGAATCAGCTGTCCTGGGCTGTTTCACGTCTGTTCTGGTGGCCTTCCCTACGTTCCGACATCGCCGCATTTGTAGCGGCATGCTCCGTTTGTGCCCAGAGTAAGTCCCCTCGGCACCTTCCGTTGGGCCTTCTGCAACCCATAGCCACCGGGGAGCGCCCATAGTCACACCTGGGGATGGATTTCATTGTGGACCTCCCTGCATCCCGAGGCCATACGGTCATTCTCATGATTGTGGATCGATTTTCCAAAATGTTCCACTGTGTTCCTCTCAAGAAGTTACCCTCTGCACAGGAGTTGGCCACGATTTTTGCCAGGGAGGTCTTCCGGTTGCACGGTCTGCCCAAGGAGATTGTGTCGGATCGGGGGAGTCAGTTTGTGTCCAGGTTCTGGCGCGCCTTTTGCTCCCAGTTGGGGATTCATCTCTCCTTCTCCTCGGCCTACCACCCTCAGTCCAATGGGGCCGCAGAACGATCCAATCAGGCCTTGGAGCAATTCCTTCGTTGCTATGTCTCCGATCACCAAGACAATTGGGTTGACCTCCTGCCTTGGGCTGAGTTTGCCAGGAACACGGCGGTGAACTCTTCCTCTGGGACGTCTCCCTTCATGGCCAATTATGGGTTCCAACCTGCCGTGTTACCGGAGGTATTCTCTCCCCAGGATATTCCGGCTGTGGAGGATCACCTTTCCGTCCTACGTGCTTCTTGGGTACAGATCCAGAAGTCCCTTGAGGTCTCTGCGCAGCGCCAGAGACTCCAGGCTGATCGCAGACGAGCGCCTGCTCCTTCCTACCAGGCCGGAGACCGTGTATGGTTGTCCACCCGCAACCTCAACCTTCGAGTGCCCACTCCCAAGCTGGCGCCTCGCTTTGTTGGTCCCTTCCGAGTGCTTCGCAGGGTAAACCCGGTAGCCTATGCCCTTGCGCTTCCTCCTGGCATGCGGATCTCCAACGTGTTTCATGTCTCCCTGTTGAAGCCACTGGTGTGTAATCGTTTCACTTCCTCGGTTCCTCGGCCCCGTCCGGTCAAGTGGGCAATCGTGAGGAGTATGAGGTGAGCAATATCCTGGACTCACGCCTGGTCCACGGTCGGGTGCAGTTTTTGGTTCATTGGCGTGGTTATGGTCCAGAGGAGCGTTCCTGGGTTCCCTCCGCAGATGTCCATGCTCCTGCCTTGCTCCGAGCCTTCCACGCACGCTTCCCTCAGAAACTGTTCTTTACTCCGCGGAGGAGGGGCCCTTGAGGGGGAGGTACTGTCATGGTCTTACCTTCTTGCTGTTCTCCTTCGTTTGACATGTGCTGGCGGCCATCTTGGTTTCTGGGTTTCTTGTAGCCTCCCACCCTGCGGCTCCTCCTTCCCACTGGGAGGAGCTGGATGCCTAGCTCATATATATAGGAGGTCTGTGGCTTCAGTTCCTTGCTTGGTCCTCCTGTGTTCACATGCTTCTAAGACTGCTGCTGCTTCTGGTTCCTGATCCTGGCTTCGTCTGACTACCCTGCTGGTTCCTGATCCTGGCTTCGTCTGACTACCCTGCTGGTTCCTGATCCTGGCTTCGTCTGACTACCCTGCTGGTTCCTGATTCCGGCTTCGTCTGACTACCCTCCTGGTTCCTGACCTCTGGCTTCGCAAGGACTCTGCCTTGGTTTCGCCATCCGTTTGGACTTCTGCTTTACAGCTTGATTTTCAATAAAGCCTTCTTATTTTCACTTATCTGTTGTTGTACACACTGGAGCAGCCAAAGATCAACCAGCAACCAAAATCACTGGCAGGCTTCCTTATATAGGCCCAGGTAAATTGCTGGTAGTGCGGCTGGGTCCTAAAGTCCTTCTCCTGCCAAAGTACTGATAGGCGCTGCTGGGTCCTAGAGCCCTTCTTCTGGTGTTTGTACCCTGACAGCTACATGAGAAGGACAGGTAATGAAAGTATACCCAGCCACCAGAGATGAGGTGTAAGACTTGCTTGACCTCACAGGATAAGTCTGTATACAGTATAGTGACCTGTACTTCCACAATAGAAGTGTAGATTTAAATGCCGGCGGCATACTTTTTCCTCAGTGAGCAATAGAGAGCGTAGAAGCCTGATTTGCAAACGTTTAACTGGTGAAGGGCTAGGTAGGAGAGATGTTTTGTCCAGAACTTTTGGCAGCATCCAAGTGGGATGAAAACTAGTTGATTGTTCTGATCGACATTTACGTAACCTTCAGTCTAGTTGGATGGCTAGCACCATCACACATGAGAGAGCTAGGTAATTCTCCTCTGGTCAGTTCATCCTTGAGAGATTCTGAAAGTTCTAGTCGGAATTGATATCTTAAGGCAGCATAATTTAGGCCAGTTTCAGCACTCCACTTGCAGAATTCAGACATATTCCTCTTTGGCCTGCAACTTTGCTGTCGTGTATGAAGTGCAGATTCAGCTGTAGTGGCTCATTGAGGATCATCATACAACTGAGCCATTGAGTCAAGGAATGTGGTCAGAGTGCTCACACAGGGCTAAGTTGTTCCAGTAAAACGCAAGCCCAGGACTTTGGTTCTCCAAGTAGCAGAGAGACCATGAACCCTACTTTTGTTGAATAAATTAAAAATGATCTTGGCTGTTTTGCAAAATAATGGCTGCAGGCATTCTTCAAAACCATTGTGGAGTGGGTACCCAGGGTTCCACAGGTGGCATTATCATGGTAGTTGTTGTGGATGGTGCCACAGAGGCTGCATTATCAGGTGCAAGGGATGCTGTAGTGAGAGTCTAAACCCAGTCTTCCAACTCACAATACTCCACTTGAAGATTCTTGATGGCTTGAGTCAAAGCAGTAATCAGTTAGCATAAAAACTTCAAAGGAGCCGCACCTTTTTGACCTCAGACATGGCTGAGTGGTACTGTCATATACCCGGTCGAGGCCGAGTTGACAAGAGGCCTGCCCTTACACCTCATATCCTCTTTCCACTGGGAAAGATGACAGGGTTTCACAGGGCACAGAGTGGTACGGATGGCTATAGAAGATAAGAGCAGGCAAACTGTCAGCAGGCAGATGCAAAATCTCGGATGCGTAGTCAGACTGGCAGAGGACAGCAACAACTGGGCAGCAGGAGCACAAAGCCAGGCACCAGGAGTGGCATCAGACCCAAGCCAGGGTCAGCATCAAGCAAGCAGAAGAGGTTCCAGAACAGTAGGCAGGAATCAAGGTCAGGTTACAAGCCAGAGTCAGCAACAGAGGTTCAGGAATGAGCAGGGTCAACAAGCCAGGTCAGGATACAGATGAAAGTCCAAAGGCAGTGCTAGGAATGGGACACATAAATGCCCATAGTCCATAAAGAAGGATGCCATCCCATCACCAGCATCCGTGTGAGATATTAACACACAACACCACAGTGTCCAACAGTGGCTGCTTACCAGACCTCCATTAATATGGAGCATGTAGAAACAAAGGGGGACAGCTGTATTCAGAATCAGGGTTCACCCAACTCCTCTCCACACCTTTCCACTCCTCCTTTCAAGATGCAACCAATGTTTAGAAGATAGCGCCTAAGCACTCATGGATGGAAAGGCCACCATCATTGCTTCAGGATCAGGTCACAAGCAGTAGGAGCTGATGACCACTCAGCAATGATCCAGGTCCTGTAGGGCTTTAAATAGACCACTGGGTGCCAAAGTCCTTTATGGGCACGTGCTTGTGTATTTGCAAGCAGGGTCCTAATTCTGTGCACATTTCTATGGACCATTCTGTGCGCATGCGCATTCCCTTGAGCACGGACGTTCCTTTGAGCATGGGCTTGAGCATGTTTTTTCTGACACCAGGACACACTCCCGTTGTTCTGTAAAATATATACACTATATATTATTAATAAACTGTAAATGTATTTCATATCAAAATTGTATGCAGCTTATTATATTATTCCATTATTAGATAATAACCCAAGAGTAAAATATGTAGGCCCTTTAAATGTATCTTTCTATCATGTTCTAATTCTCTATTATTCTTTGTTGCTAAAGCCAAATATGCTTTTCTTTATTCCTTGTCACTAAGACAAACACTGAGTGGGAATCTCCCCTTTGCATATAGGTTGTAACCTATTCCCAGTCTATTTAAAGCGAATATTTGGCTAGAGTTGGGGTTTAACAATGCAGATCTTTGAACTTTCCAAAGTATGTGTTGTGAATTCAGTAGTGTAATACACTACATTATTTTAGGGTACCTTATAAAAAGTAGGGGATACTAGTCATTTATAAAGAATTTTTGGGGTATTCAGGGGTATTAGGGTTTATGGCACATTCAGGAGGAATTCACATCAGCCCAAAGATGCTGGCAAGTACATCAGTCCTAGTGCATGGCAAAACCGCCAGAATACCAGTTGGGGCCTAACCTTTTAAATACTGAAATAACTATGCTTTTGCTCCTATGAAAGAAAGGATATATATTTTCAACTTTAGCTGACCTTCAAAATTCAGGAAAAACTAGTGGCAGTTGGGTTTATATAGAATGCTTTGAAAACGATATTATTCAGTCCAAGTTATCCCGTAAAAATGAAAGTCAATATCATGTTCACTGTTGAAAAGTCTAGGAATACACAATATTTCAGTTGAAAAAGAGGGCTGAAAAGAGGGCTAATCTAAGTACTGTAGAGTGAAATATAACATAGAATAGAGTAGCTGATGATGCAGGCATGGACTGACCCATGGGCTTTCTGAATAAGGACACCATAGTATATTGACTTTTGTCATTGTGGTTCACTAACACTTGAACTCCCAGAAAAATGACACAATTGTAGTTAGGATCCCAGCAAGATATGACTTAGCTTCATTGCCTTTCTTGATATATATACTGTTCTCTGTGTATAATCATGGTTCATAATTCTGCTAAGGAAATGACAGCGCGGTTTGAAAAACCAACTTCCTGGAAGCTTTAAAGAAGTAGGTAGGACAACTTAAGCATTGCTCTCATAGTTACATAGCATGATATACAGACAGTTCTAAGTCACAGAGGAAGCTGCAAGAAGATAGATAAGAGTTACACCGTATGTAAAAGCCTTACTTCTCTAATACCTATCTCCAACTTCTGCAGCATTGCTAATCTGATATCTACTGGTTTGTGTAAATTGTAGGGACAGACATACACGCTGGGGCTTGTATCACAATGAATTGGTATTTAAAGCTGCTAGTGATTGGATTTCTTCTATGGGACCAAAATAATGTCACCTCAGGTAAGAGATCTATTACTATAAGCATTAATGTGTGAATGGTTGTATACAAGTACTTAACTGGCTTTGTATCTTTATCTGATACATTCTGTTATCTGAGGTTAAGTTTGCTTAGCAGGGTTTGAAAACCGATCAGTGGTGACTATTGACCTTGGCAGTGATGCCCACTATCATTCATGTGCGATGGAAATTTTTAACACGGGGCAAATAGTTTTCAACTTTGCATACAAAGTATTGAGTCATATTTTTAGTTAATATTCAGGCTGTGCCTTCTACTAGGCAACAATAAGAACATTTCAAATCCAATTAATTATTGTGTTCTTAAAAACCTGAGGAGGATAATTTTATTCTAGGTGTATCTTTCTGATGAAAAGCCTTAATATCAATCTTTACTAAAGGCATATGATTAGGTTTTGCAAGAAACACTGTTTTCCAACCACTTATAGGGCTACATAGATTAGCGCAAATTTCACATAAGCATACATTCATTATCTCGCTATATTTTGTCATCACTGACTACATTTATGGTAATCTTGTTTGGTACTGGCAAATTTTGAGAATAGAGTAAGTACTGAACCAAATCTATGTGAATATATCCTGTATCTAAATAAACCTAGTCAAGATCCAGTTCCAGTAAATGATAAGTAAAAAAAAAGTTTCCACATTTGTTTATAACAAAGACAAATCCCTAGCACTCCCTCGTCAGATTTATGCGAGCTAACCTGTAGGTATTTTTACTTGTTTGACTCTATAGAGCAGCCTTTCTTAACCTTTTTAACCCAAAGGGATGCCTACAATAATTTTCAGGTCCCAGGGAACCTTTACTAAAACCAGTTCATTGGGCGTCAATGGGAAAAATTACCCTTATGTTCATGGTCAATAGGAAGGATGCATCCCTCCCAGTGGATGTCAGAATTCCACCCTTACTGACACCTAAAATGTTATTGGTGGCATGCTGCAGGCTTTGCCAAGTGACAATGGCCCTGGAGATATGCAGATACCATCAAATAGGTCACACCTCAATGAACTCTTAGAAACCTCCAGAGGAACCTTAGGGTTCCAAAGAACCATGACTTAAAATGGCTGCTGTGGAATATAAAATTTAAACATAATTCAAAATGTTGTTTTTTTATTGTGTTAGCCTACATAAAAACTGAGGCATTTCTCAGGCTAAAAATACAACAGTGCATAATCACACTGTTGTCCCTAGGAAGGCTGTTAAAACTTGAACCCAAACTGCTCAATGGAAGATCTGAGGCAAAAACACCTGTTCACTGCCATACACGAAACACTTGTATAGGGCACAAAAATTAGATACACCTAATCCTATATTCTATATTTTTACCAGTTGGGTTATATCGTACTATATGTTTGTATCTCTATCACTGCCTTGTTCATATTCATTTACTTACCTGTTTTCAGTTAAAACCCTTTTCCTGTTTCACACGCAATAATATGGGTTTACATCTAAGGCAATAGTCCACAAATGGCATATGGTTATTGTGAATAAATATACATTTAGGTTTAATAACATGAAGGTGCTCTTAGACATCTACTGATCTCACAAACAAATAATCAATGAAACCACTTGTAAATAATTAGAGGTCCATAGTAGGCAAAAACATTTGAAAAATGTATTTTAAAGTAATATGTTTAAAAATGTACATCAAACTAAATTTACAAACTGATAAACTCATTTATTTCCCTTTTAATATGTACGTAGGCACATACTCACAAATATATACAGTAACATTTCTATGTTAGAAAAAGACACACCCTTGATATATACTGTAGGTGATTTCATAAGGCTCTGGCAGATTTCAGAGTTTAGCTATTGACCTCCTTCCAATTTTGAACATTAAACATCTTCCCAATAGAATGCTTTTTTCAGATGTTTATATTCAATTATCTCTTTGCAATTATGGTATTTTATTTAGTTTAGAGGTACCCTGTATTACAAATAATATGATAGGATTATAGGACTTTCCCATTCCCTAACAATTCTTCTTGAATACTTTAATAGCTGAGTGTCCCTAAGTTTTATTTTAACAATTTTGGTAGCCTTGATAGCCTTGATACCAAGATTAAAACAATATATTTAATTTTAGGTAGGTGTACACAACTACAGTTTATAATAAGCTGTTTTGAAACCGGGAAAAGCATTGGCATCTATTCAAGTTTTGGGTTTGAGATATTTAAGTACCGGGTCCCAGATAAGTGTACGCAATATTTTGTGATTGCAAATTTCAATATTTGCATGCATGTTTAGATAGCATGAGAAATATGGTGTTGTACATTTTTAGGTTTACTGCTGGTAAATGTAATGTTGTAAATGTTTAGGGTTATTGCAGGTAAATGTAATGTTTTACACTAAATGCAGGTTACACGCTCTTTGTTACATGCTACTGTTTTCAAATGAAATATAAGATTTACACAGTGGAAATTCGAAGATAAAGATTGCTAAAGATAGATAAAGATGTTTTTTTCATATGACCTACCATACATTATATTGTCAAAAGTATTGGGCTGCCTGTTATTACACGCGCATGAAATTTAATGGCATCCCAGTCTTAGTCCGTAGGGTTCAATATTGAGTTGGCCCACCCTTTGCAGCTATAACAGCTTTAACTCTACTGGGAAGGCTGTCTACAAGGTTTAGGAGTGTGTCTATGGGAATGTTTCACTATTCTTCCAGAAACGCATTTGTGAGGTCGGGCACTGATGCTGGACAGAAGGCCCTGCTTGCAGTCTCTGTTCTAATTCATCCCAAAGGTCTTCTCTCGGGTTGAGGTCAGTCGAGGTCTTCCACCCCAAACTCGCTCATGCATGTCTTTGTGGATCTTGATTTGTGTACTGGTCCAAATTAAATGGTGGAGGGGGGGTTATGGTGTGGGGTTGTTTTTCAGGGGTTGGGCTTGTCCCCTTAGTTCCAGTGAAAGGAACTCTTAAGGTGTCAGCATACCAAGACATTTAGATGTTCTGCTATGCTATCAATACATTGCCCCTTTGGTGCCTACATTCTCTCACGATGGTCTAAAATGCTTACAATCTAATGACATAATTTATTAGCACAGTCCTGATTTACATATAGTACTTTGGGGAAAAATATGAAATCTACATTTAATAAACTCAACCTAGCTGTGTTTAGACACAATTATATAAAGATGGCTTGCTAGGAAAGCAGCTATAGCTATAGTGAGGGCAGCATGCTCCCTAATGTGCCTTGCCTTGGGTCCTTCACTAATTGCTGCTCCTACCTTTTGACTCCCTATTGCTTGACACTGATGACCTACATTGCTTGTTGTTTCATGAAATTTGGCGTTGATGACCTCCAATAAGAAAGGGTTTCACAAATGACATTAGGAGGTTCCAGATATGAGTGAAGTAGGTAGCAGGGCCTAAAAAGGGAAGATAGTGATTTGAGTAAAAATCCTGTTTTCTCCACTGTTTTAGATTATGTATATTTAGGGAATTGTTTCTATTTCGACAAATGGCTATATTAGTTTACTTTTTTAGGCTTTCTTTCTTCTAATTTCATCTGGTAATCTTGTCAGTAAGTCAGTTGTTTTACAAAAGGAAACCACTCTTACAGTTACAGGGACAAGACAGACCATTTACCACTGACAGAGGTGCTTAAATCATCAGCTCTTATTTAGTTATGTAAAACCTGTTACTGTAACTAATTAAAAGTATTAGCTGAAGTTTGAATTCGATTTCTTAGTGTATTTAAATCTGCTAGTAGTTCTAATACTCTGCTTCCCTAAGACTGACAATGCTGTTGTCTAGACATGCCCCTTGTTTTCATTTATCCAGAGTGGTGGTACTTTAATATAGGAGGTGTCCTACTGTACAGATCACTAGAGGAAAACAGAGGGAAAAAAGCCTAAAAAAAAAAAAAGAAAACTAATACAACCACTACATTTAATGATTTGTAATCTGTAATATATTGTGGTTTTGGGATTAATGCCCCTTTCACGTAAAAGTCTGTGGCCGACATCTCTTTTTTTCATTGATTTTTTTTTTTTTTTTTTAGAGCAGAACTCCTGGCAGAAAATAATTACCAAGTGTAGCTATATTTATTAAAAATCTAACTTTTAAATCCAACTAATATAACTACCCGAATTTAATTGGGTATAAGCCTCTTGCAATTCCCTGTACAGTAGATCTCAGACAGGGTAGGTAAAAGCAGCGCAAGGAGCCAGTCAGGTGTGCTGCAGTGCTTATGTACTAACAAGAAACATGCTGCCAGGAATGGAGAGAAAAGTGACAAGAGCATATCAGTCTGATGTTTCTCCTACACTGGCTGTGGTAGAGACGAGACCTTGTATTACATGACTGCTGTTGAGAAAAGTCAGGTTTTCAGGCTGGCTGTGCTGTGTAGCAGGGATGTACAGAAATACAGACCCTTATGCAGGGAAAATTCATCTCCTGTATGCATTTTATATGTGTATTTAACTATTTGCCTAGAGTTTACCTTTAAAACTGAATTCTAGGCAAAAGTCTAAATGTACAGTTGAAATACATTTACGTGGACCATGCTACTTGTCAAAGAATGCAGAATTCTGTTTAACCAGACTGGTGACCCTGCCACTGGATTCATTCTATAAAGTTTACATCTGATCTGGGGCCTGCCCCTGCCTGTGAAGGAGCAGTAAAACACTCATGAGGTCTTCCCTCTGTTCGCCCCTGTTCAGCGCAAAGCTATAGGACTTAATTGGTCCAGAGTGCTTCCAGCCCCCTGCTGTACAGAGGCTTACAGAAGGCTGGTGCCAACACAGGTACTTATTCCAGTTCTTTGCAATATATATATATATATATATATATATATATATATATATATATATTTTTTTTTTTTTTTATTTTATTTTATTTTTTTTTTCAATACATAACTGGAATACATTTTGCCTTTCTGGCATTATAGTGGATCTAAAGTTAAAATGTTTGTAAAGGTTCAATTATTTATTTATTTTTAATCACAAACTTACCTGCTCTGTGCAATGGTTTTGCACAGAGCAGCCCTGATCCTTTTCTTCTCAGGTTCCCCACTGGCGCTCCTTGCCCCTCCCCCCTGCTGAGTGCCCCCACAGCAAACTGCTTGCTCTGGGGGCACTCGTGCATGCTCACTCTGTGTGTCTATGAAACACACAGAGCGCGGCTTGGCCCTGGCCCCCAGCTACCTCCTCTCTGGCTGTGATTGATAGCCATGGGAAGCAATGGCTCTCACTGCTGTGTCTCAGCCAATAAGAAGGTATAGAACCAGGAGATGAAAAAGAAGAAGGAGGTGCAAACACCTAGTGCATTACCTGTGATCACCTTAAAAATGTTTTATGAAAATGCCAAAAACATACTCACAGACAAGAAGAGTAAAATCGCATTACGAGAATCCACCACACATGGATTGGAACATGTCCCTGTAAATAGGGCCGCTAACGCGTTCGGGAGTCAAGCTTCCTTCTTCATAGAACCAGGAGAGCTTCTGCTCTCGTACACATCGCTGGACCAGGATCGGGCTCTGGGGAGTTTAAGGGGAGGCTGTGGGGGAAGCTGCACACTGAAGGTTTTTTTACCTTCATGCATAGGAAAGAGGAGCGGACAACGCTGGCGGGGGAAAGCCAGTGAGGAGGTAAGGGACCACTCTGTACAATATCATTGCACAGAGCAGGTAAGTATCACATCTTTTTTATTTTAATTTAAAAAAATATATACATCTTTACTATAACTTTAAATTTTGATATGTCTGCATGGTAAAATGTATATATGAAACTGATTATCCATCTACAGTATATGTGGCAAAGGTTATATTCATTATATGTCAGGAAGTAAGTGGCAGCTTGGTGTGAATGGTGTTTTATTTTTGAGTACTCTGAAAGTTTGCTGAATGCAAGTGAAAAATCCCCACATCCTTGATCTTGAGGAAGTTTGTTTTTCATATACTTTGAAAGGAAAGTCAAAATTAAATTATTGAAAATGCATACACAAAGCAAAGAAAACTCACCTAGAGCTCTTATTACAACCATAGCATGTCAGTATACCAGTTAAAACATCACTGAAAATCTTGTGACTGGTAATCAGAGATAAGTCAATAAGCAGGCTAGGTAATTTTATTCCTACCCACTGTAAATCTCTCATTATTCCATGCACATAGAGACCATTGCAAATACTCTTGTGACCTCATTTGTGACATGTTTTGTCTCTTAAAAAATTCCCCAAGTACAGAAAAATACCTGTTGCGAATACGGCAAACAATGGGTGTGGCAAAATTGTGCTTAAGAGTGTGAGGGGTTTAAACTTGAGCTTACATACAGGGTACAAGAGTCAGAAGTTTTGAATATGCATAGTGCAGGGGGCCTAGTTGGGTAACGTAAATGGTGCAGGAGTATGAGTTGGGTAATTTAAATGGTAAAAGGATCCATATTGGGTAAGGTACATAGTGCAGGGGCTAGAGTGGGTAACCTATATAGTGCAAGGGTCTAGGGGTAGCATACATAGTGCAGAAGTCTGGGGTGGGTAACATACAGAGTGCAGGGATCTGGGGTGGGTAACATGCCTAGTGCAGGGGTCATTAAATTAATGACCTCTAAGCTCACCCCTTACCTGACACTGTACCCTAAGATTGGCCCCATGGAGAAATCTGTAGACAAGATTTGAAAAACTATATATCTGCAAAGAACTCTGTGCAGTCCTCACCATTATGTGTTCCTTTAGCTTTAGTCAAGTGACACTTCCTAGCCACTTCTGCTGTGAACACTAACACTGACTGTTGTTAATAACATCCTTTGCCTGCAGATCAGTCTGCTTAGGAGTATGTTTGAGTCAATTTATTATTCTGCCATTTCACTTAACCCTTATGAAGGGGGATTGTATGGCCCCCGAAATACGTTGGCTGTCTTTTGCCCTGCTTGTTGTAACCAGTTGGATAATTAAGACTTTGGACTCCTAAAGATTTTTCAGTTGGTGCTCTTTTTGAACTATCACAGTTGGATTTCTTGTTCCAAACAAACACTTAGATTTCTTGATTCAGGTGAATGTCCTCCTCTTTGTGGTGACTTACCGAGCATAGGCCAATTGGGCTCAAGCAATTATTTTATCTGCATTTTGATAACATGTGAAAATCTGTGTCCAGTGCCCCACCACCACTACCTAATGGCATGTACAGGCATTTGTCTTCTCAAAAGTAAAGCTGGTTTACTAAGGACCCGTTCACACCCGAGCGTATTGGAATTGTGGCCAAAATTGCATGACTCTGGCTGAGATTTCAGAATCACAGCAAAACGTGCAACACATTTGCAGTGCCATTATTTCCTATGGGAAAAAAACGCATGAAAATCGTGGCAAAACATGCAACACCAAACACATACATACACAGGGAAAACCGCTCAGGTGTGTAGTGTCCAAAACATCCAAGTCGGGTGCTCGTTAGATCCGCAATCCCGGCAGCTGTATTTGTTAGAAGTAGAAAACTGCACTCCGACTTGTAGATGAATAAAAATATATCTATTGAAGAATCCAAAAATCCATAGTAGACAAAAATATCAAAGACAGGGGACAAAACATAGTTGACGCGTTTCACGAAATTAAATTCACTTAATCATAACACCAAACACGCCTGGCTCAGTGCCAAAATTTGGTTCATGAGCTTTTTTGTTGTGTTTTTGGAACAGAGGGAGGCCTATTCAAAATTAATAGTGCCACACCAAAAACAGACCACAAAAACAATTTAAAAAAGCAGCGCAGGAGCATCGCTAGGGTCGCCCAGTTGTGAATGGGACCAAAGAGGTATTTTTTTTTACTTATGCTTTTAATTAAGTATCTAGCATGATGCCTAACAGATTCTGGCATCGGGAGTAGTTATCTCTACTAGGAGAAAGTTCTGATCTTAGCATCAACAATTGTGCCAGAAATTTGAATATTGGTAACCCAAAATGGAACCTATGAAAACATTGTGGACATATTGATTGTTTGAGGTTAAGCATAAATATAATGACATTTATCATTTATAGTTTTTAAATAATATATATATATATATATATATATATATATATATATATATATATATATATATATATATATATATAGAGTACATAACAAAATTAGCTAGATATTACAGCTATGAGGTGAGCAAGCCTATCATTAATTTAAACTGCAACTTTTTGCTTACTTCTGGTAAATACTGAGGCCATTGCACTGACTTTCATTAAACAGATTGCCAAGTGGGGAAAAAACAATATTTTGGTAGTCTTTCAGTACCCGTGAAAAGTATTTTACCAATGGTGAAGAACTTACTGTAACAAACTTAAGGGCTGGGTATACCTGAAAGTTAACCTCAACCTCTGAGCAGACCTTTCACAAAAGCAATGAGCCAATCACACAGACAGAAAGTAATATTTCTTATGGTAGTGCACAGATACTATAAACAATACTCTGGGGCAGAGATCCACAAACTACGGCCCTCCAGCTGTTGCAGGACTACACATCCCATGAGGCATTGTAAAACTCTGACATTCACAGACATGACTAGACATGATGGGAATTATAGTTCCTGAACAACTGGAGGGCCATAGTTTGAAGACCCTTGCTCTGGGGTTTGCAAGAAAGCAGTATTTAACTCTCTCCAGTTTAAAATTACAGTGTTAACTGCAGATTGAAATGGAAAGTTAATTTTTAATAACATTAAACCTCAAAGTCCAAAAAATGCCCTTGCTCTCGGGCCCCTTTGTCATGCAAGGGTTAATTCTACGGAATGAGGGGTAAGGAGTGATACTCTTCCTTTCCTTTCTCTGGCAGAATTCCTTCATTTGTGTGATTGATCCCTCCGCCCCCACTGCCTTCTCTATATGGTGCCCTGGATCGTGGGCACAATGATGTCATCAAGTATAATGCAAGTGCCAATACCCTGCATTGTATGTGAGCACAGTGGGGTACCACCCACAAGCTATAGCATAGGAGAGCCTACCAGTAAGCATTACACCTCATCTATCCTCTCGTTGAGTTATTGTGCATTTATGGTTTGCAAATTCCGGAGTTGGGCTTTAAAATAGATATAAGTCCAAACTGAATGACATTTATTTTGCTTAAAGCGGAGTTCCACCCAAAAGTGCAACTTACGCTTTAGGTGGTTCTAACCCCCTGACATGCCACATTTGGCATGTCATTTTTTTGGGGGGAGCGGGTACCTAGTTTTGACAGGTACCCGCTCCCACTTCCGCTCGGAGCGCCGCAGCGCCCTGAGTGGAAGTTCTCCTCTTCCCCTCCCTCCCAGCAATCTTCTGGGACATGTCAGAGGTCCCAGAAGATTGCCGGCCAATCACGGCGCGTAGCGCAACTCGCGCATGCGCAGTGCGTACCCGGCTGTGAAGCCGCAAACTGTCAAAGCCGGGTGCCCACACCAGTGATGCCGGCGCCGCAGAGCAGAGAGGGAGAAGAGCGAGGCTTCGGGCGGCCGCATCGCTGGACCATTGGACAGGTGAGTATGTGAGGCTGGAACTCCGCTTTAACGATTCCAATTAAAACAGATTATTTTTACATTTTTCATCTTGTTTCTGCTGGTTTCCTGCAGACTTAGCAGCCTCGTTTTGTCTATATGCATGCACTTTAGCGGCAGCTGCATAGCATTTTACAGGGCAGGTCTCCTGATGGTTCCAACAATGGACAATACCAGTGCAATGTACATTGGTAAGGACACTTGTAGTTTACACCAGAAGCCTATGTGACAGAATGACAATCCTAGGGAACAATTGGGGGACAGGGATAGAGCGTTGTCACCCTACAACAGGAAGTGCCTTAACAAGGACCTTCATAGCAGGATCACTAAAATTTATTTTAAAAGTGCAGGCAGATTAAAAAAAAAAGTAATAATATTAGTTTAAAAAATATTATAGATAGATAGATAGATAGATAGATAGATAGATAGATAGATAGATAGATAGATAGATAGATAGATAGATAGATAGATAGATAGATAGATAGATAGATAGATAGATAGATAGATAGATAGATAGATAGATAGATAGATAGATAGATCCTGTGTGAAGCAGTTATATGTAAAATATCTAGAGAAATTGGAGTTTACTTTCACAGAACAGTGTACTGTATCGATTGTCCAATATATTTACATAGGGTATTTTTTATTTACTTATTTTTATTTTATTATAAATAATACATATTATTTATAATAATAATAATAATAATTATTATTATTATTAAAATTATAAATAATTTTATCATTATTTTATTTTTTATTTACTTTTATTTACTATTAACTTTTTATTATCCATGTAAACCACATTAGGAGCTTTGATTATGGCCCACTAATCTTGAAAAATCTCCAGCTCTAGTGTTAGTGACAATATTGAGGACAGTGACTCTGAAGTGCCTAACCCACTAGAACACGTCTTTGTCATTTCACTGCCTTTTCCCTCTCTGCTGTCACATAAAACACTTAGAAAACTTTTTTCTTCTCCCTTCTTTATTTCCATCACACAGAATGATTGTCTCCTGTACCGTACGGACTGATAGATGTGACTGTGTTCTATTGATGTGGCACTGCCAGCATCAACTCCACTTTCAACGGTAAAAAGGGCCTTTTATTTTAGGTTAAAAACCCCCAGGCCTTTTACCTCTCAAATGTGATTTTCAAGCAGTACGACAGTTCTGAAACAAGGTGGCCTCTTCAATTTCATGCTTGTGTCTAAACATCTAAAATCCATTTTGATAGTTAACCCCTGTTTTCCTAGAGATGGGTTTAGAAACACATGAGAACCTCAAAATGGCTGTATTTTGAATCCAGAGTTTACTGTCGGTTAAAGATGGAGACATTTTAATCTTCTCTGTTTGGCTGCATTCTGCTATAAGCTGTAACATTGTGCACAAGCTGCTAAAAAAGTATCTTCTTTCTTTCTTTTTTTGTAACCTCCACTTCCTGTAACTTCGCACTTAACATATTCTGCTGAAAATCTAGCACACAATTTGTTTGTGAAGGTTCTCATTTATACAGGTCATGATATAGCTCGTAGTTGTTAGTCACAATAATTTGGACTTGTGCTGTAATATTAAATCCATTTCTAAGCTTATCCAAGTCAGTTCTTCAGATCTAATGAGTGTCAGGAATATACCCCTGCATTCATATTTACATAGGTAGCATAGACACCTTACTTCAATCACCATTGAATGTGTCAAGGCAGATGTTGACTGTCCAAGAACAAGATGGGAAGGTTAAAAGTCAGTGGTGGAACTATCAGAGTTGCAGCAGTCGCGCTGTCGACCGGATCCTGGAGTTCCGCCACTGTGGGGGGGGGGGGGGGGGCACCGGCCTCCGTTCTCCTACCATGGGGGGCCCACCCGCTCCTGCCAGTTCTGGATATGGATGTGCTACTCTGCCGTGCGGGTGAGTGCCTCCCTCCTCAGAGTCAGTCAGATAGTTGCACCGCACAGGGAAGGGGGGGAGGACCACTCACCAGACCACTATGCCTACCCACTCTAATGGATCAGGCACAAATAGCGTATTATCACAGATGTATTTCATCCGGTACGGATCAGCTCCTCTTCAGGTGATTTAGCCCAGCGTGGAGCTGACTGGGGACTGAAGGTGGCCACTACTCGTGTATTTGGTTATTATTGTGCGATTTTCTCATCCACAAAGTGAGTGTAATGTGTGCTGTTTTATTTGAATAAAATTAAGTTGAAACGGTATCACACTAGTGGAGGATTGTTTTTATCTCTACATATACTGGTGAGAGGAAACAGTGCTGGAGAGGAACTGATCCGTACTGGATGAAATACATCTGTGATAATACTGTACGCTATTTGTGCCTGATCCATGAGAGTGGGTAGGCATAGGGGTCTGGTGAGTCTCCCATTCATCCGTATTATTCCCAGCACATTGGTGGTGGAGAGTGAGGGTGTCCCCTCTAAAATCACATTTTTGTTGCTCTTCCCTGGATGAGACCTTCAAGTTTTTGCCCATTTGAGTTTATGGACTTTTAAGGTCTTTAAATTGATTTTAAGCTGAAGTGTGCAGTAATTCAATTATTATAGTCTGTTTTCTGAATTTACTTTAAGCACGTAAAGGTGGCTAGGAGGTACCACCATTCCTGCGCTACTGAAATTTTTGTATTTTGTATTGTGTGATCTAATTCATATTACAACAATTATACATGATTTCATTACCTATAATTACTTCTATATAAGTAGCAGCATTGTGTTATATGTGTCCTATACTCTTGAGCGCATAGGGTCATTCTGCAATTGTTTGCCTTTTACGGGCGAATTTGGAGGTGTTTCTTTAGTCCACCAGCACTATTATTGTTCCCATTCCCTCCTCCCCACCAGTCCTGCCACTGATCCCATACCCCCCTTTCCCCAACAGCACTAGTACTGGTCCCATTTCCCCCTCCCCACCAGTCCTGCCACTGATCCCATACCCCCCTTTCCCCACCAGCACTATTACTGTTCCCATTCCCCCCTCCCCACCAGTCCTGCCACTGATCCCATACCCCCCTTTCCCCTCCAGCACTCTAACTGTTCCCATTCCCCCCTCCCCACCAGGCCCGCCACTGATCCCATACCCCCCTCTCCCCACCAGCACTATTACTGGTCCCATTCCCCAGGTCAGATTTTACAGATCCTAAGGAGGCAAATCAAAGAAATGAATTGTTGAGGTTCACATTCCCTTTAATGAAAGAATATTATATAAAACATATACAGTAGGTTTTTTTTTGTATGTACCCTGTCAGTGTCCAGGGGGCCTTACAAGCCTGTTAGAGGTTGAGGGTCTTGAAGGAGTTTTAGGGCAGTGTTGGGGGGGCCTTCATAATTTCTGAAAGTTCTAGTTACGCCCTTGGTAAAAGTTGTGAACCACCCGGTACCACCCGGCATGGCACTGCTCACGAACTATAAGTAAAAGGGACACAAAACTTGGGGAGCACCGAGAGGGGCTCCAGGACTACAACCTATCTGTACAGTTTAAAAGTGGGGTATAGCTGACTGCACTAAACTAACTCAACACACTATTTACAAACTACCGTCCTAATCTCTATTATCACACACTATACACAACTGCTGTGTTAGCAGCAGCCTTATATAGTGTGGGGGTGGACTTAGCCCCTGAGCCATGATTGACTTAAGGCACCCTGCCTTTGGCCAATCATGGCTCTGACAGGACATTGTGCTGTGATTGGCCAAAGCATACAAGCACAAGCAATCGCGCAGTGCATTATGGGACACTCATCGGCAGGCGAACTTACGTTCGATTCGAACATCCAGCCCATCCCTACTGTAGATACGATGTTTTGTTTGCCCTTGTGAAGAAATAAAGACTGTTTGTTTTACCAAGACACTGCTGGCTAGTGATTGGACCCTAAATATCACAGTACTGCCATATAAATACACTACTCAAAAAACACTTTGAAAACACATCAGATCTCAATAGGGAAAAATATCATGCTAGATATCTATACTGATATGGACTGGGTAATGTGTTAGGAATGAAAGGTTGCTACATTGTTTGATGGAAATGAAAATTATCATCCTACAGAGGGCTGAATTCAAAGACACCCCAAAAATCAAAGTGAAAATAAAAAGTGGCTAGTCCAGTTTGCTGAAAATTCATTGCAGCAACTCAAAATGGTATTCAGTAGTTTGTATGGCCCCTATGTGCTTGTATGTATGCCTGACAATGTTGGGGTGTGCTCCTAATGAGATGATGGATGGTGTCCTGGGGTATTTCCTCCCAGATCTTGACCAGGGCATCACTGAGCTCCTGAACAGAGGTGCAACCTGGCATCATCAAATGGAACAAAACATAATGTCCCAGAGGTGTTTTATTGGATTTGGTCAGGCAAGTGTGGGGGCCATTCAATGGTATCAATTTCTTCATCCTCCAGAAACTGGCTGCATACTCTTGCCACATGAGCCCAGGCATGCACAAGAAGGAACTCAGGACCCACTGCACCAGAGTAGGGTCTGACATGGGTCCAAGGATTTCATCCCGATACCTAATGGCAGTCAGGTTGCCATTGTCTAGCCTGTAGAGGTTTGTGCATCCCTCCATGGATATGCCTCCACAGACCATCACTGACCCACCACCAAACTGGTCATGCTGAATGATGTTACAGGCAGCATAATGTTCTCCACAGCTTTTCCAGACCCTTTTATGTCTGTCACATGTGCTCAGGGTAAACTTGCTCTCATCTGTGAAAAGCACAGGGCGCCAGTGGCAGACCTGCCAATTCTGGGGTTCAATGGCAAATGCCAATCGAGCTCCACAGTGCCAGGCAGTGAGCACAGGGCCCACTAGAGGATGTTGGGCTCTCAGGCCAGCCTCATGAAGTCTGTTTCTGATTGTTTGGTCAGAGACATTCACACCAGTGGCCTGCTGGATGTCATTTTGTAGGGCTCTGGCAGTGCTCATCCTGTTCCTTCTTGCACAAAGGATCAGAAACCAGTCCTGCTGATGGGTTAAAGTGGGTGTTAAGCCACTATGTAATCTTTACATCATCCCCTCTGTTAGATTACAAACCATATCTTAGTGCCTGTGCTTCATTTAAAAAAAGCAGATTTCTACCTGTTTTCATAGCTCCTATCGGCGATCACGTGACTCCCGGCTCTCTTCTCTCCACATATGACATCTCCAGGGGGTGGGGCAAAGAACTTCCTCTGACGTCAGCTGGGGAGGTGGGGAGGAAAGGAGGAGAGAGCCGGGAGTCATGTGACGGCCGAGCGGCTCTGTGAAAACAGGTAGAAATCGGCTTTTTTAAAAATAAAGCACAGGCACTAGGATACAGTTTGTAATCTAACAGAGGGGATGATGTAAAGATCACATCGTTTTGTAGCAGCGGGGAGGGGAGCAGAGCGGGCTAGTGAGCTGACCGACAGGGAGGGGAGGGGGGAGGAAGACAGAGGGAGACAGAGGAGAGCTGCAGATAGCTGCGGATGATGGAGACACGTATGCTGACCAGTCAGTGTACAGAGGGGAGGGTGAAAACTAACAGCATCAGCCAGGTATTTTAGATGATACAGCGGGCCAAATTACACAGCACAAGCACTGTGCTGTATAACATGCTTTAAGGGAACAGGATCTGTGTTTTTTTTTTTTTTTTTTTTTAAGGGTAACAAATGCTTTAAGGACTTTCTATCACCCTGTCCAGCTCTCATAGAGTAACTGCCTGTCTACTGGAATCTCCTCCATGCTCGTGAGACTGTGCTGGGAGACACAGCAAACCTTCTGGCAAAAGCACATATTGATGTGCCATCTTGGAGGAGTTGGACTGCCTTTGCAACCTCCTTAGGGTTGAGGTATCGCCTAATGCTACCAGTAGTGACACTGACCCTAGCCAAATGCAAAACTAGCTAAAAACAGTCAGAAAAGATAACTAGTGAAACAAATGTCAGTGGCCTCCACCTGTAAAACCATTCCTGTTTTGGAGGTTGTCTCATTGTTGTCCACCTAGTGCACCTGTTATTAATTTCATTAACACCAAAGCAGCTGAAACTAATTAACAATCCCCCCTGCTACTTAACCACTTTACCACCGGAGGATTTTGCTGTCTTACGTCTGGGCCACTTTTTGCGATTCGGCGCTGTGCGACTTTAACTGACAATTGCACGGTCGTGCGACGCCGTACCCAAACGAAATTTACGTCCTTTTTTTCCCACAAACAGAGCTTTTATTTTGGTGGTATTTGATCACCTGTGCGATTTTTACTTTTTGCGCTATAAACAAAAAAAGAGCGTTTATTTTGAAAAAATAACAATATTTTTAACATTTTTTTATATGAAGTTCCCCCCAAAAAAATGTAAAAACCAATTTTTTTTTAAATTTTTGGCCAATTTGTTTTCTGCTACCCATGTTTGGTAAAAAAAATCGCAATAAGCGTATTTTGATTGGTTTGCGCAAAGGTTATTGCGTTTACTAACAAAGGGAAAGATTTCTGTCATTTTTGGTGTTTTTTTTTTTAACGCGTAATGGCGGCGATCTGCGATTTTTTTTGCGGGACTGCGACATTGTGGCAGACAGATCGGACCCTTGACTGACATTTTTGACACTTTTGGGGGTACCAGTGACATTACTGCAGTAATCAGTGCTATATATATGCACTGTTACTGTAAAAATGACACTGGCAGGGAAGGGGTTAATTTTATTGGAGAGGGAGGGGTTAATGTATGCCTGGTGCTTACTAACGTGTGTGGGGGGGGGGGAGGTGACTGAGTGACACAAGGACAGATCGCATGTTCAGCTATGCCGAACACTGCAATCTGTCACTCCTTGTCACTTAGGAGATCCGCCCGCTCTGTTTACACAAGCGGGCAGATCTCCAAACTAGATTCCCCGATGATCGGGGAAGAGCGGCGGCGATCGCCGCCGCTCCTCCCCTGGCCCGACTCCTGCTGTGAGAGGGGAATGTCTGGTGATGTAGACCTACGTCGCCAGACGATAACGAGCCACTGTGCCGCAGTAGCAGCACAGTGAACAGTGGGGAAGTTAACTGATCAGATCAATATCCTAGGAGTTTACTTGAATTGATGCTATACTCTGATTAAAAAGTGTTCCTTTATTTTTTTGAGCAGTGTAGATGCTATATGAAATGTTATATGAAATATGATTATAAATATGACACAGAAAGCAAATGTGCAGGAATTACAGTGAAAAAGAAAATTCTGAAAAAATTACAATTAAAAATGTAATTGAATATTCACTGATAACACTGGAGTTTACTTATAAATTGTTAAACAGTTCCAACCAGTGTTATTAATGTTTTATTCTATTTTTTTTATTTTAAAATCCTATTACAAATATGTACTGAAAAGGCCAAAGTGAGTCAAGATAATGGAAAAAAATAGTTATTTTTTCATGCTATTGACATTAGATGGAGTTCATATTTGAGGTTTATGTGTATTTTTGAGCCTAGCAGATATCCACTTTTCACACATGACAAAATAAAACATGGGTTCTCAGAAACCTTTCTCTATCTCCCGGAGATTGGAGGTTGTCATGGAGACACGTTCTTAGCGATAGTCTGAAACCTTCAGCTTTGGGGAAGTGAGAGACCAAACTGCAAATAATTTCCTCATATAAGAAAAGCCTCACCCTTTACTTTATTATAGATAGCAAGAAAAATGTTAGATTTGTACTATATTTATTTGTCTTGAATATATGTTTATTTTGACATGTTCTTGCTTGTTAAGGCCTTTTGTTAGACATTGTTACATTAGTACATAGGAGACTACAACTGAAGTCCAGGAATTATCTTTTTTATGCTTGTATTGGTTGAACTAAATTATATCTTATTCTCTTTATCTCACAACCAGAGGGCTGCTGGGTATGCAGAAATTCACTGTAGTATTCTGTGCTACATACTGGTCCCTTCCAGGTGCTGTTTGAGCGACTTGCCTTCTGTATACTGAACATGGGGGATGGCTCAATCAGCACTTCCGCCATTCAGAGAATGTCTTGTAATTTTTTTAATGAACAGTTCTCTGATGGGACAAGGTGGCGTTTGTGACATCACCCGCACCTGCTATCTGCCTCGTCCAATCAAAGAACACCTTGTATTTATTAAAGAAAAATTCACAATGTTCTTTGAATGGTGGAAGTGAGGACCTTTTGTGTTAAATATACAGATTGTAAGTCACTCAAACAGCATGTGGAAGAGAGAAGCGCTGACTGTATGTTGCACAGACTACTACAGTGAATTTCTGCATCCCCAGCAGCCCTCTGGATGTGGGATATGAAGAATTACTGGTTACCAAGCTGGACAAATGTAATAAAAAAAAAAAGATAATTCCCATAGTGTAGCTATGTAGTTATGATTTCATAAAGCAGAGTTTTATCAGGCACATTCACTTAGGAGAAGGTTTCCCAATAGAAGTCCCAGACCTCTGCAGTAACATAAAAGATGCACAAATATTGCAGCACTACAGAATACATTTGGGTTGATTTGAGCTTTGAACAATGAACCTGACATTTGATATTTCAGGCACATGACACAATGGGGTTGACTTACCAAAACTGTTCAATTAACAATGTGAATGTACCCTTAGCTTAAATTAAACCAATGATGGCTTTCAGTGCACAATCATGTGCAAGGGACAGAAATAGGATTTTTGCTTCATATTACAAAAGGCTTTCATTGGTCTATGTAACACACCAAAAGGGAGCAAATAGTAGAAGTTTATTGTCAGGCTTTACATATACTTGAAATGGTTTGTAACCCTAAATTATATCTGCCGCTCTGCTACTACTATCAAGGGCTACAGAAGGAAAGCGGAGCTCTCCCTCTGACATCAGCCGGAAGTCACGTGACTGCTGAGCTAGCCACTCGGCCCCTCCCGCTGTAGCCTGGATTGTAGTATCAGGCCGGGAGTCACATGACCAGCCTGAAGCTACTTCACAAAAATGTATTTAGAGGCTTAGTTTCTTACAAACAGTTATACATTGCAGGATGGGAGCTTCAAAGAGAGGGGCTGGAAGGAAGGCATAATTTAGGGTTTCAAACCCTTTAAAGTATTTGTAAAGCCTAACAATAAACTTTGCCTATGTTCTCCCTTTTGGTGTGTTACATAGATCATTGAAAGCCTTTTGTAATATGATTTCTCTCCCTTGCACATGATTGTGTACTGAAAGCCAACATTAGTTTAATTTAAGCTAAGGGTACATTCACATTGTTAATTGAACAGTTTTGGTAAGTCAACCCCATTGTGTCATGTGCCTGAAATATCAAATGTCAGGTTCATTGTTCAAAGGTCAAATCAACCCAAATGTATTCTGTAGTGCTGCAATATTTGTGCATCTGTTATGTTACTGCAGAGGTCTGGGACTTCTATTGGGAAACCTTCTCCTAAGTGAATGTACCTGATAAAAACTCTGCTTTATGCAATCATTTCAACATGTGGAAGTCACTTGACCGGGGAGCTAGCCACTTGGCCCCTCCAGCTGTAGCCCTGGATTGTAGTGTCAGAGCAGCTGGGAGTCACATGACCAGCCTGAAGCTTCTTCACAAAAAGGAATTTAGAGGCTTTGTTTCTTACAGACAGTTATACGGTGCAGGATGGGAGCTTAAAAGAGAGGGGCTGGCAGTGACATTTTACTTTTTTATTATCAGCAGCATGGGGGAGGGGGGGTGAAGATAGAGACACAGACTCCCGAGCTGACAGGCAGGGAGGGGGGAGAGGACGGGGGAGAGCAGAGAGAAGAGCTGAGGTTGACGGAGGCACACAGGAAGACCACAGTGATCAGGGCTCATTAGCCATGATTATCATGGTCAGCATACAGAGGGGGACACAGGAAGTGGCAGGATCAGCCAGGTTTTTTTACAGTTTCCATAGGGGCAGATTAGACAGCATAAGCACTGTGCTGTTTAACCTGCTATAAGGAAACAGGATGTCTATTTTTTTTTTTTTTTTTTTTAGGGTGGCAGGCACTGATGCTGAGGTTCACTCCCTTTTTCTTACAACCTCTAAAAAAAAAACGAGTATCATCCATGCTACTTCTTGGTGCGTTGGATGTTTTGTACTTTGCGCTCTCTGTATTTCCATTCACCAGCCCCCGCATCACTACAGGACACAGTAATGATGTACGTTGTAAGAACCAGTTAACTTAAAGTGTAAAATCAGTCTGTATATGCAGTAAAGCATGCTTGTTATACTCACTGTGGAACCTAAGGGGTTAATCCTCTGCATTGTGTAAAAAGGCTGTCTCCTTTGATCCTCCTTTCGTCCAGAGTCCCTAAACCATCTCTGGATAGAGCAAAGCTTTGGGGATAAGCTGCACATGCTCAGTTTAGTGTGTATTGGTAGAGGGTTTTTTTTTCTTGGGAGAGTGCTTGTTATTAGCACAAGGCCAATTAGCACTGTCCAGATAGAGGGTCAGGGGTCCTGCATTCTGATAGAACAATCATGGGAGAATTAAAACTCCTCCTACAAGCTTTAACCAGACACTGATAAAAGTCACAAGACTGCTTTAACTGCTGATGAAAAAAGGTATTTAGCAGTTTATATTTACTAAAACTATCGCATTTCCATGTTCTGTGTACTGTGGGAGACCAGATATAGTGAATGCAGGGTCTTGGGTTTAGTAACACTTTAAGCACAGGGGATGCAGTCATTTGATACATCCAAAAGTGTTAAATGCTGAAGATTCCTCAGGCTGTGAGTGAAGATCAGAGTGAGCATTTGCCGTATAGTATAATTATAATTCATAAATGTATAATATTATTTTTGTTTTATCTGATGTGTTCATAGAGTTGTTGGAAATTGTGTGGATCACTGGATATTAGGGTGTGGAATATTGTCTGGATCATTTGATCACGTGACCTGTGTTGTGATGTCTTTTGTATTTATCTGAAGACCACTCGGACCAACGAAAGTAGGAATAACAGGGTGTCTAGATTACAGAGGATCTGGTCAGTCAGGGCAGGAGGAAACAAAAAAGAGCCTCTGGAGATAAGAGTCAGACAATGGTTTGTGTAAGTGGGGATAAGGGGAGCACTCTGCTAGAGCTATAGTGGGAAGCACTTAAAGGGGGCCTCAGTAGGAAGACATGCTTAAAGCATATCAAAACCCAGAACCAAAATGTTATATAATGTAGTTTACCAGTCCTTAAGGTTGGTGGCTACATCAGTTTTCTTTTTTCAGGCTAAGGACATTTCCATCAAGTAAAGAAAACACCCATTGATCTTGTCAGAAATGCAGTGGCCTTGTCACTTCTTTTGAGCTGAACACAGTGAAAACAATGTTATCTTTCTTATGTAAACTACTCATTTCATTAACTACTATGTAATGGGGATGAACAAAGACAGATACATTTGAAGTCCAGCCTGTATGACAACCATGGCTACCCTCATTGTGGAGAAGGACGCGTATCCACAGAGTGACAGGAAGGTTGTTACTTGCATGATTACCAGATGCTAATAAAAATAACTAAAGACTGGAAAAAAAAGCAAAACAAATGGAAAACCTAATCTAAAAACTGGTAATCTGAAATTTATTAAATTTTTGTTTTGCGTTTTAAATATGCTGTAAGGGTGAAAAAAGGGAGCATATCCACAAAGTGGCAGGAAGTGTGTTATTTGCAGGATTACCAGATGATAATAATAAAGAATTATAAGCCTGAAAAAAAAAAGGCAAGACAAATGCAAAACCCTAATCTAAGGACTGGTAATCTGCAATATATTACATTTTTGTTTTGGGTTTTAAATATGATGTAAAGGTAAAAGAGAGAGAGTGTATCCACAAAGTCACAGGAAGCATTTTATTCACAGGATTACCAGATGATAATAAAAAATAATTAAAAGCCTGAAAAAAAAGCAAAACAAATGCAAAAACCTAATCTAAGAACTGGTAATCTGCAATATATTACATTTTTGTTTTGGGATTTAAATATGATGTAAAGGTAAGAGAGAGTGTATCCACAAAGTGACAGGAAGCATTTTATTCACAGGATTACCAGATGATAATAAAAAATAATTAAAAGCCCGAAAAAAAAGCAAAACAAATGCAAAAACCTAATCTAAGAACTGGTAATCTGCAATATATTACATTTTTGTTTTGGGTTTTAAATATGATATAAGGGTAAGAGAGAGAGAGTGTATCCACAAAGTGACAGGAAGTGTGTTATTTGCAGGATTACCAGATGATAATAAAAAATAATTAAAAGCCTGAAAAAAAAGCAAAACAAATGCAAAAACCTAATCTAAGAACTGGTAATCTGCAATATATTACATTTTTGTTTTGGGTTTTAAATATGCTGTAAGGGTAAAAGAGAGCGAGGGACATTTAAGTGGGGCCCTGTTGTCAAAGTTAGGGCCTGTGTTGGTACGCTTTTGTTTGCCTAAAACAGTTTTGCCTTCCCATGCAAGACTATAGTGAAGCAAAACCTGCTTGCAGCAAGTCACATACAAGTCAGACAGAGGGTGATGGCAGGTCAAACACACCTGTCAATAAATTCTGAAAGATATCAGAAGCATCTTAAACTGATGTCAAACTGATGCTATCAACACAAGTAAAAAGCTATCACATTTGCATATTTATAATCCATTGTGTTTTGCCTAGAGTTGTCCTTTAATTACTGTCTGTACTACCCTAACAATTTGCCATGATAAATATTGGCCTATGAGCCTTTCCTATAAATCCAGTTAATAGTAAGCAGAGGGAAATTCTGTCTTGCATATGATTTTTGCAGTGGAATTACACAGTAATCTGGCTCTTAACTGCCCTCCATAAATATTTTACCAAGGAGATTTAGAGCTTTGTTTAATAGCAGACATCAAAGTGCAGTAGTATGATAAAAATAACTTTGCTAGTCTTACTACAGTAAACTGCTACAAACTGGCTTCTGAGGGGATGCTATGGATTGCAGCACGTTCTTGCTCTTTGCACTGCCTTATTAAGGATGTCTGTATAGAGTAAAAACAAAAAGAACAATGAAGAGTCTTGGTGCACCCATGGTATTATATATAAGGCTTAATTCACAAAGCTAATACAACAGCATAAGGATCCCTATTTTCACAAAAGTGGCAGTTATTTTCAGCTTAATCTGCATTTTGCATATCAGAATTTGCATATCAGCTGAGATATGCAAATTCTAATCACATGGCTAAAGTAAAGATCCTTACCATTCTGTTAAAGAGGAAGTAAACTCTTCCATTTTTTTTTTTCATTTTTTTTCTTCCCTGCAAAGTAAATGAATAGTGTGCTAGTATGCATCACATACTAGCATATTATGTGACACTTACCTGCAAATGAAGCCCGCGTTGTCCCCGCTGGTGGCCGCATCCATCTTCGCCCCTCTTCCTCCCAGATCTGAGGACTCCGGCTGTATTACAGGCCTGAGCCACGTGACATCACTTCTGTGCATGTGCGCGGGAGCCACCAGTCACGGCACAGGGCTTTTGAAGAAACTTCACGGGGAGCCGTTTCTTCAAAGTGCATGCGCCGATGATGTCATTGGCTGCATGAAATGTAAATATCTTCTTAACGGTGCAAGTTTAGGAGATATTTACAGTACCTATAGGTAAACCTTATTAAAGGCTTACCTATAGGTTGAAGTTATAAAGGTGGGTTTACAACCACTTTAAATTGAACTTATGTGCATTGAACGTATGTGCATTGAACTTATGTGCATTGAACTTATGATGACTGTATAAACAATATTCTCAGTTTAAGAAAAAGTGCCATTGCGCTTTTCCAAATACCCTTATACTGGTAAAAAAAATGAACCAAAAATGTCAGTTTACAACCTTCTATTCATTTGAAAACTCTCCATTTATTGTTCAGAAATGTTCTAATATAAAACTGCTTGACTATTATTCAGTTAGTATCGATAAAGAGGAGGCACTGGAAACTCTGGATTTTATATGTTACTGTTTTAATAGTATGGTTCATTATGTTGGGTGTGTGTGCAACTACTTTAGGGCTGGGTTCACACTGAATTCGGATGCAGCTCACACCGGGGTCCGGTGCGTCCCTGTTCTTCGTTTCAATGACGAATCAGGCTCAAATTTTTGCCTGAATTCAGACCTGAAACGGAGTCAAAGACGCACAGGACCTCTGTACAAACCACTACACAGCCGCCATGAAGATGTGTAAACCGGCTCCATTGAGGGCCGGTCACAGTCTCCTGTCATGCGAATTTGATGCGGGGAAACCCACATCCAATTTGCATAAGTGTGAACCCAGCCTTAAACTTCATTCAATTATATGTATAGCCTTTTTAGATAGAGTAGGAAAGTGGTAAACCTCTGCCTGGTTAATTTTCTGCTATCTGTGTACCATTGGGGACATTTCTTTTACTTCTTGCCCCAGTGACACAACAGGAAATAAGAGGAAATCCCCCAAAGTAAGGGGAATTCTCCTTTTAGACAGCTGTTCTCATTAGATGATTTCCCTTTACCTCAGTAGTCACCAGTACAAGCAGAGAAGTAAATCTCCTGAGTTAACAGAGGGACTAATTTTTTCAACTCTGTCCAAGAATTTTAAAACGGTTTGCCTAGAGATACAAGTTGTTGTTGCTATTTGTCAGAAAAGCCTCTTTTGTGTGTTTCTCTGATCTTTTGTTGCTTTCAGTTGGTTCCTTAGGCCTTGACATTACATTCTGACCCCAACCCTGTCTTCCACTGACTTATTTTGCATTGTTCACACCCTTATTGGCCACTGAGGCATTCTGTTAGAGCAGCCTTTCTCAACCTTTTCAACACAGAGGAACCCTTGAAATAAATTTCTGGTCTCGGGGAACCCCTGCTAAAAATTAAACACATAAGTGTGAGTCAGTGGGAAGAATGCTCCTTACTCTTGTCATCATTGGTAAGAATTACCCCCTTACAGATAGTTAAAAGGAACAATGGTGTCATTGGAAACGTATCTGAGAGGCAGAAATTGCCCATTGCTCAAGAAACCCTTGAGCAATGGGAGGAACCTCAGGAGAAACCCTAGGCTTCCAAGGAACCCTGGTTGAGAAACCATGTGTTAGAGAGTGGCTACAAGATGAATAGACTTAATTCAGATTTCCAGGTTTTGGCACCCCCCCTCCCTGAACTCCCCCTCTCCCCATCCCATTAAGAAATAAACAGAATGCATACCTTAAAGCCAAGCCTCTTTCAGACAGTCGCACGACAAACAGGGTGCTTCCCCTTTTTTTCCATTGTTGGCTGTGGGAGGTCCCGACTCCCTACTGCTACTCAGATCGTAGTGAGGTGCAAGCACCATTCTGTGCAGTAGTACTAGGATCTCAGTCTCATGCAATGATGCACCTCTAATCTGTGGGGGACAGTACTGAAGAGAAGGTGAATTTTGCAACTCAGTGGGCAAGGCTTAGCCCGGGAACAAAATTGAGGCCTTAAAAACACTTTACCCTGTATCACAGAGGCAAATAGTGTCAGCATCTTTAGCCACTTCAATATCAGGCACCCCCTTTCTGCCCAGGCCAATTTTCAGCTTTCAGAGCTGTCACACTTTGAATGACAATTGTGTGGTCATGCAATGCTGTACCCAAACAAAGAGAGAGATAGCACTTTATTTTGGTGGTATTTAATCACCATTGAGTTTTTTTTCTAAACAATTTAGAAAAAAAAAAGTTTTTGATGGGCTCTGATTGGCATTACTGATGGGCACTGGTTGGCATTACTGATGGGCACTGATTGGCACCACTGGTGGGCATCACAGTTGGGCACAGGCAGGCATCGCTCATGGGACTGCGCAGACCCCCCCCCCCCCACTGTTAGGAGAACCACTTACCTGCTGTCAGTGTGAATAGAGGAATGCCGATAACTGGCAATTCCTATTTACACTGTGATCAGCTGTGATTGGACTCAGTTGATCACATAGTAAAGAGCCTATGTCATGTGATTGGAGAGGGGGTGTATCTGAGTGACACACCGCAACAGCAACTGCCGCGCTGTGCGCCCCAGGGGTGCGCACAAGTGCCTTGTTTTGAAAGACATCATATGAGGTGTCAAAGGTAATCTGTTACAAAGCAAATTGTTTATCAAGCCTCCTAATATTTGATGGATGTTTCTTCTGCTCATGCTTTACTCTAGTGCAGTTAAAGTGTATATAAACTGATCTGGCGATCATGGTGATCTGAATAGTAGCACATTTCCTGCACTAGGGGGTCTCACCTTTATAGAGGTGCAACGGAGACAACCTTGGACAGGAGTATTGTTAATATATGAAGAAGGTATTGCTAGATTAGCAGATTTAGAAGGGCATGACTAACAAATTTAAGTTAATCTCCAGATAACACTTTTTAGGCATTTTTTTTTTCCTTTTAGGGTAAAGGTTTTACTCAAACCAATAAAAACTGATTATTGTAAGCACCCCTGCCAGTGTAAATGATTTGTCTCAACCCTTTTATTGCTACTTTTGCTGGACAGCTTGGTCTGTTAAATGGAAGTTGAAAAAAATAGACTTGCTGGCAAGATCACCAGGAGAAAATAATGGAAAAAAGCCTAAAAAATAAAAAATCATGCAACCACTGCATTTATGAATTGGTAAGCTGCAATAAATTGAATTTTTGCTTTTTGGGTTATTGGGGAATTGGAGTGGAAAGCAAACCATAAGTAGCAACCCTTGGGCCTAATACATCAACCTGTCGCATCAAGAAAGTGAGGGAGGGAGAGCCTGCGCCCCTGATTTCTATTTCCTGGATGTAGTTCAGTAGTCCTGGGCAGAATTGCATTTAAATCAATATACAACATGGGACATTTATCAAAACTTGAGCAGCCAGAATCTGGAGCAGCTGTGTGTGCCAACCAATCAGATACTATCTTCAGTTTGTTCAGTTAAGCTTGAAAGTTATAAATAAAATCTTATTGGTGGCCATAAACAAATGCTCCAGATTCTAGCTGCTCTAGTGTTAATAAATTCTGCTCAATGTTTTTCTTTATTTGTTAAACACTTTTGTTTACAAGAAATGCTTAAATCTGTATTATATCTAATATATATATATATATATAAAAAAAAAAAAAATATATATATATATATATATATATATATATATATATATATATGGCAGTTTTGAAATGTGGTGGCTTTATACATTTTTTTTCATACTTTTTTCCCTTTATTTTCACCTGATGATCCAGCTGAAAGTCTGTTTTTTTCAACTTCCTTTACCTCTTACCAACTATGCTATAGCCGATTGACTGCTGCAGCACAGTCACACATTTCTGGGAGGGAGTCTTTTGATGTCCTCCTAGAACTCTACCTTTGCCGCTCCATAGAGGACATCGGAAGCGTTCTGTGATTGGGGTAAAGGGCCAACCACAGTGGCCCTTTACCATGTGATCAGCTTTGTCCAATCACAGTTGATCACAGTGTAAACAGGATTTTCTGATTATCAGCAGTCTTCTCCTCATGCTGACAGCACGTGAGGAGAGCCGGTAAGTGGCAATCCACCTAGGGGACATTTACAATGATAATCAGGGCACTGATCATCAGTACTGCCTTTCAATACCCATCAGTGATTCCTGTCAGTGCCCATCAGTGCTACCTATCAGTGTTCATCAGTGCTGCCTGTCAGTGCCCATTAGTGTCCCTTATTATTGCCCATTGGTGCTGCCTATCAGCGCCCATTAGTACCACCTAATAGTGCCCATCATTGTAGCCTATCGGTGCACATCAGTGCCACATATCAGTGCAGCCTCATCAGTGCCCATCCGTGCAGCCTTATCAGCACACAGCAGTGAAGGAGAAAAATTACTTATTTACAACATTTTATAACAGATACTAAGAAAAACATTTTTTTTTCCCCCAAATTTTTGGGCTTTGTTCGTTTAATAAAAAACCCAGTGGTGATCAAAAAAAATGCTGTATCTGTCTCAAAATAATCATAAAAATTTTGTTTGGGTAAAGTGTTGCATGAGCACGCAATTGTCATTCAAAGTGCAACAGTACTGAAAGCTAAAAATTGGTTGGGCCTGGTCAGGAATAGGGTGAAAGTGCCCAGTAGGCAAGTGGTTAACAGAACAAGCTGTCCAGCAAAATTGGCAGTTAGAGTGTTGAGACAAACCATTTAACACTGACACTGTAATCCCTGGGGTGATTAGAATGGTCAAAATTTATCCATTTATGTAAAACCTTTATCCTTATGGCCCCTTTCACACAGGCGCCTCCGTGTAGCTGAGGCACTTGCTCCGCGGGGGTCGCTCCGCTTATCCCTGTTGGGCAGGCAAATGACAGGTCTGTGTCCATTTCGCTGTGCAGAGCGGACACAGTCCTGCTCTCCTCTATGGGGAAATTGGATGGAAATGGACCGCCTGTCAGTTTCCATTTGATACGATGCGCCTGACAGATGGAGAATAGGATCACTATCCGTTTGTTTTTTTTGCGGGCAGCATCCGTTCGGTCGGCAGTGAGTGTCAGCGGATATGTGTTCACTGACATCCGCCGCTCCTTGAAGGACAATACAGTGTCCGATCAGGTCCGCCTAAAAAATGACAGGCGTACCTGATTGGACAGGCCATGTAAAAGGAACCAAACTGAAAAAAATTGGTGTTGCTGTTACTGATTTACAACTGTTAGCAGGAGCTTGGCTTTAGTTCATTAGTGAAGTCCATCTAAACCTGATTGCACATCTTACTAATGCTGCTGGCCAAGGGTGTCTCTGTTGCTCCTTCATCCAGAGGGGAGACACCCTAAATCTGGCCACAGATGGTTCATTTTTTAATTCATTCAACCATTGGGCTGAATGAAAAAAAAACAAAAAACAGATTCCTCCTTCCACACAAGCGAGGATAGAGGAATGCACTGATCAGTGGCTAGCTTGAGACTAAAAATGTGTTACTGGTCAGATCACCAGGTAAAAAGGAAAACAAGATTAAAATAAGAAAACAAATGCAACCATTACCAGTGGTAATATGCAATATATACATTTTCGTTTTTGGATTTCATACCACTTTAGAGTGGAATTGAATCTGAGCACCACAAACTGAAAAGGCTATTTCATTTGAGAAATCACTTTGAAAAACATCCCCTAGCCTTCCAAGCCAAGGCAATCTTATGTAAGGGCAGCAGATTCATGTAGCATTTACTTACTGGAATCCATCTACCATTAACTCAGACATGCAGGCAGGAGGGTGTGCTTAGTTGAGAAAATCCCACCTTCCCTCCACCAGAATAAAAAAAAAGAAATGACTGTGGAGACTCATGGGAATGTATGACATCATTTTAGTCTAGGACAAAAACCAGGAAGCAACTAAGAAAGGTAAAATTAATATACCTTCCTATCTATTTACTTATGCTAGCAGCAATAGGATTAAACATTGTTAATGCTAATAGAGAGAGTTTAGTTGTATTTTAACTAATCAATTTCTAGTGAATCAAAACCCTAGTTATATGAAGAACTGGAGTATTTGTGCACTAATAAGCACTAAAATCAGTCTGGACAGACAGTAGAAAATGTAATTTTGGTCTGGTCTTTTCAAACTTCCGTATGCAATGCTGTCTGAGTCCCTTTCCCCCAGCTTTTCTTTACTTCCTCTGTGAGCAATTTAAAGGAGAAACTATTTTTGTTTCTGTACATAGAAGATTGAGAATATACAGTACTGTGCAAATGTTTTAGGCAGGTGTGAAGAAATCCTGTGAATAACAATGCTTTTAAAAATATACGGTATATTTTAGTTGTTTATTTTTATCAGTTTACAAAATGCAAAGTGAGCGAGCAGAAGAAAAATGTAAATCAAATCAATATTTGGTGTGACTACCCTTTGACCTTTAAACCAGCATCAATTCTTACACTTGCACACTTATGGCATTTTTCCACTGCATGGAACTGAACGGTTCGGCTCGCTTTTGTGCTTTTCCACTGCTGGTACCGCATGGTACGGTGTAGGAACGGTTCGGTACGGTACGGCGGCGCTTTTCCACTGCATGGAACCGAACGGTACGGCTCTCAAAAACAGTACCACCTCGATTGTGGTTCCAAGAGGTACCATACCGGTACCATATCCCACAATCCTTTGCATGCAGTCACTACTAGCCACTGATTGGTCAGAAAATCGTTGTTATCCCACCCACTTAACTTTAGTACTACTTTAGTGGAAAAGCAAACCATACCGTACCGTACCGAACCGTTCCAACACCGTACCATGCGGGACCAGCAGTGGAAAAGCAAACCGGGCCGAGTAGAGCCGAGCCCGTACTTGCAGTGGAAAAGTGCCATTTGTACACTTGCACAAAGTCAGGGATTCAGGTGTATGATTAACCAATTATACAAAGCAGGTGCTAATGATCATCAATTTCATATTAAAGGTAAAACACAGTCATTAACTGAAACAGAAATAGCTCCACAGGAGGTTTAAAACTGTGGGAGGAACAGCCAAACTCTGCTACTAAGTTTTATATCACAGGTCACCATGGCAAGACTGACAGCAAAACAAAAAGACACAAGGTAGTTATACTGCATTAGGAAGGTCTCTCCCAGGCAAAGTTTTCAGAGTGGACTGAGGTTTCCTGATGTGCTGTTCAAGCTGTTTTGAAGAAGCACAAAGAAATGGGCAAAGTTTGAGGAATGTAGACGCAGTGGTCGGCTAAGAAAGATCAATACAGGAGATAAAAGACACATCATGCTTACTTCCCTTCCACATTGGAAGATGCCCAGCAGTGCCAGAACAGAACTGGTGGAAACCAGTGGGACCCAGATACACCTATCTACTGTCTGGAGAAGTCTGGCCAGAAGTGGTCTTCATGGAAGAAATGTGGCCAAAAAAAAAAAATATATCTATGAGGTGGAAACAAGGCTAAGCGACTGAACTATGCAGAAAAACATAAGAACTGGGGTGCAGAAAAAAGGCAGCAGGTGCTCTGGACAGATGAGTCAAAATTTGAAATATTTGGCTGTAGCAAAAAGCAGTTTGTTTGCCAAAGGTGTTTGTAGGCATTAGTGAAGCATGGTGGACGTTCCTTGCATGTTTGGGGCTCCATTTCTGCAAAAAGAGTAGTAGATTTAGTCAGAATTTAATAATGACCTCAGTGCTGAGAAATGCAAGCCGATTCTTATCCATCATACCATACCATCAGGGAGGCATGGGATTGGCCCCATATTTATTCTACAGCAGGACAACGACCCCCAAACATACAGCCAATGTCACTAAGAACTATCTTTAGCGGAAAGATATCCCCACAGAGCCCTTATCTCAACATCATTGAGTCTATCTGGGATTACGTGAAGAGACAGAAGGATTTGAGGTAGCTTACATCCACAGAGGACCTGTGGTTAGTTCTCCAAGATGTTTGGAACAACCTATCTGCTGAATTCCTTCGAAAACTGTGTGCAAGTATACCTAGAAGAATTGATGCTGTTTTAAAGGCAAAGGGCAGTCATGCCAAATATTGATTTTATATAGATTTATTTTCTGTTCGCTTACTTTCCATTTTGTTAATTGATAAAAATAAACTTTTAAATCTTCTATTTCTGAAAGCATTTTTAACTTACAGTATTTTTTCACACCTGCATAAAACGTTTGCACAATAGCGTGTATATATGTAAAAGTCCCTGCCTAAGGGCAGAAAACGAAATGCCTTTCAGTGGTCCTAGGAGAATCCCAGAAACAATTTCTCTAACACTATGCTTTACCTTGTTTGGTATACCTACTGTATTTCTCCACCTAAATTTGGGTTTTATTTAATTGACCTATTAATACTTGGCTCCAGATTTCTAGATTGCTTACTGTATTTCTTGCCCTTCAGTCTTCTACTATGAAAAATGATCAGTGCCTCTCAACCACTCCATATCTCCTGGTCACATGGTCGCCTACATGCTAACGTTATCATGTTCAATGCAGGGCTAGCGGTTACTACTCATCTTGCAGTGTATGGAGTCATTCTGTAAAACAATAAAACAATAATAGAAAATGCGCTGGCAGGCAAATAAACAGAAAAAAAGCTGCTGGCAAAAAAATAGTCAAACTGTGTAACAGTGATAACTGTGTAAATTGCCATGCTAAAATGTGATAATGTACAAGGTGACTCGATTAAAATGAGTGTGTGAGGTGTCCCTCATTCTCATCTCAGAAAGTTGGGAGGTATTGTACTGTACTGAATGGTCTACTGGGTTCCAGGAGGATTCAGGCTTATCCAGCTGGGAATTGCACAATTAGTTGGTAAAACATATGCCTTACAGCTGTTGGTGTTAGGTTTAAAAACTCTTTGAGGAAAGGTCTAATTGGAGTGATATATTCTCACCATATCTCTATTTTTACTCTGGATTCCACCTACAATCCAAAAACAAGCTGGCAGGCTTTCTATCCAATTAGCACAGGTTTGTGGGACATTACATTGTCATTTCTTTTGGCAGACAGGGACTATTGTGAATGGATCCACATACTCCAAACTGTAGCATCAGTGCTAGTAAATAAATGAAATAGTAATTTCTCACTTTTTAAACGTAGCACCCTCCTAGGTAGGTGCTAGAGAGAGAGTATAGTTTTGGGCTCTGTCTACCTGTCAGAGGAGCAGCAGGCAAATCTTTATTGCTTTCTGTCTAGCAGAGAGAAGGATCTGTGAGTTAGGTCTGCTCAGAGTGCTCAGTATGTGATTCATTGGGTCTAGAGAGTATTTCACACTGGTCCATAGGGAGGCATGTTGGACAGTGGGAGGAAACCTGACCAATGGGTACATAGGCTTTGATATAGTCCTGGTGATGGGTGGAGACTGGCTGTCCCGGTGCATTCTGGGATACTGTATAAAAGCCAGGAGCACATGTGCTGTGGGGTCTTTGGCTGGTGAGCAGAGTCCCGGAGGGGGGGGGGGGGTGCTGGCGGCTGCCTCCTCCTCTGTAGCAGTGGCACATGGCATCAGGAGGTCGTCCTAAGGGCCAGAGGAACAGAGCTGATTCCAGAGATCCAGGAGAGCTGAATGAGGGGGAGACACTGGAGACCCTGGAAAAACAGTATCAGGAGTACGGGGCATTGTGTCAAGGGGCCTGACCTGAGGGGGACCACCCCAGAGTTGGACAGTCAGTGGACGGGTGTCAGTAGTCGAGAAAGAGGATGCTGGGAAAGTGTCCTGAAGAGAATTTAGTTCATCAAGTCAGCTGGATAGAGACTTAACCTCCCTGGCGGTATGATTCTTTTGGATTTTAGGTGCTGAAAGCGGTACCATTATTTTGCATGTAATCCTTGTGAATGAGCAGCCCAAACCAACTGTATACATTTATTATATATATATATATATTATATATATATATATATTATATATATATATATATACATATATTATGTATACATATATATATATATATATATATATATACGTATATATATATATATATATATATATATAAATATATATATATATATATATATATATATATATATATAATATGTATACAGTTGGTTTGGGCTGCTCATTCACAAGAATTATGTATATATATATATATATATATATATATATATATATATATATATATATGTATATATATATATATATATATACATATATTTACATAAAAAGTACAGTAAAACTGCAGGAAAGGGCACTGGGGGGCAATGTAATGTGATTTTTTTTTTATTTTGAACGGTATCAGTATGTTTGGTGTGTTTTATATTCGAATTTGCCGCCGGTTTAACCCCCCGGCGGACGTCACGTCGCCGGAGACGGAAGCCAGGGCACACAGAGGATCGGGAGAAAGCTCCGCTGCCGCATACCGCTAGCAGTCTGCACTGGATCCCGGAGAAAAGGTAAGTAAAACCTCCTCCAGCATCCAGCGATCTTCCTAGCGCTACCCCGAGTGTGACTCGGGGTTACCGCTTTTTGCTCTAAAATCTTACCCCGAGTCACACTCGGGAATACCGCTAGGAAGGTTAACCCTGAATTCACCTAAGTGGCAGGGTGAATCAACAGCCTGGCTGTATCGAGAATTAGAAGTCCTCCATCTTGTGAAAAGTTGATTTGGAGTATCCCACTATTCCCTTCTCCAATCCCTATTTAAAATAAAACACCAAAAACAACTACATATCCCTGGACTGATCATTGACTGAGCCAAGAAGTAAAGTGTTAAATTGCGAATGCCAGTATTGCTAACGGTAACCCAGGGGGACCCGAAGGTGTAATATTCAGCAGTCCTCAAGGGGGCAGTGCGACATATATGCCTTCATGATGTCTGTGAATGTTCTCTTTATCTGGGACTTGAAATGGCTAGTTGTCACACACAGTTATCACATTCAACTAGACTTGTTCTGTATTGTTGAAGACATTTCACCACTTGCCTGAGTATTTTTTTATTATTTTTTTTTAGAACTCTGGAGGTTAGGTGTAATAGTGGCATCGTGAATATTGCAGTAAAAGTTGCTTTAAATGTGACTAACTACTATTAGCTATTGTGTATATATGTTCCAGTAAATGTAGCTAATAGATATGTTTTAACCACTTAAGCCCCGGAGGATTTGGCTGCTAAAGGACCAGGGGTTTTTTTGCGATTTTTTACTGCGTGACTTTAACGGACAATTGCGCGGTCGTGCGACGCTGTACCTAAACGAATTTGACGTCCTTTTTTTCCCACAAACAGAGCTTTCTTTTGGTGGTATTTGATCACCTGTGCGATTTTTTGATCACGCGCTATAAACAAAAAAAGAGCGTAAATTTTGCAAAAATAACAATATTTTTCACATTTTTTTATATGAAATTCCCCAAAAAAAAAAGTAAAAATCAAAATTTTTTAACATTTTTCGGCCAATTTGTTTTATGCTACCTATGTTTGGTAAAAAAAATCGCAAAAAGCGTATTTTGATTGGTTTGCGCAAAAGTTATCGCGTTTACTAACAAAGAGAAAGATTTTTGTCATTTTTGGTGTTTTTTTTTTTAACGCGTAATGGCGGCGATCTGCGATTTTTTTTTCGGTACTGCGACATTGCGGCGGACAGATCGGACCCTTGACTGACATTTTTGACACTTTTGGGGTTACCAGTGACATTACTGCAGTAATCAGTGCTATACATATGCACTGTTACTGCAAAAATGACACTGGCAGGGAAGGGGTTAACTTTATTGGGAAGGGAGGGGTTAAGTGTGTCCTAGGGGCGTGCTTTCTACTGTGTAGGGACATTGCTATTGGTGTAAAAGCAAAGATCAACCGTTCTACATAGTAGAACGGTCAGATCTTTACTTTTACACAGGGAGAACTGACAGGCAGCTTGTTTACACAAGCTGCTCTGTCTTTCTCCCTTCACAGGAGCGATCGTAGTGTGGCCGGCGGACATCGAGTCCGCCGGTCACACGCACTGACTTGCCTGTGAACGAGCCGCGGCGGGCGCGCGCCTCGGCGGGCGCGCGCCCGCTCGCTATAGGCTCGCAAGTCAGTGACAGGCGAGTGACGTACCGATACGTCACTCTGCCTGGCCGGGGCTGACCGCCGCAGTATATAGTCGTGCGGCGGTCGGCAACCGGTTAAACAATACATCAGCATCTACTATTAAGTAAAATGTGTTTTTCTCAGGCGGTAAGCTAGTTATAGAGGACGTGAGAATATATAAGGGAAGCTAGCACTTCCTGTGAATGAAGAAATAGAGAAGTGTACTTTCCACACACTATTTCTAATTTATATGCCTCACCCCTATGCTGAATCATTTGGAAACTTTGAAGCATAAAGAACATGATAAAACCCTACAGTGCTGTAGCATTAATGGCAGACCTTCTGTTATGAAATGTGTTTTGTGTAAAGCTTCCTCTGCTAGAAGTTCTTCTTTGCCAGCAGGAAACCAAAACTTTTAAAGCTAAAATGAAGGCATGCTCTAAATGATTTAAATGTCCCCATCCATTTAGCTGGTAAAGGATTTAGTGCTTGTATTGTCTAGGAGTACTTACCTAATGCAGGGTTCCTTTTCTTTCCAGAGTTAGAATATGGATAGGCACTACTATGTCATCATGTACAATGCAGAACCAGGAGTGGCTGCTGGTCCTGTATTATATGCAGTGCCAGATTTAGACCTTGGGGGGGCTCTTTAACTTAAAAAATAAATTATATGACAAATAATAAAGTAAACGTAAATGAATAAAAAAAAAACATGCATGTCTCAAATTTGACCAATTTTGTAATTTTGGGTAAAATTTGCTAACAAAGTTTTACCCTATTCAAGTTGTGCAGAGTGTCAGATTAGCCCCTTGATCTAATCAGGGTCGAGCAGGTGAGTGAGCTTCTCTCTCATGTTTCTCACTGCGATAAATGGATGCCGGTCAATAACTTCAACCCCACATGGTGGGTTCAGGGATGTTGCCTGGCACTTTCCAACTTTTTTCAAACTTTCCCCTTGTCCCACCCACTTGTTTCTTAAACAAGGCAATACATTCTGCAAAACAGTCATGCTAAAACAAATATCATGAATAGTAAAATAATATGAGAAGTTGAAATGTAAAACTTCTGCCAGAAGTCCAAATCCTTTCTTTGCCTCTGAAGTAATGCCTAACTTATCGATATAATGACACCCACACACACTTTTTTTATAATTATTACCGTACATTAGTAAGTCTGCAGCCCCCTCTGGTAAGGGGGCCAAAGCGAATTGTCCCTATTATCCCCTTATAAAACCGGCACTATTTCTATATACTGACATAAGGCAGTGACAAGATTGGGTGAAGACCAACAAGAAGAGAGACTTTGGAAGACTGGTTGTGACAGGAGGAACTGGCAGGGAGGAAAACCATGAAACCCTGGATTAACGTACTAATCAGGGGAGACTTATGAAAGCAGCGGGCCTGTGTGCAAGATCATTCCTTGGGCCATTCTGCTAGAGAAAAACAAAGTGCTGCAGCAAAAATTGAGTCTGGTTTTCTTTAGCTTTTCTATATCTTTCAGTGGTTTTAGGTAACCCCTGCTGGTTATATAGTAAACATGCCCAGTGGTTGTGGCGTAAATTATCTTGTGCAACCGTTGGGCTCTTGTTCAGCACCTACCTAACAGAATAGCCAGCCCCCACAACTTTTTTAATTGACAAAACATGGAAAGTTTACCAACTTTTACTGGGAGCAGTGTCCAAATTGGTATCAATTAAAATTCCTGCATGGGGATGCATGGAACACCTACTTTGGCCTTGCACAGGTGCATGTTACATGTGTGAACAAGGCCTTACTATGTTTCTTTTTATAAATTATTTTTTACGATGTTATTTGCAATATTTTTTTTTCTTAACCACTTGCCGACTGCCTAACGCCGATATACGTCGGCAGTCAGCCCCTCACAGGCAAAGTGACGTAGGGCTACGTCACTAGCTTGTGAGGGTCTAGGGAGCGAGCGCGCGCCCCCGGAGGCGCGCTCCCGCGTGGTCACGGACCCCCCCCGCGCGTGTGACCGGCGGACCCGATGTCCGCCGGTCACTCGGCGATCGGCGGGGGAGAGGGAGAAAGTCAGGCGGCTTGTGTAAACAAGCCACCTGTCATTCTCCTCGGTGTAAAAACACTGATCACACGGATCTACTATGTAGATCCATTGATCAGTGTCCTTACAGCTCAAGCCACAGCCAATCACAGTAGAAAGCACGCCCCTAGGGACACACACAGCCCCTCCCTCCCAAATAAAGTTAACCCCTTCACTACCAGTGTATTTTTACAGTAACAGTGCATATGTATAGCACTGATTACTGTAGAAATGTCACTGGTAACCCCAAAAGTGTCAAAAATGTCAGTCAAGGGTCCGATCTGTCCGCCGCAATGTCGCAGTACCGCAAAAAAATTGCAGATCGCCGCCATTACGCGTTAAAAAAAAAAACAACAAAAATGACAAAAATCTTTCCCTTTGTTAGTAAACGCGATAACTTTTGCGCAAACCAATCAAAATACGCTTTTTGCAATTTTTTTTTACCAAACATAGGTAGCATAAAACAAATTGGCCGAAAATGTTAAAAAAATTTTATTTTTACATTTTTTTTGGGGGGAATTTCATATAAAAAAATGTGAAAAATATTGCTATTTTTGCAAAATTGACGCTATTTTTTTGTTTATAGCGCGTGATCAAAAAATCGCACAGGTGATCAAATACCACCAAAAGAAAGCTTTGTTTGTGGGATAAAAAGGACGCCAAATTTGTTTAGGTACAGCGTCGCACGACCCCGCAATTGTCCTTTAAAGTCACGCAGTGCCGAATCGCAAAATACCCCCTGGTCGGAATGGGGGTAAAATCTTCCGGGGCTTAAGTGGTTAACTTATTTGTAGGGGTTCTTTGGTTAAACCTCAGAAGTCTTTTTAGAGACACAGAAAGAAACAGAGGACATAGCTACACTGCAGATGAATAGAAGTCTCTGTACAGAGGCTCCAGTTCATTCACAAACTGAATCATAGTAAAACACAGTTTACTATGCTTCAGTGATGAATGAACACAAGAGCAATCGGTACTGATCGTTCACTGTGTTCATTCAGAAAGGGTTTACCAAGCCCCTCCCCTGCTTTTCATCTGGATACCAATCTCCCATCCTAGCAGCTGTTGCAACTGACAGAAGGGGGAGGAGAGGAAACTGGCTAGCAGTGCTGCAGAGAGGGGGTGCCAAGGAATTAGTAGGAGTATGCTTGTGCAGGGGGGTTGTGTACTGGGGGTAATCGATTTGGACAGTTAAATCTCCTTGTTGCTCACCTGCAGAACCTGAAGTCGGCTGGAGGGGAGAGGAAGAGAAGCTGGAAGCTTCAGGAAAGCCACAAGGGATTGGTGCTGCAGGGGAGATTGGTTGGATTGCTCTTTTGCGACAGAGCACAGTGGGTCCCCTCTCCATTAGGGCTCATGTGCCCCGCACACGCTTGTTCACTGGATGATACACCACTAGTACTAATACTCTGTTTTATATCATCCCCTAAAAATAAGAGCACTGATTCCTTTATGAGTTGTTTGGGAGTGAGGGGAAATAATACATTGATTTAGTGAATGCCCCAAGTTAGGCATTATGGTATCCATATACATTTCAGTCTGAACTTTTCTATACTTCAGTCATATAGATGAAAAATCAATCAGGGAGATCAGAAAAAAAATTGAAACCCTATTTCAGGAGGGAACCCACTAATCCTACACATTAAAAAGACAATGCTGGCTCCTTTAAAATCTCAACATCCAAATTGTTCAAGCACCATCACAAATCCAATCAACACAACAAGACATGCATTCATATAACTAATATAATGATGTATCAAAGACCTTTTCCCACCTGGAGAACTTGCAGAGGAACTTCAAAAAAGCCAATAAAAAGTGTTGTTTGTAACCCCACTCTACGTCGGTAAAACCTCTCTTTTTGGCCCACAAAGTAGTAGACAATTATTAACAGCAAGGTCAGCCAATAAGTGGCAGGTCTCTTGGCAGATGCAATGAAGGATCAAAAATCTGTCCATTATTGATGTGACCCTTGAAACAGTGACATCTAATCCCAACTCTGACGATTTTCTTCTAATCACTAGTTTTCTGAATTGATGACAAACACATACCAATTGTGTTCTTTTTGAACCCTAGTAATGAGTGAACCTGTTTGAGATTCATATGCCAGGGGTTTGATGAATCCTGTTTAAAATTCAGAGAACCCAAATGTAGTGGTGGATCCCATTCAACTCTATGAAGGATGAATCTTGTTTGTCAAGTCTGGTACTTTTTGGGCTAATAGTCAAACTGTTGTTAAAGACTTTAAAACGTGGCAATTTCCATGGGGGATATGAATGCTAAAAATATAATTAAACAAAATACCATACAGGAGGAACTGAGTCTGTTTCATGCAGCTTTAATGGCAACATAGAAATGAATGCAAATCCCTTGAAATACAGATTCGGGGATGCCTTCGAGCTGAACATGGTTTTGTGGAACAATATGATTTTCAGACAGCTTTGAGCAACAGCGTACTCTGACACCACATTTTTTTCCTTTTTAAAATTAGCTTGGCTTATATACTGAAGCAACTCATCCTGATTACTTTCAGTTAAAAAAAACCCTTTTCAGGTAGTTTTAGTAGGGGTATCTCTTTTAGCTAAGCAGTAATAGGCCTGATTTGATTGTTGAACAGAAATCAGACAGTGGTTTGCTGAGGCTATCCGTGCTCTTGCCAATAACAAAAAAAAACTGTTCTGCAACATACCAATTTCTATCAAATTCTTGACCATCCGAGACCCCTGTCAATTAAAGAGAGGGTGATGGCATAACTAGTAACCACCATATTGGCCCTTGTAAGCCTGCTCGTAATTGAGATCAGACAAGAAACAAATTGCTGGGAATTAACAGGATTCTCTGCAAAATCAATGATCCAAACCTTATCCCTTGTAAACACCTACGCTATCAATTTACTTATAGTTATTCTTTCATTGGTCATTATTTTACTGGTAAGTCATGAAGTGCAGTGCATAGGCTAAATTATACTTGTAGAGAGAAAAAAAATGATAAACTAACCACAATGCCAGATATATGAGAGCATAAGCTTCCAGAATATATAACTGTCACTTCAAACATTACTCCAGTGCCCATTCTAGACTACTCCTAAAGTGGCTTTTCAATTGCCAATGTTCTAAAGTTCTGTATTTGTGTAACCATAGACATGTCCCGTCCCTGCAAATGCAGTCTGCCTGGGAACACTCCTCCAAACTGATATTCACCCATCAAGGCATTTCTGTCATTGCATAAATACTCTCTAAAGCTAGTCCATTGCTTGCATCAGGGCTGAAGGCTTTGGAGAAGCCTTCAGAGTAATGAGGTGGGGTGCTATGATGTTTTCAGAAATCCATGTACAGCCTCCTGTCAGTCCCTTCCCCCCGACCAGACATGGTCTGTCTACATTGCATGTTGATGAGAGAGAGGGACAATTTAAACTTCAGCTTAAAGCGGAGTTCTGGCCTCAAAATAATGATAAATTTGATAAAAAATACCCCCGGGACAGTCAGGGCTAGTTTATTTCAGCAATGATAGCCTCTGAACTGTCCACATGTTCACTTACCTTTTCAGAAGAAATACTTACCTTGAAAATGTCTTGTCCAGCGCTGCCATCTCAGGTGTGGGCAGCTAAAGCCAGAGCGTCCTCTTCGGTGTCCTCTTTGGTGACGTCGGAGTCCCAGAATGCCCTGCACCGGCCCTGCTCGTCACTTCCGGTGCAGGTGCGTCATCCCTGCACAGCTTCTGGGCATGCCCAGAAGCTGTTTAGCAGGGAATGACGCGCCTGCACCGGAAGTAACGAGCAGGGCCGGTGCAGGCGCATTGACTCCTGGGAGCGATGACGTTCAGCTCCCAGGAATCAATGCAAGCAGGAAGTCACGGCGCGGGCCTCGGCCAAAGAGGGAGGAAGTGGAAGGAAGGTAGGTATATTTTCTTCAAAAACAAGGTAAGTAAAGCAAAAACAAAAAATCGTGATTATCCAATTCTTTTTCAGGTTACTTAGAGCAAGCAGATGTCAAATTTTCGTTTTGAGGCTGGAACTCCACTTTAATATTCCATACTATATAAGTTTTTCTGCACCATGTATGCCTTAACATGCACTTATTTACATCAGGGATGCTGGTTATTACAATAAAAAAAAAGGATCATCTTTCTCGTTATTGCTTATGTTTTCCTGGCTAAGCAACACACTAAAACTCCTTTGAACGCATGCAGCAGAGAATTGTTTCTAATAATGCATGGCATTTCTGTGCAGTGATCTGAACTGCACCACCTGACTTGATAAATGTTGGACTTGAGCTGCAGATCCCCAGCGGTGAGCTGGGGCAGGTTACTGCAGGGAAACACAGGCGAGCGAGTAGACTGTAAATCACAATGACTGACAGCACAGATCCTGCAAGATCAAAACAGGGTAACCTTCACTTATCATGGGAGTCAATAAAGTGAAGAGGCAAACCATAGAAGCTAACGTTGACATTTATCCATAAAAACCTGGCATTCTGGGGACTTGGACACCATTATCTGTATTTTATTTTTACAGAAAGCTTATTTGGCCATTTTAAATATTGGCGTTGTTGGGTGGAATATTAAGTAGATGTGAACCCTAAGTAAATGACATTTAGTTTGCTAAAGCACAGTGTATCCTGAACAGTTGCCTTTTTTTTAAATAAAATACTAGTTTTTATCTTTTTTTTCATCCTTTACTGCATCTCAGTGCTTCTGATCTTTGCCTACATGCATTTCCTCCAGAGATGGCTGCGTGGCGTTTCTCAGGGCAGTTTTTGTGATGGTGTCAATAACGGACCATGCCTGCATAATATATGATGAATTGTAGTATCCTTCAGAAGCCTTTGTGACAGAGTAACAAGACAGATAGGAGGCAGATCATTGTCACCCTGTCCCAAAATGTATTGCCTTTATGCCTTTGTATCTTTATACCTTTATGGCATGGCTACTATGTATTATTACAATGAAAATTGCATATTTAATTATTTTTTTTTTTTAAGTATTAAAATTACATTAACATATTACGTTTTTTTTTAGTGATTGGATTTATATGCACCTTTATGATAGAAAAAAAAATAAGAATTGGGTTGCTCCTTGTGCTTGTCTTGTTCAGTGACAACAGTCATAAAATAATAATTTCTATGCATGCCTTGAAAGACCAGTTCCACATTTGAGTTTTAGGGCCTGCACAACTAAAATAGTAAATAGAAGGAAGCTCCATTTCATCAATTAGATTTTTAATTCATCTGACATTATATAAAAAAAACAAATCATATTGCATCTTTTATCTGTTTGGAGCAGTCAGAAAGATGAAAGATAATTGGTGTTTGCTGTTAGTTACTGCAGCCCTTCTGATATAATACTGGATGTATGTGGGAAAAGGATTTTCTTTTCTGCTAGAAACATGTCTTTTTGTGAGTCAGAACTAAACTCTCTCAATCAACATTAACTATTTTTACTCCTTATGCTGCTAACATTAGTAAATATATAGGAAGGTATATTATATTTATGCTTATTTTTATTTTTTTTTTAACAATTCTTTAATTGCTTCCTGGTTTCTGCCCTAGGCCAAAAAGGATAACATACATCCCAGGAGTCATGGGCATTTTTTTTCATCTGGAGGAGGGAAGGTGGGGTTTAGTCAAAGAAGTATACCCTCCTGTCTGTATACCTGAGACAGATGGATTCCAGGATGTAAATGCTACATGAATCATTTGCCTTACTCAAGATAGCTATGGCTAGAAATGTTAGTGGGGGGAGGGTTTCAAAGTGATTTCTCAACAAAAAAAAAGCTTAAAGACATGGCTATATGGGTGAGTTTGATTTTAGTATTAAACATGAATTAAATAACATTTTCAGTTTGTGGTGCAAGTTTAATTTTGCTTTAAGGTGGTACTGTGTGTTATCCACAATTAACCACTTAAGCCCCAGAAGATTTTACCCCCTTCCTGACCAGGGGGTATTTTGCGATTCGGCACTGTGTGACTTTAACGGACAATTGCGCGGTCGTGCAACGCTGTACCTAAACTAATTTGACGTCCTTTTTTTCCCACAAACAGAGCTTTCTTTTGGTGGTATTTGATCACCTGTGCGATTTTTTGATCATGCGCTATAAACAAAAAGAGAGCGTCAATTTTGCAAAAATAACAATATTTTTCAAATTTTTTTATATGAAATTCCCCAAAAATAATGTAAAAATCAAAATTTTTTAACATTTTCGACCAATTTGTTTTATGCTACCTATGTTTGGTAAAAAAAATCACAATAAGCGTATTTTGATTGGTTTGCGCAAAAGTTATTGCGTTTACTAACTAAGGGAAAGATTTCTGTCGTTTTTGGTGTTTTTTTTTTAACGAGTAATGGCGGCGATCTGCGATTTTTTTTGCGGGACTGCGACATTGCGGCGGACAGATCGGACCCTTGACTGACATTTTTGACACTTTTGGGGGTACCAGTGACATTACTGCAGTAATCAGTGCTATATATATATATATGCACTGTTACTGTAAAATTGACACTGGCAGGGAGGGGGTTAATTTTATTGGAGAGGGAGGGGTTAATGTATGCCTGGTGCTTACTAACGTGTGTGGGGGGAGGTGACTGAGGGAGTCAGGGACAGATCGCATGTTCAGCTATGCTGAACCATGCTATCTGTCCCTGCCTGTCACTTAGGAGATCCGCCCGCTCTGTTTACACAAGCTGGCGGATCTCCACACTCGATTCCCAGACGATCGGGGAAGAGCAGCGGCGATCGCCGCCGCTCCTCCCCTGGCCTGACTCCCGCTGTGACTGAAAACAGTGGGAGCGCGCCTCCGGCAGCGCGCGAGCGCCGCCTACAGGGGGGGAGTCCAGCGACATAGTACTACGTCACTGGATGATAACGAGCCACATTGCCGCAGTAGCAGCAATGTGAGCAGACCTAAAGTGGTTAAACATGAATTAAATAACATTTTCAGTTTGTGGTGCAGTTTAATTTTGCTTTAAGATGGTACTGTGTGTTATCCACAATTAACAAAATACACGTAACTTGGTCACAGCAGTAGACATTTCCCGTTGAAGCTTGATCTGCTGTATTGGCCACATTCAAGTGTCTTTTCTAGACTGTTTAACTCTTTACCATTTCCTTCCAAAACTGTAGACCTCATCACTGGCACTGTTGGCTATGACTGACAGGCAAGGTCCTCCATTTTTGTAGTGCCCTAGAGCTTTCTGTAATGAAAAGTAAGCAATACTCTTCTGATTTATTTATTTATTTATTTTTTTTACATGGAGTCCTGATGATGATGTTCTGTCTAACATAATCAGAATTTCCTATAAGCCTCAATAACCATGTTTAACCACTTAACGCAAACTGACGTAGCCCTTTGTCGGCTCACTAAGTGCTTGTACCGGGGTGATGCCGCTCAAACGTTACCCCAGCAAGCGGGAGGGGATGCCCCCCCTCCCGCCGCCTTCCGCGGCTCTCTCTCCCCAGTTCTCCCGTCCCACCAGGAGACCCGAGCAACCAGCGGGTGCGTCCGCCGCCTGGATGGAGTCCGGATTCGATCGGGTCTCCGATGACGTAACCCGGAGGCGGCGTCCATGATGTCACGTCCGGGTTACTCGGCTGCTAAAGGCGCTGAATTTAAAAAGTGAGTGTATTCAAAAATGCAGTTTTCAGTGTTTTGACTACATGGAAGTTTAGTGGAGGGCTCTAGGGTTTTCTAGACCCGCCGATCCCTCCATAAAGAGTACCTGTCACTGCCTATTGCTGTCACAAGGGATGTTTACATTGCTTGTGACAGCAATAAAAGTGATCAGATTTTTAATTTTTTTTTTTAATTTTGAGCCGCCCCCGTTGCCGTGAGCTTGTGCATGAAAAAAACGTATACGGAAGTCGCGCCCGCAAATGAAATCGCTGTTCAAACCACACATGTGAGGTGTCGCCGCAATCACAAGAGCGAGAGCAATAATTAAAAAAAAAAAAGAGCTACTCTCTAACTCTAAACTGGTAACCGTTAAAATTTTTTAAAGCGTCGCCTATGGATATTTTTATTGTTGGTGTGCGCAATTTTAAGCCGTAACATGTAGGGTATCTATTTACTCAACGTGACATCATCTTTCGCAATATACAAAAATGGGCTAACTTTACTTTTTCGTTTTTTCTAAATGCAGTGAAATGTAATTTTTCGTAATTTTTCCCAAAAAATGGCGTTTGAAAGAGCGCTGCGCAAATACTGCGTGACAAAAAATATTGCCATAACCGCCATTTTATTCTCCAGAGTCTTTGCTAAAAAAATATATATAATGTTTGGGTGTTCTAAGTAGTTTTCTAGCAAAAAATACAGATTTTAACTTGTGAACAAAATGTGTCAAAAATGGGCTGGGTCCTTAAGTGGTTAAGAAGAGCACAGCTGAACCAACCCTGCCATGCCTCCCTCCCAAAACAGATTGCTGGAAATGTAAGTGATTTATTGAATCAGAATTGAGTGGAACCTGATCCACCTCCTTTTCTCTTGCACACTTTGGAACACCCATTCTGTCTGTAACAAACTCACCTTTGTTCATGACCCCTTTATCACTAACTACTTTGCTCTACTTGCTGCTACTGAAATGGGCTTCATGAGCCCAGCTCTGCTTCTTCTGCTTCCCTCTCCATAGTGGCCTTCTCTGGACTCACTCTTCCAGACCCAGTGGTTGGAAGGAAGGTGGATTTAGAATCCTTCTATCCCCACAAAACACTTTTCAGGTTTTTTCACTCACCTTCCTCTCTGCCCCGCTCTTCATTTGAGGCACATTGTATTTGTCTATAGTCTACAGTTTCTTTGAGAATTGTTATGTAGTAGCCCTCTGGACCGGTATCTGCCTTCCTTGAAGACTGGCTACTCTACTTTCTCACTATTTTTAAACTTATCAGTCTAGTCTCCTCCTCTGACCTGAAGCAATGGATACATTCTTCTACTCACTCTGATGGCAACACCCTTGACCTTGTTTTCTCTCACTGAGGATGTGCGCGTGCATGAAACACATTGGGAGGGGCCTACGTACTGATGTCACGCCGCTACTTCCGGTTTTCCGAACAGCAGCCATCTTTGTAAGTCTGGCCAGCTGAATATACAGCATCTCACAAAAGTGAGTACACCCCTGTGATGAATGCTGCAGCTTTTTAGCATTATTTTTACACTGTAAATCCAATAAAATACTACACTATATAGTACTTTCTTGGCTCCATGTGGTGAGCTTTTTTATGCAGCCTTTTAAGTTATAAGAGGAAGACTACAGATCAGTGGAAGCTGAGTGGATTGTTTGTAATGGAGATTTTACAGAGGTGCTTAGAAGTCTGGTGAGTGCATAATTGGTGGAGGTTTCACATCACTGGATTCCTTGACACTTGGTGGAACATAATTTTCTTTTCAAGATTACTATTTTTGATTTGCATGTGGAATATCTTACTCTGGGGAGTGCATAGTAAGACAAGGGTTCAAGCACATGCTGACATTCCTTTACGTGGTGGACTTTTTTTTAACTACAACTTGTTTTATTACTACATCAGTGTGTGGGCTCTTTCTTTTTTCTTTTCGTCATTTATGTAGGGTAAGAGTCTGCCTGATTACATACAAATTGAAAGTGTTTAGGTTTGACCTCATATTGTATGGTTTTGATAAATCTAAAGGAAACTTGTGCAAGAATGTTGTATAGCATATGGCCAGCCTTGGCCAGCATGGGCACTCTTATTCAGCATTTTTTAATTGTAAATCATCGCAAACAGGAATGTTTCACCAATTCCTTTTCTGCTTAAACCAAATTCCCCAACTCAATGGTGTTGCTTTAGTGATAGGAATAGATACTGTACAATTTGCAAAGTAAATGTTCACTGACCTTATTAAATAGGATGAAGCTATATTCACTTTAATCAACCAATCATGTGCTATCATAAATTCTGTTTTTACTTTTTTGAATTTCACTTGCATATGATTGGGTGCATTCACCTTACTTACTAACATTTACTTTGCAAAGTGAATACATTCAAAAGAATGGCAACGGCACAGCTGGCACTATCCCACTTACCTTTACTGATTAATGTAAAAATCGCACAAGCTTAGTAATTTACTCTTACATGCATCTCAATTAAGCCCTTAGGGGTAAATAGATGTCAGAATGAGGAGTTTGTGCAGTTTGAGGCTCTGGGTTTGAACATTATATGGTCTGAGGCAAGCCCTAGGAAGTCATTATCTGAGGTGTAAAGGTCCACTCTGGACATACTATATATGCCCAGAGCAGGGTAATGGTGAACATAGTGAACAGTATAATTTGCAAAGTGAACATTGACTATGCTATGTGCACAGCTTCTACTCCTTTAGTATATCAACCGCATTTCTACTTTCAACTGTGCTCATTGCTATGTAACATTAAAAGACAAACAAGGCTCTCCTAGATAAAATGTATATTTCTCTGTCGCTCATTGACAGACGTAGTCTTCTTGATTCACATCAATTGGGTTATGTTGTCTCCGCAGGAGTAGGACTAGGCAGAAAGAAAAAACGTTCTGGCTCCACCCTAGGGGCAGTCCCAGAGGGTATATCCTCCCTCTCTCTGCTACAAGGAATCAGTCATCCTCTGGAGTTTGCTTTACACTCCTTGGATGTGGTCCGGGCGATCAGGGTATACTTGAAAACGACAGACTCGTTTCGCAAGACGGATTCACTTTTTGTGATCCCTGATGGACCCAAAAAGGGGTTGCTTGCATCTGCCGCGACTATTTCCAAATGGATCAGACAGACGGTGGTACAGGCTTATTCTATTAAGGGTCGGGAGCCCCCGTTCCCTGTTAAGGCGCACTCCACTCGTGCACTTAGTGCGTCATGGGCCTTTCGCCATCAGGCGTCAGCGGTCCAGGTGTGCAAGGCGGCTACCTGGTCGTCGGTGCATACCTTTACAAAACATTATAAAGTTGATGTAATGGCATCGTCTGATGCCTCGTTTGGCCACAAGGTTTTGCAGGCCGCCAATTGAGGAGACCAGTGGTCTACCTCAAGGGTTTTTTTCCGTTGGAATTTTTATTTGAGTCTCATTCTTTGCTTATAATGAGCCTTTAAAACTTCTAGTTGGCACCGGTTGGGCCTTCTAGATTGGATTTTGATTTCTGTCAATCCCACCCCTCATTTGTGGCACTGCTTCTGGATGTCCCAATTGATGTGAATCAAGAAGACTACATCTGTCAATGAGCGACAGAGAAAATCGGATTTTTGTAAGATCTTACCGTAAAATCCTTTTCTCTTAGCTCATTGACAGACGTAGTACCCGCCCCTCTATCATTGAGTTGGGTTGGGTTAAATTCTCTGTTGCTGCTTTATAACAGAACTGATTCCTTGTAGCAGAGAGAGGGAGGATATACCCTCTGGGACTGCCCCTAGGGTGGAGCCAGAACATTTTTTCTTTCTGCCTAGTCCTACTCCTGCGGAGACAACATAACCCAATTGATGTGAATCAAGAAGACTACGTCTGTCAATGAGCTAAGAGAAAAGGATTTTACGGTAAGATCTTACAAAAATCCGATTTTTGATTTTGGGCTTTAACATTTTGCTTTGCTTTGGAAAAATCAAAATGATGTAATTTACTCAGACTTACTAAGAAGGTTTTTTCAGATTAAAGGCTAGGTTTACATCTGTGCAGGCCGCAGTTGATGCAATTTCCTGGTGCATTTTGTGTCTTTTGACATGTGTTTTTGATGCATCTGCCGCGTTTCAGTTTAAGTCTATGGAACCAAAAACACAACCAAAAAAAGCCTCTGACCCTTTCCAAAAATTGCACCGATGCAAAACACAGAGATGTGTATGTGATCCAATGGAAATGATGTTAAATCGTCTGTAGTGCGTTTCTGGAAAACTGAAAACACACTAAAAATTACATAGGTGTGAACTAGGCATTACTTTGAGTTTATAATGTATGTGGCTGTTCTATTTGCATGAAAGCTTTAAAAAAAAAAAAAACACTGTAAACATACCTTTTTAAAATGTTTAACTCTTTTTTCTACAAATTAAAACCTGTAGAATAAAAGAATGTATTAAACTTTGTTACAAAATGTAAGCCCAAAGCCAAAAAAAAACATGATAGGTTTAAATTGATTTCAAATACAAAACAGTATTAGACACAAATTCTTCACTATAAAAAATCATGAAAAAGTTTTGCCCAGAGTTTTCAGAGAATCGTGGTGGCAAGACTTAAGTAGTTAACACTGACAAGGTTCACTAACAAGATGTCTATTAAAATTTTAAGCAGCCATGGGACCACCTTTCAATTTAACTGGAAGGTCAAATGCTGTAGTATTCAACGACTCTCTCCATTCCAAATACAAAAAAACATATTTCTATGCAGCTTAAAGATCATTATACTTGCTAGCATTCCTTTAGCCCATTTAATGTCAATCATGCATGAAAATATTGAAATTCATGAAATGATCTTGCCTTTAGTGCACATTTCCTCTACTTTTCTTCCTCCCATTGGCTGCAAATTACTATGGTCACTAGTTTGTAGTAGAGCGACTCTATGGTCGGACTGCCAAGACAAAGAGGTCCCATCCCTTCCTGAGATAAATGTAAACATAACTTTAATTAAACTTGTGTCCAAGCTAAAAACATTAAATTATTTAAATATTCTTTAAAAAAACAATGACTGTTTAAACAAGCACTCTCTGACCTCTGTTGCTGCAGGCAGTGTGAAGCTATTCATCCTCAAGTTTACAACAGATGGTTAAAAAATATACACCATTGCATTTTTAATGTCCTTCTTTAACGCATAACATATTCAATTATTAGTATTATTATATAGTATTTATATAGCGCCGACAGTTTACGCAGTGCTTTACAAATTGAGGGTAGACAGTACAAATACAATTCACTTTAATACAGTAGGAATCAGAGGACCCTGATCGAGGGAATGGTCAAGAGATACAAGAGGTAATAACAATGGGGGATGGGCTGATGGAGAAAATAAAAGTACAGTTGTTAGCTGGTTGCCAGATAGGTTTCTCTAAAGAGATGTGTTTTCAGGGATCGTCTGAAAGTAGACAAAGTAGGAGATAGTCGGACAGATGGGGGTAGAGCATTCCAGAGGATGGGAGAAGCTTGGGAGAAGTCCTGGAGGCGAGCATGGGAAGTGGTTACAAGGGAGCTAGAGAGCAGGAGGTCCTGGGAGGAACGAAGAGAACGAGTTGGTTGGTATTTTGAGACCAGATTAGTGATGTAGCTGTGCGCCAAGTTATGGATGGCTTGGTAAGTTATGGTTAGTAACTTGAATTTCATTCGTTGGTTGAGTGGCAGCCAATGGAGGGAATGGCAAAGAGGGGTAGCAGACACAGAGCGGTTTGCAAGGTGGATGAGCCTGGCAGCAGCGTTCATGATGGACTGAAGGGGGGATAGTCTTTTTATTAGTATAATACAGGATTTATATAGCACCAACAGTTTGCACAGCGTTTTACAAAATGAAAGGCAGACATTACAGTTACAATGTAGTTTGGTACAAGAAGAATTGGAGGGCCCTGCTCGCTAGAGCTTAAATAAGTGTATTCTAAAGCTAATTTGCAAATTATAATTTTGGATTTATTTATTTATTTACTTTTCTGCTGTATTACTGCTTTGAATGTGCTCTCTGATATCTACTACACCCAGTTTTACTAAATGCACATTTTTTAAAGACGGAAGGATGCCAAGGCATTCTGGTTTTTGAAACATATGGAATGGAATATCATTTTATTTTTGAAGCTGGAGGATATTTTTGATGGAAAAAATGAAGAGTTCTCTTTGACATTCAGTTATGTTAGACTACATGCATAAATAAGAATGCCAAAACTTTACATCTTATTTAGACTACTGCAGCCATTCCAGTGCTATTTAGTAGATAGTATAAATGCCTTTTTTAGTAGATAGTATAAATGCCTCTGTTGTCATAGAGGAATGACAGTGTATGTTAGACCAATGTTTTTAGTACTTGAAGAAATGTGGAAGGGTTAGATCGCCTGTCTGTCTTTTTAATGCTGTCTGGGTCCCCACTGAGGTGATTCATCCTCTCTATTGGTCTTGATGACCATTATGCCTGGTTCAGAGAGTGATAAGTAATCCCAATATTTGAGCACCAAAGGGACAGGTGAGGAGACATCTTTCAATGGCAAAACGTATTCTGGTGACAACTGAATATCCCCATTAAAGATTCTCTCTTGCATCATATGTCAAATATTTCACATGCCGCTCCAAGCAAGATCAGGCTCCTCACTCCACCATCACATCTCAGGTGTTGGCTTGGCTCATCCTCACTGTTGGCAATTTTAATAAAGGATTAAATCATTTTGCATCCCAGTGTGCTGCATTGTTGCTGGTACAATCCTCTTTCTTCCTACTGTGTCTCTGGTTACAGGAAGTGAAGGCAAACTTGGCTTTACATGCACTTTAAGAGCACAGAGATCAGAATTTGCTCATCATAAGAGGTAGAACGAACGCAGGTTGCAATATCTGCATCATTACCTAATGCTGCAATATGTTTGTTAACTGCAACAACCCCCACCCCCCCCAAAACAAAAACCTGTTGATCTGGTCAGAAATGTAGGGTTGCTCATTGTCTTGTGCACGCTTCTGTGTTATCTCAAAAAGACTAGTTAGCCCTCTTAGTTCTTATCACACACTACAGAATGATAAGCCTGTATGTCATGGAGATCTGAAAGTGGAAGTGGTTGAGTAAATTAGCAAAAGACACTGAGAGGGCTGGGAACGCTCATGCCACAAAAAAGTTGTGTGTTGTCGGCCCACAACAGGACTTTGGAGCTCAGTGCATTTCTGGAAGATCAACAGGTATTTTCCGGTTTTTGCAGATACTTTAATGGGATAAATCATGGGAAAATGTACATGTTTTTTCCCCCTGAGATATGCTTTCATGTTTTTGCAAAGCCCGTTCTTTACCCCTCTATAACTGGTTTCACCAATTTTTTTTTTTTTTTAAAGGTAAACTTTTTTTATTAAGCAATTCAAACCATACATACAACAAATATTAAGAGAAAATACAGAATCCGTTTCCCGGCAAACCAAGAGCAGGAACAGCGAAAAAGAAAACAAAGAATAACAGTGCCATAGTTTCAATTGCCCGTACAGGACATAACACATGCATAGTTATCATAGTGAAAAGCCATCATAAAAAGAACATCAACAGGAGACATATAAGCAAGGGTGGGGGGATGGTTTCACCTATTTACAGGGGCTTGTCTTTACCTTCATTGCTAAGCTTTGACCAACTGCCTACCACTGCCCAAAAAGTGAGCGGTCAGTAAGGGCACTCTCATAGATCAATGGCTGTTTCTGGAGATCAGCCAGTCAGGGAAAGTCAAGCAAATGAAGTGAAACTGAATCAAAGAGTTGTGATGAAACATTTCTATCTAAGGTAAGGTAATAGCAGGAAATGTGTGGCATTTGCCCAAGGCAGTATTTAAACTTTAAAGTGGACTGCAAGTTCAACCTAAAACTTGTGTAGGAATGGTTGGCGATCATACTTTTTTTTATGTTTTAAGGTGGTATAATTAATCACACTTTAGGAAGACCCATTAACCAAACAGACATAATAAAAAAAAAAATCTAGAATTTGTGTATCATGTTTACATATAGCTGAATAAGAGTGTAGGTAGCCCATGTTGACTGGTTTTCCTATTTATCTAGTAATAGAAAACTTCCTAGCATGCCTCACACTTAAAGACACATCAGCTTTTAAACCATTTTACCAGTGATGAAAAACCTTTTGAGTATTTTTTTTAACAAGTAGAACATTTTATTGAGTATAAAACAAGCAAATACAAAGTGAACAGCATGATAACCATACAGGAAACAAAAAGGGGAGACGTGAGTACAGTCTACCATCATCTAAAACAGAGTCGCTGATGCAGGATGATTATAAAAATGTCCCAATCAAAAAAACAAGGATAATCTACTGACTAGCTGATCAAATAAAGCATAATAAACACATCGTTAAAAAATTTAGTCTGGGTGAAGAACTTCAAAGTAATATCGAGACAATCTCATGCTTTGGAAAAAAAGTGTGTGTGTGTGGGGGGCGAAAAAAGAGAAAACACAAGGTAAAGAAGAAGAGCGAGTGCATAGGGGGAAGGAAATAAACTGCGGAGAAGGGTTGATACGACATTTATTGAGTTGGTAAATAGTACAGTTTAACTGTTGTCATTAAGTGGTTTGACTAGAACCCCAGGAGTCAGTCCAGGTGGACCATATCTTTTTGGGACAGTTTCTACTTTCTACTATAAGTCGACTTATACATCAGTAAAACAGTATCAATAGCAGCACGCCATGAAGATAGGGTGGGAGGGTGAGGCGACTTCCACTTTAAGAGAGGCATAAAAAGTAGCAAAGAAGAAAAATAACACAACGACCTAAGTCCACCCCATGCAGTATACCTAGCAGGAGCACCTTAGGCACCAATTTGAGGGTCCCGTTGCACAGCCTATTAAGTCCAGCCACCAATGCCATCCAAAAAGGTTTGATAGAGGGGCATGTCCACACCATATTTAGGAAGAATCCTACAGAGGAAATAATCATTTTTACTCCTAAAACTTGCTATGTTGCTTCGGAAATTATGCTGAAACTTAAAGTATATCTAAACAGATAAACAAAAAATATTAAATTACAGCTCACCAGTCCTTAGACTTTACTTTTTTTTCAGGATTTTTTCCTTTATATTCTCCTGGTGGTCCTGCTAGTAGCATACTTCCTATCCAAAGATGAAAACAATTCCTTACTGTACTGTATTTGTGGATGAGCATCTCCTCAGTTTTGTTTTGGACTACATAACAACTGAATAACATGGAGGGGGTCATGTTCTGTAGTCCTCAGTGGAGAACGGTGGAGACATGATAACAATAAAGCAGAGGCACAGTGCACAGGAAGTTAGGAGCTCATTGCTAGGATCAACAGGTATTTTCCAGTATCTGCAGCATTTTTAAACTCTTGGCACCAGTTGCGCGCAAATATGCAGCCTCTTGAAGGTGGGCCTTGGGGCTGAAAGACTGCATATTTGCGTGTATTAGTGCAAGTAGAGCTGTGCCGAGAGCGCTTGCCCTGCGTGCTCCCAACACAGATACCACCAGCGGCTAATGGATACTTGCAATCGGGAGTTTTGTGATCATGTGATGGCCGTGACAGCCAATCACAGTGATCACATGATCATAAACCCCATCACCCTGAACCCCTTAAAGGGCTGGGAGGTGCCAGCTCCAAGGGGTTAAAGAGGCAAAACATAGGGAAACATGCTTTTTTTTGGAAAGATGTAGTAAATATGTTTTCTTTTTCTTTTGCCTAGACATACACATTTCAGACAGTTCAACTGATCAAACTTTCCACTTTCATTTAATTTTCCACCTTTCATATTCAGTAGAGGCCTGAATCTGTTTGCTATCAGTTCTTTCTTCAGATATTGTATAAATAAGGGTTATGCTCAGCTACAGCTTAGTATAATAGACCTTGCCACAGCATTTCATAAACTTGGAAGTGAGGGGGAGGGGGATTTACAGAAGCCATTTCTCAAGAAGCTTTTTTTTTTCTATTATTATGTAACTATTTTTAAATCAGCTTTTACACAGGCTGCAGCAATAGAAGAAAAATGAAGTCTTGCTTATCAGTTCCCATGTAACATGTAAGAAATTTGAGGACCTTAAATTTAAAGAAAAACTCCATTATACACCATTTTCATTTATACTGACCACACCGTTTTAAAAACCCTTTCTGTACAAAAAGGATAAAAATAAATAAATAAATCTTTGCTGTTTATAGTGTCGCAATGCCTTTAACATTCATGCACATGTAGAAAAATGCTGTGTGTGGCTTCTCTTCCTCCTCTGTACCCCAAAGCAATCAACATGTTGGTAGTAGCTAACGATGCATCATGGCTCCTATGATGGAAACCTAATTTGGATGCTTAATTAATGAACATATTACCAGCCTCCCTGGCTTCAGGAAGTGAAATAAAAGTATTTATTGGTAAAACTATTTTAGACTGAATTTCTTTTAAAATAGTTATCCAACCAAAATGCCAAAACATGTACAGGTTTCATTATGAGATACTACCCAACAACTCACCAATTTCCTATAATTGTCTCTCTTATGAGCAGCATAGAAATCTGGAAATTGAAAGCAACTCATAAGCGGGTGGGTTACTGCCAAATTGTTTGGTATGTACAATATATCAGATAATACTCAGATAAAAAATGTCTTGTGCTATATCTATATTTTCCAAACATTTCTTGCAATTTTTATAAACCTTACAATTTATGCACTGACACTCTTATTAGTATTATGACGAGAGATGTAACAATTGGTCATCGGCAGAAATGGTCACACTGGGTGCTCAAAATTCCCTTGAGTGGAGTGCTTTGCTATCACTGCTACCACAGTTTATTTTGACCAAAGAAAAATTACATGAATCATCCAATTTACATGTTTTGCACAAAATGTATTATATTGATTAAACCACTTCCAGCCCAAGCCAATTCTGGCACTCTTCTCCTACATGTAAAAATCATAGTTTTGGAGCAATTTTTCAAACGTGTTTTTTTTTTGGAAACAAAAAACTGTTTTATCATAAATTTAAATAAAAAAAAACACTAAAGTTAGCCTGATTTTTTTGTATAATGTGAAATGATGTTACGCCAAGTAAATTGATACCTAACATGTCATGCTTTAAAACTGCGCGGAATGGCGCCAAACTTCAGTACTTAAAAATCTCCACTTTGAAAATGTTTACAGGTTACCTGTTTAGAGTTACAGAGAAGGTCTTGGGCTACAATTGGTACTCTTGCTCTAACATTCGCAGTGATACCTCACATGTGTGGTTTGAATGCCGTTTACATATGTGGGCGCAACATAGGTATGCATTCGCTTCTGCGTGTGAGCACGCGGGGACGGGGGCTCTTTACATTTTTTTTTAATTGCTTATTTCATTAAATTTTTTTTATTTTTTTACAGCTTCCCTTTAAATTATTTATTTTTTTGATCATTTTTTTTCCTATTACATGGAATGCAAACATCCCTTGCCATAGGAATAGGGCGTGACAGGTCCTCTTTATTGAGATGCAGCTGCAGGCATCATTCAGTTTTAACCACTCAAAGTCCAGGATGTCATATGACGTCCTTGGGTAGGAAGTGGTTTTAAATTATTCATTAATATAGCACCAGCATAGTCTGCAGAACTATTGATCCTTGCTCTTTTAGAGCCAATAGACTGCAGCCAAATCATTTACAGTATACTAGCACACCTACTCTCTAAAAGGCAATTTAAAGCATTAATAGGTTAAAAGACTCAAAGGAAAAGAAAAACAAAAAACAAACAAAAAAGGAGTTTTACAGCAGGTACCAAAGTTATTTGCTCCTGCCTACCTACCCTACACAGCTGTCAATCTATCTAATATGTTGGCAAAGCTTCCTGGGAAACTCAAAATGTCTGTGTATGTCAAACCACACACTCCACCTCTATCTACCATCTTTCTTTGTGCCTCACTTATTACCAGGTCTGAGTGCACAGGTTACAGAGGGATTTGATGTTAGGTAAATTTATTTTGGCATGTGGTCTTCAAAGAGCATCGCAGACAAAGTAGATACAAATTTTTTACGATACCTGCTGTAAAGTGGCAGCATTAGTTTGCCATTTAATGTAGAGCAAAACCAAAGAAAATTCCCAGCTCAATGGCTGTTTGTGCCATTTATTGTGGGTTCACTATAAAATGACTCAGACATCAGAGGAGGATCTGCAAAGTGACAGCAGCAGCAGGCTGAGAGGCACGGCATTGGACCATAAAGTCCTTCAGCTATATCAGTAGTCATCCAGACACGGCTCTGAAGAGTAGGGTAACCTCAAAGCGCGTTAGCCCATGTGTCTGTCTACGAGCATTGTGAATTTACGTATATGGACTTAAGCAGAAGATGTTATAAGCTATGATGCAAGCATTGGTTTGTGAGTACATTCACAACCCTTTTATACCATTTATTAAAACATATTTTGAGGATAATGCGCTAGGCCCACGTGCCTTCTTTTGTTTCCTATACTAAAAAATGTATGACTGGGGAAAAAAAAAACATTTCATACATTAATATTTCTCCATGTTTTTTCTCTTTAACTGCTTGCCGACCAGCTGCCGTAGTTTTAAGGCAGCAGGTCAGCTCTGTCCTGCAAAACGTCGTACCTGTACGTCGATTCGTGGGACCACTAGCGGGGTGCGTGCATGCCTATTCGCCACAGGGAAAGCTAATCAGTGGGTCCGGCGGGCGTGATTGACGCAGGGCACCGGCGATCACTCCCCTTTGAGACAGAACGGTGGTCTGCCATTGTAAACATGGCAGACCGCTGTTCTGCCAGTAATAAACACATGGATCCTGTGTTCTTCCCCTTTAGGAACACAGGTCTCTGTGTTCATGCAGCAAGCTCCCCCCCCCCTCCACAGTTAGAAAGCACCCCCTAATTACACATTTAAACAAGGCATATCGCCATTCTGCAAGGGGACAAGATGGAGACACCAATCTCTATCTTCCCCCCCAATCAGTGCAACCCCCCACAGTTAATAGGCACCCCCTAGGGACACATTGAACCCTTTGATCATCCCTGGCGTTAACCCCTTCCCTGCCAGTGTCATTAGCAAAGTAACAGTGCATATTTTTAGCACTGATTACTGTAGTAATGTCACTGGTCCCCCCAAAAGTGTCAAAAATGTCAGGTAGGTGTCCGACCTGTCTGCCACAATGTCACAGTCCTGCTAAAAATCCCTGATCGCCACCATTACTAGTAAAAAAAATAAAAAAAAAATAAAAATGACATAAATCTTTCCCGTAGTTTGTAGATGTGATAACTTTTGCGCAAACCAATCAATTTCCCCTTATTGGGATTTCTTTCACCAAAAATATGTAGCAGAATACAAATTGGCCTAAAATAATGAAAACATTTTATTTTAAAATGTTCTTTTTATTGGGAATGTTATATAGCAGAAAGTAAAAATATTGTTTTTTTTTCAGAACTGTCGCACTTTTTTGTTTATAGCGCAAAAAATAAAAATCGCACAGGTGATCAAATACCATCAAAAGAAAGCTCTATTTGTGGGGAAAAAAGAACATACATTTTATTAGGGTACAGCATCGCACGACCGCACAATTGCCAGTTAAATAACACGGTGCCGTATCGCAAAAAATGGTCTGGTCGTTAAGGGGGTAAATCCTTCCAGTCCAGAAGTGGGTAAAATGTTGCAAGTACAGAACAATTTCAACTCATCTGAACTTTGTGTTCTGCTCACTGTAGGGGATGCTTATTTTTGTGGCAAAATGACCAAAACCAACCTCATGTATTATGTTCTCCAAGTTAATGGCTTTCAATCAGTTAATAAATAATATATTTTGGACAGGTGTTTTTTTTTTTTGTGATTGTCAGCAGCAGTTGTTCAATAGAACAAGCCAATAGTCACATGACACCATTTAGCGCCTTGGTTGACCTGTGACGACACCATGGCCTGAGCTCCACAGGCATCCATATTGTGTTTCTGCTAAACAGAGCTACAAGAATAAAATGAAAATAGAGAAATAACATATTGGGCTTTAGGCCTCTTGAGCAAAATCACACATTTCAAACACTGTCACTAAAGAGATAGATTCATACAAGCGGATAGCAGAATATGTATCATCCCAGAGTTTGTTTTATCTTTCTGCATCAGAGAAGATAAAGAACAGGATGCTGAATTACAAGAAGTGCTTGGAAAAAGCTGAAAGTCACAAGTGTTGACTTTGAGCTGTGGTTTGATCGCTGATAATGTAGAGGGACTTTAATGGTATTGTTGTTCCTGTTGACAGCTTGTGATAAAGCAATTTAGAAGCAGGAGGCCAACATTGGACAGCTTCGATGTAAGCTAGGCAATGCATTGTGGGAGATTTGTCTATAAATATAACTGAACAGTTGTGATCGGCAACCATGAATGGCTTTTCTCAGCTCATCGCTGTGCCTATTGTTCATCAGTGAGGGCATTGCCAGATTCCTCATAGATAAATAGATAACACCCGTGTTTTATCTCATGTTAAAAGAGAGAGAGGAAAAAAAAAAAACATTTAAACAATATGTGCCAAAAAACATGGAATGGAGGTAAAGAATTTCTTTATGTTTTATGCCTTGAATGATGCCTGATGAAATTACAATTTATATAAGTTTAGATGATGATTAAAAAGCCTGCAGGATTTGAACATTTGCAGTCGATTAAGACAGGACATTACTGTTGGGGCAAAAATCAACCAGTTAGGCTGGAGAAGTTTTTGAACACATAGGAGTTGATTTATTAAGTATAGGCTGTTCACATAGCAAATTGATGTTTACCGAGCTTAGTAAATAAGATAAATTTGTTCCTTTCAATTAATCACGTGCAAGAAAAAAATTCAGATGTTTAAAATTAATAAAGAGAAAATTATCACAGAAAGCTTATTATAAACACAATATGAAAAAATACAAAAAGAGAACAAAACAAAAGAGGAAAAAAAAATATATTTTTTCTAATTTCCCTTGCATAGGATTGGATCTTTAAAGTGAACATGTATTCACTTAAAGGGTAGCCTCACTTTCGTGGGGGAAAAAAATAGCAAATAAAGAAAAAATAATATAGCATATACTTTTGCTACACAAGTCATATTGTAATTGAATGGTTTTAAAATTACCTTTCCTTTTCAATTTTCAGCCGCTGTAATTTTCTGAAAATGCAATGCAATATGGCTACCTGGAGGTGTTCTGTACACAGAATGTGTGCTGACCACACCCCAGAAACATCAATTCCTGCTTGTGTGATTGGCTCACCCATTTTCCCAGAAGTCTGCTTAAGATACAAGTCAGATTTCTGGCCTCCCCTGCAACAAAAATGTCATTTTTAGTGAGATACTCCCAATAGGAACACATCTAAAGGGATGCAGGCCCAGCAGAGTTCTTCTTTAGTGCTCTGCAGCTGCACAGTTAATATTTATGAAATCACTCCCATTAGACCAAGTTAGCACAGAAGAACAAACGGTGATTTCTTTAGAATAACAAAAAGTTGTGTTTAATCCTTGCAATGTACAGAGATCACACAGAGGGGAATGTTTTTTTCTCAACAAAAGTGAAGTTACGCTTTAATTTACTAATCTCAGTGATTAGCATCTATGCCTTTAGTACATCAACCTTATGATGCTATTTTTCAAAGACCATGCATGTATGTGTATGGGTACCTTAAGGTTAAAGCTGAACTTTGGGCTGCTGTAAAATATACCCATGAAGTGCACCCCCACCTCCAACCCCACACCGCATAGGTCAAAAGCTTGTTTTGTCTACAGAAAGATGAATAAGGATAGTTACCTAGCTTATTCCTTGCTCCCCTGGCAGCCAGCGCTCTTTTCATCTCCCTGATGCCCATGGAATGTGAGTGAACCTCAGCATCCTTACGTACAATGCAAGACTACTGGCCCTGCATTGTACATAAAGACATAGGGGAGTCTGCGTCTAGTCAAACAGCAAAGAGAAGAAGCTTTAGGGGACCAGTCATATCATGCGGAGGAAGTCTGTGGGACCAAAGAATAAGGTATTTCACCTTATTTATTATTCCCTGGAGCAAAAGAAGATTTAACCCCCCTTGAGCTGATTTATGGCAGCCCGGGGTGAGGCTGTAAGTTCACATGGGTGTTAAAAGGAAATGCATCTTGAAAAACGTATGAATCACATATAGCATTGCAGCTCACTTTTAGTGCTCAATTTTAGGAGGCATTTATAAAGCAGCATAAAGAGGTGTTTGTAAATCTTAAGTTTCGTATGTGTTTCCTGTAAGGAAATATATTGTATGCAAAGGCTGCCTAAATTTTCTAGTGCTTAATGCATACTTGGGGCACAATATTCTTGACTTGATATTTGCAACCCCTACCTACCGGCTAACATTCGTTTTTCAGCACCGAGAGCTGTTTTTCGGTAACTGTTTTCAGCAGTGCGCTCCCAGCACATATACACTGCCTGCACTGTGACACGTGTGCGGCATGTGGGTGTTAAAGCCCAGTTTTGTGTTACTGCAGCATAAAGGGGTTAGGTTTTGACAAATAAAAGCTGGAAGCTGTTTGGTTTCTATGCAGAGCTGCACCTGATTATGCGCTCTCCAGTTTTAGCTTTTGGAACGTTTCAATAACCTAAAAGCCAACTCTTTATTATTTATTGATATTTATTATTTACAGCAAAATTGAACCGCAATAGTTAATATTTTATCAAATACATTCAGCCTAAGGCCCCTTTCACACATGTCCGATCCTGTCTTTCCCGTTTTCTGCTCAGCGGGGGGATCGATCCACCGATTCCCTGCTCAGCAGGCGGATGACAGCTCTGTCTCTGCTCTGTGTGCGGAGACGGAGGTGTCAGATCCCCGCTCTCCTCTATGGGGGAATCGGATGAGAACGGACTGCCTGTCCATTCTCATTCGATCCGATCCACCAGACGGATGGAAAATAGGGTTTCCATGCGTCCAGATTTGACGGACAGGATCGGATCGGATGTCAGCGGACATGTCTCTGCTGACATCCCCTGCCCCATAGAGATGCATGGGGCATCCGTTCAGATCCACTTGAAAAACTGACAGGCAGATCTGAATGGTCCGCATGTGTGAAAGGGGCCTAAGGGTCCACACACAGGCTTTCCAATCAGGTCCGTCTGTCAGTTTTGCAGGTAGGATCTAATCTGACTCTCCAGTCTCCCCTATGGAGTGGAAGATGTCAGCGAACACATGCCCACTGACATCTGATCTGATCCTGCCTGCAAAATCCAGACAAATGGTGGTCCTACTTTCCTTCTATCGGGCAGATCAGATAGGATTGGATGAAAATGGACAAGCGGTCTGTTTCCTCCCAATTTCCCCATGACAAGAGTGTTTGTGTCCGCTCTGCTCAGCGGAGCGGACAGGACCTGTCATCCGCCTGCTGAGTGGGAATCAGTGGAGCGATCCCCTACTGAGCAAACAGAATCCGCATAATAGAGGTGCCAGTGTGAAAGGGACCTTAGTATTGTTTGTAATGCCTTCAACACAACAGCTGGCTATGCTTACTGGCATGAAATAAATATTTGTTTACAGTAAACTTTTTTTTAGAAAACAGATATATTTAACATATTCAATTTTTTTTTTTTTTACAGGTACTTATATAGTGCTGTCAATTTATGCAGTGCTTTACATATATATTATACATTCATATTAGTACCTGCCCTCAAGGAGCTAACAATCTAAAGTCACTAAATCACATACACATACTAGGGCTGATTTTAGACAGGATCCAATAACCCATCAGCATTGTCTTTGGTGTGTGGGAGGAAGCCTACGTAGGCAGGGGGAGAACATGCAAACTCTAGGCAAGTAGTGTCGTGGTTGAGATTTGAACCAGCAAACCTTAGTGCTGATAGGCGGAAGTGCTAACCACTTAGCCACTATGCCACCCATCTTATACTTCATTTGAAACTGTTTACTGTTTGCTTTTTGCTAGATACTAGCAACATGACAAATTTGAGCTAGAATATTCATTAGACAAACATGCTAGAAAACCTTAAGGCTCTGTTCACATCTAGTTTTTAATAGGAACGCAGAGGAACTAGCAGGAACACCAGGGATTTCACATGACGGAAGCAATACAAAGAGAACAGGATACTTTCTCGTACATGGTACAGCAGCCACATATCAGAAATATATGAAGTGTTGGGGTAACAAAAGCTTTAAGTAAAACTTTTATTGGCCAACTTAAGCCATTTAAGATGCAAGCTTCTGAGACCTTCCTTATGTCCCTTCCTCGGATAGTATACAATTGTCTAATGCCTGAGGAAAGGACATAAGGAGTTCCCCGATAGTTTGCATCTTTAATACGTTTGCAGGTAAAATATATCACTTAAGTCCCCATTCACACTGGCGCGACTTGTCAGGCGACTTGGTTGCCTGACAAGTCGCGGTGGGTCGCTCGCCATTGATTAGCACAGGACCCGTTCTAATTGGAGCGACACAAGTCGCTCTGACTTAGAAAAAGGGTCCTGTACTACTTTGGGGCGACCTGGAGGCGGCTTGCATTGACTGTGCACCGCGACTTCACAGGTCGCCCCATCAAGTCGTGTCGCCCCTGTCTGAACGGGGTCTTAATCATAACTATACTTATGTTGAGAAAAAAAAAAATCCCCTCTGGGTGATCTATGGATATTGCAGGGATTTTAAAAAAACCTTGTTACGGGTTCTTACCTTTTATTGTTCTGAAGAAATCACTGTTTGTTCCTCTGTGCCTCTGTGCTCAGTGGGTCCAAAGGGAGTGGTTTTATAATTATCAACCAGGTGCTGCAGAATCAGGGCTCTAATGAAGAAAGTTGCAGGGTCTTCCTCCCTTTAGACGTTATTTCCTATTGGGAGTATCTTCCCAAAAATTTAATTTTTTTGTTGCAGGGGATGCCTGATATCTGAATTGTATCTTAGTGTAGACTTCTGGGAAAATCAGTGAGTCAATCATACAAGAAGGAAATTATGATTCTGGGGGGCGTTCTGTACACATTCTGTACATCTCCAGGTAGCCATATTGCATTGCAGAAAATTACAGCACTGCAGATTGAAAAGGAAAGGTCATTTTTAATAACATTCAATTACAATATGACTTGTGTCACAATTGTATATGCTATATTATTTTTTTTATTTGCAATTTTTTTCCCCATAAAAGTGGGGTTACACTTTAAACTACAAACTTTTTACAAACTTTATAAATAAATAAAATAGCTAAGACTCTACCTCCTTGCATTTAAAATACAACAGGCTACAGGTTCTTTATTATTGACTGGACCCTGGACTAAAGTTTTCTTGGGCCCTCCATAATCCACTTATTACCTATTTGCAGGCAGTGCGGGCTCAAGGAGCAGCTGCTTTGGGCCCCACAACAATGACTGGGCCCAGGGAAGCTGCCCCTTTTGCCCTGTGTTAAAGATGGCCCTGGTTACACTATAGTCAAAATAAAATACAGTAGATGTATTGAAAATGTTAGGGCAGAATTAATTTAGTTTTTAATTCCAGCTTTTTCAATTCTAGCACAATGATCGGTGAAAAAATAAATAGAAAACATATTTAAACAAAAAAGCATATTCGTTCTTTAAAACATTGCATACAACTGATTAAATGAAGATCTGAACAAATAAGGGTTACACCCTTCTAAAATAAAAACTGAATTTCAATCTTTATTCTTTGTAAACAATTAGAAATGCCTTGTGCACATACCCTTTACTAAATACGGCATTTAAAGATGGGGAAACAAATTCTGCAGCTGCTGACTTTTAATATATAGAGACTTACCTGTCCAGGGAGCACGCAATGTCAGTACCCCAGCCGATTTTTGTATTGGCTGTCGGGTGCTGCTGCCGCCATTTGTTGTAAGGTAAACCGGCAGTGAAGCCTTTCGGCTTCACAGCTGGTTCCTCACTGCGCAATCGCGAAGCGCGCTGCGCTTTCTAATTGGTCCGGCAGCGGGGGTGGAGGAGGGGGGGGCAACTTCCAAGGGACGGCGCCATCAAAAACAGGTGCCCGTTCCCCCCTTCCCCTTGAAAGGCGCCAAATGTGGCACCAGAGGGTGGAGGAAGCCCATCAGCAGAAGTTCCACTTTTGCTTTAATGAAAGACTGCTTAAAACCTGATTTTATAAGTCAGAATAAATTGATTGTGTATATACAGTATCTCACAAAAGTGAGTACACCTCTCATTTTTTTTGTAAATATTTTAATTTATCTATGCATGTGACAACACTGAAGAAGTGACACTTTGCTACAATGTAAAGTAATGAGTGTACAGCTTGTATAACAGTGTAAATTGGCTGTTCCTTCAAAATAACTTAACACAAGCCATTGATGTTTAAACCGCTGGCAACAAAAGTGAGTACACTCCTATGTGAAAATGTCCAAATTGGGCCCAATTAGCCATTTTTCCTTACCTTTGTCATGTGACTCATTAGTGTTACAAGGTCTCAGCTGTGGATGGGGAGCAGGTGTTTAAAATTTGGTGTTATCACTCTCACTCTCCCATACTGGTCACTGGAAGTTCAATAGCAAAGAACTCTCTGAGGATCTGAAAAAAAGAATTGTTGTGTGCTCAGCGTCATATCCAGAGTTTGTTTTTGGGAAATAGACATATTAGTGCTGCCAGCATTGCTGCAAATGTTGAAGGGGTGGGGGGGTACAGCCTGTTGGTGCTCAGACCATACGCTGCACACTGCATCAAATTGGTCTGCATGGGTGTCGTCCCAGAAGGAAGCCTCTTCTAAAGATGATGCACAAGAAAGCCTGAAAACAGTTTGCTGAAGACAAGCAGACTAAGGACATGAATTATTGGAACCATGTCCTGTGGTCTGACGAGACTAAGATAAACTTTTTGGGTTCAGATGGTGTCAACGTGCATGGCGCAACCAGGTGAGGAGTACAAAGACAAGTGTGTCTTGCCTACAGTCAAGCATGGTGGTGGGAGTGTCATGGTCTGGGGCTGCATGAATGCTGCGGGCACTGGGGAGCTACATTTCATTGATGGAACCATGAATGCCAACATTTACTGTAACATACTGAAGCCCTCCCTTCGGAGACTGGGCTACAGGGCAGTATTCCAACATGATAATGACCCCAAACACACCTCCAAGATTACCACTGCCTTGCTAAAGAAGCTGAGGGCAAAGGTGATGGACTGACCAAGCATGTCTCCAGACGTAAACCCTATTGAGAATCTGTGGAGCATCCTCAAATGGAAGGTGGAGGAGCACAAGGTCTCTAACATCCACCAGCTCCGTGATGTCTTCATGGATAAGTGGAAGAGGACTCCAGTGGCAACCTGTAAAGCTCTGGTGAACTCCATGCCCAAGATGGTCAAGGCAGTGCTGGAAAATAATGGTGGCCACACAAAATATTGACACTTTGGGCCCAATTTGGACATTTCCACTTAGGGGTGTACTCACTTTTGTTGCCAGCAGTTTAGACATTAATGGCTGAGTGTTGAATTATTTTGAGGGGACAGCAAATTTACACAATTTACAAGCTGTTCACTCACATCCTTACATTGTAGCAAAGTGTCATTTCATCAGTGTTGTCACATGAAAAGATATAAAGAAGTATTTACAAAAATGTGAGGGGTGTACTCACTTTATTGAGATAATGTATATATATATAAACATACATTTGTAATCCTCTAAAGTCTACATTGGAAAACAGAATTACAATTAACTGTTAGTTTTGTCATTTGACTATTGGGACTTAAAATGAAAGGAAAGCTGTAATGAATTTTAACTTTTATTTTATATTTTTTTGAGTTCATGGATTTTATATGTTTTATATCTGGTATTACTATATTACTATTATTATTGTGGGTGTGTGTGCATTTCATCTTCAGTTATTTAGATCTGTCAGTTATTTAGATCTTTCCAACAGGCCAGCTAAGGAGTTTCATGAAGTTTGTGAAAAAAAAACACAGATCTCAACCTGCTGGCTAAATATAAGAATACAAAAATGTTTTTTAAAAAGTAACTATGATTGGTCATGATTAGCTATGACCCTATCAAATAAATAAATAAATAACATAATTGTATTCAAAACCACTAAACATTACTATTAACAACTAGTTTGAACATTGATATTAAGCTAGAGGGCAGGAATTTTACAATTCTTTGAGAATTAAGGGGAGACTACAGGGTACCTCATATATAATGATGTCAGTTATTAACCAATTGAAAGCATTTCCAGTGGGTAGAACAAAATGGATCCAAGCACCTTAACCTAAGATGTTTTTCTTCTTGAAAAACTTTTGGACCTGGGCTATTTATGTACAAATATAAGTTACGCAAATCTGTAACTTACATTTCTAAGCTTATTTAAAGCTCTGGCCAAAACAGCTATATACAACATATATTTTTAAAGTGTAACTCCACTTTTGTTGAGGAAAAAACATTCCCCTCTGGGTGATCTCTGTAAATTACAAGGATTGTAACAAACTTTGTTGCAGATTCCTACCTTTTGTTATTCTGAAGAAATCATTGTTTGTTCCTCTGTGCTTCTGTGCTGAGTGGGTCAAAGGGGAGTGGTTTCATAATTATCTGTCAGCTGTGGAAGCTGCAGAGCACTAATGAGGAAGGCTGCTGGGTATCTCACCAAAAATTACATTTTTGTTGCAGGGGATGACAGAAATCTGACTTGTATCTTAGTGCAGACTTCTGGGAAAATTGGTGAGCCAATCACACAAGCAGGAACGATGTTTCTGGGGTGTGGGTGTGGTCAGTACACATTTAGTGTACAGAACAGCTCCAGGTAGCCATATTGTATTGCATTTCCAGAAAATGACAACAGCTGCAGATTGAAAAGGAAAGGTCATTTTTAATAACATTCAACTACAATATGATTTGCGTCACAATTGTATACACTATATTATTTTTTCTTTATTTGCTATTTTTTTTCCCGCAAAAGTGGATTTACTTTTTAACTGTTTTACTTATCATAGGATGTTTACGTCTGTTCAGCCAGGATTGTGATTCAGGACCCTAGCCAGACAGAAGAGATATGTTGTGTGCCTCACTTATTGGTACTGTAGTAATATAGCCGTGTCACTGACTAGAACCCTAATGTTTGGATAATTAAGAGTCATCTTCACACTAATTAGGTCATCATTCTTCTGTATTCTCCTGTTAATAGCACCAGTAAAAAATGTCAATCCTGACTGGCTCACAGTGCTGGCCCTCCCCCTCGTGATCTGTCCTGGTGTGTAGGGGAATATAAAATTGTGTTTTTCAATTAACAATCAATTAATTAATTAATCAACCAATTCAATCGTGGATGCACATAATTCTTTAGAAAAAAAAAATGGGGTAAATGATCAGGCGTCAATTGAACCAAGAACTGTGGCCATACTTTTATAACTAGTTTTTGTTCAATTTGCTGGTTTCATTTTAGGCTTTTGTTACATATCCTGACATCTGAAAACAAAACGTTTGAGGAAGTGGTTAGACATGAGCTCTGTGAAAGAAGAACACGCATATTCTTGCTCTTCTTGTAACAAGGGCTTTGGTAATTACTGTAAATTTAAGATATACTGCAGCATGCCTGTATAATTGTGCACAAGCAGCATATGTTTTAAATGAGTATTTTATGCAATTGCAATTGGCTAGGCAAGGCCAGACAGATGTGTCTATTTACTGGCTGATGTGAACTCCTGTAGACTACTCATCCTCAGCTGACCCTGTTAAAACAGCACAGTAAAATTCACTGAAGCCTAAACGCATTTCACACATACACCCCTGAACCCCTCTAAAGATAAGGGTGACTATAAATTGGTGATATGCACAATCAAGGGTTGGGATGCTTAATATACCGAATGTATATAGAGTCCCTCATCAGAGTTCTCTGTGCTTTTAAAGAGAGTATTTAGTATGTGAAGTTATAAATGTTCCAATTGCATTACTGTATTCCTTTGTAATACATAAAAATAGCCAATTACTGATTGGACATACTGTATATTGATTTGCTAAACATCTATAGATGTAGCAGGGATTTGGTTGTAAAGTCACATTTACTGACTTAATGCTATCCCCTCTGGTTTATAAAGTTATAAACTACTGTGTGTGTTTTTTTAAAATGACATTGCTAAATACCTTTTCTCACACCGCTGCTGTGCGGTCACGTGATCCCCCTCTGCTCTCCTTTCCCGATCTAATGAGGAGCTGAAATTCCCCTCTGATGTCAGCCAACAGAGGGGAATCAGGTGATGGCCACAGCGGCAGTGTGAGACAAGATATTTAGCATTATCATTTTCGAAAAACCCAAACACTGTAGTTTATATCTTTATAGACCAGAGGGGATACAAGTCTTTTTTTTTTACATATTGCAGGGAACAGCGACAGGAGGGCAAAGAAGGGGTGAGGAGGGGATCAGCTCTCACTGACTAGGAAATTATAGGCAGGGAGGGAAGGGGAGAGGGGGAGAGACTCAGAACACACAGCGAGATGACGGAGGCATGTAAATGGACCATGGTATCATGGATCAGCAGCCATGATTACCGTGGTCAGCACACACAGGGGGACACAGGAACAGGCAAGATCAACCAGGTATTTTGCAGCAAAGAATGGGAGAAATAACATAATCTGCTTTTGTATACAGAAGGATAGCGTCATCTATGTTCACGCCTAATATAGGGTCATAATCGACAACATTGTATATCATGGTTAAAATGTTTTTAAAAAAACTTTCTAAAATTGTGATGGCGTGCATTAAAATATCTGGGTCTGGACCAGCATTTGGCAGCAGAATTAAGGGCCTTTTTATCTTGCTTTAGAGACTCTTGGCTTCTCACTTCTTAATTAAGGTCTCCATGCAGGGGTCTCCCATGTAGTTCCACTGTTCATTCCCCTGTGACTCTGTGGGATCTGAATCTGGTTCTTTTCTGTTATTTATAAATCACCTTTTTAAACCCATCAGAGACATTCATTTCTCTACTGTCACCTACAAGGTGGTATTCCTTGTTGCCACCACCATCGCAAGACAAGTGTCACTTTTCTTTTTTTGTTCTATGATTTCCCAGAAAATGGGCTTTTGCTTCAGGTGGTGGTATTTTGGGGTTTTAATTTATGTTTGATGTACAGTATATTATTTATTATTGCATGTGAATTGGGCCTTTATTTTCAGTTAAACTACACTGAACTTTTTCTCCTCCTTACCACCAACATCTCCTCCTCATATTCAGATGTAGTCAGAAATCATGTGGTTCAGAATTCACCTGTAAATGTTACCTGCAGATGGTCCAGGCTGCTGTGGTTTAAAAAACACCTTTAACGGATAATAGGATCAGATGCATGTCATCAGAAGAGATCCTGTCACCATAAGGAAACCTGGGAAACATGTTCTTTGCTGCACCTCCTCAAAGTGCTGCACCAGGGCTTCCTCTGGGATGGTGGCAGATTTTATTTCAGTGTGTAATGGATCAGATTGGGGTGATGCGGTTGTATTTAAGCCAAGATAAATGTAAAAAACAAAAAAGTGTAACAAATGTGTAATACTAGAAAACAGCATTGGTCATATTGTCCATGAAAATTGCACTGTTCTGTAACACCACATACTGCTTAATGGCATTCCCAAACATGTAATTGAAAAAATTGGTATTTTTGCCATGTAGCCATCAAAGCGGGAATAAAAGAAGGACCCTCTCCCCACTGTATGGTATTTTGAATGTCTCACATAGCATTTCACAGATCCCCATGACCTTTTTTTGGCAATCCCTTGCCTGTTATTTTTAAAAATGGCCAAAATCAAGTTTTTAAGATTTCACTCCATTGACTCAAATTAAGTTTAATTCTAATATTGGGTTTTGTGGACTTCACACAGGATGTGATGCCCCCCCCCCCTGAATCTAACATGGTCAGATTCCCTCATCCATGGTGACAAATGCATTCTAGCACAACATACAAATTGGCATCACATTCACAAGGCATCGTTGGTGTTTCTCTGCCCTCGTATGTGCAGATGTGTTGTTGCAATCAGCATAATAATATCATCTCTGCTCCCTAGGCATTTTCTCCATAAGTGGACTTTATCAAGAGCTTGGGGAGGTGATATTTGACAGTTCAATATCTGAATGAACCTGCAATCAGACTTAAAGCAGACCTTCACTCTAAACTAACTTTCTTTTTGCACTGCCTCCTCCTCCCTCCCTTTCTCACATTTGGATATTCATCTTATTATATTTTTTTTATGACTTTAGCACCCCCTCCAGCTTCCTGGATTCTTGGTGTAAGCAGATGTACTGCAAGGCTTTAGGTCCTTACAGAGCCCTGTGGCACATCTGCACATGTGTGGCTTTACCACACATCTGCACATGGGCTTCTTTTTTGCACATGCGCAATAGACAGCTAATATGGGATTTCCAAAACCTTGCCATATTTGCACATGTTCAGAAAATCTGTTCATTGGCAGATGCGCTGAAGGGCGCTTCCAGGACCCAAAGGCCAGACAGAGCCTTTTGGCACATCTTCACACGTGTCATAATAAGAAAAATGGCGGTGATGGAGGTGGCAGGGCCACACAAATAGGGGACTAAAGTTAATTTATTAAGCTTGCAGGCTTTTTTAGAACAGCTTTTGTCAAAAGAAACTCTTAAACAAATTAGAGGTGTCAGGAAACCCCTAAATTATTTTAATGAGCTACAGCTTAAGGGATATTAGCAAAATCAGTAGGTTGTAGATATGATAACAAAAAAAAAATTGAATTTACTTCTTTAATGTAAAACCTGAGATAGCTGGTGGTTGGGTTGAAATGCTAAATTTTCCTTTATGTTCCATGTGCTATATATTTGAAACAGGAAACTATTTAGAAAATTATTCATATATTACTACAAAAGAAACCCCTTTATATTGAGCCTCAGCATTCCACAAGCATGCACTTTTAAATGCTCTCCCTGCTTTTTACTGCTTCTGTATGGAGTTTAGCTCATCCTTTGCTACTTGCTTCCTAAAAGGCAAAAGCCAAAGCCCAGGACAAATATGATATTTTCTTTATCACACCTGTTTGGTACATTTGAGGACAGGGACTGCACGGAAGGGATCCTCTAGTATCAGGCATCGGAGGGCACAAACAATAATCTCCACAAGCAGCACTGGGTACCTTTGACAGATAAACCACCTGCTGCAACTGTGCCACAGTAAGCAAGGACCCCAAACGTATGGCTACACCATCTGCTAGGAGCTAGTTATTCCCATTCATAGGCGGGTTTAAGAAACCTGGTGGCATGCTAATAGATTGAATTGAAATTAAAGGTTTTGCTTGCAGATAGGATCAGAGTGTGTGGCAAAGCAATGAGCGCACAGTAAGAAGAGAAAAAGGTAGTGTTTAAAAAAACTATCATTACAATTTCTGTTTCCATTGTTTTGTCCCCAATGGGACAAAGTGCATGTAGTACTATGTCCCACGTAGCTGGATGCTTCCTTAGTTTACTTATGAGGTTCGATCTGTCCTCCTCCCCTCACCTACCACAATTCCAACAACAGCTAGGAAGCAGATGAATCCATCAAAACAGCAGCTTGTCCTGGCTCAGAGCACTTTCCTGAGACCTGCTGAGGCAAGAACAATGCAAAGAGACACAAGGATGACACTCCTTCCCTCCACTCTGCATTCTTGTTGTCTCAAAAAAGTGCATTGTGTCAAGACTAGCTTGCATTATAATGGATCTGTCTCTTTCCAGCTAAGCTGTTGTTGGATCGACATTGGCCAATGTGAGAGGGGAAAGGGGCAAGTCAGACCTCATTATTATAGTTAGGAAGACCTAGCTACATGGGACAAAGTACTACATGTACTTTGTCCCATGGGGGTGGGGGGAGCAGAACAATGTAACAGATTGTAATATTAGTTCTCTAAACAGCACCTGTAAGTGGATATCACCTGATGGCAATGAGGGTTGCAGCCTGCAGGGGAAGCACAGAGACCACCACAGGGTAGATATAATTCCAGTACAATGGGGAACAGCAGCGAAATATTAAACCCACCTCACTGTAAAACCAAAAAGAAGCATGGTGTCACCTTCTTTCCTGCCAGAAGGTGATGAATTTCACACAATGAAATGTAGCTATGTTCACTTTGAGTAACCAATTGCTTGCAGATGTTCTGCCTGCACAGTACATGGGAAGAGCAGTTGTATTTCTGTATACAGCTTGTGCAGTTCTTTAGTTAACCATTTGACCTCCAGAAGGTCCCCCCCCCCCTTCATGACCTTAGCATTTTATGCTATTCAGCACTGCAATATTTTAACTGGCAATTGCGCATTCATGCAACACTGTACATAAATAACATTTTGATTTTGCTTTCACACAAAAAGAGCTTTCTTTTGGTGGTATTTATTCACTGGATCTTTTATTTTTTGCAATATAAATTAAAAAAAAGACCGACCAAAAAAAAATCAAATTTCTTCATAAATAAGGTCAATTGTACTTTGGTACAAAAGAAAAAAAAAATCCCAGTAAGTGTATATTAATTTGTTTATATGAAATTTATAGTGTCTACACACTATTGTATATATACTGGAATTTAAGCAGCTATAGAAGCTATACTGTAATGGCGGTGATCAGCAAATTATAGTGTGACTGTGATAGGGTGGTGGGAAATATGGCACTAACAGACACTATCTGGGAGGGTCATTAACTGACAGTGACATTGCTAGTGACACTAATACAGTGATCAGTGATAATACTGTACACTGACACTGTACTAATGACATTGGCTGCTGAGGGATTAACATATAGGAGCAATCAAGGGGTTAACTGTGTGACTAATAATGTGTAATGTGTGCTGCTTTTACTTTTCTATCTAGCTGTTTTTTCTCCCTGTTTTGCAGAGAGAGAATAAATAGCCAGATAGCTGTTCACAGTACCCAGAATATTTTGTTAACACCGGACTCTGTGTGTGATTGACCACAGCCGATCAGCTACCATATATTGCTACCCTATCTAGGCATAGTGGATCTTGCCTGTAACTTTGAAGTCATACTTGGTATTACTGCTGCTTTCTAAAACATCACTCATATACTGTATCTCACATTATGCTTAAAGCTTACGGTTATTGCAAAGCTAGGTGTGGCACATCTGTGACAGATGTGACAGTTTTACTCTTTTCTCTTTATATTTAGTGCAAGTATGGGTTGCTTAGGACATGATGTTAATGATTATTTATGGTCATGTTCTATTATTTATAAATCAGCTATTTCTTCTATTAATACAATGCTTTAGTTTGATATGTCGAAGGACATTACAGCGTTGTGGTTTTAGAATCCAACCTCAAAGCCAAGGAATTGAATGCATATCTAAGCCCAGTTCTAAACATTTAATATATAGTAGTTTACCACTCCTTTGATATGGTGGTTTCCTTTTTTTAGGCAGGTTTCCCTTATTTTCACCCAGTGAACCTGCCAGTAACACACTTCCTGTTCTTGGATTAACAATACCTACTCACTATACTGTATCTAGGGAGTAGCAGAATTGCCCCCCACCAAGGACAGGACGCTTTTAGAACTACAGAACATCTTCCCCTCTACCCATTTCCATTACATAGGGAAGACGTGTTCTATAGGCCACAGAGAGAAGGTAAAAACACTGTAACAGACAATAGTGCAGAAGATAGACCAGGAGGAAGTAACCTGCTCACATGATTTCTTTTAGAATCAACAGTTATTTTTACACTTATTGAACAGATATGATAAATGCTTTCAATAGTATAGTTAACAGACCAAAAGGAAGCAAATAAGAGAAGTTAAAGCTAAAAACAGCTAAATACACAGATAAAATTGACTGATTTACCTACCAAAGAATTTTTATGTATTTTTTATCTTTTTTTGAGATGTATGTGGCTTTGTCACACCACACACCCCTATCTGGCAGAGTAGAAGACATGATGTTTTTCTGCTGAAGTTCCCTAAAACTTACATGTCTTGTTTCTCTAGGTGGGGTGCAGCGTGGGGCTGTGCAATAACTCACTCAGTCCCAGTGCAATGAAAGAATTTGTACTGAAATAATGCAGAAACAGTTCACAAATAACCCAGTGCAAAGGCAACCCAACCAGGAACACTCACAGTTCCAATAGCGTGTAGTGCAGCGGAACTCTCAGCGTCTGTGAGACAGTCTTGTGCCCAACAGGCAGATATCCAGAGGAATTGCGAACCCTATGCTTTTCCTCCTCACCAGGAACCTTTCCCTGACACTAGTACTGTCCCTACCAGACGGGGTACCTGTCCCTACACTACTAACTGTGTGCCAAACCTGGGAGCCAGGGCCTTAAATAGGCTTTGCCACACCCAAGAGGGCTGCCAGTCACACGAGGTAGCAGCATCCAATTGGAAGCTTCCCAAGTGACCCAGGAAATCATAGAGGAACTGTGTTCCTCTTGACTTTCTCTCCAACTTCAGTGCAGCTGCGGAAGAGCACCAACTACAGTGGAGAAAGTAGACTGCACCTGCCTACATCCCTCCCCCAGCCTGGACAGTAAGCAGAAGCAGCAAACTGAAGAGATCATCTCACTGTCACTCTGCTCTCTCCTTGTATCAGAATGTTTCTCACACTGCAGCGCAACTTATTTGTACCTTTTTCTTCTTCTCCCTGTCCCATTATGAGTATTGCAGTACAAGGACTGTACGAGGCTGATACCAAGTTAAATTCAAGTACTTGCACTGCCTGCATTTAAAAATGCATTTATTAATTTATTAATACATAATACAAATTTGTTTGTTTTTTTATATTGGTTTTTGAGCAACTTTTGTCAGTTGGTGTGTTAGTGGCTATACTTGCCCTCCAGGCGCAGTTCTTCACTTTTGAACAGTTTTTTTTATTTGTGCCTGTAGTTCAGTCTAATTTAGAGTTTAAATAGATTTTAGTGTACACGACTACTTGTGTTTTACTTCTAACATTTGTTTGGAAAGCATTTTGGATAGATCTTTACATAGGAGTGTAGTGATAAAAAATTTGTATAGCGAATTGCCCACTGAAAGCGAATGTACATACCATGCATTATGGTGGCCTGCAGTGGAAAAGAAAGGGTACGTTTTTCTTTTTGGTCCACTGCAGTGTGTTGGCAGCCTATTCATAATGAGGTTTAAGTAATTTTATGTTGGTGTTAAATTGCCATGATTCATGTTTATTGCTTTACTGAATTTTCAAAGATGGTGCCATTTATTTACATTTTGATAAGCAAAACCCAGCTTTAACTTCAGTGTGGGAGACGCTTCATATATCATATACTCAATGTCACACTCTGCACCATGTGTTGAGCCCCTGGCATCAGGTTAGATGTTAGAATGCAATACATGTAATGCATGCAAATGTCAAACACTAAACTCCCTCTACAGTAAGTTTTTCTTATGAACTAAGCCTCCTAATGTAAATCTGGTGAGCTTAATTTATGAAAAGTTATTCCATGTGTCTGCTTGGTATACTGGATGCAATGTTCAAAGATCTTCCTTGCATTGCGGCATTGTTTTTGAAAATTTCCAGTTATAAGGTTGTGAGCCTATCCTTTCTTTGGTGACTTACTGACCTGGAATAGGTATGTGCATATCAGATGTGAGAGATTTTAACAATGGTAGTTCCATGGAGATCATGCTGATGCTTTGGCTTCATGCTTCACTAACCCAGAGCACAGACTTCTTTTGGCACCCACGGCATGCTTGCTCTGAATCTAGGACTCAAAACATATTGAAGCCATACACAGTCAGGTGACTAGAATTTTCAGGAAAAGGTCAGTAGAGTTTGTCCCACACTTTAGATCAGGGATCCTCAAACTCCGGCCCTCCAGCTGTTGCGGAACTACACATCTCATGAGGCATTGTAAAACTCTGACATTCACAGGCATGACTAGGCATGATGGGAATTGTAGTTCTCGAACAACTGGAGGGCCATAGTTTGAAGTCCCCTGCTTTAGATGATGGTAAATTTGGAAGTTTAATGAGGCAATTGCTAGGGATGCACCGATCCGATATTCGGATCAGATATCGGCCCCGATACGGGCAAAATAGCTGGATCGGGGGATCGGTAAAATTAACAGATCCACGGGCCGATCCGGTTTTGCTCTTTATAGCTTGTGAGGGAGCAGAGAACAGCCGTCAAAGAAAAAAAAAAAAAGAGCCTCCTGCAAATGCCTTTCAACTCTCCCAGTTAAGTAAACACAATGATTACAATGTATCTTTTTGTTCCATCTGCCAGAGAAGGGAAGGTTAACCTCTTAAAGACTAAACCCATGACATTTTAGATTTTGAATGCACAATGTTATAAGGTATTTGCCGATACCGATCTGGAAGTAATATTTTGTTATAAGCTCACAAAACAGTACTTCCGGATCGGACTCGGGATCGGCAATTTCACAAAGCAAAAGATCGGGATCGGGACCAAAAAAGTCGGATGGATGCATCCCTAGCAATTGCTATGTTTGATGTTTTTTTTTATTTTTGTGGTTTGGGTCTCTAGAATACTGCTTGGAGAAAGGAACCAAAAGCTACTCCAACCAATGTTTCTAGTTTATACCTACATCTGCTCTTGTCTTGGAACCCTTAGCCTTATTTCAAGTGTCACCAGGCTCCAGTCTTCTTAGTATCCCTGGTATATTTTCCATAGAAAGTGCCTCCTTTTGTTCATTGCCCCATCACCTCATCAGGCAGGGATCCCAAAGCTTTCCAAACCATTCTGCACAATTTTGCATCATTTGCTCCTCTGTAGTACACACTTTTTGGGGCCTGGTTTAAATTCCTATTGAACATAATAGGACTTTTGGTTTAGAAATTCAACATTTCGAAGATTTGTGAACTAAAAAGTACAACCAAACTTCATTCTAGTTGTTCACTCTAGAGGCCATTAATGACAGCACCCATTCTTCTCTTATGACATATGCTCTTTAACAGTATTTATTATTATTATATAGGATTTATAAAGCGCCGACAGTTTACGCAGCGCTTTACAACTTGAGGGTAGACAGTACAATTACAATACACTTTTATACAGTAGGAATTGGAGGGCCCTGCTCGTTAGAGCTTACAATCTAAGTAGTTGTTATTAGGTGTCATAAAATCACGCTTGATGAAGGATTTTGCTACATAAAACATGCAGTGTTTACTAAGAGAATTATGAGGATTAGGACTGAGTAAAATGGTCTATTTTTGGAGAATTTAGAGACCATTACCACAGTATAGTTCCCCTTTAACCTCCTTAGCGGTAATCCCGAGCGTGACTCGGGGTTGATTTTTCATATCAGGATCGGTAACCCCGAGTCACGCTCGGGGTGGATTGCAGAGAGCGCAGCGGTGTTCTCTTACCTTATCCTGGCGATCCAGCGATGATCTCTCATTGCTGAGATCGCTAGCCGAGAGTCCCGCCGCTCCTCCGTCCCTCCGTCGGTCTGATCGCTTCCTAGTTCCGTTCCCTGCAGCAGCAATGCTGCATGGGAGCGGAACTAGGGAGGGAAATAAAAAAAAAAAAAAAAAAACGTTGCACAAAACACATTTTATATTGTGTATATATATATATATATATATATATGCATATATATATATATATATATATATATATATATATATATATATGCATGCATATATATGTGTATATATGTATATATATATATATATATATATATATATGCATATATATATATATATATATATATATATATATATATATATATATACCGGTATATATATATATATATATATATATATATATATATATATATATGCATATATATGTATATATGCATATATATATATATATATATATATATATATATATATATATATATATGTGTATATATATATATATATATATATGCGCATATATATATATATATATATATACCGGTATATATATATATATATATATATATGCATATATATATATATGTGTATATATATATATGCACACACACATATATCTATATATAATATATAATGCATGAATTATAATCTAATCAATATAATTTTATTATATATATTATATATTAAATAATAAAATAATATTATTGATTCGATTATAATTCATGCGTTTGTGTTTCAAATTTATCACATCTGGGATGTCTACTAGAGTCTTATTTTGGTCAGGTTTAAGTCAGTAATTACTAAGAATTGTAGGCCTATAATACATAACGCCAAATTTCCATGAAAACAATTGTACCGCTTTTGGTATGTAATTCCTGACATAATCATACCGCCAGGGAGGTTAAAACAAATGCTATTTAAATCCTGCATATCTTGATATCTTGCTTGCACACGATAGGTTAATTGAAGTTTGCACAATTCACCTAATTTGCTAAATTATAGGAACATGCATGCTAAGTGAAAAGTCACTACTACTTTAGTAAATCAATTATTTTTTACTGCTAAACAAAAAAAAAAAAACACAAAACAAATAATACGTAATTCAAATTGTAACTCCTTTTTGAGTGGAAACAGACATTAACTGTCTTTTCTCTGTCATCTTTGACAAGTGAACCGAGGATACGTAGGATCTCGCAGTTAAATAATTAATATCTCTGTAGAAATGCTGGTGCACATAGCTACAGCGGTGGGACAAAGAGCATAGGAGAGAAAACAATGATTGACTCCAATGTGTTCTCAGCTTCAAAACAGCTTTACTCATACTGACATTACTTCAAAGAGGACCTAGCATCAGCTAACATTTTTGTTAATATGCTTTATGCACACTGCTTTTAGAGTGTACAGAGCCTGAATAAAGCTAGTCCTGAGACGCTGCTGCCTCTGCATTCAGGGCCCAATAAGATACATTAGAAGAGGATGTATGCGGTTGTTTGCTGGGGGTTGTGTAAGGCATCAGCATGTGCACTAATGTATGCGGCAAATGCAGGTAGTGTACAAATAGTGTGCATGTGGGTGCTCTACGCAAACCCTGGTGCACTACCACAGCAACCTCCTCTAACGCATCTCAATAGGTGCCTGTGCGCAGCGGCAGTGGGCCCAGAAATATCATTATGCAGACCCTGAAATCTGTGTGCATGAAGCCTTCCATTTTTATTTACTACCTCTAAAAGAGATCACAGTACTCCCCAAAGTCTTCATTTATATTTCTCTCCAGGAGAACACAGCCATCTTTGTTCAGGCAGCATGGTCAGCATATACTTCCTGGATCCAACTAATTAAATCCTAGTACATGTGCAGTTCTAGATTTCCAGGCTAGAGTTCATAAGGGCCCTTTGCACAAGAACATATTATTTACTGACGTTTATACCCTTGCTGACAGGGCCTGGCAGATAGATCTTGGGGAAAAATGTTATGCATATGGGTGCTTGCATATTCACATGTAAAAAAAACCTCCATCCTCTTCTAGCTGCCAGCTTTTGAATTTACGCATATACGCGCCTTTGTGTATTTGCGTAATTGTATAAGTGTAAATGATTGCATTTAAATGTAATATATTATTTTTATTGTGTTTACAATCTGCGTTTGGGGTTGCAATTGGATTCTATTGACAATTCATGAAGAAATGTAGTGCTTAAAAATAGATGCATGGGCAATTTAAATTAAAACAATTGTTATTTAAATCAAGGGAAACATATTGCAAGAAAAAAAAGTCCATCCAAGAGGAGAAAAACACTCCACAGAAGTGAAAACCCATGTGAAAAATCTGATACATAAAGTTTATATACATAATACTTCCATAGGCGTGTGCAGAGGGTGTTCCAGATGTGCCTGGGTACACCCTAATGGCCCTGTGCTGTGCAGATTCCTCCTGCTGCTTGGCTGCAGAGAAAGAGACTGGGGAATCTCTGTTGTCGGTTCCTTTCTCTGTCTCAAAAGTAAGACATCAGGGGTCTGTTTAGACCCCTGATACTTCACCAAATGCCCCAAATGGGGTGCGGAAAAAATTGTAAACAAAATGTAAAAAAATGATTATAAAAAAATAATTAGAAAAAGGTTAGCAATAATAAAAAATAGTAAAAATAAACTACTGACACCAATCTCTGCCCTACTGACACTGTCCACTGCTCTCTGCCCTACTGAAATCGGCCACTACTCTACTGACACTGTCCATTGCCCTACTGCTATCATATATACAGTATATACACTGCCTGGCCAAAAAAGTCACCACCTGGAATTAACTAAGCAAATAGGTAAGAGCCTCCTCTTGGATAGTTACTGCATGGGCGATTATCTTTCAGCTGGCAACAAGTTATTTAATTTAACCCCAACTGATGCAATGAGTAGCTTCTCATTTCCTAAACAACCATGTCGAAAGACACATCCCACAGTCGTGGAAAAGATGTTAGTCTGTCTGAGAAGGGTCAAATCATTGGCATGCATCAAGCAGAGAAAACATCTAAGGAGATTGCAGAAACTACTAAAATTGGGTTAAGAACTGTACAATGCATTATTAAAAAGTGGAAGGATAGTGGGGAACCATCGTCTTCGAGGAAGAAATGTGGTCCTGATTGATCGTGATTGGCGATCACTTAAACGTTTAGTGAAGTCAAATCGTAGAAAAACAACAGTAGAACTCAGGGCTATGTTTAAATGTGAAAGTAAGAGCATTTCCACACGCACAATGTGAAGTTGACTATGAATATAATGAATGACCAGGTTATTCCATCAATGGATTTTTTCTTCCCTGATGGCACGGGCATATTCCAAGATGACAATGCCAGGATTCATCGGGCTCAAATTGTGAAAGAGTGGTTCAGGGAGCATGAGACGTCATTTTTACACATGGATTGGCCAACACAGAGTCCAGACCTTAACCCCATTGAGAATCTTTGGGATGTGCTGGAGAAGGTTTGGCGCAGTGGACCGACTCGCCCATCATTAATACAAGATCTTGTAACGTTGCAGAAGCTTATCGAAACAATGCCACAGCGAATACGTGCCGTAATCAAAGCTAAAGGCGGTCCAACAAAATATTAGGGTGTGTCACCTTTTTTTTTGTTGGTGGCAACTGATGTGTTTAAGCTTTGGGGTGCACACCCTATTGCAATAGGCTGCTCACACCTAGGGATAATTCCATATAGAAAAAAGTTATTTTTAAAAAAAATTTCAGCAGTATTCAGAAATAAATCTTCCAAAGGAACTTCTCTGCCAGCAAGCGAAGTGAGATAACCCTCCACCAAACAAAACGTGCTTTAAATGTACCTTACCAGAATGTTTGACCACCTATGACGGATGGCTAAACAAGCTTTGTATCTACTCCAAGTGGTAGGGAATCAACAGACCTCTGGACAACAGCTCTTCATATACACATTCCAAAAGAATCCATCCAGGGTAAAGGAAAGCAGGAAGGCTCTCATGGTGTAGTATTTGGGTAAATTAAATTTAATGCAAAGATTAAAACATACTCACAAGGCCGTCATAATAAACGAGCGATGTATAGAGCCCTTTCACACTAAGGGGCTTGAAAACTTCTCATAAAACTCTTGAGTGCTTTTGCAGCAATTTTGAGGCACTTTTAAGGTGCTTTTTAGGCACTTTTGAGGTGTTAAATGTGTGCTTTCTTTAAGGAAACCTGTGACTCAAAAGCTGCTTCAAGAACCATTTTTTATTCGAATTCGAATCGCTTTTCAGGCGCTTTCCATCAATTCAATGGAGAGGGGTGTTTTTGAGGCACTTTTTTAGCGATCCACCGCTTCATAGATTCTGCTTGCAGAATTTTTTTCACCGCCCCGCCAGTGCACCACCCCCAGAGTCAGAGCATAGATTGATTTTAATGGGAATAGGTTTCCGTGAGCTTCTTAGGCACTTTTTTTTAAGCACCAAAACGTTTGAAAAGCACCTCAGTATGAAAGGGCTCTATTTCCTTCCTCGTGTTGCACATCTAGCTTCTGGAAGTCTATTGACACCCATTGCAGATGACACACAGTGCATTTGAAATACATTACAGGAAACGCTCACAGAATGAGGGTTTCCCGAACCACGATTCGGTGTGAACCGGCACCAAATGTCTGACCTAGCTCACACCTGTTGCAGCCGCTCACTTTGTGATTTGCCATAGATATACAATGTTGCTGTTTCCCCACATGGGGAGACCTGGGAAAATTATTTCTCCTGCTTGCAGCAGACTGATGATATCATCTCTGCCTAGGATAAATCACTGACCTGGAGCTTCAGGATTGTTTTTTAATGATGCAAGAGGGATCTTTTCTGAAAAATGATACTGCTGTATTGTGTCACATCAAGAATGTTCCCTATGTAGACTTGTAAAGCTAGGTGGCACTCATACTTGAGCTGAGCGTCTTTGATTGTTGTTACATGCTTTTTTTTAGCTTTTGTACAGGCAATTTTGAGCATTTTTGCAGGCGTTGTTACATTTTTTTTTATTAGCCAATAGAAAGCTAGCTTCTTATTTAAAAAAATGCATTAGCAAGAATTTTCACGGTTTTCACGTGTTTTTCAGGTGTTCCGTTTTTCAAGTTTTTTTCAAAACACTTAAAGCTAGTAGCTTGTAGCTCAAAACAAGCTCCTGTACTTTAACCACTTGCTGACTGCCAGCAGTACATAAACTGTGGCTCTGTCCCGCAAATCTATGTAACTGTACATCGCTTCGCGGGAACGCAAGTGGGGGCACACGCGCCCATTCGCCACAGGAGAAGCTGATCTGCGGGCCTGGCAGCCGCAATTGCCACTGGGCACTCACAATAATCATAATATAAGTCATTTATCACAATAGTCATAATATAAGTCACGTATCACAATAATCATAATATAAGTCACATATCACAATAATCATAATATAAGTCATGTATCACAATAGTCATAATATAAGTCACGTATCACAATAATCATAATATAAGTCATGTATCACAATAATCATAATATAAGTCATGTATCACAATAGTCATAATATAAGTGTCCATTTACACTACCGCGGCACGACTTCGGGGGCGACCTGTGAAGTCGCGTACACCGCGACTTCGGCGCGACTTGCACGGACTTCACATAATTGAAGTCAATGCAAGTCGCTCCGAAGTCGCCCCGAAGTAGTACAGGAACTATTTTCTAAGTCGGAGCGACTTGAGTCGCTCCTATTAGAACGGTTCCCGTAGCACTGAATGGACCGCGACTTGTCAGGCTGACAAGCCGCCTGACAAGTCGCGGTAGTGTGAACCGGGACTAAGTCACGTATCACAATAATCATAATATAAGTCACGTATCACAATAATCCTAATAATATAAGTCACTTATCACAATAATCATAATATAAGTCACGTATCACAATAATCCTTATAATATAAGTCACTTATCACAAGAATCCTAATATAAGTCACGTATCACAATAATCCTAATATCACGCATCATAATATCATAAGTCACGTATGTATGTGTTTATCGTAGCGTTGCTGTACAAATACAAGTGCTGTATGGAAAATTTGTAGCATTTTTTAACTATTATGTCATACATAATTAATGATCACAGTGAGAGTAGAGCAGGGAAAATCACTGGAGATACCAATGTTATAGGGGTTGATTTACTAAATCTGGAGAGTGCAAAATATGGATAGCATAGAAACCAATCAGCTTCCATTTTTTTTTTTTTTTTGACAAAACTTAATTGAGCATCTGAAGTTAGAACCTGATTGGCTCCAATACACAGCTGCACCAGATTGTGGAATCTCCAGTTTTAGTAAATCAACCCCAGTGTCTAAATTTAAATTGTCATTGCTGCGAAAATAAATGGGTTTGACGACTTTTAATTTACTTTTCGAGGCTTGTTTGTAAATTTTATTGAAGCATCACAACTACATCTAGAGGGCATTTTGTATCACATAACATTAAAAATAACTTTATCAGAACAGCTAAATACACATCTGGAAGCATCTACTTTATGTGTTGTACCTGCCAAAGGAGTTATTATTCTCTTTATTCAGTCTCGGTATTTACACACCCGTTGCTACCTTGCAGTCAGGGTGATGACACCACTATACACCATTTCAGCAGTAATGCTTCCTGTGTCACTTGCCCTCTTTATTATAAAAAATTACCATCTCACTTCTGAGATCTTCCTGTAACCTGCATTAAAAGAATATGTTACCCTGACATTTCATATTTCTGATATGTCCCTGTTGTCCCGTGTACAGTACCTTTGTTAAAAGTCCTCTGTTCTCTTTGTATTGCTTCTTTTGTGTGAAATCCCGGATGATCCTGCCAGTCCCTCTGATTTCCTATTCAAAACTGACCACACTAGGCATGAGAGCTCATCCATCTCAGCGTGGTCAGTTCTCTGCTGGCTGTGTTGGAAGAACAACCTGCCTGTCCTCCAATGATCAGACTTCTGCTGACACCCCCCCCCCTCCCCAAACCTGCACAGCCATTTACTGGGAAGATTATTGTACTGCTCCTTCTCCACCCCCACCTCTCTCTAAGCACCTTATGCAGCCAAGAACAGAGATTATGTGATCACTTATAAATATATATATATATATGTTTTGCCTTTCATTTCTATTTTAACCTGAACGGGTCGTTTTACAAGGTAAGGGTTTCACGTATGCTTTAATACCTGCCTTTCAGTTAAAGTTACCACATTAAAGTGGTAATCTATGTAATTCAATAGCAATTAATTGGAATCACATGGAAAATCTCACTGGGAATTTTTAATTTTTACCTAATGAAAGAACCTTGCTTAAAAAGTTGAATTTATTCATGATGTGCTGAATTTGCACAATAAAGGACTGAATTCATAAAGAAATGAGGTATGCTGGCAACATATCTATTGAACATGGTGCCATTCATTGCTTACTACAACACCCAACTTGCAAGGGGTGATACCGGATTGGTGAAAGATAAAGATATCTTTATATCTATTCTATACCTTTCTGATTTGTGCTGTGTACTGTTGTCTAACAATATAAAAATAGATGTCAGGCATTTATGCTTATTTTTTTTTTTTTTTCAGTACAATTTCCTAGAACATTGCTTTAACCTGGAAACAGACATATACATTGTTTTACCTAATTAATGAATTGCTGGATATACTAATGTATTTTTCCTAGTGAGATGCCTTTATGCTTTTTTTTTTTCTTTTCTGTGTTTTTTATTTTTTATAATAAGTCTTTAAACTATTCAAAATATGTTACAAAAAACAGTATAGTATCTGACGTATATTGGTAAATGTCTTTCACTAAAGACGGTAAAATAGTTTGCTTGTTCTCATTAATAGAATAACAGCGCCTCCTGCAGGCTAACATTGTAGAAAGCAAAAGATTCTCTGATATTTTACTTTTCATTTCCCAAAAAAGTGTATTCTAGTGCCATCTGCTGAAAAGTTCTGTGCACATGCATTTACAAGGATCTGCTATTGATTTGCGTATAAATTGTTAATTAAGCACGCACTTGAGTCAATCTGTTTTTTTTATTTTCTGTTTTCACAGGAGATGATCCTTCAGCGAACAAAACTGGTAATATGTTAAAACCACTTTTTTATATTGTAACATCATTAAGTCATTTCTTCATACTTGTTAAAATCTCTTTATTAAATGTTCTACCTAATAAAATAAACAAACACTGCAAATTGAAATAATGATATAAGTTATGCAGAGTTCAAAATATACTCTCTTTGTAATACTTAATAATTCATTATTCAATATTTTATATTTCATTTAATATTTTATATGTATATTTTGATTTTTTATATTCAACACTTTCTTACTAAATATTTTATTTATTTTTCACTTTTATATAAAATATTTTTTTTTATAATTCATAGTCTAAAGTAAATGTAAAACTCAAGAAAAAAATGGTTGGTTAGGTTTGAATTAACATGAACAAAATAATTGGTAAACTTCACAAATGCTTTTTATTTTTTATTTTTTACCACTACATGTTTTATACTGGCTTTAAAATAATAAAAAGGCAATGATTTAATAGGGAATGAGTTAATGAGGAACAAATAGAGGGATTTGGTTCCAAAAGAGGAACTGTCCTCCCCAAATAAAGGACAGTTGAGAGTCATGTCACTATGTAATATTCCCAAATAATACAATTAATTCTGTAATTCCTCTTTGGGAAGATGTTCTGCTATTCCCTGTCCCTGTGGCATCTGGACAAGCAAAGGAGGGAGCCTCCGCACAGCAAGGCACAGAAGTTGTACTGATTCCTCACTAAAAAATGTTTTTTTGCTTGTATTAATTTTGGAAAACTTTTTATTACTTCCTGTCCTGACTGTGACATTTTAGCAACAGGGACACAAACCACAGAAAAATAAAAAATAAATAAATAAAAAATGAAGGCTCTAAACTTTCTCGGCTGCATCAAAAGCAAAATACAAAGTTTTGGCTTTCTTGTTACCATCCTATGTGCTGTCCATTCTCCTCTGGAAATATTGAATGAGTCAGGGGTAGTGAGCATAACAGCACATTACTTATTTTTTATTTAAAGGATGGAAAAATCTCACAGTAATATACAATGTATTAGAACTATCTCACCATGTTGAAAATATTAGGTGGATTGATTTAATTAATAAGTGCCTATAAACGTGCAAATGATAAAAACCTGTTTAATTTTAATAAATAATATACTCTGAATTTTCACACGGCCTTATGCGAACTGCTGGGAGTGTCAATATAAAGTTAATGACACTCCCAGATTAGTTTGCATATCGCAGTGCGAACTGTCATTCGGACATGAATCCGATCGTATAGGTGTGAACACCCATGCTAGCATGGTGAAGACCAAAAAAAAAGTTGAACACGACTTTGGTCTGAATGCAATGCGAATTCAGCCACACAATCTGTATGGCTAAATTTGCATCGCACAGACATCGCATGTGATTTTCATAGCAGCGTGGTGCGAATCACATGCGATGTCTGACAGCACTTAACCATATTTCAACACATCTTTCCCCAGTCTATCAAAGTTTGAAATAGACTATAGCAAGTTTGTAATAAGTAGATGGAAAAAAAGGAACAAGAATTAGGAAGCAAAAAAAACACCCCCACCTTTCCGTTTTGGGTTACAGCCCCAAGTTGTGTATTTTAGTGCAGACGTTTCAGGAAAAAATACTGTAATTTGGGTTCTTGGGGTTATTTTTACATATATGTTTCTATACTGCTCCCTAAGGCCCCTTTCACACAGGAGGACCGTTCAGATCCGCCTGTCCGTTTTTTTGGCGGATCTGAACGGTCCCCCCATGCATTCCTATGGGGCATCGGATGTCAGCGGAGACATGTCTGCTGACATCCGATCCAATCTGTCAAATATGGACGGATGGAAACCTTATTTTTCATCCGTCCAGCGGATCGGATCGGATGGGATTCGATGAGAATGGACCGACAGTCCGTTTACATCTGATTCCCCCATAGTGATGTATGGGGAACTGACAGCTGTGTCTCTGCATACAGTGCGGAGAACAGCTGTAATCCTCTTGCTCAGCGGAGGATTCACGGATCGATCCCCCGCTTAGATAAACGGAGTGTGAAAGAGCCCTAAGGGATAAAACTTTGAACAACTGGGGATGCACAGTTAAATATTACTAAATAACAAAAATTCTCTTAGGATAAAATAAAAATTAGGAAGTAATGTAATGTATTTTGTTGCATTTTATGGATGAAAACTTTACTGATTCAATGAAAATAGTACGATATGGTATCGTACGAGAAAAATGTTCGTGGTTGTCCCCTGTGTACTAACGATCAGATTATCATTCGATCTCCTTGAAATCTGTATTTTTTGTACAATATTCTAATCGAGTGTACTAGTCTTAAGGTCCCTACTCCCCTTCACACAAGCATGATCCTACTCTTAACTAAGGAAAATCCACCAATCAACAGAGATAACGATCCTTGCAGAGAATGTCTCGCAAGGGAAAAGTAACACTCCTTATAAACTCCATAATAAAGATATAAATTTGTTTCTGGACCGAAAATAAAAGTAGTGGCTGCCTGATTGGGAACAAGCATGCAGCAAATGAAATAAGAGTAAAGCCAGAACTCCAGGCCAACATACTTGTTTTGGGTTAGTAACTTGGAAAGTTGTAAAGCAGTTGAATCATATTGATATCTATGGAATTAGAGTTTTCAGGAGACATCACCAATGAAAGTTACTGGATTTCCTAAAACACAGACTTCCTGTAAACATACCATAGTGTAACCAATGGTATTTTTATATGTAGCCTGCGTAAATAAAACTCCTTTGTACTGTAATAATATATTTGTTAAATTTTCCTCATTATAGGTATAGCCTTACCTCCACCTTACTCCACTTTCACCAACCTGAGTTTATTTATTGATAACACACAGGACCACTTTTAGAAATCTTGGGGCCTCGTACAGCCTACCTGACGGGGTCCCCTTCGACCCCGCCCTCGGCTCCACCCGTGGATCTGCCCCTGACCCAGTTCTGCCGTCTCCCAATGCTTTCTTTGGACCAAGAGCAGGTTGGCAGCTCAGTCTTTGTGCTGAGTGGAGCAGAGCACTTACATGAGATCACTCCGCCAGAGAAGGCAGTGGTTGGCCGGCTAGAACTGCAACATGCGGGACAGAATTATGTACCTGCACCCTGAAATAGAAAAAAAAGTCCCTCCGCTACTCTCACCTGAAAAATTTAAATTAGCATGTAGGAAGTAGGATGAAGTTTAGGAAGGCCTATTTTTTTATTTGTGAGAAATTAACTCTAAAGCTGCCCGGGCCTCCCTGTTGAGCTGATGGGGCCCAGGCGCGGTACAAAAGGACTGGTTGTACTGCATTATCAGCGGCCCTGATAACACACCAGACACTGACTCTGATATACAAAATAATTTGTTATCCCATAGTATAAATGCGCTGTAAGCGCTAGTACAGCCTAGTCTGAGGATTAGTTTACTAAATTTGGGGGAGCCAGTAAAGAATATCTATAGAAGTAAATCTAAGCTAAAAGACAATCTTGACAGATGCACCATGTTGTTCTCATGAGTTTTCATCCTAACATCTGTCAGTTCTCATACTGCGTGGGGTTTAAAAATGATTGAAGCAGTAAGTAGTCCAAAGAGCCCCTTTGCAAATCCACCTATGGAGTAGCAGGGAACAAATGTAAAGACCAGTTGCTATTTCCAGTTTCAGGAGACTGGCTCTCGTTTTGCTAATAAAAGTGTCACCAGCTAAAACTCAAACTGCGCAAATGGAGGCCTACTTTATAGAAGTCTTCTTTATGATGGCCCTAAACAAACTGGACTGGACATAGAGAACTATGTAATATATTTTTTGTCGTGTTTAAACATTTTTTTGAAAAGAATAATACAAAGTACAAATTACAACAGTGTAAAAAAACGAGCATTCACAGAATACATAAAGAAAAAGAAGAAAGAACAAAGACAATGAGATCTGCAGGTCATTCATAAGAAGTAGCAGACAGAATCAAAGAATCACCTTAGAGGTGAGGGAAAATATCTCTACTCATAAGAGTTTACCATTCTGAGGGTAATATAGCAGGTAACTGGTGATGGGTGAGTAGGGAAGGGTCTGAGATCCAAAATGGAAGGTATCACGGGATGCTGAGGGAAGCCGCCCATGGAGATAAAAATGTTAAGGGGGGGGGGAGCTATACTCTGCAGTATAGATCAATAGGGTTAGGTAACAGAAAATGCCCTAAACGGAGGGAGTGGTTTGGATGGGACCAGACAAAGGGGAGGGAGAGGTAAAAGAAAAGAAAGAGGAGAAGCAGGAGAAAGTGGGGGGGGGGGGGAGAGGAGAGAAGAGTGTGGGAGTATTGCCTGGAGGGGAGAGGTGGGGGGGGAGGTAGAGACGGTGACTGTATATCAGCATAACTGAATGGGGGGGAGGTTATGGATAGAGTAATAGATTATCAAAATCAGGAGGGAGGAAATGGTCGACCCATGGCTGCCATAATTGCTCAAACTTTGAAACCTTAGCAAGGATTACAGCCTCGAGTAATTTATTTTTTTTTTTTTTAAACAATAATAGGAGCAATATATCCAAACAGACAATAATAGAGTGTTGTCATAAAAAACTTCTGAAAGGTAATATTTTGGTCTGACTTAAGGGCTAGCAAGTCAAATATATTTATAAGCACCGTAATACTAGGCAAAGAGTCATGGAGTAGCTGGATGTGCCCAGGCATGGGTACTTTTAGTCTAAGGGTCCATGTACACGGGACGCTGGAAATGGCCGTTTAGGACGAGTTGGGCGTTTTTTTCAGAAGCCCCTGAACGCAGCTCCATGTTATCTTATCTGTCCATGTACACATGTTCGTTTACAGTCATTTACAGGCAGTTGCGTTCAGGGACTTTTTTTAGAACGCAATTATTTGCGTTCGAACGTGTGTTTCCCGGCGTTTCAAACACAGAAACGCGGCCGAACGTGACTAAACGTGACTGAACGTGATGAACCTACGTTCAGCCACGTTCTACGTTTTTTTTCTTCCATTCAAAATCAATGGTTCCCTATGGGAGCCTATTGATTTGAATGGAAGTCGCACCGAAAGTCGGATCCGACTTGCGGCGCGACCTGCACTGTGAGAATCTTGAGGGGGAACTCCATGCCAAAAATGGGAAAAAAAACTGCGTGGGGGTCCCCCCCAGGTTCCAAACCAGGCCCTTCGGGTCCGGTATAGAATTTGAGGGTAGCCCCACGCGGAAAAAACGGCGTGGGGTCCCCCCCAAAATCCATACCAGACCCTTATCCGAGCAAGCAGGCCAGGAAAGGGGAGGGGACGAGCGAGCGGCCCCACCCCCCCCTGGACCACACCAGGCCACATGCCCTCAACATGGGGGGGTGTTGGTGCTTTGGGGCAGGGGGAGCTCTGCACCCCCCACCTCAAAGCACCTTGCCCCCATGTTGATGAGGACAAGGGCCTCATCCCCACAACCCTGGCCGGTTGTTGTGGGGGTCTGCGGGCAGGGGGCTCATCGTAATCTGGAAGCCCCCTTTAACAAGGGGGCCCCCCAGATCCCGGACCCCCTCCCTATGTGAATGGGTATGGGGTACACTCATTCACCACATAAAAGGCAGTGTATGGAAATAACGACAGGAGAGGTTTTGGAAAGTTTATTAAAAATCTTCATCCGGCTCTTCTTGTCTTCTCCTCTCCGGGGTCTTCTCCTCTCCGGGGTCTTCTGCTCTTTTGCTGTCCGCTCTTCTTGTGTTCTCCTCTCCGGGGTCTTCTGCTGTCCTCTCTTCTTTTCTTCTCTTCTCCGGTCTTCTGCTCTTTTGCTGTCGGCTCGTCTTCTTCCTCCGGTCCTCCTCCGACGATGTCTCCGGTAATTATGCAGCTTATTATATAGCCATTAGGGGCGTGGCCCCGATGACGTCATCGGGAGGCCCCGCCCCCTCGTGTCACAGATGACGTCTGCGGGCTGCATGCTCGGTTACGGGTCTGGTATGGATTTTGGGGGGGACCCCACGCCGTTTTTTCCCATTTTTGGCGTGGAGTTCCCCCTCAAGATTCTCACAGTGTAGATCGCGCCGCAAGTCAGATCCGACTTGCGGTGCGACTTCCATTCAAATCAATAGGCTCCCATAGGGAACCATTGATTTTGAATGGAGGCAGAAAAACGCTGCTAAAAGCAACGTTGCCAAATGTGCAATAACGCAAATGGAAAAAGCTACTGAAAGCACGTTTAACAGCTGCTTTTTCCCGGCGTCAGAAATAGCTTTGCAGGACGTTTTTTCTAACGTCCCGTGTACATGGAGCCTAGACATATTGGGCCCAATAAACAATCAGCAGTAAAAATGTCTATTGAAATAGACGTTTTTACTGCTGCAACAAATAAACAGTGACCGCATGTGCCTGTGTAATGTGACATATGCATCACAAATAGGAAATTCCATATCTGCGATATTTCAAAAGAATGTTGCAATTGGTACAACATATAATTTAAAAAAAAAATTGTATATATATTTTGGCCCATAGAATAATACAACTAGTGTGTCAAGCAGTAGGTGGTACAGGACTCTTATTAAACTATGATCACTGAAACATAATAGATCATTTGTTGCAGTTTGTGGCTTTTTTTGCATAATTTTTGCACATAAATTCCTTGTAATTTCTCACTCTGTGCCACCAGTAGTTTATCTGGTCCTTGGTCTGAATTTGTATTGTGTTGATTAACAGTCATGTTTCATAATAAATTGTTTCTTCATAAACTAACGCTTAAAGGAGTGCTGAACTTTTGGTCCTCTGTTGAACTCAGTGGTTTCTCCCTCTGTCCACGTCATGATTTTAGTAAATCATCCCTATCATGTTGGAGGGAGTTGGTGGGAATAACCATCATGTTAATGGGAGGAACCACTGAGTGCAACAGGAGATAAGGATATTGACACTCCTGGAGGTTTTAGTAATAGTCTACTTTAGGCTACCAGGCCTTTCATTTGGATGGAATATAGCTACATTAATGTCTATGGGGAGTTACAGTGCAGGGGTGGCCAGCACTGAAAAATATTTCTGCGCTGAAGTTTTTTTTTTTATTTACAGTATATATTTTCACATTTTATTTTATTACAGATACATCCCAATCTGACCAACAAGCATCCACCACCACTGTCTCAATGGAAGCTCCCATACTTACAGTCAACAGCTCTGCTGTTCCCAATACACTCACTTCTCCAGTCTTCTCCAGTATGTACTCATTCTCGTGTTTGGGTGGGCAAGCAAGCCCACAGAAGCATTTTCCTTGCAATGTGAAAAATAATGCTAAAAAAATCCAGCTAATTTATCCTCCAGCCTGTTTCACATAGGTCAATATTCTAAGTTTGCTGACACGATAATTTAACTGATAAAAGGGTCCTTTGAACTAAATTAGCAATGAGAATTCTCTTTTTATTAGATTGTTGGGCGCTGCATGATGTCAATACTTGGAGGAGGTATCTAATCTACCAAATGATCTAACAAATATTAACTTGCTTATTTGGTAAATGACAGTGGGTGCAATAGCTATTGGTGGTATGCCATTTAAATAGTGCAGAATGAGACATTTTTAATATTGCACAAATAAACAATGATTCACATTTGTAAATGTGCGAACATTTTGCATAAATGCTGCAATTTGTACAACATATAGATAAAAAGATTGCATATATTTCATATGCATAGAATAGAGGCATTAATGGGTGTCTCAGAACTCATCATAAAGTATGATCACTGCACCATAAAAGATCATTTGTTGCCACTTACGGCTTTTAGACAGTTTCGCCTATCATTTTTCTGTCGCAATTTCTTACTCTGCACAACCAAAAGTTCTATTGTGCCTAGTGTGCCATCATAATTATGTCATCAGCAAGTCAAGGCGTGAGTAAATTATACTATATGTTAGCAAAAATGAAGTACGTACAGTAAGTATGGTATGTATTAAGGATTTACATCACAGTTTTCTATAGTATGTATTAAAGATTTGTTGATTTTCAGCACAGTTATCTTTACAGTAGCTCTGTCATAAGAAAAGTATGAGTGCTGCTTTGGGAATGTTAGTTCCTTGGCTGTTATGCATATGCTTTCACGTAAATGCTTTCTGAGTCTCTGACCCAACTACAGTATTTATAGCATACTTGTTCCATGTATGTAGCACAAAAGTACTGAAGCCAGACACAGCCAGGCAACTAGAATTTTCAAAAAGGACCTGGCAATGGCAGCCCCACACTTTTTCATGACAGAGTCACTTTAAAGGAAAAGAAAAAAAAAATTTAGCTTTATATAATAATAAAGTAATGTACCTGCCATTATATTTATGTCTAATGTTTCCTTGCTGACCTCTTTCAGTCTCTGTTTTTAAGTTTTCTGTACCATTCCTTTAGGCTGGGTTCACATTGGTACGATGGAAGACATTGCTTGTGATTTGCACTGCACTGCTGTGCAAATCATATGTGATATCTGTGCGATGTGAATTCAGCCATACAGATTGTATGGCTGAATTTGCATTGCATTCAGATCAAAGTCGTGCAGGACCGTTTTTTTTGGTCTACAGCAGAATCAGATCGCAAGGGTGTTCACACCTATGTGATCTGATTCCTGTCCGAATTGACAGCTCGCACTGTGAAATGCGAACCAATCTGGGGGTGTCAATTACGTTGTATTGACACTCCCAACGGTTCGCATATGGCAGTGTGAACTGCCTGCGAGTCAGGTGCAATGCAGTGGATTCGCAGGGTTTCCCGCATCGCACCAATGTGAACCGAGCCTAAAAATAAAAATAATGAAAACACAGGTGATGATGGAAATACAGGGAGAGATTTACTAAAACTGGTGCACACAGAATCAGGTGCAGCTGTGCAGAGTAACCAATCAACTTCCAGGTTTTATTGTGAAAATCTAACTGAACAAGCTGAAGTTAGAATCTGATTGGTTACTATGCAGAGCTGCACCAGATTTTGTACTCTCCCGTTTTAGCAAATCTCCTCCACAGCGTATAGGAAGAAGGTATATTTTCAACTGAACAACAGACTTGGGTTACAGGGGTATATATTTGATAGAGTAGTGTCAACTTTATTCATTTTTGGCAAAAATCATTTGTTTTTATGTTGTTTTTGTTTTAAGCGGTTGTAAAGGCTCGGTTTTTTGTTTTGATTTTTGATAAACATGTTATGCTTACATGCTCTGTGCAGTAGTATTGCACAGAGCGGCCCCAAACCTCTTCTGGGTTTCCCCAGCAACTTTCTAGGCTCCACTTCTTGGGGTGCCCCCTTAAGAAGCCGCATCCATTGACACACACAGTATAGCTCGGCCCTGTCCCCTGCAAGGGCTTCCGCTGCCTCAGCAAAGCCTATGAGAGCGGGGGGTAGAACCAATAAAGATGAGCACAGCGCTGGATTGCTTGAGGCAAGTATTGAGAGGGTGAGGGGGGCGATACAATTACTGGTACATTTTTTACTTTAATGCAGGGAATGCAGTAAGGTAAAAAAGTGTCTAGACTTTAGAACCGCTTTAATTTGAACAATGGTGCAAAATATACACATTTAATAAGAAAATATAATGTTCTTTAGAAAATATAATTATGATTTTTTTTTTTATTACAGACACATCTCAATCTGACCCACAAGCACTCAACGCAACTGTCTCTGTGGACACTCCCACACTTGCAAACACCAGCTCTGCTGTCTTTACTGCACTCACTCCTCTATTCAACTCTAGTATGTACTTATTTTCCAGTCTAAAAAGCCAAGCAGGCCAGCAAAAGCATCTTTTCCAAACAATGCAAAACATTAGTGGTGAGCAAATTTGCTTCACCGGCAATCAAATAAATTTGACCCTGCAATCGGTTTCAGAAGAATCAATAAGTCTTCTGTGTCTTGATATTAAAGCACAATTGGATTTTCAATTTAAATTAGCTAAACATATTTTAGGAATATATTACCAAATTATGAAATAATCCAACGGGTCAGTTTGCCAGCTCACTTACAGTGTATGTCCAGCCCAAACCTTTAAGTTTTTGATAGACTGGGGAAATTGATGTTGTTTTTTTTTTTACTGCTATCTGGGGAGACTTCCCTTCACTTATATTCCTGGTGATAATGGCTTCACTAGACAAGAGATGAGGGTAAATCTACAACAGCAATGTAAACAGAAATAACTTTTTTTTTTATTACTGGAGTAGGAGAAACTTTTTGTCTGTGTACCTATTGCAGATTTTCTTTCAATTTCTGTCTGGTGAAACCAATGTCACCAGGACAGAAAGGAAAAATATCTCAATTGGAGTGCTGCATAGCAGTAAAACTTTATATAACTTCTAATCTTTTTCCATTATATCCAAAACTTAAAAGACATTTTGCCTGGACTTAAAATTTCAAGGCTAAATGGAGAAAATGCATCCACCAGTTGCGGATTTGGGTTTTAGCAAACTTTTTCACTTTGTACTAATTAAAGTGTACACAGTTGAAACAAGGATTGGATGGAGATCTTCTTCATAAAGGTCTTCTTTAAAAGAATAAAAAACAAACTAGACAATACCCTAAGCTACTGTATGTACATATTTGTGCTAAACATTAACAAGGGGAAAGATTTATTTGCTATATCCAAGTCATTATTAATGGAGAATGGTCATATACAAAATATGAAAGTTAATATATTGGTTGATGTAAGAACTAGCTGGTTACCTGTGACTGCTATGCTATGCAAAGAGTGACGGAGTAACGGATATGCCCAGGCATAGGTATCTCTAGATCTAATTCAGCTACTAGTAGTCTAAAGTTATAAATGTGTTTGGTAACATAAGGGAATAGCCTATAGGGTTCACTTCCATACTGTTGGCTTTGATGCAAGAAATATGATGGGTCTACCTGAGTTCTTAACATTATCAAGATGACCTTGAATATGTCACAGCCATTGCCTCCAACCCTAATAAATCAAGCCTTCGACTTTTAAAGTGTATCTATACCCAACATTTTTTATTGTGATTGTACATTATAGGACACAGGCCAGATATTCATATACTCTGAGTTATAGGATGCTACCGTAGGGGGATTAGACACTGTCAAAAGTTTTTTTGACCAGCTTTTTGTTAGATCTCAGTTTATTGCAAGTGTCCTTAGGCAATGTCTTCTGCACTATGTACAGTAGACATTTTTATGCTTAACACAGTTTCTTTATTTTCCCCTTTAGTTTATTTCAAATTCTCCAATCAGCTCTTTTCTCCCTTCTACTATAATAATAGAAGCAGTGCACCCAGATTGGTGAAATGTTTGTAATACCTTGGGAATCCAAAACTTTTTCCAGTTAGAATAGAGTGGGAAAGGATTTAAACTCCTCTCTGGTTCTACCTAAATTGGCAGACTCGATGGACTACTTGGTTTTTTTCTGCCGTCACTTTTCTGTGTTTCTACTTGTCTGAGGTTTTGCTGGAGATATTCCTTCCCTCCCAGTCTGGTAAAAGGAATGTTCCCAGAACAGGAAATGAGGGGGAAAACTCCAGATTTGCCTTGACTTTCTTTCTTGCAATAAGGGTGTTCTCCAAAGAGAAAGTTAAGAGAAATCTGTATAACACAGCCTGGAATAGCAGTAAAACCTGACAGATATTCTAACCTTTCTCCATGTTACCCAAAACAAAAAAAAAAATCAAATTTGGGGTACAGATACACTTTAATATATAGTGTTTTTAGTGTTTTAAAAATCTGGGGATCCGGAAGGCCTTACCTAAAATATCAGCTATCTCTATTTTCTGTTTTCAGGCTACTAGATGAACAAATTTCCTAAATGTTTTGCTTAGTAACTATGTATATTAACATATTAACATCAGTGATTGGTATGATCATTATAATGATACTACAGAATATTCTTTTTATCACAGGTCGCACCTATTTAACTAACAAAACTCCTAAAACTTTTTCCAGATTCTACAATAAGTTCCGGGAAAGACCTCAAACCCACAAGCACCAGCTTTGCTGTTCTTACCCCATTCATCGCAAACAGCACCACCATGCAATACTTACCTACAGGTCTGATGAGGCAGTTAGCTCAAGTGCTCTATAATAGAACCTTTCAGTAAATTTTTCTAATATTTGTTGTAGATTATCTTCATCGCATTATGAATGCAGATTCAGTTTACTATGTTGAAATTGCTGGTAACAAATATTGCTTCCTGCACTATATTGGATATATTGACTCTTTAAAATGTAAAAAAGTTTGCTAGCAAAAGATTACTTCTCCAGAGGGTGGTGAGTCCTCATTTCTCTGACTCCATGAGCTTCTATTTCTGGCAGAATCTGACACTTCTGCGTGTGTCAAACGTCTGTGTCACTATTGCGCACTGCGATTCCTCCTGCTGGCCGCCGTGGTCAGGAGGAGGAACCACAGCAAACAGCAACAGAAGCATTGGATTCCAAAGATCCTTCATGTGGCCTGAGGTTTTGGAGACGGCAAAGGAAAAACTCACTGCCCTCCTACATAGTAAGTATTAAGAGTCTTTTGCAGGTAAACTTTTTTTAGAATTTTATTTCCGGTCTGTAGGACATATTTTTTGTTTACTACATGTAAAATGTTATCATTTCCTGAATATACTGAACACAGTCATGCTATTGGCGACACCAGTCAATATTTTATTTATTCACAGTATACCTGCAGCATTAATGTGAAAAAGCAGAGAGAAGGGTGGCAGCATTAACATTGTTTCATGTTGATTGTATTTTTTGCTTCCTTGTTATGTTGTACATTTATTTGTTTGCTTGTTTCTAAACATCAGTAAACACATTCCTTTAGCAAGGAACATACATTCCACATTAATAATTATGCTACCAAAAGTAGTGTGCTGTAATTTGTCTCCAGCATTGCTCCTGTTTCTTCTTGCTGGAGGCTGCCATTTTGTTGAAGCCCAGAGCCCCTCAGCAGCAGTAAATCTTTAGGCTGTCAGCAGATTGGCCTCTAGAGGCTCTGATTTTAAGCACAATGACAAAAATGGAAAGCAACTGAGCATGTGCAGAGCAGGGGGAGACAGTAAAGCCCAGGTATATCACGGTTAAGTTTTTCCCTGTAAGACCTATTAATTTTGATATTGCGTATATTTTCACCATTTCCCGGCATTCCGCAGCATTGTTTATGAGTTGAAATCTCGCGCGTCACGATAGAATAGCTGTACGTACCGATTCAGCCAATCAGAGTGTCAAATTGTTTTCTCGCCCGCTGATTGGCTGTTTAAAAGTTTTACATAGCTATACTTGCAAAAGGGGGCAGCCCGAAATGATCTAGTAGGACTTAATTTTCTGACTAAAGTTCAGCTTTAATTTTGGGTAGAGTGGGGAAGGATTAGACACCCTGTTTGATTTTTACTAATATCTGAGGCTCCATTATTAAGATTTTCCCCTCGCCTAATTGATAGAAGTTTCACTAGACAGTAAGTGGAGAAAAACGACTAACAGCAACACAGATGGAAGTAAAAATGCTTTTCTTTAGTAGAGTAGGGAAAGGCTATAACCTCTTCAACTTTTTATTGCTGTATGTGTCCTACTGCAAATTTTCCCTTACTTACTATATGGTGAAATGGTTTTCTCTATAAAGAAGCCTGGGACAGCAGTAAAAACCAACAGGGGATCTGATCCTGTTCATTTCTGCTTTGTCTAAACCTAGAAAAAAAAACGTTTTGACTGACCTTACAGTTTTATCTAGTCTAAAAGATATTATTGTGTACCCAAAATTGTGCTTTCATATTTGTATTCCTGAGTCGATAAATATACTATATATCTGAAGCAATTGAAAAAAAAGTCATCAAGATGTCATGTTTCATATTCTATAACAGATAACACCACTGCCACGCAAGCACCCACTACCGCTTCCATGGATCTCACATCTGCATTCACCGCAGGTTTGCTGCTTTTATTATCTGTAACAACTTGACAAATGACTTCATAGAAAGGAGAATTTAAACTTTATACTAACTTTATTCAACTTACTTGCAAACAAGCATTCAGCTGTAAACTTTGCACTAAATGACAGAAATCAGATGCTCACTTTTAATTTTTAACATGGCAGATAGGTCAATGATGGTTGTTGAAATGGTTTTTACTTTTAACCAAAAATGGTAAACCCCCTGACTGGAGTTATGTCCAAGTGGCAGGAACCTGACCACTTTATTTTTTATACTGAATTTCTTAACAGATAAGTTCATCTAATAATAATAAATGCATATTTTTTGCAGGTAAAAAATATGCATTTATTATTTATTTTGTAATCGACTTGTAAAGCATTATACCCACGATCAACAGATTGTGGGTTTATTGCCACGGTCCTGCAGACTGTTTGTATATCTGTCTGCCCATACCTCTGATACAGGCAGGCAATTACAATCTGACAGGAAGCTCAGTGAACTACCTAGAGCAGTGATGGGGAACCTTGGCACCCCAGATGTTTTGGAACTACATTTCCCATGATGCTCAACTACACAGCAGAGTCCATAAGCATCATAAGAAATGTGATTCCAAAACATCTGGAGTGCCAAGGTTCACCATCACTGACCTAGCGCAATCAACAGTGCCTTGGTAGTTCATTGAGGACTACAAGCCGACGGCTGCAAAGGCTGTCTGAGCTTGTAGTTTTCCCATTCACAGAACACTGTGAATGGATGACCCGACCGAGTAGCCCCACACGGCCACATCTTTTATAGATTGTGACAGCTAGAGTGGGGAGATCGGGGTGGGAGCAGCAGCTCCCTGAATATGGGTGTAACATGTAACATGTTACAAAAGGGGAAATTATCCTTTAAACAGTTTAAGTGCTTGAAGCTAAAAAAAAAAAATCAGTTTTAAAGTGTATTGTTAGGCATTTTTTTTTTAAAAGTGGGGAAGGGTTAGACTTCCTGTTTAGTTTTTATGGTTGACTGTATTGCCACTGGGGAGATTTGTACCGATGACCATTGTCACTCAGAATGAAAGTGAGAGGAAAAAAACTTTTTAAGTTGTCCCCAGAACAAGAGGTAAGGGGAAATCATTTAATGTGAATACTTGTTCTGCTGACAACTGTTTAAGAACAGCATTTCCCTCACTTAGTTAAACTTAGTTAAAGTAGAACTATGGGCAGATTTTTTTTTGCCATCTGTGTCCCATTGCAGAGATTTCCCTTAACTTCCTGTCCTGTAGCCAAACAAGAGAGAAAATCCCTGAAAATTAAGGAAATTTTTTGGGGACCCCCCTCAGGTCACCAGAACTAGTATCCGCATTGGAGGATTTCCCCTCTATTACTTTTCTGGGGACAACCCAAAATTTGTGATTTTCTTTTAATTTCACTTTCAATGATAATGGTAAACAGGACAAATACAGAGGGTGAATCTCATTAACGTCGGCACAGGCAGACATAAAGTCCCTCTCCACTCTATCTAAACCTAAAAAAAAAAAAAAAAAGGTTTGCCTTTAGTTATACTTTAATTTACTAAATGTGAAGCATGCTGTAGTAGAGTAAAGTGAACCTGTGTTCACTTTAGACTTCAAATCACATAGAGGAAGTAAAAAATAAAAGTAACATGTTTAAATGTTCAACACAATGGGGTCACATTTGGGACATTCCACCTGTAAGAAGAGGTTAAATTAGTAATGCCTTCTACTGTGGTGCCCTCTTTCTTGTGGGTATGGTACTCTCTGCCTTCTGTGCAGGGGTCATAGAAAAAAGGGGATAATTAGTTCTGTGTGGAAAACAACAGGAGACTGCTGAACAATATGTGAGTTTTTGTGAGAATTTGTTCCTTCCCTTTGCGGACACCCCACTTCCATAATGTGGATTGTTCTGAACAATGGACTAAACTGGATCAAGTTAATAGTTGTACTGCAGTAGCCTTTGTGTCTGAATCAGGTTGTAACTTTCAGGATTGCCGCTCAGTTTATATACTGTTTCTCTAAGAATATCTGAACTGTTGTTCTCATTTTTGGTCATCAAGTATAGTATGTTTGAAGCAACCTCTGCCTGGTTCTGTGCCTTTAGTGTACCTTTATGGGGCCATGTTAGACCTTAGCAGAGATTAATGTAGTAGTGGGATGGCAAGAACAAAAGCCAGCTTGAAACAGGAGTCGTAATGGCTAGGTGATAGAGGGCTGTGATGAAGAGATGGTCCATAGGGTCAAGATGCATCTCACATTCATAGTTAAAAGCATCAAATACAGCCAAGGAGTTTCTGGGGAAAAAACATCCTCCTTTTTTCAGGGCTTAAGCAGTCAATGTTATTAAAATGACAACAGAATGCCCTAGAAAATCCAAAAAAGTAGACCGCACTCAGGAAATGTAAGATGAAAACAATCAAAACTCCTTTATTCTTCTTCGGTACAGCAGACAGACAATACAATGCACATAACAGACGTGTCGGGTTGACGCGTTTCACGATGTAGATCGCTTACTCATAACCACACACAAGAGTGTGTGGTTATGAGTAAGCGATCTACATCGTGAAACGCGTCAACCCGACACGTCTGTTATGTGCATTGTATTGTCTGTCTGCTGTACCGAAGAAGAATAAAGGAGTTTTGATTGTTTTCATCTTACATTTCCTGAGTGCGGTCTACTTTTTTGGATTTTCTATTGCTTGGACGGCGGATCTGACCAGCACCAGCCATTGAACTGACACCTGAGCGGCTCTGCTCTTTGTTGTTATTTGCCAACAGAATGCCCTAGGGGACGGTGTTAAGGCTTGATGAAGACTAATGTCTCCTGATGGCATTGAAGGCAGGTTTTTACCCCTAAAAAGCATTGGCTGCATTCGATGGTCTTGAAGTGATTGTAAATACTTTTTATTTATTTTTTAAATAACAAACAGGTTTATACTTACCTATGGCCCTGAACCACCTCTTCTCAGGTCCCTCAATGGGTGTCTCAGTCCCCCCCCCCCGCTCCCGCGTCATAGGATTTGATTGACATTGGCTCTCACTGCTCTCAGCCAAGCATGCGAGAGCAGGGAGAAGGGAGGGAGCCTCTGTAGGTGGGCAATGTGCTGGATCGAGTGAGGACTCAAGTAATTGTTTGTAAGGGGGGGGGGACACATACTGCTACCTAAATATAGATATTTTTTACCTAAATGCAAAGAATGCACTAAGGTAAAAAAATGTTTAGGCTTTAGAACCACTTTAACTATTAAAATGTTTGAAAAAGTCCTCCAAATGAGATGAACTTTTTGTACCAGGCAGTCCAGGAATTTACCAACTGTCGAGCACTTCCTTTGTCACTATCAGAGAGGTAGCAGTCTAGGACCTGAACATGGTCCATCTATAACAGTGTTTCTCAACCCTTTTTCAGTCAGGGCACGTTTTAAAGATTATGGTCTCAAGCCACCCATGAGAAATTATGGACAGTCTTGAGGCACCCCATTCTAAAATGTAAAAACTATTCCAATAGTTTTGCCTAACGCAGAAGCATCCATACAAGTAGGACACCCAACTTCATCACTCAGCTAAGTTGCCCTCAATGCTGATGAAGAAGGGCAGGGGAGGGTCAAACAAAGATGCTATGCAGGCGACTGACTTCCTCCTTATCAACTGGTGATGCCATTGGTCATTAGGACACCGGCAGCTAGAAGGATGTAATAGTGCACAATGAAAACCTGTGGCTTTGTGTAACTAAAAGGTAGGCTTTATCCACATGCCAGCTTGTTTACCATTTTTGGCAATTTTTAGGCATTTTGCCAAAGCACCCCTGAAGAAACCTCAAGGCACCCCAAGGGTGCCTGGGCACCCTGGTTCAAAAAGGCTGATCTATACTATATTTTATCCAATGATCTGCTTCTTGGAAGGAAAAAACACTATCACACACACACATCCACCATTCAAGTTAATGCCTTAATGCCATGTTAGTGTGTTGGTGAGGGCGGTCCGGCACTAGAATATCCTAAAAAGCTGCAAACAGGGGGTTGGGGGACTGTATTGGGGGACTAGGAATGAGTGCAAGGGGATTTGCTTTAGTAAACATGAAATAGTTTCTTAAGTGTAATAAAATGCAGGCTCCTCGCATACCACTGCCTTTGTTTAAAAAAAAAAAAAAAAAACTTTTCATCCTATAGTTTTGCATTTAGTATCCTGTAAGCTAGGCTTGGAACATCTATACCACATGTATAAAATCTTAGTTAGAAATAGAAATAGCCATGTAATAAAAGCTGTTATATATAAATAATGTACATTTTGATTACCTACACACTTTTGTTTCTCTTTCCACACTCCAGGTCCTTCCAGCTCTAACTTCACCACACCACCAGAATCAACACAAGCCATGAGTGTGTCCCCTTCTACTCCTGGAGGTGACAAGCAGACCTGCATTCATCCACTGCAATCATAGCTTGGCTTGCATGCACAATATAATCCAAAAATGCACTATTTTGTAATCATTCTGAGCACATATAAATTATTAAGAAAACTATACTGAGAGGAATGCATGTGCTGTCATTCTCATTCATTTTCTGAAACACCCCTTCACCTGTTTGTCAGTCATTGACCCAGAGTATGTATGCAACCAGGTAAGTCAGGACTCCTGAGCTGTGTACTTACTCCAGGTCAGTGCAATGTAGCCTGATATTCAATATGACAAGGAATTTGTATTTTTCAGAATGCAGTCTGAGAATGGCAGGACAAAATCTCTTAAACTTTATGATAATATGATTCTACAATCTTAGAATTTTCTCCTTGCTTTATTGCAAGTATTTCACCTAAGTGTTTTTCCCCCAGAAATATATACTAGTTACTAACTTTTTATGTCACTTTTTTCTTTGTAGGTGAACCAGAGGCGAATTGCAGTAAGTATTTTGTGTTTGGTCTGTTGGTCCATGATTAAATGATCCTTTTACTAAATTTTTAAAACAAAAAAATGCACACTAATTACCAATTTCAAAGTAGACAAATCTGCCATTAAAATAAAGAAAGTAGACAACTATTAGTACAATGGTTTGGGCCATCCCAGCACTTGTGTATTTCCATATACTGTAAATATACGGCTCCATTGAGAGGCAGTTATACTTGCCTGTCATGCGAATTGGATGCGGTGAAATCCGCATTGAATTCGCATTTGTGTGAATCCAGCCCAAAATGTCAATTGTGTTACATGTGTTTTATATCATTGTGCACACCGGAGTGACAGCAATAATTCCAGGGCTATTATTCATGATTAACTCAAAACGTATGACCTGTGTCGCATAATGAAAAATTTGGATACCAAAGTGTTTTATGGGTGCAGGGTATTCAATGCGACTTCACCGTTTATATTTTGCTCAAAAATGAGTCAATATATTCCATTTCTGTGCCCTAAAATCAACATGAATGTATTTTGGTTTTTAATTTGTATTTGATAAATTGTTGCTTTGATATTGTGTAACAACATTTGAAAGTACCACCATTTTATTCTCCCCGGTCTCTGCTTTCAGAGAATAATAATATTTAGGTGTTTTACCCAATCTTCAGGCCAAAAATTATTTTTACACGTGTGTGGAAAAAAATGCAAAATCAGCTGTGGCAGTGAAAGGGTTGAAAGTTACATAGTTACATAGTTACATAGTTAGACAGGTTGAAAAAAGACACAAGTCCATCTGGCTCAACCAATAAAAAACAAAAAAAAAAGAAATTCCAACCATACAATCTCATAAACACAATCCTATACCCACAGTTGATCCAGAGGAAGGCGAAAAACCCCCAGCAAAGCATGATCCAATTTGCTACAGGCTACAGCAGAGGAAAAAAATCCTTCCTGATCCCCTGAGAGGCAATCAGATATTCCCTGGATCAACTTTACCTATAAATATTAGTACCCATTTATATAATGTACACCTAGGAAAGAATTCAGGCCTTTTTTAAAGCATTCTAGTGAGCTGGCCAGAACCACTTCTGTAGGGAGTCTATTCCACATTTTCACAGCTCCTACTGTGAAGAAACCTTTCCGTATTTGGAGACTAAATCTGTTTTCCTCTAGATGTAAAGAGTGCCCCCTTGTCCTCTGTGTTGACCTTAAAGTGAATAACTCAACACCAAGTTCATTATACAGACCCCTTATGTATTTATACATGTTGATCATATCCCCCCTTAATCTCCTCTTCGCAAGAGAGAAAGTTACTGTTTTTTTTTATGTTTTATTATATTAAGAGAAAAATAAACAAAAATTAAAAAAAAACCTTACTAGGACAGTACAAAAAGTCCTGAAATGACCCCTTTTTCGAATGTAGACACCCAAAGGTGATCTGATTTTTTTCCAAAATGTTTTGGAAATAAAGAGATATGCTGATATTTAGGTTGTTAAAACATGATGCTTGGTAATGGTGCACCAGACATATCATACACAGAGAGATCAGGAGGTGATCAGGGATTAATATACTAGTCACATACAATGGGAGGATGGAGACAAAGAGGTTAATGTATAGGTCAGATCAGAGAAAGGATTGGACTGACGTATATTGTAGATGGCAGTAGAAGGATGGATTTTAATATTGTAGGCACTGGTGCTGACTGTTGGGCAGGAGGCAATTGTTCCTCACACACATTGTGAGGACGTATTAGTACATCCTCCCAGAATAATAACGGAGCCGGTTGGCTGTTTATGTACAGTGGCCAGTTCGCAACAATCAGCTCTCCCAATAAGATCTGTGTTTGACAAACTGGAACTGAAGAGTTCTTTACAGACTTCAACAAAGTTGCTTGTGGACACGTGCAAGACCAAAAAATTAGTTTTGTTTAGATTCCTTAATCTAGTTTTTTAGTTTAGTTAAATTTGGTTGATTCATTCAATTCGTATTCTGAATCTTATTCGGAATTCGTCTTGTCTTTTTCAAAATTCTTTTAGAATGTACCAATTTTTTTTGATTCGAAACGTTTGAATCAATACATTTTTTAAATCAGTCGAATCGAAAACTTTAGTGTTTTTTTCAATTAGAATGCGGCAAAGTGAACAAACAAAATAAAAATCTTCATCAAATGATTACAATAACTCTTTAAATCATCTTTGGCTTAACTAAAACAGCATTATTTCGAAATAGTGCTCTAATAACACACAGTCTTTGATTTCACAAATATGTTTACAGTTCGAATTTTACTGGAATTCAAAGTAAAATTCGATTTGAATTTCAATTCAAATTTCATTTCGTTATTCGGAGCATTCGGTAAACTTCGTACTGCAATTCGGGGTCCGGATTCAGATATATTCAAATCCATGGATAACGAACAATTCGTCTGAATTTTTATTCGGAATGAAACAAATCTCACATGTCTAGTTGCTTGAAGCTAGCTGAAAACACTTCACAAAAGCTTGCTAAAAACTGTGCAAAAGGCTTGTTGTAAAAGCTGAAGTGTATGTGAACAAGGCCATAGGGAACTCCAGAAAGTATACTTTTCCATCAATTTGGGAAGGCTTTCTTAACTGTAACTGGATAAGCTGTTAGATTCCATACCACAATGGCAAAAACAATAAGAATCCATTTACTTCTTTGTGGTACGGTAACGCAGGTTATCTTTCTTATATTACATTAAGGCAGAGTATTAAAAATGTATGTGCTGCCAAAACACCCTACCATGCCCAAATTCACAAATTAATCATTTTTTTCATTTATTGCTGTGACCCCTTGGCCAGCTGTAGAAGGTGTGAAATCGTTCCATTTAGCCAGTATACACACCTTGGCGCCATATTCGGTTCACTCTAGTGCGGGCTGTGCAAACGCGGACGCAGCAGTCAATTCCACAAGGTTCACACCTAAGCGTTTTTGCAGCCCGCGTTTGCATTGGCACAGAAGCCCATTTATTTGCATTTCCTCAAAAAAAACGGTGCTTGTACCTTTCAAAAATGTGCATGCAGGGAAATCACATGATCTTTTTGTCCATGCGAATTTCCCTGCGTTTCCCACACTCGCAAACATGCTTCGGACTGAGATGCATTGGGGTGCCATTCAGAATGAATGGCACCCCTGCGTGTCTTCTAAGAGCAGTGCGTTTTTATTGTGGGTGGTTACGGATATGGGAATCACTGTGATTTCCGCATCCACAGCCACACGCATAGATTGGAACCTGGCGTTCATTAGAATGGGCTGCGGTGCCTGCGTTTTCTGCATAAAAATTTGCGTGAGCCTTTTTAAAAACGTGGCCGCAGGGAAATCACATGGTCTTTTTGAACAGATGAGGAAACAGATATAATTTTCCACACCTGCAACTAGCACAGTGTGAACCAAGCCAAATGAATCAAATGGGAAAGGTGCAATTTATTCTCGGAAGAAACCTGAGGCCCAGATAGTTCCTAGATCAGTTCACATACCAGAATGAACAAACATGTGGATGGGACCACATGACCCATTTTTGGAAAGCAACATATGGCAACACACTACCAACTGAAAAATAGATGGCTTAACAATACAGCAATGCATGTTACATGCCTTACCGTTTGTTGCATTAACACACATGTTGCCACAATGCAGAAGTGTAAATAGGCCCCTAACAGAAATAAAAACCATAATGAAGGATTTTTTCATCAGTTTAGGAAGGGATTAGGAATGAATTCTATAGCAGACATGTGCAATTTGTTTTTCGGTCTGAATATGAGTTTAAACAAATTTTTGTTTATGCAAAGATTCAGATGTGCTTGAATTAAAATAGTAACGAATTTTGTTGAGATTTCATTATTTTTGTTTTGTATATTGGTATGAATTTTAAAGGGAACCCCACGCCACATGTCCCCTGCCCCCTGGCCATCATGGCACATCAGTGTTTTTTTTTCAGAATTTTCTTTTCCTGCCATTCTTTTGTTTACATTTCAACTCTCAGTGGGCAAGCCTGCTGACAGCTGATGAGTCATCGGTTGTTAAGGATGCGGTGGCCGGCTTCCATGCCCGTTCCTTAACAACCAGCTATTCTTTCACACAGAATTCATAATCTGTCGATAAGTTTTCGACCAATCTAAATTAGAATCATTCTGAAAATTTGGAATTCATTAGAAAATTAATAAATGAAGCGAAATTAAACTAAACTAAAACGAAATTAGTAACATAACTAATCTATCCGAAACAAAACAAAGTTTTCCATTCTGCACATCTCTATTCTGTACTGTAAGAGTGAGTAACCTGTCACATGCTTTACCACATGGACTTTACCAAAGGACTGGGTGGCTTTCTTGCTGCTAGTTACCAGTATTTAGTTGTTTACAAAAAGTAGTAGTAATTAGGCTAGGTCCATATTGGCCCTCATTGTAAAATGCATCGTTGTGGGCAGCTGTCTTTTGGCACACAATACTAATTACATGTTTTTTTTTCCTTTTTTAACTTTATGTGAAGGGAAACACAGAGAAACCAATCAGCTTCTAACCTCAGCTTGTTTAATAGCAATAAAACCTGGAAGCTGATTGGTTTCTCTGCAGAATTGTAAATAATTTTGCCCTCTCTAGCTTTAGTAAATAAACCCCATAATGACACTTAATTTATGTCACTGCACCGCAGTGTGGTGCATTTCCCTGCAGTGTAATGACATGTTACATGTTTCGGCACTGCACTGCACTGCACCACACCCTACCCCATGTCACACCAGCTCTGTGGTGTGAACAGCGCACATAGAAACCAATTATTGCCTGCGTTTATTTTGTGCAGACAAATGCAGGTCACATAGTGTAAATGAGTTCTAAATAAAAAAATTGTTATTATTCTTTTGTTAGCATATGAGTGAATACCTTGATGATTTTCTCATTTAATTCTGTGACAGGTGGGATCGAAATCAGAACGCCATCTTACCAAAATAATATTGAAACCTTGGATGTAAAGAACCCTTTCAACTACAGCATAACCTGCGAGGACATTACATCTGACAATGCAATCTACTCATTCAAATTAAACCAGTCTGTTTTTAACATTTCCCGATGTACACCAGTTAATACTACCTGCTCATTTGATAAATGTAAAATCCCATTAATTTTTGATGCACCACCTGGTAAGTGCATTGCATGTTTTTTCTTTTGACTATTATTGTGCTAACTTATTATGTAATTTTGCTGGATTTTTTTTAGAGAAATATTTTACAGCTCAACTCCAACAAAAACTTGTTTTTATTATTTTGGCTAAACTTGGAAAAAGTGAACACTTTGGTCAGGATTTTTGTTGCTGTCTGAGATCTTTGTTTGGTAATTTCATTCCTGTTCCAAACTCTGTGACAAAATGACGATAACTTCGCAGAGGTTCTAATCTTTTCTCAATTTAATAAATAAGATGTGTTTTTTTTTTGCATTCTTTTGCCTCATTCACACGGGCATACCGATCCAATCATCCACACAGGATGCACAGGTGTTCCCATTCATGTCTATTAAGATGCAGTAGCTGCACAGACGCAGCTGCTAGTTCCAATTCAATAACCATATGGGTGCAGGTGTGCAGCCCTGAATGCTGACAGTGTGCATTCAGGGCTGTGTATCTGTACCTGCACGACTGTCAAATTGGGACTGGAAGCTGTGTCTATTCAGCTACTGGGTCCCAAAAGACATTAACCTCCTTGGTGGTATTCCTGAGTGTGGCTCGGGGGTGGAATTTCAGTGCCATTAGCGGTAACCCCGAGCCACACTCGGGGTACCGCCAGGGAGCATCGCTGGATCCTGGAAGAGGTTACTCACCTTGTCCCCAGGATCCCACTATGTATTCCTGCAGCATACGGCAGCCGGATCTTCCGCCTGATGCTCTGTGCCCTGGCTTCCGTTCCCTGCGAGCGTCACGTCGCAAAGGGGTGTAACCGGCGGTAAATTTGAAAAGTAAAACAAACAATCACACTGATATATTGTAATCCTATTGGATTACATTACTAAATAAAATAAATTGACATTAGTTTGCCCCCCAGTGCCCTTGCCTGCAGTTTTTACTGTACTTATATATATATATATATATATACACACTTTAACTTATTTATAGTTATTTATTATATTATAATTCATGATTTTGTGTTTCAAACTTTATCATACCCAAGATGTTATAAAGAAGAACGCACAGTAAAAAAAATCATATGTAAATAGTTGGTTTGGGCTGCTCGTTCCTTAAGAATTACATGCAAAATAATTGTACCACTTTCAGCACCTAAAATCTGAAATGATCATACCGCCAGGAACGTTAATTGGGCAGCTTGCGCGCGGATGCACGGAACACCTGTGCATCCCATGTGGGTGAAGATGGCCACTCACATGTGTATGGATCGGTACAACTGCATGAATGAGGCCTCTGTCTAGATTGGAAACATTGACCATTAACTCCAGTCCTGCAAAATCTCTCCATTGGGGTCATAGACCCAGTAAACTTTTGACAGATTGGCCTTTAAATAACTTTTTTTTTATATGTGGCTGTTTTGTGCCTTTTTCAATTAGGCTACATAAGGTTGTTAAAACTACATATCTTTGCTCCTGAAACTACCATACAGTTTGATCATAAATCTTCTTTATTTTTAATAGTGAATACTGAGATACTACTACTACAGTTTGAGTACATAATCATGTGAGAGGGAATTAAAATACATAAATAATAATTATTTTTTTGGCTAGAGAAGAATTGAAATGTTCTGTAAGATTTTATTTTATTTCTACAATGTATCTGTGACCCCATTGTGGTAGGTTCCCCTCACTTAAAGCCACTGGCACAGGAAGGCACAAACAGCAATAAAATATTGTCAGAAGTTATAATTCTTAATAAAGTAGCTTTTTGCTTTTATTTTCTGTATCCCTGTTGGAGAGATTTCACATTACTTCCTGTCTGACAGGAAGTGAGAGGAGATCTGCCCAACATGGACACAGACAGCAATAAAATCTGAAAGAGACTCAAATGAACATGTATGACAATATGACCCAGAACAACTATGCAGGTAAAGAACTCCATTGGCTATGTGTTTGGTCCAGGTAGGTGACTTACTAGTTGTGAAACCAAAAGGTGAGAAGGTCAGCCAAACAAGTAGCATCATTTGAAGGCGTGAATAATAATCATATACTGATTTTAGGTCCACTTCACCACACTTCCACAGCCCTTACAAGAATTTATTTCAGAGAGTTGAATTATTTAGCATTCCGTTAATATCTTGGATGCAACTCTTTAGAGACTGTGTGCATTTACCATAGGTATATTAACTAAAAAAAATGTATTTATTTTTTTTAAAGATGAAAAAAGTTATAACTTAACCGTCACAGTGGGAAATAATAATGCCATTTTCACCTGGACAAACAATGAAAATTGTAAAGTGATTGTGAATACCAGCTGCACTAACAGTAAGTATTTTGAATGATGAAACATTTCATGCTAGCTAAGGAGTACAGATAAGGATTGTCATTATCAAGGAGATGTAGATTTTACAAACTGGACATTTCTAGGGATAAATGCTAAATTATTCTGTTTCATGCTTAACCACTTTAGGACCAAAGGATTTTCCTGCTTTACGCCCAGGCCACTTTTTGCGATTCGGCACTGTGCGACTTTAACTGACAATTGCGCGGTGCTGCAACGCCGTACCCAAACGAAATTTACGTCCTTTTTTTCCCACAAACACAGCTTTCTTTTGGTGGTATTTGATCACCTCTGCGCTTTTCATTTTTTGCGATATTTATAAAAAAAAGCAACAATTTTGAAAAAATAACAATATTTTTCTACTTTGACAGTTAAAAAATATCCAATATATTCAATTTTTTCATAAATTTAGGCCAAAATGTATTTAGCTACATGTCTTTGACAAAAAATTCTCAATGAGAGTATTTTTAACCGCTTTAAGACCGGAAGATTTTACCCCATTCCTGACCAGGCCCTATTTTGCGATTTGGCCCTGCGTTACTTTAACGGACACTTGCGCGGTCGTGCAACGCTGTACCCAAATTAAATTTATGTCCTTTTTTTCCCAAATAGAGCTTTGCTTTTTTCTTTTTGCGCTATAAACAAAAAAAGAGGGACAATTTTGAAAAAATAACAATATTTTTCACATTTTTTTATATGAAATTCCCCCCCCCCCAAAAAAAAAATGTAAAAATCTAATTTTTTTTACATTTTAGGCCAATTTGTTTTCTGCTACAAAAAAAATCACAATAAGCGTATTTTGATTGGTTTGCGCAAAAGTTATCGCAGCTACTAACTACGGGAAATTTGTCATTTTTATTGTTTTTTTTAAACTAATAATGGCGGCGATCTGGCGGCAATCTGCGCGTTTTTTGCAGGAATGCGACATTGCGGCGGACAGATTGGACCCTTAACTGACATTTTTGACACTTTTGGGGGTACCAGTGACATTACTACATTAATCAGTGCTATAAATATGCACTGTTACTGTAAAAATGACACTGGCAGGGAAGGGGTTAACTTTTATTGGTGATCAAGGGGTTAATGTATGCCTGGTGCTTACTGACGTGTGTGGGGGGAGGGGACTGTGTGACACAGGCACAGATCGCAGGTTCAGCTATGCTGAATCCTGCAATCTGACCCTGCCTGTCACTTAGGAGATCCGCCTGCTTTGTTTACACAAGCCGGCGGATCTCCTCACTCGATCCCCGACGATCGGGGAAGAGCGGCGGTGATCACCGCCTCTCCTACCCTGGCCCGACTCCCGCTGTGACTGAATGCAGCGGGAGCGAGACTTCGGCGACAGTCCAGCGACATAGACCTACGTCGCTGGACGTTAACGAACCGCTTTGCCGCAGTAGGCTCAATGTGAGTGGTCGGCAAGTGCTTAAAGAGAAGCTTCAGTCTCCCCCCCCCCAAAAAAAAATTAAAAGTCAGCAGCTACAAATACTGTAGTTGCTGACTTTTTTTAAAAGGACACTCACTCCAGGGATCCAGCGCCGTCCTCACCTGGGCTGTTTTTTCAATGGTCTGTGTGTCCCCAGTGCCAGCATGTTTACATAGGGAAAAGGCTTCCCACTGCACTGTGCTTTCTAAATGGTGTCGCAGTCTTCAAGGGCCTGCAATGTGTCCCAGAAGGCTGCGGGCAAAGAGGTGGGGGTGAACTTCCGCTCATATCCCTTAGGCGTTCTGGGCAGGAGTGGGAATGAGTATCTGTCAAAACCAGGTACTCGCTCTCCCCAAAATTAAAAATTTCCAAAAGTAAATTTGCCCTTTAACAACATAACGTCTGCTCACGTTGCTGCTACTGCAGCAATGTGGCTCGTTATCGTCTAGCGATGTAGTACTACGTTGCTAGACTCCTCCCCCTGTAGGCAGCGCTCGCACGTTTTCAGTCACAGCGGGAGTCGGGCCAGGGGAGGAGCGGCGGCGATCGCCGCTGCTCTTCCCCAATCGTCGGGGAATCTAGTTTGGAGATCCACCCGCCTGTGTAAACAGAGCGGGCGGATCTCCTAAGTGACAGGGAGTGACAGATCGCAGTGTTCAGCATAGCTGAACATCCGATCTGTCCCTGACTCACTCAGTCACCTCCCCCCACACACGTCAGTAAGCACCAGGCATACATTAACCCCTCCCTCTCCAATAACATTAACCCCTTCCCTGCCAGTGTCATTTTTACAGTAACAGTGCATATATATAGCACTGATTACTGCAGTAATGTCACTGGTACCCCCAAAAGTGTCAAAAATGTCAGTCAAGGGTCAGATCTGTCCGCCACAATGTGGCAGTCCCGCAAAAAAAATCGCAGATTGCCGCCATTACTCGTTAAAAAAGAAAAACACCAAAAATGACAAAAATCTTTCCCTTAGATATTAAACGCAATAACTTTTGCGCAAACCAATCAAAATACACTTATTGTGATTTTTTTTACCAAACATAGGTAGCAGAAAACAAATTGGCCAAAAATTAAAAAACATTTGATTTTTACATTTTTTGGGGGGGAATTTCATATAAAAAAATGTTAAAAATATTGTTATTTTTTCAAAATAAATGCTCTTTTTTTGTTTATAGCGCAAAAAGTAAAAATCGCACAGGTGATCAAATACCACCAAAAGAAAGCTCTGTTTGTGGGAAAAAAAGAACGTAAATTTTGTTTGGGTACATCGTCGCACGACCGCGCAATTGTCAGTTAAACTCGCACAGCGCCGAATCGCAAAAAGTGGCCCAGACGTAAGACAGCAAAATCCTCTAGTGGTAAAATGGTTAAAGAAATTACATTCTTTTGTATATTATGCACATGGTGGTACAGGCCCACTTTGCTTAAGGACTACGTTCACTAAAAAAATAATAATAATAAATACACATCTTTTTGCTGATTAAAAAATGTGCATGTATTCTTTTATTTTACCCTGAAGCCTGTAAAGCATTGCACCTCTGATCAGCAAATCCAAGGTGCAGTGCAATGCCAGGATCCTGCAGACTCTCAGTCAGCTAACTGTCCATACTTCCAGTACAGGCAGACAGTCACTGCACTGCAGGACTAATCAATGAACTACGAGAATGCTCACCAGTGCCCTTGCAGTTTATTGAGAACAAAAAGTCGTCTGCCGCAGTTGGAGACAGTACTTGTAGTTCATTGATTCACAGGAAACTGTGAATAAATGACGCAGCCATGTGGGCAGGGCCCCGCATGGACGAGATGTGTTTGAAATGTGATAGAGGGTGCAGGGAGAAGATCCACCTCCCGCTGTCACAATGAGGAATTGGGGGAGTGCAGGCAGATGTGCTTTTGTAAAATGTTACACCCTAAAGACGGGTGTCACATGTAACATTTTACGAAAGGTGAACTTTTTCTTTAACTAGTTTTTGCCCACAGGAAGATTGACATTCCTCAGCACTATGCCCCTTACTTCATTTATGTTGGGCTCCAGTTTCTGAGACCATACTGCACTAAGGGTCCTTTCACACGGTCATTTTAGTTTTTTTATCCATTGATATCAGACACAGATGCACTTTTGTAGGGTCCGTTCCGTATGTCTGTTTTTTAACCATCCATTTGCGGATGAAAAACTGACATAATGTATGTCTATGGGATTGCGGATGTTAGCGGATGACATCGATGACATACGTTTTTGTGTCGGTTCCGTTTTTTTAAACGGAAAGCAAAATAGGGTTCTCTTCCATCTCAAAAAACGGAACTGAACGGAATCGACGCAAAACGGATGTCAGCGGATAGTCAATCGCTAACGTCCGCAATCCCATAGACATACGGACCGCCCGTGTGAAAGGACCATAACAGTGCTGATCTCACCCTGATTGGGTCCTGATCATTTAATCACCATGATAGCAAATCCCAGTGATCACATACAATGTTGTATGTATATATAGGTTTTCTACAAATATCTACCTGTCTGCTCAAGTGTATTTTGCCACGCACAGAGAACTGCATATTTACAACTGTTAAGATTAAGAAATAGAGTAGATGTATTTTAAGCTATAATGTAGGGATTTTTTACTTTCCCTGTACTTTTGTTAAAGTTTCACCATTTTGTGAAATGTATTGGAGTCAATGAGAAAGTGAAATAAATATGGATTCTGGTGGCCTTTTAGGGTGCAATCTTCTTTAAATAAGCCCTGAGGGTTACAGAAGCTCATTATTATTATTATTATTATTATTATTATTATTATTATTACTACTACTACTACTAAAAAAAGGCAAATAAAAAAAAAAAATAAAAGATGTAAAGTAACAGTATACATATGGTGGTCAAATACACAAAAATTTCAGCACTGGTACTTTTAGATGTGAGATTTTTAGGTTAGCTTTTTTCTACATAAACTGTAACTTAAGCTAGCATTAGGGAGTAGAGTAAGGGATAGGGGCTAGCGGGATAATTTAGAGGTTAACTAAGAATTAGGTAAAGTGATGGATAGAATTGCATTTTAATATTAGCTTAGCTGTTAAATAAGAAGTATGGAAATGAAAAAAAAGTAAACATGCATGCTCACCTAGGTAGATTAAGTATTGGTCCAATAGGTAATCTGTCCCCTGTTGCCTCTTAGACCAACAATGGAGTGATCACATGACCACTGATTGCTTGGTTCTTGATCTTCACTGAGCATAAAGTGGTGACTGTCTGTCACCGGCTCTCTGCCCTGCCCCTTCAGTACTCATTGAAGCACTGGGCTGTGCGGGGGGCAGGAGCATCTGGCTCAGGCTCAGGCTCACAGGCATCTGGGTGGATCCTAACCTTAAAGTCAAGATCTCTTGAGAGTCTGGGCTGGCTCAGTGATGGCTAAAAGCCTGCAGTTGGCTAAGTCTGGGTCACAGGAATGCAGAACTAAGTGCACTCCTGTGACCCAGAGGAGAAGTGGAGCAAAATGAGCTTTGGCCCCATGTCTCCTTTAAAGGATATCTAGTCCAGAGACCAAGTAGGGCAGAATGAGGCTGTATAAAACCAAAAATGAGTGCAGTGCTTCTGTAACCTCCCCATATTCCTTATATAGTGCAAATCATGTAAATGCTTATTAAAATAAACAGGTTAAATCCAACATATAAAAACTCCCTGAAGGGCAAAAATACATACAATGAAAACTGATATATACATAAAGTGCAATGTGTTCGTGAACTAATTTAGTATGATTAAGTGCAAATTGTCCATAAATCTGCTCTAATGAGCTAATTCTAAATCCAAACTAAAAAAAAAAAAAAAAAAAATCTCATCCAAGTGTTTATCCACTGTGATGTGAATGAAACAAATCCATAAAGCACATGTGTCAATCCTCCACCTATGAGATCTAAACGCTCACCTCACATTATGACCCCTGTTTTACCAGTGGGTCATAATCAGCTGTTCCCCTCTGGGGATATTGTTAGGTCTATGCAGCGATCTGTCTCCCCATATCTCCAATATTCTCCTGTCGGCTCTCAGTCACAGGAACGGATAGCGTAGGGCGATTCCAAATGAAAAAACTAAACGAAAGATCTAGTGCTCTCTGCGTGAATTTTAATCCCAAAACCAAGAAAAAAGTGGTACACTCACATAAATGAGCACTTAAGCAGTCCTAGCTGGTTCAAACATATCAGTAAAACTTCCAAGATGGCCGCGGGTTCAATTAAAAGGCTTCATCCCCTATACGCATATCGTCCCTGGGCATGGACTTCCAGAGCAGGGTTGAATGAGGCTGTAAGAAAGGTAGCAGCTTTGCTTCCATCATTTTGGCTGATATTGTTAAGTTTTCAATGGGCAAAGAGAAGTTTCCCCATTTGCATTGTGACTGTGTAGTAAAAAGAAAAAAAGACAAGAGAGAAAGCACCGCTATCTAAGTGTAGTGGGTGAAAAATACCATGAAGGAAGGAAATTGATAAGGTAACGGCCTCACATCTGAAGAACTTGGGTACCACATACCAATAGGTAGTCAGCAGGATGTCAAGCAGGGGGCTGTCTCCTCAGTATCTTTAATGGCCATAGGCACTCAGCAAAGTAAAAAAAAAAAAAAAGACAAGAGAGAGCGCACCACTCTCAATGTCACATTTGTGTGATAAAGCAGCTGGAAGTGGCCTAGATTATGTCACATGTGAGTGAGCGTGGCTGTGCGTTTCAGGCTCCTTTCACAAGCCAACCTGTTGGCATTGAATGCATGCAACAATAAAAATCTGACTATTTCTTTTTTTTTTTTTTAAATAACAAACTTGTTATGTTTACCTGCTCTGTGCAATGGTTTTGCACAGAGCAGCTCTGAGCCACCTCTTCTCAGGTCCCCCACCAGTGCTCTGGGTTCCATCCCCTCCCCACTTGCTATGGGGGCATGCGTGCTCAGCCCTGCCCCCTGCTCCCTCCTCATTGGCTCTGATTAATATCAACAGGAGCCATGCCTCATGTTGCTGTATCTGAGCCAATGAGGAGCGAGAGAGTCGAGAAAGCCTCGGCTCTTGTTCACATTTCTGGATCGAGATCAGGCTCAGGTATGTATTTAGTGGTGGCTGCGGTGGGGAGGGGAATGTTTACTTTACTGACAAAATGTCTGCCTTTACAACCACTTTAATTAAACAAATCATTGTCATCAACATGTACCCATTAACTGTCATTTGTATCAATTGAATTAGCGTGTTTTGTGAATCAATAAATGTTTATCCTTTGTCGAACAAGGTAATAGAACCATTCCTGGAGATGATAAAGTTTCTGGGTTGCAGCCTTACACAAACTACACTTGTAATTCAAGCGTATTGTACAATGGAGCACGTATAAAGACAGAATCACGAAATATAAGAACTAAGATTGCTGGTAAATATAAAACTTGTATCATATCTTTTCTTTTAATACACTGATTGTAATGAAGTTCTTATGTATTGTATTACACTATATTTCTGAGTGAACAGGAAAAGTCTGCTGTGTGAAATGCCAATAATAGGAGAGAGAAAAGGAGATAACTTTAATAAAAAGTGTATTAGTAAGTTTAACTAAAGCCAAAACTTTCTATTTTATTTGGATAGATTGAAAAGAAATCTGATGTTTTTTTTTTTTTTATTTCTCCATCTGTGCCCTATAGGGGAGATTTAGCTTCACTTCCTGTTCTGTAGACACAAAAGAAAGTGAGAAACAATCTCTTCAATATGGTTATCACCAGAGTGTTTCTATTAGAAGATTTCCCTTTTATTTCTGTTCTGGTGGCAACTTTTGTTTTTGCTCTAATTTTTTGTCTCAGTGATAATGAACACCAAGACGAATCCAGAGAATGTATCTCCCTAATAAGGACACAGACAGTGATCAAAACCCGACAGTGATTCTAACCTCTTACTACTCTATCCAAAACTAAAATAGAAGTTTGGACTTTAGATAAACTTTAGGAAATATATAATACCTATGTATAAATATTATCCATTAAATGTTGACGGGATCTTTTTAACTGTTTTTACAAACTTTTGGGCAAAATCAGCAAAATGAAAGCACCTGGAACCTCCTTTAGGGAATAGGAGCCTTGACTGCTGGAAGCATGGCATCACTGTGGGAACCTAAAAGGGAAGTTAAGTAGCTCCCTTAAGATTGGCTACAAAGACCTGAGGTGACTGGGTGGGGCCTGAACTCTAGGAAAAGGCTACGCTGGGGCACATCCAACCTCTCTGAGGAGATTCAGCCGTCACAAGAGTTGACCACCCTCCCGCCTGTTGTGATGTTTTGTCACGGCTTTATTGGTGTTTTTTACCTTGCCAGCAATTGATGTTGCTTTATGGGCTATGCCCTCAAGTTAAATTCTGGGGTCAGTCTAATGTCTGTCTGGCACTGATGGTAAGGACAGGCATCTTAGACTATGTGAGTTTATGTTTTATAGGTGCTCACAGTATAAGAGCCTATTCACACTGCCGCGACTTGTCAGCCTGACAAGTCGCGGTCGGTCGCGGTCCATTGAGTAGTACAGGACCCGTTCTAATAGGAGCGACACAAGTCGTTTCGACTTAGAAAAAGGGTCCTGTACTACTTTGGGGCGACCTGGGAGCGACTTGCATAGACTTCCATTATGTGAAGTCCCTGCAAGTCGCCCCCCGAAGTCGTGTCGCCTCAGTGTGATCCGGCTCTAACTGTGACTGGTATTGTTGTTAGGTACATTTGGAAAGTTGCTACTTTTGCAAAGTTCAATAAAGCTGTGGCCTTGCCCTATTTTCAACTTAATCAGCTTCTGTGTCTTTTTTGAGGGCAAAGTATTGGTTTATTAGTTGGTCATAAATGAGCCTATGCTTCTCAGCAGTCATGCATAGTGGCCCCTCTGCAATCTCTATAAATGGCAAACACCCACAATATACCTGGTAGCCTGAAACCAAGTCATCTTAGGCTATAGTTTTAGAGAAGAATTTTTATACATGGCAAGAAAGAGGTACTGTTGACTGAAACAATATAATGTTATTGGGTAATGCTGATTAACTGATTTATATGAAGTGTGTTTTTTAATGATTATAGGTCCACTTTAAGTAGCACTTTAACTGTAAAGGGTAAACTGTAAAGGGTAAGAGTTCTCCTACTGTACTAGGGTTTTTGCACATGAGCCGCCTATGTGTTCAGCATAACTACAGTCATATTTTCTCCAACCAGGCAGCCCAGGTGCAGTGTACAGCCTGTCATTACAATGAGGCCTCATTCAACCCCCTTTCACATCGGGGCGATTTGACATGCAATTTGACATGTCAAATCACAGCCTATTTCCGGCAATGGCACCATCTGAATTGGTGCAACGCCAACTTTGCAGCACCAAACCGATTTCATTAAAGTAGTTCCTGCACTTCTTTTGGCGACTTTGGGGACCATTTCAATAGACATCTTTCAAATCATCCCCAAACTCACAATGAAATGCGTGTTTGAAATTGTGTGAGTAAAGCTCAACTATTTCAAACCCTCCTCCAATGTGAATGAGGACTCATACCACGTGCAGAGACTTTCATTTTTCTGCATGCGTCCTGCAAGGGCACAAAAAAAAAAGTGTTTTCTATGTGCCCTGTTTACACCACAACACTGTTTTCTTCACAGAAAAGAAAACTGATGTGACATCAACACTTTGGTGTGAACAGGGCACATAACTGGCATGCATGAAAACTGATGTCAAACTGATGTAAACAGATGTCTCTGCAAATGAAATCTGCGCGGTTGTCATGCATGTATGATGTGAACGAGCCCTGACTGTGCGCCAATGTACTTGTGTATACAATTAGGCCTCGCTCACACCATATGTGCATAAAAACTGATGGAAAAACTAAGCAGATTTCACTTGCAGAGACACGTGTATCCATTTGTTTAATACGTGCGCTAATATGTATGCTGACATCAGTTTTCATGCACATTTTGTATGTGACCTGCTCACGTCACAATGTTAATTTTTTTATTTTTTTTTATTTGTTGAACTAGATGGACTTGTGTGTCTTTTTCCAACCTGACTAACTATGTTGATGTTATGTCAGTTTCATTTCCACGTAGAAAACTACATACAAGTTACAGATTTCTATGCATAAAAAATCTGCACGTGATACCAGTGTTGTGATGTGAACAAGGCACATAACAGAACGATTGTTTTATTTGAGCCCCTGTTAAAGAGGTTGTAAACCCTCTTGTATAACTTTTACCTATAGGTAAGCCTATATTAAGGCTTACCTATAGGTGCTATAAATATCTCCCAAACTTGCACCGTTTAGGAGATATTTACAGCGCAAACTGCCGATGACGTCATCGGCGCAGGCGCTCTGAGGGAACGGCCACCCGTGCCGTTCCTTCAGAGCTCGGTGCCGTGAACGGCGGCTCCCGCGCGCATGCGCGGGAGTGATGTAATCGCGCCTCCGGCCAATCAGATGGCCGGAGGACACGAACCCGGAAGCGGGACGGCAGGACATGTCGCCGTCCTGTCGCTGAGGTGGCGGCACGGCGGGGGCTTCGTTTTAAGGTAAGTACTACATAATGAGCTAGTATGCGATGCATACTAGCTCATTATGCCTTTCTCTTTACAGGGCTTTTTTTTTCTCGTTTTTTTTTTTTTTACTTTACTTCCTCTTTAAAGGCATGCAGAAAAACCAATGTCTCTGCACATGGTGTAAACGAGGCCTTACTATCATAAGCACAAATACAGGACACAAGCGTTTGCAAAGAATAGAATATTTCCTATTTTTTTTTAAACACTCGTAAGCTGTATTCATGTTTAGGGTAGCACCACCATATACAAAAGTACAGTGATGCATGCACAACCATTCATGTTATTGACAGGCAGTACACTGCACCTGCGCTGCCTGGGTGGAGGACTGTAGTTATGCTGAAGAGAATCAGGAATCCTGTGTGTAAGAGTCCCTATACAGCTAACCTACTCTTACTCATTCACACTTGTGTGACTCCAAAAGGTGTGCAGTTTCCATTGCAACTTTACATTGCGACTTTGATGCAACTTTGGTGTGACTTGGATGCGATTTTGGCTTTGGCTATTGCACATCTGTCACATTGATAACATTAAGATGCAACTTTCATGCGACTTTTAGGAGTTTACATTGCAGTCTGTGGCACTCAAGTCATATAAACGTCACATCAAAGTAGTGCAGAAACATTTTTAAAGCCGCTGCTAATTTAAGTTGCATAGATTTGAAGGCTTCCATTGAAAAACATAGGCTGCAACTTCTCATGTGACTTTATGCATCCAAAGTCGCATGACAAGTTGCAGAAATATGAATGGAGTCCAAATGCATTGCAGCAAAGCTGATGCCTACATGATTTATATTCTTCACCCACCTGTTAATGTAACTACATCAAAACTAGTGTCACTAAACTACTTTAGAGTCAGAACTGTAGTTCTTTTGTTCTGCATAGACGTAACATGGTGGCCTTTATTTTATTTCGAAGCTAAATAATTAATATGTTTTCAATATATTTTACCTCGCTTATACAGCACCTGGAAACGTGGAGACTTTTTTTTGTGAAACAACAAACACAACAATTAATTGTGAATGGGAACAGCCAAGTGTACTAAATGGACCATTGGCTGGATACAATATAACCTGTAGTAAGTATTTGGTAAAAAAAAAATATTGCTATTTCACTGTCAACCTATATATTAAACCAAATATTCTCAGAGGGGATTCAAGGACCCAAATACTAGATGTCCAAAGAGTGACTACTGAGCCTGCAAACTATTTTAATAAGGAACTCCGGAATAGGCAAAAATCATCCATTAGCACACCCCTTACACAAAACACTTAATTGTAAATACAATTTTGAAAATCCTTTACGAATGAGGAGAAAAGTCTAACTGAATTTTTAGGAAGTCATCTCTGTAATTCAAAAGATAAGAGCATCTGCCCTGCCAAGAAGGAGGTGTAACAGCAGGGATCACATCACATTCTCCCCCCTCTCTCTCTCTACAGGAAAAGGAAACTACACTTCCTATCAAACACAGGGAATTGTAGTGAATGTGGGTGGGTACATTAGGGATCGACTGATATCGGTTTTTCGTTGCTGATACCGATATTTTGGCCATTTCATATCGGTATCGGCCGATATGGGCCGATATTTTGAGCATTTAAAGTTTTGCAAAGTAAACACAATTTTCAACACAAATCTATTACTGAACATGTTAATGTTTGTTTATTAACATTTTTAACATTAACCACTTTGCCACTGCTCACTAGAGCTCTACTGCGGCAAAGTGGTTCGTTATCGTCTGGCGACTAGACCTACGTCGCCAGACACTACCCTTTCTCGGCGGCTCACTCCCACTGTATTCAGTCACAGCGGGAGTCGGGCCAGGGGAGGAGCAGCGGCGATCGCCGCTGCTCTTCCCCGATCATCGGGGAATCGAGTCTGGAGATCCGCCCGCTTGTGTAAACAAAGCGGGCGGATCTCCTAAGTGACAGGCAGGGTCAGATTGCAGGGTTCAGCATAGCTGAACCTGCGATCTGTCCCTGTGTGACTCAGTCACCTCCCCCCACACGTCAGTAAGCACCAGGCATACATTAACCCCTCCCTCTCCAATAAAATTAACCCCATCCCTGCCAGTGTCATTTTTACAGTAACAGTGCATATGTATAGCACTGATTACTGTAGTAATGTCACTGGTACCCCCCAAAGTGTCAAAAATGTCAGTCAAGGGTCCGATCTGTCCACCGCAATGTCGCAGTCCCGCAAAAAAAAAAAACGCAGATCGCCGCCATTACTCGTTAAAAAAAAAACACCAAAAATGACAGAAATCTTTCCCGTAGTTAGTAAACGCAATAACTTTTGCGCAAACCAATCAAAATACGCTTATTGTGATTTTTTTTTACCAAACATAGGTAGCAAAAACAAATTAGCCTAAAATTTATACATTTTTTTGGGGGGGAATTTCATGTAAAAAAATGTGAAAAATATTGTTATTTTTTCAAAATTTACTCAATTTTTTTGTTTATAGCACAAAAAGTAAGTCATCAAATACCAACAAAAGAAAGCTCTGTTTGTGGGAAAAAAAGGACGAAAATTTCGTTTTGGGTACGGCGTTGCATGACCGCGCAATTGTCAGTTAAATTTGCACAGTGCCGAATCGCAAAAAGTGGCCCAGACGTAAGACAGCAAAATCCTCCGGTGGTAAAGTGGTTAAAGGATCATTTTTCACACCTTAACTGCATGAAAACTGATAGGAAAACCGTACTTGCAGGGACATCAGTTTCACATCATCTGATTGTGGATGATGCATAAACTGCTGCAGTAGTGCACTCACTCACTGCAATGAGTTTAAATCACTACTGCAGTGCAGTCAGTGCAAAACTGCTAGAAAAAAGCTAGACAAACAGCTAGACAGTGGATTGGAGTCAGGGGACTACCGCTGCAGTAGTGCACTCACTCACTGCAATGATTTTAAATCACTACTGCAGTCAGTGCAAATTAAACTGCTAGAAAAATAGCTAGACAACAACAAACAGCTAGACAGTGGATTGGAGGAGTCAGTGGACTACTGCTGCAGTAGTACACTCACTCACTGCAATAATTTTAAATCACTACTGCAGTGACTGCACTGCAGTAGTCATTTAAAATGATTGCAGCAGTGAGTGGCACACAATTGCAGAAGTAGTCCACTGACTCCATTTCACTGTCTAGCTTTTTTTCTAGCAGTTTTGCAGAAAAAAAGCTAGACAGTGGAATGGATTGGAGTGGAGAGGACACTAGTACTATACTACTACACTTTCAATACTCCCAGTTAAGTAATATTATAGTGCAGAAAGCATAACATTTCAGCATGTTCACCAGTTACCTTTGGTGGCTGGCTGGCTTGCACACTGTGGTGGGTGGCTGGCCGGCACCCCTTGGTGGGTGGCTGGCTGGCTTGCACCCTTTGGTGGGTGGCTGGCTGGCTGGCTGGCACCCTGTGGTGGGTGGCTGGCTGGCACCCTTTGGTGGGTGGCTGGCTGGCACCCCGTGGTGGGTGGGTGGCTGGCACCCTGCGGTGGGTGGCTGGCTGGTACCCTGTGGTGGATGGCTGGCTGGCACCCTTTGGTGGGTGGCTGGCTGGCACCCTGTGGTAGTGGCTGGCTGGCTGGCACCCTTTGGTGGGCAGCTGGCTGGCACCCTATGGTGGGTGGGTGGCTGGCTGGCTGGCACCCTGTGGTGGGTGGCTGGCTGGCACCCTTTTGTGGGCAGCTGGCTGGCACCCTATGGTGGGTGGCTGGCTAGCTGGCACCCTGTGGTGGGAGGCTGGCTGGCTGGCACCCTGTGGTGTAGTGGGTGGCTGGCTGGCACCCTTTAGTGGCTGGCAGGCACCCTTTGGTGGGTGGCTGGCTGGCACCCTGTGGTGGGTGGGTGGCTGGCACCCTGTGGTGGGTGGCTGACTGGCACCCTGTAGTGGGTGGCTGACTGGCTGGCACCCTTTGGTGGGTAGGTGGCTGACTGGCACCATTTGGTGGGTGGCTGGCTGGCACCCTTTGGTGGGTGGCTGGCTGGCACCCTTTGGTGGGCAGCTGGCTGGCACCCTATGGTGGGTGGGTGGCTAGCTGGCTGACACCCTGTGGTGGGTGGCTGGCTGGCTGGCACCCTTTGGTGGGCGGCTGGCTGGCACCCTATGGTGGGTGACTGGCTAGCTGGCACCCTGTGGTGGGTGGCTGGCTGGCTGGCACCCTGTGGTGTAGTGGGTGGCTGGCTGGCACCCTTTGGTGGCTGGCTGGCAGGCACCCTTTGGTGGGTGGCTGGCTGGCACCCTGTGGTGTGTGGGTGGCTGGCACCCTGTGGTGGGTGGCTGACAGGCACCCTGTGGTGGGTGGCTGACTGGCTGGCACCCCCCTTTGGTGGGTGGGTGGCTGACTGGCACCCTTTCATGGGTGGCTGGCTGGCACCCTTTGGTGGGTGGCTGGCTGGCACCCCGTGGTGGGTGGGTGGCTGGCACCCTGTGGTGGGTGGCTGGCTGGCACCTTTTGGTGGGTGGCTGGCTGGCACCCTGTGGTAGTGGCTGGCTGGCACCCTTTGGTGGGCAGCTGGTTGGCACCCTATGGTGGGTGGCTGGCTGGCTGGCACCCTGTGGTGGGTGGCTGACTGGCTGGCACCCTTTGGTGGGCGGCTGGCTGGCACCCTGTGGTGTAGTGGCTGGCTGGCTGGCACCCTGTGGTGGCTGGCAGGAACCCTTTGGTGGGTGGCTGGCTGGCACCCTCTGGTGGGTGGCTGGCTGGCACCCTGTGGTGGGTGGCTGACTGGCACCCTGTGGTGGGTGGCTGACTGGCTGGCACCCTTTGGTGGGTGGGTGGGTGGCTGACTGGCACCCTTTGTGGTGGGTGGCTGGCTGGTACAGGCCCAGGGACTGTGGCTGGCTAGCTGGTACAGGCAGGGCCTGTGGCTGGCTGGCTGGTACAGGCCTGTGGGTGTGTGGGTGGCTGGCTGGCACCGGGCAGCTGTGGGTGGGTGTATGTATGGCGGCTGTGTTAAACACACTGTGTGCACTGTACACTGCACTGTCACTCACTGTCCCGAGACTCCCTGACTCCAGTCTAGGCTGTGGGAGGCGGCCTAAGAAGGCAGAAGCTGTCCCAGTGCGCGGAGACGCGTGGCACAACATACGCAATGACGTCACAACAATTTCGGCAATATCGGTAGCCTCCAGGGCCGATTCCGATATAGCGGAGAAAGTGCATATCGGCCCTCGATATATCGGCCTTGCCGATAATGGGTCGATCCCTACTGTACATGTTGTATGTGTACTCACCCGCTTCAGCATAAACTATGCCCCCTCATTCTCCAGCCTCTGGCCACAACAGAAGATAAACTAATTATCCTGAAATGCTGTTTCAACCACCTGGCCTCCAGAAGGGTTTAGCCCAATTCATGAATTGGCCATTGTTTGCTATTCAGCACTGCGCTACTTTAACTGGCAATTGTGAGGTCATGCAACACTGTACGCAAATACAATTTATATCAATTTTTTCACATAAAGCTTTCTTTTGGTGCCATTTAATTACTACTGTTTTTTTTTTCTTTTTTTCCCTTTTTTAAATGAAAAAAGACCAACTATTTTGGAAAAAAAACATGTTTTTATTAGTTTCTGTTATACAATTTTGCAAACAAATAGTCTTTCTATATGAATGACTATTGAATGACTATTGAAGATGTAGTCTGCTAAAAATAACCAAATCAGTGTATTTTATTTAGTCTGTAGGAAAGTTATAGAGTATTTATGATCCCCCTGGCCTGTCAGGTACCCAGCCTTGTGCCCTGTCTCCCTCTCCCTTCCCCACGGGGGGCTTTGTAACTGGGGTGCCTGGCGTCCTAAGGGGGTGGCAATTGTACCTTGTTTCTTGCTGGTTCTAGTTGTGGATCCTTGAGACCTTCATTTTGGGAGTCACTGGCCGCATGGCACGCCGTGGGCGCTGCCATCTTAATTGTTTTTTCCCACAATTATAGGAAAATAAAGAAATAAAATATTTTTTTGTTCACATTTTTTAACATACTGTCACCAGTGCAGTACAGTTTCACCATATGACTGGTGTGGCAGTGATCAGGGGTACTGACTGATGACAGTAAATGACATGTAAAAAAAAAATATTTTTTGTATTTTTTTTTTCAAATTTTTACTATTTTGTTTTTTACATAATGTCATCAGAGGAGTTCAGAGTCATCATAGTGACTGTATACTACTCTGGGAGGTTGATCAGGATTTTTTTACCCTGTTATTGCTTATAACAGTGAAGATCACTGTTACAAACAATAGTTTTAACTGACAAGAATGGCTTTTATTAATGACAGCCTGCTTACCATTGTAATTCTGTGACTGGCTACAGCTAATTAAATGGCCAGGTACCAAGTAATATTTGTTGGCTAATCACAGCTTCCACAGCAATGGAAGCAATTCATGACAGTTTTGCTTACATGTAATCATGTGATTGCTATGATTGGTCATAGCGATCACATTATACCCCAGCAGTTCACATCAGTTGGGTCCCTAGCACTGTGATCTGCTGTGTTCACAAGAGGGTGCGCCAGTGCACATGTGCTGAGCGACGTATCAGTACGTCGATCAGCCTGAAGCTGCTGTCTGCCCGCAGTAATTGTACTATGGGCAGGCAGCAAGTGGTTAATTCAAATCTGTAAAGAGAAGCGCACGCAACCTCAGGCAATAACGCTTTATTAAAGGACAAAAACACAGTACATTGGAATTGCACTCACACTTTTCCTTTAAGACAATCACTTTACAGCATTCCAATAGGAGCTACTCGCTCCTCCCGTCCCTCCTGATGGTGACTCTGCGGTCTCCTCATCCGCAGCTACCGCCGCTGTATCCCCGCTCTCCTTCACTTCCTGTGTTGCCTAGTCACCGGATGCTGGTTCCAGTGCGCCTGCGCACTATACCGACATAATCAACGGCGCCTCAGGAGAGCCTCAGCCAAAGCCGGAGCCACAAGTTGTTCGGAGCTACGAGGTGGGGGATTCAAGACACGGGTGCACTGCCTCTGCTGTTGCTATGGACATATAGCAGAGGCAGTGCACCCCCCCCCCCCCCAGTGGAGTGAGAGAGGAGCAGCAGCAACCAGGACATTTCAGCTTAAAAGCATACAAACAAAGGAGGTGAACACATGGACAGCGCCATGGGCTGATGAAGTACTCCTCTTTGTACTTGTTGTACATCAGCATGTGCAGGATCTGTTCTTTTTGATTAGCAAGTGGTTAATCACTAACTAACTATAGACATATGCCCATAATTAGATTTCTTATCCACAGTTTCTGCTGCTTGTATTCTTACATGTGATCACATTCCTGGCCACAATACGACAGAAACAAAGTGTCAGGACATGCTGGATTACAGTTAACTAAATATGCGCATGTGATGAAAGCCAGCATTTGGTCCTGCCCCTTTATTGCTGTTCAGTGGGGCCAGGGATGAGTCATCAGTTGCTATGACATGGGCAAATTAAAATTGTTTCTGGCCATAACTGAGTTTCAGTGAAGCATTAATAAAGTAAAAGAAACCATTTGAGGTGGGTAGAAATGAATATCACGTAACATGCAATACAATTTTCTGAAAAAATATTCATGAAAAAATAACAATATCACATGTATGCAATACTTCATTTTGAAACGCAAACATATTTAATGAAAAAAAATGTCTCTATCGTCCATTGACAGACGCAGCCTCCATTTTCATTAGCCATTGGGTTATGCTGCCCCCTGCAGAAATAGTTCTAGGCAGCAAAAATTTAAATCTCCACTCCACGGGGCTGTCCCCACAGGCATAACCCACACACCTCAGCAAACCAGTTTGTTTCTGCCTAGAGAAGGAGTAGGACCTCGGTTTCTTGCTGGGACTTCGGTCTCAGTTTTTTATTCTTTACGGAATATTTTGTTTTATTTCTTTTTGCTCACTTACTGAACTGAACACTCCTGGTGATCTGCAAGCAATGCCAGCTAGGGTTTTGCACTGGATAATCTAGATCCTTAAGGTCTCCCCAGCCTGGCCTACGAGCTTGAGCAGGTTATATTCCCACACTAGGCCTCGTCACGACAGTGCCCCTTTCCAGATGGGGATGAGCCTGCGAGCAGATGCCTTACTGGGACGCTGCGACCTGGAACGCCCTGAGTCGCAGCGTACCCCTCGGCTGGCAGCACCCCCACTTCGGGTGGGAGAATGTCTGCCCAGAGCGGAGCCCACCCGGTCCATGGTATGGTGAGTAAATGTGAACCCCCTTGCCCCTGGTGGTCTTGGGGGGATGTGGGCCCTCTCCTGGGGATAATAGGACCCGTAATTCCTAAAAGATCCCCCTGGCCTGTCAGGTACCCGGCCTTGTGCCCTGTCTCCCTCTCCCTTCCCCACGGGGGGCTATGTAACTGGGGAGCACCTGGAGTCCTGAGGGGGGTGGCAATCGTACCTTGTTTCTTGCTGAGTCTGGTTGTGGATCCTTGAGGTCTTCATTTTGGGAGTCCCTGGCTGCATGGCACGCCGTGGGTGCCGCCATCTTAAGTGTGGGCAATGTATAATATTTTTCCCATTGACTTGTATAGGGCAGCTATTTTCCCAGAGCTTCCTATTTAATTGCATTGGCAATCATTTTTGTGTTGTCCTATTGTACTACACGGGCAGTGTGACCTTTCACATCCAGGCCGAGGTAACTTCCTGTGATTCTACTTCCTCCTGCACAGACCTATGAGGTGGGTTTACTGTGGAGGTGGTACAGTACTGGGGTCTTTGTGGGCATATCCCTGCACACTCTGCTGTTAGTGTATATTTAACCGCTTGCCGACCGCCGCAAGTACATATACTGCGGCGGTCAGCCCCGGCCAGGCAAAGTGACGTACCGGTACGTCACTAGCCTGTGAGCCAATAACGGGCGAGCGCGCCGCCGGAGGCACGCTCCCGCCCTGGCTCATTCCCTAACAAGTCCGCGCGTATGACCGGCGGACCCGATGTCACTCGCGATCGTCCGCTGTGAAGGGAGAAAGGCAGGCGGCTAATGTAAACAAAGCCGCCTGTCATTCTTCCCTGTGTAACAGCAGAGATCTAACGGCCCTGCTATGTAGGACTGTTGATCTCTGCTGTTACATGAAAAGCCACATCCCTGCACAGTTAAAAACACGCCCCTAGGGACACACTTAACCCCTCCTTCCCCAATAAAGTTAACCCCTTCCCTGCCAGTGTCATTTTTACAGTAACAGTGCATATGTATAGCACTGATTACTGTAGTAATGTCACTGGTCCCCCCAAAAGTGTCAAAAATGTCAGTCAAGGGTCCGATCTGTCCGCCGCAATGTCGCAGTCCTGCAAAAAAAAATCGCAGATCGCCGCCATTACTCGTTAAAAAAAAAAAAATTACAAAAATCTTTCCCTTAGTTAGTAAACGCAATAACTTTTGCGCAAACCAATCAAAATACGCTTATTGTGATTTTTATTTTACCAAACATTTGTAGCAGAAAACAAATTGGCCAAAAATTTTAAAAATTTAGATTTTTACATTTTTTTGGGGGGAATTTCATATAAAAAAAATGTGGAAAATATTGTTATTTTTGCAAAATTGTCACTCTTTTTTTGTTTATAGCGCATGATAAAAAAATCGCACAGGTGATAAAATACCACCAAAAGAAAGCTCTATTTGTGGGAAAAAAAGGACGACAAATTTGTTTAGGTACAGCGTCGCATGACCGAGCAATTGTCCGTTAAAGTCACGCAGTGCCGAATCGCAAAATACCGGTAGGGCCTGGTCAGGAAGGGGGTAAAATCTTCCGGGGCTTAAGTGGTTAAGGGGGACTTTGCAGACTGATGCGATCGGCGGTGGGAACGGCGATCGGCACTTCTTAAAGTGACAGTACTCCGTTTTTATGTTACTTTGATTATGTAAATTCACCCTCAGACCCACTCAGTGCGATACCCAGACCGCCCGGATCGCAGTCGCTGGCCGCGATTTTAGCAGCTCTGGAAGCCTGACAAAAAAAGTTGATTTTGTCATAAAAAAGTTACAAGCCGAAAACGCTGCCTTCTCCATCATTGATGGAGTCCTCTAAATCAGAGGCTGATATGGTCGCCACCTGAGGGGTAGATGTCCTCGCAATCGGATGATGAAGAGGACCTGTCTTTTCAGCTGCAGTGCGGGGAACGTGCTTTGGTGGAAGCCCTGATTGTTTCAGTGAGGGAAACTTTAAAATTGGCAGATAAGCCCACGCCACCGGTGTCCTTTGGTTCCCGCAAAACCCAAAATTTTGGCAAGGTTTTCCCTTGTCCCAAGACTTTTCATGATATTGTGAATGACCAATGGTGGCGTGTTAAGCACGTGCTAGTGGTGCCTAAGCACTTTAAACGCCGGTACCCCTTTGCTGATACGGTCTCCAACCATTGGACGGTGCCGCCTAAGGTAGTCCATCCTGTTTCCAGGTTGAACAAATCTACTATTGTGCCTGTTAAAGATTCCCCGTTTTTTACGGATTGGGTGGACAGGCGGGTGGAATCCCTTTCCCTCCATCTTCACGTGTTGGCGGGTTCCATTTTAAAACCGGTCTTTGTGTCTTTTTTAGTATCACAGACGGTTATGGAATGGATTAATGTTCTGAAAGGGAACTTGGACCATGACGTAGTTCCCCCAGAGTTGATGGAACTTTTGGACCAGATGGCTCAGGCCCTGGTGTTCCTGTGTGATGCGTCCCTGGATGGCCAGAGTTTGACTGAAGAGCTGGTCGGCTGACCAGGCTTCTAAAAAAGCCCTGACAGATCTCCCTTTTCTGGTAAACCGTTCAGAGCTTCTGGAGGGACTAAGAAGCACTGGGGCAAGTCCAAGGCCAGTCAGCCCGGTTCTAAGGACAAGTCTTCTTCAGCATGAAGGGGCGCCCTCACCCGTTTCTGGGGTGGGGGGACGTCTGCGCTTCTTTCAGGAACCCTGGACTTCTTTTGTTCAAGACAAATGAGTTTGCAAACTGATTTGTTCCGGGTATAAGATAAAATTTTGGTCCCGGCCGGGGGACAGGCTTTTTCAGTCAAATCTTCTCCTGTCTCCAGAGCATTTGAAAGATGTCCGGGAAGCTGTGCAGGATCTCCTGGCTCAAGGAGTGATCGTGCTGGTTCCTCTGCAGGAACACTCTCAAGGTTTCTATTCAAACCTGTTCACAGTGCCCAGAAAGGAGGGCAAGGTGCATCCAATCCTGGATCTCAAGGCTCTGAACCGCTTTGTGCGGGTGCAGAAGTTTTCGAATGGAGTACATTCGGTCAGTGGTGGCATCCTTGAATCAGGGGGATTTTTTGGCCTCCATCAATATCAAAGATGCTTATTTGCACGTACCCATAATCGAGGGACATCAGCGATTCCTTTGCGGTGTCAGAGGAGCACTTTCACTTTGTGACATTACCCTCCACTCCCAGAGTTTTTACCAAGGTCCTGGCCCCGCTGCTGGCCTTGTTACGACAGAGAGGAATCTCAATTTTGGGATATCTGGACGATCTCCTGTTGCAAGCAGAATCTCATTTGGATCTGTTGTTCAACATCTCAATTACAGTTCAGACCCTTCAGGAATTCAGGTGGAAGATCAATTTCAAGAAATCTGCTCTGTCACCATCCGTACGGGTCACTTATCTGGGGCTGACTATTGATTCTGCACTAGCGAGGGTTTTTCTCCCCTTGGAAAAGCTTCAGAAGTTGCAAAGGGTGATCAGGTTGCTGATGGAAACCGATCAGGCCTCCTTGCGGGCCTGCGTGAGGACCCTGGGCCTGATGGTATCCACCTTCAAAATGGTCCTATTTGCTCAGTCTCACTTAAGGCCTCTGCAGAATGGAACAGGGACCCTCGGTCATTAGACCAGAAGATTAGTTTGAGCCATCTTGGGAAGTTGGCGGCCAAGGAGGTGGCTGAGATTCTGGTTTGGGCGGAAGACAATGTTCCGGCTCTTTTCGCAGTCCATATCCTGGGTTTGGAGAATTGGCAAGTGGATTACCTGGATCGTCAGCTGCTGGATCAAGGGGAATGGTCCCTTCATCCAGAGGTGTTTCATCTCCTGTGTGTCCAGTGGGGGACTCCGGAGGTGGATCTGTTTGCGTTTCGCCTCAACAGGAAAGTCCAGCGGTTTGTGGCCAGGTCTTGGGAACCTCTGGCCAACGCCACAGATGCTCTAGTGGCTCCTTGGAGCCAGTATCGGCTGATTTATGCCTTCCCTCTGCTCGTACTCCTGCCGAGGTTTCTTCGCTGGGTGGCGGTGGAAGGCATTCCGTTCTTTCTGGTAGCCTCAGACTGGCCTCGGCGGTCTTGGTATGCAGACCTGGTAAAAATGGTTGTAGATTCTCCATGGAGACTTCCTCTGCGGGAAGATCTGCTGTCTCAGGGACCGATCTTCCATCCTGCTTTATGGTCGCTGGCTTTAACATCTTGGCTGTTGAAAGCAAGGTGTTGAGGGATAGAGGCCTTTCTGACTCGGTGATTCCTACCCTTTTGAAGGCCAGGAAGTCGACGTCAATCATTGTACGTGGAAATCGTACATTTCATGGTGTGAATCGCTGCAGCTGCACCCTCGCTTGTTTTCTATAGCTGGGGTTTTGGCCTTTTTACAAAAAGGGGTTGAGCAGCGGTTGGCCTTTGGCACTATCAAGGGCCATGTCTCGGCTTTGGCTATTTACTTCTAATGTCCGTTGGCTACTAATAACTTGATTCACATTTTTATTCAGGGGGTGCATCATTTGGCTCCTCCTAGGAGATCCCTGTTGCCTCCGTGGGATCTCAATCTGGTTTTGTCTGTTCTTCAAAAGCCTCCTTTTGATAATATTAGAGAGATCTCTATGCTTTCCTTGTCACAGAAGGTTGCCTTCCTTGTGGCTGATACTTCTGCTCGCAGAGTATCTGAATTGGCGGTGCTGTCATGTCGTTTGCCTTATTTAGTGGTCCACAGAGATAAAGTGGTTCTCCAACCTAATCCGTCCTTCCTCCCTAAGGTGGTGTCGGATTTTCATTTCAATGAAGACATCGTGTTGCCTTCCTTATGTCCTAAGCCTAAGCATCCCAAGGAGATTGCCACTCTTGTGGTTCAGGCGATAAAAGTTTATCTGACGGTTACTGAGTCTTTTCGGAAGTCGGACTCTCTCTTTGTCTTCATGGACGGACCGGTTGGACGAAAGGTTTGGCTGCGTCTGCTGTGACCATATCAAGATGGATCAGGCAGACGGTTGTTTAGGCTTATTCAATTAAGAGTTAGGTTCCTCCTTTCCCTGTGAAGGCTCATTCTAGAGTGCCTCTTTTCGCCGTCAGGCCTCTGTTGTCAAGTTTGTAAGGCAGCGTCGTCTGTACACACTTTTACTAAATATTACAAGGTAGATTTGTTGATGCCTCTTTTGGCCACAAGGATTTGCAGGCTGCTGTTTCGTAACTGAATGTTTTTGTCTTTTTTTGCCTGGGTGAGCTCTTGTTGTTTTGATTGAGCTTCCTGTTACCCAGTTGGCTACGTTTAGCCTTTGGAGTTTACATTACTATCTGGTTGCGTTCTTCCCACCCCTCATACCTACACTGCTTTGGGACGTCCCAATGGCTAATGAAAATGGAGGCTGCGTCTGTCAATGGACGATAGAGAAAAAAAGATTTTTGTAAGATCTTACCGTAAAATCTGTTTCTCTGAAGTCCATTGACAGATGCAGCACCCACCCCTCTGCTATGGGGGTGTTTTTTTGTCTCTTCTTCACTGCTTACAACTAAACTGGTTTGCTGAGCAGAGGGTGTGTGGGTTATGCCTGTGGGGACAGCCCCGTGGGTGTGGAGATTTCATTTTTTCCTGCCTAGAACTACTCCTGCAGGGGGCAGCATAACCCAATGGCTAATGAAAATGGAGGCTGCGTCTGTCAATGGTCTTTAGAGAAACCGATTTTACGGTAAGATCTTACAAAAATCTTGTTTTTCAGTGGTACATACTGCCCTTCTTTCCACTTTTGCTTCATGCAGGCACCGTGAGCAACGTTTAGGATATATTCACAGCAGATGCGGTGGGACTGCATTGCGTGGCTATTGAAGTGCAGTCCCACTGCATGACACGGCAAAATGCCTTGTTTCCTTATGTACCCAGTTCACACCACTGTGTTGCATTAGAAAATAATATAGAGCAGTGCTAAAATGATTATACAGCCCACTGACAGTGTATAAATAATCAACATATATACAGTGGGTAAAATAAGTATTGAACACGTCACCATTTTTCTAGGTAAATACAAAAGTGTTATTGCCATGAAATTTTCACCACATGTTGGTACAACCCATGCTATCCATACATACAAAGAAACCAAAACAAATAAATTCAGAAATTAAGTTTTGTGTAATAAGATGAAATGACAGAGGGAAAATGTATTGAAAACGCTAACTGGAGTTTATTTAATACTTCGTACAAAATCCTTTGTTGGTAATGACAGCTTCAAGACGCCTCCTGTATAGAGAAACTAGAGTCTTCAACTCTTGAAGGTTCCGTCAGCCTCTTCTATGCACTCTGATCTTTAGTTCTTTCCATAGATTTTCTATTGGATTTAAGTCAGGTGATTGGCTGGGCCATTCTAGCAACTTCATTTTCTTTCTTTGAAACCAATTGAGAGTTTCCTTGGCTGGTAGATCCTGGTAGATGAAAGATTTTTATCAAGAATGTCTTGGTACATTTTTCCATTCATCCTTCCTTCAATGATTTGAAGTTCGCCAGTATTATATGCTTCACTGTTGGTATGGTGTTTTTGGGGTGATGTGCAGTGCCATTTGACCTCCAAACATGGTGTGTATTATGGCATCCAAAGAGTTCAGTTTTGGTCTCACCTGACCAGACTATATTCTCCCAGTATTTCACAAACTTGTCTAAATGTTGTGCAGCAAACTTTAAAAGAGAAGCATTGTAATTGTTTGTTTTTTTTTAGAATCATACTAACCTAGCTAGATGAAGCATCGGTCTGATGCTGCATCTGTACCCCGCCGGCTCTAACACTGAGAACCGAGAGATCAAACACCGCCAATCGCTCAGTTCTTAGAGCTCCCTGAGCCGTCAGTAGTCGGCTCTCTGCTCTGCCCCCCTCCCCAAAACTCACTGGAATGCTGGGCTGTGGAGGGGGCAGGAGCTGCCGGTTTGGGCTCTCAATGGCTCGCTGAGATGGGTACCAGTCCAGGCAAGTGGTCTCGATCTTTCCCGAGCCTGGTTCACTCTGAGATGTCAGCCAACTGCAGACTTCAGGCCGCTGCCTGCTGAAAACGTGTCACAGGAGTGCAGAATGGTGTGCTCTCCTGTGATCCACAGGAGAAGTACATCCAAATGAGCTTTGGCTGTACTTCTCCTTTAAACGAGCTTCAGCCTGCTTTTTCTTCAACAATGGAGTCTTACGTGGTTAGCGTGGATACAGGCCATGGTGGCTGAGTGCATTACTTATTGTTTTCTTTGAAACAATTGTTCCTGCTAATTCCAGATCTTTCTGAAGCTCTCCACAAGTGGTCCTTGGCTCTTGGACAACTCTTCTGATAATACCTTTAACTTCTCTGTCAGAAATCTTGCGAGGAGCACCTGGTCTTTGCCGGTTTATGGTGAAATTATGTTCTTTCCACTTCCGGATTATGACCCCAACAGTGCTCACTGCAACATTCAGAAGTTTTGAAATTCTTCTGTAACCAATGCCATCAGAATGTTTTGCAACAATAAGGCTGCAAAGGTCTTGAGAGGGCTTTTTGCTTTTAGCCATCATGAGATGTTTCTTGTGTGACATCTTGGTAATGAGACACCTTTTTATAGGCCATCAGTTGAGACTGAACCAGCTGATAATAATTTGCACTGACAAGGGGCAGGGTTGCTTTCTAACTACTGATAGATTTCAGCTGGTATCTTGGCTTTCCATGCCTTTTTGCACCTCCCTTTCTTCATGTGTTCAATGCCTTTTCCCTGTGTCAGTCCATTTTATTACACATAGCTTAATTTCTGAACGTATTTGTTGTGGTGAAAATTTCATTACAATGGCACCTTTATACACTGCTCAAAAATTAAAGGAACACTTTGAAAACACATCAGATCTCAATAGGAACACATATCATGCTGGATATCTGCAGTGATATGGACTGGGTAATGTGTTAGGAATGAAAGGATGCCACATGGTTTGATGGAAATGAAAACAGTGAACCTACAGAGGGCTGAAATCAAAGATGTCCCAAAAATCAAAGTGAATAAATGATGCAGCAGGCTAGTCCAGTTTGCAGAAATTTCATTGCAGCAGCTCAAAATGGTACTCAGTAGTTTGTATGGCCCCCACATGCTTGTATGCATGCCTGACAGCATCGGGGCATGTTCCTAATGAGACGACAGATGGTGTCCTGGGGTATTTCCTCCCAGATCTGGACAAGGGCATCACTGAGCGCCTGAACAGACTGACGTGTTCTATTGGATTTAGTTTCAATGGTATCAATTCCTTCATCCTCCAAAACTGGCTGCATACTCACACATGAGGCCGGGCATTGTTGTGCACCAGGAGGAACCCAGGACCCGCTGCACCAATGTAGGGTCGGACAATGGGTCCAAGGATTTCATCCTGATACCTAATGGCAGTCAGGGTGCCATTGTCTAGCCTGCAAAGGTCTGTGCTTCCCTTCATGGATATGCCTCCCCATATTTAGGGGGAACCTGCTCTCATATGTGAAAAGCAGAGGGCACCAGTGCGGACCTGCCAATTCTGGTGTTCAATGGCAAATGCCAATTGAGCTCTAAGGTGCCGGGCAGTGAGCACAGGAACCACTAGAGCAGGGGTAATGAATTAAAATTCAAGGAGGTCCGGTCGCTAAAATTTTCTTTGGGCCGAGGTCAGAATCTGAAGTCTGTGCTATGATTTAGAAAGATGGGCAAAACAAAACGTGTCCATCAGCGTTGCTCTTAACATAAAATATGCCCATTAGAGTGCCCCTTAACATAAAATGTGTCCATCAGCGTGACCCTTAACATAAAATAAGGGAAACGCTGATGGCCACATTTTTTGTTGGGGGGCACTCTGATGGGCACATTTTATGTTAGGGGGCACTCTGATGGGCATATTTTATGTTAAGGGGCACTCTGATGGGCACATTTTATGTTAGGGGGCACTCTGATGGGCAAAACAAAATGTGTCCATCAGCGTTGCTCTTAACATAAAATATGCCCATTAGAGTGCCCCCTGACATAAAATGTGCCAATCAGAGTGACCCCTAACATAAAATTTGTCCATCAGCGTGCCCCTTAACATAAAATATGCCCATCAGCCTGTCCCTTAGCTTAAAATTTGCCCATCAGCGTGACCCTTAACATAAAATGTGCCCATCAGTGTGACCCTTAACATAAAATAAGGGGCACGCTGATGGGCACATTTTATGTTAGGGGGCACTCTGATGGGCATATTTTATGTTTGGGGGCACTCTGATGGGCAAAACAAAATGTGTCCGTCAGCGTTGCTCTTAACATAAAATATGCCCATTAGAGTGCCCCCTAACATAAAATGTGCCAATCAGAGTGACCCCTAACATAAAATGTGTAAAATGTGCCCATCAGAGTGCCCCGTAACATAAAATGTGCCCATCAGCGTGACCCTTACCATAAAATTTGTCCATCAGCGTGCCCCTTAACATAAAATATGCCCATCATCGTGTCCCTTAGCATAAAATTTGCCCATCAGCGTGACCCTTAACATAAAATGTGCCCATCAGCGTGACCCTTAACATAAAATAAGGGGCATGCTGATGGGCACATTTTATGTTAGGGGGCACTCTGATGGGCATATTTTATGTTTGGGGGCACTCTGATGGGCACATTTTATGTTAGGGGGCACTCTAATGGGCACATTTTATGTTAGGTGGCACTCTGATGGGCAAAACAAAACGTGTAAATCAGCGTTGCTCTTAACATAAAATATGCCCATTAGAGTGCCCCTTAACATAAAATATGCCCATTAGAGTGCCCCTTAACATAAAATATGCCCATCAGCATGACTCTTAACATACAATAAGGGGCAAGCTGATGGGCACATTTTATGTTAGGGGGCACTCTGATGGGCACATTTTTTTTATGGGGCACTCTAATGAGCACTACAAAATATGCCCATCACTTTAAAAACCTCTCATCAGCTTTAAGTGCAGCTATGAAATTGGGGACCACATTGCCTCTTCCTCTTGTGCTCCACATACCTGGAGCCAGGAGCCGTGAGCAGCAGGGGGCGGGCGCGCACATAATGTCGCGCCCCAACTCACTGCCCGGCTGAATGGGAGCCGCAGTCAGGAGCAGGGGGCGGGGCATGCGCGTGACGTCATCCCCTGCTCGCAGCCCAACAGGACACCGGCTGGGAGTGAGCCGGGAGCCGCAGTAAGGAGGGGCGTGGCGCACATAGCACGTCACTGGTTGCTGGGACACCCACGGTCCCAGCAAACCAATGACTGATAACAGGAGACGGGCCGCCATTTAGTGATGACTGCACTATAGGGTGTAGGGCCCTCAGGCTACCCTGATGAAGTCTGTTTCTAATTGTTTGGTCCGAGACATTCACACCAGTGGCCTGCTGGAGATCATTTTGTAGGGTCCTGGCAGTGCTCATCCTGTTCCTCCTTGCACAAAGGAGCAGATACCGGTCCTGCTGAAGGGTTAAGGACCTTCTACGGCCCTATCTAGCTCTGCTAGCATAACTACCTGTCTTCTGGAATCTCCTCCATGCTCTTGAGACTGTGGTGGAAGATACAGCAAACCTTCTGGCATTGGCACGTATTGATGTGCCATCCCGGAGGATTTGGACTGCCTGTGCAAACTCTATAAGGTCCAGGTATCACCTAATTTTACTAGTAGTTACACTGACCCTAGTCAAATGTAAAACGAGTGAAAAATCACCAGAAAAGATGAGTAGGGACAAAAAAAGGTCGGTGGCCTCCACCTGTAAAACCATTCCTGTTTGGGAGGTTGTCTCATCGTTGCCCATCTTGTGCCCCTGATGTTAATTTCATTAATACCAAAGCAGCTGAAACTGATCAACAACCCCCTCTGCTACTTAACTAACCAGATCAATATCCCAGGATTTTTTTGACTTGATGCTATATTCCGATTAAAATTGGTTCCTTTCATTTTTTTGAGCAGTGTATTTACCTAGAAAAATGGTGATGTGTTCAATACTTATTTTACTCGCTGTATATCAAACACTACAAATGTCCCTGCTCAAATCCGTGTGCATATCTAATGTTTTGTTCGCAATTCTTAGTTGTTCCACCCAAAATTGAAAATATTCTCAGTTACTCCACTCAACACTGAAACCATTGCAAATGTTGTTAAATATTCCATATGTGTGTCATTTAAAAAAAAAAAAACATAAAAAACATGTGACTATCTAATGTATCAATTACAGCTGTTCATTTAAATTATTCTCAATTACTCCACCCAAAAAAACAAACAAACTGAAAACATAATAAACATCCCATCCTTATGTGTCACATTTGTAGAGGGTCCAAGTAATAAAGTGTCTGTCAAGTGGGTCTTCAATACATGCAGCTCCACGCAAAACTGAAGATCCACTACAATGTAAACTCAGAACAAAAATACCAGTTGTGCTGATTACAAGGGACTTAATTGCTTATAGGTCCTGACAGCACTTTTTTCCCATCAAGGGTTAAAGATACCAGGTTCAAGTATGTTCAAAAGGAAAAGACCATTTTCTGATTTGCCTGGGCCCGGCATCTTTAACCCTTGATAGAAAAAAAAAGCCCTGTTAGGACCTATATAAATATTGAGATATATAAAAAAATATTTTGTCAATAGATGTTTGGAGATACCATCAATTAAAACATTTTATAAAAACTTTGCCACACCCAATAAGACCAGGGGAAAACCTGAAGCCTTTTGAAAAAATATTAAGTTCAAAAACTATGCCGAAGAAATGCACATCCCAGATATATTCGATTCTTACCAGAATGGCGCACCCTGTCAGTCCACCATTCCAGGGAAAATGGGAGGTAGAACTTAAGGTAAAATGGAATGAGGAAGAAAAGGAGAAAATAATGAGTTTAGCTCACGGGACAGCAATAGACATGAAAACGAAGGAAATGAACTATAAGTGCTTATCAAGATGGTATATAACACCTAGTAAGGCAAATAAATTCCAATCTGAAAAATCGCCACTATGTTGGAGGGGATGCAGGATGAGGGGAAATATGTCACATATATGGTGGGAGTGTCCAATTATATATAAATTCTGGGAGGAAATAATACAACTCATCCAGGAAATAGCGGGAAATAAAATGCCAATAACCCCTGAAATGTATCTATTTCACAATACCAGATTTACAATAAAACAATATAAAAGGTCATTGATACCCCACTTAACCACTTAAGCCCCGGAAGATTTTACCCCCTTCCTGACCAGGGTGTTTTTTGCGATTTTTTACTGTGTGACTTTAACGGACAATTGCGCGGTCGTGCGACGCTGTACCTAAACAAATTTGACATCCTTTTTTTCCCACAAACAGAGCTTTCTTTTGGTGGTATTTGATCACCTGTGCGATTTTTTTGATCATGCGCTATAAACAAAAAAAGAGCGTCAATTTTGCAAAAATAACAATATTTTTCATATTTTTTTATATGAAATTCCCCCCAAAAAAATTTTAAAATCAAAATTTTTTAACATTTTCAGCCAATTTGTTTTATGCTACCTATGTTTGGTAAAAAAAATCGCAAAAGGCGTATTTTGATTGGTTTGCGCAAAAGTTATCGCGTTTACTAACAAAGGGAAAGATTTTTGTCATTTTTGGTGGGTTTTTTTTAACGCGTAATGGCGGCGATCTGCGATTTTTTTTGCGGTACTGCGACATTGCGGCGGACAGATCGGACCCTTGACTGACATTTTTGACACTTTTGGGGTTACCAGTGACATTACTGCAGTAATCAGTGCTATACATATGCACTGTTACTGCAAAAATGACACTGGCAGGGAAGGGGTTAACTGTATTGGAGAGGGAGGGGTTAAGTGTGTCCTAGGGGTGTGCTTTCTACTGTGAAGGGACATGGCTTGAGGTGTAAAAACAGAGGTCAACGGTTCTACATAGTAGAACCGTCTGATCTTCATTTTTACACCAGGGAGAATGACAGGCGGCTTGTTTACATTAGCCGCCTGACTTTCTCCCTTCACCGGAGCGATCGTGAGTGACCGGCGGACGATCGGGTCCACTGGTCACACGCACTGACTTGTCAGTGAACGAGCTGGGGCGGGCGCGCGCCCGCCCGCTATTGGCTCACAAGTCAGTGACAGGCGAGTGACGTACCCCTACGTCACTCTGCCTGGCCGGGGCTGACCGCCGCAGTATATAGTCGTGCGGCGGTCGGCAACCGGTTAATAAACGCTGCAAAACATCTAACCCCAAAGTTCTGGCATATACCAGAAAGTCCAACTGTTAGAGATTGGGTAAGGAAGGTAGAAAACATCTATATTTTTGGAAGAGCTGTATTATAGAGGAGAAAATGAATTAGAAATATTTTGGATAATCTGTAAAGACTGGAAAGAGTTTAAAGGTAAAGAGAGGTTTACGGAAGTGGGAGGTGTGTAAAAAAAGGAATAGAAGGAGGAGTACGAAGAGTATAGGTAAAAAAAATAAATAAAAAATGTAACCCTTGATAGGAAAAAAAAAGCCATGTTAGGACCTAAAAAGCAATGTGACACTTACGGTCCTAACAGGAAAGAATAATTGTATTTTCAGTTTTATAGGTGCAGTAATTAGGAATCATTTCAGTTTTGGGTGGAACAACTGTAACTTATGATTTATATGTTGGATAGTCACCCAAATTTTTAGTTTTTTCGAATGTGGCACATATATGGGATGTGCAAAATTTTTTTAAATGGTTTTAGTTTTGGTTGGCGTAACTAAGAATGTTTTCAATTTTGGGTGGAACAACTGAGAATTGCGAATGAAACATTGGATATTCACTCGTAGTTGAGTGTGAACACTTTGAACATTTATAGTGGTTTATATAAATATATGTTGTTTTTTAATACATTGTCAGTGGGTTGTATAAACATTTTAGAACTGCTCTATATTATTTATTACGTTTTCAGATTTTTGGTTTATTTATCAAGTGCTGCTAGCTACATATGCTTTAACTATCTATCTTGGTCACAGCACAGGAGTTAAAAGTAAAGCCCCGTACATACGTACCGATCGTCGGCCGAACGATCGGCCGTCTTTTGTCCCCGGGCTATCGTGTCTGTTGAAAAGTTCAAAAGACTGCACAAGAATTTTGTCCGCCGACTACAGCCGACTGCAGAAGTGATGTCATGTGATGGTTAACTTTCCCTGTGTTTTTTCTTTTCTGAGCATGCCCAGTCTGGCAAATCTGCTGTCTGTCGGCCGAATTCTGTACTGACTGGCGAACAATCGGCCGTTCTGGAGTCGGCCTACAAAAATTTTCATGCTTGCAAGACCGATTCTGTTCGGCCGAAAGTGCGCTGTCGGCTGTCGGAAGCATCATACTAACAAGCCTACAATCGGCAGATCGGTCGCCGGCCGAAGCTTTTCGGCCGACGATCGGTACGTGTGTACGGGCCTTAAGGCTATTTTATGGTATGTGGATGGGGAGGAAGTTGTGGTCAAGCAAATTTATGTCCACAGCTGTGCATTTTTTATAGGCTTTAAATCTAATAAGGTATGTGCCATATGTAATAATGATATTTAGATAATAAAAAAAGTGCTATGGCTATCATTTTAAAAAAATGATCACAAACAGTCTACATATATGCATGGAGTATACTAATAGAATGAACATCAAATACTACACATCACATATGTTTGAAAACCTAACTAGAAACTGTATTTTATTTTCCAGATAAGTGTCCTAAGAAACAAACAAATCTAACAGCAAATGTGAAAAATCACACATTTTGGAATTTGGATCCTTTTACAGATTATATAATACAAATTTCAGCATATGTTGAAGAATCTAGGGACATAGCTTTTGGAACAATTGAAACTAAAAATGTGAAGACTAAAGAAGGAAGTAAGTCACTGGCAATAGTATATATAATCCATTATTCTGTCAAATTATGAGGAAATTTCAATTCAAAGATTTTATTTAGAGTTTTCCAAATAAAGAATATACAAATAATGAATTGCATTAACTATTAACAGCAAGGGTATAATAACTAATAGTCAATATAAGTATATTTTATACTTTCACTAGATTATTATTAATTTAGATTAAGTTTTCAAATTCTATCAAAGAAAAGTATTCTTAAAAGCACATGAAGTCTAATAAGCTTTTATAAACCAAGATTGTAGGTGAGTATTACAACTGGTCTAACAGAGACCTTATGTAGCCAATAAAATAAAAATAAAAAAGGAGAGAAAAAAGAATAGAAAGAAAAAATGTTAAAGTATCTTGTGTTGACTCTTCTATTTTTGAAATAAGTTCAAGTGGAAACATTTCTAGAACCATCATTTAGATATTTAGTCCGCGGATCCCAACATTTCTCAAATACCTAAACCTTATCATTTAATATGGCTTAAAGATGTTTGTTTTTCATAATCTAATACAATTTAGCCTTTAGGATATCAAAGGGTAGGGTAATTGTTTTCCAATACCTGGCTATAGTCATTTTTGCTGCTAAAAATGTATCAATCTTCTTAAGTGTTTAGGAATCTTCTCCATTTGGCTGCAAAGTAGTGCTTGTTTCGGGGATTTGTGTAAAGTAATATTAGTGAGGGAATAAATAAGATCATAAACTTGATTCCAAAAACGTTTCACTTTGGGGCATAGCCACCATATGTGAAACATGGTCTCCCTCATGTCCGCAATCTCTAAAACATAATGGAGAAGTTCCTGTTGCATAAGAAGCTATTCACTCCGGGATCAGATACCACCTTAGCAAAACTTTGTCATTTGCTTCTATAATAGAAGTGTTGACCAGGGATCTCGAAGCATTATGAGCTAATGTATGCCAATCTTTTAGTTCTAGAGTTTCATTCAAATCCCTTTCCTATCGTTCCATATAACCTAGTTTCGTAGGAATAGATGTTAGGATAGAATATATTATTGAATATGAGGACATTTCATGACAAAATGTTTAAGGCTCAAAGACATAAGGTAACATCAAAGTAGTCCTATCAATATATCACTTTCAGTCTAAACGAGGACTTTACAAAGATATTTGTGAATACTATTAAAGGGGATTTCCAAGAAAACCTTAAGGGCAGATTTTATATGAGGCAGGAAAATTTAAAACACACCTGCCTAGATTTGCTTGCATCTTCATTTTACAGTGGTGTTTTATAGTGTAGTAAAACCTCCCGCTCATCCTTTCGTCGGTTCTCCTCCCACAGTGGGTGGCAGCCCATCTAGGAGCACATCTCACTCCATGAGACAACCACAGAAGCAAACTTAGGGGTGCACACCACATGGATCAATTCCATCCACTGGTAAAGAAACAGAGGGTTCAGCTATAGTCCCTGAATCTTGGCCCTACCCCACTGATTCATTTTACACTGACTGGGCTTAGTCGTAAAGGTGGGAATGGTCCAAAAATGAGTGATATAAGTGCATTATGAACTATTATGTAATTACATACAGCTGAGGCAATCACGTTACTCTGCATTGCATAAAAGCAAGGAAACAGGCAAACAGAGCCCTCTAGTGGAGCCTCATGTAATAAGATTAATATTACAAACGAATCACAAACAACTCAATTCTTCTGAGAGCATCCAAAGAAATAAATTCTGTATTCAGCAACATCCCTGTCCTATGCAAAAAGTTAAAGATCAAGAAAATTAAACCCATCAGATGACTAAAGAATCACAAATGCTAAGCCTCCAACAATGAATTAATAATATGCTTATGGTATTACTCTCATGTCTAACAACAAAATAAAGATATATAACAACAAACATTTGATGAATGAGGTCAAATGCATTTGCAATGTGAGTACTGCAGAAATCTAGTCTTATGCAGTATATTATATAATCAAAATGTATAAAAAATATTTATATACTCCCCACTATTAAAACCTAAAGGGAAATGAATACAAAAATGTTAAACTCTCCCTATTATATCATAAGCTAAATCAGTGTTTCTCAACCTTTTTTTCAGTCAGGGCACTCTTGAAAAGTATTTTCAGTCTTGAGGCACCCCTGCCCAAGGTTTGATTCACGTTACTGTGTATCGCAGAACACACGCAGAATCGTGCTTGTTCCTGACACACAGACAAATGCTCTGCTCTTTAGGGGTGCCATTAATTCTTAATGGCACCCCACACTTTGGCAAACATGGGGTGCTTTGGGTGTGGCACAAGTTTAAAAATTGTCCCTGCATTTCTGATGGTAGGGAAGCCCATTGAAGCCCTACACACAGCACACATCCACACAGGGCTTGTTCACGTCAGGTTGGAGGGGCAGTAAAACCACATGGTTGAGCTGCCTTTACTACCCTCAGCTGCTCCCCCTTTAGCTGCAGAGGCAGCATCTGGGGATGTACACATGTGGTGGCTGCAGCTGGAGGTATACCCAGGGTGAATGGGGCTGCACTGCAACCACCCTGCAACTGTGTGCATGGTTGCGGTGTGGTGGGCCTAAAACAGGTGGTGAGAAGCAACATATTGCCTCTTTACCGCCTGCCAAATGCCTCTGAAAAGTGATCTAAGCAAGGATTGATTTTCAAAGGAGCAGCAGCCCTTGCTGCTATCAGAAACAAGCCCTAAAAAGCAGTTCTGACAGTACAGGAATGGGGGTCAGGATTAAAAGTAACATACACGCACACACACACAAATATACAAACACACATACACGTACACACAACCACACAAAAAAATGTACAAACACACATGCATACACATGTATACATGCACACATAGACACGTACAAACACACACACACACACACACACACACATGTATACAGGCACGCATACGGAGACATGCACACAAACACATGTACAAACACAAACGTACAAATGCACACACATGCATACACATGTATACATGAACACACACACAGACACATGGAAACATGCACACACATACAGACACATGCGCACACACACACATACAAACACATGCACAAACACACATACAAATGCACACACATGCATACACATGTAGACATGAACACACACACAGACACATGGACACATGCACACACATACAAACACATGCATACACATGTATACATGCACACATATAGACACATACAAACACACACAAACACATGTACAAACACAAACACATGCACACATAGAGACACATACAGACACATGTACACACACACACACACATACATACAAACACATTTACAAACCCACATACACACGCACATATACACAAACTTTAAAAATTCTAGTACAATACCCTTCCTCTCCTCACACAGCCAGGTACTGCACTGTAGGGGGAAGCAGAGAGCACAGCACACTCCCCCTCCCTTTACTTTCACTTTCCTGAGGCTGACCGAGCTCCCTCACAGTGCCAATGTACAGTTCTGCAGGGGATCCGGTGATGGGGCTCATCTGACAGCCCTTCTCTACCATGATCCCACGACACACTAGTGTGCCGGGGCACACCGGTTGAGAAAGGCTGAACTAAATCAATGAGCAGGTGGCTGTTAGGTTCATATATATATATATATATATATAAAAACACGATATTGTCAAAAGTATTGGGACGCCTGCCTTTACGGCACATGAACTTTAAAGGCATCCCAGTCTTAGTCCGTAGGGTTCAATATTGAATTGGCCCACCCTTTGCAGCTTTAACAGCTTTAAATTTTCTGGGAAGGCTGTCCAAGAGGTATAGGAGTGTGTCTTTGGGAATGTTTGACCATTCTTCCAGAAGAGCTATAGTGAGGTCAGGCACTGATGTTGGACAAGAAGGCCTGGCTCGCAGTCTCCACCATAATTCATTCTAAAGGTGTTCTATCGGGTTTAGGTCAGGACTCAGTGCAGGCCAGTCAAGTTCTTCCACCCCAAACGCGCTCATCCATGTCTTTATGGACCTTACTTTGTGCACTGGTGGGCAGTTATGTTAGAGCAGGTAGGGGCCATTCCCAAACTGTTCCCACAAAGTTGTGAGCGTCAAATTGTCCAAAATGTCTTGGTATTCTGATGCCTTAAGAGATCCCTTCACTGGAACTAAGAGGCCAAGCCCAATCCCTGAAAAACAACCCCACACCATAATTCCCCCTCCACCAATTGATTTGGACCAGTGCACAAAGCAAGGTCCTTAAAGACATGGATGAGTGAATTTGGGGTGGAGGAACTTAACTGGCCTTCACAGAGGCCTGACCTCAACCCGATAGAATACCTTTGGGATAAATTAGAGTGGAGACTGTTAGCCAAGCCTTCTCATCCAATATTAGTGCCTGACCTCACAAATGCGCTTCTGGAAGAATGGTCAAACACTCCCATAGACACAACAAAGCAAGACCCCTGCGCTATCAAGTAACACAATAAACAAACTAGGAAATATCTGCAGCTGCCTCTACAGCCTTTTCAAAGCTGAGGGAAATTAATAAATGTGTGTGGAGCTGCACTAAACAAAAAAAAATGTATACAGTAAATAAATATATAGTGAATAAATGTAGCAATCAAGTCTTGAATGTAACAATCCAAACAAAAAATGAAATGTTCATATAGAAATATCTATTATAGTCACTTCTAGTGAAATCAAACATAAAAAATAAAATGTAGTGCACTAAAGTGATAAAGGTGAATAGTGCATAAATATACAGATAGAACGAATCCTTTTCTTCTTATAAAAAGTCCATTGTTGTGAACAGTGTATAGAACATATAGGTGAACATTCCAAAACGTGATCAGTGGGCAGATATATAAATAACTCCAGCACCAGGTGGTAGAATATAGATGAAATCACTCCTCTGGGTGTGCTACACCCTTACCTTACTGCTGTAAGGTAACCGCATGTAGTATATCACAGGCAGTCTTGCAGTCAGTCATAAGTAAGAACCAAGGCTTCCTAAAGTAGATTAGATAAAACTGCAGAAACATCCGTGTATGTCCCGACCCGTCCACCGGCCGCACTTCCGGGTTTGTCCATCACCTGACGTCCCAACGTGTCTACTTTTTCTTAGATCTGTGCCCTCAAGGAATCTAGACTTAAACCATGATGGTAAACAAAACGTTTTGCCACATTTGTGTTTTTCTGGGTATTGATATTTGATAGATAGTCCCTAATATGGTTACATAACTGCCTGGTAGTCCTACCAACATATTGTACATTGACACAAGAAATTACGTAAATAACACATTTTGTCTGACAGTTCATCAGCTGTTTAATCTGAAAAGACCTACCATTAGTGCTAGATATGACTGTTTGGGAATCACCTAACGGTACAAAAGGAACATTGTGTGGCCCTACGTTTTTATAACCCTTTGGTGCTAAGCCAGGTGTGATCCTGTTTTTTTTCTTTTTTAATCTAAAAAGGCTCAGAGATAACACAATCCATATAGATATTTTTAAATAAATTACATGGTATACTTACCTGCTCTGTGCAGTGGTGAAATGAGGGTTCTGGGAGAGTTGACAACCTTACTATGTGGCTATGCAGGGAGATCCCGATCAGGAAATTTAATTTTATTCTTAAAAAAAAAATGTTTGGGGGTATTCTTACCAAACTAGATATTAAATAGCAGATGTTTATAAAGAAGCTTTGTGGATTGTGAATAGCATTTACCTTTATATCCATAAATGCTAAATTGATATTAAATGGACATTTTACTTATTGGGACCCCCGTTGGCGCTCCTGGCCCCTCCCTCCTGCCAAGTTCCCCCCATAGAAAGCAGCTTGCTTGCGTCCATTCACACATGGAGCATGTGTGAATGACCCTGCACCCACTCTCTCCTCATTGGCTCACTGGCTGTGATTGTCTCAACCAATGAGGAAGAAGAGACCCAGGAGAGCCGCTGCTCCTGTGCACATTGCTGGATCAAGATGAGTCTCAGGAAAGTATTGGGTGGAACTGGGGGGGGGGCTGCTGCACACAGAAGTTTTTTTACCTTCATGCATACAATGCATGAAGGTAAAAAATCTTGAGCCTTTACAACCACTTTAAAATGATAAAAGTACAGAAATACAGAAAGTTTAAAAGTATAGAAGTATAGGATTTTTTGGGGGGGAATCATACTTGCCTAGGTGGATGCAGCATTTTTCCGATGCTGCATCTGTCCCCCGCCGGCTGAGACTTAGAACTGAGTGAGCAAACATTGCCGATTGCTCAGTTCACAGAGCTCCCTGAGCAGAGAGCTAGTGACTGTCAGTCATCGGCTTTCTCCTCTGCCCCGGGGAGCGCTGAGCTGTGGAGGGGGCAGAAGCAGCCGGCTCAGGCTCTCAGTGGCTCAAAAGAAGACTTTTTAATTGTACTGGAGCCCAAGAATAGATTTTTATTTTAATTTTTTTTAAATGGCAGCAGACAAATAACAATACATAAAGACAGAGAATATAAACCTAAGCCCAATATCTCTATCACCCTGCGCTGGTAGGGGGATGTGAACTTGCTAAACTGTATAATACAGTAAATAGCAGTGTCTAGCAGCTGCTTTGATGAATACAAACTGATAAAAAGATGTGAATAGCCTCAAAGTCAAAGACAAGGAAGTACCACATAAGCAGCGCTTAAATGAGTGCATACATAAACCATATGTGCAAAATACAGCAATCAAGTGAGATAGATGTACTAGTAATAAATACAAAAGTCCATCTTGACCAATCGGAAAGGGGATGACCCGTCACCATGAAGTGAAAAGATAATGGATGGCAAACTTCCACCACACCGCGTGACCCCTTAGGCAGTCAACACTCACCGAATGCCTGAAACAACTGAGCCTTCAGAGTACCAATATAAATCCCGGATCACTCCTCAGGATAATCAACACTGGCAGGTGACCAGAAGGATCTCTCTCAGGAAAGCTCACAGAAGACTGGAACACTCAGAACGGCATCACATGTGTATGAAAGGGAAAACTCATAGGGCAGTAGTTCTAAAAAAACTTTATTGTAAAAAAACCCAAGCCCCGTCCCCCTCACATAAAACTCACATGTAAAATATAAATATTAGGCATATAAACGAGAGGAGATGGCCAGAAGGTTCAGCGACCGATGGCTCACCAGTATCATACCGTCCCCAGGGTACCGGATCAAGACACCGCCGCTGCTCCCCAGACAGTCCTGCTATCACGTTCGCCTATCTCCGCTCCGCCGTGTTCCCGACACTTGGTAGCACTCGTCGGCGTTCGGCGATTTCCGCCTACAGCTCGCCGACAGCACGTAGTGGTTGGGGTGGTAGCGTGCTCATGCTCTGACGCGTTTCGTCTGATTGGCTGACTTCAACTGAGGGCGTGAGCATGCAAATCACCCCCGCTATTTATCTCCCTCCTCGCCGCTACACTTAACCCTTAATGGCCAATCCGACATGCGAACATGACGATAGCCAATAGGGAAAGTGTGCTGGTTCCTAGGAGATCATTGATACCCAGAGGACATTGGAATATATACTATTCACAATCTGATCTGTGCTAACTTCCCCTATGCAGGCATAAATTGTCACACAGGAGAAGTAAAGCTTGCATACACCCCAACTGGATCTGATCAATAGCAATATGTATTAGAGAACTCCCGACAGCCGTAGAACCATCAGTCATCTGCCCTTGTTTTCACAATGCTATCAATATTCAAAAACCACTTTTGACTGGATTTCGTAAGTATACAAAGTCCATGCACTAACTCCCTAGGCTTCTACCTGGAGTTGTGCAGAAAGTGGAACCTATGCCGATCTCAACAAATACAATGTATGGAGACCTTACAGATTCAACATATATTAAATCGAGAAACAAGGCAGAATACCAAAATAAATGACACACAGCCTTATTATCAACTATTTAAAATGATATAAAATAAATAATATAAATATCATCTTCTAAAAGTACATATTAATATTATATAATGTACAAGAGGCCTGGTAGATCCTCATATACAAATTTATATATAAAAGGGTCCATATATAAAACAAACTGGGAAATGGTAGGAACAAAAATTCTCAATAGCTGTATAATCAGAAATTTAATTGCATAAAATTAAATTAATAATTGTTAATAAAACAATTGACGTCTAATTCTACATTCAGACCTTTGGGATATAAACACTCGGTGAGGTATATCCAATAAGTTTCCTTCTTGGACAATTCTCTCACCATATTCGAACCTCTCCAGGTAGCATCAATCTTGTCTATACCCCAAAATTTTAGCCCCGACGGATCTCTATTGTGTTTCCGTCTGAAATGTAAAGAGAGACTATGATCTTTATATCCCTTTTTAATATTGGCAATATGTTCAGATACTCTCTTTGAAAGGGTCCTTTTAGTCCGTCCAATATACAACTTCCCACAAGGGCATTCTAGACCGTATACCACATGTGTGGACTGGCACGTGATTAATTTTGTAATTTCAAATGTTCTGCCATTCCCGCTAGAAGTGAAGGAAGTTTTGCCTCTTTGTCTATCTGTAACCTGTCTACAGGAAATGCACCTACGACAAGAAAAGAAGCCATTTCTGTCCCAAAACATGGTGGGCTTTTTTGGTGGATCTAAGACCTTTTTGACGACACGATCACCATACGACGGGCATTTTCTATAGATAAAGGCAGGTTTGGAAGGGATAACCGCCCCCAAAACTTTATCCATCGTCAAAATTCTCCAATGTTTATGAAAGATTTCCTCAACCTCCCTAAATTGTTCATGATAGTCAGTTATGAAACCCCATTCATGATTCAGACTTTTTGAGGTAGTTCGTCCCTGTAGGCACATGGCTTGTGACAACTTGCTGGTTTCTTGTATAGTTTTTTCCAGCCTCAGACCATCATACCCCTTTTCCAGGAAGCGGTCCTTGATGATTTTTGACTGGCTATGGAAATCAGAATCCCTAGAACAGTTCCTGCGTATCCTCAGGAACTGCCCCTTGGGTATATTCCTGAGCCACAGAGGATGGTGCCCACTGAACATAGGGAGATAGCCATTTCTATCAGTGGGCTTGAAATAGGCCTTGGTGGTCACCTGCCCCTGTTGGATCATAACTTCTACATCAAGGTAGTGCACACTTTCTGTACTCCAACAGTACTCCAATTTAATATTATTGGAGTTGGTATTCAGATGATCTGCAAATGATCTAAGGGATTCCTCAGATCCAGCCCATATAAAAAACAGATCATCTATGTACCGACGGTATAATACCAATTCCTTTTTACGGCCTGCATAGATGTATCTGTCCTCCCACTCGCTCATGAAGAGGTTCGCTAGGCTGGGAGCATATTTAGCCCCCATAGCTACGCCTCTTTTTTGTATGTAAAATTTACTCCCATACCAAAAATAATTATGGGAGAGGCAGTAGCATAAAACCCGGCCTAGGAACCTCTTCTGAGCACCTGGGATATCGTCTCTTTGTGCAAGGGCCCAATTTAGGGCTAGCTGAGCGTCGTCATGCTGTATAATAGTATACAGAGACGATACGTCTGCTGTCACCAAGTAGACTTCCTCTGCACCCAAAACATTAATATCTTGGAGTGCTAAGAGAAAATCCTTAGTGTCCTTCAAATATGATTTAGTTTGAATGACACTATCCTGGAGGAAGGTGTCCAAGTATTCACCCACTCTTGACGTGACGGAATTGATGCTATTAACAATCGGACGAGCTGGCGGATTTACCTGGTCCTTATGGACTTTAGGAAGGGTGTATATAGTGGGTATACGATTGAAGCTAGGCTTCAAATACCTCTTTTCCTTTTTGGATAATATACGATTATAATATCCGAAATCCACCAGATCGTCCAATTCTCTACGAAATCTCTTAGTGGGATCCCCGTCCAAGAGGTCGTAGGTCGCATCATCCGCTAACATTGAAGATAGTTGTTGATCATAGAAGGACTTGTCTAGAATGACTACCCCTCCACCCTTATCAGCAGGGCGAATCACAACATCCTTCCTTTTTTCCAAAGCGCTTTCTAGGGGTCACGCGGTGTGGTGGAAGTTTGCCATCCATTATCTTTTCACTTCATGGTGACGGGTCATCCCCTTTCCGATTGGTCAAGATGGACTTTTGTATTTATTACTAGTACATCTATCTCACTTGATTGCTGTATTTTGCACATATGGTTCATGTATGCACTCATTTAAGCGCTGCTTATGTGGTACTTCCTTGTCTTTGACTTTGAGGCTATTCACATCTTTTTATCAGACAAATAACAATAACCATATAAGAAAAACAAATGCACAAACAGTAATGGGCCGAATGACCCCCTGTTCGGTTCGCACCAGAACTTTCGAGCATTGGGAAAGTTCGGAACCGAATAACAAACCCCATTAAAGTCTATGGGACCCGGACTGGAAAAATCAAAAGTACCCATTTTGAAGGATTATATGCAAGTAATTGGGCATTCAATAGTTGTGGGGTCCGGGTACTCATGTATCAATGAAAAAAAATGCTTGTAAATAAGTCATTTTTAAAAGAGCAGTGATTTTACTGATGCTTAAAGTGAAAGCATCAAAATGAGAAATAACTATAAAAATCAAAAATTCCTTTCAATATAGTGCCTGGGGAGCCGCCCTCTTAGTCTCAGATCACACTGGTGCGATGCGGGAAACTCTGCAAATCCGTGCAGGTTCCCGCATCACACCAGAATCGCACAGTGGTTCACACTGAGATCTGCAAATCGCTGGGGGTGTCAATGTAAAGTTAATGACACCCTCAAATTGGTTCGCAGATCACAGTGCGAACTGTGAAATGGTGCAGGAATCGAATGTGAACACCTATGCTTTCTGATTCCAGTGCGCACCACAAAAAGGGTCCTGCGCCATTTTGGTGCGAATGCGATGTGATTTCAGCCATACATTTTGTATGGCTGAAATAGCATCGCACAGACATCTCAATGTGGCGCGAACACATGCGATGCCTGGCATCGCACTAGCGTGAACCGGCACTTAGTCTACCTGTAAAGTGGCACATCTGTACTGTGTACAGCTGCTGCAGAAATAATTGCATTTATAAAGCCAAAAAAAGGACATTTCCCTGCAAGCTTTCTTTATTTTGTAAACAACAGATGGGGAGCCAGTCTGTATGATGAGGCCACAATGTAGTGCACTGGGAACAAGATTCAAGATTTTTTGGATAAATTCTGATGTCTCTTCTGCAGACTTTGGATAGAAGTAACAGGTGCAGAAAAATTGGTCTTTGTGTGTCGAAGGTGCCTTTACACCGTAACTCTATAGAGGTACTCTTGATGAAAGCAAGAATTGGCCTTGCTGTCAAAAATTTCAATGATATCCACCTGTCAAAAAAGGTGTGGAAAAATTGGCCTTTGGGTGTCTGTGGCACCTTCACACCGTAACCCTATAGAGGTACTATAGAAGAATTGGCCTTGCTGTCAAAAATTGAAATTATATGCACCTGTCAAACAGGTGCGGACAATTATTTTTTTGGTATCTGTGGCGCTTTCCCACTGTAACCCTAAAGAGGTACTCTTGATGAAAGCAAGAGTCGTCCTTGCTGTCAAAAATTTAAATGATATGCACCTGTCAAATAGGTGCAGAAAAATTGGTCTTTGGGTGTTAATTGTGCCCATGAAACCTACATCAAAACAATTTTTCCAGATGAAATCAACACCCACAACACTAGGCAGCCTAGAAGTCTTGCAGATATTCTACATCCCAAAAACACTTAATCAGTGACATCGGCATCAGGGGCTTCAGAGCTGCTGGTAATCCAGGACTGATTCATTTTGATAACTGTCAGACGATCCACGGAGTCTGTGGACAGACACGTTCTATCATCAGTAACAAAACCTCCATCAGCACTGAATGTCCGTTTGGAAAGCACGCTGGATGCAGGGCAGCCCAGCAGCTCAATTGCATACTGGCCAAGTTCGGACCAGTGGTCTATTCTCATGATCCAATACCCAGTGGATCATCATCTGGAAAGCTTTCCATCTCTGTTTCCGCCCCGAGATTATTGTCCAGCATATGATGCAGATGCTGACGATGGGATGTGGAAGCTGAGAGCTCTGGGCGGCGAGGACTAAAAAAAATTTGAAATGCATCACTTAGGCGGCTCCTCTCTTGGCCAGCAGAAGCCTCAAAACTATGTTTTCCCTGACACTGTAACCTACCAGAGTTGGGAAAAGCATTAGCTAAATTCCTCTTTAAAGTGTCCTCAAGAGATTTCATCTTCTGCACCCTCTGTGGGGATGGGGTGAGTTCTGAGACTTTCCCCTTGTAATGGTGGTCAAAAAGGGGTTTCCAACCAATAGTGATCCTTTTTCTTGATGCCACATATTCTTGGGTCCTTTCGCAGGCTTTGAAGCATGAGGGAGCCCATGCACCACAAGTGTGCAGAGGCATGAGAAGCAGACTCCTCAGGGTCACTGAGGAGTACAGTATCTGGAACTGCATCCTCCCAGCCACGTACAACCGCCAAGGGTTCTGCGATTGAAAACCATCTGTTGAGGGTTGACGTACATCTTCCTCTGCTTCAATACCTCCAAAACTGCCAGAATTATTCTCCTCCTCCTGCTCCTTTTGTGCGTTCTGTGGTGTAGGAAGAATGGTGTCTGCAGAAAACGGGCCTTGAGAAAGGAAGTCCACCTCTTCCTCCCACTGCTCTGCATCGAGTGCCCTGACCATAATGCCACGCAGAGTCTGCTCCAACAGGAGCACAACAGGGATTGTGTTACTGATGCATGCATTGTCACGGTTCATCATTCTTGTGGCCTCCTCGAATGGTGACAGTAAAGTGCATGCATCCTTTATCGGCAGCCATTGGCATGGGGAGAAAAAAAGTTCAGCCGGCCTGAGGCTGTCGTTGTGCCATACTCACACAGGTACTCATTGACATCCCTCTGCTGCATGTGCAGCCACATCAGCATTACCAAAGTCGAGTTCCACCTGGTGGGCATGTCACAAATCAGGCGGTTTATGGGAAGGTGCAATTCCCACTGCATGTCAGCCAGCCGAGCATTGGCTGTATATGATGGCCTGAAATGGCTACAGATTCTTCTGGCCTGCTTTAGCAGATCTTCCAACCCTGGGTACCTATTTAGGAAACGCTGCACACCAAATTGAGGACATGTGCCAAACATGGCACATGTGTCAACTTTCCCTGTCTAAGGGGTGACTGTATGTTTTTTTCACTGCAGCAGATAGGGCCGGCTATAGTCTACAGATGGTGGTTTGCTACTGGCAGATGTGCTGCCAGGACCTGGCAAACCCTGCGCTATACCATTATCCTTGTCAGTGGAGGCTGCTGAGAGGTCATGAGGTATAGTGGAGGTAGACTGAGGTGAGCAAGGAGGAGGAACAGAATTTTGTCCCTTTTGTGTGGCTTTCAGATACTCTTGGCAATGAGTGGTGGGAGGTTAAATGCCTTGTCAAGCATGTAGTACCCAAGTGGCTGATGTTTTTGCCACGGTTGATGTGCTTGAGACAAAGTTTGCAAATTGCAACAGTTGGATTGGCTGCACATGTGCTAAAAAAAGGCCCAGACAGCTGAGCTGTGGGAAGGGTGCCGGGAGGTTACAGCTCCACAGTGTGATAGAATAGGGTTTTCTGCTCTCTACTCTTACATGATGGCTGCCTCATTGGGGTTGTGCCTCACCCTCACTTTCCTCCCCTGCTCTCTCCAAGACCCAAGTAGCGTCAGTGACCTTATCATCATCATCTTCTCCATCCTCCTTACCACTGGAAACAACTTGGCAATACTCTGCGGGTGGGGAAACATGGCTGTCAATTTGTGTACCAGTGTTCTCCCCTCTCTGTAAGCTCATGTTCCTACCTTCCTCAACCTCAGAACCAACATCTGAATCAAGTAATGGCTGTGCATCGTCAAGGAGCAAGTGGCTGACGTCAGGAACAAGGAGTCAGCTGTGTTCAAATAACTCAGCTGACTCCTCCATGCCTGATGCTGGGGCTATGGCAGGAATAGTTATGGTCAAGGAGGCAGATTTAGCCACTCTGGCAGCTGCAGTGGACTGCACACTAGTCTCCGCTTAGGTGATGGAGGATGAGGATGGTTTAGTAAGCCAGTCCACCACCTCCTCTCATTGCTGTGGCTGGATAGCACGGGCAACATCACTAAACAGAAGAAATGATGCCCTGTCGAAGGACTGACTACGTCTACCTTTGCCTGTGGACACATACGATGCTGACCCCTCACAGTGCCATGGGAACATCTGCTTCTCCTTATTGGCCTCCCAGACATGATGGGAAGATGCTTTTTGACAAAATGTAGTAAAGATGTGGAAATTTATACGTGGATGCACTTTAATCCATGAAAAGTGGTGTTTGGTGCACTTTAACCTGAGTACTCACTACACAGACACACTCCACCTTCATCCTACAATGTAGTGCAGTAAAACTGCATTTATGCACAGAAATATACTGCGTTTAACATACAGTAACGCAAAAATATACTGCGTTAAACGTGCAGTAATGCACAGAAATATACTGCGTTAAACGTGCACTAATGCACAGAAATATACTGTGTTAAATGGCACGTAACACACTGAAATATACTGCATTAAATGCACAGTAACACACAGAAATATACTGCGTTAAACGGCATGTAACACACAAAATATACTGCGTTAAACATTCAGTAATGCACAGAAAAATAGTGCGTTAAACGCGCACTAACGCACAGAATTATACTGCTTTAAACGTGCAGTAATGCACTGAAATACACTGCGTTATACGTGCACCAAGGCACTGAAATATACTGCGTTAAACGGCACGTAACGCACTGAAATATACTATGTTAAATGTGCAGTAAAGCACAGAAATATACTGCGTTAAACGTGCACTAACGCACAGAAAAATACTATGTTAAATGTGCGATAAAGCACAGAAATATACTTCATTAAATGTGCAGTAACGCACAGGAATTTACAGCGTTAAACGTGCACTAACGCACAAATATATACTGCATTAAATGTGCAGTAAAGCACAGAAATATACTGCGTTAAATGTGCACTAACTCACAGAAATATACTGCGTTAAACGTGCACTAACACACAGAAATATACTGTGTTATATGTGCACTACCACACAAAAAAATAATGCGTTAAACATGCAGTAACGCAGATTTACTGCAGCAGGGCGGCTCGGCTGCGCATAACCACATAGATCTACATGATTATTTGCACGTGGTGATTAGACACAGCGGGAGCCAGGCCGCAGGAGGAGCAGGCTCGATCACCGCCGGCCTCCAACAATTTTCGGGGAAACTGACAGGAGAGCCGCCTGTATATGTAAACAAAGCAGGCAGTAAGATTGTGTGTCTCAGCTTAACTGAAACACCGATCTCTGTGTGCCTTTCACAGAGCCCCCCCCCCCCATATTTAGTAAGCACAATTAGGTTCACACTTAACCCCTTGATCACCTCCAGTATTAACCCCTTTTTTTGAGTGTCATTTATACAGTAACAGTGCATAATATTTAGCACTGATTACTGTACTAATGTCACTGGTCCCCAAAAAGTGTCACTTAGTGTCAGATTTGTCTGCCGCAATGTCGCAGTCCCGCTTAAAAATTGCTAATCGCCACCATTACTAATAAAAAAAAGTCCAAAAATCAATCCCATAGTTTGTAAACGCTATTACTTTTGTGCAAACCAATTAATATACACTTTTTGGTTTTTTTTTTAACCAAAAATATGTAGCAGAATACAAATTGGCCTAAACTGATAAAAAAATGTGATCTTTTACATTTTTTCATTGGGAATGTTTTATAGCAGAAAGTAAAAAATATTGTGTTTTTTTTTCAAAATTGTCTCTCTTTTTGTGTTTATAGCGCAAAATCTAAAAACCGCAGAGGTAATCAAATACCACCAAAAGAAAGCTCTATTTGTGGGAAAAAAGAACATCAATTGTATTTGGGTACAACATCGCACGACCAGCGCAATTTTAAGTTATAATAACGCAGTGCCGAATTGCAAAAAGTGGCCTGGTCATTAAGGGAGTAAAACCTTCCAGAGCTGAAGTGGTTAAACGGCACATAACGCACTGAAATATACTGTGTTAAATGTGCAGCAACGCACAGAAATATACTGTATTAAACATGCACTAATGCACAGAAATATACTGCGTTAAATGGGCAATAACGCACAGAAATATTCAGCATTAAACGTATTGCATTGAAATATACTGCGTTAAATGACATGTATCGCACTGAAATATACTGCATTAAATGTGCACTGCGTTAAACGTGCAGTAACGCACTGAAATGTACTGTGTTAAGCGTGTAGTAATGCACAGGAATATACTGTGTTAAACGTGCAGTAAGGCACTGAAATATACTACGTCAAATGTGCAATAAAGCACAGAAATATACTGCTTTAAATGTGCACTAATGCACAGAAATATACTGCGTTAAGCGTGCAGTAACACACTGAAAGATACTGCGTTAAACGTGCAGTAAATCACAGAAATATACTGTGTTAAATGGCACGTAAGGCACAGAAATATACTGCATTAAATGTGCACTGCGTGAAACATGCAGTAATACACAGAAATATACTGCGTTAAACCTGCAGTAACGCAGAGAAATATACTGCATCAAATGTGCAATAAAGCACAGTAATATACTGCTTAAATGTGCACTAACGCACAGAAATATACTGCGTTAAACGTGCAGTAAAACACTGAAATATACTGCGTTAAACTGCACATAACGCACAGAAATATACTGCGTTAAACGTGCAATGACTTACAGAAATGTACTGCATTAAATGTGCAGTGACGCATTGAAATATAGTGGGTTAAACAGTACGTAGCGCACAGAAATTTGCTCTGCGTTAAATGACATGTAATGCACTGAAATATACTGCGTTAAACGACACGTAACGCGCAGAATTATACTGCGTTAAACATGCAGTAACACGGAAATAAACTTTGTAAAACGTGCAGTAACGCACTGAACTATAATGTAGTAAACCTGCCCTGAAAAAAACAAACTGACACTAAAGTAAAAATGAATGGTCAGGTCACTACAGTCACACTGACTGAACTATCACTAGATTTACTCTAAAGTAAAAATGAACGTTTACTACACTTACACTGACTGAACTATCACTAGATTCACACTAAACTGATATTCTACACTGACAATAGAATCAGAATCACACGCTATAGCACTCTAACTCTCTAGTAGCACTGAGCAGAGCCCTGTTCTATCTCTCTTCACACCGATAACACACTACAAATGGCCGCTATTGAAAGAATACTTTTATAGTGTGGGATTAAGAGCAATGAGCCATGACTAGATAGAGTCTTCATTACTTTCTCCATTCATGGCTTTCACCACTTCAGCAAATCAGGGCTTCCAATGCACTGTGCGGCGGCGCAGTGCAATATGGTCATTCGGTGGGCCGAACAAGTGGTCAAACGCACCAATAATTTGGGTGTTCATCGAACGGGCGAACAGTCAATGTTCGGCCCAAACTCATGCTCAGGCCGAACGGTTTGCCCATCCCTACACATGAGTACCATTCCAGGAACATTGGGGGCATGATGCTTGCAAGCTACCCACATCGACTTGGCTTCAAGCTGATTCTGCTTCAAAATAAATACTCTTTCACAGTTGAAACATTGTTTTAAGACCTTCTGACATTGAACAATTCCTTGGTTTGTTGCCATACTGTGGTCGTTGTGTTAAAGAAAATGCCTTTTGCTTGTTGAAAAGCCTAAACATTTTTTATCTTTATGCATTCCCTGGATTAAGGTAAAAAATGTTTAGGTAGGAGTATTCACCCTCACTAATTTCTGCATCCTGTTGTCAGTTTCCACATCTGCTGTGGCCGGGATAGAAGTCAATGGATTGCAATCTGTGCTCCGTTAGCTTCAGAAAAGAGTATTGAGACACTAGTGAGAGCAATAATTCTAGGCCCATTATTCATGGTTAACTCTAAACTAATGACATGTAGCAGCTTTCAAAGTGTCACTTATTTAACATTTAGAGTACTTAAATTTGTTGCCATTTTATGGGTTAAAGCAATTTTAAAGCAGTGTTAAACCCAAAAGCCAACATAAATATATATGGCAAATTCCCAATTTTTCTTAGATGTGATGGCCACATTTGCTGTCTTTTTTTTAGCCTTTCTTTCTTCTGTTTTTAATTCTGTTGTTTTTCAAGATCTCTTGTTACAGGGCTGTCTGGTAGACACAGCAGTCACACACAATCGAATTGATGAACACTACCCTCAATTAACAAAAGTAAATACAAAGTAAATAAACAAAAGATAAATCCAAATCAAATCAATAATTGGTGTGAACACCCTTTGGCTTCAAACCAGCCTCAATTCTTCTAGGTACAACTTTACTTGTGCACACAGTTTTTGAAGGAATTCAGCAGGTAGGTTGTTCCAAACATCTTGGAGAACTAACCACAGATCTTCTGGGGATGTACGTTGCCTCAAATCCTTCTGTTACTTTATGTAATCCCAGACAGACTCGATGATGTCGAGATCAAGGTTCTGTGAGGGCCAAACCATCACTTCCAGGACTCCTTGTTCTTATTTTACGCTGAAGTCTTCTTTACGCTGATAGTTCTTAATGATATTGGAGGTATGTTTTGGGTCCTTGTCCTGCTGTAGAATACATTTGGGGCCTTCCTGATGGTATGGCATGATGAATAAGTATCTGCCTGTATTTCTCAGCATTGAGGACACCATTGTTTCTGACCAAATCTCCAACACCATTTGCAGAAATGCAGCCTCAAACATGCAAGGAACCTCCACCATGCTTTACTGATGCCTGCAGACACCCATTATTGTACTCCTCTCCAGCCCTTTGGTGAACAAACTGCCTCCTGCTACAGCCAAATATTTCACGTTTTTACTCATCAATCCAGAGCACCTGCTTCCATTTTCTAAACAACAGTTCCCATGTTTACATACATAGTGAAGTCGCTAAGTCTTGTTTCCACGTTGGAGGTATGGCTTTTTGGCCACAATTCTTCCATGAAGACCATTTCTGGGCAGACTTCTCCAGACAGCAGATGGGTGTACCTGGGTCCCACTTTATTCTGCCAGTTTTGTGTTGATGGCACTGCTGGACATCTGTTGTCTAAGGAAATTAAGCATGATATGTCTTTCAGTTGCTGAATTAAGTTTCCTTGGCCGACCACTGCATCTATGGTCATCAACATTGCCCATTTCTTTGTGCTTTTTCAAAAAAGCTTGAACAGCACATCTAGAAACCCCAGTCTGCTTTGAAATCTTTGCCTGGGAGAGACCTTGCTGATGCAGTATAACTACCTTGTGTCTTGTTACTGTGCTCAGCCTTACCATGGTGTATGATCTGTGATATGAAATGTGTAACTTCCACAACCTTACCTTAGTAGCAGAGTTTGGCTGTTCCTCCCCCAATGTTAAGCCTCCTACACAGCTGTATTTGTTTCAGTTAATGACTGTGTTTCAAACTAGAAAAGAAAATTGATGATCATTAGCACTTGCTTTGTATAATTGATTAATCATACCTGACTCTAATCCTACAAAATCCCTGATTTTGTGCAAGTGTAAGAATTGATGCTGCTTTGAAGCCAAAGGGTAGTCACATCAAATATTGATTTGATTTAAAATTTTCTTCTGTTCCCTTACTTTGTATTGTGTAAATTGATAAAAATAAACAATTATAAAATATACATTTTGAAAGCATTCTTATTTTTCTTGACACCTGCCTAAAATGTTTGCATAGTACTGTATATATATATATATATATATATATATATATATATATATATATATATATAGGCAAACTTTAAATTATGGGAACCACAAAAACAACTCCAAACACACACACAGACACCACAGTTGTAGCTGACACACACAAAAGGGTAGTCCTAAAAAGCACTTTGTGTCTCTGACTTGTGGGCACATGGTACTACACAGGAATATGTAGCCCAGCACTGCAATTTACAGTATATTAGAACAAAATGGCACAGTGGGGCACCATATAGCACAGTATAGCACACTATTATCTCTCCGTATTCTACTATTGTCAGCTCCTTACAATGCTCCAAAACACACTAACAAATGCCCCCCCCCTTTCATAATGAGGGCACTGACACATACAAAACCAGAGTCTAAAGGGCAGACAGGGCATTATGGGTGCAATAAAATTCAGTCTGGGGAAATTCATCAGTATCACAGGGTCTCAAACCCACAAAATTATTGGGAAAACACCCTAAGGAAGAGCTAATCTGAACTTTATCCCTAATGCCCATACTTCTGGTCAGGTTAACCAAACATTCTAATGTACTTCCTGGCATTTTCTACTGTGTTTGTCTGTTCAGCAAATGTTATTCTATGGGCCTTATTTGTTTGAGTGTGTAGGGAGTAATGTGAGGTAAAACGAATATGCTTCAACTATCCAACTATATTTAGAGGAAGTTTTTGTTATTTTAAATTCTCCTGCGCATGAGTGGATGTTTGACTCGAATATATTTTTACAGTGGTGTACTAAGGGGATGGCGGGTTCAGTGGGCATTCAGTGGGATTCTGCACTGCCATGCAACACAACACAAAAAAAATGTTGTGTCGCAAGGCCACAGCACCCCCAGAGAGTCAGCACCCGCTGCTTCTTTGACAGCAACAGTCCAGAGCCAAGGGGAGTCTCTTTCTTGGCTTCTGTCAAATAACAGAGGGGAGGGAAGGATTTCCCCTCTGTCTGAACTGTTTTCCTCATCTGGGCTGCAGCTGGAAGCCTATTCTGAGAGGTCGGGAGCGGGGTGTCTATACTGAGAAGTCTGTCCCAGGAAAGTGGGGGTGGGTATCTGTATTGGGCAGGGGATGTCTTCACTGAGGGGTTTGTACTGTGAAGGAAGGGGTTATCTGTATTGAGGGGAGGGGTGTTTGCGTTGAAGGGTCTGTACTAGAGGGGCATGCTGGGGTCTGTACTGTGGGGTGTCTGTATTGGGAGGTTTGTACCAGGGTTGGTCTGTAGTGAGAGATCTCTGTCCTACACTATAGACACTGTGTTGTACATTTCATATTGCTGACTACTGCACTCTGTATGCTGGGCTGTATTTAACATCCTCCTAACCACTGCAATCTAAATACATTACTCCTGAAGTTCCTCTTTGTGGTAGACTGTGTGTAGAAAAGCATATGCAATATAACTATTTCATTTTTTTTTAGTGTGCTGTGGTATGTACTGTAAGTGTCTGTTAATCTCTTGCTTGAGGCACAGTCATTAAAGCATGTTTTTTGGTTAAAATGACGATGGCATATGTGTGCTGTGTATAGGGGGAGTAGGCTCAAGTTTTATTTCACTATGCCTTTTTAAGCCCCTCCCCCTGTTAGCACAATTTTGTGCCACGTTGCTTTCTTAACTCAAATCATTTTTGTGGCTGAGGGTGGGAGGGGAAAGTACATTTTTTTTTTTGTCCACAGGTACCAGATATGCAAGGAATGCCACTGTTCATTTCTCATCACATTTTAGTAAAACCAGACAGGGTGTATTGTCACTACTTGCTACTTTTGGTTTAAGGCCATTTCTTCTACAGTCTCTAATATACTTTTAGTTTTTAATGTGTTTTTTTTTTTTTTTTTTTTGTTTTGTTTTTTACAGTACCAAGTGATATTACATCCGTTAAGGCAGAACATAGTCCAAAAAATAATAATGAGCTCATAATAACGTGTAAAGGCCCAACAAATCGTAATGGGAATGGAGGCGCATATGTGCTGATTTTTGATGTTCAAGAGAAAAGAGAGAACAAAATAGAATGTAAATTCATAATTTCACATCTTAGTTATTTGACAACATACAAATACAAGGTAAGAAAAAAAAAAAAAGAACAATTTTGAAAAAAAAAACCCAGCAAACATATATACTGTATATATGTCTTGAAAAATGCCACAGGAGCCCAGGCAGTGCCTCAGTAGTCAGGCAGTCCACAGCCTTCATACAACTGTGTCCTGTTCCATCAAGCACCTCACAGACACTTGCTGGCTGCTTCCTGCCCTTTTAAGCCCATTGTGGTCCTAAAAGGGTTAACCCTTTCAGGACCACAGTACCCATAAACAGGGTTGGAGGCTCTTTCTCATCCAAAATCTCTTCAAGGCCCTGATTTCTGGGTCCCATAATATGTTTGAACAATTCTGGGAAAGCTGCAAGTAAGTTTTCCTTCTTTGTGATTGATCACCCCAGAACCCCTTAACCTGCATGGATGAGAATCCCTGACTACTCCAATGTGCTGCTTTTTTCCCACCTATATAATTATATATATTATATATCATTTTTATTATATCATTTTTATATTTCCTTTTATAGTTGTTGGAATGTTTTTGATTAATATTTCATATAAAGCAAGTTCCTACACAGAAAGCAGGATTTGTGCCAAAATGTTTTACATTTGCGAGCAGGAAACATGCATTGTCTGTCTTGCAAAAAAGGATTCTTACCTTCCTCCTCACCAACTATTTACATTGTACACTAAATTGCTCATGCACAGCTTAGTGTACAAGCTTGCCATCTATTAATTGCTGGTTTAAATGAACTCTTGTGTGCATGAGCAGGAGTTATATCCTGGCTTGGCCAAATCAAGATTTGCCAAATATCCCACACCTGGAAGAAGCTGGCAAGGGAGCTTGTGGAGATCACATAATTGGAGTGCAAAAGAGTAAAGTTCAACTTTAAGTATTTTTTTTTCTGTGAAACAGAAAAAAACCTTTGCTACCTTATGTCAAATATATAACAATAATATTATTATTACTGTTACAGTTTTACACTTGTAAAAAAATGTAGATGGTTAACCACTTGCCGACCACTCACATGGAGCGTACTGCGGCAAAGTGGCTCGTTATCATCCAGCGATGTAGACCACCGTCGCTGGACACCTCCCCTTGTGGGCGGCGCACGCGCACCGCCGGAGGCTCGCTCCCGCTGTATTCAGACACAGCGGGAGTCGGGCCAGGGGAGGAGAGGCGGTGATCACTGTGGCTCTTCCCCGATCATCGGGGATCGAGTGAGGAGATCCGCCCGTTTGTGTAAACAAAGCGGGCAAATCTCCTATGTGACAGGCAGTCACAGATTACAGAATTCAGCATAGCTGAACCTGTGATCTGTGCCTGTGTCACTCAATCCCCTTCCCCCACACACGTCAGTAAGCACCAGGCATACAATTAACCCCTAGATCACCAATAAAGTTAACCCCTTCTCTGCCAGTGTCATTATTACAGTAACAGTGCATATGTATAGCACTGATTACTGTAGTAATGTCACTGGTACCCCCAAAAGTGTCAGAAATGTCAGTTAGGGGTCCGATCTGTCAGCCGCAATGTCGCAGTCCCGCAAAAAAATTGCAGATCCACACAAGTCGCTCCGACTTAGAAAAAGGGTCCTGTACTACTTTGGGGCGACCTGGGAGCGACTTGCATAGACCTCCATTATGTGAAGTCTCTGCAAGTCGCGCCAAAGTCTCGGTACACAGCGGTGCGCGCGACTTCACAGGTCGTCCCCCCCCCAAAGTCGTGTCGCGCTAGTCTGAATGGGCTCTAACACTTGTTAGACCAAGTGGATAGTGTCAGACTGTTTTCCGTTTGTTTTCACCTGTTCTGCAAATAACAGAGGGAGGCTATGCTTTCTTCTGCATTCTATATAAGGAGGAAGCTATGCTTGACATCTGGGCTGGAGTTCAAAACATGTCTGCCTTTGTTCATCTCAGTTACATTGAAGTTGATGGGATTAGTAGTTTACAAAAGAAAGATGCTGTTTGATCAACTTACAAATACATAAAAAAAAGGCTACTGCACTTCTAGCAAGATCAACACGTGTTTTCTGTATTTGCTAAAAAAATTCTTAGCCTGAAAAATCAAACATAAAGCAAAACTACATCTAAAGATTATTATTATTTCAGGTACTTATATAGTGCTGTCAATTTACGCAGTGCTTTACATATACATTACACATCAGTCCCTGCCCTCAAGGAGTGTACAATCTAAGGTCCCTACCTCACATTCATACATACATAGTAGGGCCAATTTTGTACAGGATCCAATTAGCCTACCAGCATGTCTTTGGAGTGTGGGAGGAAACCGGAGTACCCAGAGGAAACCCACGCAGGCACAGGGAGAACATGCAAACTCCAGGCAGGTAGTGTCGTGGTTGGGATTTGAACCAGCGACCCTCTTGCTGCTAGGTGAAAGTGCTAACCACTACACTACTGTGCCGCCCATTAGTTAGGTTTAAACTAGGGATGCACCAATACCATTTTTTTTACAAGTATAAGTATCAATCCTTTTTTTTTTTTTTTTTTTTTTAAGTACTCGTATACTCGATTACCAATATCTACCACAACTGTTTTGTTTACACTTTAGCTGTCAACAATGGTACAAAGAATTGAAAAGTTATTTGAGTGAATTTTTTTTTTAATTCTCTGCTTTTGTGAAGGTGTAAAAATATTAATAAACAAAGCAAATAAAATACTTTTTTATTATTAATAGTTTATAAAATAGAAGTGAAAAAAAAAAAAACAGCAAGAAAATAATTATTTAATGGAAGGAGAGGAGAATAAGGAGTTAATTAAGGCTGATTAGAGTAAATGAAAGGTTAATAGAGGTTAAACAGAGTAGCATTTAATTTAAAAAATAAAAAATATTAATAAAAAAAGAAATGTTGTTGACAAACATTGCCCAGCTGCTTTATTGTTTTTTTTTTTACAGCTCCAATTGCTGGGATTTCGTTTACACTTCTTGTCAACAGGAGAACCCCACTAAGTGTCGGTTCACACTTATGCGAGTGCGGGAAGGCTGCGAATTCGCAGCCTGTTCCCGCATTGCACACGCACCCCCGGCAGTTCACACTGCCATATGCGATACGCTGGGGGTGTCAATGTAATCTTAACGACACCCCCAGTTTGATCGCATATCGCAGTGCGATCGTGCACTTCGCACAGGATCGGATCGCACAAGTGTGAACCGCTGTGCGATCGGATCCTGATGCGGCTGCAAAAATGCCTCCTGTGCGAGTTTGCTGCGGGTGCGATGCGAATTTAGCCATACAAAGTGTATGGCTAAACTCGCACCGCACAGCTGATCGCATGTAATGAAGGAGCAGTGCGCTCCGACATTACATGCGAACCCGGCACTCGCAGAAGTGTGAACCGGGGCTAACAGCTAAATGAGTCATCGTTTGTTAAGGACACAGCGGCCCCACTCCTTAAAAAACAATAATTGCCGACTTTTTTTTACATTTCAGCTGGCAGTGGGGGAATCCTGCTTCGAGGGGTCCCCATGTCGTTCCCTTCAAAAAAAAAAACTCATGAGAAAAGTAAAAGACTGGCAAATGTTTATTTTGTTATTTCTGCTGTAAAACAAAAAAATATATTAAGGAGGAATCCCATACAAAAAAATTATGGGTTCCCCCATCCACCCCCGTCAATACCAAGTTCCTCAGATCTGGTACTGATTTTAAGGGGGAACCACAGGCAATAAAATGGAATGGGGTCCCCCCAAAATCCAAACCAGTCACTAATCAAAACAGGTAGCCTTGCAGCCATGCTGCTTTCTTTCCCTACTGAAACACAGCAGATCCTTCTATATTGATGGGGACAAGGGCCTCTTCCTCACAAACCTGGCCCCCATATATTCACCCACCTCCCTGTGAATGAGTAAGGGGTACAAAGTACAACTACTCATTCACAAAATAAATAACAATAGTAAATAAACACACACACACAAACAATTCACAATTCTATTATTAAAAATAAATATATACAAATATATATCCAGCATTATGAATATATTGTCAATCATGTCGCCCAGTCATGCAGATCATTGTCAATCATAATGAACAACACCTGCCGATTGCTGAAATTAATAATATTATTCTCCACGCTATTATTTGTAACAAGTGAGACCTATATGAATTCAGTTTATAATATGTCTACTCTTATACTTGTGGGTTCTTCACTGTCCCTTGCATATGAATATTTTACATGCCTATATATATATATATATATATATATATATATATATATATATATATATATATATATAAATTAAATCATTTATAATGATATATTAATTCATTTTTCTTATTGACTCCTGTTAGATCTATTTCAAAAATAATGTGCATAGCGGAAGAGTAATTGAAAAAGAAGCCTCAACACGCTGTAAGTACATTTATAACAAGTGATTCATATAAACATGCTACTGATCTTAATGTGATTATTATGAATTTGCAGTTCCATTACACATTATTTGTTTTAAAAAAAAAAAAACAATTAATTTAGAAGAATATATATAAAGCAGTGACTATTACCATTTGCAAACATTCACTGCAGGTAAATGTTCCTGGCAAATCTATACAGTTAATGATTCACCCACCAGTAAATGTTTTGTGAATTACAACATTTACTGCTTTATAAATAGGCATTTTATTTTGGCCTGAGAAAAAAATGTTTTCAGCTTTAGTATGTGCAAATTTTACAGAGTTAGGCACTGATCTCATTCAATAGCCTCTTGTTGGCCTCCCACAGATGCAATGATGACTTTAGGTATACAGCAGGCATGTCCAACCTGCAGCCCGGAACCGCAGGCAATGCGGCCCACTGCCCCTTGACAATTTTTTTTTTGCTGGGGAGGAAGGAAGACAGGTCGGGGGCACGGCCACAGCAGCTTCCAACTAACGGTAGGCAGAGGCTGCCTCAGAGGGGGGAGGGGAGCATGTGCAGTGTTTCTGACTCCTACTACCATGACCACCTCAAATCACTGAAGTGGTCATGGTGATTAGAGTGTTCCTTTATTATCGCTTAGAAGATGTAAACCTCTGTATACTGATTCCATTTAATTTGATCATCCTATAGTTATGTTAAATTAGTTTGGGGGGTGCGGCGGTGCGGGAAGGGCGCAGCGGCATTTTATTACTTATATACCCTAACTATAGTATATATTTAATATGCGGCCCGAGAAAATTTCTTTACACTCAATGTGGCCCAGAGAAGCCAAAAGGTTGGACACCCATGGTATACAGCATGCAGTCATAAGCAGGACGTTTGCTACTCATGCAAAATTTATTGCTTGCAAAGATGTAGCAGTATCATCAAAAACCCACTACTATGCCCGCATTCAGGCAGTCAGAGGAGAACTGTCATTGACTGTTTAGGACTTTACTCATTTTCTACTACATTTTTAGTGCAATTTGCAAGTTTAGGCCTTGCTGCTCCTTGCTCTCTATTATGTTTGTTAACACTCCTCTCTATTGTCCAAACATGCACAGAATTGTCTTTTTATTTTTTTAAGGATTCTGCCCCCTTACAGGAGCTAAGGATGCCCACACATCATTGTGTATCAGCGAGTTAACCACAAGTAAAAATCAAGTTGTTTTCAGAACCATCCTTTGGCTAAAGTTCATTTTCTACCACCTGGGGCCTTTTCTGCCATCCTAGATTAGTTTGCATGGATTCTATCCTCATCTGGGATCAGGGCCGTCTTTATAACAAACATTTTCTAGGGCCTCCCCCCTCGACCGCTCTTACACATTTAACAAATAGCAGGAAGGCTCAAATTTTATTTACTGCAACAGATCAGGCAGTGATTGCGATTGGTTGCTGGAGATTATAGGATATCATTACCTCTCGCTGACTGGCTGCTAGAGGTTATAGCACATCATTACTGCTCACTGATGAGTGTACTACAGGAGATGGTCAGAGACAGCAGACATACTACAGGAGATAATGATAGACTGCAGAAGTACTACAGGCGATAACCAGAGACTGTGGATCTACTGCAGGGTATAACCAGAGACTGCTGATCTAGTACAGGAGGTGACCAGAGACTGCGGATCTAGTACAGGAGATGACCAGAGACTGCTGATCTAGTGCAGGAGATGACCAGAGACTGTGGATCTAGTACAAGAGGTGACCAGGGACTGCTGATCTAGTACAGGGGGTGACCAGAGACTGCAGGTCTAGAACAGGAGGTGACCAGAGACTGCAGATCAAGTACAGGATGTAACCAGAGACTGCTGATCTAGTACAGGATGTGACCAGAGACTGCAGATCTAGTACAGGAGGTGACCAGAGACTGCAGATCTAGTAGAGGATGTGAACAGAGATTGCGAATATAGTACAGGATGTGATCTGAGACTGAGGATCTAGTACATGAGATGACCACAGACTGCAGATCTAGTACAGGAGATGACCAGAGACTGCGGATCTAGTACAGGAGATGACCATAGATTGCGAATCTAGTACAGGAGATGACCAGAGACTGCAGGTCTTGAACAGGATATGACCAGAGACTGCAGATCTAGTACAGGATGTGACCAGAGACTGCAGATCTAGTACAGGAGATGACCAGAGACTACGGATCTAGTACAGGATGTGACCAGAGACTGAAGATCTAGTACAGGAGGTGAACAGAGACTGCAGATCTAGTAGAGGATGTGAACAGAGATTGCGAATCTAGTACAGGATGTGATCCAAGATTGAGGATCTAGTACAGGAGATGACCAGAGACTGCAGATCTAGTACAGGAGATGACCAGAGACTGCAGATCTAGTACAGGAGATGACCAGAGACTACGGATCTAGTACAGGATGTGACCAGAGACTGAAGATCTAGTACAGGAGGTGAACAGAGACTGCAGATCTAGTAGAGGATGTGAACAGAGATTGCAGATCTAGTAGAGGATGTGAACAGAGATTGCAGATCTAGTAGAGGAGAGGACCAGAGACTGCAGATCTAATACAGGATATGACCAGAGATTGCGGATCTAATACAGGAGTTGTTCAACCATTAGTAAAAGTAACCATTTTAAAATTCTACCTATCAGCAATGTACAGCTACAGTGTTGGTAAGCAGGTCAGGGTAAGGACCTACCTAGCTAGCCCGACTCACCACCCACTCTGAGGTCTGGGGGAGGGGGGCGCTCAGAGCTCCGGAGGCGGGGTGCTCAGACTTCTGGTGGCGGGGCGCTCAGAGGTCCGGGGCAGGACTCTCAGAGGGCTGGGGGCGCTCATCACTCCCATTACAATTTCAGTTCTGAGTCTCGGACTATACAGGCTGCATGGGGCGGGGTCAGGGCAGCAGTGGAGCTCCCGACCCCACCCTCTCCCTGTTGGCCGAGGAATACACCAATGTACTCGGTGTGGTCTGCAGTATTATCTTGGGACCCCAATGTGCAGGCAGTGGGGGCTCAAAGGGCAGCTGCTTTGGGCCCCCCAACAATGACTGGGCCCAGGGCAGCAGCCCCATTTGCCCCACGTTAAAGACAGCCCTGTCTGGGATCCTTATATTCTAAACGTTAGGCATCACCATTCTGGCTATGAATAAAATGGTGGTTTAATGTCATGCCCTCACTAGGGGAGAGTAAGCTACCTGAGTAGTTGACCAGGAAGTGGCTAACAGAGCATTAACAGCCCAATTATTTGAACCAAAAGTACACCCACTACATATTGCATATTCACTGGGAACTGTCTTCCCTTTTCAGGGATACCTACAGATTCATCTTTTCTTTCTGGCCACATTTAACTATGTAGCAGAAAGTTGAAACTGTTAAGTTGTAGAGTGAAGCTAAGACTTGAGCTCAGTGGTGTATTTAGGTTTTGTGCTGCCCTATGCCTGACTAAACTTGTGCACCCCCTAATTTACATATGACCCACCCCTTCCTGTAAAGACCACGCCCTTTACTGTTTACGACCCGCCCTGTCATCTATGAACCACAGACCACAAATCTATCAGTGCCCATCAGCGTAGCCTCATCAGTTCCCACCAGGCCCGGACTGGGACAAAAAATAGGCCCGGGCATTTTGGACTGAGCAGCCCAGGAGGGGGGGGGCGTGACTGGGGCGTGGCGTTCGTCGGGATGGTTGATGACAGAATTTAATGTTCCAGGATGTGTGCATTCGATTACGGTACCTTTTTTAGATTAATCTGATAGATTGGGTCCAATTTAGATCAGAGCTGCCATGTGATGCTGTTTTTTTTTTGTTTTTGTCTTACTTTAAATCCTGTTTTGATGGTTGAGTCCTAAAAATATTATGAAGCAGCACAAGAATCTCTAATCAAGGGGTAGACAACCTTTTTGGGCACAGTGTGCCGAAAAATGTTTTCAAAGAAAGTGGGAGTGCCAGATACATGAAAAACAACTGTCAGCTTCATATAAAGTAACTGCTGTAAATCGCTTGAATAATAGTAAGAAATCAAGTGAGCTTTGTACCTTCACACCTCAGATCACCCCAATTCCTGCACCTTCACACCTCAGATCACCCCAATTCCTGCACCTTCACACCTCAGATCACCCCAATTCCTGCACCTTCACACCTCAGATCACCCCAATTCCTGCACTATCACACCTCAGATTACCCCAATTCCTGCACCTTCACAAATCAGATCACCCCAATTCCTGCACCTTCACACATCAGATCACCCCAATTCCTGCACCTTCACACCTCAGATCACCCCAATTCCTGCACCTTCACACATCAGATCACCCCAATTCCTGCACCTTCACACCTCAGATCACCCCAATTCCTGCACCTTCACACCTCAGATCACCCCAATTCCTGCACTATCACACCTCAGATCACCCCAATTCCTGCACCTTCACACCTCAGATCACCCCAATTCCTGCACCTTCACACATCAGATAACCCCAATTCCTGCACTATCACACCTCAGATCACCCCAATTCCTGCACTATCACACCTCAGATCACCCCAATTCCTGCACCTTCACACCTCAGATCACTCCAATTCCTGCACCTTCACACCTCAGATCACCCCAATTCCTGCACTATCACACCTCAGATCACCCCAATTCCTGCACCTTCACACCTCAGATCACCCCCAATTCCTGCACCTTCACACCTCAGATCACCCCAATTCCTGCACCTTCACACCTCAGCTCACCCCAATTCCTGCACCTTCACACCTCAGCTCACCCCAATTCCTGCACCTTCACACCTCAGATCACCCCAATTCCTGCACCTTCACACCTCAGATCACCCCAATTCCTGCACTATCACACCTCAGATCACCCCAATTCCTGCACCTTCACACCTCAGATCACCCCAATTTCTGCACTATCACACCTCAGATCACCCCAATTCCTGCACCTTCACACATCAGATCACCCCAATTCCTGCACCTTCACACCTCAGATCAGCCCCAATTCCTGCACCTTCACACATCAGATCACCCCAATTCCTGCACTATCACACCTCACATCACCCCAATTCCTGCACCTTCACACCTCAGATCAGCCCCAATTCCTGCACCTTCACACCTCAGATCAGCCCCAATTCCTGCACCTTCACACCTCAGATCACCCCAATTCCTGCACCTTCACACCTCAGATCAGCCCCAATTCCTGCACCTTCACATCTCAGATCACCCCAATTCCTGCACCTTCACACCTCAGATCACCCCAATTCCTGCACCTTCACACCTCAGATCACCCCAATTCCTGCACCTTCACATCTCAGATCACCCCAATTCCTGCACCTTGACACCTCAGATCACCCCAATTCCTGCACCTTCACACCTCAGATCAGCCCCAATTCCTGCACCTTCACACCTCAGATCGCCCCAATTCCTGCACCTTCACACCTCAGCTCACCCCAATTCCTGCACCTTCACACCTCAGATCACCCAATTCCAGCACCTTCACACCTCAGCTCACCCCAATTCCTGCACCTTCACACCTCACCCCAATTCCTGCACCTTCACACCTCAGATCAGCCCCAATTCCTGCACCTTCACACCTCAGATCACCCCAATTCCTGCACCTTCACACCTCAGATCGCCCCAATTCCTGCACCTTCACACCTCAGCTCACCCCAATTCCTGCACCTTCACACCTCAGCTCACCCCAATTCCTGCACCTTCACACCTCAGATCACCCCAATTCCTGCACCTTCACACCTCAGATCAGCCCCAATTCCAGCACCTTCACACCTCAGACCACCCCAATTCCTGCACTATCACACCTCAGATCACCCCAATTCCTACACCTTCACACCTCAGATCAGCCCCAATTCCTGCACCTTCACACCTCAGCTCACCCCAATTCCTGCACCTTCACACCTCAGATCACCCCAATTCCTGCACCTTCACACCTCAGATCACCCCAATTCCTGCACCTTCACACCTCAGATCACCCCAATTCCTGCACCTTCACACCTCAGCTCACCCCAATTCCTGCACCTTCACACCTCAGATCAGCCCCAATTCCAGCACCTTCACACCTCAGACCACCCCAATTCCTGCACTATCACACCTCAGATCACCCCAATTCCTACACCTTCACACCTCAGATCAGCCCCAATTCCTGCACCTTCACACCTCAGCTCACCCCAATTCCTGCACCTTCACACCTCAGATCACCCCAATTCCTGCACCTTCACACCTCAGATCAGCCCCAATTCCTGCACCTTCACACCTCAGACCACCCCAATTCCTGCACTATCACACCTCAGATCACCCCAATTCCTACACCTTCACACCTCAGATCAGCCCCAATTCCTGCACCTTCACACCTCAGATCACCGTAATTCCGCGACCTTCACACCTCAGACCACCCCAATTCCTGCACCTTCACACCTCAGATCACCCCAATTCCTGCACTATCACACCTCAGATCACCCCAATTCCTGCACCTTCACACCTCAGATCGCCCCAATTCCTGCACCTTCACACCTCAGCTCACCCCAATTCCTGCACCTTCACACCTCAGCTCACCCCAATTCCTGCACCTTCACACCTCAGCTCACCCCAATTCCTGCACCTTCACACCTCAGCTCACCCCAATTCCTGCACCTTCACACCTCAGATCAGCCCCAATTCCTGCACCTTCACACCTCAGACCACCCCAATTCCTGCACTTTCACACCTCAGATCACCCCAATTCCTGCACTATCACACCTCAGATCACACCAATTCCTACACCTTCACACCTCAGATCAGCCCCAATTCCTGCACCTTCACACCTCAGATCACCCCAATTCCTGCACCATCACACCACAGATCACCCCAATTCCTGCACCTTCACACCTCAGATCAGCCCCATAATACAAATACCACTGGTAATTAACCTCGCCCCCCCCCCCACAAAGAGTTAATGATGGCAATCTGCTTACTTGTGGGACAACCTTTTGTTATGTATATAATTGATGGGTAGTGTCAAGGCATGCTGGGATGTGTAGTTCTCGCGCAGCTAGAGGAGCAGCAGCAGCTTATCCCCCATCATGCTGGTAGTAGACTGAATGAGATGGCTTTTACCTATAGGAACTTATGCTCTGCTATCTGTATAATAACTTTGGAGTAGTGACGGGACCTGCTGGTACTTGTAGTTCTTCTGGAGCAGCCCTATGTACTTCCTTATTAGAGGATGCAGGTTGTAGACTAGAGAGAGAGAGAGAGAGAGAGAGATGCTTTTGACTTGGATCTACAAGCAGGTTGTGCTGCTGCAATTAAAAGGGGGGTGAGCTCCAATGCCAAGCTGCACTGGCTGTGATTGGAAATTTAATCTTTTTTTTTTTTGAAGAAAAAAAAAAAAAAAAAGGGACAAAGTTTTTTATTTTTTTTATTTATTCATTCTGGGGATAGGGGTGCTTTATTTATTGCAGCCTTTACATTTAATACCAGTGCTTCTCTGTTATTTGTAGCCTTTGAGGGTTAACCCTTGCTGCCTCCTATACACCTGTAGGCTGCACTGCACAAGTACATGTATGGCAGAGAGAGAGAGAAGAAAAACAACACAGCAGACAGCCACATGCCACATTATTTTCCTCCGCAGCGTACAGCACATGAAGGAAGGAGGTGGGTGGAGCGATTCAGTAAAAGGCGCAGAGGACGAGATCCTCCTCTGCTGTGCATGCTGGGTCTTCTCTCCGGGATGTCACTGGTTGATAGATGCCATTCGGCCGGCCATCCTAGCAACCAGTGTAGCTCATAATGAAGCGCCCAGCGCCGGCAGAGGATCAGATCGGAGCGGTCAGCAAAGATACCCGGAGATGACATGGAAGTGAAGGGCTCAGTTTTTTACACATAGTAGCGGCCATACATTTTCGGCATCTTTAACTTCTTATCGGCAGAAATGGGATAGGCTCATTTTCGGCCGAAAATATCGGTTGCCAAAATTTCGGTGCATCTCTACTTACATGGCACATGTTCTAGCAGTGACCGTGTGTAGCGGTTTTGAAAACAGCTAAACACACACTGTCACTGGCTACTGCTAGAAAACATGTGCCATGCGGCATGCCAGTTTGCTTGTTACATGTGATGTGACAGCCAGGTGCACATTTTCAAGTTGAAAATGTGCACCTGGCTGTCACATCACATGTAACAAGCAAACTGGCATGGCACATGTTTTCTAGCAGCAGCCAGTGACAGTGTGTGTGTGTAGCGGTTTTGAAAACCGCTACACACGGTCACTGCTAGAACATGTGCCATGTAAGGAAAGGGCACAAAAACAAACACGACAACACCGCTGGGATTTGTGGTTCTGGCCTCCTGCAGAGCATGGTTCACTTCTGGCTTAGCAGCAGGCAGGCAGGCCGCAAGTGTAAAAAACAGATAACAGTCAGCTACAACACTGTCACTGCTAGAAAACATGTGCCATGCCAGTTTGCTTGTTACATGTGATGTGACAGCCAGGTGCACATTTTCAACTTGAAAATGTGCACCTGGCTGTCACATCACATGTAACAAGCAAACTGGCATGGCACATATTTTCTAGCAGTGACAGAGTGTAGCTGTTATCTGTTTTTTACGCCTGCGGCCTGCCTGCTGCTAAGTCAGAAGTTCCAGACCAGAACCCTGCTCTGCCGGAGGCCACCCAGAACCACAAATCCCAGCGATGAGTGTGACAGTGGTGTGTGGTCTGTGGTGTTGTAAATTGTGCTGCTGGCCTGCTGCCATTCTTTCCTTACCTGTTGAGGCCTTGGCTCCTGTCCTGGTCGTGGGTGGTGCAGTGGCAGTGCTGGTGTTAATGCAGCTCCTCCAGGGCAGGCAGGCACTAGACTTGCAAGTTGACTCTGACGACTCCTCCACAGGACTCCACACTCTGACTGAAGCCCCGTACACACGTACCGATGGTCGGCTTACAAATGTTCCTCTTTTCTCCCCGGGATGTCGGTGTCTGCTGAAAAGTGCAAAGACAGCACAAGGACAGCACAAGAATTTTGTCCGCCGACTGCAGAAGTGATGTCATGTAATGGTTAACTTTCCCTGTGTTTTCTATTTTCTGAGCATGCCCAGTCTTGCAAATCTGCGGTCTGTCGGCCGAATTGTGTACTGACAGGCGAACAATCGTCCGTTCTGGTGTCGGCATACAAATATTTTCATGTTTGCACGAAAGACTTTTGTCCGCGGATTGTGCGCAGACATCTGTCGGAGGCACCATACTAACACGCGTACAATCGGCAGATCCTTCGTCCACCGACGTTTGTATGCCGACGATCGGTACGTGTGTACGGGCCTTTAGACTCACTCACTCAGACACACTGTCAGTGTGTCTGTCTGTGGCTGTGCGGTGTGCGGCGCCGGTCACTTCCCGCTTCTTCCTGACTGTGAAAGGGCAGCATTGGGTCCCCGGCCTTAGTCACATCACGGTCGGTCACACGGTCCACCCCCCGACTCCACCCCTTCCTGAGCTACGCTGGAGCCTGGATGCCGCTGCGGAGCCGGCTGCCAGGCCAGCTGAGCTGAGCAAAGTCAGCAAGGACTCAAGGAGTGGGGACTGGAGTCGGGGATAGCGGGCGGCCAGATGCGGGGTCGGGGACAGTGGCGGGCGGCCAGATTGCGGTAATGCGACGGCCGCGGCCCTCAGACTCCGCGGAATCGGCCGCGGAGAGGCAAGCAACGGCCGGACACTAGTGTCACTGTCTCTTGTCTTACATTACAAATTACAATACCCTCGGCGGCCCACCGGGCATATGCCCGCTGTGCCCGATGCTCAGTCCTGCCCTGGTTCCCACAAGTTCAGCCTCATCAGTGCCCATCTGTGCAGCCTTATCAGTGCCGCCTCATTACTGCCCATCAGTGCAACCTTATCACTGACCGCTTTATGGGGGTGCCAGACCGATTTGCCTCCTGGACTCTGCCCTCTGGCCCAATTCACCCCATAAGACTGGCACTATATTAAAAGTGTAGTGCAAGCCGGGGGAGACCCTTTTCGTGCGTGAACCGGGAGGAGGCTGTTTTTTTTTTTGTGCAGGGTGCAGCTTTTTTGCTGCCCCCCTGCAAAGTGCCACCCTAGGCCTGGGCCTTGTTGGCCTAGGCCAAGATACAGCACTGCTTGAGCTTTTGAAGTCTCATTTCAATATCTAGCTCACCAAATTATGTGTGCCTGCTTTGTAACTATCAACTTGCAATACAATGATTCAGATTGGGATGCAACTGCAATGTCTAATTTCTAGCAGCTGAGACAGGGACATTGTGCCACAGTTAAAGTGTTAGTTAATCCAGGTCCCTGCATTCACTATATCTGTTCTCCGACAGTACACAAAACATGGAAATGCAATAGTTTTAGTAAACATTAGGGATGGACGAACAGTTCGGCCCAAGCATGAGTTTGGGCTGAACATTGGCTATTTGCCTGTTCAACCAACATCTGAATTATTGGTGCGTTCAACCATTTGTTCAGCCTGCCGAATGACAACAATGAACTGCACCGCCGCACAGTGCATTTGGCAGCCCCGATTGGCTGAAGCAAAGAAAGCTTTGTCCAACTAGGGCACAGAGCACTGTCAGAGCCATGATTGGAGAAAGTAATGATGACTCAATCCAATCATGGCTCATTGCTCTTAGTCCCACCCCATAAAGTATTCTTTCAATAGCGGCCGTTTGTAGTGTGATATCAGCTTGCAGAGAGATAGAACAGGGCTCTGTTTAGTGCTACTAGAGTAAAGCCCCGTACAAACGTACTGATCGTCGGCCGAACGATCGGCCGTCTTTTGTCCAGGGCTGTCGTGTCTGTTGAAAACTGCAAAAGACTGCACATTAAATTTTAATGCCTGCACGACAGATTCTGTTCGGCCGAAAATGCGCTGTCGGCTGTCGGAAGCATCATACTAACAAGTCTACAATCGGCCGATCGGTCGTCGGCCGAATATTTACGGCCGACAATCGGTACGTGTGTACGGGGCTTTAGTGTGCTATAGTGTGCCATTTTATTCTATTGTCAGTGTAGAATATCAGTTTAGTGTGAATCTAGCCACTTCCGGACCGCCCACCGCATATATACTGCGACATTGACACAGCGGGAGCCAATCAGTGGGCCGTGATGTCATTCTGCAGAACGAACAGTGGTCTGCCTATGAAAGCAAGGTAGACTGCTGTTCTGTCACAGAGGAGGAGAGAGATTTTGTGTTTCAGCTAAGCTGAAACACAGATCTCTCTTTTCCTATAGTACATCCAGCCGCAGATCGGCTCTCCTTTACTCGTGCCTGTTTACTTGTGATTGGACACAGCTGGTCACATAGTAAAGAGCCTACATCAGTAGGCTCTTTACCGAGATCGGAGATGCGGTGTGTCAGTGTGACACGCCGCATCACCGATCGCCGCTCTGCGCACCCCCCGCATTATCCTGCCGCCATCATATGATGTCCGGTCGGGGTAATGCAACCACTTTCCCACCGTCATTTGCCTATAGGGAGGGCGGGAAGTGGTTAAAGTAACGCAGTGCTAAATCGCAAAAAGTGGCCTGGTCATTAAGGGGGTGAAACCTTCCAGAGCTGAAGTGATGACTTCAGTCAGTGTGAGTGTAGTGCGTTCATTAATTTTTACTTTAGTGTGAATTTAGTGATAGTTCAGTCAGTGTGAGTGTCGTGACCTGACCATTAATTTTTAATTTAGTATTCGTTTATTTTGTTAGGGCAGGTTTACTGCATTATAGTGCATTCAGTGCGTTACTGTACGTTTAACGCAGTATATTTCTGTGTGTTACGTGCCGTTTAACGCAGTATATTTTTGTGCGCTACGTGCAGCTTAACGCAATATATTTTCTGTGTGTTAGTGCACGTTTAACGCAGTATATTTCAGTGCGTTCCTGCACATTTAACTCAGTATATTTCAGTGCGTTTCTATATGTTTAACGCAGTATATCTCTGTGTGTTATTGCACGTTTAACGCAGAATATTTCAATGCATTACGTGCACGTTTAACACAGTATATTTCTGTGCGTTACTGCATGTTTAACGCAGTTAATTTCAGTGCCTTACTGCACATTTAATGTAGTAAATTTACACGCATTAGTGCATGCTTACCCCAGTATATTTCTGTGCATTACGTGCCATTTAACGCAGTATATTTCTGTGCATTAGTGTAGATTTCAGTGCTTTACTGCACGTTTAACGCAGTACATTTCTGTGCATTAGTGCACGTTTAACGAAGTATATTTCTGTGTGTTACTGTACGTTTAACACAGTATATCTCTGTGGGTTAGTGCACGTCTAGCGCAGTGTATTTCAGTGTGTTGCAGCACATTTAACGCAGTATATTTCTGTGCGTTAGTGCACGTTTAACGCAGTATATTTCTTTGCGTTATTGCACATTTAACGCAGTATATTTGAGTGTGTTACATGCCATTTACCACAGTATATTTCAGTGCGTTCGTGCAAGTTTAGCACAGTATATTTCTGTGCCTTAGTGCACGTTTATTGCAGTTTATTCAGTGAGTTACTGCACGTTTAACACAGTATATTTCTTTGCGTTAGGGCATGTTTAAAGCAGTATATTTCTGTGTGTTACGTGCCATTTAGCATAGTGTGGTTCTGTGTGTTAGTGCACGGTTAACGCCATATATTTCTGTGCGTTATTGCACATTTAATGCAGTATATTTCGGTGAGTTACGTGCCATTTACCACAGTATATTTCAGTGCGCTAGTGCACATTTAACACAGGTTATTTCTGTGCGTTACTACACGTTTAATGCAGTATATTTCTGTGCGTTAGTGCACGTTTAATGCAGTATAATATCTGTGTGTTACGTGCCATTTAACGGAGTATATTTCTGTGCATTAGTATATGTTTAACGCAGTATATTACAGTGCGTTACTGCACGCTTAACGCAGTATATTTCTGTGCCTTAGTGCACGTTTAACGCAGTATATTTCTGTGCGTTACTGCATGTTTATCGCAGTATATTTCAGTACGTCACATGCCGCTTAAAGCAGTATATTTCAGTGCGTTGGTACATTGTCAACACAGTATATTTAAGTGCAATTGATTTTTCTCTGCCAAATTTCTCTGTCCCATCTGCTGCAGCGAAAAAAATAAATTACAGTCACTGCCACCCACATGCCTAGCGTCTAAATGCAAGCTTGTCAAAGATGCTGGCTTTGCAACTTCTGCCTTTCCATCTGGTGGATTCTGCCCCTTCTGTGAATTTGCAGAATGTGCTGTACCAAAATGGCAGGTTCCCAGTTGCTATTTCTTTTAACGTAAGGCCATTCCAGCTCTGTGCCATCACGTGGAAGGCAATGTTGTGGCATCGTTGGGCAAGGCAGTTAGCCGCAAAGTACACGTTACTGCTGACACGTGGTCCAGCAGGCATGGTCAGGGACACTATATTTCGTATCACAGCACCAGACTTGTATAAAGTACTCGAAATTTCTACTTGAGTAAAAGTACAAGTGCTCGATCAAAAAATTACTTGAGTAGAAGTGGAAGTGCTCGCAGAAAAAGTTACTTAAGTAGAAGTACTAAAGTATTCAACATTTTTTTTACTTAAGTATTGCAAGTAGTTTTTTCAAAAAATTTGCTACTTAAGTACTAAAAGTAAAAAGTACCAGTAGTTTTGAAAAAAAAATTCTACTCAAGTACTGAAAGTAGAAGTACAAGTACTGTGTTATGTAGTTATTAAAGAAATAAGTCAAAAGTTTGAACATCATATTGTTTTTATTATTTCAAATGATTTATTTAAATGATTAACCTGTGTTTGTTAGTAGTTTCTTGATGCACTTTAAGTGCTGTAGCACCATTTATTTGTTTGTTTCATATTTTCTTTTTATTGGAAAGATTTGGTATAGCAGCTTTTATTATACACAGCCTTTATTTTCGTATGCGCTGATTTACAAATGACATTATACACATTTTTTTGAGCTTTATGCAACCTACCATCTACTGTTCTGGCAGTGGTAATTTTTTTAAAAGTAACGAGTAACTATGCAGCACAAAAAAAAAATACTTGAGTAGAAGTATCGAAATCATCGAAAAAATGTAGTGAAGTAAAAGTAGAAGTAGGAGAAAAAAATTCTACTCTAGGAAAGTACAGATACCGCATTTCGGTACTTAAGTACAGTACTTAAGTAGTTCTACTTCGTTACTATACATCTCTGCACAGCACACTGAATAACTCTGCTTGTGAAAGGATGCAGGACAGGGCTTAGTGCTGCAGCTTGTTGTGCTGCCATGTCTCCATACAGCTAGTGGTGATGATGTGAGATTTGTCAGCTCTACACCCTCCTCCTCCATGCCCTCCTCTGCTGAATTGTCCTACGAACCAAAAGTACCCCCTAAACGTTCAAGGGGCTATTCAATGAGTCAGGCTAAAAGGTGCCATGCAGTGCTTCAGTTGGTGTGTCTAGGGGACAGGAACCACACCAGAGCAGAGATTTATGCAGCTCTGCAGGGGCAGACCCAGAGGTGGTTAACACTACGCCAGCTGGAGCCAGGAATGGTGGTGTGCGATAATGGCACAAACCTCCTATCCGCCCTTAGACAGGGAAAGTTGACACATGTGCCATGCCTGGCACATGTCCTCAATTTGGTTGTGCAGAATTTACTTAATAGGTACCCAGGGTTGGAAGATCTGCTAAAGCAGGCCAGAAGAGTCTGTAGCCATTTCAGGAGGTCATACAAAGCCAGTGCTCGGCTGGCTAAAATTCAGTGGGAATTGCTCCTGCCCATAAACCACCTGATTTCTAACATGCCCATTGCCACTGGCAATGCTGCAGCAGCTGCACATGCAGCAGAGGGCCGTCAATGAGTACCTGTGGGAGTATGGTACAACGACAGCCTTAGGCTGACTCTGCTTTTTTTTCTGACCCCAATGGCTGCTGATAAAGGATGCATTGAACTTTACTGTCCCCATTGGAGGAGGCCACACGGATGGTGAGCCGTGACAATGCATGCATCAGTGACACAATCCCTGTTGTATTCCTGCTGGAGCAGACTCTGCATGACATTATGGACAGGGCACTCGAGGCAGAGCAGCGGGAGAAAGAGGAGGACTTAAATTCCTCTCAAGGCCTGCTTTATGCAGACATCATTCTACTTATGCCACATAATGCACAAGAGGAGGAGGAGAATTCTGACAGTTTTGGAGGCAGTGACGCAGTGAAAGAAATATGTCAGCCCTCAACAGATGGTTTTCCATCCCCAGAGCCCTTAGGCTACATTCACACCTGAGCGTAGCGTTTTTCGCGCGTTTTTTACCGCGATTTTACCGCGATTTTTGCGGCGTTTTTTACCGCGATTTTTACCGCGATTTTTGTGCAGGCGTTTTTAGATTGAATAGAGATCAATGGAAAACGCCTGTAATCTGCCCAAAAAGAAGCTCATGTACTTTTTTGAGCGTTGGGCGTTTTGTATACAGCGTCAAAACGCTCAGATGTGAACAGGGGCCATTGAAATGAATAGGATTTGTCTTGTTGGGCGTTTTGAGAGCTGATCCTAGAGCAGAAAAACGCCCCAAAAACGCCCCAAAACGCCTAGATGTGAACGGAGCCTTAGCAGTAGTACCTGGCTGAGAGGAAGCAGTTCCAGATACTATAATCCTCAGTGACCCCGAGGAGTCTGCTTCTCATGTTGCCGGAAACTTGGGGTGCATGGGCTCCCTCATGCTTCAAAGCCTGTGAAAGGTCCCAAGAATACGTGGCATCAAGGAGAAGGATCACTATTGGTTGGCAACCCTCCTTGACCACAGTTACAAGGGGAAAGTCTCAGAACTCATCTCGTCCCCACAAAGGGTGCAGAAGGGGAAATCTCTTGAGGACACTTTAAAGAGGAGTTTATCTAATGCTTTTCCCAACTCTGGTAGGTTACAGTGTCGTTGAAAACGGACGTTTTGAGGATTATTTTGGTCAAGAGAGGAGTGGTGGAGAAGTAGGCCGCCTAAGTGATGCATTTCACAATTTTTTTAGTCTTCGCCGCCCAGGGCTCTTAGCTTTCACATCCTATCAGAAGTGTCTGCATTATATGGTGGGCGATTATGTAGGGGTGAAAACAGAGATGGAGAGCTTTCCAGTTGATTATCCACTGGGTTACTGAGTCATGAGAATAGACCACTGACCAGAACTTGCCCTGTATGCAATTGAGCTGCTGGGCTGCCCTTCCCTGCATCCAGCGTGCTTTCTGCACGTGCATTCAGTGCTGCTGGAGGTTTGGTTACTGATAATAGAACGCGTCTGTCCACAGACTTCATGGACCGTCTGACATTTATCAAAATTAATCAGTCCTTGATTACCAGCAGCTGATGCCTATGTCACTGATTAAGTGTTTTCGGAATGTGAAATCTCTGCAAGACTTCTATGCTGCCCAGTGTTGCGGGTGTTGATTTCATCTGGAGGAATTGTTTTGGTGTAGGTTTCATAGCCAAAAAATCTCCAGTCTTGTTCCCAGTGCACTACTTTGTGACCTCATCATACAGACTGGCTCCCCAAGCCATTGTTTACAAAATAAAGAAAGTTTGCAGGTTCCAGTCTGTTGGTGTTTCTCCCCCTTTTATTTAACTTCATTTGGACATTACAACTTTCAGACCCTAAAAAACTGGAAGTATTAACAAAGTATGTGTTTCTAAAAGAGTGAAATCGAAAATAATGTTTTCCAATCTTTATACAAAGGACCTTGCCTATATAAAGTGTGCAAATGGGGCATAAAAAGCACATAGTGAAGACAGTCCTAGAGCTACATTCACAGGCTACACCTCTGTGTTTCAGTTGGATGCATTACAAAAGAATCAAAATGGTAGTGCATGCAAAACATGTAAAATTCATGGCAGCCAGCTGTACCACATGACAAGGACAAATGTCTGAATAAATTTGAATGTAACCCAAAGTAAATAGTAGAATGCTTGTGCTAAAGGCTGTTAGAGACAGGTCCAGGTCTTTTTTCTTTCTCGTTTTAGTAGGTCTAATAAATACATTGTTTTCTACAGTAAATGTTGTGTTTTATTGCACAGATAATGACAAGGCCCTTATTGGATTCCTGGCATTTTTAATTACAATCACATCTCTGGCCCTTATCTTTGTCCTGATTAAAATCTACAGGCTGCAAAGAAACTCATCAAGGTAATGTATGGTATTATTTTCTCATTCTCAATCCACATATCATTCTCTTTTTGTTATGTTAAATCAAAGTCACCTACAACCATTTTGATTGGAAGAAATCAAAGGAAACTCTAGTAATCATGAAAAGAAATGCACGTTTCCATGGACATGCAGTAAATATCAACAAGTATATTGCATATTTTTTGTAACTAATCAGATATGTAATCCTAAATATTTAAACTAACCTCCATCGCAAACCGAACATAAATAATAATTACTTGTTTCAAATAAGCCAATGTTTTTTTATTAAGGGAACATAAGGGAGTTTCTTGTTGGTGCTTCATATTGTACTTATATAAGCTTGGCATCGTGATAGAATTGGATATTCCCATCACTATTGAAGCAAGGGATACCAGGTTTTATATGACCTGCTGCATAGTTGAGTATATCTGTATATACCCACTTCCCTACCAGCGCATAGGAAAAGAATGCTGGCAGGGAGGCCTCCTCCCTCCAGGCGGATGTCATATGACATACGCCCGTTCTCGCCACTCTCCCGCGCCCCCAGTGTAAAGAGCCAATAAAAATGTCTCTTTACCATGCGAGCGGCTGTGTCCAATCACAGCTGGACACATGCACTCTCCTTGTACACGACGCTCGTGTGCTCCCCCAGGGGCACGCAGAATGGCAATCGGGGATGGAGAGTGTCACTCTACACAGCCCATCCCCGATCAGGGTAAAGAGCCAATGAAATTGGCTCTTTACCACGTGACCAGCTGTGTCCAATCACAGTCAGTCACAGAATGTAGACATGCCACGGTAACTAGCTGTTACAGAGCTCTCCTCCTCACACACCGATCCTGTCTGAGGAGGAGATTGCGGTAACAGCTAGTTACTGATTACAGTGCACACTAAAACACCCTGATTGCCCACCAATAAAGAGGACCTGTCACCAGCCCATCAAAGTACCTGTCACCGGCCCATAAAAGTACCTGTCACCAGCCCATCAAAGTACCTGTCACCAGCCCATCAGAGTACCTGTCACCAGCCCAGCAGAGTATCTGAGTACCTGTCACAATCCCTCAGAGTACCCGAGTACATGTCACCAGCCCATCAGAATACCCGAGTACCTGTCACTAAAGTACCTAAGTACCTGTCACCAGCCCATCAAAGTACAGGAGTACCTGTCACCAGCCCATCAGAGTACCCAAGTACTTGTCATCAGAGTACCTGAGTACCTGTCTCCAGCCCTTCTGAGTACCTATCTATGGCCCATCAGAGTATCTGAGTACCTGTCTGCAGCCCATCAGGGTACCTGAGTACCTATCTGCAGCCCAATAGAGTACCCAAGTACCTCTCTGCAGCCCATCAGAGTACCCGAATACCTCTCTGCAGCCCATCATAGTACCCAAGTACCTCTCTGTAGCCCATCAGAGACCCTGAGTACCTATCTGCAGCCCAGAGTACCTGAGTACCTATCTGCAGAACATCAGAGTACCCGAGTACCTGTCTCCAGCCCAGAGTACCCGAGTACCTATCTCCAGCCCAGAGTGCCTGAGTACCTATCTGCAGCCCATCAGAGTACCCGAGTACCTCTCTGTAGCCCATCAGAGACCCTGAGTACCCATCTGCAGCCCAGAGTACCTGAGTACCTATCTGCAGAACATCAGAGTACCCGAGTACCTGTCTCCAGCCCAGAGTACCCTAGTACCTGTCTCCAGCCCAGAGTACCCGAGTACCTGTCTCCAGCCCAGAGTACCCAAGCACTTATCTACAGCCCATCAGATTACCCAAGTACCTGTCTCCGGCCCATCAGAGTACCCAAGTACCTCTCTGCAGCCCATAAGAGTACCCGAGTACCTTTCTGAAGTCGATAAGTGTACCTAAGTACCTGTCTGTGGCCCATAAGTGTACCTGAGTATCTATATGCAGCTCATCAGAGTACTTGAGTACCTATCTGCAGCCCATGCCTCACTGATTATGCGTTGGAGTGTTTGGTTTCCAAAATGGGGTCATTTTGTGGGCGTTTCCATAGTCCTGGTGCTCCAGGGCCTTCAAAATTGTGATAGGTTGTAATAAAATTAGATGTGTAACTTATGCTCCTAGAATGCCTGAAGGTGCTACTTGGATGTCGGGCCTCTGTATGTGGCCAGGCTGTGTAAAAATCTCACATATGTGGTATCGCCATACTCAGGAGTAGCAGAATGTATTTTGGGGTGTAATTTTTGCTATGTACATGCTATGTGTTAGAAATATCTTATAAATTGACAACTTTGTGTGAAAAAAAATCATTTTCTTTTTCTTTCCACATTTTCCAAAAACTTGTGGAAAAAAATGTCATGTTTAACCTCCCTGGCGGTAGGATTGTTTCCGATATTAGGTGCTGAAAGCGTTACCATTATTTTGCATGTAATTCTTAAGGACGAGCAGCCCAAACCAACTATTTACACATGATTTTTTTACTGTGCGTTCTTCTTCATAACATCTCGGGTATGATATAGTTTGAAACACAAAATCATAAATTATAATATAATAAATAACTATAAAAAAGTTAAAGTATATATATATATATGTGTGTATGTATATATATATATATATATATATATATATTTATAGTACAGTAAAACTGCAGGCAAGGGCACTGGGGGGCAAACTAATGTAAATTTATTTTATTTAGTAATGTAATCCAATAGGATTACAATATATCAGTGTGTTTTACTTTTCAAATTTGCTGCCGTATCCACCCCCTGCGACGTGACGCTCGCAGGAGACGGAAACCGGGGCACAGAGCATCAGGCGGAAGATCTGGCCGCCATATGCTGCAGGAACACATCGTGGGATCCTGGGGACAAGGTAAGTAACCTCTTCCAGGAACCAGTGATGCTCCCTGGCGGTACCCCGAATGTGGCTCGGGGGTTACCGCTAATGGCACTGAAATTCCACCCCGAGCCACACTCTGGAATACCGCTATGTATGTAAATATGCCTATACTGTGTGTGAGAAATAACTTGTTATTATGACAATTTTGCGTAAAAAAAAAATATATTATTTATAAATTGATGTCATTTTCCCCCCACAAATAGAGTTTTTTTTAGTAGTATTTTATCACCACTGTGTTTTTTTTTTTTTTTTTGGTCTATATTTTTGGTAAAAGAAAATCCCAATAAGCATATTGATTGGTATGAACAAAAGCTATAGCGTCAACAAACTATGGGATATATACTAGAATTTTTATTTATTTATTTTGTACTAGTAATGGTGGCAATCAGCTACTTATAGCAGGACTGTGATATTGTGGCAGATAGTCTCACGCTGACACTTTTGATACTTTGTGGGAACCAGTCACAGTAATACAGTGATCAGTGATCTGTGCTAAAAATATGCCATGTCACTGTACAAATGACACTGGCTGGGAAGGAGTTAAACATCTAGGGTGATGAAAGGATTAAATGTGGGCTCAGCCGGTGTTTTTGTGTAATGTGTGAGGTGCTTTTTCTAAGGAAAGGGATGGATTTTATTCCTTGCTTTGCTCTGTCCTTTGTGTCTTCCCGGTGACTGGCAGGAGCTGGGCTGGCACCCGCTGATCGGCTTATGATGTGATAAATCACAGGAGAAGCGACACGCTACCTGGAAGTGCACATAAATATACCTGATTCTGCACAGCGTGGCCACCCTATAGCCACCCTGTAACAAATCTGCTATAGGGCGGTTGGCAAGTTAATACTGGAATAATGGAATAAGGCTGTTTCTCAAATAATGATTTTAGTGATTGTTTTTATTTTACATTGTTTATTTTTACAGCTATTTCAGTCTAGTTTATTTCAATTAATTGACTTTGGTCTGAAAAACCTTTGTTTATTTCAGCAACAATGAAGATAGCATCCCTCTGACCAACCCAGGTAATCACAAATTTGTAATTGTGAAAATATATTAAACAGATGTTATAGTACAGATGAAGGTGTTATCAGGAATGGTAGTGTAAGGCTACATGTACACGGGACGTTTTAAAAAGTCCTTTGAACGCTGGAATTTTACAGCTATGTAAAGGACGTTTAAAACGTCCATTGTGTCACGTTTGCAGCCGCATTTAGCGGGCGTTTGCGCTCAGATCCGTTTTTAGAGGTCAAAAAATCATTCCCCTTTAAAATGGAAAAACGCAAGCGCTAAACACGGGTGATCACGTTCGGTCGCGTTCGGTCGCGTTTTGCGTTTGAAATACCGGTGAACACACGTTTTGAACAACCTGAACGCAAATAATTGCTTTCCAAAAAACTACACTGACCTCAACTGCCTCTAAATGACTGTAAACGATCTAGTGTACATGGACAGATATGATAACATAGAGGAGGGTTCAGGGGTTTCTGAAAAAAACGCCCAACTGCTCCAAAACATCCGTTTACAAGTAGCAGTGTACATGAGGCCTAAACTGTCTGATGATAACACTAAATGTGAAAAAAAACAAGACTCAAAATCACGGATGTCAATGAGACTACAGTCTAATGACTTCACATTGCACCCTGAAACACTTTACTGCTTTATGCGTAACATAGCACTTCACATGTTTTTCATGATCTTTACTTAATGTAGCCAGTTTATATTGTCTATGATTTCCGAATTTTTATGAAGCTTTAATATAAAGTGCAGCCAAGTGATATCTAGCTTTGCCGGTTTTGCCTGTAAAACCTTGTAAAATCTTTTTATTAATGTCATTGGGTCTCTCATCACAGCCCCCTGCCTCAGTACTCCTCTCAAGAACCCTCAGTCCTGATACAGACAGTAAATTAGCTCTTGGGAGAAGTTTGCAGATATCAAAATAACTTGATGAGTGGGTGTCAGTTTGGAGAAGTGGACATACTAGGCAGGCTGCATTTGCATGCAGACAGACCTAGGTAATACCCACACCTGATGCTGAGACCCCACAATGGAAAGAACTAAAAACCAATGAATGGGTGGGCCAAGGACAGGCTGAAGAGGAAAGGACTAGATGATGCTGGATATTCTCCAGTCATTAATTAAGATAGGCTTTATCTCAATTTGTCTGGTTCTAATTCACATTGTGAGAAACTTACAGTGTGCAGTGAAATCAGAGTAAGCTATTTTAGTACAGGTTAGGAGACTGTTCAGCTTTTAAAGACTGATCCAAGACTTTAGTTCAGTTTTGATGATCATTAAGGAAAGAAATGATAGGCCACAAACAGAAAACTACACTAAACCTGTAGGTAAATATGAGAACCAGAACCTTTGCTAAGTGGAAAAGTGGGTTTGATAATAAAGTTGTCAATGCCTCCACCCATGACAGGGCCTCTGGACAGAGTGAACAGAAGGGAATTCCATTCATGGGAAATAAACCACTAAACTAAACAAAGTAATTAGAAGCAGAAGAACTACTGAAACATACATAGAAAATTAACCACAAATATATAGATGCACACCAGTATAGAAATAACACAAGCTTTATATAAGAAGTGATTATTTACCAGTACATACATCCAATGTACAAACAGGTATTATCAGCAAAGAGCCCAATAGGAGTCCAGGTAGAATTGAGCACATATACTTGGATATACAGTATTTAGCTATTAATGAAGATACCTCCGGATGAATGTTGTAGCAAAGTCCAGTTGCGGGGGTCCCTGAGGATGATGTGGCATCTGTCTTTGTGTCAGAGTCCTGAAGACAAGATCTGCAATGATGAATAGACCTTCTGTTGTTCTCCTGCCAGACTAGAGCACAGTCCTACCTATATGGCACTGGTGATCCTGACAGTAATACACTTTCTGTCCATGATGGGCATGTTCTGTGGTCCACATAGATACCTCAGGAAGAGCTTGTTTGAGAATTTAGTGCAGCATTGTCAGCTTGTTGCAGGAAGTTAGAAAATCATTAGAGTCCTAGCAAGATCTACAGACACATAATAGTCTCTTCTGGCTGGATGAAACTACAAGAGCAGCAACTCTCCTAAAAAAGGACATGTGGCAGCAACTTTCTATCTCTCTCCCTTTGCTTACTCCTTTAGGGTTTTCTAATCCTCCACAGGGGCAGGAAGTGGTGCATAAATTATACATAACACTGTGACAATAGCAGCTGACAGTAGATGGCAGTAGATCCCTACAAAATCATTACAAAATTAGTAATACCTTTTTAAAACACATAAAATTGTTTACAATAACATTCTACATAATAAAACACTCAAATGTTAATGAACACAGTACATTACTCAGGAATATCCCAGGAATATTCACTTCTAAATTCTTTGTCTTGTGAAGATGATGAGAAGCAACTGCTGAACATTGAGCCTATTCCAGTGGAGAAACTTCTTGAAACATACAAGAAGAAAAATGCAGATGAGGGACGGCTGTTCCTTGATGAATTTCAGGTAGGGTTCTCATGCCAGGTATTTACAAGCAAATAGCTGAGTAACTCCCATGCAAAGAATGACTGTTGCTTGGTATGAATTACATTTGGAGTGCTTGTGTGATAACCTAAGCGTATGTGACACAAATGATGGCAAACAGTGAGGGGGGGGGGGGGGGGGTCAGTGACTCAAGAAAATTATAATTAATGTTTCTACTTTTACCTGATGGCTGGTACTTTAAAGTGGTTATGGATATGCACGGAATGTCAGATGTAGAAAGGTACTGCTTATCGCAAAAGCCAAGTTAGTTAGCTAAACAAAGCTACGTTGTAGTTATTTTGGCTTAAACAGGCTTAAGCTGGCCATACACTAATTCAATTTTGGCAGGTTTCTGATGAAACAGCCAAAATTCAAGAAGTGGGCGTCCCTGTTAGTGCCCCGACATTTTTCAATCCAATAATTGACAGAGCTGGGTGGATAATTTTCATCCAAATACTGACTGCAGCCAACCAGCTGTAGTCACTGTTTGGAAGCACCCACTGCATTTTGACAGCTGGCTCTACAGATGTAGCTGTTTTTTGGAATGCAATAGCCTCAGCAGGAAGAGTTTACTGCTCCACTTCAAACACAATGCCCCAACACTCCCAGCTAATGTTTGCTGGCTCTCCAGTGGTCCAATGTCTGCATTACAGACAGAACACTTGGAAGGAAGGATAGAAGAGAGCCATTCTCTATTATAAAAGCCATAACAAATATTGTATTAATCTATCTAATGCACTGACAGATCCACCCTCTAACACATTTTACTCAATGTAAAGCCTAATCATGGAACATCTTAGTGTGAGATTTGTCCATCGATGTTGCTAATGATCTATGAGGAATCTGTTAGCGGGCTGAATGCAAAAAATCTTTTAATGCATAACCAACTTTATTTAATTAGTCAAACCGCCAAGAGCAAACTGAATCTGCTCATACTAATCACCTGGATTATTATTATTGTTATTACAGATACTTTTTTAGCATTGTCAATTTACTCAGCGCTTTACATAAATATTGTACATTCACATCAGTCCCTACCTTCGAGGAGCTTACATTTTAAGGTCCCTAACTCACATTCATACATACACAAATTAGGACCAATTTGGACTGGAGCTACTTTGGAGTGTGGGAAGAAACGGAGTACCCAAAGGAAACTTAGGCAGGCACAAGGAGAACATGTAAACTCCAAGCAGGTAGTGCCATGGTTGCGATTTGAACCCAGGTCCCTAGTGCTGCCAGGCGGAAGTGCTAACCAGATTAAATTTTTCAGTCATTCAACTAAAGTACATACAGTATGTCTTTATTGGTTGTTATGTGTTACAGGGTAATGTCAATGGATTCATGTTCAATGTTTACTTATCTAAAGAGACACTAAAGACTAGAGAGAGAAAGGTTGATTAACTGCAGAAGTGGAGCTTGTTCACTTTTTATTGGTGTTTTAGTGAATGTGGTGAAGAGAATACACAATTGCATGCAAGGAACATAACAAAAAACAGGATTTTTGCTTCCACGTGATTGGATGATTTAAGTTAGCAGAGCTTCACTTCATTTATTAAAGGAGAAGTACAGCCAAACCTTGTTCGACTGTACATCTTCTGTGGATCACAGGAGTGCAGATCATTCTGCAGAATGATCTGTCTGCTGACGTCACAGAGCCAGACCAGGCTTAGGAAAGATTACAACCATATGGTCAGGATCCGCCCACATGCCTGGACCGGTACCCCACTCAGCCTCTCAGCGAGCTGTTGAGAGCCTGAGCCAGCTGCTCCCTCCCCCTCCACAGCCCAGCGCTTCAGTCACTACAGTCACCAGCTCTCCATTCAGGGAGCTCTGAGAACCGAGCGATCAGTGGTGTTAGATTGCTTGGTTCTCAGCCTCAGAGCTGGCCGGGACAGATGCAGCATCAGATCTATGCTGCATGCACCTAGGTAAGTATGATTACAAAAAAAAATGTAAAAATTTCCATACTTCTTTTAAGTTAAAGTAAAATTCCCTTGCAAAGCAAAAATTCACTTTGCCAAGTGAACAGCTTACACTCCTTAAATAAATCAACACTTCCATGTCTGGTGCTGCTGCCTCTTGCTGTCCTGATGACATTAGTATTGGATCGATGAAGACACCATCTGGCAGCAGATTACTCTGCCCAAGAGCGCCAGCATGGACCCAATGCCAGGCGCGGGTCAAAAAACTGGACAGCCTTTTGTATCTGGGATAGTTGGTTAGTTGGTGGTATGCTTAAGTTGTGCTTGCTATACTACTTTGTTGTATAAACCTGATAATTAACAAATGGTCCTAATACTTATTTCCTTTGTGTAGACTATGTACAAATATGAAGAACAACACAAACATTATCAGGACATTTAGGGAAATATAGTTATTATGTAAAAAAAGATAGGCACTCAAAAGTCAAATGTTCAAAAATAACGTTGCCAGTAGAAGACTCTGATTGCATTCTCTGACTGTACAAACTTATTCTTTTTTTTTTTTTCTTATGTGTTTGCCGCAGTAAACTATACTTTGACCTTAGCAATATTAGCATTGCCACTCCTTAAAAAGTTGTTATATTATAATTAAGTTAGATATATTTTTATAATTTTCAGAGCATCCCACGAGTCTTTAGCAAATTTCCCATTAAAGAAGCCAGGAAACCCTGCAATCAGACTAAAAACCGTTACATTGATATTTTGCCTTGTAAGTACAGTGTTCCATTAATACTAAATGTAATATAGTGTTAAATACTGAAAAGGGGTTCTCCTAATAAATCACTGAATTATTATTATATATAATGATAATATAGATGATGACAATCGAGTGGTCCTGTCTGAGATACATGGAGAGCCTGGATCAGACTACATCAACGCCAGCTACATTAATGTAGGTATAAATGATAAACTGAATTCAGTGGAGATTTCCCTGGGCATATGCACGTATATTGACTTTACTGTTATATATAAATATATATGCACTTATTTGTTAGATACAATATATTGTACTCATAAACATATTGTCTCAAACGGGGGTCTCTAAATTAGCTATTTCTTTTGTGTAATATTCCTTACCTTATAGCACAAAACATTCATGCAATTTGTTGTTTTTCTCTTCAGGGATTAAAGGAACCAAGAAAATACATTGCTGCCCAAGGTATGTTTCATGACACCTAAAGTTCCCTAATTTATACATGATATAAAACGATTTGACTCTATTCTGTAATCTCTATGCTCTAACTCCAAGAGCAATCTTTGACATTGAATCTTGATAATACAGTGAGAAATATTTTACAGGTCCTAAGGAAGATACTATGACAGATTTTTGGAGAATGATTTGGGAACAGAAGTCAACAATAATTGTGATGGTGACTCGTTGTGAAGAGGGCAATCGGGTACGTGAAAATTGGGAATTACATCTCTATTTTTTAACAATTATTATTGAATCTGTTGTCACCGCATAGGTATAGTAAATGCACATAGTCTTCTTTAATGGTTAAGTCTAGGCACATAATACCATTACCCATAAAAAAAGTTCTGTGGGCATGACAATAAATAATTGAATGCATTTTAAATTAAGGTATTGTAAATCCCTAAATGTATCTTTACACCAGCCTCATCTTTGAGAGCGATCACAGGCATTAGGAGCCAATCATGCTCTGTTACAATGCACATGTGCTGACAGGTAACATTCTGACAGGAGAAGATAGCAGAATGAACAGAGAATTGATATCATCAGTGTCCTGCTGCTTAGTGTTCAGTCAGCAGGTTCAATATGTGTCCTTGACCAAGCCGATCTGCTTCTGTAGTAGATTCAAGGATCTGCCTGGACAAATTATTAATAATTTGGCAGGTAAAACCATTCCCATATCTTTATTTTAGCTGTGCATTCAATTGCTTTCCTGAAGATCAGCTTTAAGTAACCTAAAACTATGAAATAATTGAAAGATAAGATTTTGCTAGAATCAGAAAATGAAACAATGGTGTATGGGGTGACGAGGACTATGACAGCCAGGTCTTTAGCAGACAGAATCTGACCTTTGTCATAGAGGGTGGGAAGCACTATTAAAAAAGTACTTTTTTTGTAAACATGTATACAAAAAATAGCCAAAGTGTTTTGAAGTTAACCCTTATTTTTATGTGTCAAGATACAAAAAACAAGGGGTTATGTGGAAGCCCTGGTGTGAGGGTCTGGCACAGAACACCATGTTTTAAAGAATGAAAGAGAAGATAAGACAAGAAGGGAAACAAAAAATCTGGGAGTGCGAATAGCATTCACCAGAAGGGAGGGAAAAGGAATACAGGGGAAAAAAAAGAGATATGAAATGACAGACAAGGGAAGAAGAGAAAAGTGTGGGGGGGGGGGGGAAGGAAAAAGGGAAAAGGGAAAAGAGAAAAAGGGGGGGAAAAGAAAAGAGGGAATAAAAAAGGGGGAAGACAGTGAAAAAAAGAGAGGGGATGAAAAAAGGAATGGAGAAAAGTATGAGACAAAGATGGATAGTTGGAGGGCTAGTGGGATTTTAACGGTACTGTAGTCAACAATGGAAAGCCATCATGTATAAAAATAGAAATTTTATTTTTTATTAAAAATTACATACATAATAAAGAAAAAAGAAAAAGAGTTTGTAATGTAAAAATAGTCATACACAACAATTTGTTATCATGGTCATATCGATTACATACAGTTCTAAACACTACAGGCAGTATATATGTTGTACAAGCTCCGGTAGCCCCAAACCAGGGTGCCGGGCATTAACCCAACATGTTTCGCGGGTATCAACACTCCGCTTCTTCAGGGGTATAGATTTATATGGTATAATAGTTTGCCTTAGAGTTCCTGTGTAATAGAAATATATTGTGAGAACATTGTAAACAGCATTTTGTTATTCGCATGCACAAACACATACTAGTCCAGGGCTCCCACCACCAAAGCACATGCAGGAATGGCCACCCAGTGAACGCCTCACCCACGGACGTGGAGGGGGTCATTAAGGTAGCGTGATTTGGGTAATAGGGGTTATGCGTGACAGTGTCACAATACCTGTATCTGATAGTATCGGTGTCTAATAGCTCGTAAAATGCCTATGAGGTTATTTGGCCAAACAGTGTGGCACTTCTTTCTGTAAAACATGGGAGTATTATGTAGTATCATGACTTGAAAGGCTCTAAATTCATAGAGATTCATGGCTCTATTAAAATTGGAGCTTACCACACTTAGATTGAGTATAGACAAGTGCATCTGGATATTACAAAAATTCTTTTTAGACTCCGAGTTTGCAATAGGGCAATAATGGAGAGCTATATGGATTTTCCGGATGAAAGCTCCTTGAAGGAGATAAGAGGCACTGCAATGTCTGTGTAGTAAAAGGCAAATTTATATATAAGTTAAGGAGCATTATTTTGAATATGTGCCGATCTATCCTGTTCAAAAGCCGCTTGTCAGCGCTTACCTCAAGTGTGTTCTGCTGGCGTGTACCCCGGCATCTGCGGAAGTAATGTGTTTACCCGCCACCTTATGAGCATCCCCTCAACCCGGCGTGTGTACGCACATCCGGGCGGAAGTGACGACATCACGTCGGGTCAGGTCTCTAACGGCGCTCGCCAATGCGCAGGCGCGCGCCGTGCTGCGCGAACCTCAGCCGCATCAGCAGCTGTACGCAGCCACATGATCAGACATGGGCGGGGACATAGCCCCGTAAGTCTGTCAGTCCAGAGACCACACTTCCGTTGGGAGTGCTAGGTGATACCGCCCCCTGCAGTTGGATAGCGGGCAGCGATGGACTATGAATGTGCAAGAGAGGTTCCAATGCTGACATAAAAGGAAGTAAATTCATGTATAACATTTAACAGGCATTTCAAGATATAGAATAGTACATCATCATGCATATATACAAATATAAAGCACCAATATGAAAAAGACATTACTAATGAAGCATATATTCACAAAATGTACATTGCATGGTACCGGGATTGTTTCCAATCATAACGGCAACAGCAAATGATTGATAATCGGCATTACAGTAAGATTCTGTGTAGCCTATCAAATCAATAAATGTTACAACATCGTCTGAACTTTGGTTGCTGATCATTAATAACAAGTAAGTGTTAGCAGATCCAGGGAAAGAAAGATAAAAGAACAGGATAATAGTGCTCGTCGAGCATAAGATGTTGACAAGGTATATATGATAGAGCTATTTAAAGAATAGTTCCTCGATAAAGTCAGAGGAAAAAACTCTCATGGTCCAAATTCCTCCCATATACATGTAGACCGAGGCTGCACCACACGGCCATGCAGATCCCTTCCGGGAAATCCCGAAAGGCAACATGCAGGATCTGTAGCTGCATAATAATCCAAGAAAAGGTTTGTAAGTAACCATTTCGTTAATACCTGGGGGTTGTCTAGCGTTCAATGTTTCAATCCAATAGGATTCTTTTTGAAGAATGCGCTTGTCCCAGTTACCCCCACAGGGGTCTTGGGGGATAACCTCTAGGACAAAAAATGATACAACAGAGCTGTCAAATTTGTGGTACAAATTGATGTGTCTGGTGACACTGGTTTGGTATGTCCCTCCCTCTGAGTGATACACATGGTCCCCAATTCTTTGTCCTAATTTTCGTATTGTCTTGCCGATATAGTAAGAACCACATCGGCAAGTCATTAAATAGACCAGTCCCTGTGTATTGCAATCAGCATACTGTTTGGATTTGAGCCATTGGCCATTAGGCAGGCGGATACCGTTACCACTGCGGATCCAGGGGCATCTGCTGCAGGAACCGCAGGGGTATGTACCTTTTTTCTTTCCACAATGAGAACTCTGTGTTGTGTAATGACTTTTAACAAGGTTATCTCTAAGGGATGTGGCTCTTCTAAAGACTAGGTCAGGTCTGGGTTTGACGTATTTATTTAACGTATAGTCCTGTGTGAGAATCGGCCAGTGTTTACGTAGAACATCACGAAGATTCTCCTCATGTGCGGAAAATCTCGTGATGAATCTCACATATTGTTGGTCATCTCTGAGTGTAGTTTTATACAAAAGTTCAGATCTTGATTTTGCCTTTGCTCGATTGAATGCTTTTCTTAGAAGGCTTTTGGAGTAACCTCTGGCCAATAATCTAGATCTTAGATGATTGGCCTGCGTGTGAAACTTCACATCAGTTGCACAGTTCCTCCGAAGTCTAAGATATTGTGCAAATGGTATGCTCTTTATCAGGGGGGCGGGATGGGCACTCGCTGCGCACAGTATGGTGTTGCCTGCGCTGGGCTTTCGGTACAGATCCGTATCAATACGGCCATTGGGAAGCAGAGAGATATTGAGATCCAGAAAGGAAATTTGAAAATGACTAATCGTATGTGTAAATTTTAGATTAAGATCATTGTTGTCCAATGCTAATAAAAATTCCTCTAAATCCTCTCTGCTGCCTGTCCAAATTAATAATAGATCATCAATGAATCTGTACCAAATGAGAACATGGGACAACCATTGCTCCATGTTCTCATTGGAAAACACCAAACGCTCCCAACCACCAAGATATAGGTTGGCATACGACGGTGCGCAGCAAGTGCCCATCGCGACCCCCTGTATTTGCAGATATATCTGCTCCAAAAAAGTGAAGTAGTTTCTGGTCAAAATGAATCTGAGTAGTTCAAGGACAAAATTCATGAGGGGCCAAGTGGTACGGTCTTGTTCTTTTAAGAAGGATTCAGCCATCCGGATGCCCTGCTCGTGCGGGATACTCGAGTATAAAGCCTCGATATCGATGGCTACGAGCAGGGCATCCGGAGGGACTTGAATCTCTTCCAAGTGTTTAAGTAAATCAGTAGTATCACGTATGTATGAAGGTAAAGCACATACGTGAGGGATGAGAAATGAGTCAACGAATTTGCTGGCGTTCTCAGTTAATGATTCATTACCGGATATAATCGGTCTGCCTGGGGGGAGTGAAATGTTTTTGTGAACTTTCGGTAACGTATAAAACGTAGGGGTTTTTGGAAATTTGACATTTATAAATTTGTACACATCTTTGTCTATTAGTCCGGCCGTATAGGCATAGTTACAAAGTGATTTAAATTCTTCAATAAATCCCTGAATGCATATGGATTGAATGGGACGGTACCAGTCAGGGTTTTCCAGGACCTTCATGCACATCTGTTCATATTGAGAAGGTGACATCATCACGATGTTGCCACCTTTGTCTGATGGCTTTATCACTATATTTTTGTTTGCTTTTAGCTGTTTTAGTGCTAGTTCTTGTTCACATGATAAGTTACTAGTTACAGATGGCCAAGAGATTGATTTAAGGTCCTGGGAAACCCTTTGGACAAAGGTCCAAATGTGGGGATTGGTGGTTAAATCAGGAAATTTTTCTGATTTAGGCTTAAAGGTTTTTTTAGGAATCAGGGTACCTTGTGTATGGGAGGGTTCCACAGTGGAGGCCGGGGCATCAATAACCGAGACCACCTCTGTGTTGCCCTCATCATACAAAAGAACCAAATCTTTGAGGGCTCTACTTTCGGCCATAGTGAGATGTTTGGTTTGTTCCGCTATTTGTCGTTCAAATTGTTTTTGTTTCCTATCGGTGTCAAATATATATCTGAACGTTAGGTTCCTTGCAAATAAATGCAAGTCCTTAATGGTTTCTGTAATATCAATGGATTTAGAAGGACAAAAGCCAAGACCTAAACTCAAAACATTTTCTTGTGCCTGTGTGAGCTTAAAATCAGTTAGGTTAATAATATTGAAATTTTTTTTGGTGTTGTCAGTGTTTGAACAAGGGGTTAGTTGGTTTGTGGTTTTATGTAAGTATCCAGGTTGCCCTGTTTGGAATTCTTGGTGATTGGGGTCTGAGGTAACACTAAAAAACCATCATCATTTTCGATTTGAGTGTTAGAGATGAGGCCTTTGGAAAGGATTTTTTGAACTGTAGGTGTCAGATTTGGCATTTGTGAAGGTGTGAGAAGTTGTGCACGAGTGTCCGGTTTTTTCTTACTGTTTTTGTTGGATTGGTTAGGTGAGGGGCCCATTCCTCCCCTACCACGTTTTTGTGATTTAGTGCGGTTGTGTGTCGCAGTGGTATTGTGTCCTAAACCTTGTGATAATTGTGATACAGAACTAGAAAGAGAGGAGTCAGACTCCATGTGTTCTTCTGTGTTATCTGTAGTGTTGCGTGTTGGGGGCCTGCGTGATCGTGAGGGATAGTTTTTTGTGGTCCATCTGTAGGCATAGCCCTCTACAAAGGCTTGTTTGTCTTTATTATATTTGTGTTGTTTTTTAGTGAAGATCTCCTTGTTTAGGGCTTCTAATTTATTTTTAACCTCTTGCCAACTGGCGGCAAAAGTAGATATGTCAAATACATGTTCGAATTGAGTATTCATAACTTCAATTTCCTTATGAAGCACTACCATGTCTAATTTGTGCTGGGTCACTAGAGCCCTCATTAAATCTGTACTACAAGTGTTCAGAATGCCCTCCCATTCTTTTTTAAAACTTTCTGTGGGATCTCGTAAGGTAGGTAGATTGTGTATCCTGAGTCCCTGAGGGCTAATGTTGTCATTAATATATTTTAGAAAGAACTCTGTGTGCCAGTACAAATGAGACTTTCGTTTTAGTAGGCTATGCATTTTTGTCAAATATACCTGTAGATCTTCCTCGGTTTTGGTTCGTGCCCCACAGTTGGACTGAATGTCTGCCATAAAGCCCGTCCAGGCATTCCCCACTAAGTCCATGGCCGCGTATTATTTTTATGTGCTAAAGGCTAGGAAATGTGGGTTTGTCCATAGTGGATTGGTGATGCCCAACAGGTTAGCTCAAGTGAGGCTGAGCTAATACTCTGTTAGTTGGAATGCATTCTTCCTCATAGAAGGTATCCTACTGGGCTACATTGATTCACAGCAAAACAGACTTATGCTTTGAAGCTTTTAGTCCTGAAGAAGGAGTTTATCCTTCAGATGTATTGGATATTTTCTGCATACATGGTTCCAAATAAATACGATTCATGCCTCTCTTCGCTTACTGAGACAAATACTATCTCTTGAAGGGACCAGTAGACCTAGGATTCCTCCACAAGTTGAACAGCCATAGGGATCCCCTCTGGTGCTATCTTCTACATTCAAACTAAATACACTGCACAAGGTTATATTTTTTACTTCATGGGTTTGATTTTTTAAAACTATAGACTGCAAAATCTGGTGCAGCTGTGCATGGTAGCCAACCATCTTCTAACTTCAGCTTGTTTATTTAGGTTTTGACAAAACCACCTGGATGGCGATTGATTTTAGTAAATCAACCAAACTATACCTAGCCCAAAAGGAACATTAATAAAATATAATATGTTGAATTGCAGAACAAATGTGCTCAGTACTGGCCATCAGATGATGGAGAAACAGAATCGTATGGAGACATTTTGGTGAAAATCACAGATCAGAAATTTTTTCCTGATTACATCACTCGAAAACTCCACGTCACTCATGTAAGTTCCCATGGATATTCTAGCAACATCTATCAGTGGTATAAAAGTAGTTATATTTAATTTTTCTCTGTTTATTTAATTTTATCTACCATAGGTTTGTTAAAATGATTCCAGTTTTGTCATAACATGCATAAAATGACCATGACGTAGATATCATGTATTTATGTAAATTATGTTCAGGTATGATGTGAAACAGTGGTAGTTTGTTGCCATGTCACTACTAAAAATCAATTTAGTATAGTTTAGAAAATTGAGCTTTCAGCCCTCATAAACTCAGATTATTTAGGCTGCAATTTCATCTAAGGCATGCTAAAGTGACCTCTCAAACAATGATATCATAAAAGATATTATTGTTTAGGAGGACACTTTTGTCATTGTTTAAAGTAATCATACATTGGTGAATAACAATCCTTATAATTTGGACAGTTGAGTCTAACATAACATTTGTGATATGTTTTTTTTTCTATTTGCACTTTTCCCTTTGCAGTAATGTGACAAACACAACCTTGGCAATTTGAGTTTTTTATTATTTACTGTTGCTACAGTATATACTGTATATGCTAGTCTGATACAACTTGGAAGCTGCTCATGAAAATTTTTTTTCTATATGCATGTGTTGCCATATATATGCCATACTAAATAAAAACCTTAGTTTTGTAGAGCAATGTAAGCAAAATAGGATTACATTACTTATGATTAAACATACAGTTTTCCCCTTACTGTGTTCATGTTATCTCTCTTTGTACTGTGTACACCTGTAGGCTCTTTATAGGATTTCTGCAGATGGAGGCCGGGTTCACACCTGTACAACATACGCTCCAACTGTGGGAGCACATGTCGCAAGACATGTACAAATCAATGCAAACATATAACAGCCTTCTTAACTGGTCAGACACAAGTTGGTCCAACTTTGAAAAAGGTTCCTGCACTACTTTGATCCGACCTTGGTCCGACTTCAGCTGATTCAATATCAATGAAGTCAGACTAAAGTCGGATCCTCGACCTAACCATCCGACTTGTGACTTCAAACATAGTGATTACAGCAGCAGGAAAAGGAATTTATGTCACGCTGTGATTGTTTTGATTGGTTAAAGGACAAATCGGACTATCTCAAAGTCAGAGCAAAATCGTATCCTGTTCATTCAAGTCGGATCGAAGTAGGACTGATGTAGAACCGATGTCTCAGGGCAAAGTTAGATAGACAGTCATACAACAGTCATGTTGTACCATTGTGAACCTGGCTGGATGCTCGATCTAGCAATGGCTGGATTACCGTAATGACTAAAGTAGAATGTGCAAGTGCACTGTGCATTAGCATGTCTGCGTAAGTCACTTTGTGAGATGACCAGTGGGCAGATTCGGTGGGACGGCCAGTGAGCGGGTCCTGAGGAATATTGGTGGTCAGGCTTAAAGCTGTGTAAATTTCTGATAGCTACCCTAATTAAAGGCACTGTCTGTGGATACACCCGGCTGTTGTATTTTCAATAAAGGCAGGACAAATTAAAAACAAAAAAAATTGTAAATTTTTGACAATACAGGAACATGTGCAGCAACATATTTGGTTGAAGTACTTGTTTGTAATGGTACATTTGTTCCTGTTCTCTACACAAAACCAAATCTGAGGTAGTTTTAGAATGTGAGTACCTAACACATTTGCACTCCTAAAATGAAGATGTGATGTTTTGGTGCATTAGGTAAAATTGAATGGTGCTGTATAATTTATATTGTGATAACTCTTTTTTCAATAATATTTGTTCATCACTCGATACTGATTCCACAGTTTAATATATTGTAATATTTCATACAAGCCTTGTGCTTTCTTTTATATTGTTTGAATTCTTTTTTCTTGCTCCATGGTGCAGAAACGAGAGAAAACTGGACGAGACATCACACACATCCAGTTTACAGTTTGGCCAGATCACGGTGTACCTGATGATCCCAACCTACTGCTGAAATTGCGTCGGAGGGTTAATGCTTTAAGCAATTTTTTCAGCGGTCCAATAATTGTTCATTGCAGGTATTTTCAATTGTTATACCCTAAGAAAAAACAGAGTGGTAATAGTGGTAAACGTATTCCAGTTTAAAAAATCAGATAGTCTGAGGTGTGGAACTTTATGTGTACATACAAACAATACTGGCTTCATAATTAAACTTCTATGTTAGCTCTGTTTTCCTACAAATGCTGATTATTGCTGTGTTTAAGGAAAGTTTTAGCGATTTTAAAATAATTTTTATTTTTTTTATTATGGTTAGAACTAAAAAATACACATGTAAAACCTATTTTTCTTTTTTGTAAGTCCCTTTTAGATATGAAATATATCTAGCCAGCAGGTAGCGCTTCGAGCACAATTTCACATGTTTTCTAGGTTCTCCTTAGCTAATTTGTTGAAAAAAAAAAAAAAAAAACTCTCTCTACAAAGCTGAGAAACTCAATCTCAAAGCTCAGTTTTACAAACAAATTGACTCAAATATTAATTTATCCTTTCTTCTATCTCTTATCTGCTCTGTTCAAGTGAGTACACCTGGAGTTTCAGGCAGAGACAGTATCATAGGGCAAACATTTTCTGCTAAACTCTTTCTTTCGAAAACCCTTTATGCTCCTTGACCTGCTTGGCGGTGGGGGGTGTAGGATCCAGTCTGTATTACATTTATCTTTAAAATGAAGATATTATATACAGTAGATTGTAAAATAATAGATTTAACACATCAGGACATGTTTGTATTATAGCCCCTAGTCCCGTCTCCCTAGCTCCCTAAAATAGTCTAATTTTAGACCCCTCCCCAAACCTGGTGCAAACTTAGCTCTCTGTGGATTGGATGGCCCCCTAAAATGTTTACCTACTAGGTGCTATAGTATCTTCCAGTCCTGGCCGCATTGGCATGGTAACTCCCTGTACACCTAGCATCTCTTGTACAGAAGTAGGGCTCAAATCTTATTTTTAGTAAACCACTGCAAAGGTACAACTAATGCCCAAGGAGACTTGACTGAGGATTTAAACATTGTGGAAGGCAACTAGACTCCCAGAATGGATACATTGTTCAACCGCTGTTTACTGTAGATCTGACACTCCTTCTAACAGATAATAATCAACCTCCAGCCCCTCTAACTCCCATCCAGTCAAAATAAACGATCATGCATAAGCAAACAGCTTTATATAAATCGTTAAAACGTGAGTGCCAATCAATAACATTAATAAACAAACACTCCCCCAGGGATTCAAACCCCGCAGGTTCAATTTAAATAATGACAAATGTTCAATTGATCTAAAATAAGTGCAAAGTTTGTCAATTCATTATTATTATCATATTAACTCCCAACAGATATTTAATTCTTTCCATGAAGTGGTCCCTCTTTTTCCATTTAAAATGTAATTTGAAACACCAGTGTATCTTGCAAAAATATCACCACTGTGCTCCACCATCAGGTGTACATGCTCACCTTCATTTTTTGACCTATAGAAAACAGGTTAATAAACACTAAGTAGATCATTCTCAGGTAGATCCTGTCTCCACTGGCTGGCAATGTGTTGTTCCATGAAAGTCCTTTTCTCGGATGGATCAGTGCTCAAATATAAGGAAAAGAATGCCTCCCATAGTGCAGTAACAACTTTTATTATTAAAAGATAAAACAGGAAAAACACTATTCACAAGTATAAAGAGCTAAATGCCCATTCACACTACAAAGGACCAAACAGAGTTTACTGGGTATTCCAAGATGGCAGACTTCCGGCCACACCCGGAAGTGATGTCACCATGCTTCCGTCTTACGCTTTATGTCCCCCCCCCACATGACCTTATCAGGGATCATCCCTGATCCTAATATTTTAAAAGGAAGAAGATGGACCACTTCACGGAAATAATTATTTACATCTGTTGGGACTTAATATATGATGGGACTAATTTTGCACTTAATTTAGATCAATTGAATATTTTTCATTATCTAATTTGCATCTGCAGGGTTTGAATCCTTTGGTGTGTTTGTTTATGAATGTTATTGATTGGCACTCACTTTTTAAGGATTTATATGAAGTTGTTTGCATATGCACATATAAGTTGATGGTTTATTTTGGCCATTGACTGAATGGGAGTTAGAGGGGCTGGAGGTTGATTATGATTTGTATTGGAGCAGCGCTACAGCTTTGTTTAGTTTATTATTTGTTGGGGAGTGGGAACACATTGAGGTGGCATCAGCAGCTAATAATGGATTTAAAAGTCAGGCAGAGCATGAGGATGTATTTGTTATATTTCGCAATCCTTCTAACAGAATGAGGTAAATTAACATTTATTCCATTGATTGCCTTGGTAGTGCTGGAGTTGGACGTACAGGAACCTATATATCTATTGATTCCATGCTGGAAGGTCTGGAAGCAGAAGGCAGAGTGGATGTTTATGGCTATGTGGTACAGCTGAGGCGTCAGCGTTGTCTTATGGTCCAAGTAGAGGTTGGTATAAAAATGAGGTTGCATATCTAATAACAATGCCAAACATTGCTCTACCCCAGTTAACATTGTACAACTTCTTTATAATGTGATTATGATGATGAATGGAACAGAAATATTAGATTTCTATATACACTTTTAATTATAATGCAATATACTATACTTTCACAACATATAATAATTATTTAATAATAAATACTTATTTAAAAATCCATCCTATGTGTGTAATAGACTGAGGAGCCCTTATCACAGTTGCTGTAAACCCGTACAAAATCAGTCATTATGCACGAAATAAACCAGTGTACACGTATTTAAAGACAAAGGAACACCATTCAGGTTCCCCCCTTTCATCCCAGATCTGTATTATAGCTGCATGCAAACACAAAGACACAAAGAAGGAGGCATTTATTTCCAGTTAGAGAAAGAGAATAGGCTTAGACCACAATTTAGATATCACTAAAACAAGTGTAAAATATCTCACAATAAAAAACAAATCAGAAGTATTACAAATTAATTAATCAATGAATCAAGAGATTAAAACACTGGCAGAGGCAGTGCTCAGAGTGAACAAATAGATCTAAAATTTAAAATTATGTATTGCATCTAGCTCAGGGGGGAATAATAGGGAACTCCTGAAAGAGCATTGTCAAAACTCCATAGTTTATGAGGCATAATAAAAATCATTAAATAACTGAAGTATAATGCACTCACAAAGACACATAAATGGGCAGTGCAGATAAGTCTATGATGCAGCTGGTCTCTCTTAATCTTCCAACTCTGTCCTGGGAAATGCCATCTTAGACAGTGAAGGAGGGCTACCTCCTCTGTGTATAAGAGTAGACCAGATATGGCACGTCCTCAGTCCACTGTCCACTTGAACTTGTGATCCTGAAAGCCTGTTGCAGCCATGAGGTTGTTTTAACCCCCATGGCGTAGGATAGACATTTTTGACAGACAAATAATTAATAATATTGTGTATATAGCTGTTTATGTTGTAATATACCATTTTCATGCATATTGCGTTTGATAAATCACATAAAATACATTAACTTAAACACTTTTTATAAAGTTGTAAATGTGGTGCAATAAGAAGTCTTTAATGTAATGCTTTTTCTTGGTTGCATGTTTATAACAGTTCCAGTATATATTCATACACAAAGCTTTGGTGGAATACAATCAATTTGGGGAAACAGAAATCAGTATGGTGGAACTACCGCTAATCCTCAATGACTTGAAGACAAATGATCCTCCTTCTGAACCCTCTCAGCTACTGTGTGAATTTCAGGTATGTTGGCCCAATGATGTGTCTGTGCTTTTCTATGGATGAAATTTAAACAGGTCTGTTGCTTTCTCTAAACTCAGAGAAACAAACATTTACTCTTGTCTTAATAAGCTCTATACTGTAGCTGTCACCAATGTGTAAATCAGGTAGAGAAACAGTTTACTTTTGCAGTGTGTATCTATTTTATGTTTTTAGATTGTATATAAATACCTTGTTTTAAAAAAATGTGATAAAGGATAGATGGATAGGAAATTATATCAATTTTCTGCACCAGTTTGTTTTAAAAATATTTTGAACCAAATCCTACAATGGTCTAACTTGGGGATCATGGAGGGAACACCCCAGCAAACCTAGAATTAGGGTTACATTCACTACTCATCCAAGTAGCTTCTTCAGCTAACAGAACTGAGTAGATTGGATAAGTAGGTAAACTTAAATGAGAACAAGTTCGGTTGTACTGTATGTGACTAATTGCTACAGTTATTTACCGGCCTTGGAATTACCTAGCTAAATTTTTAATGCTCCCTTCCCTCCCAAAAGAAAAAAAAACACACCCTTGTTAATTACCATGGCACGTAATGAAGGACAGAAAAGAAATTGGTGATGATAATATGTTAAATCCAGACATGTAGAGAAGGAGAGTGGGTTCCTTTCAGCCAGAGGACCTAGAAAAAAAAGGAAAAGTATAATTCATTTAAAAGTAACTCCTATTTAAAAAACTGCTAATGAGGGGCACTCTGTGCTTTATGCATCCTAAACCCTGTGTTGTTTCTGCATTATGCACTCCTAAACCTTATGCTTTGTGCCTTATGCACTCCAGACCCATGCACTCTGTTACACACTCTTGTCCCCTGCAGTCTGTCCATTACTCACTATTGATCCACAGCAGAGTAGGATCAAGTTTAATTTAACCATACCACTTTAAAACCCTCCCATTATTATTGCTATTTGGACACACCCTACACACTATGCTGGGCATGCCGGAACATTTCTTTACTTAGAATGCCCACAGCATTTTATCTTTATACCTTTAATGTCTCTTCTTGTTCCAAAAGTCTGTGACCAAAAGTTTCAAGACGTTTTAAATAGGGAGCTTGGTTTTGTTGGTGTGGCTATAAGAGGGAGTGTGGGTTATGGGTGTGATTAAATGTAGGCATGGTCTGTAGGGTGTGCTCAGTTCTCATTTTGAAAATCTGACAATCTTTCACTGCATGCGGTTGCCACTGTCCTAATATATTCTGTAATTACTGAGCCACAAAAGAGGGTCTTGCAGACATACCTAAACCTAAGGACAAAATATCATTTTTAAAAACTTTTCCATTTCATATAGATTTGTCTGAGTCTACTTTAAAGTGTTTTTAAACAAGCAAACATATTATATTGCAGCTTACCAATTGTTAGATGGCTGCTTTAATTTTCTTCTTTAGGCTTTTTTTTTTCTTCTTTTTTCATCTGGTGATCCAGCCAGTAAGTCTGCACTTTTTCAAAAGAACGAGCTCTCTTCCAGATGTATCAGTTTACAGGGATGAGATGACCGTTTAAAGTGTAATTTGGCCCCATGTATCATCAAAAAAACCTGGCTGATCCTGCCAGTTTCTACCCTCCCCTCTGCACACTGACCACAGTGTATCATGGCTGCTGAGCCCTGACACCGTGGTCAGTGTACATGCCTCCCTCATCCGCAGCTATCTGCAGCTCTCCTCTGTCTCCCTCTGTCCTCCTTCCCCCTACCCTCCCTGCCTGTCAGCTCTCATTAGCACCGCTCTACTTCCCTCCCATTCCCTCCCCGCTGCTACAAAACTATGTGATCTTTACACCATCCCCTCTGTTAAAATACAACCTGTATTCTAATTCCTGTGCTTTATTTAAAAAAAAAGAAGAATGCAACCTGCTTTCACAGCTCCTACCGGCACTCACGTGACTCCCGACTCTCTCCTTTTTACCTCCCTGCCTCCAAGCCTGATGTCAGAGGAAGTTCTTGGCTCTGCCTGCTGGAGATGTCAGATGGGGAGAGAAGAGAGCCGGAGTCACGTGAGCACCGATAGTAAAGCGAAGGAACTAGAATACAGGTTGTAATCTAACAGAGGGGATGGTGTAAAGATAACATAGTGGCTTAACAAACACTTTAACACTTACAGGGGTGCTTACAATGATCAACTTTCATTTGTTCATGTGAAACCTTTATCCCAAAAGGAAAATAAACTTTTGCTACAACTGTATAAAAAATTCCTGCAGCACTCACACACAAATCGTTTGTGCAAAAATGAACATAAAGTAATACATGACATGTATAACAATAAAACAAGACACTCCCTCTATATTGCCAGCTGCATATTGCTTCTGAGCTGTATTGCTTCAATGTTGCTAATGCAATGCAAGCATGCGTGTGCCTAATGACAGTTACCATAGGAGCAGAGCAAGGAAGAGGAGCACTAATCAACTTAACACAAACAGGCTGGGCCCTGGCCACTAGCAACCATCATACATGCAATAGTAGAAAAAAAAAAAATCAGATGACAGTGCAACCCCCACAGCAATGCCCCTGTACTGGTGACACCACCTCCTGTTTCAATTGGAGGCTTTCTCAAGGAAGATTGCTGTAATTGCTTATAAAGTGTGAGCTGAATTTCAGCTTCAATTTTTTAGTATATCTAAATCTGCTAGAACAACTAACACCCCCTTCCCCCCAAATTAACATTGCTGCCGCCCAAAGGTGCCCCCATGCTCTTTCATCCAGAGTGGGGGGACTCTAATTAATACAGGAGGTGTGTTACTGGACAGATTAGCCAAAAATATAATGCAGCCACCACATCTAATGATAGGTAAGCTGCAATACATTACATTTTTCATTTTGGGTTTAATAGCACTGTAAAGGAGAACTTAATTTCTATTGTTGGGGACCGCTTAGCAAGCAGCAACATTTGAGACAATAAACAGTTTGGTCAGGAGTGTATAACATACAACACATTGCACAGAGTGAAGCAGGTAGGATTATGTAACACAATGCTCAATACAATGCTGGACGTGGAAAGAAAATGCCCCAGTGTTGGTGGTCATTGGTGACAGCATTAATGAATAGCAAAGAAAATGCCCAGTTTCAATGGTTATTTGCCTCAGCATCATTTCATTTAGAAAAAAAATCACAAGCGCTAGTTGGAATAAAAACTTCTTCTAGTGTCAGAATTTGAAAAAATGCCGTGGCATCAGTGGTTGTAAAAAATAATTTAGAGTTAATTCTCAGTCAGAGAAAATATCCTTGCATTAGTGTAAGAAAGAAATGGTCTGACATCAATGGGAGAAAGAAAAGGCCCATTTTGGTGTTTAGTAGAACGAAAAATGTCTTGTCGGTGATGGTGGTATACCAACAGACCATAGATCAGCCCTCCCTTTCCTCCTTAACCCTTTCAGACCACAGACTATCTTCCCTTCTCACCTCAGATCTGCCCCCTCTTCATCCTTAACCCTTTCCGACCACGGATTACCCCCCCTTTTCCCCTGTAATATCCTCAGACCTCAGATCAGGCCCCCCCCCCTTTTCTCTGTAATATCCTCAGACCTCAGACCAGTCACTCTTTCCTCCCTAAACCCTTAAGACCTCATGTCAGCATCCCCTGCCCTTTCCTCCCTAACCCCTTTAGGTCTCAAATCACTCCCCCATACTTCATTAATCCTCTCAGACCTCAGATCAGCCCCCCTTTCCTCCTGAACTCCTTCAGACCTCAGATCAGCCTCCTCCCCTTTCCTCCTTCACCCCTTCAACCCCTTGAATGAGACCCCTTCCTTTAACCACTTCAGACCTAAGATAAGCCCACAATGCTCCTTACCTCCTCCATAACTTTTTGACACGCCTGCCCGAGGACTTCTCTTGTGGCTCTGTCATGTGATGCTTTGTCACATGACCAGATACCGGAATGGAGAAATATTCTCCACTCGTAGTTCTGTGGTTGTAATCTAGGTCAGTTACTGGCACCAGGTACTGGAGTAAGCCTTTCTTGCGCTGGGATATTAAAAGCAGCATTGCGGGCAGCAGGGGCTGGGTGGAAGGGGAAGCCTCAACAAACTAAAGTTGTGCACGGTGCATCTGCTTCCTTGCCCAGTCTGCGTAAAGGAATTCTTTTTTTCTTTATTGTTATTTTTTTATTCTTGGCTTTGTGCTAATACGAACATTTTTCATTTGATTTAGGTTTCCTTTTGATATTAAAAAACTGTGTAAACATTATAAATGTGCATGCCAATAACCATTTGCAACAAAATGTTGATTATTGTACATTTTATATTTTATATATTCTAGAGATTACCATCATATAGAAACTGGAGACCTCAAACAACAGGACACCATCAAGATAACAAAGATAAAAACCGCTTCTCCTCAATTGTTCCATGTAAGTAATCCAATAATCCAATAAACTTGTTGGGCTGCCCATGTTATCTAGGTAATGTATGTTACTTTTAGTAGAATATAAATGATCCTAAAATGAGATCTGATCTTAACTTAGGACTTGAGGCGGGACCTGGTGGGTGCTGGCTCCTAACAACCAGCACAAATCGTAGACAACGTCGCATCAAAAAGTGCATGGCGATGTGAATTTGATGTGTTTTCATTGACGTCTATAGACCACTACATCGCACCAAAGTAGCACATGACCCTTCCTCAAAGTCGCATCACAACTGTACTGCATTGATGTGAACGGGGACCATTGAAAACAATATTATTTCCATTGTCATGTGATTTAGTGCAACCAAGTCGCATCTCAGATCGCATCAGTGTGAACCAGGCCTTACAGGTGGCCAGCTTAGTAAGCCTTACATCCTTGGAATTCCTTTCTGCTACAAGCTCATGGTGACTTCAGCACCATGAACTTGTGGCAGAATATGGTCCCCTCTCCTGAGTAAATGAATAGCTAATAGCTGTGATCAGAGGCTGCAAGATGCTGTACTGCCCTTTGTAACCATGTGAATGAGGCCTAAGTACCACACACACACACACACACACATCTCTTTCTTTCACACACACACACACACACTGTGATCGATTATTCACTAAAGGAATCCGCATGCGATATGAAGGTCACGTGACTCTTTTTTTTTTTTTAAATGTCACATGAGATAAGAAAAGAGTAAATTCATTAACTAAAATATCAAATGTGAGGTAAATACCCTAAAAAAAATAGATAAATGATTAAAGTCAATTCACTAAAAAACACACATTTGCTATTTATCCCCTGGTGTAGGCTGCACTGGCCAGTAAGTTCAAAATATACAAAGAATGAGTGTGAAAATGTTTTACTCTGACCTCAGGGAGGAAAATAAATTGGAATATTTTACCAGAGAGAGGGACTGTCCTGTGAATGAAAGCGCACTGAAATTAAACTGTGTGGTAACGTTAAATACCCAATCATATGCAAAAATTGAAACAAAACAAAAAAAAAAAAGAATTTTTGCTAGCACATATTTGGTGTTTGGGAAAGCAACTGAACTATTTTTAAAAAAACATTCACTTTGCAAAGTGAATTTAAAATTTACACACAGCACTTTTTGGGTAGGAGCATCTACTTAGTTGGTAAATATGTACATAGCAGTACAGTGTTGTTCTGTTTTAGAAAAAATTGCAGTAGTAAGGTAAAAATGGTAAATGAAGAAAACAGTGTTTTTGAAAGTTTGCACCCCAAAATATATTTGGTTAGTCAAGGAAAGTTATCCCCACAGATACAGCAACTGTAAAATGTTGCATGTGTTTTTGTTAAATAAGTGTTTTATGTTACTATCCTTGAGATGAAGAAGATTTTAAGATGTATTACAGTGATCTAGAAAATTCTCAATGGTTCACAAGCAAAAGTACAGCATTAGGTAGATACAATATTGATAGAATTTAGAAGAACAGATATGGATGCAAGGCTTGACATAACTTTATATACAGTAAAATGCTTAAAGTGTGAAAAATGACGGTAATACAAAAGCTGCCAGTTTGATACACTTCCACCATTAACACTATGGGGCCATGTTTAGTTGGATTTCATGTGATCCGGCAATATTATGCACATACTGTTCTGATACAGCATTTTCATCTCTTTCACAAATACAAGCTTTAGTTTACATAAACATTATATAAAATACCAAATAATAAAAATAATGTGATGTCAGCGTTGGTCAATTAACAGCTCTGTGCAATCAGTGTAAATATACCAACGCTCAGAAGAACAACATAAAGCAATATTGCAGCACTGAAAGTGCAATCAAAAATGATATAAAATTAAATCTCTGTTATAAATAACACATGGAAGTGTATAAAATAGTGATAAGTGTCCTTAATCACAAGAAAGTGTCCTTTATATCGGATCCAAGTGCAGAAAAATGACAGTCTCAATTATAGGACAGCAACAATGCATCTAGCTGCTAGTGTTCTTCCTCTCTGGTTATCAATGTTAATCGATAAGATGTGGTAGTAGATCACCCAATCTTTTTGATGAGGTCATCAGGGAACTTTCAATCGATCAGACAGGAAAATCACAAACGCAAGTGAAAGTACTCATAGTGAAGTGTTTATTATACCATAAAAATGTAAAAACAACAAATGAATTCAAAATTAAAATAAAGATAAGTGACTTTGACTCACATCAGAAAACCACCAAACTCTGAATGGAGAACTGGCGGCTGGACCTTAAGTAAAGTGCAACTGAAGCAAATAGTCCATAAAGTGCATACAAAGCATAGGGCAAAAGTCATTTACATAAGGTGCTGCCACACTGGACTCAGAATGGCGACTGGACCTCAGGGGTATAATCAATCATTGAAATATAACCTGCTGTGCTCACATATATATGCAGCCCTAACCATGTATCGGATTTCCATTGATTGTGGACAACATGAGCGGCGGAACGTCACTTCCTATTTCGCCACCATTTTAGTGTAGTCTATGATGTAATATCCGGTGTCCATGCTCTATTGCCTTAATCTAAGACACAACTTCTGGTCCGGCGCCACGATGCGGTGGACCATTTAACAGGAAATAGCACCGGTGCCATATTACAATGGTCTAGAATGCAACTTCCGGTCGCCTACGCCATGATGCAGTGAACCCGTTGGCAGGAAATAGCACCAAAGCCATATTGCAAAGGACCAGGAAGTAAACAGGGGATCTACTTGTTAAATATTAGATCTAAATGTAGCACTGCCCCCTAGAGAGCCGCTAAGAAATACACTTCTTGGATTCCCCTGGGTTACCCGTAGCAACTGAGAGCAGATGAACATCAAATACAGTCCCTGGCTCAGTCAATGATCAGTCCAGGGAATGTGGTTTTTTGTGTTTTATTTAGAACTGGCATAGGAGAAGGGATGAGTAGGATACTCCCAACTAGTAACTATGCACAATTCTGAAGACAACTGACTGTAGAATGCGGCAAGGCCGCTGCTTCACCTTGCCACTGAAGTGAAGATATGTTAACCGTTCCCGCTTGATAATTCTCTTCAGGGTTAATAACTTGGCACCCTCTTTACTCTCACTGCCTGTGTGCTGACTGACACCTGTATGCTGACTCTAGCCACTGGAGTGATCCCCTTCCTGGGCAGACCCATTGGCAAGCTCCTCTGTACTCACGGACATTGTTTTTCCAGAGTTGCTCTGCCTTCACTTCCTCAGTCGGCTTCACTGGACCTCTGGGTTCAGCCACACTTTGCTGGTCCACTAGGCCGACTGCCTGTGACCACCTAACACACCTTCAGAAGAGGAGACAGCCATCACCCTCCTTCTGGGACTTGGCTTCCCACCCAAAGACCCCCTGTCACATGTGCCCTTGACTTTTATAACGAATCCCAGGATGCACTACTGTTTGTGCCAACCCACTGAGATAGTTTCAAAAGGCTGTGTGTCACAGGCTGGGTTTCCTCCACTGTCCAACAGGCTCCCCTATTGGATACAGTGGGGACACTCCCTCAGCCCAGATGAATCACACCCTGGACACATGCAACAGGCCTAACTTTTAATCAGGCTCTCCTGATAAGCAGACAGAGCAACTATACTTTCTCTGCCTAGCACCTACCTAGGAGGGTGCTACATAAATAAAAATGAAAAGATAAATTAAAATTATAAAAGGTACAAATGATATATGAGACGTTTTGTTATTAGACACACCGTAATAATTGTGTGTTGAAAAACTTAAGGGAAAAAAATGTAGGAGTGGGAATCTTAGCTGTTGATAAGGACTGGATATTGACATATGACAACCCAAAGGACATAAAGTGAATACTATGCATAACTAAGCAGTTCATGGAATGAGGTGTCAAATGTCCTCGCCAAGGTTCAGCGAGTATCGATGAAATAGTTGACATCCCATTCCACATTTAACCCCATGGGGGAAAAACATTTCAATTCATACAGCCATTTCATTTCTAACTTATAAATCTCTCTGGTACGGTGGCATCCCTACCAATGGGGTTTGAGTTTTGCAATGCCCGCAAATTTAAGGAAACTAGGGTTTCTATTGTGACAGGTTCTGAAATGGGCAGATACGCTATGGTGTCTGTAGCCTTTCCTAATTTCACAGGAAAATGGATTTCACAGGAAATTAAATTATCATTTTTTTTTATGTTGTTCTTATGAGTGTTGGTATATTTACACTGATTGCACGCAGCTGTTAATTGACCAATTGAGCATTGACATCACATTATTTTTATTGTTTGGTATTTCCTATAATGTTTATGCATTATATATGCAGCGCTGCAATGTTTCTTTATGTTACTATATAAAATACGAATAGAACATTTACTGTAGTTCTGTTTTTATTAGGCTTTTCTGAATAAGTAACTGTTTTCTTATCAACACAGATGAATTTAACCGTGTTCAGATCAAGGCGGATGAAGAGCCAGAACAGGAAGTAACGGAGGATTCTGAAATGTCTTCAGATGATGACAGCGACAATGAAGATTCTGTATACATCAATGCCTCGAATATAACCGTATGTTCATTCACATTTCTAGCTAAAATTTTCTGCAGTAAGAAGTGCAAAGTTCAAGTGTTAAAAGCAACTTCAAAAAATATTATGGGTTCTGGAAAGCTCAAAAGGGTATCACTATTATTTGCATTCAGTACATTTTACTGCCCAGTAGCAAAATCCACTACTCTGAGTAGTGAAACATTTTATTGCGTCTTCACTTAAAGTGATTCTAAAGGTAATTTATTTTCTAAAATAACAATAATTGTCATTCATACTTACCTGCTTGGTACAATGGTTTTGCACAGAGCAGCCCTGATCTCCCTCTTCTCAGGTACCCTGCTGTTGCTGTTGGCTCCTTCCCCCTCCTGACTGCCCCCTCTTACCATTGACACACTTTGTGTTGCTCGCCCCCCCGCTCTCTTCTCACAGGCTGGGATTGACAGCAACATAAGCCAATTGTCCCCACTGCTGCCTTCATGGCCAGTGAGGACAGAGAGAGCGGAGAGAACCGCTGCTCTCATGCACAGTACTCGAGAATGGGCCCAGGCAATTATTTGGGGGAATGAGGGAGCTTAACACTGTAGTTTTTTTTTTTTTTTTTTTTACCTTATTTACCTTTTCTTTAAATGTTGAAAAGTCGGAACGTGTTTCCTGTATTCATTGTATCCTAGCTAGATAATTTGAAATTTGGTAACAATTCTGTAAGCACTTCAAGATCATTTGTGATTTCCTATCTTGTGAAATCTGAGTCTTCTCACTTGGATTTGTATTTCATTGGCCTTGTGATTTCAGTTGATCTTTCAAAGACCTGTATTGCAGCACTTGCAGTGCACTTTTAGTTTGCGATCCAGAGCCCAACCACACACACACACACACACACTGTTCTGATCATTTTTGTAATATAGTTACCATTTTTGTGTAGCGCTACCCCCAAGGGAGCCACCGGATATTGCCTAGGTTCTTTTTCCCAGTAATTGCCCCACAGCCAGGCACACGGTCACACTCTGCAGCTCAATGACCTGTCCATGGGTTTTTTTTTTTGGTCTTTTTATTTTTAGGGTAACTTGGATAGGGTTGGGGAATTTAGTGGGATACTCCAAAAAGGACTATGTACAAGATGAGAACAGTAAACTTCTTTCTGTAAAACTGAAGCAGAAGTCCTTGCGAAAGCAAGCTGTGTATTTGGCTTTGTAGTAGAAGCAGTTAAAAACACACTCACTTCTTTCTTTGAGCAATCAGAGCAGAGTTCCTTCACAAAGAAGCCCTCTTAGGACACCCATCAATGTCCCCTTTACAAAAAAACACAGCTGACTTTCTAGCACCAGAGAGGTGGCAGCAGCCCAAAAGTCTTTTGGATCTCTCACAGCAGTCTGGACTCACAAATGTCTTTGGAAAGTTGGTTGCCTCCTTTCAATATCTATCCAACACATTTCCCCAGTAATATCAGACTAGATCTTTAGATGACAGCCCCTCAGTCAGCTCTCTGTAACCTCAGCATCCAGGCCCCTCAGCTAGCCTAACTGACGCCTCACATACAGCAAGCACATGGCAGGGATGCGTGGAGGGCAGGAAGCCCTCCAAGCTGGGCTTCCTATCTGCAGGATAAGACCTAGAAACTCTGTGTCTCTGAGTATTTACACAGACTCCCAGCAGCCTTCACGGCCACCGTCCCTGGGACTGGCCAGGGCTGTAAAAATATTCATGCTGGTATTTGTATTGCTTTACATTTATGCTCTAGAGAGTTCTACAGTTCTCCAGAAAGTAGAGGAAACAATCAAACCAGCAGCAGCTGAAACACTGAGCAGCCCTAACTAACCACATGCAGCTGAACTGATTACAGTGAGCACAACTAAATTTACCTAACACAGCAATTGCAACCACACAGATTATAGTGAGACAAGCTAAATTAAGCTAGCAAACTAAAATAGAGCTTTAGCATAGTGAGCCAGAACTAAATCTACCTAATCCTAGCGCCTAGCTAGGAGGGTGCTACATTTGTAATATAATTAATTAATAATTCAGCCTCCCGGAGAGCTTTGCTGTCCATCCTACTTAACATCTAACTTTAAAAACTTCCCACTCCTGCACTGAGCCCTCAATGCATGCCCACACCCTTCTAAATCAATAGACTAATGGGTGGTGAATGGGCTTCACATTAACATATATAGAGACATGTGCAGAACTAGAAAGTTTTTGAAGCTAGGGTGTGTAGTTCCAGGCAAGTTCTACAATGAGGATCTCTGGGATGCTGCATTCAGGTAAAGATATAATATTGCTAAAGTGCTCAGAACAGAGAGAGAATAGCACATTAAAATGGACTTGGCTTTTTTGTAATTTATTTTGCTTTTCTGCAGGGATACTGGGGAACACGGGAGATAATTGCTGCCCAAGCACCTTTAAAAAATACACTGTCCGAGTTTTGGCAAATGGTCTTCCAAAAGAAGACCAAGGCAATTGTTATGCTGTCTGCACCAAACCAGGAAAACGATGTGAGTACTACATAATTTTTATTTTATGCCACTTTCAATGCCACTTGTTCATTCTAGTTTTTAGACTGTCTCTATTGTCCCTTTTTTTGAAGAAGTATATTTTTAAGTGTTCATTTACTAAGCAGAGTAACCCTGTTATTTTCCTAAAAAATATAAATAATGTATGTCTTTAATGTTTTATATGTGTGTCCCACCAGGAAAAAATCTGTGCTCCTTACTGGAAAGAGAAGAGCAAGTCTTATGATAATATTCTTCAGGTAGAGCTAACCAGTGAACAATCACATGGCAGCTATACTGAACGTTGTTTTGAGATCAGGCATGCTAAGGTAAGAAATTTCTAGCTGTTGAAGCGGTAGTAAATCACCAGAAAAATAAAAAAAATTGTGTCCCCCTGCAGGTTTACATCATAATGTACTAGTATGCACCGCAAGCTAGGACATTATGACAGACTTACGTGGACATGGCTCCAGCGCAGCACTGTCATGGTTCCCCGGAACTTCCATCTTCACCTGGTCTTCCTTTTAGGTGTGCAGACTCAGAAGGCTCAGAGCTCTGAAGGGACGGCACAGGTATGCCTTCCCTTCAGAGTGCATGCTGTGTGAATATCTCCTAAACAATGCATGTTTAGGAGATATTCACTGTACCCACAGTTAAGCCTTATTATAGGCTTACTTGTAAGTACAAGTTAAAAAGTAGACTTAACTTCCACTTTAATTACTTTTTCAATACTTTTAGATTTCTAACTTGAAACAGGTACTAAAGCTCAGCAGTTACTGACTCCAGAACTAAGTACTATAGATTAGTTACAGTCTTTCAGTTCCCTGGTATCCTGAATGTTATGTTAATTTCTAACTGGCCTCCAAGCGGTAAACACTTTAAAAGTTATACATACATCATTGTTTGGAGTTTGAGCCTTTATTCTTAAATAATTTGAAGCTAAATACTAGTGTCATGAAGGGTATTTGATTGTGCCAGGGGATCAAAAAGGAATTTGTTTCCTTAGTGGAACAAATTGAACCATGTTTCCTAAGTATTATTTGCCTCTGAATAAAGTACAGTTTTAGGATTCCAAGGATGCAGGTTTTTCATTCATTTATTTGTCATTTGCATGATTTCAATAGACGTGTCTTCTTCCTAACATGTCTGTATTTGATGCATGGGGCTTCTATCATATGTGAATGAGTAAAGTGTGCAGATAAAGTCAAATATTTAATAAAAACTGTGGCTGTTTATATGCTCTTTATTTAAAAATAAAAAAAAAAATGTTAATATAAAATCAATGTCCCACAATGTCAAAAAAGAATGTCCCAGGAAGTAAATGTCCATCCTCTCCCACCAATCCTTCTGCCGTGCATGGCAGCAAAGTGCAATGCTGTCATTCACAGAGGGCAGATGTCGGTGCCCTAGCAATCAATGACTTATACCTGGCTCCATTCACCATTAGTGGAGGGATTCCCTGGCTTGCAAATGAATGTAAAAAAACGGGTCAAGGATGCTGGCTGATGTCATTGAACAAATATGGCTACACCAGCAAGCACCCTCGGACTCAGAGTTTACATTTAGCTGAATAAGGGATCCATTATTAGTTGCTAGGATATCGGTGGCTGCCAGCATCCTAGCAATCACAGCTCTGAGTGGGAAACTGTCTTTTATTAATAGTGGTACTATTACAACCACTAATAAATGACTTCCCACACAGCTTTAGGTTCACTGCATCACCCCGAATTTGAACTTCCTCCTTACTTTTCATGCTTATTGCCCTCTGAATGAAAAACCTCTACTTTACTTAAGCTGGGCGCCAATGACATTGCTAGCTATTGACCAGCCCCGGGGAAGCTTACCTTGCCACCTCACTTCACTAGCATGAGCCATTGAAATTGCACGTATGGATGCTGAATAGTAGGTAATCAACCATAAAAGTTTCACTCTCTTGGGCTAGTACTTGGCTTCATTGGGTTACATGTTATTTAATCAAAAGGCACAGTTACTTTAGGGAGAGGGTGAACCATTTCCAGACTGATTGTCAACCAGCAAGGGCCTTGGCAACCAGCCCAACTTTGCAGTGCACTACAAAGGACAATAGGTAATGTTTATTTGGTCACAGTGCTTTTTTCCCTTGTTTGCTAAACCTTTTTTATATAGAGTATCTCTTTTCTTTTTGGATAATCTATACCTGTACTCCTTTTTTAAGTTAATTAATACATTATTTCATGATATTAAGCAAAAACAGTGTACAGAAAGCTTCTGGGATTCTGAAAAGTCTCCATAGAGTGGACTAACGATATGCACTGTTATGTCATATGTCATTATGTATATATATCACATACTATATACAAACAACTATGTCTTTATTTCCATTTCTCTATTGTTAGGCTATAAAAGTTAAACTGTTCTTTACCATGAGTTCCATTAATTATACATTATAACTCTGTGTTTTCAGAGGAAAGATGTAAGAAAAGTTTCTCAGTTCCATTATGAACAGTGGGGAGAAGCTATACCTTTAGAGACCAAGGAACTCCTGGATATGATGGACAAGATAAAGAAAAATGTTCCAGTCAAGAGAATGGAGGAACAGACTAGGCATGACAAATCTGTGCCTCTCATTGTTCATTGCAGGTGGGATGATGATGATCACAATGATGATAATAGTGATAACGATCATAATAAAAATGATTGTTCCTATTATTACTTGAAAAAAAAAATAGAAAGAAAACTCCACATGCAAAAATAATGTATGCAATATATGCAAAACTATCATGAGGGTGATGTAGAAAATGTAATTGTGCTAGTGTGGGTAAGTGTAAGGTCCTAGTTTAGTTTTGATTCTAGCTAAATATGCACTTACATCCTTTAGAAAAAATGTTGATGAACAGAATCATAAAATAATAGCTGCCCTTAACATATGAACTGTCATTCACTGTTTCAAAGCAAAAATGGTAGACAGCATAATGCATCATTGGAGCTTTGCTTAAGATAAGTAAATGACAAATAACTTTTGCAGGGAGAAAATAAAATAGTGGTAAATATGTATGGGCAAATTCGATTTTTTTTTTATTATTATTTGTTCATAATTTCAAGGTACTGACTATCTTTGTACTAATGTCTTTGGTTGATGAATCTTGCAGAATGCTTACATTTTAGGGCTCATGAACATGTTACCCATTTTAAATGTATTATTGCTTTTTGCATTTATTGTTTGAAAACTAGCAAGGCCTGATGTAAAAAGGCTAATAGCAAGGTAAATACTGATGGCAAAGGGTTAAAAAATATAAAATTCTAAATATTTGTAATTTTTAGGAGACTCTTTTGATTAACACACCCCTACCATACTGCTATTGCGATGGTGACACCACCATATATTCATAATTGTAGCTTAATAAGTCACCTGTGTATTAATGGACTAGAATGCCTCATGCACACTGGCAAAAAAAAAAAAAAAAAAACACTGCTTTTAGAAGCATTTTTTTTTTTTGCCTCTGAATGCAGTTTTATATTAGCCATCGTGTCCAAACCTGCATTCAGAGAGAAAATGTTTTGCCATAATTTACCCATTAATGTATGTATATACATGCATAAATACACAGGTATGTGCATCATTTTAAACTAGTGGCTAGAACAAACAAATATTACTCAGACTTTTTCCGCCAGCTCCTGCCAGAAGGTTCCAGGGTAACTGGGATTACCAAATAGAAAATACAACACTTCAGCACTAAAGTGTAGGGGACTTATAGCAAATACAGATGGTTTTCCTGGAGCAGAAAACTTGCTGGCTTAGTAATTTGCTTGAAGCTTTGCTGCTCTGTTCAGACTGGAAGACTCCTACACTAAATGATCAAACAATGATAAAAATTGTGCCCCAGCCTTATACATTACCTTTTAGGTACTGTTAATTTAGAGGAAAAATACCTGCGCAAACGGAATATAGGTATATGTGCAATAAATTGTGCAATCAATTGTGCAAATTGCAAACAATGTGCAAATTGCAAAAAAGTGCAGTGCAGTGTAAAAAAAGACCAAATGTTAAATATAACAATAAAAAAATGAATGCATACTTTTAAAAAACATCAACAATTGTAAGCAGCACGAAGCCATGTAAAAACGGAATGATGATAACCTTATATAGTGATATATAATACCGCGCTCAGGCTGCAATCAGGCTGACAGTGGGTGTCTCTGAACTGGCATCTTAGCTGCCAGAGAGGAGTCAGGGAGCGGGGGATACCCATTAACCCACCGGAGAACGATGCCTGCATATTGGAGGACACACATTCCTGTGGCTAGATTACTTCCAGTGTATCCTATGTCAGCTATCTGAGCGAATCAAGGCGGTTACCGACCCTCTGTAATTAAGGGGTCTGGTACATCTGGTAAGAAGTGTGTGCACACTGGGTGGTCATTGCATGGTGGAGGAGTAAGGATACCCATAAATCAAGGATTTAAGAGGCTGTTTTTCACCCTGCTTTGTCCAATCATCTCTTGCACTTTTTTTGAATGGACTTTATTTATTCATCTAATATAATTGACTTTATTTATTGATTTACATATATTATATTTGTTTGAGCTCGGTATTATATATCACTATATAAGGTTTTCATCACTGTTAATTTAGAAAAACTCAAATATTATACTCACAAATGAACTGAAAACAGAAGTTCATAAAGTCACTAGGACACCAGCCTCTAAATGGATAACAACCAGGTTATGTAGGCAAACCTGGACAACACACCACAGCAGAAACAGGAGCTGATGCATTTCAAAGGGTATACCTAAGCCCCGATGACATCATTCCCATGAGTGAGGGGGGGGTCACTGTTTACGGCACGGCTCTGAAGGAAAGGCACGGGTATGCCCTTCCTTCAGAGTGCAAGCACTGATGACGTCACCAGCTGCATCTAAACTAAATATCTTCCAAATGGTGCATGTTTAAGAGATATTTACTGTATATATTGGTAGGCCTTATCATAAGCTTACCTATAGGTAAACATCAACCAAGGGAGTTTGCTCCCACTTTAACACCTTCCCTTTTAGCTCCAAGGGTCAGAAATCATGTTAGATTGCCATCATTCTACAATGCTTTAGGGCTTGTGGTAATAAAATATAAAAATAGATTCTAATAGTTTTTCTGCCAATATTACACTTACCAAAACGTTACTAAAAAATATAAAGTCTAAAGATTTTTGGATGTGCTTGGAGATATTTTGTTTTCTTTGTAGTAATTCTCTTTCTTTGCATGTAATGCATTCCACAGCGATGGATCTCAACTGACAGGCACTTTTAGTGCTCTGTGGTATCTTCTAGAAAGTGCCCGTGTTGAAGGAGTCATTGATGTCTTCCAGACTGTGAAAAATCTACGTAGACTGCGCTCTGGAATTGTGTCTTCCTTTGTAAGTATATGATCTATTATAGCTCAACACTTAAAACAGAACTGACGGCAGACTAAGGACATTGAAATATTTAAACATTCTTAACAAGCAGTAAATGAGCTTTAAATGCGCACCTCAGGGGGTGGGCTGGCCTTTCCAGACCTGTGAATGTATAGTTTTGCAGCACAACTAGTATATATACATTGGTGAATGTTTGAGCTCCTGACTAACATGGCTAGAGTGACAAAAGCAGAATTGACATCCCCATATGAGGCCTTTTGAATCTACTATATAAACTCATAATACCTAGAACTGATGGGTTGAGGTTACCGCCATTGTCCAGGCAGATCTTCACCTCACCTCTCTTCCCCTCTTCACCAGCACCTCTCCAAGGTGGTGGAGGACGCTTCTGTGTCTCAGTCACCTAATGCAGCCTTTTCCAACCAGGGTGCCCAGGCACCCTGGGGTGCCTTGACGCTTGTTCAGGGGTGCCTTTGCAATATGACTAAAAATTGCCCCAAAATTGTATACAAGATGGCGTGTTGATGAAGACTGCCTTTTTAGTTACACTAATTCACAGGTTTTCATTGTGCACCATTGCAACCTTCCAGCTGCCAGCGTCCTAATGACCAATGGTGTCATCAGTTGAAGGAGTATGTCAGTCGTCTGCATAGCATCCTTGTTTGACCCTCCTCTGCCCCTCTCCATCAGCGTTGGGGTCACATTAGCTGAGTGATGGAGAAAAACTGAGGTAGTACCAGTTTTCAAAAGTATATTTTGCTTGGAAAGAATAAATCACCTCTAACATCGGATGTCATACTTGGTCTTGTGGATGTTGCTGCATTATGTAAAACTAGAATAGCTTTAACATTTTCGAATGGGGTGCCTCAAGATTGTCCATAATTTTTAAAGGGTGCCTCAAGATTGTCCATAATTTTTAAAGGGTGCCTCAAGATTGTCCATAATTTTCAAAGGGTGCCTTGACTAAAAAAAAAAAAGGTTTAGAAAAGCTGACCTAATGTACCCTTATGGTTCAACCTGCATTTCAATGAGTTCTATAGTGGGGGCATCACCGGCAGGCATCGTATGTAAATATGCTCATCAATTTTGCTCACAGTATGTAAATATGCTCATCATTACTAAAGAAAATAGAACAAGTGATAAAAGACAGGGAAAATATGAAAGCCGCAAAAATAAAAACACATGAAAAAATGCAGACATTGCATATACAGTATAACATATAAATTAATAATTTCCATGAAATAATATCAATCATTTAGAGAAAAGGAGGATCAAAGCAGAATTGAATATAAGAAATCAAATTATTTCCAAAAAAATTGTGGAATAAAGGAGTATAGAAAAAGCAAAAGGGAACATGCAGTAGCTATGCCAGAATTTACTGAAATAGTTTACTGCATTCATAAAAATACTTTTATTTCTATAGAAATTGTTTTTTTTTCTAACTACAATGAAATTAAAGCGGACTACGTAATAATATAGAATACACGTTTCTGGATTTTAGTCCATCTAGGTAACTCACACTGTTATAAAAAGTTTTTTTTTTTTTTTTCATTCAATAAAGTTGAAATATCTGGGTTGATACCACAATTTAGGAATAACCTGTTCAGCATCCTAAATGAGAAAAATAAGAAAAATCTTTTACAATTCTGAGTTTATATTTAAAAGGACCAATTCTAGGAAAATAATGAATAATGATTTGTTTATCACACTGAGAACGCTACAATGGTTGCTTTTTATGAATTTTAGTGTTGCAGATGTAAAGTTATTGTTGGAAGTTATTGGCTGTTTTATTTGATCTTTTTTTAAACATGTTTTGGAATAAATACTATAATATATAAGCATTACTGGAGGCCTAATCATGTATTGCAGACTTATATTAAAGCACTGTGTTATCTATCTGATTCTTTTTTAGGAACAATATCAGTTCCTTTATGATGTGATGGCCAGCACTGTGCCTGCTCAAAATGGTCAGATTAAGTCATCCAAAAACCAAGATAAGATGGAAGTAGAGAATGAATTAGAGAGCAAGTTTCCAGAAGGCGAAGTAGCTCCATCTTCTGCAGTCGTTCCCGGACAGGAGACCTTATCTAAACCCAAAGACGATGACACAACTGCTAATGGACCCAACCCAGCAGAATTTACAGATGTGACCCTGAGAATAGATGAATAACAAGCAAAAAATTGGGTACAGAGGTGACAGTTAAGCTTCCCTGAACAACTAAGCAGCTATGCTATGTAATGAGCAATAAGCAAATTTGCTTTGAACAAACAAATCATACATAATCTTCAGTGGATACACATAGTTTGTAGCGTGTGTCACCAGACCACTGTAACCTGTGTAAAGACATGTTTTTAAAGGTGGATGCTTTGTCCTTGATGGACTGCTATAAGCAGATGACATATCTAATAAGCACAGGAGATTGTGTAAACCTTGGCATACAGTTTGGGGTATTCTTATGCAACTTTAGAGTTTTTATTCCTGTATTTTTTATAATCTATTTGTATGCATTGCACTGCCATTGGACTACAGATGGTCATCATACCACCAATAGTTGGCTGGATTACCAAGTACAGCATTGAATCATTGGCTTATATTGTTGTTTCAAGCGGACTAAGCTATATATACTCTCAAAGCTATGTTTGCTCTCAGCAGCAGGTTCTTAAACTCATCAGTTTATATTTGTGCTTTTGATTTATTGTGTGCGCCTTCTTTTATATAAAAAAAAATAAAAAATACATTTACCTAATAAATATAGTAGGAAGTTTCAAAAAACAAAATTGGTACTTTCTGCAGTAATCTCTTACAAAACATACTGTAAATCGCTATTAAATCCTTGTTGCATATCAACAACGTTATGCAACTTTGTCCAGCAAACTGAAGTCAACAAAACTCTGGAAGTTTAAAACATTTATATGATGTGTCTACTGAAAGATGTAATGCTCTGTGCACATTTTCCTCCAGTAACATCCTATTCCGTAAACTTTCAGCTATCGAAAGTTGGTGGATTATGCATAGTAATTAAATATCTTTTCCGTTAGTGGCTTAAACTGACTTTCAAGGAAGTCAAAATATTTATTGTGTAGAGAGTAGTGTACATTTTAGTGGAGAGTCATCTGAGCAGATATACCTACCAGGACCATACATTTGACAACCTATGAATAGAGGTGGGAATGTTTGATTCTCAAGCAGCGCAAGTTTTGCATTAGCTTGAATTTGCATCACCAATAAGGGGTATATGCACTATCATGTTGTAAAGCTCCGTGCAGACTATAAGTGCTATATACATTCTGTATAATAATAATAATAATTATGTGGTCTCTGCTGTGAGTAAAAAGCTGACCTCACTATTCCTGCAATTATGAGGAATAATATAAAATTCATCATCTTCCTTTACCTGATTATTAGTAGCACAGAAATAGGCTTTCACATGTGTTTAAGACCCCCCCCCCCCCCATGCTGGTTCCAGAGATTGTTGCATGCATTTTGTTACAGGCCTTGTTATAAATGTGCAGTTACATTTTTTATCTACTTTGATGTTACTACAGTTTTCGTAAAAAGTGTATTTTTATTCTGTGAATGGACTTGCTTTTTGATTAGTAATATGTAATACTTATAAAAAAAGGGAAATTAAATCTGTGATTTCCTACAAGCCAGTAAACTGTTATATAAACAAAACATAACACCTAGATGTCCCCGCATGTACACCTTCAGGACCCTGACTTGTGGGACAAATGAAAATGCAAATTCCAACTTCACTTGGTTAAATCGAGCATTGGTTCCACCTACTTTGTTTTGCAACACGCTTATTACTGTGATGATTATTGGCGGTGGGCCAGCTCAAAAAGCTGTTTGATAGTAGTCACCTTTAGGTACCTCTAGGGTTGATTTACTGAAGGCAAATAGGCTGTACGCTTTGTACAGGAATTTTCTCTTAGTTTAGTTAGTGCGGTTAAGTGCTGGTGACTTCCATCATCTAGTCATGTGCAAGCAAAAATACTTTGCACATGATTGGGTATTCATTGCAAAGTTACATTTCTCCACTTTTACTAAGCGAAGGGGTATTCCCATGCAAAGTGAACAGTCCATTTGCCATTAGTAAATCAACCCCTATGCCTGAAGCCCTGTAGAAACAAATAGGTGTTTTTTTTTTTTTTATTATTATTCTGTGCAAATGCTGATTATTGATTATTTAAGGTGGATTTGTAAAGTTTTAAGATTCTGGAGTTATTTTAATAAATTTAATTTTTTGTTCATGTATTTATTTTCTTGGTTATTTACTACATTCTGCGTGAAAAAAAAGCTGACATTCAGATTAGTGAGCTTTTTTAAATTACTCTGATGCATCATTTACATAGGTTTCTTATAATAATAATATGGATATACAAAGGAATGCAATTTAATAGTAATAATACAAGTTAACGTCAGGTTGAGAAGTGACATCTATGTAAACTATGCTTTCAGGTACATGTGTAGGGTGTGCAAGCATACCATCATCTTACAGTGTATAAAAACTCAGGAACAAAAATTTAATATATTGCAGTTTATCAGTCATTAGATGTGATGGACGCATTCATTTTCTCTTTTTCAGGTATTGTTTCCTATATTTCTAAATTTTGATCTATTAAGTACACACTTCCTGTCCTAGAGTGGTAATGCTCACTCACTCTACTCTATGTATTGAAAAGAAGCACTTTCACCCTAGGACAGGGATCCTAAAACTACGGCCCTCCAGCTGTTGCGGAACTACACATCCCATGAGGTATTGTAAAACTCTGACATTCACAGACATGACTAGGCGCAAAGGGAATTGAAGTTCCTGAACAGCTAGAGGGCCATAGTTTGAAGACCCTTGCCCTAGGACATGATGAATACATTACATCTACCCATCTCATTGTTATCATGCCAAGTGATAATAGTCAGCAGAGAGTGTGCAGGAAAGTATCAACTGAAAGTTTTCTACTAGGATCAACTTGTATTTTTTGGCTCAAATCAAACAGATAAAGAAAATTGCTTTCAATTGTGTATTTAAATAATCCCTTCTGTATTGAACTGTATTGTAATTGTACTGTTCCCCACTCTACATTCTAAAGCACTGCACAAACTGTTGCCACTATATAAATCCTGTATAATAATAATATTAATAATATTTAACAAACCAGAAGGGAGAAAACAACAGGATTTATATATATTTTTTAAAAAAAGTAACTAGACATGATAAGATTGTTAGTTGACAGAAAAATCCCCTCCCACCAAAGATAGCTATTCCTGGTGAGCTATAGCTATAACATTTTTTTCGTAAAAATTATTTATTGGACAATAAAATATCCAACTTAATGGCATCAATTTGTCATCCATCTCTACGCCTCTCTCTAACACAGGAAACCCCTTTCCTTATCTACATTCGTTTAGTGTGTTGTGTGGAGCAGGAGAATGGAGGATAGTGGCTTTGGCAGGAACTTTGAGCAATTCATCATCGGTTTCAGTGCAGACATGTTGAGAGACTGCTGTTGTACTTCTCTTAACTGCCGTCAATATCACATCTAAAACTACAAGGAAATATGCAAGTGGCATTCCGTGTCAGATAAACACTAGTCACTAGTGTGCCCAAGCATTTTCTAAATTGTCACAAAGGAGACTGACAGGTTGTGACTTTCTTTTTCTGCTATCTGACAACAGAGATGGCATTTTTTAGGGCCAAATTACACTTGAGTGCAGCCAAAACCAAATATGCTCATGTAATTATGTGTCAGCTTTCACCTTTAAGTAGCCAGTGCTATCAATGTATCTACAACAGTGACCATGGCTTACATGATTCTTCCCAATTAATATACCAGTTGTAATCACTAAGTGCCATCTATGCAATTGGATGAATGTCAGCAAATTGTCTCATTATGTATATTATAGATGGGACTTCTAGCCCCCACAAGTTTTAAACACTGGCTTATGATTCCAAGAAACCCATTTAGTTGCACTCATCAAATGCCATCTATGCACCTTGATGACTTGAATGATGAATGGTTTCTTTTAGTCTCATTGTGCATTTTTTTTTTAAATGTTTTTATGGTCAATTTTCAGAAGAGCTTACAAAAACACTAGCGCCCACACAGGGGCTAACCTTGACATACCTAAAACATTTGCCATTACATAGAAGACAAGACATAAAAAAAAAAAAATGTGTTTACAGAAAAAACTGCTGTTACTTGTGTGTGTGTGTGTCCCATGAAATCTGTTAAAAAGCTGACCAAGATAACTGACTGCCCCAAGGTTGGGGCCAGGCCTCACCAGACCCCCACCCCCAACAACAAAAGGGCATCTATGTCATCAGTAGGGTTGAGCGAACACCTAGATGTCCGTGTTCGACGGGTTCGGCCGAACTTTAAAAAAAAGTCCGGGTCCGTGTCCCGGACTTTTACCGAACTTTTCCCGGACACCGAACCCCATTGAAGTCAATGGGGACCCGAACTTTAAGGCACTAAAATGGCTCTAAAACACCAAAGGAAAGGGCTAGAGTGCTGCAAATGGCAGCAAAACGTAATTAAGAGCATGGCAAGTGCTCTGCAAACAAATGTGGATAGGGAAATAACTTAAAACAACAAAAAAAAAACAGAAAAATAAAACAATGTTCTTCTTCATCTCTGAAGGACGAGGCCCATATGGAGTAGGAGGGAGGTTGAGGTGGTGGTGGATGTGGCGGTGACATAGGCGTGCGCACAGGGTGTGCTGGGTGTGCCTGGGCACACCCTAATCACCTAGGGCACATAGCATTGCCAGTGAGGAGATGGGAAAGATCTCCCTGGGACCTGCTCTGCTCTATTTCTCCTTGCCTACAGGTACATGGCCCCGATACATTACTCTCCCTGCTGGCAAACACATGCATGTGTATTTCAACTTTGGGGTGCACACCTTAATGCAATAGGCTGCGCACACCTATGGGCGGTGTAGGTGGAAGCGGCGGTGGAGGAGGACCAGGGCCGGATTAACAGCATCATGGGCTTGGTGCTGAGGATTTTGAAGGGCCTTAAGGGCCGTGCCTTGCCATGCACCCAGAGGAGGAAGGGTGCAGCCATGCATGCCTAATTCAACATGGGATGCTGTCTCTGAAGCCCATAAACACATCCATGCATCGCCAACTGTCCCTCCTTGTCCGGCCTTCACGCTGTGTGGGGAGGTTCTGAGGGTGCTGCCTGGGGAAGCGAGCATAGAAGCCAGACTTCTGTGTTTACAAGTGACAGAAGAGCGGTAACAGTGAATATGGCCAACCCGGGGCCTATATAAAAGGTAGGGGCCTGGAGCTGCAGCTCCAATAGCCCCTACATTAATCTGGCCCTGAGGAGGAGGACGAGGTAGCCAACACTGCTTCTTTTCAAAAATTTTAAATGAGGGTACACCCCAAAAGAGTGAGAAAGAGCAAAAATGGAACAATGGGTGGGTAAGGTCGGTATCCATTGCTATTCTGCATAAGGTACGGAAAAGTCCCGTGGGATCCATGCCTGGTTCATTTTAATGAACGTGAGCTTGTCCACATTGTCTCTGGACAGGCGGCTGCGCTTGTCTGTTATAACGCCCCCAGCCGTGCTAAATACCGTTCAGATAATACACTGGCTGCAGGGCACGCCAGCACCTCCAAGGCGTAAAGGGCAAGCTCAAGCCATGTGCCCAATTTGGAGACCCAGAAGTTGAAGGGGGCAGACCCGTCATTCACTACATGTAGGCGTGTGCACACATACTGCTCCACCATGTTGGTAAAATGCTGCCTCCTGCTAAGACGTTCCATCTGAGCTGCTGGTGCTGCTGTTTGTTGTGGCGTGCTGACAAAGCTTTTCCACATTTCGGCCATGCTAACCCTGCCTTCTGAGGTGCTGGCGGTGCCCTGGTTGCGTTGGCGACCTCCTCCTCCTCCTCCTCTGCCTTGTGCTTCCACTGTGGCCCCGCTGTCAGATGGGAATGCCAGCAGCATGGCGTCTACCAGCGTGCGCTTGTACTCGCGCATCTTGCGATCGCGCTCCAGTGAGTGAATTAAGGACGGTACGTTGTCCTTGTAACGGGGATCCAGCAGCGTGGCCACCCAGTAATCAGCACAAGTTAGAATGTGGGCAACTCGGCGGTCGTTGTGGAGACACTGCAGCATGTAATCGCTCATGTGTGCCAGGCTGCCCAGAGGCAACGAAAGGCTGTCCTCTGTGGGAGGTGTATCGTCCGTGTCCTCTGTATCCCCCCAGCCACGCACCAGTGATGGCCATGAGCTGGCCTGGGTGCCACCCTGCTGTGAACATGGTTCCATCTCCTCCTCCAGCTCCTCCTCCTCCTCATCCTCCTCATCCTCCAGAACTGTGCCCCTGCTGGACAATTGCGTCCCTGGCGTTTGCGTGTGCAGGAACCCACCCTCGGAGCCCCTTGCGAATGACTGCCCTGAAAGCCTTGGAAATGTTACCTCTTCATCCTCCTCCTCCTCCTCATCCTGTGCCACATCCTCTTCCATCATCGCCCGAATTGTTTTTTCAAGGAGGCATAGAAGTGGGATAGTTAAGCTGAGAACGGCGTCATTGCCACTGGCCATGTTGGTGGAGTACTCAAAACAGCGCAACAAGGCACACAGGTCTCGCATGGAGGCCCAGTTAAATTAAATAGCGGAATAGAAAATATGATCCAAAAAAAGTGTATGTATATCACACGTACACAACCACACTGGGCCCCAATTACTATTGTTTGTACCCCTAAAAGGCTAGATGAGGAGTAGGGGGAGTATGGAACAGGCAGCACCCTCAAACCTTCAGAAGTATGAGATGAACCCCAACAACTTGGAAAGGTGGATCTCTCTCACACGTACCGACACAGACTATCCCGCAATTCAATTGATCCTCAAAGGTTTTTATTGAATAGCGGAATAGGAAATATGATCAAAAAAAGTGTATGTATCTCGCACGTACACAACCACACTAGGCCCCAATTACTATTGTTTGTACCCCTAAAAGGCTAGATGAGGAGTAGGGGGGGTATGGAACAGGCAGCACCCTCAAACCTTCAGAAGTATGAGATGAACCCCAACAACTTGGAAAGGTGGATCTCTCTCACACGTACCGACACAGACTATCCCCCAATTTAACTGATCCCCAAAGGTTTTTGATTAAATAGCGGAATAGAAAATATGATCCAAAAAAAGTGTATGTATATCACACGTACACAACCACACTAGGCCCCAATTACTATTGTTTGTACCCCTAAAAGGCTAGATGAGGAGTAGGGGGGGTATGGAACAGGCAGCACCCTCAAACCTTCAGAAGTATGAGATGAACCCCAACAACTTGGAAAGGTGGATCTCTCTCACACGTACCGACACAGACTATCCCCCAATTTAACTGATCCCCAAAGGTTTTTGATTAAATAGCGGAATAGAAAATATGATCCCAAAAAAGTGTATGTATATCACACGTACACAACCACACTGGGCCCCAATTACTATTGTTTGTACCCCTAAAAGGCTAGATGAGGAGTAGGGGGAGTATGGAACAGGCAGCACCCTCAAACCTTCAGAAGTATGAGATGAACCCCAACAACTTGGAAAGGTGGATCTCTCTCACACGTACCAACACAGACTATCCCCCAATTTAACTGATCCCCAAAGGTTTTTGATTAAATAGCGGAATAGAAAATATGATCCAAAAAAAGTGTATGTATATCACACGTACACAACCACACTAGGCCCCAATTACTATTGTTTGTACCCCTAAAAGGCTAGATGAGGAGTAGGGGGAGTATGGAACAGGCAGCACCCTCAAACCTTCAGAAGTATGAGATGAACCCCAACAACTTGGAAAGGTGGATCTCTCTCACACGTACCGACACAGACTATCCCGCAATTCAATTGATCCTCAAAGGTTTTTATTGAATAGCGGAATAGGAAATATGATCAAAAAAAGTGTATGTATCTCGCACGTACACAACCACACTAGGCCCCAATTACTATTGTTTGTACCCCTAAAAGGCTAGATGAGGAGTAGGGGGGGTATGGAACAGGCAGCACCCTCAAACCTTCAGAAGTATGAGATGAACCCCAACAACTTGGAAAGGTGGATCTCTCTCACACGTACCGACACAGACTATCCCCCAATTTAACTGATCCCCAAAGGTTTTTGATTAAATAGCGGAATAGAAAATATGATCCCAAAAAAGTGTATGTATATCACACGTACACAACCACACTAGGCCCCAATTACTATTGTTTGTACCCCTAAAAGGCTAGGAGTAGGGGGAGTATGGAACAGGCAGCACCCTCAAACCTTCAGAAGTATGAGATGAACCCCAACAACTTGGAAAGGTGGATCTCTCTCACACGTACCAACACAGACTATCCCCCAATTTAACTGATCCCCAAAGGTTTTTGATTAAATAGCGGAATAGAAAATATGATCCCAAAAAAGTGTATGTATATCACACGTACACAACCACACTAGGCCCCAATTACTATTGTTTGTACCCCTAAAAGGCTAGGAGTAGGGGGAGTATGGAACAGGCAGCACCCTCAAACCTTCAGAAGTATGAGATGAACCCCAACAACTTGGAAAGGTGGATCTCTCTCACACGTACCAACACAGACTATCCCCCAATTTAACTGATCCCCAAAGGTTTTTGATTAAATAGCGGAATAGAAAATATGATCCCAAAAAAGTGTATGTATATCACACGTACACAACCACACTAGGCCCCAATTACTATTGTTTGTACCCCTAAAAGGCTAGGAGTAGGGGGAGTATGGAACAGGCAGCACCCTCAAACCTTCAGAAGTATGAGATGAACCCCAACAACTTGGAAAGGTGGATCTCTCTCACACGTACCAACACAGACTATCCCCCAATTTAACTGATCCCCAAAGGTTTTTGATTAAATAGCGGAATAGAAAATATGATCCCAAAAAAGTGTATGTATATCACACGTACACAACCACACTAGGCCCCAATTACTATTGTTTGTACCCCTAAAAGGCTAGGAGTAGGGGGAGTATGGAACAGGCAGCACCCTCAAACCTTCAGAAGTATGAGATGAACCCCAACAACTTGGAAAGGTGGATCTCTCTCACACGTACCAACACAGACTATCCCCCAATTTAACTGATCCCCAAAGGTTTTTGATTAAATAGCGGAATAGAAAATATGATCCCAAAAAAGTGTATGTATATCACACGTACACAACCACACTAGGCCCCAATTACTATTGTTTGTACCCCTAAAAGGCTAGGAGTAGGGGGAGTATGGAACAGGCAGCACCCTCAAACCTTCAGAAGTATGAGATGAACCCCAACAACTTGGAAAGGTGGATCTCTCTCACACGTACCAACACAGACTATCCCCCAATTTAACTGATCCCCAAAGGTTTTTGATTAAATAGCGGAATAGAAAATATGATCCCAAAAAAGTGTATGTATATCACACGTACACAACCACACTAGGCCCCAATTACTATTGTTTGTACCCCTAAAAGGCTAGGAGTAGGGGGAGTATGGAACAGGCAGCACCCTCAAACCTTCAGAAGTATGAGATGAACCCCAACAACTTGGAAAGGTGGATCTCTCTCACACGTACCAACACAGACTATCCCCCAATTTAACTGATCCCCAAAGGTTTTTGATTAAATAGCGGAATAGAAAATATGATCCCAAAAAAGTGTATGTATATCACACGTACACAACCACACTAGGCCCCAATTACTATTGTTTGTACCCCTAAAAGGCTAGGAGTAGGGGGAGTATGGAACAGGCAGCACCCTCAAACCTTCAGAAGTATGAGATGAACCCCAACAACTTGGAAAGGTGGATCTCTCTCACACGTACCAACACAGACTATCCCCCAATTTAACTGATCCCCAAAGGTTTTTGATTAAATAGCGGAATAGAAAATATGATCCCAAAAAAGTGTATGTATATCACACGTACACAACCACACTAGGCCCCAATTACTATTGTTTGTACCCCTAAAAGGCTAGGAGTAGGGGGAGTATGGAACAGGCAGCACCCTCAAACCTTCAGAAGTATGAGATGAACCCCAACAACTTGGAAAGGTGGATCTCTCTCACACGTACCAACACAGACTATCCCCCAATTTAACTGATCCCCAAAGGTTTTTGATTAAATAGCGGAATAGAAAATATGATCCCAAAAAAGTGTATGTATATCACACGTACACAACCACACTAGGCCCCAATTACTATTGTTTGTACCCCTAAAAGGCTAGGAGTAGGGGGAGTATGGAACAGGCAGCACCCTCAAACCTTCAGAAGTATGAGATGAACCCCAACAACTTGGAAAGGTGGATCTCTCTCACACGTACCAACACAGACTATCCCCCAATTTAACTGATCCCCAAAGGTTTTTGATTAAATAGCGGAATAGAAAATATGATCCCAAAAAAGTGTATGTATATCACACGTACACAACCACACTAGGCCCCAATTACTATTGTTTGTACCCCTAAAAGGCTAGGAGTAGGGGGAGTATGGAACAGGCAGCACCCTCAAACCTTCAGAAGTATGAGATGAACCCCAACAACTTGGAAAGGTGGATCTCTCTCACACGTACCAACACAGACTATCCCCCAATTTAACTGATCCCCAAAGGTTTTTGATTAAATAGCGGAATAGAAAATATGATCCCAAAAAAGTGTATGTATATCACACGTACACAACCACACTAGGCCCCAATTACTATTGTTTGTACCCCTAAAAGGCTAGGAGTAGGGGGAGTATGGAACAGGCAGCACCCTCAAACCTTCAGAAGTATGAGATGAACCCCAACAACTTGGAAAGGTGGATCTCTCTCACACGTACCAACACAGACTATCCCCCAATTTAACTGATCCCCAAAGGTTTTTGATTAAATAGCGGAATAGAAAATATGATCCCAAAAAAGTGTATGTATATCACACGTACACAACCACACTAGGCCCCAATTACTATTGTTTGTACCCCTAAAAGGCTAGGAGTAGGGGGAGTATGGAACAGGCAGCACCCTCAAACCTTCAGAAGTATGAGATGAACCCCAACAACTTGGAAAGGTGGATCTCTCTCACACGTACCAACACAGACTATCCCCCAATTTAACTGATCCCCAAAGGTTTTTGATTAAATAGCGGAATAGAAAATATGATCCCAAAAAAGTGTATGTATATCACACGTACACAACCACACTAGGCCCCAATTACTATTGTTTGTACCCCTAAAAGGCTAGGAGTAGGGGGAGTATGGAACAGGCAGCACCCTCAAACCTTCAGAAGTATGAGATGAACCCCAACAACTTGGAAAGGTGGATCTCTCTCACACGTACCAACACAGACTATCCCCCAATTTAACTGATCCCCAAAGGTTTTTGATTAAATAGCGGAATAGAAAATATGATCCCAAAAAAGTGTATGTATATCACACGTACACAACCACACTAGGCCCCAATTACTATTGTTTGTACCCCTAAAAGGCTAGGAGTAGGGGGAGTATGGAACAGGCAGCACCCTCAAACCTTCAGAAGTATGAGATGAACCCCAACAACTTGGAAAGGTGGATCTCTCTCACACGTACCAACACAGACTATCCCCCAATTTAACTGATCCCCAAAGGTTTTTGATTAAATAGCGGAATAGAAAATATGATCCCAAAAAAGTGTATGTATATCACACGTACACAACCACACTAGGCCCCAATTACTATTGTTTGTACCCCTAAAAGGCTAGATGAGGAGTAGGGGGAGTATGGAACAGGCAGCACCCTCAAACCTTCAGAAGTATGAGATTGTGTTCACTGTACCCCACAAAGATTGAGTTCACTGCACCCCACAATGATTGTGTTCACTGCACCCCACAAAGATTGTGTTCACTGCACCTCACAAAGATTGTGTTCACTGTACCCCCCAAAGATTGTGTTCACTGCACCCCACAAAGATTCTGTTCACTGTACCCCACAAAGATTGTGTTCACTGCACCCCAAAAAGATTGTGTTCACTGCACCCCAAAAAGGATGTTGTTCACTGCACCCCAAAAAGGATGTTGTTCACTCCACCCCAAAAAGATTGTGTTCACTGCACCCCACAAAGATTGTGTTCACTGCACCCCAAAAAGATTGTGTTCACTGCACCCCAAAAATGATTTTGTTCACTGCACCCCAAAAAGGATTTTGTTCACTGCACCCCAAAAAGGATGTTGTTCACTCCACCCCAAAAAGATTGTGTTCACTGCACCCCAAAAAGATTGTGTTCACTGCACCCCACAAAGGATTTTGTTCACTGCACCCCAAAAAGATTGTGTTCACTGCACCCCAAAAAGGATGTTGTTCACTGCACCCCAAAAAGGATTTTGTTCACTGCAGCCCAAAAAGATTGTGTTCACTGCAGCTCACACACAGAAAAATGGATGTGGATCACTGACACCTGCCTATCTCCAATCCCACACCACACAGCAATATCGATTGTAGTTTGTAGAACACAGTTTCCCTAAAATTCAGCAGACTCTGTCCCTAACAGGATTGAGAAGAGATCGTAGATCAGGATTGAGTGCAGACCCCACCCCCCACACAGCAATATCGATTGTAGTTTGTAGAAGACACTGACCCTATAATTCAGCAGACTCTATCCCTAAAATGCCTACAACTCGCCCTGCCTAAACACTCCGACCTGTCCCTCAATTCTATCCGGACACAAATGGTTTTTTCCTGCCTATCTTTCCCTAATCAGCAGCCAGCACGTTGATGTGTGCTCTGTCCCTGAATCTAAGCAGCATAATGACGCCGCTGCGGCTGCCTCGAACTTATAAAGACTTGGTCACATGCTTCAGACGGCCAATCACAGCTACTGAGACATTTGCAGGCATGGCTGGGATGGCTTAAGGCACACCAGTTAAACGATTGTTGATTGGCTGTTGAAAGCCCGCCATGAAAAGAGCGCCAAAGCATGCAAAACCCGGAAATAAAACGACTGAACACGGATTTTTACCCGAACATACAGTAAAGTGTCCGTGTCCGTGTTCGGGTACAAAAAATCCAATTATTCGGTACGAACACGAATAATACAGTCCGTGTTCGCTCAACACTAGTCATCAGTACTCAACTGATAAACAGTTTACATATTGGCAGTAGAGTAATCTTTAAGCCACTTGAACCAAACTTTATCAAACTTTATAGGGCAATCCTTATGGCAGTAAGTGTCCTTACACAGAGGAAAGGCTACATTGACTCTAATTGTTGCCAGAAAGCAATCGTTGGGGGAATAGGTTTCTCCCACGTCAGGTTGATAGCTTTCCTGGCGTAGAATAATAGGAGACCGAGAAACATGCAAACTGCTACTGTTTGGAGCTAAGTCTTCAACCAGGCTCAGCATACAGATCTGCAGAGAAGGTGTGAACACGACACCAAAGAAGGTAGTAATAAGGTGGACCATGGACTCCCAGTATTGAGCAATGTCCGGGCAAGACCATAAAATGTGGGTAGAGACTCCCATGGGGTGATTGCAGCATCAGCAATTTGGAGGAGAGGATGAAGCCATTTTGTGAACTCTGTAGGGAGTGAAGTAAGCTCTGTGTACTATCTTGAATTGGACGAGCCTGTCTCTTAGGGAAACAAGGTGTTTAAATGGAAAATCTCAAATGTTTAACCAATTTCTCCAACTAGGTCTGGGAAATCTATTAAACCACCTACACCATATGGAGTCCAGATCAGACAGGGTGGTCATGTACAGGTGATTATATAAAGCAGACATTGGTTTAGCCGAAAAATCGAACCTGATCACTTCTTCAAGTCCTGACATAGATATAGATACTGTAGAATGGGAGAATTGGCTGCCGAAGGCATGAGAAAGCTGCCAGTATCGAAACAAAAAGGTGTCACGAACATTTTGTGCAGAATGTAGAAAAATAAATTAGATTGCCCTGATCAATCAGATGTGATAAAAGTTTAATGCTATATTTAGTTCAGGTTTGGAGGTCTGGGAGGGAGTTAAAATGAGGTAGATTGGGATCTTGTCAGAGAGGGGTAAGCAGAGATAACTGTTGTGGAGAGCAAAATTTGAAACTAGAGCTCGCTCTCCAAGTCTTAGGGGTGGCGAGCATGGAAGGTGTCAGTGAATAAGGGGCCTTGTCTCCTCTATAGAGAAGAAACTGTAAAGCCTCCAGGGAAGACAGTACTGCCGCCTCTAAAACTATAACAGTATTGGTAGTATCCAGGCATAGCCACCAGTGGGCAGTGATCAACTGGGCAGCCAGGTAATATTTGAAGCAGTCAGGAAGTGCTCATGAGGGTGGACAATTTGCAGCGGGGCAGGCAGGGGCCCCATAAAAAGGAGGAAAATTGGTTCAATTTAGTGAAAAAACATTTAGGTAAGGGGAGTTTCTAAACAAATAGGTGAATTTGGGCAGAATTTTCATTTTGATGAGATTTATGGGAGCAAGTAACGACCATTGTGCATGTTGTAGATGGGCTGTAAGAAAAGGGGTACAGATGCCCAGGCGCCCCTCTGATGCCAGTCAACCAATGTTTAAACATAGGGATAGGTTGGAATGTTATAGCAAGGTGTTTACTGCTGGTTGTTGTAGTGCTTGTGACTTGATCGGGATAAAATGCTGTCACCCCATTTAGTTTTGAATATGTGATGATCTAAGTGTGTAGGGTGGTACTGGGGAGGGGAGAAGGCAGATCAGTAGGGTTGCAAGTGTGGCTGCTTGGGCATTCTGCATGTAGGCATAGCAAAGGCACTCTGATACCTACAAAAGACATGTGGAAGCCCTGTCAGTTAGGCTGCATGGGGCCCCATGATTTCTAATGGTAGCCCCGGACAGTAGTGAGAGGCTGAGGGGTACCGCACTGTCTCAGCATTGCAGAGTTGGCATGGCTGCACAGTGCCCACATCCACTGCACGGCAACTGTCATTTTCAGGGTTGAGGCAGGCTGATAGGACTCTCACACTCTGTAATTAGTTGCTATGGTGCTGGCAGCCAGCCTGCTTGCACCATGGAAAATGGGGACAGGAAAGGTATTCAGAAGAAAATTGAAGTTTTCCATCTGTCCAAACTTGCATTGCAACCTAGCCAACACCCAATAAAAAACATCTGACACAGTCCACTGCCCTACTGACACCAACCACTGCCCTACTGACACTGTCCTCTTCAGTTGGGGGGGACTGAGTCTTTGCCCAGGGTGAAAGAATGTCAAGCTTTGCCACTGATATTCATAAGAGGAGAGAGCAGAGTGAACATGGGATGGCCCTGTGACTACCCTTTCACTGTCAGGTTGGGGTTTTAGAAAGGACATCAATGTATCCCTTCTACAGTCTGCGACTGTAACAGAGAAAGCGGTGTCACTCACCTCACTGTGCCTTGTGGTAGGGCTTTTTAAATCTTGGAACTGGATGGACAGAAGTACAAATCCTTTGACAGATAAAATAGCTCCCTCATTGTAAGTATATTTTCTGTGTACTGTAGTTAGCAGTTTGTCTGGAGTTTAGATTCAAGATTGCATCTGCATTTTTCATATCTGAAGCTTTGATTGTGTGTCCTTGGCTGTGATGCAAAGGGTGTGAGAATATGATTGCCAACAGCAGCAGAAGGCTTGTGGCTCCCTTGTTTTTGCAAAGCGGTAGACAGTCTGTGAGGTATCTGACAGGGATTCACCGCCCGCCAGGGAAGACATACGTAGCAAATATCAAATCTCCAGCAGAGTGAAAGTGGCATTTGTCAGTGGGAAATTATCCTTGTGGTGTACATCATCATGAATGTCATGGGGATTTCTCTAGCTCCATTACATAACTGCCTGGATGTGCAGAAGATTGTGTGATTGTGTTACAAGGAAATAGAAAGCAAATGTTTTACATGTGCAATTTATCAAAGTTTTTTTTTCCCATATTCAGATAAAAACTTAAAATCAGCAGTGTGTGTAGAAAAACCAGCAGCTGCAATTGCATCCCTACTCCAAGACCTAATCAGTCAAAGTTGATTTTAGGGATAAGCTAATCAAAGCATAGTAATCTAATATGTCTGGAATAGGTCAGACCTGCCTTCAGATCAGCAGACTACCTAATTGGCTGATCAGTGGTTTTGACTAACGTGTGGTGATTTTCAACAATGTCAGTATTCTTTGTTGGATCTGCCCACAATAAGTTATTCAATACCATTATGTGACCTGAAGTCATATTTAAAGTGGTTGTTAAGGCTGAATGTTTTTTACCTTTATGCATTCTATGTAATGAAGTAAAAAACCTTCCTTGTGCTGCTCCCGCCAACAGCCCCCAATGCTCCCTTTGAGCTCCCTCTCAATTCAGCAACGTGCAGGGGAGTCTCAGCTGTCCTGGGTTTCTCTCTCCTCATTGGATGAGACAGCAGTGGTGGATAACAGCAATCACAGCCAGTAAGCTGAGGAGAGAGCGGGGGAGGGTGGGGCTGAGCCGCGGCTCTATGTGTCTTATGGACGCATAGAGCGGAGCTTGGGAGCGAGCATGCACCAGTGCCCCCATAGCAAGTGGCTTGATATTGAGGGCACTGGTCAAGTGGGAGGAGCCAGGAAGAAGAAGATTGGGGCTGCTCTGTGCAAAACCATTGCACAAAGCAGGTACATATAACACATTTGTTATTTTAAAAAAACAAAACAAGCGTTTAATATCACTTTGGTGATCACTTTATCACTAAAAACCCTAAACCTAAAAAACAAAAACTTAAACTATATTTCATAAAATACATTTTGGATGTTTAGAAGTTGTCATTGGGCAAGCATTTCTCAAGAAGCTTTACGTGATCTGTAACAGTAGAAAGGCCCATCAGTGCTGCCTCATCAGTGTAGCTTATCAGTGGCTCGATCATCAGTGCACATCAGTGAAGGAGAAAAATGACTTATTTACAAAATTTTGACAGAAACTAAGAAAACTTTTTTTTTTTAATTTTAGCAAAAAATAAAAAAAAAAAGGTGACAAATAAAAACCACCAAAAGTAAGCTCTATCTGTCTCAAAAAATGATAAAAATTTTTTTGGGTGCAGTGTTACATGACTGCACAATTGTCATTCAAAGTGCGACAGTGCTGAAATCTGAAAATTGGCCATGGCAGGAAGGGGGGATAAGTGCCCAGTAGGCAAGTGTTTAATTATGGCAGGCACAACTCTCAAGTCCCTCCTTTAAAACAAAGAGAGCTAGGTAGTATCTTTCCTTGCTGGGTTTCCCATAAAAGAACATCTAAAAAGATAAGCTGCAATTTTATTTTTTATTTTTAAGGTATGCTATGTGAATGGGGACATGTAAGAAATGTAAAGTAGGTGTTATCCCAATTTGGCTGCAAAAGGAAAAATATACTTTTAAGTAAACATGTGCAGGGCAAAGCAAAATATTCACTTTAATAACGGCCCTACCAGCTATTAATTTGTCACCTTCCACTTCTCTGTTCAGCCTCTAGGAATGACATAATGGATACCCTTTGTAAGGACTGAGAATGCTTTCCCATGTGACAGATCTTAGTGCCTGAGCAGCCAATCATCAACACTAGTAGTGTGAGATTATCAAATAATTTCCTTGCTCGCACCAGCCAAACAATCCCTGGCAGTCATAAAGACTGGTGTAGACAGATCTTGTGAAAGTATCTCCCACGTGCTCTAAAAGTGGTGCAGCGTGCGCCAAATTAATTTATCTGTCTAGAACTAGTACTTGAATTTGGCTCACGATGCACATTTGTACAGGGATGTAAGGCACTTTTGCATAATCTGTCTGTCCTGTGGTCTCTCTCTGTCTTAATTAGTTCCACTTTCATAAGATATGAACTGTCTGCATTTTATTTTAAATTTGGCACAGACGTTGTGCCACGATGTAAAAGTGGTGCATTTAAGAACTGCTTGATTTTTGGCGCACGAGTCGCTCTCGGAACCAAGAGTGTTGCATGAATTTGGTGTAACACATTACCAAGAGGGTTTAACACCAGAAACGTGGAGCAACAGCAGCTTTATTGATTGTGTATATGGGATTGGTTATGCACTTTTTTTCATTCTCTTTTTTTATTGGTTGAGCTAGATGTCTTTTTTCAACCTCGCTAACTATGTAACGATGTAACTATGTATCATCAGATTGTCTTACATTTTATTAAGAATTACATTTTATATGAATGATTTAGCCTTTCCTTCATTGCAATACAAAATTGGCAATAATAGCTCACGATTTCAAGTGTAACTGTTTCCTGTCTTTAATCTATGTGCTAAAGAACACACAAAAGCCAGGATGGGTTCACTATAAAGCACAGAGTAACAAAAGGTTTGTAAGTAAAAACAAGAAGACAGTACTTTACCAATATTTTACAAATTGAAGTAAAAATACGAAACGAAACCCTGAAAAAAAACAATTAGTAAAAAAATACCTTCAAATGATTAATCATAACACTATTATTTTATGTTTGCAAATGTAATACAAAAACCCATTATATTATGCAAAATGTTATCCTTAAACGCCATCTAATGACAAATAATATTATTGCATCTAAAATTATAAACAACTAATAATTTGAAAAAAATATTAATTCCTTCATACAGACACCTTTCAGTTAAACTTATATTTTAATTTTGGGATGAATAGAACCCTCCTGTAGTTCTTTCCCTATGGATATCAATTTTTTCTTGGGGGGGGGGGGATACAAAATATTTCGCTTTGGGACAACTTTATCTTCAACTGTTCTATTCGAGAACTTCTTAAAGTGTTACTAAACCCAGGAGGACCCTGCATTCACTATATCTGGTCTCCCACAGTACACAGAACATGGAAATGCAATTTTTTTAGTAAATATAAACTATTAAATACCGTTTTTCATCAGCTGTATATAGCAGTTAGAGTGATCTTGTTACTTGTATCAGTGTGTGCTGAAAGATTGTAGGAGGAGTTTTAATTTCTCCCACAATTGTCCTATCAGGCTTCAAGACTATTGGTCCTCTGTCTGGACAGTGCTGATTGGCCTTGTGCTGATCACATGCACCCTCCCAAGAAAAAAAAAACTCTCTAGCAATCTACACCACACTGTGCAGCCTGACTCCAAAGACTGTAAGAATTAGGTTATTTTTTGGAGTCTGTGGAAGAAGGAGATGATCAGAGAGGGCAGGATCAAACAGCCTTTTTACACAATGCAGAGGATTTACCCCTTAGAATCCACACTAAGGGGTATATACAGACTGATTTTACTGTTGTGGGTTTAGTATTTATTATTATTATACAGGATTTATATAGCGCCAACAGTTTGCGCAGCGCTTTACAATGAGAGGGAAGACAATACAGTTACAATACAATTCAATACAGGAGGAATTAGAGGGCCCTGCTTGTTAGAGCTTACAATCTAGAAGGGAGGGTCAAGTGAAACAAAAGGCAATAACCGTGGGGGATGGGCTGATGGAGAAAATGGAATTATAGTTAGGTGTGGGTAGGATAGGCTTCTCTAAAGAGGAGGGTTTTCAGGGATCCTCTAAGAGCTAATAGGGTAGGAGATAATCGGACAGATTGGGGTAAGGAGTTCCATAGGATTGGAGAGGCTCTGGTAAAGTCCTGGAGGAGAGCATGGGAGGAAGTGATGAGGGAGCTAGAGAGCAGGAGGTTTTGAGAGGAACGAAGAGAGCGATTAGGTTGATATTTTGAGACTAGGCTAGTGATGTAGCTGGGGCTAAATTGTGGATGGCTTTGTAAGATGGTGTTAGTATTTTGAATTTCATTTGTTGGGGGAGCGTAAGCCAGTGGAGGGCTTGACAGAGAGGAGCAGCAGACACTGAGCGATTGGTAAGCTGGATGAGTCTGGCATGATGGATTTAAGGAAGGATAGCCTGTGTAGAGGTAAGCCAATGAGAAGGGAATTGCAGTAGTCAAGGCGCAAGATGACAAGGGAGTGACCTAGGAGCTTTGTTGTGTCTTTGGTTAGAAAGGGGTGTATTTTGAAGATGTTGCGGAGGTTGAGGTGGCAAGATTTGGACAGCAATTGGATGTGGGGCTTGAAGGAGAGTTCAGAGTCCAGGACAACACCTAGGACCTTGGCATGCGGGGATGGGCTGATAGTAATGCCATCGATATTGACAGAGAGATCAGGGGAAGGGGCACGTGGTGGAGGAAAGTTTATAAGCTTGGTTTTGGATGGATTGAGTTTGAGGAAGTGGCGTGACATCCAGACTGATATATCTGATAGTAAATTAGTGATACGTGAGGAGACTGAGGGAGAGTGCTGAGGGGTGGATAAATAGATTTGGGTATCGTCAGCATAGAGATGATCAGCTGACCCAGAGAGGAGGTGTAGATTAAAAATAGGAGGGGTCCAAGAACAGAAAAAGGAAGAGGAGAGGAGGAAGTAGAATTGTAAGTAACGCTAAAGGTGCAGTTGGATAAGTAGGAAGATAACCAGTGAAGAGTACAGTCACGGAGACCAAAGGCGTGGAGTTTTTTTTTTTTTTTTTGAGGAGGGGATGGTCAACTGTATCAAAGGCAGCAGAAAGGTCCAGGAGTAGGAGTACAGAATAGTTTCCATTGGTTTTGGTCGTTAGTAGATCGTTTGTCAGTTTTAGGAGAGCAATTTCAGTGGAGTGTTGAGGCTGAAATCCAGACTAAGGGCGATCAAGGAGGCTATTCTCGGCAAGGTTGTCGCACAGTCGGTTGTAGACCAGACGTTCAAGGAGTTTAGATAAAAAGGGGAGCAAGGAAATAGGGCGTAGGTTGTTAAGATAGGTTGGGTCCAGTGAGGGCTTTTTAAGTATGGGGCTGAATAGTGCATGTTTTAGTGAGTTGGGGAAGATGCCAGAAGAGAGGGAGAGATTGAAGATGTGGGTTAGAGAGTGTAGAAGTGTAGAATAGGGCCAGAGGTTGAACGTAGCATTTGAAGGGAACAGTATCCAGAGGGCAGGTGGTTAAGTGGACGTTAGCAAGTAGTTTAGCAACCTCATCTATAGTGGTGGGGTTGAATGAGGGAAGTAGTGATTGCACCTGTGGACATGAAGCGTAAAGCATGGAAGATATCTGAACAGCAGTGATCTCCTCACGAATTGTATCAATCTTCTGTTTGAAGTGGATGGCAATCTCCTGGGCAGTGAGTGAGTGAGTGGGAGGAGGTAGTGGAGGACGAAGTAGAAAATTAAAGGTAGCGAAGAGATGCCGGGGGCGGGATGACAAGTTGTTAATGAGAGTGATAAAATAGGTCTGCTTGGCAGTGTAGAGACTGGAATTGTATTTTTGGAGGGCGGATTTATATTGGTTGAAATCTTTCTGAGACCTAGTTTTATGCCATAGGCGCTCAAGAGCACGGCTATTCTTTTTCAGACTTCTAGTGTTATCTGTTTGCCAAGGTTGAAGGGGTCGGGGCCTGATTCGATGTTTAGTGAGGAGGGCCAGTATGTCCAGGGAGGCTAAAAGTGAAGTGTTGTAGACAGAAGTGGCTAGGCTGGTGCAGTACAGGGGTGCGATTTTGTCATAGAGGTGGTTGTTAGCAGAGTAGAGGAGAGAAGGGTTGAGATGGCGTAGGTTTCTGCGGGTAACTGTAAGGTAGCTGGAGGGAGAGGAGGTGGAGGAGAAGGAGAGAGTGAAACTAATAAGTTAGTGATCAGAGAGAGGGAAAGGATTGTATGAAAGGTTGTGAAGGTTGTGCGGAGTGCATAGGTGGGAGAAAACAAGGTCAAGGATATTGCCTTCAAAGTGAGTAGAAGCATGTATCCATTGCTTCCGGTCAAATGAGGAGGTTAGACTGAGAAGTTTGGAAGTGGCAGGAGTATTAATAGGGATGTTGAAGTCGCTGAGAATGATTGTAGGGATTTCAGAAGAGAGAAAGTAGAGTAGCCAGGCAGAGAATGGTCAAGAAAGGTCCATACTGGTCCAAGGGGGCGGTAGATCACAGCTATCCTTAACAAAAAAGGGGAGAAAAGACGAATGCAGTGTACCTCAAATGAAGAGAGTGACAGAGAGGGAGGTGGTTGAAGTACCTGAAAGGTGCTATGTGGGGCTAGAAGGATTCCAACACACCCTCCCTTGTGTCCACTGTGTCTGGTGGAGTGAGTTCAGAGAAGACCACCTTGGGATAGGGCAGCAGAAGACGTAGTGTCGGAATTGTGAAGCCAGGTTTCTGTAATGGCGAGTAGATTAAATGAGTTAGCAATATAAAGGTCACGGAGAGAGGTGAGTTTATTACAGGGTTTGGGGATATGTCTCCAGAGGTTAGTTGAAGCAGAAAGGTTAGGGTGGTAATATGAGAGTGTGATTTATATGAAGGGACGTGCCCCAGTGTCCTTGAGGTTTTGTGTGTGTGTGGATTTAGAAATAGCAGGAGATGGTGAGTGTAGTCATAAGGAGAGGACAGAAGTGAGGGTGATATATATAAGCTGTGGGGTGGAGAAGAGGGGTGAAGGAAAGAGAGTTTAAGGATAGAGGACACGGCTGTCAGAAGAAGTGGTAGAGAGTGCATGTTACAAGGAGAAAGAGCTGAAGGGGTAAATAAGGTCAACTGTAGTCTGTGTGGTGTTTATCTCAGCCTTTCCTTTGTTCATTCACTTTGTGCATTAGCTGAAGTGCAGAGTCAGAAGTGCTCCCACTTATAGAAATAGCCCCACTTTGAGAAAAGAGCACCAACAGCAAACGTGCCTTCCCCAAGAGATGCTTTCTTATATACTGTTAGAGATGGGGTGGGTGCTTTCCAATCAACTAATCAGGCATTAATAAAGGCTGGATAAACAGAGCAGGATTTTCACTTCAGAAACAGATTTATAACAGGACAGCTAATAGTTTTTACGTTTTTAACATTGATTATAATGAATAAAAGGATTTTAATGGTAAAGGGGGATATGCAATATTAGTTTATTATTTATAGATGCAGAGTGAGAAAAAGAGAGTAAGGGGAACGATGTTGTAATAGACTCCAAGAAAATGGCCATAGCACCACTTCCGGTTCTTATTAAATCTTATATAAACAACAAATATGGCGGAAAGCTCATTTCCGGCTTCAGTGATATAAATAGAACGTCACAACGGTAGGCAAGGTATCCCTGGAAGAAGCTGTGTGGGCACGCAGCGTAACGCGTAGGACGCCAAACCGGAAGTGACGTAGCGACAATACGATTGTTATGCATTGGGAAAGACGAAGGAAAATGTGAGTCTGTTATTTTAAATCTGTTAACCAAACGGTACTTCACTATTGTGACCCCATTTATTTTGGAGATTCAAAGGCTCCACACACACCCCTTGGAATATCGTTTGAAAAGGGATAAGTGTGAGAATTAGTGACCGGATCCATCAACCATAGAAAAGGAGGAAATATCACATATGATACCATACAAAGCTGGTTATAAAGCCAATTGAGGTGAGCGCTTAGGACACCTAGTGGCCACTGCATGGAAGAGCACCTGCATGAATTTTGGGAAAGAAAAGGCGTCTGAATATACACCACCTTATTTATATATATAAGGACACTTTGGCACTTTTTCACTTTTGAATTATTTAATTATTGTAAGCTTATAAGCACATAATTTATCACTGGTACTTTATTTTAACAATTTTGATATATTTAAGGATTGTTTATAGCACATATTTACATCACTTGTAAGAAATATTTTATTTATTAATGAGAATTTTTTTTAAATTTTATGCACTGGAGAATATTTATATAATTTTATGCACTGGAGAATATCTATATAATTTTAGCACAAGGGATTTTATTATAAACATTTGAAAGCACTGAAAGTAAATGTATTTATTAAATGTAATTAGTATGAATAACATGCACTAAGCACCTTTTAAGCGCGGTACTCCCCCCTGTTATAAATTTCTGAATTGCGTAGGTTACCAATAACAGTACCTGCAGCTTTAAAGGAATTAAGGATTTACATAGAGTGACAGCGCGAGAATTTCACCAACCCAATATATTTTAAGTTGAAAACCAAACAATTAATTCTTGCAGCAGTCATGGAAATCTTTAACTTTGTAGAAGAAAGAAAGATTGATTTAGATGAGATATTCAATGAGAATTCCAAAAGTGGAAATAAGGAAGGTGATGTAAATAATTTAATCAGGAAACTTAGACACAATATGGAGAAGAAAATTAGTCTATGGTGGGACATCAATACATTTGATAAGTATTTAAAAGATAAAATAGTCCCAAGAAGATTAAGATGGGAAGTGCCAATAAATGATGGTTTAGTAGACAAAGAAGCAATTGAGGAATGGTATCATTTTTTTAACGATAAGGGCCTAGAATTGATACAGTTCCTACTAAAAAGGAAACAAAGAAAGTTAAAAAGAATAGAAAACTGCATAACTGAATTAAAAGAAACACTGGAGCCATTTAAGGAAACATCAGAGTTTGGAAGATTAACAACACAATTAAATAAAGATCTTATGTCTAAAGACAAAGAAGTACAACAGAGGAAAACTAAAAAATATATGAGGGACATAAATGATTATAAGGAAGATAAGGTATTTAAATGGCAAAATAAATTGGAAGAATTAGACCCAATCTCTACATATTCAACTCCAGAAAAAACAGTCAGACTGGATCTAACACCGATAAGACCAATTAGTATATTAGAAACACCCAGATCCCATCAAAGGAGTCCCAGTACCCCGGATGAAGACAGTAATTACACACTATACCAAAATACAACTGAAAATAGTCCAAGAACCCCTAAACAAAAAGAAAGAAGGAAGAGTGGACATGAACAGAGAAGATCACCACGTCCGAATCAATATGAACAAAGAAGATCACCATATGAACCCAGAGACCAACAGAGAAGATATGAAGAACCACATTATCAACAAGGCTATTATAACCAAAATAATAATGGAGGTTACTACAATCACCCGCCAAGACATATGGAATATGCAGCACCTAGAGGTCAACATACCCCAAATAATGGGTGGAGAAGACCACCTTATTGGAGGAACAATAGAAGACCTTATTATAATGGCCCAAGAAGAGGACCACCACAAGACCAATCATACTATAATAATGGACCCAGATGGGGACCACCACAAGATCAGACATATTATAATGGACAAAGAAGAGGACCATCAGAACAGTATTATCACGAACAAGAAAGAAGTCCTATACCAGTACACAACTACTATGCTCCATTAAGAGATCATCAGGAAGAAGATAGAAGAGCACCCCAAAATCAATATAGAGAAGAAGAGAGAAGTAAAGAACAACAACAAAAAAAAGAAAGAGAACAAAGCAGGCCTTTTTTAGAGAAGGGCCAGAACACTCACACACCAAAAAAGAAAGAAGAACCAAAGAATCAAAAAAACAGCACGGAAAAAAGAGAGGAAGTAGAGGAAGAAAGAGAAAACAAAAGGAAAAGAAACAAATAGGACAAGGGGTATTCAATTTGAGTGAGAAAACTTTAACACAAGAAGAATTGACTGTTTTAGATAGGGGTTTGAAATATGCCCCAAAGAAAAATTTAGACAGATTTGGCACATATATAGGCATTCAGAAATATGTGAGACAACTGAATGTAAAAAAGTATATTTTAAGCAATCCGGTTAGATATACAACAACCACCACAGCCAGACAATCAGCAAGACAAACAACAACTACCTCAAATAAAGATGATATCCAACACAGCACTTTACGAAATAAATCAGTTTTTAACCCACAGAATACAGACAATAAATTTATAAGTGTTTTTAAGGATTTGGTTTTAGAAGATGTGAAAAATTTGAAAATAAACAAATATGATGAATCCAGAGCAATGAAAACAGGCCTCAATAAATTGAAAAAGAGGAAAGACATAGTCATAAGACCGGCGGACAAGGGAGGAGGAATTGTGATTGTAACGAAAGAACAATATGAAGAACAAATGATTGAAATGTTAAGAGATGAAAACACATATGAAATACTATCTAGTAATCCTCTTGGAAAATATAAAAAGGAATTGGAAAAATTAATTCATCTTGGTTTAAAAAAAGAAGTGTTAACGAAGAAAGAAGCTAAATACCTATCACCAGAGGCATGCAGAACCCCAATCATATATACAATCCCAAAATTACATAAGAACAGAGAAAACCCACCCCCAAGACCGATAGTCAATGGAATAGAGTCCTTAACAGCAAGATTAGGCCAATATATAGACACGTTTTTACAACCGATAATACCAGCCACAACAGCTTATGTGAGAGACACTAAACACATTCTTCAAATAATTGAAAATCTACCTCATTTTGATAGGAATGTATATATGGCAACCATCGATGTCGCAGCATTGTACACCATTATAAACCACACTGAAGCATGTGAAGCAGTGAAATGGGCATTAAGGAAATACACTAATTTGGTATGTAAGCAAAGAAAATTTATAATTAAAAGCCTGGATTTCTGCCTGAAGAAAAATTATTTTTGGTACAAGAAAACTTATTATTACCAAAAAGTAGGAGTAGCCATGGGTTCGAAATTTGCTCCAAGTGTCGCAAACATTTTTATGTCACAGTGGGAAGAAGACAACATTTTTAACAACATCCCAGAGGAGATGATTTTATACAAGAGATTTATAGATGACGGACTGATTTTATGGCAAGGGAATAAAAAAACTTTGATTGAATTTTTAAATAAATTAAATGAAAATGATAAGAACATTAGATTGACATGGGATATAAGCAATCTGGAAGTAAAATATTTGGATCTAGCTATCACACAAGAAAATGGAAGGATCATCACAAAGACACATTTTAAGGAAGTAGATAAAAATAGTTACCTGCCAATAAACAGTTGTCATCACAATAATTGGTTATTCAACATTCCAAAAGGACAACTCCTAAGAATAAAAAGAAACTGCACAAAGGACCAAGATTTTGAACAACAGGCAGATATTATAGGCAAAAGATTCATAGAAAAGGGCTATGAAACAACATTTATAACAGAAAAGATTAATGAAGTCAAAAAGATTGAAAGAAAAAATCTATTAGAAGATAAAAACAAAACTCAGAGTAAATTTATGGAAAAATTACCTATAGTAATGGAGTACAGTATGCAACACAAGAAAGTGGAGAAAATTATAAAAAAACATTGGCACATCTTAAAGAGAGACAAACACCTGAAGGACACATTACCGGAATACCCAGCATTTGTATATAAACGGGCACCAACCATCAGAAACATGATAGTGAAAACAGTTATGGATCCACCTAAAGCACAATTTACATTCTTTACAGGAAAGGGATTTTATCCATGCAAAAGATGTTATGCATGCCTCCACACAAAAAAACCAAAAGGAAAAATAGATGAATTTAAATCCACAAGAACGAACACAATATATAAAATAAGAGATTTCATAGGATGCAATACAGAAGGAGTAGTCTATGGACTAGAGTGCAGTTGCGGTCTACAGTATGTAGGCCGCACCAAGAGATTACTAAGAATCAGGATAAAGGAACACGTGAAAAACATTGAAAATGGCTATGATAAACACAGTGTATCCAGGCACTTTGATAAATATCATCGAAGGGACCCCACACATCTGAAATTTTGGGCAATTGAACCATACAAGAGGCATTGGCGAGGAAGTCATAAAATCTGTACGTTAAGTCAAAGGGAATCATACTGGATTCACACACTGGATTGTTTAACACCAAATGGGTTAAATATTGAATTTGATGTGAATTGTTTCATAAGTAATTTTTAGAAAATTATTTTAGAGGAAGATTTTAATCTTTTAAATTTTAGGTTTTAGAAAATAGTGGATGATGAACGTAGAGAAATATACCCCAAAAAGTCCTAATATATACAAGAAAATAAGTAAGAGTATACATAAGTCTGATAAAAATAAGAAATAAGGAAAAAGTTGGATATAATAATAATATAAATGGAGCATAGTAAGAGTAGGTCTAGATGAAATATAATACAATAATAACAGGTCATTATAAGACTAAGGGTAGATTTAAGATATAGAAGAATAATAATACACTAAATGGAATGTATAATGATTCATATAATTGCATAGTGATTGTATACAATACTATATCATTTGGTATATGGACTCGCCGATACATCACTTCCGGTTTTTATTTAGATTAATTTGGGTTTTAAACATAGATTTTAACGTTGATTATAATGAATAAAAGGATTTTAATGGTAAAGGGGGATATGCAATATTAGTTTATTATTTATAGATGCAGAGTGAGAAAAAGAGAGTAAGGGGAACGATGTTGTAATAGACTCCAAGAAAATGGCCATAGCACCACTTCCGGTTCTTATTAAATCTTATATAAACAACAAATATGGCGGAAAGCTCATTTCCGGCTTCAGTGATATAAATAGAACGTCACAACGGTAGGCAAGGTATCCCTGGAAGAAGCTGTGTGGGCACGCAGCGTAACGCGTAGGACGCCAAACCGGAAGTGACGTAGCGACAATACGATTGTTATGCATTGGGAAAGACGAAGGAAAATGTGAGTCTGTTATTTTAAATCTGTTTTAATAAAATCACCAAACGGTACTTCACTATTGTGACCCCATTTATTTTGGAGATTCAAAGGCTCCACACACACCCCTTGGAATATCGTTTGAAAAGGGATAAGTGTGAGAATTAGTGACCGGATCCATCAACCATAGAAAAGGAGGAAATATCACATATGATACCATACAAAGCTGGTTATAAAGCCAATTGAGGTGAGCGCTTAGGACACCTAGTGGCCACTGCATGGAAGAGCACCTGCATGAATTTTGGGAAAGAAAAGGCGTCTGAATATACACCACCTTATTTATATATATAAGGACACTTTGGCACTTTTTCACTTTTGAATTATTTAATTATTGTAAGCTTATAAGCACATAATTTATCACTGGTACTTTATTTTAACAATTTTGATATATTTAAGGATTGTTTATAGCACATATTTACATCACTTGTAAGAAATATTTTATTTATTAATGAGAATTTTTTTTAAATTTTATGCACTGGAGAATATTTATATAATTTTATGCACTGGAGAATATCTATATAATTTTAGCACAAGGGATTTTATTATAAACATTTGAAAGCACTGAAAGTAAATGTATTTATTAAATGTAATTAGTATGAATAACATGCACTAAGCACCTTTTAAGCGCGGTACTCCCCCCTGTTATAAAGGACAGCTAATAGAAATTGCTCTAAAGGCAAAAGGCTATAAAAGGGCTATGAAGGTAAGAATAAAGCATTGCAAAGAACAGTCAACAGATGGTTAAACAAAATAAACATACCACATTTAAAGACAGAACATAGGAAATGCAGGTTTCAGAATTTCAGCATTGGGTGGAGTGGAGTAGCAGCAATATGAACATACCACATTTAAAGACAGAACATAGGAAATGCAGGTTTCAGAATTTCAGCATTGGGTGGAGTGGAGTAGCAGCAATATGAACATACCACATTTAAAGACAGAACATAGGAAACACAGGTTTCAGAATTTCAGCATTGGGTGGAGAGGAGTAGCACCAATATGAACATACCTGTGGAGAGACAGAAGAAGTTTTCAGATGACATTCAGAAGTACAGAGTCAGAAGTGCTCCCACTTATAGAAATAGCTCCACTTTGAGAAAAGGGCCCCAACAGCAAACATGCCCCCCTTGCAAACACGTAATAATAACCTGGGGCGGCATCTTCAATGTTAACATAGTGCTCCATATTTCAATATGCCCCATGACAGACCACGTTAGCTGCCACAACACATTTGTAGGGAAGAGACCCTTGTCCTCCCAACACTAGAATAAGCTTTGCCAAGGCAGGTGTTTGGAAGCTGGCAGTGGGTTATAGGGAGGATGAGGATGACAGGAGGTAGGGTGTAAGCAAGGTTGCAGAGGGGGTGCCAGGTGTGATTTGGACGAGGATGACAAGAGGTAGGGTGTTAGCAAGGTGGCAGTGGGGTGTCAGATGTGATGAGGATGACATGGGGTAGGTTGTTAGCAAGGTTGCACTGGGGTGCCAGGTGTGATTAACATGAGGATGACAGGGGATAGTGTATTAGAAAGTATGCAGTGGGGCGCCAGATGTGATGATGATGAGAATGAGGATGACAGGGGGTAGATTGTTAACAAGCTTGCAGTGGGGTGCCAGGTGTGATAAGGATGATGGTGACAGGGGGTGGTGTGTTAGCCAAGGCAGCAATGGGGTGCCAGGTGTGATGAACATGAGGATGACAGGGGGTAGTGTGTAAGGAAGGTTGCAGTGGGGTGCCAGATGGGAGGAGGGTGAGGATGACAGGGGGTATTGTGATAGTAAGGTGTCAGTGGGGTGCAAGGTGGGATGCACATGAGGATGACAGGTGATAGTGTGTTAGGAAGGTTGCAGTGGGGTGCCAGGTGGGAGGAGGAAGAGGATGACATGGTTTAGGTTGTTAGTAAGGTTGCAGTGGGGTGCCAGGTGTGATGAACATGAGGATGAGGATGACAGGGGGTAGGGTGTTAGCAAGGTTGTAATGGGGTGCCAGGTGTAATGAGGATGACAGGGGGTAGTGTGTTAGCAAGGTGGCAGTGGGGTGCAAGGTGTGATGAAAATGAGGATGTGGATGATAGGGGGTAGTTTGTTAGCAAGGTGGCAGTGGGGTGCCAGGTGTGATGAGGATGAGGAATGACAGGGGTAGTGTGTTAGGAAGGTTGCAGTGGGTGCCAGGTGGCAGGAGGATAGAGATGAAGATGACAGGGGGTAGTGTGTTTGCAAGGGGGCAGTGGGGTGCCAGGTGTGATGAGGATGAGGATGACAGGGGGTAGTCTGTTAGGAAGTTTGCAGTGGGGTGCCAGGTGGGAGGAAGATGAGGATGGCAGGGGGTAGTGTATTAGCAAAGTGGCAGTGGGGGGCCAGGTGGAATGAGGATGACAGGAGAGAGAGAGGGAGAGAGAGAGAGAGAGAGAGAAAGCACAGAAAAAGAGAAAGAAGGATCACAATAATGAAAATAAATAAATAAATAAAACATAACACAATTTTGGCAAGATCTGTATTATTTATGAAATTGGGAAATAAATGTATTTTTAAAAGTTTAGAAATATCTATGACCTCAATATGCATGTCTGCAGGCTGTAACTGAGGCTGTTGAGAGGTCAAAATAGAACACTGCAAAAACATGTACAGTGGTGTTATCTCCTTTATGGAATCACTGCATAATGAAATCATCATGCTTTTATGGGAGGCAGATCATCCATGAATCAAGATGTGACATCCCACCTACTGTGTGCTGTGGAGTGACGAAACACGTATGGGTCTAGACAGACGGCAGACTGGGCTTGTAAACCACTATCATTTTGAAGATACACATGCCAGTTTTCATATGGTAGAAAGGCAGTGCTATGTACTGTATGTGTAAAATCAGGAGATGATCCCGGGGTGCCAAGAGGGGCACTGGACATTGTAAGTGTATTTATAATGTTTTATGAAGAATTGTGATAAATATTTGTTGCGCTATGAATCCCTTTTTGTCCTAATTCCTCCCTACATATGACTGTTGTCACGGACCTCCTTTGTAACAATACAGCTCAGGATTAGCCACACACAGTGGAGCCGTAGAAAAGCCTATAAGACCTGCCTTGGTATATGCTAAGGGGGTCATCTCCATCTGGTAAGTATGCTCCCATCTGGGAAGGGCACAAATTTTGGGCACAGCAGATGAGGGATGGTGAATAATTTTTGGCACTAACAGAAGATTATAGCAACTAAGCATAATCACGGCTTTAATCACTTCTAAGCACTGGCACTTTTGAGTTAACTATTTCATACACTTGCTTATGTTTTTTGGGAATAATTATTGTTTGGATTAATTATGAACATTTATCTTTGCATACATTTTATAAAATCCACTTGGACTGTTTGAATTATTTATGTATTATATTTTTTTATATAGATGAAGGATTATTGGTTTTGATTTGTATACATATAGTTGGGCTAGAGCGGCTTTTATCTATTATCTGATGGATAAGGTTGGTATGACCACACAAACACATATATCCGTGGGATCTTCCCCCTTAATTAAAAGATATCCACCCCGAAAATGTGTTCCACCAATCACCAGACAGGATACAAACTCGCCAGAGATATTGCTGCCCAGCAATAAGCAGCATATTATCCCTCTTAGCTGGTAATTGGATTTAAGATATCTGATTCCTTGCACTGGTTACAGGTTCTTGATGAAACGATGATGACGTAGCAGTAAGCACCTTACCTTTATTATCTTTGTTTATGTTCATTACTAGGTGGAAGAGAAACTTTTCTTCAAAACATGGAGGTGCACAGTGAGGGACAGTTAAAGACCAACTTCAACCAAACAGTTGTTTTTATATAGAGTGAAGAAGGGATAGAACCTTTGTCAAGTTTTGATGGCTTTCTATAGCCTCAACCAAAAAGATGTTCTTTTTTTAATGTTCTTGTTTATTGCTGCCTGTCCCTTCCTGTCGTGGTGACCCCTCATTTTTTCTTTGTCCAGAGTTACAGAAGCGGGACTAAAAACACCTGGACAAATGTATTCATACAATTTTTTTAACATAAATTGTGTGTGTCTTTCAAGCCTGGACTTGGGCTTTCATTTTGTCATCATAACACGGCATTTTTGATAACTGTAATTGCCGTTATGCAACATTGATTTTTCTTTGACTATACATGTTAAACATTGGGATGACATATTTTTATTTTGTTTCAGTTTCATTTGAATTATTAAGAATTTAAATATTATAATTATGTCAGTATTAATCTTTGACAGTTTCTTACAGAACAATTTGTATTTCTTTATGATCCTGTCATTTATGAGATTAGCATGTTAGGATTTAGTTGTACTGGTTAGAAATATCTTGTCTATTTATTAAGAAACAGTTAATAAGCTGCTGTGAATTACTGACAGTGGGAGAGATTCAGTAATTAATCACTGAAGTCAGAGTATCATAACTCACTTCAAAGTCTTCAAATCTGGGCCACAATGTTAAAAGGCTCTTTTTGCAGAAATGCGTCTTAAAGCTCAAGGAAAGTCATCTCCAATTTGTTTTTCTTGACTTATGTTTCTCTGGAGGACATTCTTGGCAAACTTTTATTTTTTGGGAATGAAACTTTAGGGCTTTGTAGCATTCCCAGCCAAATACTATATATTAGGAAAAATATCAGAAATGATTTTATGAAACAGCCGTGGTTTCGTACTCCCTTCATCTGACCTCACGCTTCCTGTAAGATTCTGTCATCTGTTAGAGTTTCCTCTGGTTGGAAGAGTTTGTGTTGAGACCTTAAACAAATTTAAGAATGGAAGGGATCCAGTAAAAAGATGTGTGAAATGATCAAAGCATTTTATAAAAAAAAAAACATGAAAGCTACAAATTAACCCACACGTGTAGCCCATACAAAAGTAACCAGATTTATTAGAAATCTGAAATTCTTTGCATATTTCTGCATCTAAAATGGCCACATGATAAAATATATAATCCTTTCTGTAAAAATAAACATAAGTTTTTTTAAAAGGTTCTTGTTTTCTTTAAGTGAAGATTGGATTTTCTATTCCTGTGATTAGTTGTCATTCATCTTCAGCTTAAAAAAAATGGAGGTTACGTTATAAAACGCATTCTTAGTAGGGTTGCAATATCACCATTACTGGTGCCAGACATTGAATTACATAGTATTAGCAATAGCTTTTGCAAAGAAATTTATACTTAGCTATATTTAGTGATTAGCACAACTCATCATTTTAACACCTTATCCTACTTTTCAAATAGAACATCAAAATAGTGTCCAAAGGAGCCTTTACTTAGTAAAGAACTCATTAGAACTGTAAATGTGACCAAGCAAGTGACAAACAAGTGAACCTTACATAGTAAGTATAAGTATAATATATATGTAATGAATGGGGTATTAGAACTTCATAATATTATGCATTCGGGAACAGTTAGGTTGATAGTATCCGTAGTTCTATTGTTAATTCCCTTATGGTTTGGGCTTTCCTGTTTCGAAACCTGATGCCTTTTTCGGGGGTGTTGCTCAGGCATTTGTGGTGTGGTTACCCAGATATGTCAGGCAGCATCTACCATGGTTTAACAATATTGCGGTTAGGAATTTATAGTATGTTTTGTACCATTATCAAATACATGTATATCGCAGTGGTCGACCAAGGCAACCTAATTCAGCGGATGAAAGACACATCATGCTTACTTCCCTTCAACATTGGAAGATATCCAGCAGTGCCATCAGCACAAAACTAGTGGAAACCAGTGGGACACAGGTACACCGATCTACTCTGGAGAAGTCTGGCCAGAATTGGTTTTCATGGAAGAATTGCAAAAAAAGCCATACCTCTGACATGGAAACAAGGTTAATGGCAGCAGGTGCTCTGGACTGATGAGTCATATTGGAAATATTTGGCTGTGGTAGAAGTCAGTTTGTTCAGTGAAGGGCTAGAGAGCGGTACAATAAGGAGTGTCTGCAGGCAACAGTGAAGCATGGTGGAGATTTCTTGCAAGTTTGGAGCTGTATTTCTGCAAATGGAGTTGGATATTTGGTCAGGATCAATGGTGTCCTTAATGTTGAGAAATATAGGCACATACTGTATCTATCTATCTATCATGCCATACCATGGGGGAGGTGTGTGTGATTGGCCCCAAATGTATTTTGCAGCAGGACAATGACCTCAAACGTACAGGCAATGTCATTAAAAACTATCTTAAGCACAAAAACAACAAGGAGTCCTGGAAGTGACGGTTTGGCCCAACAGAGCCTTGATCTCAAAATCATTGAGTCTGTCTGGGATTACATGAAGAGACAGAATGATTTTGAGTTCCTTAAAAAACTGTTTGCAAGTGTACCTAGAAGAATTGAAGAATTGATTTTGTTTTGAAGGCAAAGGATGGTCACACCAAATATTGATTTGATTTGGATTTTTCTTATGTGCATTTACTTTCTAGTTTCTTAATTAATAAAAGTAAGCTATTAACACTTCTATTTCTAAAAGCGTTCATAAAGGATAAGTACTTCTGCAGGTAAAAAACATGCATCTGTTATTTCTTTTTGTAATGGACCTGTAATGAATTGCTCCTGCAATCAGCAGATTGTGGGTGTAATGCTAGGATCCTGCAGACTGCCTGTGCATCTGTCTGGCCATACCTCTGATACACTGTGACAGTTACACTGTGACAGGAAGGCTCTACAGCTCTGAGGTAGTTCATTGAGAACTACAAGCCAACAGCCACAAAGGCTGTCAGACCTTGTAGTTTTCTCATTCACAGAACACTGTGAATGAATGACGAAGCTGGGTGGATGGAGCCCCATACAGCCACGTTTTTTGCAGACTGTGACAGCTAGCGGGGGGGGGGGGGGAGATCCTCCACTAGCTGTCAGAACGGGGGATCAGGGGCCGGTGCCTCTGTTATATGTTACATGTTACAATCTGAATATGGGTGTAACATGTAACATGTTTCAGAAGGTAAACCAGTGGTGTCGTCGGGAGGGGGCTGACTGGGGCTATAGCCCCGGGTCTCGTGGTGCTGGTCCTGAATTGATAGCCCTGAGTCCTGCCAGTGGCCCTCACCAGTCCTTCCACCATCTCAAGCAGCAAAAATAACCAAAAGTCCAGGCCAGGCGGCAGGCATTCCCAATCCGATCTGATCCCCTGCTCCGCTGGCCCGGCCTCTCCTGCAATGGTTGCTAGCATTGCCTGCCACTTGGTGTCTAGTAACCAGTGACGTCATTATCATCACATGATAGCCAGGAGAGAGCAAGGCCCCAGCATTCAGAGCGGAGGAGGATTTAAATTCCTCCTCTGTGCCTAGAATTGGCTCCACCCACCTCTCTCCAATTCCTCAAGGCTCCATCTTCTTCGGGCGGCAGCAGAGGGAAGGGGCATGGTGCATCAGTTAATGATTACGGGGGATCCAGGGCAGAGGAGAGAGCCCGGCTCCTATGAGGAGTCAGTGCTGGAGCAAGGAAAGAGAAAGATCTTCTATGGATGGATGCTTCTCAGTTCCACTTGCTTCCTTTTTTCTTCATGCTCCTGACAACGTTGAGACTGTTGTTGGCTAACTTTTATTTCCATTGTGGGAGGCTCATTTTCCTTGTCCTTTCAAGTAGAGAAAAAAAAAAAAAAGCATTGAATGTGCCTGTCTACATACGGGGTCAGAAGAGGGTCACAGCCATCCACTAATCCTTTCCATGTCCCCAAATTCACAGAGAAGTAGGGGTACCCGTAATATTCTTTGCTGACCTACACGGCGATAGCCCAGGGTACAGACTGCTGCTGTTTTGTGCATCAGACATCAGGTGAGTGTAATGTATTATGCACCTGGCAACCATCCATCCCAGTCTTTAGAAATTTGCACGTGTATCAAAGGAGTGACATGGTATGTTGACCTTCATTGAGTTTAATAAATGCAGGAATTATTATTTGCCCAGTTGTGGTATGCATCTCATTTTCAAAGTATGTTGTGCTGAGCTATTGGTGCTACTGACAGAATAAATAATCAGAAATCTCTCTTTAACCACTTCTGAATGGGAAGGTTTTCCCCCCTCCCCCCTTAATGACCATTTTTCGCAATACTACACTGCGTTACTTTAGTTGGGCGGTCATTCGGCGTTGTACCCAAATAAAATGTATGCCCTTTTTTTCTCACAAATAGAGCTTTCTTTTGATGGTATTTGATCACCTCTGTGGTTTTTATTTTTTGCGCTAGAAACAAAAAAAGACCAACAGTTTTTGAAAAAAAAAAAAATATATATTTTTTACTTTTTGCTATAAAACATATCCAATAAAAATGTAAAAAATCGAATTTCTTCACCAATTTATGTAAATATGTATTCTGCTAGATTTTTTTGTTAACAAAAATCCCAAATGAGCCTATATTGATTGGTTTGCGCAAAAGTTGCATCTACAAACTTGGGGATAGATTTATGGCATTTTTATTTACTTTATTTGTTTTACTAGTAATGGTGGCGACCAGCGACTTATAGCGGGACTGCGACATTGTGACGGACAGATCGGACACTTCAGGGGGCATTGGGTGGAGATTGGGCGGGACCTACTTTAAAATGTGGGAGGGGTTATCAAATTTACCTTCAGGGCTGAAGCCCCTGGTCTTTTTCCCACCTAGCAACGCCCCTGAGGTAAACCTTCTCCTATAGTTTACAAATAATTTTCACACCTGCCTAAAATGTTTGCACGGTAGTCTGTTTTGTACTGTTTTGATAAAGGCCTAAATATTACATCTAAATACCCTACACAATTATACAAGCACAATGCAAATACATTAATGTTAATATTGTACAACAGTAGAACAGTGAAACTTGCATTTGGTCCAATGAATCAGAAAAGACCCAGATGTACATTTACTTACATCTAGTCAAAAATAGCAATACATTGCAGTCCTTTTTGATCCATCTAATCACAGATTAAAGGGGCCTAAAGGGGATCCCTTTATGTGAATTATTCTCCACGGGGGAAGATGGCTACTAAACTCAAATAAATTTCATAGAATACTAAATTTCATAGTAATATATATATATATATATATATATATATATATATATATATATATATATATATATATTTTTTTTTTTGGTTAATATATATTTATTCAAGAATAAAGAAAAAAGTAGTATCATAATAAAACACATGAGATGCACAATCATCATGATAATAAGCGTGTGCATTACTGAGTACCAAACACAGTTAATAATATTAAAAAATGAGTTTCAAATAACAAAATGCAAAGTCCCAGTAGGTCATCTAGCAAAACATCTGAGTGATGAGAGTGCAGTGTTGACATATAAGAAATTGATAAGGAAAGATGCTAAGAAGCTGATACAAAAAGGCAAAAGAAAAAAAAAGTAAGATCAATTTAATGGAAATCAGGCAAACCTTAGCTACTTTGCTGAAAAAACAACAACTGTAGAGGACTAAATAGCTTGAGGTAAGATTATATATATATATAATATATACATGAATCAGAGGAGGTACATGTTCCCCTCTCTGTTCTGTTCATATGAGGCAGCAGGAAGATCTAATCAAGCTGGGGGAATCACAAGGAAGGTAGATAATGTTGGGCTGGCTTTATAAGAAGCTCAGAATGCTCTGCAAACTGACGTACTATGTATACAATGCCAATGTGTCAAATAAAGATTTTATAATAATAAAAAAGCTATAAACATAATTTAAAGCCTGACATCAACCATTTTTTTTTTGTTTTGGATAAAGTTGTAAAGATTTTACATTTTTGTCAGTTATTTTTTTCTGTGACTTAATGTTTTTAAAAGTGATGGGGTGTGGATCAAATGTTCTAAAGTAACCTTCCCCACTTTACTAAAAATGCATTTTTATCTGTGTTCCTCTTAGAAACATTTCCTATAACTTCGTATCCCAACAGGAAGTGAGGGAAAATCGAATTTTAAGATGGACTATGTATGCCAGAGCCGCCAAACCTTTACCTGTACTAAACCAAACGACATGCCAGAGCCGCCAAACCTTTACCTGTACTAAACCAAACGACATCAAAAATTTGGGCTTCAGTTGAGCACACCTCCTCCCTCCACAGACACACACACACGTGCTGTACAATGTAATGCTCTATAGTAAATATATGTGAATCTTCAGGAAGACCCAGGAATATAATGCTCCTTATTCACTTCTCAGTATTTTCGGTTCTTTCTTTTATGTTTGACATAGGACCGATAATGCACATAGCATGTGCATCTTCTGGGTCCTCAACAACGGAGATGTAATTTTCAGCTTCAGTTACTCTGTCACATATGTTGTCAAAATCTTTCCTGAGTCAAGTTAGCATTGAAGATATCTTGTCATTTTTAAGTCAATGTCTCGTGACAATTTCAGATGGCATTTAAGAGAATCATGGTGTCTGGTGTTCCTGATTCTCTCTTACTACTCCTCCAGCTGTTTCGGTTGTCATAAACGGTTTATCTGCGTTGTTTTTTATACATCTTACTGAAATAGATGTCAGTGTGCAGAAATACATTTTATGAGGATGACTAATTTCATATTTAGCTATACAGTTTTGTTAAACTTTGGGAACCCCTAGTCAAATGACATGTTTAGTTGATATTCTAATTGGAAAGACAGTACACAACCTCCACAGGGACCAAAGAATGAGTGCATTTTCTACAAACATTGCTAAAGCAACCTCCTCCACCTCACCAGTAACTTTCCCTCTAGCAGGCCATACCTCCAAATATAGCTTTTTAGTTGTGGATCCTGCTCAGAGCCACCACAGCCTGTGCCCTACATTTGCAAATAATCCAATCAGACAGCCAGCACAGGCCTACAGTTGGAGATGGAGGAATTTATATTTAAAATTTTGGCAACCCCTGTCAGCGTCTAGGTTAAATAATTAGCAGGCTACCACTGTGGATAGTGAACATGGTGGTTGTTCTGCACTTGGATTCCTTAGTCAAGGATGGGACCCCTGGAAAGGAAAGGATCACATTTTTTTTAATAATGGTGAGGGGTGGGGATGGGAAAATGCCCTGTGAATACACTGGCTGGGTTGTGGGGGAACATTTAAGTAAGCATGAAAAGAAACTACCTAAACCAAAATGGATGATGTTAATCAAGATCAAGAATAAGGAAGGGGGTTGAATCCTAACTCAATGAACTCTAGGTTGCTAAAGCACTATGTATTATAAACCTTTCTTCCTTTTGTTATATATTGGCTGCTCACAAAACTGAGGCATGACAGTTAGAGGCAGGGTTTTTTTTATTTGCTTGCCAGTGTTGAAAACACAGTATGACCCACATGCCATGACTAACTACAATCCTGTGTTCCTCAATGGACTTCAACAAATTCATTTTATGGTAAATCCTCAATTCTTATTCTTTTAGAAATAAAAGACTATTTTTTAAGTTTTTTTCATCTCATGCCACATCTTGGTACTTCTGATCCTACAGTCTCCCCCCTGCAGACACTGCCTGACTACATGTGCTCCAGTGATGGCTGCATGCTATTTACCACTTCAAGTGCTTTCTCACACACACATAGGCAGTCAGCTCAGTCTTTGAGCCTGACAGGCACAGTAACTGGCAGCCATATACTGTATGGGTCAGTTTCCCCCCCCATCTACACATTCAGTGTGGATGGGGAATCCTCCTTTGTCATTGTATTCCTCCTAACACAATCCTGTGTCATTGTATTCTGACAGTGGCTAGACTCCCTCACCATCAGAATACACAGATCAACGCTGCAGGATATTGCCTGTGGCGCTGATCAAGTGAGAAAATACTGACTGTTCTGTTTTTGAAATCAAGAATGGAAAAGGACCTAGGGTCCTAGTTGATGACAGACTCAGCAATAGCATGCAATACAAAGCTGCAACAAGCAGGGCCAGCAGATCATTAGCATTAGTGAAAGACTGATCTGATTTTTTCAGGGCCGATACCGATATTTTGGTAACAACGTATCGGTATGGGCTGATATTTTGTACATTTAAAGTTTTGAAAAATAAAGACAAAGTTTGACACAAATCTGGTACTAAGCATGTTAATTTTTATTCAATGCTTAATGGCTGGCTTGCTGGCACCCTGTGGTGGGTGGCTGGCTGGCTGGCACCCTGTGGTGGGTGGGTGGGTGGCTGGCTGGCACCCTGTGGAGGATGACTGGCTTATTGGCACCCTGTGGTGGGTGGCTGGCTGGCACCCTGTGGTGGGTGGGTGGCTGGCACAGGGGCTGTGGGTGGCTGGCTGGTACAGGGCCTGTGGGTGGGTGGCTGGCTGGCTGGTATAGTGCCTGTGGCTGGCTGGTACAGGGCCTGTGGGTGGCTGGCTGGCTGGTACAGGGCCTGTGGGTGGCTGGCTGGCTCGCTGGTACAGTGCCTGTGGTTGGCTGGTACAGGGCCTGTGGATGTGGGTGGCTGGCTGGCACCTGACTGCTGTGGGTGGGTGTATGGCCACCATACACTCCCGCAAGACTAGTCCTGACTCCAGACGAGGCTGTCCAAGGTGAGGGAGGCGGCCTAAGAAGGCAGAATGACGTCACAAAATATCGGCAATATCGGCCAGTTCCGGGGCCGATATCGATATATCAGAGAAAGTGCATATCGGCCCTCGATATATCAGCCTTGCAGATAATCGGTCTATCCCTAATTAGCATGCATTAAAATGAGCATATATTTAAGAGATAAAGCTATAATTCTACCACTTTACTAAACTCTGGTTTGGCTCATCTTGCATATGCTGTCTTGTTCTGGTCACCAGTCCTCAGGAAGGATGTACTAGAATTTGAGAGAGTCCAAAGAAGGCAAACCTAACAAATAAGGGGGCTGGAAAACCTCAGCTACGAGGAAAGACTACACACATTAAGCTTGCTTTCCTTGGAGAAGAGATGTTTAAGAGGAGAAATGTTTGTAATAGATAAAAATACAGTGGGTACGGAAAGTATTCAGACCCCCCTTAAATATTTCACTCTTTGTTATATTGCAGCCATTTGCTAAAATCATTTAAGTTCATTCTTCTTCCATAATGAATGTACACATAGCACCCCATACTGACAGAAAAACACAGAATTGTTGACATTGTTGCAGATTTATTAAAAAAGAAAAACTGAAATATCACATGGTCCTAAGTATTCAGACCCTTTGCTCAGTATTTAGTAGAAGCCCCCTTTTGATCTAATACAGCCAGGAGTCTTTTTGAGAAAGATGCAACAAGTCTTTCACACCTGGATTTGGGGATCCTCTGCCATTCCTCCTTGCAGATCCTCTCCAGTTCTGTCAGGTTGGATGGTAAACGTTGGTGGACAGCCATTTTTAGGTCTCTCCAGAGATGCTCAATTGGGTTTAAGTCAGGGCTCTGGCTGGGCCATTCAAGAACAGTCACGGAGTTGTTGTGAAGCCACTCCTTCGTTATTTTAGCTGTGTGCTTAGGGTCATTGTCTTGTTGGAAGGTAAACCTTTTTAGCAAATGGCTGCAATATAACAAAGAGTGAAAAATGTAAGGGGGTCTGAATACTTTCCGTACCCACTGTATCTAAATGGTGATTCTAGCATAGGGAGAAAACTGTACGGTCTCAGGTTGCTCAAGATGACTCGTGGTTACTCAATGAAGTTGGACAAGAAGAGGTTTAACCTTAAACTGTGTAGAATGGTAAGGATGTGGAACTCCCTTTTTACAATCATTGGTGTCAGCAGGAAGTATTGGCAATTAAAAAAAACCTTTAGATCGGCATCTTAGTGTAGCCAATATACAGGTATATGGGAAGCGTTAGAGACATAAATGCATACACACAACACAGGTTGAACTGGATAGACCTTTCCCTTTTTCAACCTTACCAATTTTGTAACTATGTAACTATATGTTCAACCACAAAGGCCAAAAATAAATCAAAATTTGCTGGGTCCTTCTTAACTGGAAGAAATTTGATCCATGTAAGGGCATCCTAAGTTTGCACTTTTAACAGGTTCAGCATCACTAAGGAGCCTAGATCACTGTGCCTGTTTGTGTGATAGTCACAGTGGCTGGGCAGTAAGCTCAAAAACGACATGACTGTGGATTTATCAGGCTCAGCCTTTTTGAACAACACCGAGACTGGAGTGCCTGTGTGGGCACTCCCTCCTCAATCTTTCACAGTTCCTTTCATGAGTGCTGCTTGAAGCAGATGTTTTGCAGCTTCTCCAAGTTGCTTTTTTAGTTCTAATGAGTGTAAGGAACATATCCCAGCATCTATGGCCAAACTGGTATTTCAATCATCCTAATCCAAAAATGGTGGTATGTGTCAATTCAGATGTTGATCTTTTAAGAACAGGATGTGAGGTGTAAAAAATTGTGGAAGCACCCCGTTTTTTTTTCACAAACATTTTATTGAAAGTAATTTTTGAGTATACACAGTGTGTACATAGTAAACGTAGAGAAAAGTAAAAAGGTCATATAAACAGAACTTCAAAAACAGGAATGTACCATGGGTGGAACATAAATATCAAAAGATAATTGTGATCTTGTCCCTGAAAGAGAGAGATCTGGGTTTAAAGTGATAAGGTGACCAATGCAGGGAGAGGGGGGTTCTTCATATGGTAGCTGACTTTCATAGAGACCACTAAGATCTCTGGCAAGAGAATCTAGATCTGAGCATACCTTGCAGTCTGTGGGCCCTGAGGGGTAAACTTAGGATGATTCTAAGGGAGCCAGTTTGAAATCTAAACACAAAAAAATCGGGTATGATGGCGCTCCCGGACAAAATGACATGAAAAGAAAGAAAGAACTTGGATGCTGCTCGGGATCTGGATGATAAACTTGTTTATTAAAATCAATAAAATAGGCTCCTGGTCAAGGAGAAACCAATGGTGTGCCAGGGAAGTAATACTGAGCATGTAGACATGGTACCAAAGGAGATAACTCAAAAAGCAAGGAGGACCCAGAGGCAGGAAAACAACGCCTTACCACCAGTAAGGTCTGGACAGTGTGTCACCTGTTGATGGACTGACTGACAGCCTCGATCGGATCGGGAACCTTCGCTGCGGGTGAGTCTCCGGATGGGGCGATGCCTGGGCTGAGAAGAGGTTGATGGGGGGGTGGTATCCTCAAACCCCGACCTACAGCTCCGGTGGTGGTGCGCGCCCGAGGTGGCAGCAGCCGCTGCTCGTCAGTCCCTGCTGACGCGGCGCCGGGAGATGACGTCACCAGGTGCCTAGCGCCGACATGCGCACCAGGGGCTGGACCAACGATGTAGCCGGAAGTGTGGAGGTGGCTCACCAACGACCCGGCTCTTGCACCACCAAAGGATCACCTGGCGGAGCTATTGGGGAATACCACAATTGGAGGGAAATGACATGTTTCGGGCCAAGCCCTTCTTCAGATCTCCTGTGGCTAACTGAAAATGGCACATATATAGGGTATGAGGAGGAAGAGGCGTTGCCCCCCACTCTCTGGCTCCACCTTGTGTCAAATCATGATAAATATAGAACAATGACATAATGACATAACTAAACAAAACAAAACAAAAACAAACCAACAAATATCATGGAAAATTATTGGAAAAAAAAATTATATAAACAATATATGAAAAATATAAAATAATATATATTAAAAAAAAAAAAAAAATGTATTAAAAAATGAAAAATGACAGATGACGACCTCGGGCCCAACCAAAAAGAATGTTACACCACAGTGTAAGCGTCGAGCTCCTCGTTCAACCCATGGGGGGACAGAGTATTAAGCTTATAAATCCAGAACGTCTCTCTCTTGCAAAGCAAGGAGAGACGTTCATTACTGGACAAGGAACCCTTGGGTACGCACTCAACCGCCCACACCCTAAGGTCCTGTACTAGGCCCTTATGGTGGGTGGCAAAGTGTCGGGGCACACTATGGGGTGGTTTCCCATTTTTGTATTTAGTCCCTGCAAAATACCTCTACGGTGCTCACCAATCCGTGTGCGCAGATGACGGATGGTGCGGCCCACGTAAAGTAAATTGCAAGGACATTGTAATATGTATACCACATATTCTGTGGTGCAGGTGATGAATTGGCGTATACTGTAGCTCTTGCCAGAGGAGTCACAGAAGGATTCACGGCCATGCTGGATAAAGCAACATGTGAGGCACCCTCTCTTCCTACACTGAAAGGTGCCTACTTTGTCGCTGAAATATGACCTGATGTCCAAGGGTCAACTCGTGAGAGTGAGTTTCTTGGAAAAAGGATTCCCGGAGGAGTTGGTTCTAAAGGCATTTACTGAGTGCAGGGACATATCCCCTTCCCGCCCATCTGGGCCCACCTCCACTTTGCAAACCATCCCCAAAGCCCGATTCATCACCGGGTTTAACAATAACTTCAGACATATTTCCCATATTCTGAAGAAACATTGGTCAATATTACTTTCTGATCCCAGATTAGGCCCCCATCTCCCAGCAGTCCCCCATGTGGTTTATAGGAGGGCACGGACCATCAAGAACGTCATAGCTCCCAGCAAAATCAACGCATCCACGTCTAATAGGCCCTTGGACATCAGGTCATATTTCAGCGACAAAGTAGGCACCTTTCAGTGTAGGAAGAGAGGGTGCCTCACATGTTGCTTTATCCAGCATGGCCGTGAATCCTTCTGTGACTCCTCTGGCAAGAGCTACAGTATACGCCAATTCATCACCTGCACCACAGAATATGTGGTATACATATTACAATGTCCTTGCAATTTACTTTACGTGGGCCGCACCATCCGTCATCTGCGCACACGGATTGGTAAGCACCGTAGAGGTATTTTGCAGGGACTAAATACAAAAAATGGGAAACCACCCCATAGTGTGCCCCGACACTTTGCCACCCACCATAAGGGCCTAGTACAGGACCTTAGGGTGTGGGCGGTTGAGTGCGTACCCAAGGGTTCCTTGTCCAGTAATGAACGTCTCTCCTTGCTTTGCAAGAGAGAGACGTTCTGGATTTATAAGCTTAATACTCTGTCCCCCCATGGGTTGAACGAGGAGCTCGACGCTTACACTGTGGTGTAACATTCTTTTTGGTTGGGCCCGAGGTCGTCATCTGTCATTTTTCATTTTTTAATAAATTTTTTTTTTTTTTAATATATATTATTTTATATTTTTCATATATTGTTTATATAATTTTTTTTTTCCAATAATTTTCCATGATATTTGTTGGTTTGTTTTTGTTTTGTTTTGTTTAGTTATGTCATTATGTCATTGTTCTATATTTATCATGATTTGACACAAGGTGGAGCCAGAGAGTGGGGGGCAACGCCTCTTTCTCCTCATACCCTATATATGTGCCATTTTCAGTTAGCCACAGGAGATCTGAAGAAGGGCTTGGCCCGAAACATGTAATTTCCCTCCAATTGTGGCATTCCCCAATAGCTCCGCCAGGTGATCCTTTGGTGGTGCAAGAGCCGGGTCGTTGGTGAGCCACCTCCACACTTCCGGCTACATCGTTGGTCCAGCCCCTGGTGCGCATGTCGGCGCTAGGCACCTGGTGACGTCATCTCCCGGCGCCGCGTCAGCAGGGACTGACGAGCAGCGGCCGCTGCCACCTCGGGCGCGCACCACCACCGGAGCTGTAGGTCGGGGTTTGAGGATACCACCCCCCCATCAACCTCTTCTCAGCCCAGGCATCGCCCCATCCGGAGACTCACCCGCAGCGAAGGTTCCCGATCCGATCGAGGCTGTCAGTCAGTCCATCAACAGGTGACACACTGTCCAGACCTTACTGGTGGTAAGGCGTTGTTTTCCTGCCTCTGGGTCCTCCTTGCTTTTTGAGTTATCTCATTTGGTACCATGGCTACATGCTCAGTATTACTTCCCTGGCACACCATTGGTTTCTCCTTGACCAGGAGCCTATTTTATTGATTTTAATAAACAAGTTTATCATCCAGATCCCGAGCAGCATCCAAGTTCTTTCTTTCTTTTCATGTCATTTTGTCCGGGAGCGCCATCATACCCGATTTTTTTGTGTTGCTATTCTCTCCACCCAGTTGGAATCTGGGTTAGGGTAGGCAGCAGCCCAGACTTGGACGTTACATTTAAGGTGGACCCCCTTGGGACATTGTCCGACCCCATTATCCCAGCCCCGCCGTCTGACCACCGCAACCACAGCGCCAGGACTTTTTTGTTTATACAGTTTGAAATCTAAGCCTATCAAGTCTGGGTTCCTAGATATAGTTTGAATAGTGTAGTTGGCTGGTGTGGGATTGTCCGTCTGCATGTCAGATAAGAGATGGAAACCTCTTATGGTCAGTGGAGACTGTTGTGTGACGAGGGCAATGGTGGGAGAAACCATCCATAGGTACAGGGGGGGGGAAGGGACTGAGTGGGGATGGGAAGAGAAAGGACCAGGTGGGGGGGAGGCTGTTTCCCCTACTTTCCCTCATAATGTTTGTGGGTGTCACTAGGCCTTTTATAAGGTGAATGTGGGTGACAGGGGAGGTTGCTACAAAGTGTGAACTTGAGTCCGTATTCAGTCCTTCACCTGAGATTGATGTGGAGTAAAATATGTTTGGGGTATTGAAGAGTACAATTAGGTAGCTAAGTTGGGGAGGCAGTCAGATGGGAGAATTCTGTGGTTGCCTGTGAACTGGGACGCATTGTTTCGCGGCATTGACTATGTGCATGGCCAAGAACTTAAAGTAAACTGTATGTGATATAGAGGAGTGATGTAAAAGAAATTGAGCCGGGGTATCCTCGAAGTGGTAAATAGTCATGCTGGAAATGATACGATGCCCCTCCGACCATTGGACTCAACAACCAAATGTGTAGTAGTGTTCCACGCTCAGTGTTACATCTCCAGCAGGTTTCAGAGATTTCTGTGTAAGGGATGCGCGCTTGAACTTTGTAGCTATTTTCTTGAGTTGAGACATTAACTGACCTGACCCTTTGTGGATGGTGAGGTGTATATGTTCCCAGTCTTCAGGTAAGAGAGACAGGGAAAGATCCTTTTCCCATGCGGAGCAGCCTGTGTCGCTGGGGGGCATCAACAAACAACAGTAAGTGCACGGTGGAGATTAAGTGGAGTTGGGGCGTCGCCTTGCTGCACAGGGTCTCAAATAGTGTCAGGGGTCTTGAAATGGCATACTCTTTGTTCAGGGAGCGTAATGGTCCAGGGGGGAATGGGAGTGCATTTTGTTTAAGAAGCTAAGCATTCCCGGGACAGGAATTTCCTCCAGTTAAAGCATTGGTGTGCCCAGACCTGGTTGGTAGGCCAGTTGTCTGGTAAAAATTGACAGTGCAGCATGCCGGGGGGGGGGGGGGGGAGTCTGGGTTGAGTCGAAGCGGGGTGAGCCAACCAGGGGAAGATGATCAGGAGGTGTTCTTGCAGGCTGCTCTGTAGCTTTGTAAAGTGGGGCCTATAAGCGGGTGTAGTTGAGATTCTGGCGTGATGTGTTTGGGAGAGAGATCCAGGTCAGGGAGCCCAGGGGTAGAGGGGTGAAGGAGGCTTCCAGCTTCACCCAGTCTTTCAGTTTGACGTCTATGTTCCAGTCAATAATCCTGGAGAGGTGACAAGCCCGGTGGTAGTTCTGGAGGTCTAGTAGACCTATTCCATCCTTGTGTTTGGGTAGGGTAAGCTGGGTATAACCGATTCTCGGTCTGCGATTTTCCCACAAAAATCTTAAGCATAGACTCTTGTAGGAACGGAGGAAGGCTGGGGGGAATAGGATGGGTATTGTTTGCATAACGTACAATATTCGTGGGAGGGTGTTCATCTTTAGGATCGCAGTCCTGCCACATCCTGTTCTAATTACATAATTCCCTCCCTGGTGTCAGGAAGTTTGTAAAAAGTATTATTTATTGAATTTACATGGGTAAAGTGATGTAAATTATTAAAATGCTGGATAGAAATGTTAAAACAGCATTATATGTAGATTACAGATGGATTAGAATGACCAAACTACTTGTATGGATTTAAATGCTGGATATTGTCCTGACAATCATTAGAACACAGAAGTGACCTGGAAGAGCTACGAAACATTTTCAACATTATCTTTACAAGTGACCTAAGGAAACCCCACCTACATGATGTAGGTGGGTATACAGAAGTGAGTGGCATCCCTTAACAACCCCTGTCAGAAGCCACTGTACTTACACTGTGGAGCGCTGAATACGTATGGTAAATACGGTATATAGGTATGGCAGCTGTACTCTGAGTATGGGACTACAGGCACACAGAAAGGGGTTGTTCCTGATGAAATGTGCAGGATAACCAGGCTGTATAAATAAACTTTTAAAAATTCTGGTTAACATATATTTTAAAGTGGTTCCAAAGCCTTAAGGTTTTTTTTTACCTTAATACATTCTAGGCTTTAAGGTAAAAACCTTCTGTTTCAGAGGATCCTCTCCTCACCCCCCCCCCCCCTTATATTTACCTGAGTCCAATCTTGATCCAGTGATGTGCACAAGATCAGAGGCTCTCCTGGCTCTGTCCCTCCTCACTAGGCAGAATAATAGCAGTTAATATTAAACAAATCATGTGATGAGGGAGCGAGGGGTGGGGCTGAGCTCTCTGTGTCAATAGATGCAGGCAGGGCAGCTTGGACGAGTGCCCCCATACAAAGTGGTTTTCTATGGGGGCACTCAGTTGTGGGGAGGAACCTGGAGCTCTGACAACAGACCCAAGAAGAGGAGGATCAGATTCATGCTTTCTGCATGTAACTACTGAACTTTACTTAACTGATTACATTTTCCATGGGGAAAGATTCCCTGGGGTTTTGCTTTATCTAACTATGCAGTTTATCCATGCTGTTTACATTTTCTATGAACAAGCTAACCCCCCTAATTTATTTGTTCTACAAAATGTAACAGACAGTCAGGCTTTACCTTCTGAACAAAAAGTTTTCTTTTAGATCCACTCAAGCCTGTGATGGAACATAGTTATCTATGGTTTGGAAGAAAATTCTATTTACAAAAAATGGACATTGCAATGGGTACGAAGTTAGCTTAGAGTTTAGCAAATTTATCCATGGCATATTGGGAGGAGGGTGCCATTTTTGCTGACATAGATAACACCCGCTTTATATGGAAGGATAATGTCAAGGAACTAGGTGTGTTTATGACACATTTGAATAATGACTGGGGAACCCAGTTAGCTTACGAATGCGATCCTATTGAGATTTAATTTTTGGACCTGACAATCATTATAGTGATTGTAAAGTCTCGTTTTTTTTTTTTTTTCTAATAAAATAACAAACATGTTATGCTTATTAGACATGTGCATGACGAAAAAATGTGTTTAGTTTAGATTAGGTAACCTAGTTGTTTAGTTTTGTTAAATTTGGTTGATTCGTTCAGTCCATATTCGGGATTCATATTCGGAATTCGTATTCAGAATTTGTTCCAATTATTTTTTGATAATTCTTTAAATATTGTTGTTTTTTCCTTAAATTGAAACGTTCGATACCATATAATTTGAATCAGTCGAACCAAAAAGTGTAGATTTTTTTGATTTGATTGACAGCAGCAGGAGCCAATGGCGCCGCTGCTGTTTCTCAGCCAATCAGGAGCCAGAGCCCCAGATAGCCGAGGCATTCGTGTATCGAGAGGGGGCTCAGGTAAGTATTGGGGGGTTGAGGGGGGCTGCTGCACACAGAAGTCTTTTTATCTTAATGTATAGAATATGTAAATAAAAAAAACTTCTGCCTTTACCACCACTATAAGGAGGGGAATAACATACTTTAAAAAAACTGACCAAAATAAGTCTATCTCAATGGGAAGCTGCCACAACTCTTTGTTGCTTAAAGCTTTTCCCAAAGGACTAAGGAGAAATTGTTCCAACAAATACGATTTTTTTTTTATCTCAGGCAGATTTATTATTGCAAAGATTTTTGAATAAAGGATATCAGAAAGAGATTTTAGAACACACTATAGGTACCATCTTAGAAGTGGACAGATATGGTGTGAAATGTCTGGATAATATGTTTGAATGAGCATTTTTATAACCTTTTCCAATCAGTTTGGGATTCTGAAGAGATTGTTTCATAAATATAGGGAAATTTTAAAGAATAATAAAATTTTAATAACATTTTGGCACCATTTTTACCAGATAATCCACCCATTATCTTTAGAAAAGATTGCAGGAGTGTGATTGACCCTAATTTGGTTGAGCAGCCCGGAAGAGTTGGGGATTTGAGAGGATTTTTTCCCTGCAAAAGATGTGGGGAAGAAAAGTCTTTTCCCTCAAAAATTGCCAATAAGATATACAATTAATTTATCGCCTGTTTTACCAAATCGGTTGTATTGCTTCTTAAGTGAGTGTCTGTGCGGCCTGCAATATGTTGGCAGGACCATATGGGGTATTCCAAGTAAGAAAAGGAGAACACCTTAAGTGCCTTAATGAGTGCTCTTCTGTTATCCAACCACTGGATGGAGTTTTAGAGTAATTGTAATATATTCAATTAATTTACTCGTTTTTATTTATTTTTTTTATCATGTTAAATTCTAATTGATTATATAGTGATGTATAGTTGTGTAATGTAATGTGTTATTTTAGTATGAATACATCTTTTTCCAGAGCGCTTGTTTGGCCCTTGATTACATTGTATATGTAGAGCTTGTAGACGTCACACATTAGCCTTCGTTCCCCTGAAGACGTTTTCTGTAATGAAATGTCTTGGGAGGAGCCTCATCAGGACATCACCATGTACATCATTGCTGATGTGGCTGTGCAATTTTGCCTATCTCTATTGCAGAATATTGTGAATATTTTGGATGTGCAACAAATGTTAATTTGACCAAAATGCTACATGATGTGGCCTGCTTTGCTTTATCTCATGGTGATCTAATCTGTCTAAGGCCTGTTTCACACAAGCTTAAGCTTAAGCGCAGTGAGAACAGCAAGCTTTAACAAAGCTTTTGTAGAGCTTTCAGCAAGCTTTGTTGAAGCTTTAAAAGTGCTAGCCAGTTTGTAAATATTGAACACAGATCCTAATGAGACTGCCACTTTAAACAAGCTGCTAGCAGGTCCTAGCACTACTTGAAGCTTGTTTAACCACTTGCCGACCGCCGCACGACTATCTACGTCGGCGGTCAGCCCCTCACAGGCAAACTAACGTAGGGCTACGTTGCTTGCTTGTGAGGGTCTAGGGAGCGAGCGCGCGCCCCCCGGGGCGCGCTCCCGCTCCCGCGTGGTCACGGACCCCCCCGCGCGTGTGACCAGCGGACCCGATGTCCGCCGGTCACTCGGCGATCGGCGGGGGAGAGGGAGAATGTCAGGCAGCTTGTGTAAACAAACTGCCTGTCATTCTCCTCGCTGCAAAGACACTGATAGAACGGATCTGGTATGTAGATCCGTTGATCAGTGTCCTTACAGCTAGAGCCACAGCCAATCACAGTAGAAACCACGCCCCTAGGGACACACACAGCCCCTCCCTTCCAAATAAAGTTAACCCCTTCACTACCAGTGTATTTTTACAGTAACAGTGCATATATATAGCACTGATTACTGTAGAAATGTCACTGGTAACCCCAAAAGTGTCAAAAATGTCAGTCAAGGGTCCGATCTGTCCGCCGCAATGTCGCAGTACCGCAAAAAAAATCGCAGATCGCCGCCATTACGCGTTAAAAAAAAAAACAACAAAAATGACAAAAATCTTTCCCTTTGTTAGTAAACGCGATAACTTTTGCGCAAACCAATCAAAATACGCTTTTTGCGATTTTTTTTACCAAACATAGGTAGCATAAAATAAATTGGCCGAAAATTTTTAAAAATTTTGATTTTTACATTTTTTTTGGGGGGAATTTCATATAAAAAAATGTGAAAAATATTGCTATTTTTGCAAAATTGACGCTCTTTTTTTGTTTATAGCGCGTGATCAAAAAATCGCACAGGTGATCAAATACCACCAAAAGAAAGCTCTGTTTGTGGGAAAAAAAGGACGTCAAATTCGTTTAGGTACAGCGTCGCACGACCGCGCAATTGTGCGTTAAATTCACGCAGTGCCGAATCGCAAAATACCCCCTGGTCGGAATGGGGGTAAAATCTTCCGGGGCTTAAGTGGTTAAAACCTCCTGAAGCCCGCTAGCGGACTTTGAACATGAACTTTTGAAATATTATGTGTTGTTAATTCCTTTATACAAAATAGATACAGTGTAGCGCAGCATAAAAAAAGAAACAGTTCAAAAAGTTCCATGGAGATGTGATCACATACACATCTAACTAAAACATCAAAAATAGGTGAAATCCTTTGTGAATGTGTGTTTGATTACTATCAAACACCCAGTGCCTTATCTTCATACACTGTGATTATCCGTCAAAGAGCAAAGTGCCTGCTCACCTCCATACAAATAAACAACAGCTTATCTCCTCTCAACCTGGATCAATGGCTCCACTCCTTCTCCCCTCCTTGAAGGGATACACACTCACATCCTTACAGGTCTCCACAGAAGGTATATGTTAAGGCAGAAAGGACAGACATAGTGTAAAGAGCATCAAATAAAACATGCGTTGCAAATATAATCCGGCTCACCACAATTAATTAATTTAGTTTAATCCATTAAATCAATTTTTTGGACTTTGGGAGTGAACTTTTAATTGTAATAATTTATGATATTATTACATGTATTTAATTTATTGATTTTACACTTGTGCACTTTATTTTGGGGTTTGTTATATAATCGTTTGTACAGAAACAATTGAGTCTGATTTGTTGATTTTTATTTGTTCCTAGAGGGACAGTGCACTCTTTTTTGGTGTATAAATCTGAGTTGACTCAGACTAACTCTTAGCTACAATAAATCCTTGACATTCCCCCTCTTAACTCTTATAGATGGGTTTTCAGAATTAGAGTTGGACAGGATTTCCAATATTTCAAAGCTCTATATTCCATTGATATGTGCAAAAGTCCGGGGGGCGTGGCCGGCAGCCGAGGACGATGGCCGCGTGAGAGTAGAGCTCCGTATCCTTCGGTTCTTCTCCAGCGTGCATAAGCGACGAGGGTAAGCGACACCAGCCTGGTTACCCACCTGAACCCTCTCTCAACACCCGCTGGCCATGGGGAAGCGAAAAAACCACGGGAAGCCCCGCAAACTTACTGACTTTTTTGCCTCCACCAGCACGCCGCGCTCTCAAAATGGCGCCGCGGCCTGCTCACAGCGCAGCGGGGCTGCCGAGCCCTGGGGAGGTGGCTTGGCGGGCTCTCCTTCCCGGGCTCCTCAGTCCCCGGGCTCGGGACATAGGTCTCCCCCGGGTCCCTCTCCATCTGTCAGCCCGAAGAAGGCAGCTCCGCGGCGCTCTTCCGAACATCACTATGTGGGGGATAGCAGGGCGGGAGACATTTCCCAGGACAGCACTCTGGAATTTTATGAGCATATCAGAGACTTTCCTACCACGGGGCAGCCTCTCAACGATACCAGGATGAAGGAAATGCTCCTAACATTCACTGGCTCGCTATACAGAGATCTTATGTCCTGTGTTACACATCTCAGAACCGATGTGACAGGCCTGGGAGACCGAGTAGATCATGTGGAGGTGAAGATGGCCGATTTCTCGGTGGCTCATAACGAGCTGGTGGACGCTCACAACGACACATCGGATGAGGTGGAGACGCTTAAAGCTAAATTGGCCGACTTGGAGGACAGAAATCGGCGCAACAACATTAAACTGCGGGGAGTGGCGGAAACTGTTCCTCCTACTGAACTGCGCTCCTATGTACAGGCTTTCATAATGGCCCTGCTGCCTGACACCTTAACTGGTGAGGTTATTGTGGATAGAGCTCATCGCCTGCCCAAGCCCCAGCATCTGCCTGAAAAAGTGCCCAGGGATGTCATAGCGAGGATCCATTTTTTTCATGTGAAGGATGACCTCATGAGAGTGGCTAGGAAGACATCCCCTCTCCCTGACCCATACCAAGGGATCACTGTGTATGCGGACCTCTCTCAGTACACGATGGCTGCCCGAAGAAACTGATTTCATTGACGAAGCTGTTCAGGAACAACAAGGTAGTCTACTCGTGGGGGTACCCCACGAAATTGCTTATCGTACGAGAAGGCCGCACTTACGCTATCCGTACAGAGGAGGAGGGATTTCGCCTGGCTAAGACTTGGGGCCTGTTGCCTGATCCGGAGGCTTCTCTGCAAGTGTCCAACTCTCCCTCACACTTGGATCCGGAATGGTCCTTGGTAAAGTGATCCTGCACAACCCCTACGACAGGGGGTCTGTGGCGTAGAAGGGGGTGATAATCCTCGTTTTTTCTGTGGGCTGGTGTACAGGAGGGAACTGGAGGGTGGGAGCTGTTTCCCCCCTACCCACTACTTGCGATTGAGTTCGCATGATGGGGTTTACCCCATACTCTACCTGTGTTATGTTTTGTGTTGTTTTTTGGACTTGTGTTTTTGTTTTCCTTTGTTTTTTCAGCCTCCTTACAAGCACCGACTTGAACGTGGACTTTGGACTTTCCTCATGTGCTCAGTACACTCCCGCAGTAGGGAGGTTTCATGGCTCTGCTCCAGTGGACGGATTTGCTGGGTATGGTGAGAGTATACTCAGTGACTCCCTGCTTTTTTTTGATGACCATTTTCTCTTTTATGACGTTGGCCTCATCCTTGGGATGACCCTTACTCGCTTATATTTTAAATTCTCATGCCACTAAAGTTTGTTACTTTAAATGCCCATGGGTTGAACAGCCCCTTTAAGCGGCGGTCTCTTTGGAGGGAGGCTCGCAGTCTTAGGGGGGATGTTCTGTGTGTGCAGGAGACCCATTTTGCGAAATCTATACAGCCTAAATGCTCAGATAAGCGATACCCCCACATTTTCACAGCCTCTGGGGCGACCAAGCGAAAAGGGGTTCTCATAGCGGTATCTCAATCTGTGGCGTTTCAGCTGCATGACACGATTGTGGATGACGCAGGTCGTTATTTAATACTCATATGTGACATTAACAATGTCACATATACTATCGTTAATGTATATGCGCCTAACCAACGCCAAATCAAATTTCTACGATCACTGGTTAAGAAAGTGGATCGAGTCAAGAAGGGTCTCCTGTTATATTGTGGGGACTTCAATTGTATAACTGACGCTTCCTTGGACTGTACCCTCCCTCAGAGGCATGCACGAACCACGCTACAGAGGTTCTTGCACTCTTCTGATCTCTATGACCTGTGGCGATGTGTCAATTCCACTGAGAGGGACTACACGTATTTTTCGGCACCCCATCAGTCGTACTCCAGACTGGATCTTTTTGTGGCAGACCTGTCTGTACTGCGTCTGGTGGAGTCCGCCACTATTCATACCATTTCCTGGTCTGATCACGCCCCGGTCTCTGTGGTGGTCGCGGAGAAGCACAATGACGTGCCTGTACATTTGTGGCGGAACAACGTCTCTATTCTCCGGGACCCCGGCCACGGGGAGCGGTTGCGGGGTCAGATTGAGGACTTTTTCCAACATAATGATAGGTCTGACACGGACATTTTTACCTTGTGGTGTGCACATAAAGCGTATGTTCGGGGCCTGCTCCTACAGCTGGCCTCTAGAGTTAAAAGGGAACGTGCAAAGGCTATGTCCTCTCTCATGTCTAACCTTAAGGACCTGGAGACGAGACATAAGGCCACTCCTACACCTACATTGCTGCTGGAACTTAATTATTGTAGAGCGCAGGTGAGAACAAAGTTGCTGGAGGAACACCAATCTTTGTTGTTTCGATCTAAAGCGCGGTTTTATGCTTCTGGAAATCGCGCGGGTAAGATGTTGGCCAACTATCTTCGGAAGAGGCAACAACAGGCTAAATTATCCTCTTTAAAGGATCCTCACACCTCTCGCACTGTCTACCATCCGTCTGAGATAGCTAATGCCTTTGCCAAGTACTATACAGATCTTTATAATCTAAAGGACGATGCGACTTCGCCGCAACCGTCGGCGGAGGGCATATAGAGGTTCTTGGCAAGATTGAGCCTGCCCACGGTCTCGGAAGAGATGTTGGCGAGCTTAAATGCCCCTATTACGGACCAGGAGATTGAGATGGCTATTGGCTCTCTGCCTCCTGGTAAGTCACCGGGGGCGGATGGCTTTTCAGCTGAATATTTTAAGACCTTCGGCTCTATCGTAACGCCATACTTAGGCCGGGTGTTTAATGCCGCTATGACCAGATCGTTTTTCCCTGCAGAGATGCTCCAGGCTGTCATAGTGGCGCTGCCGAAACCGGGGAAGCCGTCTGATGCTCCGCAGAATTTCCGCCCCATATCCTTGCTGAATTCTGATCTGAAGCTTTATGCAAAGATATGGGCGCAAAGACTAGCGAAGGTCACGCCCTTACTAGTGCGGAGTGATCAGGTTGGATTTGTTACGGGCAGGCAGGCCCCCGATGGAACTAGACGGATGTTTGATCTTCTGTCTGTGGTGGAAAGTCGCAGGGTGCCCTCGGTGTTCCTGACGCTCGATGCGGAAAAAGCGTTTGATAGGGTTCACTGGGGGTACCTAAAGGCGACGTTAACGAAATTTGGGCTTCGGGGTCCTGTCTGCTCGGCCATTTCGGCCTTGTACACTACTCCCTCAGCTAGGGTCTTTACTGGCACAGCTATGTCGGACACCTTTACGATCACAAATGGCACCCGCCAGGGGTGTCCTCTGTCTCCCCTGATCTTCTCCCTAGTTATGGAGCCACTGGCGGAGGCCATTCGGTGTGACCCATCCATATTGGGTGTTAGGGTGGGAGACAGGGAACATAAAATAGGGTTATTTGCAGATGACGTAATACTCACTCTGACCTCCCCGTCCTCGTCCTTGCGCAACCTGGCTAGGGTGCTGGAGGAGTACGGGGCGGTCTCGTATTATAAATTGAATACTACCAAGTCCCAGTGCCTCCCGATGTATGTCCCCTCTAGAGATCTAGAGGCGTTGAGAACAGAACATCCCTTTCAATGGGCTTCCAAGTCCTTGTTATATCTGGGTATACAGTTATCATTTCCAACAGCCTCTACATACTTGATTAATTACTCTGAATTAACTAAAATAGTGCATAGGGATCTGTCTCACATTGCCCAACACGAACTGTCGTGGGTGGGCAAGGTGGCGGCGTTCAAAATGCTGGTACTACCCAAAGTATTGTACTACTTTAGAACGATACCTATAATCGTTCCGCAACATTTTTTTAATGACATGGACAAGCAGCTTAGGAAGTTTTTGTGGAACGGGAAAGTACCCAAGCTTTCCTATTCTACCCTGCGCAGGCCTAGGAGCTGGGGGGGAGTGGGAATGCCGGATCTTAGAAGTTATCAGGCAGCAGCCCTCCTGGATCAGGCTAAGGAATGGTGTACTCCCCACTCCGATAAGTTGTGGGTTATCATTGAGAGGGCCCTGGTAGCTAATAGAGACCTTCCCTCCCTACTAATAGCGGCTCAAACTGGGCGGAGTCTCCAACTTCCTGGAGTTCCGGCCATTCAGGCTACAGTTCATGGATGGGGGGCTCTGCGACAGGTGTCTGGAATTCCTACCTTGCCTAAAGACCTCACACTGGCTTCTTACGAGTTTCTCATTCCCTCGCTGAGGTGTCCCAGCCCTGGTGCCCAGCGCTCCCTTACCTATTCCCAGGTCCTGTCCTCCTCCACCCCCTATGATTTTTTTTTTCTGGCACAACTGCGACATTACCACCTGAGGTTCCCGGAACTGCAAGTTCGGGTGCCTCAGGAGGTGTGGGAGTACCTCACCTCGGGGAAACCGAGAGCTGGCGGGTTGTCTTGGTTTTATAAAGTACTGAGGCAGCCTAAGGCCCAGTCCAAACTGAAGTGTATGTTATCATGGGAAAGGGACCTTGATGCAGAATATTCCATTGGGGATTGGCAGGCAGCTGTACAATCCTCTTTTAAATATACGCACTGCACTAACCACTGGGAAGGGGCTCTTAAAATATTGCATAGGAGCTACCTTACTCCATCCAGACTGGTCCATATGTACAAGGACTCTTCAGATGCTTGCTGGAGAGAATGTGGAGCGAGGGGCACTGTACTCCATACTTTTTGGGAATGTAGGAAACTACGGAGCTACTGGGTGGCCATCTACGCTTTGGTGGCCACGGTAACAGGACTAAAAATACCTATGACACCGTCATTGGCCCTGCTGAATTTAGGCATTCAGTCCGTCCCGAATGAACATAGATGTATTATCTCACATATTTTAACGGCGGCTAGAACTAATGTAGCGGCGGCATGGAAGTCTACCAAAATCCCTACGGTCTATGAAGTCATCAACCGAGTGAAGATAATTCACTCATATGAAAAATTTTTTTTTAGCTCGGGAAATAATTTCCAGACATTCCAATGGAGGGGGTGGCTAGATAAATACCCTAATTGAGCACGTTTGCTATTCACTTGCTTGTGAATTGGAATTGCTGATTGTTTATTGAATACAGGAGGTTTTGTTTGTTTGGACTGTCCAGTTGATAGTCTACTGGTTTTCAACATTTGAGTGTTATCTACTCCATTCTTGTTATGTATCCTATCACAGCAGAGTCTTCGGAGACCGGTTCTATCCCATGCTCCCGGTTGGCTGGGAGGAGGAGATATGGGATATAGGACTAGTGTACTGGGGACCCATGGACGCTTGCTGGGAATCTGGCTGGGGGGGGGGGGGTGGGAGCCCGGGGGGCATGGGCACAGTATGCTCCCGAAGGGGTGCCGAGCTCCTTGGGTTTCCCACCTGGGCCCTTTGGGGCAACCCGGCTATGTCGCCTGGCACGGGCTTGAGGTTCCCTAGGGAATTGGCTAGAACTCTGAGGGGCTCTGTGTAATGTATGTACAAGTTGTGATATGAGCTATATTTTCTCATGTTGTATTATCCTGTTCTATGCAATGCTAACGAAATATGTTATTGTATGTTGAAAATCTTTAATAAAAACTTATTGAAAAGATATGTGCAAAAGTCCTTTGGCCTCAAACTTACCACTCCAGATCCTTCAGTGCATACACCTTATTTGTAGACAACACCAGACAAAAACCTATTACTTTGCAACCTGTAAACTAAAAATCCATATATTGCAGTTAAAGTTGTTCTAAAGAACAACCCCACTTAGTCAAGTTGGTTCTGTGCGGAGTCTTCGGAAGAAGCCTTTGACACTGGAATAAATCGATCTAGTTAGCATATGGTACAAAGGTTTTCTCGTCCGTTTATTACATTTCATGAGTAATTATACATGCATTGAAAAGAGGGGTGGTCTAGGGTAAATTCCTTATACGGGTATAAACTGGTTAGTTAGATTCTATTGATTAATATATGTAAAAAACAATTCTGAAATCATATTTCTAAAAGAGGAACTAAAGACACGACACATCTAACTATATGCTACGTGCTTCTGAGGGTTTTATGAAATGGAGTTAGACAGTTAGCCATTATATTATACAAAATGGAGAAGCACACTCCTTCAGGACATATAAGATACAATAGAGGAGAGTTTAGGGGACACTGAAAAAAATGCCCAACTGCTCCTAAACATCCATTTATCAGCAGCAGTGTACATGAGGCCTAACAAGTGTATTATTTTAACAAAAAAAAAAAAATCTAAGCCTTTACAATCACTTAAAGTTCTACTATATTTACAAAACTTGTAAAGATATAATATAAAGATGCATGAATCACTTTATTTAGTGAATAGTCCAATCCATACGGAAATAAAGAAACAAGTTTATTTGACAAATTTACCCCTGAAAAAGGAATTGATTGCAATTAATCACAAAATTCTTTGTTGTTTCTGATCTTTGCATTTACTTTGTCAGCTAAAGTACATAATGACTCACAGGCAGTCCTCATTTTAGGACTGTTATTTACCTAGCACTTCCTATTTATCTTGCTTTTCTAGGATATCAATCTCCCCGTGCCTGTCCTATTTTATTTCCTTTTTCTAATTTCCTACCTAAAGGAGAAGAGACACATTATGCTTTGCCATCTGGCAGATGTGTACTGGATTGTGAGGCTATGAAACGTTGTCTAAAATTATTTTTGTTTCTACTAGCAATGCCCATTTTCTTTCTAAATACTTTTATTTCTTTGAATCTTTTTTACCTAAGTTTCTGCATATTCCTTGATATCCTTGCCAAGAATACATTGCCCAGTTTGAGTTTCTAGCCACTGGGTGAAGCACCAGAGCTTGTATTAAGTAGCAAAGGAGCACGTTCGCTCTTTAACCCATGTTTGTACAGCTCGGAAATCATACTGAAGTCCTCTAGCATGGGGCTCCCCAGGGTTCCCAGCATTTCACCAGTAAGGGGGACACCCTAAGAGTTACCCAGCCTGGTGTGACCAGGAACCCAGGGCCATCTTTCATTCCACTCCTGCCTTACTGGCAATAGACCCCGATGTCACCCCTTTGCACAGGGCAATTTCCAAGAAAAATCCTATCTAGTAGAAATAGCAAACAGACTACACAGTGATAGTTTTTTTCTGAACATTTACTTAAAGCAGAACTCCAGCTTTTCCTTCCCAAAACAACAGATGCATTGTGCATGTAAATAAATCACAACCTCACTGCCATTTTGTCTGTGTCTTACCTTACTCAGCTGTAAAAAGCAAGTTTGTGTGTCTGTGATGTCACTCCTTCTCCTGGCTGAATTTCAAAGTTCTCTGACTTCCTGTTTACTTCCTTTACCAGTCCTGATACTACATGTCCCATCATGCTTTCAGCTTCTGTAGTTTCCGTGTAGGCTATGGTAGTCACTTGTAGCAGTTCTGAGAGTTCAAATGCACATCACTCTTCAGTCTTCAGTCTGCAAAGCAGGTGTAAATGTGTCATTCCTGTCTTGTAGCATGCCAAAGAATAATAGCTTACTGCAAGACCACAGAGGAAGAGCTATGGGAAGGTATTATGGAGGTGTTTTCTTCATATGTAAATTAATCAGTTCACAGAGAGCAGGGCTCTGGGAGGGTGGGATCTGAGGGATAGAATTCCCCCTGGTCACCCCTGTTCTCCCTGGTCCTGGGCAGGGTTGAATTCTAATTGTGATTCATTCAATCCTGTCCCGCAGCAGCAGCACAGCTAGCTTTTAGAACAGGCTGTGTATGAAGGGGTTTCCTTTTGAATAATGCTGGGTTCTGTGAAGCGAGACTTGGGAGGTTTGGACTCTTCCTGTAGGTGTGACTGGGTGGGATAGAATTATAATTAGAATGTATTTTATCCCACCCACCATCAGAGCTATGAAGGAAGTTACATCATTTTCACACTCTGAAAGACTACAGAGGGGTGTGTTCTAGGCTAGAGATGGAACGGGAAGTGGCTGGAAGGTATTCAGTCTACAGCCATACTATACAGAGTGTCATATGGTACAAAGCACTAGACCCACAATATCATAGGATCTGCAGACAACAGAGAAACATTGAACAGAAGTATGATCTATGCAGGGACTGATCATTTTATTCAGGTCAAGTGAAAATAAAGTTGGAGTTCAGCTTTAATCAATTGTTCAAACATTAAATTTACCCATGGAAGTTCTCCTCGCCCCCTCCCTCCCTGCAATCTTCTGGGACACGTCAGAGGTCCCAGAAGATTGGCGGCCAATCATGGCGCGCAGCGCGACTCGCGCATGCGCAGTGGGTACCCGGCTGTGAAGCCGCAAACTGTCACAGCCGGGTGCCCACAGCAGTGATGCCGGCGCCGAGGGAGAGGATCAAAGCTTCGGGCGGCCGCATCGCTGGACCGTTGGACAGGTGAGTGAATGGCTGGAACTCCGCTTTAAGCTGCACCTGAGGAGGACTGCTGAGGCAATATAAGCCCGCCCTTCACTGAGGCTCAGTGCTTCAGTATTTTCTCTGCTAGCTGTGTCCCTGTCTGAGCCTGATCCTGAAACCTGTATTCTGAAACCTGTATTCTGATCCTGAGTCCTGTTCCCTGCATCCTGCTTCCTGTACCTGGCTCCCTGCTTTCCTTGTCTCCTGTCCCTGTCCTGTCCTGCTATTGTTTGCTCCATCCCTTTGTATATAGTTTGTTAGGTTCTATTGGGGTTTTGTACTGTTATCATTTATATTTTGTTTACTTGTTTATGGTCACTGGTGTTGGTATTGGAGTGTGTCATTTTGCTTAATAAACTTATTTACATCTTTATCCATCTGGGTCCTGATTCCTTGGTGCAGCCAACTGATCTGATCACCCTTGCTGGATGCCTGCATGTGGTATCCCTGACAGAATACTGAAGCCACTAACGATCAGATCAGTTGCACCTGGGAATTAGGAATTTTCTGGTTGTTGCAAGATGCAGTCAGAGGAGGTATTTTATTTTTCTTTGCTTGTAACAGAAGACAGGGAATATTGTCGCCAAATTTTGAAAACACTAGCGAGCAGTTGTTGGAATGCATCCGTCTGGCCCACTCGTTTGTTGACCAAGGCAGAGTTTTGTTCAAAGAGATTCAGCCACTTATTCAGCTCTGTGCAGAGTTGGCTTTATCTAATACCCCTAAGGGTGGTGATGATTATTCTCCTCCTTTTAGTGTCTCTCAGGTGGTATCTCTTGTGTGGCTCTTGGAAGATGATAAACCCTATTTTATTGAACATTATTCAGTGTATTCTCCAGAGGCCCTGTTGGATTGCATGAATGCTTTATATTCTCTAATCAGACAAGGGGGTGTAAATTGAGTTTTGTTCAGGCCTTACTGCAAACCTGGTCAGATCTTTCCAATTTAGCATCAGCTAACTCACACCAATCCACTTCTGCCTCTGGACACCAGTTTTCTCAAAGTTTCTCCTCTCCGTTACCCGTAGCAACCACAGCTGCAGTTAGGTATGGTTTGCTTTCCACTGCTTGTTCATATCCTGGCTTAACGAGTTGCACTTTTCCTGCATTTAACCCTTTGAAAACTTCCTCTACTACTCTGTTGCCCCTAGCAACCTCTCAGAAATTCTCCTCTGTAACTGTCTCTCCTTTTCCACCATCTCCCAATACTGCCATTTCGCTTCCATCTACTTCACAATCTATTCATAGCCCTGCAAACACTAGCAAGATTCCTGTATCTAAACCTAAAAAGAAAAGGAGATTTTTCCCAACACATACAATTTTACCTGTTACCCAGCCTGCTGATCCGGTGCCTGTTTCTCAGCCTGCTGTTCTGATGCCCGCTGATCCAGTGCCCGTTGTTCTGATGCCTGTTGTTCCAGTGCCCGCTGATCCAGTGCCCACTGATCCAGTGCCTCCTACTGAGCCTGCTGATCCAGTGCCTGCTGTTCTGATGCCTGCTGATTCAGTGCCCACTGATCCGGTGCCTCCTACTGAGCCTGCTGATCCAGTGCCCGCTGTTCTGGTGCCTGTTGTTCCAGTGCCTGCTGATCCAGTGCCAACTGATCCGGTGCCTCCTACTGAGCCTGCTGGTCCAGTGCCCGTTGTTCTGATGCCTGTTGTTCCAGTGTCTGCTGATCCAGTGCCCACTGATCCGGTGCCTCCTACTGAGCCTGCTGATCCAGTGCTTACTCTTCTGATGCCTGCTGTTCCAGTGCGCACTAATCTGGTGCCTCCTACTGAGCTCGCTAATCCAGTGCCTGCTGTTCCGGTGTCCGCTGATCCGGTGCCTCCTACTGAGCCTGCTGATCCAGTGCCCACTGATCCGGTGCCTTCTACTGAGCCTGCTGATCCAGTGCCCGCTGTTCTGATGCCTGTTCCAGTGCCCGCTGATCCAATGCCCACTGATCCGGTGCTTCCTACTGAGCCTGCTTATCCAGTGCCTGCTGTTACAGTGCCCGCTGATCCGGTGCCTCCTACTGAGCCTGCTGATCCAGTGCCTGCTGTTCTGATGCCTGCTGTTCCAGTGCCCGCTGATCTGGTGCCTCCTACTGAGCCCGCTGGTCCAGTGCCCGCTGACCCGGTGCCTCCTACTGAGCCTGCTGATCCAGTGCCCGCTGTTCTGGTGCCCACAGATCCGGTGTCTCTTACTCAGCCCGCTGATCCAGTGCCAGCTGATCCCGTGCCCGCTGTTCTGGTGACCACTACCCAGTCTGCTGACCCAGTGCTTGCTGTTCCAGTGCCCGCTGACCCAGTGCCTGCTGTTCCTGTGCCTGCTGATCCGGTGTCTCTTACTCAGCCCGCTGATCCGGTTCCTCCTACTGAGCCTGCTGATCCAGTGCCTGCTGTTACAGTGCCCGCTGATCCGGTGCTTCCTACTGAGCCTGCTGATCCAGTGCTTGCTGTTCTGATGCCTGCTCTTCCAGTGCCTGCTGATCTGGTGCCTCCTACTGAGCCTGCTGGTCCAGTGCCCGCTGATCCGGTGCCTCCTACTGAGCCTGCTGATCCAGTGCCTGCTGTTCTGGTGCCCGCAGATCCGGTGTCTCTTACTCAGCCCGCTGATCCAGTGCCAGCTGATCCCGTGCCCGCTGTTCTGGTGACCACTACCCAGTCTGCTGACCCAGTGCTTGCTGTTCCAGTGCCCGCTGACCCAGTGCCTGCTGTTCCGGTGCCTGCTGATCCGGTGTCTCTTACTCAGCCCGCTGATCCGGTGCCAGATGATCCTGTGCCCGCTGTTCCGGTGACCACTACCGTGCCTGCTGATCCTGTCCCTGCTGACCCAGTGCTTGCTGTTCCAGTGCCCGCTGACCCAGTGCTTGCTGTTCCGGTGCCTGCTGACCCAGTGTTTGCTGATCCAGTGCCTGCTGAGCCATGGTCTGCTGCCCTGTTTGATGTGCCACTGTCTGTTGCCCAGCCTCGTGTGCCACTGCTGGATATCCTGCATGCCGCTGGCGCTCCCCTGCTTGATGTCCAGCTTGCCTTCAGTCCCAGTGTTGGGACATGTGTTGCAATGAGGGCAGGTGTATCCCTAATGTTACGCCTCTTCAGGAACTTGACCTGTGGGGTGCCTAGACGGCTTCCAGACCCTGGTGGTGGGGTGCATGATCAATTGCTGGACTCTGGTGGCACGCCTTCCGGGAAGTTAAAGGACTTTGGCCTAGAGAGTGCTAGAAGACCCACAGACATGGAGGGGAGACCTTTTTGGACTTTCGGGGTAGAAGCACAATGGAGCGTCCGGAGGCCGCTCCTTAAAGGGGGGGAACTGTCAGGATCAGTGTCACCTGCTGGTGGCACTGTTGTTCCTGGAACTCCTGGGCGCAGTTCCAGGGCCCACCAGCGGGTGTCTCCCAGCAGCTGGACTGTTCTTTTAATTAAGCTTCACCTGAGGAGGACTGCTGAGGGAATATAAGCCCGCCCTTCACTGAGGCTCAGTGCTTCAGTATTTTCTCTGCTAGCCGTGTCTCTGTCTGAGCCTGATCCTGAAACCTGTATCCTGAAACCTGTATTCTGATCCTGAGTCCTGTTCCCTGCATCCTGCTTCCTGTACCTGGCTCCCTGCTTTCCTTGTCTCCTGTCCCTGTCCTGTCCTGCTATTGTTTGCTCCATCCCTTTGTATATAGTTTGTTAGGTTCTATTGGGGTTTTGTACTGTTATCATTTATATTTTGTTTACTTGTCTATGGTCACTGGTGTTGGTATTGGAGTGTGTCATTTTGCTTAATAAACTTATTTACATCTTTATCCATCTGGGTCCTGATTCCTTGGTGCAGCCAACTGATCTGATCACCCTTGCTGGATGCCTGCATGTGGTATCCCTGACAACAGCTTACTGTAGAGAGGTTGGGAAATCTCTCTCTCAGCCCCCTAGGCCCCTCTTATGTGTAAGTCACCCTGTGTCTATTAGGGACACAGGGTGGACAGGTACTTAATAGACACTGAGAATATGGTTTGGATTACTTCAAATGGGACAGTAATATTTATCAACCATATATCTCAAGAAATCTATATGAAGACTATTCCTGGCCTATTTGATTCTAAACATGTTCATTGAAAGAGCTAATCATATTGGCCTCTGTTCCATGTTCTTCAATGTCAGAGATGGACAGTCTTTCACTGGTGGTCTATTCCTATTGTCTGTGTATTAAGGTGTGATGCGTTTTCTGTTAAGCCTGTCTGTCCCATAATTAGTTGTTAATGAACTCACATGTTGTTTCTGTCCAGATGGATAGATAAGTAGTTCAGGTTAATTCTATTTCTGTTCAAAATTTCATCTGCATATGATTATGTAATCAGGCAACCCCTGACCTGGTGGGGTAAACTAATCAGGAGGGGGATGTCCATGCTGTATATATTGTGTGTGAGACTGTTCAATAAAGAGAAGGTTCCAGAACTTGTACAAGCTAAGTAGTCGACTAATTTGTAGGGGGGTGGCTAGAATTTCTGATATCTATATTCAAATTGGAGGAAGCAGTATTCTGACGGAATTCCACAAACAAAGTTTGTGGGTCGCGGTTACGTTACACAGTTCACAGTAAATTTATAACACAGAAAGAGAGACAAATAGGGACCCATGACCTGACAAAAAAGTGGTGTCCCAAAGCCTTTCCATCCTTCAGCAAGGGGATGGAAATAGTCCCAGTTGTAAGAGTCCTAAAACTACCCTCTCTAAGGGGGAAGCTAAGTAATACTGGCTTACTGCCTACGTGATGCTCCATATACTGGCATCAAAACAGGGAATAGGGTTAGGCTGTCTATATAGCCTGTACTAACCCAAGGTGCCCCTCTACTGAGAGTTTCAGGGTTACTACATCACCTGGCAGCTCTAGAAGCTGAGGTTCACTATTTCCAATGGGGACATCTTGTGGCCAACCAGGCAAACTTCACAAGTGTCATACCCTACACTTGTGGAACAGCAGTTTAGGGAATAAGTTCTGACCAAGTTTATTGCCAAAGTGAAAAAATATATTACATGAGTTATGCTGACTTCAGCAATTGTGTTCATAAAACAGGAAAAATAGTGGTGCTACATACATAGACACTTAAGGGCAATCAAACTAACATGCCTGATTGGACCATCCTTAAGAAGCTCTAAGTAGTAACCAGAATATAAACAGATGCCTAGGGATTACTGGTTCATGCAGAAGGCAGGGGAAGGTATGCTGTAATAACCTCTGGTGTAGCTTATCAGGAAAAAAAAGCAAAAACAAATCAACAGTTTTGTTCTAGCCTATCCATATTCTGTTGCTTTAAGAAGCTGTGATTGGCCAACATTATATGTACAATACCTATGTGCTAATGGTACTTGTTATAGAATTTCAAAACAGACGTAGTAATCATTTAGCATTTGTTATTTTGTTTGCAGGTGTAATGCAACGATTTGAAATGAGGTCAAAGCTAAACTTTCAGCTTTTAAGAAAGTGCTGTAAAATCACAAATTGCTGTTTCTCAAAACATCTCAAGAATCTAACATCAAATGTGTCACACTGAATAATAATTCAAGAACGCCATACAACTCTAGTACAGTTTCAACAGATTACGCTTCTATCCACACAGCTAAATGTAGATCAGCTACTTCACTATATGCTTCCTGCAAAAACCAATGTGTGGGCTATAGAGGATATTACTTAATAAGTGCTAATAATCTGGAGAAGTGTGGACTGGCACAGTATGATTTTTTACATTTATGTTATCTAGTGAGTTTATTAGCCAATCCTAATACAGTTCTTGGGTACACTGATAAAAAAAAAAAAAAAAAAACGAACATGAAGCACTCTTTTAAACTGTTCTGCTTCGCTTTAAAGAAATAAAACATGAAGGAATATGTAGCACTCTCCCCGTAGGGCTTGCTGTGTGTTGACTTCTTAGGCCTCCTTCTGATTACCTGCAGACAGTTGCTGGGGGTTTTTCACATATCCCTCCTAACTCCCGTTTGCTCATTACTAAATAAAGTGTCCAGGGTATTTGGGTTCTTTATATTAATTGTGGAACTTGGATGGGAGAAGGGAATAGTGGGATACTCCAACTGAACTATTCACAGTAGATAAGGACAACTCTCACTTGGCCTCACCAGCTTACTTGTAGAAGCAGACTAACTGCTTTAACCATACTGCCAATTGTATGGGACAATTAAGTCTTCTTGCTCTCTCTAGCAGCAGACTTGATACAACTACTTTATCTTCAGGACACTCTCTAGCATCCCCTATACTGACACCCATCCACTAACTCTTCTAGTTGAAGGGATGGCCCTCACAGGACAGGCCCCATGACACTGATCTGTACTCACAGTAGATAGAATCAGATCCTTCCTGGTGTCTCCCTTCCAGTCAGCTCTGTAGGACTTCTAGGTTTATCTTCTCTCTGACTTTCAGGCCCCCAGGTCGACTACCCAAGGCCAATAGCAATTTCTACAAAGGAGGGGCAGTTGCCCCCACCCTCCTGGGACCCTGCTCTCCAGCCGAAGACCCCAAGCACATGTTCCCCTGGCATTTATACAGTCACCCAGCATGCAACTAGGCACTTTCCTCTGCCCAAAGCCAGGGCTGTAACAATGCCTGTGCCCTCACTTGTCAGGTTTCCTCCCACTGTCCAATATGCCTCCCTATTGGAACAATGTGAAACATTGAGACAAGCTGAGCTGCATCTGAGCACCGTGAGCAGACCCTATCAATAGATCCTGATCCCTGATAGGTAGAGAGCACTCTTAATTTTCCTGGCAATCATCCTGGTAAGCAGAACGACCTAAAAAAGGATACTCTCTTCTAGCACCTACCTAGGAGGGCGCTAAAAATAAATACAACAAGCAGGTCTTTGCAATTACAGATCCAGCAGCAAGTCCATGGATAAGTATTTTTCTGAGTGTGTTCAGCTTTGGGCACCCAGAAGGGAATGGTAAATTGTGGGTTTGGAAATACTGCATTGAGTGAGAGGGGCCTACTCACTTGTGCCTACTCACTGTGTACACAATAACATATTCCACTGTCCTTGAGCCCAAAAAATATGCTTTAATAACTGTGCTACAAATGAGAAGCAAACAGACACATTTAAGCCTCAGCACTATCATTTGTATAAAAAATTAAACTCTTTCATTATATATGCTTTTCTGCACACAGCCTACTTAGCAACCAGCAACTGTTTTACAATATAGCATAAAATGTGGGGTCAGGAGTAAACTATAAACTTAGTTTGCATCAGGGGTATATCATATGCAGCCCACTGTACAAAATGCAGTGGTCAGTTAAAGTAACATATTAGAACCATCCAGAGCTGGCCCAAGACTTTGTGCTGCCTGGGTCCAAGAATGAAATGCTGCCACCCCCCCCCCCCCGCCCAAAAAAAAAAAAATAATGTATCCCCTGTGTAGATTGTAATGCGTGCAAACAGACAGATCCTCCCCATGATCAGACTTGTCAAAACCCCGGACTCCTTGCGTAGACGTATCCTCCCCATCTCTGGACCATCTCTGGACTCCTCATATAGACGTCAACACCGACACCCTTTGCACCCTCTGCACTGCCGGGGTGAAAACACATGACACATGGGGGGCAGCGCTGCATCACAGGAGGTGGGCAGCAGGACAGGAGGGGGACAGCAGGACAGGAGGGGAGCAGCATCACAGGAGGGGTGCAGCGTCGCAGTAGTAGGGCAGAGGGAGAGGTGGGGGCAGAAGGACAGGTGGGGGGGCAGCGTCACAGGAGGTTGGCAAAAGGACAGGTGGGGGGCAGCGTCATGAGAGGAGGGCAGCATCACAGGAGGGGGGTGGCAGAACCGGTCGTGGGCAGAGGGACAGGTGGGGGGCATCGTCACAGGTGGGGGGCAGAGGGACAGGTGGGGAGCAGAGTCACAGGAGGGCAGCAGGACAGGAATAGGGCAAAGGAACAGGTGGGGGCAGTGTGACAGGAGGTGGGCACAGAGACAGGTTGGGGCAGCATCATAGGAGGTGGGCAGAGGGGCAGGTGGGAGGCAGCATCACAGGAGGAGGGTAGAGGGATAGGTGGGGGCAGCATCACAGGAGGTGGGCAGAGGGAAAGGTGGGGGCAGCATCACAGGAGGTGGGAAGAGGGACAGGTGGGGGCAGCATCACAGAAGGTGGGCAGAGGGACAGGTGGAGAGCAGCATCACAGGAGGGGGCAGAGGGACAGGACAGAGGAGAACCTCTCTAGCATCAGGTCATCAGGCAGCAATGGGTGGTGGGGCTTGTGCAGGGCGCGGTGGTCAGGAGGCGGAGGGTTTCAGACACGTGTCTATCTCTGACAGCGGCTGAGCTCCTACCTATCTTCCCTCAGTGAGAAAGCTTACTGCCTTCTGCCTGCTTACTGTAACTGGGAGCAGCTCCTTTTTTAGGTCAATTGCAGGTTGAATGCCATGTCACAGCATCACCGATTAACTACTTACCATTAGACATTGCTTTGAAACAAGTTTAGCTACATAGTTAGCGCAGTGGTGGTTCAGAGTGTGTGTGTGGGGCCCATGGGCGTATGTGCTATGTGACAATGTTGTCTATTAGTTTTAATTGAGGCCATTGGGGGTATGCATACACGTTACATTGTCCTTGTTTTGTAAGCCTTGTTCAATAAAGACATTTTTGTACTATATACAGTGGTTGGTCCTCCGTATACAACTACTTTTCTCGGGGTGACTCTATCCCCCTGTGGGGTTTATTTACTTAATTGAGATAGCCTACTTCAGTTCATTAAAAAAACTAAAGAATGCACCCCCAGCTGACCCTTACTAACCTAGCTGCTGTGCCTGCACTGAGGATGGACACTCTGGAGGAGGGGGATTTGGACCCCCATATCTCCCCTCTTATCTATCCCGCTACATAGCAGCAATCACTTAGTGTACTATAAGACTTTATTGCAGTGTCTTCTTTCAAACGTTTTGTACAAAAGGTTTTACACATATTCTTCCTTTTAGTATGTAATCTTGTTGGTATATAAGAAAAGAGAAATGACAGTCTAATGCAACAAGACGTATGAAGATCATAGAAGGCATTTGCCACTTTTTGCACTAATTGTTAACACTTTTTTTTCTCAACTAACATTTATCTAAATAATAAAAATGTTTTGTTTTTGCACTTGCAACATCTTCTTTTAGAAAACTATTTGAATTTCATTTTTTTGTTTCCAACAATTTTAGGCACTCTATAGGATCAAGATATTTTCATGATCGCCAGCAGATGGCAGTCAGATCCCTTGTTATAAGTTGGATTCATTCACATATCCTTATTAACCAAGCTGGAGCATGTAATTAACACCAGCTGACTAATTATAGCTAATTAGACCTGCATGTGAGCTCTTGGAGAACACTCTGCATGCATTACAATGACGTTTAACCTGAAAGTACAAATCAAATGTAGATCAGTTTGCTTCAATGGTATAAAAGCTAGCTGATGTAATCATTTGGATGCAGCCTTGTTTTAAAGCAAACTCTATATTTGCCTTTCACCTTGATAGCCTTCCTCTTTCTGTTCCCCTCTTGCAATTTATAATATAACCGCAGCAGTTGCATAATCGGCGTAAGTAAGCTGTGAACAGGTATATGCAAGTTCTGGCATTCAAATTAACCTAGAAGTAATAAATGATAACATGTAATATATATAATTAGTTATTTTACTAGCCTGAATTTATTTTGTCATAGCCCTAAAGTATTACATAGTGGTATACTGCAGTCGGTCAGTTCATCAGTTATGTTCACTGGTGTTGCTTTTTACCCTAAGTAATAATAGTTCAGCTTTTCAGAAAAAATAAAAAGGCGAACTAACACCGTACACCCTTCTCCTTCCCCTTGGTCCCAGCTGTACTTACTTACAATGAGCTGTCAGAACACATGCAGTCAATATAGCGATTCAGGGATTTGAAATCCTTGCTCTTCCCCCTCTTCTTTCTGCAGTGATTCTGGGATGGATCAGAGCGATGCTCTGTGATGGTGCTGACCAATCAGAATTGCTCTGATCCATCCCTGAAGCACAGCAGAGAGAAAAATAGGCATTTCAAATCCCCAGACCCCTGCACTAGCTGCAAGGCAGCAAGGCAAGGGATTGTCAAACCAATTGCATAAGGGGCTGAGTAACAAACAAACATTTATTTTCAAAATTACCGTTTGGCAGGCAGCAGTGATTTTAATAATGCTTTAAAGCCTCGTACACACGATCAGATCATCGGACGATCTGTCGTCCATTTTTCCCATACGACAGAATTCAACCTCAGAAGTGATGTCATGTGTTGAATTGTTTTGTATGTGTTCTTTCATTTCTGAGCATGCCTAGTCTGGCTCTTACGATCTTTTCGAACGAAAACTGTACTACTTAACCGGTTGCCGACCGCCGCACGACTATTTACTACGGCAGTCAGCCCCGGCCAGGCAAAGTGACGTAGATCTACGTCGCTTGCCTGTCACTTCCTTGTGAGCCAATAGCGGGCGAGCGCGCGCCCGCCGAGGCATGCGCCCGCCACGGCTCGTTGACAGGGAAGTCAGTGCGTGTGACCGGCGGACCCGATGTCCACCGGTCACTCGCCGATCGTCGGTGCAGAGGGAGAAAGTCAGGCGGCTGATGTAAACAAGCCACCTGTCATTGTCCCCTGTGTAGAAACAGTGATCACACGGTTCTACTATGTAGGACCGTTGATCACTGTTCCTACACTAGTAGCCACAGCCAATCACAGTTAGAATCATGCCCCTAGGGACACACTTAACCCCTCCCTCCCCAATAAAGTTAACCCCTTCCCTGCCAGTGTAATTTTGCAGTAACAGTGCATATGTATAGCACTGATTACTGCAGTAATGTCACTGGTAACCCAAAAAGTGTCAAAAATTTCAGTCAAGGGTCCGATCTGTCCGCCGCAATTTCGCAGTACCGCAAAAAAAAATTGCAGATCGCCGCCATTACGCGTTAAAAAAAACCCACCAAAAATGACCGAAATCTTTCCCTTAGTTAGTAAACGCAATAACTTTTACGCAAACCAATCAAAATACGCTTTTTGCAATTTTTTTTTTACCAAACATATGTAGCAGAAAACAAATTGGCCAAAAATGTTAAAAAATTTTGATTTTTAAATTTTTTTGGGGGGGAATTTCATATAAAAAAATGTGAAAAATATTGTTATTTTTGCTAAATTTACGCTTTTTTTTTTGTTTATAGCGCAAAAAGTAAAAATCGCACAGGTGATCAAATACCACCAAAAGAAAGCTCTGTTTGTGGGGAAAAAAAGGACGTCAAATTAGGTACAGCGTCTCACAACAGCGCAATTGTCCGTTAAAGTCACGCAGTAAAAAATCGCAAAAAAACCCCTGGTCAGGAAGGGGGTAAAATCTTCCGGGGCTTAAGTGGTTAAAACGAAAAGAATTTGTTGTCCGAAAATTTGTAATCGGCTGTCGAAAGCACTATACTAACAATCCGAAAATCGACAGATCGTTCGTTGGACAAAATTTTACTTCCGATTTTTGTATCGTGTGTACGGGCCTTAAGTGAAACATTAAAAATCCCAAATTATTTTATTAAACATGCTCGGTGGTTGGCATATCTGTATGTTCCATACAATGTACTATAGCTGACGTGACATTTACAAAGAAAAAAAATGCCATTTACATTGCTAGTAAATGACATTTCCCTGCCAGCTCAAGTTTTTTTTTTTTTTTTTAAACAGCTTGGCACCCTCGAACATATAGCATTTACCAGGCTCTTAAGGCTCTGTCATGAAATTTTGGGGACCTCTGGGGTTCACCATGACATTTCTATATAAAAACAAAATCTGACAGGGAAATGTAAATTTCAAATGTAAATGACAAAGACTTTTTTTTTCTATCACATTTTCTGTAGTACATTCTACAGCAAAAATGACAAAAAAAAAAAACAACAAAAAAACAAAATGCATGGATTTCCCCCTAAAATTGCATACCAGACCCATATCATTAATGAGGGTCTGGTAAGGGGGATCCCATGCAAAATAAAATGAAAAATATTACCTGGGGTCCCCTTCAAAGTTGATACCAGGCCCTCTGGGTCTGGTATTGATTTTAAGTGGGTACTCCATGAAAAAAATAAATAAATATTGTGAGGTCTCCCCCAAAATCCATACCAAACCTTCATTTAAGTGTGCAGCCTGGCTGGCCAGAAAAGAGGAAGGGGGTGAAATGGCAGTCTCTTGCCCTCCTACACCATACCAGGTCACATGGCCTCAACATGGTGAGGGTACTTTGTCAGGGGGTTAAAGAAGAAAGAAAAAAAAGAACATATAGATATATATAATATACATATACAGTAATATCCTGTGTATAATTAACTGTAAACAAACTGTGCTCATCAACTCCACTAGGCGGAACTCACTTAGTCATTCAGGTATATGCGGCAGGCAACAAAAACACACGTAAATGACTGTGTATCCACCCGGCAGCAAGTGTCACTGGCGGGGGTGGGTTTGACAGACACTGGACCGTGCCTATGATAAAACCACAGATAAGAGTACAGTAAAACCTTGGTTTGAGAGTAACTTGGTTTGAGAGCGCTTTGCAAGACAAGCACATTTTTAAAATAAATTTTGACTTGATATACAAGCGATGTCCTGATATACAAGTAGCGGCATGTATAAAAAAGAAGAGAGGAGCCTCTAAAGTGTAGCAATATGGTTACATTTAATGAAGGTTCAATATTTAGCAACTCACATGGTTGATCATTAAAACAGGCACATCTAAGTATGCAGGCATCTGGGGTAAAGCTGTCCACATAGACCATCCTCTGCACAGCCATCTTCATCATCCCTTCCCCGCTGCACTCCACGAGTGATTCAAAGCCTCACTTTCAGATCACTCTACTGCAGGCTATTCTTCCCAGTCACGATTGCAGACTGACAGTGGTGAGAGTCGGTGGCTCAGAAGACGGTCTATGTGGACAGCTTTACCCCGGATGCCTGCATACTTAGATGTGCCTCTTTTAATCATCAACCATGTGAGTTGCTAAATGTTAAACCTTCATTAAATGTAACCATATTGCTACACTTAGAGGCGCCTCTCATCTCTCTTATATTCTGTAGCTCTGCTAGATTTTGCTTCTAATCCCCTTGGGAAGGCTGCATATTGTGGATGGACATTTTATGGTTACACAACCTATCACATTGATATAATCTTTGTATATAGACTATAAACTGAAGGACTTGTGGAACGAATCATCTGAGTTTCCATTATTTCTTATGGGGAAATTTGCTTTGATATAAGAGTGCTTTGGATTACAATCATGTTTCCAGAACGAATTATGCTCGCAATCCAAGGTTTTACTGTATGTGCATCAGTTAAGGCAGGCATACAGTTTGAGGTGTATCATTGAGGATATATATATATATATATATATATATGTATATAAACATTGCCAGGACACCAGATCTACAAATATATTAAAATATATGGGGAAAAAAAGCCTTCATATATGACCCCTAAGCTTGACCTCCCTCACAAATACACACTATGGCCATATATATATATATAGATCCGGGTTCTTTAAATGGATCTGGTTCGGCCCAAGACAGCCCAATCCGCAGTATATAGTCATATATAAGGATATAAAAATAATTAATTGGATATATCGCTTCATGTTCTCTATTGTCCTATACTGGAAGCCCCACAAAATAACCATACTATTTTGATTGAGCCCATGAGGAAGACAACCTTCCTCTAGGGCCTTTCCAGACAAAGATAAAAGTTGTAACACATGCGGGAATAAAATAAATCCATGAGCTAGGAGAGGATGCTGTTACCTCTCTTATGCCCCAACACACATGCATTAGTCACTTCTTCAGGGAGCCATGTCCGGCATCCGATGCCGCCGGTCATCTTAAATAGCAGGTCCAACCAGATGTCCAACCAGATGTGACAGGGCCTTTAAATGGCCCACTACGTCTCATCCGGTGCAGGCGCCATACTTGTGCGCACGTGTGTGGACCACAACTACCGGAACCATGCTGAGCCGCCTCACAGCGTCAACCCCAGCAGATGGAGATCAGCCGGGTCAGGATGAATCAAGGGAAACAAACAAAAATTCTACTTTGGTCTGAATCTGAAGCACGTCCCTACTCATTGTAAGTACATTAAATGACTGTTTTTTTTTGTGCTGCTTCTTCTCCTCCCACTTTGAGCTCTGATGTACAACGAAGGCTGATATCAAGTGAAATTTAGGTACTTATACTGTTTGCATATAAAAAAAATACATTTATTAGTGTATTACTGCATGTATATATATGTCTTTTATAGCTGCCTAGAGTTTAGGTTTTAAGAGTAAGGCAGGCCATACACGGTGCAAAATTGTTTTTCAAACCACGGGTTGCAGGAAAGAAATGTGCACAGTTTTCCCATCAACACAGACAATGTTGACAGGGAAATCAAAAGCCGTCCCCACCAGGAGAAGACAGTGCTGCTGAACTGGCCAAGTTTCAAATGGTGCATGGCTGGGCTGACTCCACTTTTGTTGAGAGAAAAATATTCCCCTCTGGGTGATCTCTGTACATTGCAAGGATTTACCAAACTTTGTTGCAGATTCCTACCTTTTGTTATTCTGAGGAAATAGCTGTTTGATTTTCTGTGTCCATGTTCACAGTGAATGAGAATGGGAGTGATTTTATAAGTATCACCATCTGTGCACAGAACCACTCAAAGTTACCATATTGGATTTTACAGAAAATTACAGCGCTGCATATTGAAAAGGAAAGGTCCTTTTTTTAATAACATTCAATTACAATATAAGTTGTGTAGCGATTGTATATGCTGTAATATTTCTTTTTTATTTGCTATTTTTTTCTCCCCATGAAAGTGGAGTTACTCTTTAACCACTTGCCGACTGTGAGGGTCTCAGGAGCGAGCGCGCGCCGCCGGAGGCGGGCTCCCGCGCGGTCACGGACCCCCCCGCGCGCGTGACTGGCGGACCCAATTGTCCGCCGGTCACTCGCGATCGTCGGTGGAGAGGGAGAAAAGCAGGCGGCTAATGTAAACAAGCCGCCTGTCATTCTCCCCGGTGTATGAATGATGATCATACGGTTCTACTATGTAGAACCGTTGATCACTGTTCATACATCTCAAGCCACAGCCAATCACAGTTAGAATCACGCCCCTAGGGACACACATAGCCCCTCCCTCTCAAAAAAGTTAACCCCTTCACTGCCAGTGTAATTTTACAGTAACAGTGCATATTTATAGCACTGATTACTGTAGAAATGTCACTGGTAACCCAAAAAGTGTCAAAAATGTCAGTCAAGGCTCCGATCTGTCTGCCGCAATGTCGCAGTACCGCAAAAAAAAAATCGCAGATCGCCGCCATTACGCGTTAAAAAAAAACAACAAAAATTACAAAAATCTTTCCCTTTGTTAGTAAACGCGATAACTTTTGCGAAAACCAATCAAAATACGCTTTTTGTGATTTTTTTTTTACCAAACATATGTAGCATAAAACAAATTGGCCGAAAATCTTAAAAAATTTTGATTTTTACATTTTTTTTTTGGGGAATTTCATATAAAAAAAATTTGAAAAATATTGTTATTTTTGCAAAATTGACACCATTTTTTTGTTTATAGCGCATGATCAAAAAATCGCACAGGTGATCAAATACCACCAAAAGAAAGCTCTGTTTGTGGGAAAAAAGGACACCAAATTTGTTTAGGTACAGCATCGCACGACCGTGCAATTGTCCGTTAAAGTCACGCAGTGCCGAATCGCAAAATAGGCCCTGGTCAGGAAGGGGGTAAAATCTTCCGGGGCTTAAGTGGTTAAAGAATTTATTCAAAATCCCACTTTATTACAAATTTATGAATTTGTCCACAATCATCTGACCCTTAAAGCTTATGTCAAGAAAAATACTAATTTACGACATTTCCTATATACTTTCTTCCTACATTTTATCACCTTAAAACACTGCAAATAAAGAAATATAGTGTGCTTCTTCCTTCCTCTTTGCCATGACAACACAATGGGATTGATTTACTTTGAGAGTGCAAAATCTGGTGCAGCTGTGCTTGGTAGCCAAACAGCTTCTAACTTAAAGTGGTTGTAAAGGCAGAAGGTTTTTTTTTTTTTTTTTTTTTTTTTATCTTAATGCATTCTATGCATTTGGATAAAAAGCCTCCTGCATGCAGCTCCCCCAATACTTACCTAAGCCCCCTCTTGATCCAGCGATGTCCACAAATGCCTGGGCTATCCCGGACTCTCCCTCCTAAATGGCTGCCATTGGCTCTCGCTGCTGTCAATCAAACTCAGTTAGCCAATGAGGAGAGAGGGAAGGGGCGGGGTCGAAATGTGTCTTCGAGTCTGAATGTGGCTCGGCTCAGGTGCCCCCATAGCAAGCTGCTTACTGTGCAGCAGGAGGGAGGGGCCAGGAACTCCAGCCAGGGACCTGAGATTTCAAAAGAGCCAATTTCCCAAAACTGCGCTCTCTGCTAGAAAATATCAAGTTGGATAGAACCCTGTGAACAAAGAACACGGAGGAAAAATGGGAGTGCTTCAAGAGCATACTTAACAAATGGATTGACCAGTGCATTCCAAAGCCTGGGTGGCTAAACTCCAACATAAAAATGCATATTAATGCTAAAGGAAAGGCCTTCAAAAAATACAAGACTGAGGGGTCATTGGCAACATTCAAGCATTACAAAGAGTGTAATAAGAAATGTAAAGACGAAATCAGGGTGGCTAAAATAGAACACGAGAGACATATAGTGGAAGAGAGTAAAAAGAACCCCAAAAAATTATTTAAGTATATAAACAGTAAGAAAGCGAGGCCAGAACACATTGGCCCCATAAAAGACGATAAGGGGGTTTGGCCACAGAGGACAGGGAAAAGGCGGTAGTGTTAAATAATTTCTTCTCTTCAGTCTTCACAAAAGAATTGGGGGGCTACACTAACCCAGCTTGTAAGGCCAAACTAAACAACACACATCAGGAAATACCTCCATGGCTAACAGAAGATAGACTTAGAACTAAACTAGAGAAACTTAACATAAATAAATCACCGGGACCGGATGGCTTGCACCCGAGGGTTCTTAAAGAGCTCAGCCAGGTGATTGCAAGACCATTATTCTTGATCTTTAAGGATAGTTTACAGACGGGGATGGTGCCAGCTGATTGGAAAAAAGCCAACATGGTACCAATATTTAAAAAGGGGCCGAGATATATCCCGGGTAACTATAGGCCGGTCAGCCTAACATCAGTATTCTGCAAGATTTTTAGGGGAGGTTAAGGGACCACATACAAGACTTTAGTAATGAAAATGGTATTATTAGTAGTAATCAGCATGGATTTATGAAAAATCGTTCTTGCCAAACCAATCTATTAACCTTCTATGATGAAGTGAGCTGCCACCTCTGCCACTTAGATAAAGGTAAGCCTGTGGATGTGGTGTACCTGGACTTTGCAAAGGCCTTTGACACCTTTCCCCACAAACGCTTACTGTTCAAACTAAGGAAGGTAGGTATGGACCATAAGGTGAGTACCTGGATAGAGAACTGGCTCCAGGGGAGGTTGCAAAGGGTGGTGATTAATGGGGAGTACTCGGATTGGGCGGGTGTGGAAAGCGGGGTCCCCCAGGGTTCTGTCCTGGGGCCAATCCTGTTTAATTTATTCATAAATGATCTAGAGGAGGGGATATCGAGTAAAATCTCAGTATTTGCAGATAATACTAAACTAAGCATGCCAATATCTTCTGGGCAGGATGTGGAAACCTTACAAGTGGACCTGAACAAAATAATGGGATGGGCAACTACATGACAGAGGAGGTTTAATGTTGAAAAATGTAAAGTAATGCACTTGGGTGCCAGAAACCATAAAGAAAGCTACTCACTGGGGGGGAACCTCTGAGTGAGTCTAGGATGGAAAAGGACCTGGGGGTACTGGTAGACAACAGGCTTGGCAGTGGCATGCAATGCCAAGCCGCTGCAAGCTAAGCCAACAGAATACTGGGATGTATAAAAAAAGGGGATTCACTCCAGAAATAATGAGATTATTTTCCCACTCTACAAGACTCTGGTCCGGCCACATCTGGAGTATGCTGTCCAGTTCTGGGCGTCGGTCCTCAGGAAGGATGTGCTGGAACTGGAGAAAGTCCAGAGAAGGGCAACAAAAATAATTAGGGGAATGGAGGACATCAGCTATGAGGAAAGACTACAAGCACTGAACCTATTCTCTCTGGAGAAGAGACGATTGAGGGGGGATATGATATCAATGTACAAATACTGTACTGGCAACCCTAGCATATGGAAAGACCTATTTAGAGAAAGGGAATACAATAAGACACGTGGCCACTCACTAAAACTAGAGGAAAGGCGGTTTAACCTTAAAATACGCAGGGGGTTCTTCACTGTAAGAGCAGTAAGGATGTGGAAATTCTCTTCCGCAAACAGTCGTATCAGCAGGGAGCATAGATATTTTAAAAAAACTATTAGATGGGCACCTTAAAGACCACAACATACAGGGTATTCAATGTACGGTTAACAGCAAACACACACACACATTATAGGTTAAACTGGATGGACTGATGTCTTTTTTCAACCTCACTAACTATGTAACTATGTAAGAAGAGGAGAAGTTGGGCTGCTCTCTGCAAAACCAACTGCACAGAGGAAGTAAGTATAACATGTTTGGTATTTTAATAGAAAAAAACATGAGACTTTACAATCACTTCAAGCTTGTTTAATTAAAGGATAAGTTCACCTTTTGTAACATGTTACATATTTAGGCTGTAACATGTAATATGTTATGGATACACCAGTCTCTGTGCCCCCCCGGTCCCCCATTTTGTATAGTGAGCAGGGGATCTTCTGCCCCCTCTCGCTGTCACAATTTTAAAAAAACATGGCCGAGCAGGGCTTTGCCCACCGAGCACCGCCATTTATTCAAAGAGTTGTGGCTGTCGGCTTGTAGTTTTCAATGAACTACCAGGGCGCTGTTAAGCGCTATAGTAGTTTATTGAGTCTTCCTGTCAGAATGTAACTGCCTGGCCATAGGAGGTATGAGCAGACTGCTTACACTGACTGTCTGCAAGAACCCTGCATTGCACCCGAGGGTGCAAACTCACTCACCCAAACTCGCTCATCCATGTCTTTATGGACCTTGCTTTGTGCATTGGTCCAAATCATTTAGTGGAGGGGGGATTATGATGTGGGGTTGTTTTTCAGGTATTGGGCTTGGCCCTTAGTTCCAGTGAAGGGAACTCTTAAGACGTCAGCATACCAAGACATTTTGAACAATTTTATGCTTCCCGGTTTGGGGATGGCCCCTTCCTGTTCCAACATGACTGCACACCAGTGCACAAAGCAAGGTCCATAAAGACATGGATGAGTGAGTGACCTCAACCTGATAGAACACAGTGATTGGGTGGAGTGTATATATTTGTCTATACAATACTGGCACCATCCCCTGGGAACTAGAAAAATATAAATGTACTAAGTCTGACAGGGAAGGGGAGATAGTGGGAGAAAGGGGACCACAGAAAGAGGGGGAAGGGTAATTCCCAGCAGACAAGGAAAGTGGGGGTTTTAAATGTGCCAAAATACAGAAACAAATGTTGAAAAGGTATAAAGGTTTTATTAAATAATTACCACATTTTTGTTTTTTTTTCAAGAAGACACTTGAATATAACATGTCAAAGATGTTACATATTGCATTACATATCCGACGTGTTTTGCTCACAACACAAGCTTCTTCAGGATCCAGATGTGTTATAACATTTTCATAGTGTACGCCCTGAGAAAAATCAGATCAGTGAATGTCTCAAACTGATGCAAAGGGTTCTTGAATCATAGACTGAAAATGGCTGTTAGGTATGGGCAAGAAAAGTGGATGTGGAATCCCCCATAAAATTATAATTCCATCTATCACTAGTTAGGGGTATAGTAAACAAACACTACCCCCCGGATCAGAAACGTAAATTTTGAACAGCACAAAGACCATATCCAATGTAAAGAGATCTCAGAATATAGTCAATACTCCATCTGCCGTGACACTGGAAACAGCCGGGAAAAAAGCAACATACCTTTTAGCCATTTTTTTCCCGGTATTTTGGGTACATTTAAAATCCCCACCTACCTCGTCTGCTGGGAATTTCCCTTCCCCCTCTTTCCAGGGTCCCCTCTCTCCCACTATCTCCCCTTCCCTGTCAGAGTTGGCATATTTATATTAATCTGATAGAACACCTTGAGTTAGAGTGAAGACTGTGAGCCAAAAATTTTATAGACACACTCCTAAACCTTGTAGACAACCATCCCAGAAAAGTTCAAGCTGTTATAGCTGCAAAAGGTGGGCCAACCTAATACTGAACCTTATAGACTAAGACTGTGATGCCATTAAAATTATTTTGCGTCTAAAGGCAAGTGTCCCAATACGTTTGGTAATATAGTATATATTTAAAGTCTTACGACAAATTCTGCTTGTTACATCAGACTATTTAATTCCTGCAACAAACACTCCTCTCCCTGGCCAAGCATGTAACAAACATTTCTCTCCCTGCCCTGGCATGCAACAGACATTTCCCCCTTTGCCAAGCATGAAAGAAACATTTCTATTCTTGCCCAAGCATACAAGAAACATTTATTTTCTTATCCAAAAATACAAAAAAAAAATATTTTTCCCCTGGCCAAGCATGTAACAGGTACTTTTCTCACTGCCTAACAAACAAGCAATTTATCTCCCTGATTATTATGCGTGCAACAAACAGGGAAGGACTGGGTTTCTTGGGCATACCTTCCAATTTTTTAAGATGGGAATGAGGGACATCTATTAGCAAAAGTATGTAGGCATAGGACATACCCCCTGCCAAGCAAAGGCGAATCATAAAGAAAAAAAAAATGATTAGCTAAACCCGCAAGTGTTTTTTTCTACCACTATTATTCCTTTATACCGGCTTCAAAATTTACAAATGCAGCAATTTAGAAACTGGATGAAAGGTTTACGTTGGGAAACACTTTCTGAAAGATATATGCGACGAGCCAGAACCGCAGGGGTGACACGTGAGGTGCACGGTGGGCCGATGATAGTCAGCAATAATACAGTTCATCGATTTACTCACTGTTAGCAGAAAGCCTCCCTGGGCTGGTCGCACAGTGAAGAGGAAGACAGCACGAAATCCTCCGGGGCACGCTCTGTGATAGGGAAACGCCAGCCAAGATGGTGGTTGAGGTGCCCGTGATGACAGGGGTGTTTAGAGTGCTTGTGGCGGCTGGGTCCCTTGATGGTATTTGTCGTGACGCCAGTACCGTTAATGGTGGTACAACCAGTTGTAGTAGCAATAGTGAAGAATGAGGTAGACAGTGGTAGGACACAACTCACAACTTTTACTGTGACTGGTTTTGATTGCAGTACAAACATCCAGATAGAATACAGTCTCTGGGTAAATAGAGGAATTCTGCTTATCCACTGTTAATAGGTTTTGGTAGGTCTTGTCTCAGGCTGTGGTTCAGTATAATGCTTACTTGTTCCTGGTCCCTTTAGAATCCAGTGAAATTTGGTGAGTTTGCCAGTGGCTAAGAAATCCTTCACCTTTATTCTCAAAGGTCTTGCTGCCTTTTGGTGGCTTTTACCCTTTGATTTTAGCAGTTCCAATTTGTCCCTCTCTGGACTGACCTTCTGTCACCTTCACATTCTCCTTTCTCTCTGTACACTCACTTCCTGAACTGAACAACTGACCACAGATAAACCTGAGCTGGGATAGATATCCCAAAGTGGTGCTATCCCCATCTTGTGGTGGGAAGTATGAAGCACACTTGACCAACCTATGAACAGGGATTAACAAATGTCAAATGCAAAATGACATGCAATACAGCGATGACAAAGAAATAATACATTTGCAGTTCCCACGTGTCATGAGTGGGACGCTGCATACCCCCATGGTAAAACGTGTGTCGACCTCGACACATTTTTGACTCGATGTTGTGTCTTCCTGTAAGATATAAGAGAAAGGGAAAAGCATGCATGCATAGGAAATAACAACATAACCCCATTCTTGTACTTCTTGTATCTGCAAGTAAAATGGGTTAGGCAAACATATCTCAGGCAACAACGAAATGTGACAAAAGGTGACAAAAAGGGGTGTAGTTTTTCCTCTGAAGACTGGTGATGTATGGCAAAACCAGAATAGTCCATGATGAGATGGAAAAATAAAAACAAAACAAAAATAAAATCTCAGGAGGCTCACAGGGTATGAGTCCGTTCCCTGGGCACAGGAAAATGTCAACAGACGAATATCACGGAGGCTCAGGTACGTGAAAGTCTATCTCCGGGTGCAAGCTTGAACGTTGCAAAACAGTAGGTAAGTAGTCCTTTTAAAAAGTCCTTTAAAGGAAATGAACATATCACAAGTAAGTCTTCTTCTCACTCTGGAACTTCAAACGATGTAAGGATGCATTTAACGATGAGATGGCAGGGCTGGTAGTTGTCTTCTCCGCTGCTGGTGTAGGAAATCCTTATAACGAACAGGTGGTTGTCCTCTTGTAGTCCTGTCAGATCTTCGTAGCGGCTGAGTTTCTACAGGCCTTGTTTCAAGGGAACTTGGTGTCTCTTGAGCTGTAGTAGACACTTCTTGAGATAGCTCCTCTGGTTGAAGTGCGGTTGTATTGGTCTTGGCAGGCACTAAGATATTGAGCCATGGTGTAAGGAACCACTGTAAAGGATCAGAGTCTAATAATGCTTTTCCAAAAGACTGTAGTGGACCCTCTGAATCAGATGATTTTGTAGACTCTGGTTCTATGGATTGAGTTTCCTCTTGGACAGCTTCTTCTTGAAGAGTTTCTTCTTGAGTACTTTCCTTGAGACATAACTTAAGGCGATTGCGATGTACTACACGTGATTTGTTTTCTTTGGTGATCTCATAAGTATGAGTCTCTGGATTGAGAATAGCTGTAATGGTGTAAGGTTCTCTCTCCCATTTGCTATCTAACTTGCTGGTGCGATGGTCGTTTTTTAACCATACATGGTCACCAATTTTGAGAGGTTCTGCTTTGGCAGATTGGTTATAATCTTTTTGTTGCTTTTCATGAGCATGTTCCATGCGATGTTGAACAATTTCTTGTGCATCAATTAAACGTCTTTGGTGTTCACTCACCCAATCAGTCTTTGGTAGAGGGTTGATTGCATCAGGCACTTGTACGCCCAAAGTATGGTCAGCAGGTAGTTTACCTTGTCGGCCAAACATGAGATAGTAAGGTGTATATCCAGTAGAACAGTGAATGGTGTTATTGTAGGTGTACATCAATTGAGGCAATAGAGTAGGCCAATCACTTCTTGTAGCAGGTGGTACTGCTCTTAACATCTCAATTAAAGTTTGGTTCATTTTCTCACAAAGTCCATTCCCTTGGGGGTGGTAGGCTGTGGTCCTGATTTTCTGGCAATTGTGAAGTGTACACAGTTCTTTGAAGAGTTGCGACTCAAAGGCAGATCCCTGATCTGTAAGGATTCTTTCTGGGCATCCATATGGCAATAGGAAATGTTTCCAAAAGGCATCTGCAGTTGTTTTAGCGGTCAAGTCCTTCACAGGTACGGCTACAACAAATTTGGTATAATGATCAATGATGGTCATGGCGTATGTGTAACCTGAGCGACTTGGTTCCAGCTTAACATGGTCAATTGCAACTATTTCTAGCGGTGTTCTGCTTACAATGGGATGTAAGGGTGCTTTTTGGTCATGTTTTTCATTTCTTCCAACAGCACAGGTGGAACATTCTCGACACCACTTTTCAATGTCTCCTCTCATCCCAATCCAATAGAATCTTCTACGGATGGTAGCTTCTGTCTTCTGCACACCAAAGTGTCCCGATTGATCATGATACATCTCAAGAATGATCCTTGCATCTCGGCGTGGTATTAAGATTTGGTATAGACGATCCCAGGTAATTGGGTCTAAAGTTCTTCTTAATAGTAGGCCCTTCTGTAGGAAGAGATGTTTTCTGTGTCTCCAAAGTTTTGACAATTCTGGATCAGCATTTCTTCTGCGAATTCTCTCAGGGGTTCTTCCGCTGGTGAAGAAATCTTGCAGTTCTCCCAACACTCTGCTTTCATTTTGCAGCTTGATCCACTTTTCTTTGTCCACTTGGGATTTTGGATCCATTTGTTGTTGAAGGTTAAGGACTTTTCTTCCTTTGATGGTGATAATGTGTTGTTGGGCAAAATTTTTGTAAAAAGCTGGCATTTCTACCTCTTCCCAAACATCTTCCTGTGTAGTAGGGTCTTCTTGGGTAGGCAGACGAGATAATGCATCCGCATTTTCATTTGCTTTTCCTGTTCTGTATTTTATGGTGAAATCGTAGTTAGCTAGGCGTGAGGCCCATCTTTGTTCCAATGCTCCCAACTTAGCGGTATTAAGATGTGCTAGCGGGTTGTTATCTGTGAAGGCCACAAATGGTGTTGCGGCAAGGTAATCTTTAAATTTTTCTGTAACAGCCCACACGAGTGCGAGGAATTCCAATTTGAAGGAACTATAGTTTTGGTCGTTTCTTTCAGTACCTCTAAGAGATCTACTAGCGTAGGAAATAACTCTTTCTTTTCCTTCTTGTATTTGCGACAGGACAGCTCCCAGACCTTTCTTACTAGCATCTGTGTAAAGATGAAATGGCTGCTGGTAATCTGGATAGCCTAGGATTGGTGGTTCTGTTAACTTCTTCTTCAGGAGCTGGAAGGCAATTTCTCTTTCTGTGTTCCATTCAACTGGTATTGGAGACTTTTGGTACCTCTTAGGATGTCCTCTCAGAAGTTCTAATATTGGCCCCGCAATTTGGGCAAAATGAGGAATAAAGCGTCTGTAGTATCCTGCGAAACTGAGAAAACTCCTCACTTCTTTCACTGTAGTAGGATTAGGCCAATTTCGGACTGCGGCTATCTTCTCTGGATCCGGTTTAACACCTTCAGAGCTTACAATATGCCCTAAGTATTTGACTTCTGACTTCAGTAGATAGCACTTAGATGGTTTGACTTTGAGTCCATGTTTAATGAGGATTTGAAAAACTTCGGCCAAATGTTTCAAGTGATCTTCATAAGATTTTGAGTAGATGATGACATCGTCTAAGTACAACAGGACGGTTTCAAAATTTTTGTGTCCTAAGCAACGCTCCATTAATCTTTGAAAAGTTCCGGGCGCATTGCAAAGTCCGAAAGGCATGCAGTTGAACTCAAATAGGCCCATAGGGGTGGTAAATGCAGTCTTCTCACGATCTTCAGGTGCCATTGGTACTTGCCAGTATCCACTGGTTAAATCAAGGGTAGAGAAGTAGGCTGAAGATCCTAAAGCTGTCAAAGATTCCTCTATTCGTGGTAAAGGGTAAGCATCCTTGTGGGTGATTTGGTTAATTTTTCTGTAATCCACACAGAATCTGATGTTACCATCCTTTTTACGGACAAGGACTAGAGGTGCAGCCCATGGACTATGGCTGTCTCTAATGACATTGGAGTCCTTCATCTCTTGGATCATTTGCTTTACGGATTGGTACATAGTTGGTGGTATAGGCCGATATCTTTCCTTGATCGGTGGGTGTGAACCTGTAGGGATGGAGTGCTTGATGATATCCACTTCTCCATAGTCTGTAGAATGCTTACTGAAGGCATGGTGAAGCTCCTTCACAATTTTTAGTACTCCCTCAATTTGGTTTGCTGGTGTGGAAGCATCTCCCACATGAAGTTCTTTCCACCAGGATATGTTTACATTTTGGTCCTGTGGGTTCTGTCTCTTGGTAATTTGCTCTGTGGTAGCTGTAGCCACACTGATGATATCTTGAAAAGTGACTTGGATTAGCTGTGCAATAGGACGGTGTTTGGTTAGTGTTACACTGCTATCACTCAAGTTTAGGAGTCGTATAGGCACTTTACCTTCAGAGACGGTTACTAGGCTTCTTGCAGCTCTAACTAGAGGATAGTCTTCCAAAACAACAGGCTCTACCAGGGCTTGGTAGTCTTGACCTTGAATTCCGACTACAGCTCGGCACCACAAGAGAGTTTCGGTGTTGGGTTTGAGGATCACAGGTTGCTTATCCCGGATGCGGGCACAGCAAATTTCTCCTTTTTCGTTGGTGAATCTCTGTTGCGCACTTAGTACACGGATGGTTTGTTGGATCACCTTCTTAGAATCAGGAGAGGCAGTAGGCACTAACTGGTGCAAGGCTTCTAGCATCTCAACATAACAGTTCCTGAGGACATTCATTCCTAGGACTATTGGAGGGTTAGGGTTATTGTCTCTGACTCGTACCACAATAAGGCCTTGTCGAGGAAGTGTAGTTCCTCCTACTTGAATGGTAGGTTCCCAATAACCATGGACTGGTATGGGTTTGCCGTTACTGGCTATGAGACTCAGCCAGGATTCTGGAGGCTGGGTAAGCTGATTTTGATCCCAGTATTTTTCAAAGGCTGCTTGTTGGATAGTGGTGACTTGGGATCCGGTGTCAACTAGGGCAACAAAAGGAACTCCATTTATTTGAAGTGCCACTTCAGGACGGGATCCAACGTATCTTGGCATCCAGTGGGGATCTTCTGGACCTATTGGTTTACCTCCCGAGGGGTGGTCCTTGGCCTCGGGGGTTTCCCTGTTTAACTGCCAGCAGGTTGCTTCTGTATGGCCTGGTTTGTGACAGTACGTGCAGATTGGCCGCTTAGGGGTACTAGTGCGGTCAGGGGGGCGTCCGCCAGAATTTCTGGAATAAGTCTCTCCATAATTAGAGGGGAAGAGTCTTCTGGACACAGGTTTCTCATCCTCTAGCATTAATGGTTTCTCCCATTGTTCCAACTTTTGGTGGACTTTCTCCAGACTTTTAGTCAGGAAATGGACTTGCTCAGTCAAGGCGGCAACTGCGTCAGTAACTAGAGCTTGGGTTGCCTGACTGACTATAGGTAAAGACTTTACAGGGGTAACCAGCTGTGATACAGGCACTTCAACAGATCTAACAGGTTCTGTTGGTGGGTTTTTTCCCAGTATGCTGATAGCTAATTCTTTGAAATCTAAGAAGGTAGCTCTTGGATGTTGGGCGGCTAACATTCTTAGTTGGCTCTTTAGATTGTCTGTATTGACGCCTTCAATAAATTGTTCTTTCAGGGTTTTGTCCTGATTCTCTGCCTCACGGGGGTCTACTTGGACAACAGCTCTAAGGGATTCCTGCAAAGATAATGCAAAGTCTCTGAGTGACTCACCAGATTGCTGTTTCTTGCTGAAGAACCTCATCTTGACCTCTGACACGGTCCTGGGTTCAAAGGTGGTGTAGAGACGTTCAAAAATCTGCTCCATGGTCTTTCTCTCTGAGCTCGGCCAAGATTTCACTTCTCTGAGCGCAGCTCCTTCCAATTGCGCAAGAAGAATCTCCATCTGTTGCTCTGAGGATACAGGGTACAATCTGAACACAGCAAGAATTTTTTCTTTAAAGTCCCTTAAAGTATGAATTTCTCCAGAATATCGTGGGAACCAGGGGGCCCCAAAATAATAAGGCATGGTTAAAGGCATTAAGCTTGGTGCTGCAGCGGTTGGTATTGCGCTGGGACCGACTGTGGCTGATGCAGGGGGTCCGCTGAGGTCAGGCTGCACGTCATCTCCCTGCACAGACATGGTGACAGCAGGTGAATTATAGTTAGGTAAGTCAAATGCGTTTTTAGACACTTTTTGTACGGCGTTGCTATGGGCGACCGCTGCCTTGCGGGTGTATGGCCCTTTAAGAATTTTACTCCAGCTGAATACAATGCTGCAACAAAGTTGATTTTGGGTCTCTGGCAAAGTTCCTGCTATTAGTGCTCCTTATAGTTAGTAGAGGCAAATGACAGGTTGCGATTACTGCTCGGACGGCAAGCCATGCGATTATTTTCTCTTCTTGCTCGCATGCGAAGTCTTGCGACTCCTGGTGCGTGCGCTTGTCACACTCTCCTCCCAGGATTGACACAGCAAAGGTAAGGCGGGCTGGCTAGACAATTTTGCATAAATGGGTGGCACCAAAATTTTCCCGCTCTTCAGGGGGTGTCACTAACTTATCCACAGTGATGGCGCAGACATTTTTTAACAAGAAGGTCTCCGGCAGCCATTTTAAGTAAATAGAAACAGTCAATTCAAATACAGCAAGCAGTTTTGTTGACACACAAATGTCTGATTTTCTCACTTTGGATGCTGCGATTTTTATGCTGATAACTGGGATAACAATTCCATGCGACTTTGAAACAGTTTAAACAGTTCTGTGGCCCCACACAGCATGCAATAAGTAAATGGTCTCTCAATAAAGCAAAGGGGCTTATTCTGATGCAACAGTCTTTTAGATAAGGCACAGGGGTTAATATCCTGTTCGTGACGCCAAATTTTTATGCGACGAGCCAGAACCGCAGGGGTGACACGTGAGGTGCACGGTGGGCCGATGATAGTCAGCAATAATACAGTTCATCGATTTACTCACTGTTAGCAGAAAGCCTCCCTGGGCTGGTCGCACAGTGAAGAGGAAGACAGCACGAAATCCTCCGGGGCACGCTCTGTGATAGGGAAACGCCAGCCAAGATGGTGGTTGAGTGCCCGTTGAGGTGCCCGTGATGACAGGGGTGTTTAGAGTGCTTGTGGCGGCTGGGTCCCTTGATGGTATTTGTCGTGACGCCAGTACCGTTAATGGTGGTACAACCAGTTGTAGTAGCAATAGTGAAGAATGAGGTAGACAGTGGTAGGACACAACTCACAACTTTTACTGTGACTGGTTTTGATTGCAGTACAAACATCCAGATAGAATACAGTCTCTGGGTAAATAGAGGAATTCTGCTTATCCACTGTTAATAGGTTTTGGTAGGTCTTGTCTCAGGCTGTGGTTCAGTATAATGCTTACTTGTTCCTGGTCCCTTTAGAATCCAGTGAAATTTGGTGAGTTTGCCAGTGGCTAAGAAATCCTTCACCTTTATTCTCAAAGGTCTTGCTGCCTTTTGGTGGCTTTTACCCTTTGATTTTAGCAGTTCCAATTTGTCCCTCTCTGGACTGACCTTCTGTCACCTTCACATTCTCCTTTCTCTCTGTACACTCACTTCCTGAACTGAACAACTGACCACAGATAAACCTGAGCTGGGATAGATATCCCAAAGTGGTGCTATCCCCATCTTGTGGTGGGAAGTATGAAGCACACTTGACCAACCTATGAACAGGGATTAACAAATGTCAAATGCAAAATGACATGCAATACAGCGATGACAAAGAAATAATACATTTGCAGTTCCCACGTGTCATGAGTGGGACGCTGCATATATACCGTAGTTAATTTTATAAACAACTATATAGATCAGACCAAAATGAGGGACAAATGAGGTGGAAAGAGGAACAGATGGACTTTGTTCCAAATCAGGGACAGTCCCTCAAAACCAGGGACAGTTGGTAGCTTTGCTCTAGGGCCCACCAGAAAAATGTTACAGCTATAGGCTTCATACAACAACATTGCCTTAGTCAAGCAAGTGCTGCTAAATATGATGAGGAATCAGATGGCCAGTAATTGATTAAGCAAATGTCACTAATAATGACAAGGAAGATTAACAGTGGTGCATAGCTGAAATCATTATCTGAAATAATCACTACATTATTGTGCTCAGTGAACAACACTCAAGATGTATAACAGCAAAGCAACAGATGAAAGGAAAATAACATACACAGTAATTGGTAAAAAGTGTTGCTAAGTATAGTGAGGATGATGGCCACATGGCAGTTCTCAAGATGTTGACATTATTTCTGTAGGCTTTAGTCATATCTCTCTAGTAAAAGTTAAGGAGAATGAGCACATTTACCAAGGATGTCAACAAAAATATCAGTGCTGGGACAAGGTCAACCCGTTTCCAAGGTGAAGATGTTAAACTGCACCACCCCCACCCCACCCCCTGTTGGGTAGAGAAGAGTGGAAAACGCCAAAATGTTTATAATGTTTGTAGCAAGCAATAAAATAATAACAGTAAAAATGTTTAAATATCAGTGCACAAAAATGGGGCTGACAGTGGCAAAATAAAAAGTGTCCTTGGGTTGGTGGTGTCTTTGAAAGAAAAACAATGTCCCCATGTTAGTGTGTCACTAAAATGAAATATGTCCCTGAGTTGGTGGTGTAACTGGAATGAAAAAATGCCCTGCAGCAGTGGTGTCAATGAAAGGGAAAAAATGGCCTGCCTCAGTGGTGTCACTAAAAGGAAAAAAATGTCCCTGTGTCGGTGGTGTCACTGAAAGGAAAAAAAATGGTTTTACTGCAAAGGAAAAATGGCCCTGCTTCGGTGGTGTCACTGGAAGAAACACTCGGAGCGGAGGAAGCAGCGGTAACACGCTGATCAGTATGCTGGCAGAGAAACCAGCAAAGATCTCATTGGAACAGGTACACTCTCAACTTATGGCTTCTTTTACAGCCAGTAGCATTTTGTTCACTGGGAAAATGGAAGAAATAAAAACGGATATAGGTCTATCGCTGCATGATGTACAAGCTATTAAAGAGTGGGTTATTGAAGTTGAAAACAGGATCTCCAAAATAGAGGATAATTATGCCTCACTACATAATCGGACATTGGCAGTTGAAAAGCAAACTTTCTTTTTGAATCAAAAGGTTGATGATTTAGAGAATAGACTGAGACGTAATAATATCAGATTTGTGGGTTTGCCGGAAAGGGCTGAGGGGAAAAATCCTGGGGACTTTGTGGAGACATTCTCTACAGCCTTTGCGGTAGAAAGAGCCCATAGATTACCTGCAAAATCAACAGCACCTGGGGCTCCACCTAGACCCTTATTAGCACGTTTCTTGAACTACAAAGACCGAGACCTTATACTGCGAAAAGCTAGACAAAAGGGCATCATTCAATATGAAAATGTACAAGTTTTTTTTCCCTGACTTCTCAGTGGACTTACAAAAATTGAGAGCTACCTTTATTGAGGTTAAAAAGAAGCTACGAGATCGCCATATTAATTACTCTATGATGTACCCTGCAAGGCTGCAGGTGGAAGAAGATGGAAGTGTAATTTTTTCAATTTTCCAGGAAGTGTGCAAGAATGGCTTTGCTCAAAAGGAACTATAAAGTGAAGAAAAAACAGATGTACTGCTTCCTCCTTTCCTTTCCTGCACAGATATTCTATACTGACTGACTCCTAGTCAGGGAGAAGATGCTGCTGTGGAAAGAGAAGATCTTTTGTTTTTTTTTGCTATTCTTCAAGGGGGGGGGGGGGGGGGAAGAGATTGGGAAAAGGGGAGGGAACTTCCCCTTCCTTTTTTTTTTTTTCTTTACGTCCCTCCCTTTTCCCCCTCTTTTTCCTCCTCTCCCTCCAGTATCACTATGCTTTTTTTTTTTTTTTCCTTAAGGGTCCATGTTGAATTCAATTTTATATATGGGAGCTCAGGAGGAGGCTGCGGTCACGAATTGCTTCGGCATACAATTGTTTGTATACCTGGGCAATGTCCCAATAATTTTTCTTTATAAGATACTGGTTAAAAATTTGTCATATTTGCACGATGGTTTCTTTTTTTTCCTTTTTTTCTTCTTTTTCTTACCTTGAAAGTTGTTGTTTGCGGTGTGCTCACTTAACTTTAGCACTGATATTAAAGAAAAATATAAACGCATTGTCCTTGGAGATGGATCAGATGGATGACCAGAGCGATGGACCCCCCTGGAATGGACCCCCCTATCCTGGAATGTCAGGGGTCTGGGTACTCCCCCAAAAAGATCTCAGGTAATCACAAATATAATACAATTAAAAGCACAAATTATTTGCTTACAGGAGACGCATTGACTTCAGATACGATAAATCAGTTGTGTAAGCCCTGGATTCAGTGGTCAGCACATTCTGGTTACTCTACATATGCTAGAGGGGTCTCGCTGCTTGTTCAGAAATCAGTTTCATGGCAATGTCTTAGACAAAAAGTTGACTCTGAAGGGCGATATGTATTTGTGCGGGCCCAAATTTATGACATGCCATTTGTTATTTTGGGTATATATAATCCTCCACCTGCCACATTATCCGTGATCAAAGAAGCTATGATGTTTTCAAGTTTATATCCAGAAGCCTTAGTATTGTGTCTTGGAGACTTTAATCTTCTGTGGGATCCATTTATGGATCGACATGGTCGTCCTCTAAAAACGCAAAGGCCTTCTATGTTGCGGCAGTATGTGGAGGAATTTGGGTGGAAAGATTTATGGCAAATATTAAATCCCCATACCAGAGCCTATTCCTGGGCCACCTCAGGCAGGGGACGCCTGTCAAGAGTAGACCTGGCTATGGGAAATGATAAAATTATTCCCAGGGTTAATTCTGTAAAGTATTTGACTTGAGGAATATCTGACCACTCACCATTGTTGGTGAGCATATCAACTGGAATTGAGGGTTTGAGGCAAAACTGGAAATTTTAACCATACTGGTTAGCTCAGATTGGAACAGATGACCGTATACCAGATCAACTGCAGTTGTTTTTGAAAGCACATGGACCATCAAGAGATTTGATTTTCTGGGATATACTGAAGGCTTATCTCTGGGGTGCCCTTAGATCAACAATTTCATATATTAAAAGAGCAACCGGATATGAGACAGAGGAATTGGAAGAGAAGTGCAGGAGTGCAGAGCGGGTGTTTCTGATATTACCGTCTGAAACCAATAGAGATAAATGGGAAACCACAGTAAGGACGTATACTACACACATGCCTGCTAACGCTAAACATAAACAATTTAAATTCCAGCAGAAATGTTTTGAACAAGTGAATATTACAAGTAGTTTTTTAGCACATCTGGCGAAGCAACAAAATACAAGCTTAGTTATAACGAGTATACAACTTTTCGATGGGGTGTGCGTGAGAGACGTGGCAGGCATTTTGTCCTGTTTCCACACATTCTATACCAATATGTATGCTACCTCTCTCGAGTACAACACAGATAAGATCTCAACTTATCTAAATGAACTGCAATTTTCAACTTTAACTGATGAACAAGGTAAAATATTAGAGGAAACTCCAACAGAGGAAGAAATAAGAAGAGCAATAGCAAGTTTGGCAGCAGGGAAGGCCTCTGGTCCCAATGGACTTCCAATAGAGGTCTATAGTAGATATGTTGATATCCTTGCCCCAGTGTTGGCTCAGCACCGCTTTTGGGGTAAGAAAGCTTCCAGAGACTATGTATACAGTACATAGTCTACAGTGGTGCTTATTCCAAAACCAGATAAAGACCAGATAAAGACCCAAAAGATTGTGCTTCTTATGGACCTATATCTCTGTTAAACACATACTATAGACTATAAAATTCTGGCAAAAATTTTGCCACATAGATTAAATACAGTAATTCCTAATATTATACATCCAGATCAAACTGGGTTCATGCCAGGGAAATCCACCTCTATAAACCTTCGTCGGACGCAACTTATAGCTCAGCTTAGAAACCAACTACCAGATTCGAGTGTATTGGCCTCCCTTGATACAGCAAAAGCATTCGATTCTATAGAGTGGCCTTTTTTGCAGGCCGCTCTGAAGGCGTTTGGCTTTGGAGAGAAATTCTGCACATGGGTGGCTATATTGTATGCAAGTCCTTCTTCTCGACTCCTGGTGAATGGTCTCTTATCTGATTCTATACAATTAAACAGGGGCACCCGACAGGGATGCCCGCTGTCAACGCTTATGTTTGCAGTAGCTTTAGAAGCTTTGGCCCTCTGCCTACGGCAATCTCCCTCTATAAAGGGGATTACATTGGCAGAGAGGACAGATGTCATTGGTCTGTACGCTGATGATCTTATCCTATACTTAAGCGATGCTCACGGGTCTCTAGAAGCTGCTATGCATATTATAGAAACATTTGGCCTTTCCTCAGGCCTTAAGATTAACTGGCAAAAATCTTCTTTTATGTCGTTGCAACCGCAACTACTTATTTTGAGTGAGGTATCATGTCATTTAAAGGTAGTTCCTCCTTTAAATATTTAGGTATTATTATTGCAAGATCACCACCTGCAGCTTTACATGCTAATTTGAACCCGCTTATGAAAGTGGTTAGAACAAAATTGGCCATCTGGGATAAATTACCATTTTCAGTGGCAGGCAGAATAAACTTAATCAAGATGATTATATTACCTAAATGCTTGTATGTCCTTTCTCATATGCCAGTCCATATCCCTAAAACCTTTTTAAAAAAAATAGATGCTTTACTTACCACGTTTATTTGGGGGAAGGGCAGGCATAGACTTAGATTGACCACTCTTCAAAGAGCTAAAATGGAAGCAGGGATGGTACTGCCTAATACGTATAGGTATTATTTAGCGGGACAGCTTAAGCATCTTACTAGTTGGGTAACAGCAGTAACACCACAGATGGTGGAGTCACACCTAGCTCAAGTACTACAAGTTGATAATCTACTTATAGCTTTGGAGGCACCTCTGAACATGCTGAAGTGTAAACATGTACCAATACTAACCTTGGCAGGTACAGTGTGGAGAGAGGTAAAACAAGTAGAAGGAAACACCCAGATCAATATAGATCTCCCATTATGGCGGAATCCAATGTTTATACACTTGAAACAGTTAATGGATTACCAATTTTGGGAACATAAAGGGATTTATGCCCTGGTAGATGTATATGGTATAAATTACATGTATTCCTTTTCAGATATACAACTGAAACATGATATACCGCACACCTCCCTTTATAGGTATTTGCAGTTGAGACATGCACTACAAGCTCAATTTGGAGTCCTGGGAGCTAGATTCTCTAGATGGGTCCTGGGAGCTAGATTTTCTAGATACCCCATGATTGGAATTCTGAGATCTCAAGGCCCCAAAGGGTTGGTATCTGAAATATATGCACATTTAGGCAAGATTAACTCAGATATGAACCCATTGATAATTAGAACTAAATGGCAGGAAATAATTCCCAATTTATCTGACGAAGATTGGGAGGAGGCATGCTCCTCCCATCTATATGTGTCATCTGCAGTAAACAATAGGTTAATACAACTTTATATGATACATCAATCCTATCTATCTCATAGTAGACTATATGCAATGCATAGCATGGCATCTCCTAAATGTCTGAGCTGCAGTTCTCCTTGAGCAGATTTTATACACGTCATGTGGTTATGCCCTGAGATAACATGTTTTTGGCAAGAGATTGTTTGTATATTGACATCTGTTTTATTTATGCCTGTACTTTGACTCCAGGGGCTTGTTTATTTGGGTATACTGGACGAGACGGTGTGGTCTGTGCATTGTAGAATAATGCTTAGAGAAACACTGTTTTTGGCAAGGAAAACCATTACAATAAAGTGGATACAACCAAAACCCCCTACCATTAAAAATTGGTTAATAGCGGTTAACCAAATTTTGCCATATGAAAAAGTACTATATATGAATAGAGGATGTTTATAGAAATACCATAAGATTTGGGATACCTAGTGCTCCTCATTATTGACTAAATGCTAACTAAATGGGGATATGAGAGATAAATTAAAATAGGAATAGAAGTGGATGAGGATTATCAATGTTTTTTTTTTTTTATCAATGTTTTTTTTTAAGTTGTAGTGAGCGGGAAATTGAGCACACCGGAACAACAATGATTATTTTTTTTTATATTTAAGTTAAGGGTCAATTTCATCGGAATCAATGGAGAGTGTGGTGCCCGTTAAATACTTAATATAAATAAAACATAGTTATAATAAACGGACACACCTATAAATACTTAGGAAGTTTGAATTATGTAATTTTGTTTTTCTTTTGGAATGATATGTTGATTGTTTTTTTTCGTGCACATCTTGAAATAAGAGTTAAAAAAAAAAAAAAAAAAAAAGTATGCTTTGCACTGTAACTTTGATTCTTTGGTTAGTGCATAGTTTTTCAAAGTCATGCCCTGCCCTGTGTCTGTGAGCCTGGATACTGTGGCTATATATAGAGCAGGTCAGCCTCGAGGAGAGAGAGTTGGGGCTTTTTCTTCTGAGTCTGGTGTGGGAAGTGCTGCCGTAAGGACCAGCCAAGGATGTGAATTCTTATCCTTACCAAGTTCTCTTTATTGCACATATATCCTTCTTTGCGCCACTAGAGGCAGATAACTATTGTAATGCACAGCCAAAGTTACGCCAGAGTTTCTTTGCAATTCTTCTGAGTTTCTTTACAATTCTTCTGTAAGTCAGTGTCTATGGTGAATAAAGAGTATTGTGAATTGTATGTGAAGAATCTAAATCTTACAGTAAAATGGAACTTTATTTATGCAAGAAGTTGTTGGTGTTTCTTACTATTTAATGTATCATTACCAATTAAGTATACCCTGGGTGCATTTAGAGAAGCTCACAGCGGGAGTCAAGTGCTGAAAGGCTAAGCCAGCTGCTGGTCAAGCATCTGGGTAGTTCTTAACATTATTATCAGCATTCTGAAGCAGCCCTTTGACATCAGCTGAGAACTTTGGCCATGTTTCTCTTTCAATTCACTTCCTTGTTATCTCACTTCAACTATTGTTATATGCTTCTCATTGTCCTTCCTCTACTTAGGCAATCAACCCCTTCAATTTATCATGCATGTATTTTATCATGGTTATGTGATAGTTTACGTTTTTGTGTTTGTATTCGAGATGTGCAAAGTGAGATCACACAAACAGTTGTAGGTATAACATTTAATTAAGTAATGACAGATACCGATAACAAAGGTAATAATTTTAGAAAATATAAAAAGAATATTGAACTAAAGATGCCTTTTCTGCCACTGGTCCCTCCATTTTATATGGTGTGGCACAGATGATCAGAATCAGAAACAGGCATGATGGCAGCACTGAGTTAAGACATATATTCACATTTTAGCTATAGTAGATAGGACTTGTGTAAAGAAATGGCCAACCCCTGGCCAACTCCCCTTGGAGCAACATGACCTTTTAAGGATTTGGTAAGTTTGCAATGGCATTCCTTTTGTATGAAGTCAGTTTTCTTAGATATTGTGACACAACGTTAATAAGGAAATATGAAATACCGTATATACTCGAGTATAAGCCGACCCGAATATAAGCCGAGACCCCTACTTTAAGCACAAAAAAGTGGGAAAACTTATTGACTCGAGTATAAGCCTAGGGTGGGAAATGCAGCAGCTACTGAACCCAACTGGACCACCACGAGACACAAAACAGGGGCTGTGGGCATAGTACAGGCATTGCACAGGTCATGGTAAGGGCATGGTACAGGTCAGGGCACAGGTGATGGTACAGGCATGGCACAGGTGATGGTACAGGCATGGCACAGGTGATGGTACAGGCATGGCACAGGTCATGGTACAGGCATGGCACAGGTTAGGGCACAGGTGATGGTACAGGCATGGCACAGGTCAGGGCAAAGGTGATGGTACAGGCATGGCACAGGTCAGGGCACAGGTGATGGTACAGGCATGGCACAGGTCAGGGCACAGGTGATGGTACAGGCATGGCACAGGTCAGGGCACAGGTGATGGTACAGGCATGGCACAGGTCATGGTACAGGCATTGTATAGGCATGGCACAGGTTAGGGCACAGGTGATGGTACAGGCATGGCACAGGTCAGGGCAAAGGTGATGGTACAGGCATGGCACAGGTCAGGGCACAGGTGATGGTACAGGCATGGCACAGGTCAGGGCACAGGTGATGGTACAGGCATGGCACAGGTCAGGGCACAGGTGATGGTACAGGCATGGCACAGGTCATGGTACAGGCATTGTATAGGCATGGCACAGGTGATGGTATAGGCATAGCACAGGTGATGGTATAGGCATGGCACAGTAGGTATAGGGATGGCACAGTAGGTATAGGGATGGCACAGTAGGTATAGGGATGGCACAGTAATTACAGGCATGGCACAGGAGATGCAGTGCTGCGGGCATGGTACAGGAGAATGTCCTGTACCATGCCCGCAGCACTGCATGAGGAAATGCAGGGGCCGCGGAGGCGTCTCGCTTACCTGTCGGTGAGGCACCGTCTTCTATTTAAAAATAGCGCCACCCGGCGCCGTCATACGTCACCGCAAATGCGCCGCCGATGCTCGGGTGTTCGGCTATTCTCGGGCATGCGGCACATGCGCAGTGACACGTCGGCGCCGAGCGGCGTCATTTTTAGAAAGACACTCCAGTCAGTGACTCGAGTATAAGCCGAGGGGTGCATTTTCAGCATGAAAAAACATGCTGAAAAACTCGGCTTATACTCGAGTATATACGGTATGCAATTTCCCCATCAGCATGATGCTGCCAGAGGCATCCACCTTAACTACCAGTGAGTGCCAGCATTCTCTCCACTAGCTTCCACTTGTCTAACAGATAAAAATTCAAACTACTAACAGCAACATACAAAGTCATCAACAACTCTACCCCAAGCTACATCACCAATCTCTTCTCAAAATATCACCCAAATTTTCCTCTCCCATCCTCACAAGATCTCCTGTTTTCTAGCACCCTCATCACCTACTCGCATGCTCGCCTTCAGGACTTCTTCAAGGCCTATTCTATCCTTTGGAACTCCCTACTTATTTTATACTTGGTCCACCTTTAGGAGTTTCCTGAAAATGTATTTCTTCAGGAAGGCCTATAGAACCTCATTCTAACAATGTTTACTTTCTCCATCGACTTATCCCCACACAATATTACCTTTTTTGTATCACTTGCCAAACCCTTTTTTTAGATTGTAATCTTCCACAGGCAGGGCCTTCCTAACCCAATTGTCTTGATTTGTATTGTAACTGTACAGTTGTAACTATCAAAAACAATAAAAGTCACCAGTTCATGTGTTGATCAATGATTCACATCACAGTAGGCTGATAGTCCTTTGAGAGAAAGTCTCCCACTGCCAGGTAGTTGCAGCTCTCCTAAATCTCCATTGGGTGGTGGACAAGAGGATCTGTACAAAGTAAAAAGAGAAGAGCACACGGCTGCCCTAGCATAATACTGTTTTTATTAGGAAAAAGAAGCTTGATAAAATACAACTCACATTTGGGAGTACAAATGTGGGCGTATAAAGAATGAGGCATGTAGATCTGTATCCCTCTCCTGGATTGCCGCTGCAAGAAGCCAACAGCCTCCACCTCCAACCCCAAGCAGTGGCTTCTGGGTCCTCCTGTGTTTGGCTCTAAGCGTGTGGACTGGAGTGCCGGCGCTGCGCACGAGCGTAGGGGTGGGAACTCCTGGAAGACACGGGGAAGGGGAGAGAGAGAGAGATGATACGGTCGATACACTACCAAATTGGTTGCTATGACAACATGTTTCAGAGGCGTGGTCTCCTTCCTCAGGCCATGCCCATGCTGGCACCTCCTAGCAGCAATTTAACTATGATAGCCCCTCCCTTGCCCCTCTTCTTAAAGGAGCCATACCAGGAGAGGTACACTTACAAGGAAACCAGGGATTAGAGCTTGAAAACAACCATAGATGCATCATAAAAATAAAATCATTTATAAAAATATATATAAAATATATATATTGTAAAAAAAAAAAAAAAAAAAATATATATATATATATATATATATATATATATATATATATATATTAATAAAAAAAAACGGATTCGTTTTAATCTTTGAAATACAATTACATTATATATTTCATAACCTTGGCTGATGGGTATAACAATTCCTCATTATTCCAAAAAACTTGCCCTGTAACAATAGGGTGTGGGATCATATCTAACACCAATAATGGAATGTATCAAGGCCCCTAGCTGGACCCTAGATAAGAGTACTAACCTCTAATTCCTCATTTAACCCCTTAGGGGACATCGAATTAAGCAAAAAAATCCAAAAGGTTTCTCGCATGCATAGCCGCGAGAACCTTTCCCCTTCGGGCAGGGACATGAATATAGCCTGAATGCCAAAGAGCTCAAGGCCTTCTGTACTACCTCCATGCATCTGACAAAAATGCAGAGATGCACTGTGTTTGTCCTTTTTTTGCTCTATGTAGCGACGCTGCTTGCTAAAGCTCGTTCTCATGGCTCGGGACATACTGTTCATTACCAGGTTCAATGACCAAACCTGGGCCATTAAGAGGGCCCTCCAAAAACATTGGTCTATCTTGGGGCAGGACACTGCCCTAGGTAGTGTACTCCCAAAGAGACCCAAGGTGGTCTTTGGACAAACCAATAATGTCAAGAGCATGGTTGCACCAAGCCGAATTTACAACATATAACGACAGGCAAAAGATAATCCCCTGTTTTTGAACATGGTAGGATCCTATACATGTAAATTAAATAGATGTAAGGCCTGTGCATTTATGCATCATGAGAAAAAGATGTTCACCTGGAGGGACAGGCAGTCCTTTAACATCCAGCATTTCATTTGCTGTAGTACCCAATTTGTAGTATATGGATTAAGGTGTCCTTGTGGTTTGCTCTATGTAGGCAGGATGGTCCAGGCCATGCGGACATACTATATCCCATAGTTTGTAGACACTATAACTTTTGCGCAAACCAATCAATACATTTTTATTTCCATTGGATTTGTTTTAGAGCAGAAAGTAAAAAATATATATATTTTTTTTCATAATTGTCGGTCGCTCTTTGTTTCTAGCACAAAAAATAAAAACCGCAGAGGTGTTCAAATACCCCCAAAAGAAAGCTCTATATGTGGGGAAAAAAAGACATAAATTGTATTTGGGGTACAGTGTTGCACGACCGTGCAATTGTCAGTTAAAACAACAGAGTGCCGTATTGCAAAAAATGGCCCGGTCATGAAGGGGGGTACACCTTCCAGAGGTTAAAGCGGTTAATAAATTCTCTGCATTAAGGTAAAAAAGCATCCCTCTATCTATCCTACCCCCCCCTCCCCTGCCCACTAAACACTTGCCTGGTTCCATGTCAGCTGTCTCCAACTCCAGCACCACTCTCCTCACTTTCTGCTTTCACAGAAGGCTCCTGCTGCCATCAGTCAAACTCCTGTGAGGTGGGACCTAGAGTTGTGTGTGTGTGTGTCTCTGGATACACATGGCCCGGCTCAGGAGCATGTGCTATGGGTGCCACCTTAGGGGCTTGCTACAGGAGGCACCAAAAGGAGGAAGGAGCAGATGGCACCAGCAGGGGACTTCCAGAAGAGGAGGTAAGCATTATTTTTGTGCAATATTATTGCACAGAGCAGGTACGTATAAACTTTTTTTTTACTAAAAAATAGCCTTTAAGGATTAGCAAGCTGCATTATATTAAATTGTTTTGGGTTTAATATTGCCTTAATATTTTCACTGTTTTCAGAGATATCTTTACACATAGCTATTCATCTGCTATTCAATGTCCTATTACAAGTTTGATGGATAGCAATTTCTGTATACTTGGATGGAACACTCTGTAATAAACTGACTATTGCCTATAAACATACAGCTCCAATCACACAGTTGTAATCCTCTGGGGAAGTTGTCTGCTAATTAAGTGGGTTCTGCTGGCCCAAAATGCATTTTCCAGCATATGGAGTGATAATTCATTGTGATGTCTGCTATTGAATGTCCTATTACAAGTTTGATGGATAACAACTTCTGCATACTTGGATGGCATACTCTGCGTTTATTCTCTGCATCATGAGCATATATAATTTGTATATTGTTTCAATCATACAGTTCTAACCTTTCGAGCAGGTTTGTTTGCAAACTAAATGGGCTTATCTGGCCCAACATTTTTTCACAGCAAATGGAGTGATACCTTATTGTGATGTCTACTATTTAATGCTCTTCTTGGAGTGTGCTTCTATGAGTGTGTTTTCAATAATTCAGGCATATTTTTATGTGCATATTATGTAAATGGTTTATCCCTTTTGTGTTTATGTTGCCAGATCCATAAGCCAAATGTGCCAGTTGTAGCAACCTACAGTCAGGTCCATAAATATTGGTTGATACGGCCTATTTAAATAACGTTTTTTCTAAGCAAACTTGGGAATACATCCGCACTAAATTCCCCATCACCCCGACTTTTTATGGGCTTCCCAAAGTGCACAAAAGCACTACAGATCCACCTGGAAGACCCATCATTTCGGGGTGTGGGGCAATGACGGACAATGCAAGCAAACTCGTGGATGCCTACCTCCAACCTTTAGTCCATAGGCTACCCTCATTTACGAAAGATACCATTCACTTTTTAAATAAAATCGAGGATCTATGGGTCCCTCCTACTGCGTCCTTGGTAACCATCGACGTAGAGGCCCTCTATAGCTCAATCCCCCATTCCAGGGGAATTGCAGCCGTCAAACACATTATATCCTGCCAAGGTCAACTTGACGCCTATGGCGAATTTATTTTGGATCTTTTGTTACATATTCTTACTCACAATGTGTTCACGTTCAATGGGTCCCACTACCTCCAGGTACAGGGAGTAGCGATGGGCACATGTTGTGCCCCATCCTACGCCAACCTGTACCTGGGGGAGTGGGAGCAATTTTTCTTGACCGATGACACATTGTCAGTATACACTGATCACATAACTTTTTGGACCAGATACATTGATGATGTGTTCCTCATCTGGGATGGCCCTATAGAATCTCTTGAAGCATGCTTGGCCCACATGAACAAAAATGATTTTAATCTTTCATTTACCATGAATTTTGACTCTCAGCATATTACTTTTTTGGATGTCGAAATCACGCGTAGTGAGAATGGCACCCTTCAGAGTAATTTATACCATAAGCCCACAGCGGGAAAGACCATCTTGCATGGGTCGAGCTTCCATCCCACCTCCCTACTCCGGTCCATTCCCACCAGCCAGTATTTGAGGCTCAGACGCAATTGCTCTGACCTCAAATCTTTTCAAGTGGCTGCCAATGCACTTCAAAAACGACTCCAACGCAGAGGCTATTCCAACAAATCTCTTAAACAAGCGTACCAGAGAGTCCTATTGAGTGATAGGAAAAAACTATTAGCCCCAAAAATAGCTAATACATCTGACACCAGGGATACTTTAAGGATCATCACCCCCTTCATGCAGCAACACCATAAGGTGAGACGGATTGTGTCCAAGCATTGGCATCTTTTGTCCTCAGATCCAGTGTTGGGCCAATATGTGTCTGACTCACCCAACTTCACTTTTAAAAGGGCCCCAGCCTTAAAAGATAAGGTTGTCCGCAGCGAATTTATCGATAGCACATCGTCCACCTGCTGCAAGTATAAGGGGACCTATATGTGTGGCAGTTGCAAATACTGTGGCTACATGCTCACACAAAAGTGCCCTTTACTACCCAATGGAAATATCCATCAAGCAAAACATTTTGCTAATTGCCGAACTGTTGGCGTAGTCTATCTTCTACTCTGCACTTGCCAATGTTTCTATATTGGCAAAACCAAACAAGAATTTTGGCAACGTGCATACCGCCACGTTCTGAGCATGAGAAAATCAGATCCAGATTTACCCTTGGGTAGACATGTGGCCACGGTACATGCGGGTAAAATGCCCAGGATCAAGTTTTTGATCTTGGACCGAATCCACCCTGGCCCTAGAGGAGGGGACTGGAATAAGGCCCTCCTCCAGCTTGAGCTAAGGTGGATTTACCTTTTAAAGGCCACTGAACCGCCGGGGCTCAATGGGACCTTATCATTTAAACCATACCTTGAAGGTTTCAACTCCGGCGGGATGGAAACCTAAAATATAGCATTCTTTCAAACCTGTCATTCCTATATATGCGATCTCCCAAATTATTGGTGCCTGTTTTGTCTTCACTGATATCCCTGTTGTCATTTATGTTTTCCTTTGCTCCATGTTTATTGCAATATATTTATCTTTTTGATTGATTGTATGTAATTCCATATGTTATATTATTGATATTCCATTTTTGACTGTTTTGCTTCAACTTTGTTCTCTTGCATCAGTCTATCTTGCATCTGCTTGTTATATCAATTTATTTTATATTATATTATAAAATATGTCATCTTTAGTATTGTTCCCTCATATATATACCGATTGCATCATATTTATCATGTTTTTGTTTTTCTTCCCTCTCCCCCTCCTTTTGAACACCTTTTGAATATCATTTATTTATTCATTGTCAGTGACAAGCACTTTAATTACACCTGGTGATCGATCCCTTTTCTGGCAACATGTGGTTGCTTACTATATACAATTTTCCCCTTTTTTTTGTTGTCCGTTTAGATAAAGCCATATGCAGTATTACTATTTAATTTAATAATCTGTTATATTTTTAATTCAATTCCCAGCGAGTTTTGGTTCCGGACTGTGTCCCCTCTCTTCTGTGCATCCTGGCACGGTGAGACACACACCGCGTCAGCGGTGTGTTGACTTGGTCCTCCTTTGCCATCTACTCTGTTCCCTAGTGGTCCAGTGTTGACCAATGAGCAGCCGTGGTGTTTCCTTACACTTCCGGTTGCGATCTCCGTGCCGGTGGAGCGCAAGTGCTGGCTCCGCCCACACCACGTCACGCCGCAGCGCGACACATATGGGTTGGGGGCAGGCCCGGCATCAGCGCTCCAGGGAGTCCTCCCTGCGAGGCCAGCTGTATTGCATTCCCACTCATCGGCGAGCACTCTTATAGTGCACCTCTCCCAACACACAGCCAGCGCTTTTGTTTGCTGGCTGTAGTGTGGAGAGGACGCCGATACACGAATCTGGTCAAATAATAAGGTATGATTAATACTCCTCCCTTGTTATATCTTCCAAAGCAATACATTCATCTAATTTCTTGACATTTTGCAGTCCCTCTTTTGGACATCTCCTTCAATATTTTTTATATACAGTTATCTTTATACTGTTGAACCAAATTTCCAAGTTAACCAGTTGCTGTCTGCCTATCTTTCAGATCAGCAGCACTTATACTGGATATATCTTTCACCTAGAAGACTGCACCTGGCTTCCCCCCTTTTCTGAGGACTTCAGATGTCCAGTTGATTGTGGTCATTTGCCTGGCCTAACAGCTGTGGTTTTTCCAAATATTAACATCAATCCACAATTCATGTTGCTGCATATGTCCGCCAGACAGATCCACACCACCAGTTGTTTTTAACCCTTGTGCAGGCTATTAAAGCTCAGCTACGATTTAACTCTGTAAGTACTCATTACATATGTTATATACTATGTGAACTGTATTAGTCACCTTTTAATATGAAAAATCTCTATAAATGTTTGGTTCTTATACGCCCATTTTTGTATCACCAGAGTACCGCTTTGAACCTCCCCTGAAGAAGGAGCAAGCATTTCAGCTCCGAAACATGTCGGGTTCCATGTTCTAGCGATATGAGTTGTTTCTTTCTGTCCTTTTTCTGCTTGCACATTGTTTTTTATTCATTATTTGCATTTGTATTTAATAAAATGTATTATTTTTTCATCACCATTACTATTATTAATCTTCTTAAATTTATGTGCCTTAAAAGTCCCAACTTAGGGGAACCTTAAATTTTTGCATTTCTATTAGGGATGTGGCACAACAAGCTCTAGGTCTTTAGCACACCCCCCATAAATATTGGGACATCGGCACAATTATTTTTAGCTCTATACACCACCACAGTGGATTTGAAATGAAACAAACAAGATGTGCTTTAACTGCACACTTTCAGCTTTAATTTGAGGGTATTTACATCCAAATCAGGTGAACGGGGTAGGAATTACAACAGTTTTTATATGTGCCTCCCACTTTTTAAGGGACCAAAAGTAATGGGACAGATTACCAATCATAAATCAAACTTTCACTTTTTAATACTTGGTTGCAAATCCTTTGCAGTCAATTACAGCCTGAAGTCTGGAGCGCATAGACATCACCAGACGCTGGGTTTCATCCCTGGTGAAGCTCTGCCAGGCCTCTACTGCAACTGTCTTCCGTTCCTGCTTGTTCTTGGGGCATTTTTCCCTTCAGTTTTGTCTTCAGCAAGTGAAATGCATGCTTAATAACATTCCACTTATTTCCCTTAAAAACTCTTTGGTTGCTTTCGCAGTATGCTTCGGGTCATTGTCCATCTGCACTGTGAAGCGCCGCCAAATGAGTTCTGAAGCATTGGCTGAATATGAGCAGATAATATTGCCCGAAACACTTCAGAATTCATCCTGCTTCTTTTGTCAGCAGTCACATCATCAATAAATACAAGAGAACCAGTTCCATTGGCATCCATACATGCCCATGCCATGACACTACCACCACCATGCTTTACTGATGAGGTGGTATGCTTTGGATCATGAGCAGTTCCTTTCCTTCTCCATACTCTTTCTTCCCATCACTCTGGTACAAGTTGATCTTGGTCTCATCTGTCCATAGGATGTTGTTCCAGAACTGTGAAGGCTTTTTTAGATGTTGTTTGGCAAACTCTAATCTGGCCTTTCTGTTTTTGAGGCTCACCAATGGTTTACATCTTGTGGTGAACCCTCTGTATTCACTCTGGTGAAGTCTTCTCATGATTGTTGACTTTGACACACATACACCTACCTCCTGCAGAGTGTTCTTGATCAGGCCAACTGTTGTGAAGGGTGTTTTCTTCATGAAGGAAAGAATTCTTCAATCATCCACCACAGTTGTTGCAAATGCAAATGCAAATAGCACACTTGAAATGAACTCTGGACCTTTTATCTGCTCCTTGTAAATGGGATAATGAGGGAATAACACACACCTGGCCATGGAACAGCTGAGCAGCCAATTGTCCCATTACTTTTGGTCCCTTAAAAAGTGGGAGGCACATATTCAAACTGTTGTAATACCCTCAAATTAAAGCTGAAAGTCTGCAGTTAAAGTACATCTTGTTTGCTTCATTTCAAATCCATTGTGGTGGTGTACTGTATAGAGCCAAAAAGATTAGAATTGTGTCGATGTCCCAATATTTATGGACCTGACTGTATTTGAAAAAAAAAAAAAAAAAACACCTGCTTGATTTACTGTTGATGGCCACCTCATTTCTACCCAGAAATACCATTACAATAAGTATTTAGTTAGGCTGGCCGCTTAGCATTCAGTAGGCTATAGATCCCTTTAAAGCAGTAGTAATATCTTTATTTATTTTTGTTAATGGTCCCCCGTGCAGGCTTAGGTCATAATTTACTAGTATACATTGTATACTAGTAATGTACATTTCATAATTTAAAAAAAAGCATTTTTAGTATACACTGTAAGACTGTACATTATGACAGACTTACCTGCAGTCGGAGCCCTCCAGAGCTGCGCTGACAAGGCTCTCCTTGGTCTTCAGCAGCTTCCATCTTCACCTGGTCTTCCTTCTGGGTTCCAGATCTTCAGGCACTTGATTGACCTTGCCGCAGGTGACGTCACTTCTGCACATGTGCATGGGAGTCACATCACCGCGGCACCCTGAGCGGGCCCTAAATGTGGTCTGAGCTACGCACATGCAGCTCAGATCACATTACCTGCTAACCGGCGGGGGAGAGGCATTATAAGAAGCATGCTTGTCAGCGGATTTTCACTTGTAAGGGTTTACCACCACTTTAAGATTGTCCTCTGACTAATATTCCAGCAGGATCATTATATTGCCTTTTTTTGTAATCCTTAATTGGTGTATTTTGGAATACTACCTAGAGAGGAACTTTTGAGTAGTCCAATACATTTATAATATATTTTATAAATATATATATATATATATTTATTTATATATATATATATATATATATATATATATATATATATATATATATATATACATATATATATATATATATATATACGCTACCAGTCAAAAGTTTTAACACAGCCCAATTTTCCATTTTTTATTGAAGTTTAAACAGTTCAAGGCAAGTGAATTACCTGAAACGGTACAAAAACAGAGAAACCCTTCCACAGTACGGGACTATTGTAGGCACCACAAACAAACACCATAGCACAAGTATATAAAAAAGTATAAATTTACATTAAAATTGATTGTTAACAGGCAAAGAAAGATGGGTCTTCAAGTAAGGAATACCGGCAAGCAAGTCAACTAGGTATAATACATAGAGAAATGAGACATCCAATGAATGAATGAAATGGTACAAAGGTAAATGGTAAACTGCCTGTACATTTCAGAATTTAAAAAAAAAAAAACATTTTTTAGGGATATTGGGTTGACACAGTTGTTTTTTAGTAATGTAAGTCAATTAAAGTGGCATTGAACCCAAAAGAAAATATTTATCATATTGTAGCTTACCAATGCTTAGACGTGATGGCTGCATTCGTTTTTTCCTTTATTTCCTTTATTTTCACCTGCTAATTCTGTTGTTTTTAAGAACAAGCTGGCCTGCAACTGTCGCAGTTAGAGGGCTGAGACAAACCATTTACCACTGACATGGAAGAATACAATGATCAGCTTTTATTTATTTATGTAAAACCTTTATGCCAAAAGAAAAAAAAACTGTGGTAACTGCTTATTAAATGTGAGCTGGAGGGTGGCATTAATTTATTGTTGTATCTAAATCCGCAAGTATATCTAACACTCCCTTCCCCCCAGACTGACAATGCTGCTGTTCAAAAGTGTCCCCTGTGCTCCTCCATCTAGATTGGGGGCATTCCAATACAGGAAGTGTGTTACTGACCACCAGGTCAGAAAATCGCCAGGTGAAAACTGAAGGAAAAAAGCCTAAAAAAAGAAAACGAGTTCAGCCACCATATACATTGCCTTATAAGCTGCAATATTTTACATCTTTGATTTTGGGTTTGATCAGTGGCGGCCCGTGCATAGGGGGCGCCCCCTACCCCTAAAAAAAAAGAAAAAAAAAAAAAGAAAAAAAAAAAACAAAACAAAACGAACAAATAAAGTTGTTCAAAAAAAAAAATTGGGTCCGCCGGCCTGAACCCAAGGAACTGGTGGCTGGGGGGGGGGGGGGTTACGTCCCAGAAGAGGCGCCGATTGGCTGCCTTCTGGGGGGGTAGGGGGGTATCCTGGGCGCAAGTCTTTGCGGTTGGACACCCCCACTTTCTGATATCCTGGCTGTGATTGGTCCAGTCTACAGCCTGGACCAATCATCATCCAGGATATCGCTGACGTCGCAATGGGGGCGGTGCTGGTGCGTGCGTCAGTCACTCACCGTCACCGCCGCTCAGAGAAGAGGAGAGGCCGCCCGCCCGCCGGTTCCCGCCGCCGAGACGACGAGGGAGAAGGACCCGCCGCAGAAGAGGAGGAAGAAGCTGAGCCGCGCCGCCGCCAGGTAAGTTTGAAGGGAGCACGCACGCTGGCACTCTGCAATCATTGGGGGACAATGCTGGCGCTCTGCAATCATTGGGGGACAATGCTGGCGCTCTGCAATCATTGGGGGACAATGCTGGCACTCTGCAATCATTGGGGTACAATGCTGTGGCACTCTGCAATCATTGGGGGGCAATGCTGGCACTCTGCAATCATTGGGGGACAATGCTGTGGCGCTCTGCAATCATTGGGGGACAAAGCTGTGGCGCTCTGCAATCATTGGGGGACAATGCTGTGGCACTCTGCAATCATTGGGGGACAAAGTTGTGGCGCTCTGCAATCATTGGGGGACAATGCTGTGGCGCTCTGCAATCATTGGGGGACAATGCTGTGGCACTCTGCAATCATTGGGGGACAATGCTGTGGCGCTCTGCAATCATTGGGGGACAATGCTGTGGCGCTCTGCAATTATTGGGGGACAAAGCTGTGGCACTCTGCAATCATTGGGGGACAAAGCTGTGGCGCTCTGCAATCATTGGGGGACAATGCTGTGGCGCTCTGCAATCATTGGGGGACAATGCTGTGGCACTCTGCAATCATTGGGGGACAATGCTGTGGCGCTCTAGAATCATTGGGGGACAATGCTGTGGCGCTCTGCAATCATTGGGGGACAAAGCTGTGGCGCTCTGCAATCATTGGGGGACAATGCTGGCGCTCTGCAATCATTGGGGGACAATGCTGTGGCGCTCTGCAATCATTGGGGGACAATGCTGTGGCGCTCTGCAATCATTGGGGGACAATGCTGTGGCGCTCTGCAGTGATTGGGGACAATGCTGTGGCGCTCTGCATTGAAAGGGGCTCGCACGCTGAACTCTGCATTGATGGGGGCACGGAACAGTTGCATTGAAGGGGGCACGCACGCTGAACTCTGCACAGTGTTTATTGCATTGAAGGGGGCACAGCACAGTTGCATTGAAGGGGGCATGCACGCTGAACTCTGCATTGTGGGGGCACAGCACAGTGTTCATTGCATTGAAGGGGGCACAGCACAGTTGCATTGAAGGGGGCATGCACGCTGAACTCTGCATTGTTGGGGCACAGCACAGAGTTCATTGCATTGAAGGGGGCACAGTGTTTATTGCATTGAAGGGGGCACAGCACAGTGTTTATTGCATTGAAGGGGGCACAGCACAGTGTTTATTGCATTGAAGGGGGCACAGCACAGTGTTCATTGCATTGTGGGGGCACAGCACAGTGTTCATTGCATTGAAGGGGGCACAGCACAGTATTTATTGCATTGAAGGGGGCACAGCACAGTGTTTATTGCATTGAAGGGGGCACAGCACAGTGTTCATTGCATTGTGGGGGCACAGCACAGTGTTCATTGCATTGAAGGGGGCACAGCACAGTGTTTATTGCATTGAAGGGGGCACAGCACAGTGTTTATTGCATTGAAGGGGGCACAGCACAGTGTTGCATTGAAGGGGGCATGCACGCTGAACTCTGCATTGTTGGGGCACAGCACAGTGTTCATTGCATTGAAGGGGGCATAGCACAGTGTTTATTGCATTGAAGGGGGCACAGCACAGTGTTTATTGCATTGAAGGGGGCACAGCACATTGTTCATTGCATTGAAGGGGGCACAGCACAGTTGCATTGAAGGGGGCATGCACGCTGAACTCTGCATGGTGGGGGCACAGCACAGTGTTTATTGCATTGAAGGGGGCATAGCACAGTGTTTATTGCATTGAAGGGGGCACAGCACAGTGTTTATTGCATTGAAGGGGGCACAGCACATTGTTCATTGCATTGAAGGGGGCACAGCACAGTTGCATTGAAGGGGGCATGCATGCTGAACTCTGCATTGTGGGGGCACAGCACAGTGTTTATTGCATTGAAGGGGGCATAGCACAGTGTTTATTGCATTGAAGGGGGCATAGCACAATGTTCATTGCATTGAAGGGGGCACGCACGCTGAACTCTGCATTGAAGGGGGCATGTACACTGGTCTCTGCATTGAAAGGGGGCATATACCATCTCCTGTACCATGACCTGTGACATGCCTATACCATATCTGTGCCATGCCTATACCATCACCTGTGCCATGCCTGTACCATCACCTATGCCATGCCTATACCATCACCTGTGCCATGCCTGTACCATCACCTATGCCATGCCTATACCATCACCTGTGCCATGCCTGTACCATGACTTCAAAGTCACGCAATTTTTTACTGCGTTTTTTGACGCGAAGCAATACCTATTACATTTTTCTTTTTGCGCCCCCCCAAAAATTTTGAGCACCAGCCGCCACTGGGTTTGATACTGCTTTAAGCCTTGAAAGTTTATGCTAACAATTCCTATGTTTGTTGATTAATTACAAGCTCTCTGTCTGTAAAAAAACAGCGTTTCAACAGACTGCGTTATTACACTCGGTTAAGTAAAATGTGGACAGCATTGTACTGCAGGAAGTAGTATATTAATCTAAAAATGGCAAGTAGCCAAAGGAAGACAGACAAACCATTATAACCCTAAACGTGTAGGTTTTCCCTTTAGAGAAATTACAAAGAAAGCCAAGGTGTCAGTGCGTACAGTTTCCTACACCATCAAAGGGCACTTGGAAACTGGAGGAAACTCTGACAGGAAGAGGTCGGCAGGCTCAAAGGCACAACATAATCAGAAGACAAGTTTCTGAGAGTCAATGATTTATATGACAACTGGCTCACAGGACATCAGCGCGCAGCTTAACCACTTGCCGACCAGTCACGTTGACTGTACTGCGGCAAAGTGGCTCGTTCCCGTCCAGCGACGTAGACTCCTCCCCTTGTGGGCGGCGTGCGCGCGCCTCCGGAATGCTCGCTCCCGCTGTTTTCAGTCACAGCGGGAGTCGGGCCAGGGGAGGAGCGGCGGTGATCACCGCCGCTCTTCCCCGATCATCGGGGAATCGAGTCTGGAGATCCGCCCGCTTGTGTATACAAAGCGGGCGGATCTCCTAAGTGACAGGCAGGGTCAGATTGCAGGGTTCAGCGTAGCTGAACCTGCAATCTGTCCCTGTGTCACTCAGTCACCTCCCCCCACACATGTCAGTAAGCACCAGGCATACATTAACCCCTCCCTCTCCAATAAAATTAACCCCTTCCCTGCCAGTGTCATTTTTACAGTAACAGTGCATATGTATAGCACTGATTACTGTAGTAATGTCACTGGTACCCCAAAAGTGTCAAAAATGTCAGTCAAGGGTCCGATCTGTCCACCGCAATGTCGCAGTACCGCAAAAAAAAAACGCAGATCGCCGCCATTACTCGTTAAAAAAAAAACAACAAAAATGACAAAAATCTTTCCCTTAGTTAGTAAACGCAATAACTTTTGCGCAAACCAATCAAAATACGCTTATTGTAAATTTTTTTACCAAACATAGGTAGCAGAAAACAAATTGGCCAAAAATGTTAAAAAATTTAGATTTTTACATTTTTTTGGGGGGGAATTTCATATAAAAAAATGTGAAAAATATTGTTATTTTTTCAAAATTTACGCTATTTTTTTGTTTATAGCACAAAAAGTAAAAATCGCACAGGTGATCAAATTCCACCAAAAGAAAGCTCTGTTTGTGGAAAAAAAAAGGACGTAAATTTCGTTTGGGTACAGCATCGCACGACCGCGCAATTTTCAGTTAAAGTTGCACAGTGCCGAATCGCAAAAAGTGACATGGAGGTAAGACAGCAAAATGCTCCAGTGGTAAAGTGGTTAACACTGATTGAAGTATTCAAGTCTCCGTTTCAACTTTGAAGAGAAGACTTTGACCTGCAGATGTTACAGGTCGAGTGGCAGTAAGAAAGCCATTGTTAAGATGGCAAAATAGGAAAAGAGAGGTTCGCCTGGGCCATGAAGCACCACCAGTGGTCTACTGAAAACTGGAGAAAGGTCTTATGGACCGATGAATCAGCATTTGAGATCTTTAGTTTAACAGGCAGGGTTTTTGTACGCCATCCAGTAAGTAAAAGGATGATTCCTCGGTGTGTAACACCAACTGTCGAACATGGAGGAGGAAGCCTGATAGTCTGGGGCTCTTTTGCTTGATCTAGAGTCAGTGGCCTGCACAGAGTGAACAAAAACTACTACCACAGCATTTTGCAGCACTATGCAATACCCTCTGAAATACACCTAGTTGTTCAGCAGCGTATCCTACAGCAAGATAATCAGTGGTGGGATTCAAAAATTTTAGTAACCAGTTCCGACTTTCCCAGCAGAATGACCAGCGTGCCCCCTTTCAATGCACAGTGACCAGCGTTCCCCCTTTCAATGCACAGTGACCAGCGTGCCCCCTTTCAATGCACAGTGACCAGCGTTCCCCCTTTCAATGCAGAGAGACCAGCGTGCCCCCTTTCAATGCACAGTGACCAGTGTACATGCCCCCTTTAATGCACAGTGACCAGCGTGCCCCCCTTTTAATGTAGAGAGACCAGCGTGCCCCCTTTCAATGCACAGTGACCAGCGTGCCCCCCTTTCAATGCAGAGAGACCAGCGTGCCCCCTTTCAATGCACAGTGACCAGCATGCCCCCTTTCAATGCACAGTGACCAGCGCTGCGTGCCCCCCTTTCAATGCACAGTGACCAGCGCTGCGTGCCCCCCTTTCAATGCACAGTGACCAGCGTGCCCCCCTTTCAATGCAGAGAGACCAGCGTGCCCCCCTTTCAATGCACAGTGACCACAGCATTGCCCCCAATCATTGCAGAATGCCAGCCACAGCATTGCCCCCAATGATTGCAGAGTGCCAGCCACAACATTGCCCCCAATTGCAGAGTGCCAGCCACAACATTGCCCCCAATTGCAGAGTGCCAGCCACAACATTGCCCCCAATTGCATAGTGCCATCCACAACATTGCCCCCAATTGCAGAGTGCCAGCCACAACATTGCCCCCAATTGCAGAGCGCCAGCCACAACATTGCCCCCAATTGCAGAGTGCCAGCCACAACATTGCCCCCAATTGCAGAGTGCCAGCCACAACATTGCCCCCAATTGCATAGTGCCAGCCACAGCATTGCCCCCAATTGCAGAGTGCCAGCCACAACATTGCCCCCAATTGCAGAGCGCCAGCCACAACATTGCCCCCAATTGCAGAGCGCCAGCCACAACATTGCCCCCAATTGCAGAGTGCCAGCGATCCCCCCCCCCGCGAGACCCATGCACTTACCTCACGGACGGTCTCGCAGTCTGCTCCCCGCGTCTCCGAGTCCTCCCGCGGAGCCTCCTTCTCGTCCAACGGCACAGTGTTTGCCTTTCGGCCAATCAGGAAGCGGGAGGACCCGCTCCCTGATTGGCCAGGAGGAGGATCATGTGACAATAGCGAATTCTCATTCGCTATTGTCACAGAATGGGCGGGCCGTGGCGCCACATCTGCCCGAGCGCGGGACATTCAATTGTCCTGCGCGTCCTCAGACGCGCAGAGGGATTCAGCCGGTTCTGCGAACTTGCAGAAAGTTAGCAACCGGTTCTATGGAACCGGTGCGAACCGGCTGAATCCCACCACTGAAGATAATGACCAAAAACATACCTCCAGGCTGTGTCATAACTACCTTAGAAGAAAAGAACAAGATGGCAGGCTTCAAGTCATGGAATGGCCAGCAAAGTCTCCAGATTTAAACTCCACCGAGCTGGTTTGAGATGAAGTGCAATATATTTGTGGGAACCTCTGCAACAGTGTTGGGAAGAACTTTTCAAAAAATATTTGATTTTCATTGTAGAACGAATGCTATGAGTGTAATCAGCCGTTATATCTGCAAAAGGTGGCTTCTTTGATAAGTAAAAATTGTAGATTGCATTTTGTTAAAGACAACGATTCCATAGTTTTTTTTAATGTCCAATTTGTTTTTTTTTTTTATCCAGTGCTATACTTTCAGAACACATTGAGACATTAAACTGCATATATTTCAATAAAAACAGGAAAAATGGGGGTGTTTTTGACTGGTAGTATATATATATATATATATATATAGATATACTGTATATCTATATATAAATATGTGTCCATATCTATCTATCTATCTATCTATCTATCTATCTATCTATCTATCTATCTATCTATCTATCTATCTATCTATCTATCTATCTATCTATCTATCTATCTATCTATCTATCTATCTATCTATCTATCTATCTATCTCTATATATATATACTATATTGTCAAAAGTTTTGGGATGCCTGCCTTTACATGAACTTCAATGGCTTTCCAGTCTTAGTCCGTAGGCTTCAATATTGAGCTGGCCCACCCTTTTATAGCTATAACAGCTTCAACTCTTCTGGGAAGGCTGTCCACAGGGTTTAGGAGTGTGTCTATGGGAATGTTTTACCACTCTTCCAGAAGCGCATTTGTGAGGTCAGGCACTGATATTGGACGAGAAGGCCTGGCTCGCAGTCTCCGCTCTAATTCATCCCAAAGGTGTTCTGTTGGGTTGGGGTCAGGACTCTGTACAGGCCAGTCAAGTTGCTCCACCCCAAACTTGCTCATCTATAACTTTATTGTCCTTGCTTTGTGCACTGATCCAAATCATTTGGTGGAGTGTGATTATGGTGTGGGTTGTTTTTCAGGGGTTGGGCTTGGCCTCTTAGTTCCAGTAAAGGGAACTCTTAAGGTGTCAGCATACCTAGAGATTTTGGACAATGTCATGCTACTAACTTTGTGGGAACAGTTTGGGAATGGCCCCTTCCTTTTCCAACCTGACTGTGGATGAGTGAGTTTGGGGTGGTGGAACCTGACTGGCCTGCACAGAGTCCTGACCTCAACCCGACTGAACACCTTTGGGATGAATTAGAGTGGAGACTGCAAGCCAGGCCTTCTAATCCAACATCAGTGCCGGACCTCACCAATGCGCTTCTGGAAGAAGGGCCAAACATTGCCACAGACACACTCCTAAACCTTGTGGACAGCCTTCCCAGAAGAGTTGAAGCTTTTATAGCTGCAAAAGGTGGGCCAACTCAATATTAAACCCTACGGACTAAGACATTACATTTCATGTGCTGTATATATATATATATATATATATATATACTGTAGATCAATCAATCTATCTTGTATTTATCTAGCTATACATTGGGTGAGTTTTTATTTTATTTAATTAGAGTACTCTGACTAAGATCTTTGGTTATTACAATTTTTTTTACATTTTTCTTATTATTACTGAGTTTGCTGTTCTACTCATCAGTTCCTCCTAGAGGGTGAGGTTAATATTATTATTTTAATTGTTTTTAATTGCAGGTTAAGATTTTGAGGTGCAAACAAAGATATTTTTGTAAAAAATAGATTTTTGAATGTGTGTCTATTACTTATTGTGTGACACCTAAAGCTTTTCATATATTGATACTTCTAATTCCGATAACAAATGTTGTTTTTTTACTACGTCCGCTAGCAATAATGTCCGTAATGCCTGAGTAAATGTATTTAATAATGTATCGTTGATTGTTGTAATGTATTTATTAATGTATTTATGAATGTCCTCAATTTTGCTATGTACTCAATTTTATGATAATTGTAAGCCATTCACTATTTTATGATGATTTTATACCTATTTATATTTATCCTTATGTTTTATGCAATGTAGTTTTATTTATTGATAATGAGATCCAAAGTGTCAGCGGGTTTACAGCGTCTTGACGCTTCTCCTGTTTTTATATGTACAATAGTTTTATCTTTGTATATGTATATTAACTGCAGCAGGATTTATTCCGCTTTTAACCTATCTTAGTAGTTGTATACACACCATTATGATTTGTTTAGTGGCATAATATTTGCCCCCTTTTTTTATTAGAGGTTTTGCCTCTTTAATAATCACTGTCTCTTTAATTTCCCATTTTAGCTGCAGCCGTATCCCTAACACTTCCGGGTTCCGGCGTCTCTGTAGCTATGGGAACCTGTTCAGTGATCAGCCAATCAGTGGATACTGGTGGCTATGTAGTTTGGTGACGTTCGGCCAATCCCCATTACCGCTGAGGAAGCCTCCACCCAAGGAGGCGATACGCGTGCGGGGGAAGGAGGATGCGTCTGACGTCACCCGCTGATACTGAGGATCCCGGCGAGGACCGAGCTGGTCTCGTTGCTCCCGCTGGAGCCATTTACTGCTACAACGCTGATACCTTGCATCTTAAGAGTAAGAGGCTATATGATTTAATAAAGTCTATCAGGTTTACACTATTGGGCTATTTTGTCTCTCATGCTTCCTATCACATATGGAGGAGATCTAGCCCGGAAGTGTCTCAGGCTTATGAGTTTTGGTCCTAGAGGTTTGCCTTCTATCCGAGGAATGTGATTATCCTGTTGCCTGTATATATTGATCTGAGGTGAGAGGCCACTTTGGAAGGTAGAGGGCTGTGTGAAGTATCTCTTACTATCTGCACTTGGCTCCATGTGATCTGCTACATCAGGATTCCATTGCACATCTGAGGGCTGTCTGTTTGGACCTTTACCTGATCTTTATGAACTTTCTTATGGACCATTTTATGTATTTTATATGAGAGTTTTTTATTTTAGCGCTACACTGTTTTTCCATTCATGTAAATAGAACCAGTCATACCAAAATGCCTATTTCTGTTTGTTATCTGTTCAGTATTATGACACCATTTAAGTTTCAGTTCAGTAATTTCGAACTTTGCTGACATTAAATCTATTGAATTTATTGCATATATTATGTATAATAGCCCATACAAGTTTGAAGTGGTACTAAAGGCAAAATATAAAAAATTAGCCTGTCCATACATGGATCAAAATTCGTCTAGGTTTGATCCATGTATGGCTGTCCTGTCTTTTCTTATCTGTTGATCCTGCTGTTATTTTTCAACCTCCTTTATTAGAGCAAGCTGTGCAGGAAAAGTGGAAGTTAGAGGGTTGAGACAAACCATTTAACATTGACAGGAGTGCTAAAAATGGTTAGCTTTTATTAATTTATGTAAAATCATTATCTCAAAGAGAAAACAAATGCAACTGCTTAACCACTTGCCGACCAGGCCATAGCTGAATGATGGCTACAGCGTCTTTGGCTAGTTCTGGAAGGACGTTCAGGGATGTCCTCCAGAACTCACGCTTCCGGTGTGCCCCCTGTGGCACGCACGCAGAAGTGTACCTGCTCATCGGGTTCACAGAACCCAGCGCATCACGGGTCACGGTAAAGGGCCAATGACAGCGACCCTTTACCACGTGATCACTCTGTCCAATGATGGAGCGGTCACATTGGAAACAATCAGGCTCATGCAGAGGTTGAGCTCTCTCCTCACACAGATACAGCGTATCGAGAGAGGAGAGAGATTGCATGCAGCACAGTAAGTTTCATTGTGTTTTACTGTGCTTTGCAGTGCACAACAGTGCCCAGCAGTGCCACATCAGTGCCACTAAAGTGCTCATCTGTGCCATCAGTGCCACTACAGTGCCCATCAGTGCCACTACAGTGCTCATCTGTGCCATCAGTGTCACATCAGTGCCACTATAGTGCTCATCTGTGCCATCAGTGTCACATTGGTGCCCACCAGGGCCACCTGTGCCACTACAGTACCCATCAGTGCCACATTAGTGCTCATCTGTGCCATCAGTGCCACATCAGTGTCACATGAGTGCTCCTACAGTGCCTATCAGTGCCACCAGTGCCACATCAGTGCCATTAGTGCCCCATCAGTGCCATTAGTGCCACATCAGTGCTCATCTGTACCCTACAGTGCCACCTGTGCCACTACCGTGCCACACCATAGCCACTACAGTGCTCACCTGCACCACTACAGTGCTCATCAGTGCCACTACAGTGCAATCAGTGCTCATCTGCACCACCACAGTGCTCTACAGTGCCATCAGTGCCACTACAGTGCTTATCAGTGCCACATCAGTGTCACTACAGTGCCCATTAGTGCCACAAATTAGTGCCAATACAATGCCCATCTGTGCCGCTACAGTGCCCAATAGTGCACATCAGTGCCACCCTATCAGTGGATCCTCATCAGCGCCCATCAGTGCCACCCTATCAGTGCACATTAGTGCAAGCTAATAAGTGCAGCCTCAGTGCAGTGCATTAGTGCACATCAGTTCAACCTCATCACTGCACATAAGTGCACCCTCATCAGCACCCATCAGTGCACCCACATCAGAACCCAGCAGTGCAGCCTCGTCAGCACTCAGCAGTGCAGCCTCATTAGACCAGCCTCATCAGCACCCATCAGTGCAGCTACATCTGTCCAAGTTCCCCTATCGCAGCAGTTTGTCACCACAGCCTACAGTCACCAGTATGGGCAAAACATTTTTTCCAGTGTTGAGGCATACTAGCTTCTTAGCTTGACCGAAGAGAGCAGTGGGGAGCTCTCTGAGTCTGAATCCGACTCTGAGTTGGAATTTGAACCCCATTTGAGGCAGTGGGCCTGGTACAGAATCAGAGGAAGAAGAAAGTGTGCCCATGAATAAAGGCAATCTGGTGAGGAGCAGGCTACCACAGATGGAATCATCATCATCAATCAATCAGCAGCTCACTATCATTCACCATTAGGTAAGTGGCATCCATTAGTAACACAGTGGCATCCATGAGAAATGGAGTACCACTGCAAGAAAGGCCAAGCACTAGTGGGGTGTCATTACAGCACCAAAGGGTTAGAACCCATGCCAGCCTTCCCTATGCCCTTGAAAACCTTCTGTGGCTTCCCCCTAATTCAGGCGCAGCAAACATCCCCCTATTACCACCCAGCCAAGTGTCCAGGTGAACATAGAAAATTTTGCCCCTTTTGATTTTTTAAATTACATTTTTACCCAAGACCTATTATTTTCTATTGTGGTCCAGTGCAACCTCTATGCACAACAGTTCATCACAAGCAACCAAGGTTCAAGTTCCGCCCGTCCCTATGAGTTGAGAGAACTAACAGTGGAGGAATTTAAAACATTTTTTAGGACTCACTCTCAATATGGGACTCACAAAAAAAAAAAAAAAAAGAATTATACTCTTACTGGTCCACAAACCCTATCCACCACATGCCAATCTTCTCATCCATTATGCCAAGATCAATATACCTAATGATTATGCAGTTTCTACATTGCAATGACAACACCCAGTGCCCTCCCCAAAAATTACCTAGCATACGACAAATTATTTAAAATTCGGCCACTTCTAAATTTTTTTCTCTGAGAAATTCCCCCAGTTATTTACTCTCGACCAACATTTCTCCGTGGATGAGTCACTTGTCCATTTCACAGGGTGGCTGGGCTTCAAGCAGTTTATCCCCTGCAAAAGGGCCAGATATTGGGGTTAAACTCTACAAATTATGTGACAGAGCCACAGGTTACAGCTTAGAGAAGCTGCGGTTCTATGCTTTTATGCTTGTTTACTATTTTGAAAATTGTGAGTACCATTTCATTTATTTAATAAAGCGATTATCCAGCAATACTTCACTATGCGAGGCTCTTTTTCCACATATGTTCCGGATCCCCCCTCTTTTCCCCTTTGATCCAACACTGATGCCCCTTGGAGTCATATTGAAAGTATCCTATCTGGAAAGTGTCCCTGACTTAGATATCCCAAATAGATGGTCTAATTGAAAGGAGGTCCTTTCTTCCATAAGGGTATACACCCCAGGAGGGTACAACGCTTTATACCCCAGGAGGGTAAAACGCTTTATAGGGGTACGGAGTTCTGGTGAGTGCGGGCTATACCAAGAGGGGAGCACTTTGTATTCCTCACCTGCACCCCTGGAAACGGACCACCCCGAAACCGATCCAGTGTTTGGGAAACAGCACTCATAGCACCGAATGGACTTTTACCCATCATATAAAACATCACTCCAGTCACCACTAATTATATGTTTTTACACCGGGTCCATATAGCACCAGTCACTTTATGTATTATCAACTATTTGAAATTGTCTATATTGAAGATCACTTGGCACCTTACTTATTGGTCTTTGTCAATTTTTACAACTATATTTATTATAATTTCAGTCACTATATTTATTCTTTAGGACCTCTATCTGCTTTAGTCACTTTGTTTATTGCACTTGTTCGCCAATATACTATCTTGGAGTTCCCCTTGCACCTTATACTTATTCCCTTGCACCTTGCACCCTATTTGTGGTCATATTTATCCATGTACCATTTTATACATTGAATTGCACAATATTTATTCTTTAGGACCCCCATCTGCGTTAGTCACTTTGGTTATTGGCACCTGCTTGCCAATATACTAATTTGATGTTCACTTTGCACCTTATATTTATTCCTTTGCACTTTGCACTTTTTTGTGGTTATATTTATTGATGTACAATTGTATACCTTGAATTGCACAATATTATCATAATTTTAAGTACTTTTTCCGTTATTATCTATGATTGCATTCTACTACATTCTCATAGATTTATTCTAAGACACTTACCTTATTTCATTTCATTTAGTCGACTGTGAAGGGCACTGCCAGAATGCACTAGGCAAATAAGAGGGGAAGGATTCTACTGGCAACAATATCAACAGTTACTGGGGAAAATATTATCTTTGAAACATAAAAATGTGGACTAACATCTATTTCCAAAACCCTATCTAGCCACTGATCAGTGGAATATTAACTGCAAAGTCTGCTGATGGTACAGCCTTTTACCTTGGCATGGGAATGTGCGGAGAGATACTCACAAAGTACATTAAAGCAATAGATGATGAATGGATGAAAAGGCCAAGCTTGAAATATAGCTTTACTACCAACAGCCGGTTCCTGTGGTAATAAATAGGTTCAGTACACACAAGTGTGGCCAAAAGTCTCTCACCACTCAGATGCCCATCGGATGCCCATAGTCTTTACTGCATCAGCAGAATGGATGGATATAGATGCAAATAATGAAGAGTGATATCCCAGGGTGAGCTATACAATGCTGACTGCAGACAGGCTGCTTCATTTCTAGACACCTCACATATCTTCCGAAAACCAGGGGCGAGGTAGTCCCCATTTTTCGGAATCCCCTTTTTAAGCCTGTGTCTATTTCTGCTCATGCATCTTACAAAGACCAGGCAATATTTAGCACAGCACTCTTAGGCTTTTCTCCTAAGCCTGCAGCTATTTCTTTTGTGTCCACATGTGACCTATTTCTCTATCGCCAGCAGCCTTGTTTACCTCCACCCCCCTCCCTCCTCCTTCCTGGGTTCTTTCTCTTTCCCCTTCCTGTCCTGTAGATGGGGCTCATCACCAGCGGGAAAAGAGTGACTAACTACAGCATTACTCCCACTGCTTAGGGACGTTTTTTAGCCAGGGCTACATTTCTGCTATTCCCAAGATTCTTTTTTTTTCAAAAAGTTTTATTGAGTTATAAACAATGTGGAAGATTTTTTAGAATATTTGTCAACTTGTAGCTATTAGCTTGTTCATTCTGTTTGAAAGATTTCTTAGGCAGGTTGCCAGTCCGTGGACTACAGCCATTCTTGTTGGATGCCAATACATTTTTTGTTCTGCTTGGTGATATAATCCCGCCAACATTTTCTTGTTGTGTCTCAGATTAATTTTTTTGGGATACTCAAACCTGTTTCATTAGGAACACTTTAATTTAAAGGAATCAATTGTTCTCCATTCAAATGCCATTTTTTTGTCGGTAGAGTATATTTTTTAGACATGTTATTACTGCTAACATTCCAACACACAGATATATGTAATGTGTGGCCCTCTGATAGTATAGTGCCTTTTTCAACCAGGATGCCCAGGCATCTAAAGCCCCGTACACACGCGTCAAAAATTGGCAGGGAATTTTCGTCCGACGACTGATCTACCGATTTTCGGCTTGTTAGTATGATGCTTCCGACAACCTACTTTTCGGTCTTTTCGGCCGAAAAAAATCTGGTGTGCAGACTATAAAATTTTTGTTGGCCGTCAACACAACGGCTGATTTTTGTGCAGTCAGTACAGATTTCGACAGGGAAAAATCTGATGAGCAAGTCTGGGCATGCTCAGTGAAGAAAGAACACAAAGAAAGCAAACCAACACATGACATCACTTCTGAAGTAGAATTTTGTTGGGCGAGAAAATTCGTGTGCAGTCTAGGCACATTCCAACCAACAAAACACCACTCTGGACAAAAGACGGACGATCGGTCGGCCGATAATCATTGCGTGTGTACGGGGCTTTAGGGTGGCCTTCAGGTTTTCTCAGGGGTGCCTTGGCAAAACTCCTAAAAAATTCCCAAAAATTGTGTACAAGCCAGCGACTGGATCAAGCCTACTTTTCATTGTGCACCATTAAAACCTTTTAGCTTCCGGAATCCTCTGATTGGAAGAGAGAAACATTGCTATACTAGTTAGTACCAGTGTGCAAAGGTGTACTGTATTTGGAAGAATAAATTACCTCTAACGTTGGGTGCTCTATGTACGTTGATATTGCTGCATAATGTCTTCCAGTGTAATTATAATACACTAAAAAGCAAATTCCTGTATATTTATTTTATCTGCACATTATTAGTTATCCAAAGTAATCACAGATTTATTTAGTGGAGATTCTCAGCTCAATTGTCTACATTAGAGGCATATTTGAAAGGCAAACAAGAAGAAAAAATCGGAGTTGGGACAAAGAGTCGTCACTATGAAACAAGAAGTTCCTGAACAAAGACCTTAATGGCAGGATCACAATATATTATTTTAAAGTCAAAATTTCAACAACATTTTTTTTAAATATCGGCACAAGGGTTGGTACTTACATGGGTTGATCATTGTGCTGGTGACAGCTGTTGTAGATGAAATCCTCTGCCCTCTGCTCTCTCTCATACCCATCCATAGGGTGTGGATTGTTTTTGACCATTATTTCTGTTTTTTTTTGTGTTTGAGGCCATCTTATTTGTTCTGGACAGGGCTTTTTTCTCAGAGAACAGGTGCAAGTACTCCCCCCTCTCCCGAATCCCCCATTGTTCCTGACCCCAATCCCCCTACAACCACTGCTTCTTGTCTCTTTCCCCTACCCTCACTTCAATTGCTCCCTCAGTAACAATAGATCCCCCAACATCAATAGACCCCCTCAGCAACAATAGACCATCTTTAGCAACAATAGACCCCCAGAAACAATAGATCCCCCAGCAACAATTAACCCCAGCACCATGAAATCCCCCACAAGCAACAATAGACCCCCCACCAGAAACAATATACCACCATAAGCAACAGCAGATCCCCAACCAGCAACAACAGACCTCACTAAAAACAGTAGATCCCCCCCAGCAATGTAGACCCCCTTCAGCAACAATAGCTCCATACCAGCAACAATAGATCCCCCAGCAGCTAGCAACAATAGATCCTCTACAACAGTAAATCAATGGACTCCTCTAGTAACAATGGACCCCCAGCAATGAGAAACCCCCAGCCACACTACACCCCCTCAGTGATAATAGATCCCTAGAAGCCAGCATCAATAGAGCCTCAAGCATGCCAAAACACCCTTTGCCTGTATATACATTCATTGCTGAAACTGTATACCACTGTATTCCCATTAAAATAAAGCCCCGGCTATGGATATATTCTGATGAATAAGCGCTGCAGTATCAGCTCTATTCCTAACCATTTTAAGTCCAGTGGGATAACTCCGTTATGATGTGTCTCTGTACTTGGTTTGACTGTATGAAAAATGTTTTTAGTATAGACAGAATTGTCTTCTGTTATCACAAAATGATAGGCAGCTTACATAAACAATTTTCACCAATTTCAGCTCTTTAAATCTATTACATATTATTTCCATATTTCCTATTGTGTTCTATTTTAATAAAATGAAGCATTTTTATTTTACTGAATTATTTTGTCAGGAAAATGAAAACGTGGTGGGAAATGGATTTTACAATACGTTTTTTTTTTTTTTTTCTCTGACCACTTTAACTGTCAGTCGATTAGGAAACGTATGGCTTTCACTCTTGGGCAACCACAATGACTGTGACGCCTCAATCCCAAATCTCAGGTGCAAGCGCATATTTCTTTATGATTTAGATCTATTGTGGTATTGGTGAAGATTTTAAAGAAGCACCAACATAGCTATTTAATATATAAAATGCAGAATAATGAAGAGTCCTGGAAGGAATGATTACCTTCTTTAAAAATGGTAAGAGGTAGAGCTTCCTAATGCCTGCCAAGCTACTGCAATACTTTGCTTTGGTAGACATCTCCAACCAATGAAATGATCCATATCATTGTCTTACATTAGTCTGAGTCACTTGGGACAAACGCTTTCACCCTCCATTTCTCACCATATGTGCTACTTCTATGCTCTAGTCAGGTGCAGTTGATTGTAGACATTTAATTGTTTTACAGCTCTGGAGAATGCTAGCCTGAAGAGGTGCTGACTGTGCAAAACCGCCATTCCCATTAGTGCACTAAAGTCCTGGTTCTGTTTCTCCATCATACAGTTCCTGTTCAATCTCGTTCTCTCTTGGAAATGTATTTTACTAAGTGAGACATAATATTGCAGTGCTAAGCTTTATAATCCGCCCCATTTCTTCTTTATGAGATTAAATCCTGACATCTCATTTCCATGCAGTCGGGAGCTTTTCCTCCACTATGTACTTTACATAAATTAATTCTCCCTTTGAATAAATAAATGCAGAGATTGGGGGCACATTTAGTCCCATTCCACTACAGGGGAATTTGGATCCTTTATATCAGATCAAGTAAGCCACCTAAATTTATCTGTCTCCAGCCAGCATCAAACAGTAGAGACTTACAGTGCAGTCAATATTTCATCCAGATTTTGCACTGTATCTTTTACTGTTAGAGGGAACTTTGCTTTTAATGGTTGCCTGATATGTTAAAAAGAACATTTCATTTCTGCTGCTTTTCTCTTGGAAGTCAACAAAGTCAGCAAAGATTAATTCATTTTTTTTTTTTTTTAACGTTTAATGCCTAAGTTCTATTTAATTTTTTCATTTTATTTTATTCTTTTTAACAATGTCGGAATTTGGCATTAAAAACTAGAAAAGCAAAATGATCTGCAATGTAAGTATGCTTACCTTTAAGGCCAACCCCTTTTAGCCAACACGGGTTTTTGCTAGTTTGCAGGGCAAACTGCAAACAAACAAACAAACAAGGAGGAGCAAACGCCTAGTGCATTACCTTTTGACACCTTTAAAAAATGTTATTGAAAAGCCAAAAACATACTCCCAAAACATGAAGGATAAAATCACATATCAGCTCCTATGTGGAGGAGGACATGTCCCTGTGCTTGGACTCCTATGTGGAGGAGGACACGTCCCTGTGCTTGGACTCCTATGTGGAGGAGGACACGTCCCTGTGCTTGGACTCCAATGTGGAGGAGGACACGTCCCTGTGCTTGGACTCCTACGTGGAGGAGGACACGTCCCTGTGCTTGGACTCCTATGTGGAGGAGGACACGTCCCTGTGCTCGGACTCCTATGTGGAGGAGGACACGTCCCTGTGCTTGGACTCCTATGTAGAGGAGGACATGTCCCTGTGCTTGGACTCTTATGTAGAGCAGGACACGTCCCTGTGCTTACACTCCTATGTGGAGGAGGACACGTCCCTGTGCTTGGACTCCTATGTAGAGGAGGACACGTCCCTGTGCTTGGACTCCTATGTGGAGTAGGATACGTCCCTGTGCTTGGACTCCTATGTAGAGGAGGACACGTCCCTGTTCTTGGACTCCTATGTAAAGGACACGTCCCTGTGGTTGGACTCCTATGTGGAGGAGAACACATCCCTGTGCTTGGACTCCTATGTGGAGTAGGACACATCCCTGTGCTTGGATTCCTATGTAGAGCAGAACACGTCCCTGTGCTTGGACTCCTATGTGGAGGAGGACACGTCCCTGTGCTTGGACTCCTATGTAGAGGAGGACACGTCCCTGTGCTTGGACTCCTATTTAGAGGAGGACACGTCCCTGTGCTTGGACTCCTATGTGGAGGAGAACACATCTCTGTGCTTGGACTCCTATGTGGAGTAGGATACGTCCCTGTGCTTGGACTCCTATGTAGAGGAGGACACATCCCTGTTCTTGGACTCCTATGTAAAAGAGGACACGTCCCTGTGTTTGGACTCCTATGTGGAGGAGAACACGTCCCTGTGCTTGGACTCCTATGTGGAGTAGGACACGTCCCTGTGCTTGGATTCCTATGTAGAGGAGGACACGTCCCTGTGCTTGGACTACTATGTAGAGGAGGACACGTCCCTGTGCTTGGACTCCTGTGTGGAGGAAGACACGTCCCTGTGCTTGCACTGCTAACACATTTCAGGAGACAAGCTCTCCTTCCTCAGACATAGGAATCCACATTGGAGTTCAAGCACAGGGACGTGTCCTCCTCCACAAAGGAGTCGATATATGATATGCAATTTTATTCTTCATGTTTTGTGAGTATGTTTTTGGCTTTTCGATACAATTTTTCAAAGGTGTCAAAAGGTAATGCATTAGGTGTTTGCGCCTCCTTTTATTGTTTGTTTGCAGTATTCTGGAGTTTCCCCACTTGAGGAGAGCATCACGTCTATGGTTCCTAACTAAGTGAGCACTTGGGTTATATAGTAGTTTGCAGGAGACTCTGGAGTCATTACAATCTGGTGCAATGTTAAATATCTAAAGCCCAGTTAAAGTAACATAAATCGATATTCAGTTAGACAGGTGGTACTAACAACCACCATATTTTTTATGATCATTCTTCCACGTTCTTGTTACAGAAGTTGTGCAGTGTGTCTAAATATGATCATATGACCAAATACAACCACACTGTCACTGCATTCTAACTGACCTGATCAGACACAGCCCCTTGCTCCACATTACAAGTGAGCATTAAGGACACCAGTGATAAGGTGAGTGTCACTCATCTTTGCAGTGCCTGTTCTTGACCTCATTATTTTTGGCTTTTTTATCACAAAAAAAAAAAGAAAAAAAGCAGACGGTGGAAAAAAGCAAAATTGAAATCTTACGGCAACAGAACACAAATAATTACCAAATACATACCAAAGGAAATAAACACAAAGAACACCAAATAAATAAACTAAACTTCTATAAATACAACCCCTTTAAAAACATACCTTCTAAATCAAAGGTCCCCAACCCCTGGGCCGCAGACCACTGCGGGTCCGTGGCTTGTTGGGGGTGGGGCCACATGGCGAAGGGTGGGTGGTGGGTGAGGCTTGATCTGCATTGATGGGCACTTGCGTAGCGGGCTGTGCTCAGCCTCTTGTCTAATCGGAGGCGGCCCTGCTGCAGGCTGCACATGCGGGGATCTGGATCATTGTGTGGGTGTAGTGCACTGCCACCCTCCCACCACCAGAGGGGCGTCTGCTTCCCTTTTCCCTGCAGAGTGGTCATGTCTCTCAGTATATATATATATATATATATATATATATATATATATATATATATATATATATATAAATATATATAAATAATCTATTTTTGTATCTGTACGCTGATAACATGACCCCTATTTAATATTAATAATAATATTTGTTATAATAATAATCAGTCAAACAGATACAAATAAAGATAGAAAAAGTAATAATAATAATACATTTATTTCATAATATTAATCTTTTTTTTATAATAATACTATTTTTAACCATAATAATAATAGATTGAGCTCATGTGGTCAGTCAATCTATTATTATTATGGAACACATATTATTATTAAATATTAAATATTATTTATATAGAAAAAATATATTATTATTGTGAAAAATTTTATTATTATTATTATTGAAATATTTGTAGCTGTTTGGCTGATTACATGAGCTCAATTTAATATTATTAATAATATTAAATAGGGCTCCTGTAATCAGTCTAACAGATACAAATAAATATTAAAAAAAATATATATTTTTTTATATTTTTTTCAACAATAACAATACTATTTTAATACTACTAATAATAATAAATAAACATGCAGATAAAGATGTGAGTGGCAGGCTTCAAACCTTCAACAACATAACATCCCACATCACCAATCCCCCCCCCACCCCGGGACCACAGATCAATTGTATTCCGTGAGGCCAGTCCTGGGTGCGGGGAGCCGCTGCTCTAAATGACCGAAAAAAGAAAAGATTACCTTTATTCCAACAAATTTTGCTGGAACAGCTTCTGACAGTTTATGTTTTGGCAAAATTTTGCCAATGGTGACATTGGTAATTTAGTTGTGACATCATCTTAGCTGAATTTACTCTGCTTATCTCTACTAACTAGTTGTTTAGTATCGCAAACTAAGCGCACAATTCTTCTGCTCTTTCAGCCCAGCTCTCTACAGAGGTTTTTTTTTTTTTTAAGCACAGATAATTCTAAAAAATGCAGAAATATTTATAAAATGTGACTTATTTAAAGAATTCTCTTGATCATCTGGATTTCCTAAGGGAGAATTTTTTCAGAAATAAATTACAGTAGGAAGGCCAGGTTCTCCTCTGCTTTCACCCTTGGCTGCTTCAGCTTCAGGTTATCATCCATGTTTACAACATCAAAGAGTGTAACCAAGTATAAAAAAGCAAACAGGGCACTTTAAAGGGTCCCAAGCTTAAATGCAATGTCTCAATGCTGATCCACTTGAGGATTTTTCAGAACATAAAACTATATTTTTGACATTATTTAGAGTGCCAAATTAAAAGGTTTTATCTTGCATTGGTGTGAGATACAAATAATGCTATGAAATAAAGTTGGCCTGTAGCTTTGTATAGAAGTAACCTTATTAATGCAGGTATTATTTGACTGCATTTAATGTTGTTTTACATTGATTTTAAACTGATGAAGCTGTAAAATAAAATTATTATAAGTCTTGAGTTATTTGCTTACAGTAATTTATATGTTTTTTCTGTTCTTTTTCTGTGTGTGTATTTTTAAACCTCTTATCTCATAAGTTTTTTAACCATTTGTGGTCAGACCAATTTTTTCGGTTAAATTAAATTCAAAGCCAAAACTTTTTTTTTAAAAAAAAGTTTTGGACAGTTGGTAGAGCCTTAAGTATATTATCATTGATGGCTTTGTCTGATTGGGGAGATTTCCTTTTACTTCTTACCTTGGAAACACAATAATGAAGTGGGAATACATCTTTCTAAGTTGAGAGGAGATTTCTAAAGAGTGTCCCGAAAGAAAATTCCCCCAGAATTCTTATTGTTCCAGAAGTGACAATGATAAGATACATAGAAAGAGTAAATTGTCCCATTGTGATCACAGACAGCAATTATTCTGCCGGCCTGTAAAGAACTAAATACAAGTTTTGGCTTTAGATACACTTTACAGTTTTGCTATGATCAGACTATGGACTTTCAAACATCTAACTATTCTTATACAGAAGTAAATAGAGTTTGCCCTTACTGCTCTTTGTAGCACATCCACTGTGCATTAATTCAACATCAGTTCCCAACAGAAGCTTCTTACTTTTGCTTCACTTTTTCTGGATAGCTTAGCTTCCCCTTTCCAGCAGTAAGTTGACAGTTTTCCAGTTTTTTAATTTCTTGTGTAAATACAGTGCAGTCACAGAGAGAGTGGGAAGAGCAGAACACTGAGATTTACTTGACTGCTTTTGTTGTGAACATTGAGAAAGCATTGCTCCACAATACCTATAACTAAAGAAGTCAGTGGGGGCTATTGTTAAATATTAATGCTTTTAAATATCTAACTGTCTATAGCTAGCCCATAGTTCTACAAATGTGATCTTAATGTATTTCCTACCTTATTTATTTCCCATATTTACTGTATATAGCTGTGGAAAATTAAGCAGCCTTTAAAGAGTACATTCATTTCACTATTAAATAGTTTCCCTACCTTAATTTTCTGCACATATTTATACAGTTCTATTATGACTTTCATTTTTTTTTCAATCTTTTTTTGTTACGTTTTGTTGAGCCATATAGTACCAAAAAAATTAAACCAAAGAACAAAATACAAAAAGAAGGAATGGATTCCATCTCTTAGCGCCGCCAGACAGTTACAGAAAGGAAAGCAGTAGGTGTTGCCACAATGTTACAGCATTAGACCAGCTTTTAAAGATCTACTACAAAGCAAATAGAAAAGCCAGCAGTCTCCAAGAAATATTACATATACAGTATCGTAAGGAGAACAATCCATAAAGAAATCAAAGCCTTGTATTGGAGTTAGTACGTGAACAGACTTTTTTGAACTGAAATAATACCCTACTTACATACATTCATACATATTTTTTCATGTTAACTGGATAAAACTGATAACACAAAATATATGGACTTGCTCCTTCTTATGGCACAGACACCAAATAAGTGTGATTTTACTACAAATGACATAGCTACATGGTCTGAAAAAACATGTAAACAAAGATCATTTGTGTGCAGTGAAAAAAAATGTTTGATTGATAGCAAAAAATCAGCTTCACAATAGGAGTACAAAGAATAATGTGCGACAATAGTTGGAAATAAAAATATAATTATTTAGGGTTTGAACTTGTTACTTGTACCTTTCCCCAAATCTCATAAGAATTGGGTAGATTTTGGACCTTTGTATGGAATCTTGTGTACAGTCACTCCCTGTTTAATGAAACAACATCACTTCAAATTGTGAACTGACATTCTGTAGGAATGAAGTCCTGGTAGCTGAAATCAGTTCTCAATTTGACCAAAAGCATAACTGAAGATTTCTACTACAACTCCACATCAGTCATCCATACTTATTACAGCTCAAATGAAAGGGGTGCCATTCTGATTCCCTTGAAATATGTTGGTTTGTGTTATATGTGTGTACAATAAAATTCTCTAACTTGAAAGATCATTCTCGCCACTATATATATATATCTATATATATATATATATACAGGGTTTAAAATTTCAAGTCATGAGCTACTAGCCAGGCCTTAAGAGTTACTCGCCACTTGTTGCCCCACCCAAACCCCACCCTGCTCTGCCCCTAAACACGCCCTCTATAGAGGACTGCAAATCCCAACAGTACATAATACAGCAGTGAAGAATACCATCAGCTATTGAGGCGTACAAATCCCAGTAACCCATAAAGAATATTGACTTGCAGTGCGCAGTTCATCTGATTCACCTGCTCCCTTCCTCTCCTGGTGGTTGTAGTGGTGGTGCAACAATGTTCTTCTTACATCAGTGTCCTCTGTCCCCCCTGCATATCACATTGCCCCCTTTCAATGCAGAGTGCCCACAGCATGCCCCCTTTCAATGCAGAGTGCCCACAGCGTGCCACCTTTCAATGCAGAGTGCCCACAGCGTGCCCCCTTTCAATGCAGAGTGCCCACAGCATGCCCCCTTTCATTGGCAGAGTGTCCACTGCGTGCCCCCTTTAAATGGCAGAGTGACCACAGCATGCCCCCTTTCAATGCCAGAGTGACCACAGCGTGCCCCCTTTCAATGCCAGAGTGACCACAGCATGCCCCCTTTCAATGCACAGTGACAAGCGTGCCCCCTTTCAATGCACAGTGACCAGCATGCCCCCTTTCAATGCACAGTGACGAGCATGCCCCCTTTCAATGCACAGTGACAAGCGTGCCCCCTTTCAATGCAGTGACCAGCTTGCCCCCTTTCAATGTACAGTGACCAGCATGCCCCCTTCAATGCAGAGACCAGCATTCCCCCTTTCAATGCAGAGATCAGCGTGCCCCCTTTCATTGCAGAGACCAGCGTGCCCCCTTCAATGCAGAGACCAGCGTGCCCCCTTCAACGCAGAGACCAGGGTGCGGCATGCCCCCTTCAATGCAAAGATCATTGTGCCCCCTTCAATGCAGAGATCAGCGTGCCCCCTTTCAATGCAGAGTGAACAGCGTGCCAAGCCCCCCCCCCCGAGACCAGTGCACTTGACTTACCTCTTGTAGCGGCGGCTTCTCTTCAGTCCCCGCATCTCCTCTCCTCCTGCCTCCTCCTCAGCCAATGGCATAGGGTTTGCCTTTTAGCCAATCAGGAAGGAGGAGGATCCGTGTGACAATAGCGAATTTTCATTGGTTATTGTCACACAATGAGTGGACTCGGGGCACACTGCTCTGCGCCCCCCGGGTCCACCCTTTCCTGAAGCCTACTAGAGCCAAATTGTAATAGGTGGGGACTGTCTGGGAGGCGGTGGCGCGGCGGCCTGGAGGAGAAAGGGGTGACATCACTGGTTGCTAGACACTAAGCGGCTCTAGCCTAGCAACCAGTGCTGTGTGTGGGCTCCTGCCGCCTCCCCACAGAGAGAGAGCGCCGCCACCCCGACCACAGGCAGGGAAAGAGAGAGCCAGAGCCCAGAGCGGATGATATACTGATGGTCACAGTAAGGCGGTTCTGCGAACTTCCTAATGTTTAGGAACCGGTTCTGTGGAATCGGTGCGAACCGGCTGAATCCTACCACTGCTTACTCGCCATCCTCATAATTCCACTCGCAAAATGCGAGCAGGCGAGTGGAATTTTTGAGGGCTGTATATATATATATATATATTAATCTGTGAGTTAAGGCTTCTTTGCCACTGAATAATAGTATTTGGTTATTAAAAAGTGATTTTGAAAAATAAAAACATATAAAAGAGAAGAACAATTCCAGGCACCAAACAAAAGCAATCAGTGATCTCCTGTATCTTGCTAAGATTCCAGAAGCATCTTAATTGAGCTGTAGGTGGGTCTACTTTTGGAAGGCTGCACTGCATAGCTTTCTTTCTTTGGGTTTGAAGTATTATAAATCAGATTCTCACTTGCAAGATATGTTTAAATGTGGTGGATTTAAAAAATAAAAATAAGAATGTGAAATCCTTTACTAGGAGTACTTTGAGGGAAATAGGATGAAGTATTCAGTTACATTGGGATATGCTGCTGCTTTCAGGAGATTGGACCCTGAAAATAAACCTGTAGGGACAGCCCAGTATAACCCTTCCCACTCCTAGCATGCCACAGCTTTGTTGCATGTAATAGTAGGAGCGCACCACCTGTGCTCCAATGACCGGAAATGACGTGTCTCAGAAAGCCCCACCCAGTGCATTTCATCAGGCTTTCCAAGATACGCTATTTCTGATTTTTGGAGCACAGGTGGATCGCATACTTTTCAGTTTCCATTTTATGCCTGAGTATAATTTTATGGATGTAAGTAAAATTGTTATTGATTTTTAATACAATCTGAAACTACTACACTAGGAGAGGTTCCTTCACATCTTCTCTTTGCGAGTGAGGTATATACGAGATAATTTAAAGGCTCAGTTGTTCATATGTTCAGGATAGCTTTGGCGGATCAAGTATATGATATCTGAATGGGGAAACCCCTGCTGGAGACACCATAAGCAATTCTAACCTTCTTTGGGAAAAGAGGCCATATATTTCCAATGAGTGTGGTGTGTTTCTTTCTGAGAGAAGAGGAAGAGCACTGTTTTTCCTGGTGTCACTCCTTCATTTTTTTTATCACTTCTGGATTTGTGTTTGCACCAAGCACTTTATTTGGACTGTTTTTCATGAACTTTTTTTACACATTTGTTTAATATTTATTGAGGTATATTTGTCTTGTATGAGTGTGGTCCAGTCTTTAAATATTTTCCGTTGCAAATATGAAAGCGCTTGTGACTAGTGGAAGTTGTGGCAGCTCAGCGCTGGAGGGCTTCATTTGGCAGGTAAGTCTTTTAAAATGTGCTCATAAGTGGTGCATAATAGCACATTAGGGTATAACCACGTGTTTAATTTAAAATAAAAAGTAGAGTTTAATACTGCTTTAAATTACAGCATGGCTTCTGTTGCAGTTGGTTAAGATATTTTATTCTTTGTATTGTATGCCATATTTTTCCCAACAAAAGTAGAGTTATCCTTTATTGTAGTTTTACAGGGATTCTCCAGAAAGATGTCCATATCAAAGGGTATTCACAAGATGTGTTTCTTATACTGCTGCTTCGCAGACCAACTTTTAAGCCAAAGGGTCTTCCTCATATGTACTGAAAAGAGGTCCATTCTGGAAATTGGGCATATAACATCAGCTAGCCCTTCAACACAATAAATTAAAGCTAAAGGCGTGAGCAGAAGCTGCTGGAGTACAGTAGGATCTATTACCATAGATCCATGTTCCCGGGTTATTTGGACTAAGGTCTGGCAAATGGGCATTGTTGCAATGACAAGTTGCAGGGCAGGACCTGCAGTTTTGAAGTTATGCTATGGACTGAAAATGTTAAGGTGCAGTCCTCCTCCTCCTTGACTGACTGTGCAGAAGAAACCACAGCCCCAAGGAATCCAGAGATGGACTCTGCATTCTGAGTCAGTATAATAGCTGCAGTTTTTCAAAAAAGCTAAGACAAAGAAGATCACCAGATTATTACTAAAGGGGTATGAGGAGAACCAACATGCTATGAATATCCTTGAATGAATAAAACTGAGCAGGTAGGATGCTAAAGGTTGAAGAATATTCCAATTTTGATTACAATTAACTTTCAGGCACTCTTGCCATGGCTTTTAATGAATTCTACTGCAGCCCAAGAAATAAAGCATAGTTTTGAATTTTGAGGACAACGATTACTTGGTTTATCCAAGATCATGTACAAGTCAATATATTTATTGTATATATAGGGTTGCCACCTCATCCCTTTAAACACAAACACATATGAATTACAGAAAAGATCCTGAGGCTAATTTAATGCAGATAAGGAGCCAAGTGAGTTTAATTACCACCTTAATCAGCCACAGAACCTGTGTAAATAATATGTGTTCAGGTTTTAAAGGGATGAGGTGGCAACCCTAAGTATATAACAACATATGGTTGGTATGTTTAAGGGTCTGTTCACATGGGCTTTCCACCCGGTGGGCTCTGTTTTGCTTAGTGGGCGTTTGATCTGCTGAACCCCGCTGTGCAGGAAGATGATAGGTCCATCTCCACTCTCTGTGCAGAGATGGACCTGTCAGAGCTCCGCTTTTCTCTATGGGAGATCAGATGAAAAAAGACCGCCTGTGCAATTTCATCCAATCCTAGCTGATCCAATCCTCCAGAATAGGATTGCCATCCATCTGGATTTCACTGACAGGATCAGATCGGATAGCAGCGGGTGTCAGCGGACATGTCACCGTTGACATCGGCTGCTCCATAGGGGTGCATGGAGCATCCGATAAGGTCTGCCTGAAAAAACTGACAGGTGGACCTCTTCAGAAAGCCCGTGTGAAAGGGGCCTAACTTAGAAATGTTTTTCAAAATTCCACTAAATTTAAATGCTAAAAACATTTAAAATGATTTCTAATGTGTGAGCCTTTGCCTCTATATTTGCAGATTAAACAAAAAACATTATAATTTTGGAACTATGCCAAAGGTTTGCAATGTTGCTATTTAAATATCACATGTCCATCTATTGTGGGTCACCAATGGTCCTACTTAGCCCACTAATTTTCAAAACTGGCATATACATTAAAAAAATAGAAGACCAAACTTTGTTTCCTTTATATGACGTGTGTGTAATTGAGTTAGGTTTCTTCCATGAATTTCAGGTATGTCATGCAAACTGCACATCTCCAGCATTCAAAGGAAGGTTCCTGTAGGTCTATTTGTCTAGCTGATAAAAGATGTGAAATTCTCAAATGTTGAATTAAAATAAAGGAAGCAGAAAAAAAAAATGAAACAATGTTACAAAGCACAAACAACATATCACTTTAGAATTTACTTTTCATTGTAAAATGCACCAGTTGGTGAGTCTTGTTGTTTTGTCACAATCAATGACTTGCGTTAGATGACTCCAAACATTATTGACAGTAATGCTATAAGTCCCAATATTAAGCTTTTGCTTGTTGTGGATAAGATACAGTCCTTTATACTATCAGTGAAGGTCTAAATATGTGTTTCTTCCAATGTTTAAAGTGGGGACACAGTTGCATTCATCGTTCAGCGAGTTTATTCACTTAACTCAACCCACCGACAGCAATGAATGTTAAATGTGACCTTTCATTCAGTTTCTTCAAAAAGCTCTCAATTCTGAATCCTAATGTAACAGTGGAACAACTTGATAGTAGACAGGTGTATCACATGGCTTGCAAAATAAAATACAAAAAAAAAAATTTAACTTTTAACATAGGTGGTATACTATTTGGCCACTAAAGTAAAAATAAGTTAAGAAGTTTGAATATTTGGACACTAGAGTAAAAAGAAGAAAAAAGTTTGAAGTATGCACAATACAACATCAAATTTGTATTATTAAGGAACACTAATGAATCTAAAATATAATTCAATTTACAGTGCAAACTTATTTTTACAGGGAGTATTTACCGGTTTAATATATAACTTAGATAAATCTTTTTTTATTTTAATGTTTTCAAGATACTAAAGTGATAGAGTAAATGGAATATTGGAATGAACTACTGTTACACTGAGCTTTTTATCGGATTAACGGCAGACGGTAAATTCATTAGAGCCACAATTTACTCAACCTGTGGCTTCAAACAGGCACATCAATTGTACAGAGAATCAAGTAATGAAAAACGATATCTAAACATTATTATTAAAACACAGACATTTTTTAGATTCCTCTTGGTTTGAAGTTGGAGCCAGTGGATTATAAGGCATAATAAAAATGGCATGTATGAAGTTCTGCAGACAATGGTCTTGTCGTGATGTACAGTCAACGATCGATGGTTTGCCTTCTAATACCAAACTCACCGACAGCGTTGAATGTTCATCAAGACAGTCCTAAAATAAGCATGGCGTTTATCAGCTTGAATGGTGTTCTGATAAAAGCAGGCTGCCATTTTAAACTTGGCTCGTGTAAGCCTTTATTATGATCCAAGCATGTAGTTTCATCAGAAGTATTATTCGTTGTGGCTCCTTTGTGCTTGAGACTCCAAAATTAACCCTTTCCCGGGATGTGCTTCGATATTTATTTAATTGGTACCCTGTAGTCAGCTGAGGTAATTGCAGATGGAAGACTAATCAGTGTTCTCGGAGAACAGCTGGCAAACCATCAAGATAAATGTGCTGAAAAAGAAAAAAAGAGAAGAAAATATTTATTTTGTTAAATCTCACTGAGATTTGACAGAATTCTATCATTTTGCTGGAAAATAGGAGCAAACAAATAAATTGAGCAATAATTAAATATATTGAAAATATATCTTTTGATGATTTAACCAATATGGTTCATGAAAATACTGGAATATTTGCATACGTGTTTGAAAGGATGAATAGGTATGTGTCCTAACTCTTAGAAATATAAATGTAATAAATTGGAGACTACCAGTCCTTAAATGTAGTCTAATTTTTCAGGTTAAAAACATTTTCAGTGAATACAGAAAATACCTGACACTTCTTGTGAGCTTATCTTCTGTAAACTACTAATATCCCATACCCCCACCCCTAAAAAAAATTGTAATGGCGATGAACAAGGGCATATATGGTTGAAGTCCAATATTACTAGGTGAAAATAAAGGGAAATGTAACTGGAAAAAAAAAAAAAAAAAGAAAACCTAATGCATCCACCTCATCTAAGGACTGGTAAACTGTTCTATAATTTTGCTGGAAAATGGGAACAAACAAATAAATCGAGCAATAATCAAATATATTGAAAATAAATATTTTGATGATTTAACCAATATGGTTCATGAAAATACTGGGATATTTGCATAGATGTTTTAAAGGGTGAATATGTATGTGTCCTAACTCTTAGAAATATAAATGTAATAAATTGCAGACTACCAGTCCTTATATGTGGTCTCATTTTTCAGGTTAAAAACATTTTCAGCAAATACAGAAAATACCTGACACTTCTTGTTAGCTTATCTTCTGTAAACTACTAATATCCCATACCCCCCCCCCCCCCAAAAAAAAAATATACTGAAATGGAGATGAACGAGGGCATACATGCTTGAAGTCCAATATTACTAGGTGAAAATAAAGGGGAAGGTAACTGAAAAAAAAAAAAGAAAACCTAATGCATCCACCTCATCTAAGGACTGGTAAACTGTTCTATCATTTTGCTGGAAAATGGGAACAAACAAATAAATCGAGCAATAATCAAATATATTGAAAATAAATATTTTGATGATTTAACCAATATGGTTCATGAAAATACTGGAATATTTGCATACATGTTTTAAAGGATGAATATGTATGTGTCCTAACTCTTAGAAATATAAATGTAATAAATTGCAGACTACTGGTCCTTATATGTGGTCTCATTTTTCAGGTCAAAAACATTTTCAGCAAAAGTAGGAAAATACCTGACACTTCTTGTGAGCTTATCTTCTGTAAACTACTAATTACCCCTACCCCCCCCCCCAAAAAAAAATAAAAATAAAAATAAAAAAACTATAATGGAGATGAACAAGGGCATACATGCTTGAAGTCCAATATTACTAGGTGAAAATAAAGGGGAAGGTAACTGAAGAAAAAAGCAAACCTAATGCATCCACCTCATCTAAGGACTAGTAAACTGATATCTTTAGTCTGTAGCAAAACTACCTTGAGTGAAGTGATGGGGTAAGAGATGCTTACTCCCTGTGCCAGCTATAAAGACCTAGAACAACTACATTATTTGTGTGTTTACATAGATTTGTAATTACAATTTATTACACAACAAAAAGACTATATAGATATAATTGTATTGGCAGTACAGGAAATAATAAAACATAGAATTTTAAAGTGTGTCCTAATGTAGGTTACATTGAAGCTCCATAAAGTACAAAATAAAACCATTTTCTAGAATGAGAATTTATAACATTAATCCCTAGATTAAAACCATGATTTTTAGCTCTAAATCATGACAGGGATTAGCATTGGCCTGATTCCTAAAATGAAAGAGAAAAATATATTGTCTATAGAAACTCAAGAGGCATAAGTGCTACCTACACATACATTTACATGAACAGAAAATTATATTTTACCAAAATGAGCTTGAAATTACAACCATTACTTTATCTTACAGCTGCCACTTACAATTAAGATGTAAAGTTTTGGTGTAAAACATTGCATCAATTGCTGACTTGCAGTTGAAGACATGAAGACATGAAAAATGCTTACATTCGCAAGGTCTGGAAATTCATCAACAAGCTAAACGACTTGTATTCCAGTGCCAACCAGCATTATCCATCCAAGAGATCAACAGTTTAAAATCTTTGTTTACACTCAGTACTTGGATACAAAGACTGGCTTTGATGCATACTATAATTCTTAGGGCCATATACCTGTGCAGTCCTACCTTTCTATGTCTTCTGAAGCCATTAAAGTGAATGTAAACCCTAACATTAAATGTATTTAATTTGCTCCCTTTTGGTCTGTTAGATATAACACTTAAAGAGTTTCAATATATCCATTCAATAAGTGCTTAAAATACTCATTGATCCTGAAATATTTCTTGTAAGCTGCTAACTCCCTGTGCAAAACTCTCCCCTCTAAGTAATAGAGGACAGCAGATGGGGAGGTGTTCTGAAGTACTGTGCTAGGGTAAAAGCGCTGCTCCTCTATAGGCACAGTATAGTGAGTGAGAATTATCATCCTAGGACAGTGATGGCGAACCTTAGCACCCCAGATGTTTTGGAACTACATTTCCCATGATGCTCATGCACTCTGCAGTGTAGTAGAGCATCATGGGAAATGTAGTTTCAAAACATCTGGGGTGCCAAGGTTCGCCATCATTGTTCTAGGACAAGAACTGTATCTAGTAGGGGAATGTAAATTAAAATAAAAGCCTGAAGATAAGAAGCCAAATGCAGCCACCACATCTTAGGAATTGAAAACTGAAATATATAACATTTTCTTAGGTTTAGATATACTTAAAGGATGAGACTGTTAAATTGTTATTCTATGGTTTCATTTAGTACCCATATAAAAAAGCAAATCTGTTTTAATCAGTTGGCAATCGTCCCACATATATATACTGCGGGATGGCAGCTCCTAAGGGTGAATTCACCTACTTGTACATCTTCGCCACTTCCAGTTTCCAGCTCCCACTGTGATTGGACACAGTGGTAGCCAATCTGCAGGTCCGGTGGACCGGATGTCCGCCAGGACCTGCCGATCGTTCCCGAGAGAGGCAGATTGTTCTGTGACAAGGGAAGGCAGAGATTATGTGTTTCTGCTAAGCAAGAACACGGATCTCTGGCTTCCCACAGCACAAGCACCCCCCCCCACACAGTTAGAAAGCGCTCCCTAGAGACACATATAACCCTTTGATTGCCCCTGATGTTAACCTCTTCCCTGCTAGTGTCATTAGTACAGTGACAGTGCATATTTGTTAGCACTGATCACTGTATTGATGTCACTGCTCCCATAAAAATGTCACTTTGTGTCTGATTTGTCCACCACAATATTGCAGTCCTGATATAAGTCACCTATCACCACCATTACTAGTAAAAAAAATAAACAAATACATAAAAGTTCCATAAATATATCCCATAGTTCAAAGGGGCTCTGACTTTTGTGCAAATCAATCAATATACCCTTATTTGGATTTTTTTATATCAAAAAACATGTAGCAGAATACATATTGGCCTAAACTGATGAAGGAATTCACTTTTTTTATTATATTATTTATATTTTTTGTTTATAGCTCAAAAAATAAAAACAGCAGAGGTGATCAAATACCACCAAAAGGAAGCTCTATTTGTGGGAACAAAGGATATACATTTTATTTGTGTACAGTGATGCAATTGTCGGTTAAAGTAACGTAGTGTCGTATCTCAAAAAATGGTCGGTCAATGGGTGAGGGGTAAACCTTCCGGAGCTGAAGTGGTTAAGAGATCATGCTTATCACGGTAAAAATTAATGATTAGGCCTTTCCTAAGTTTCCACCCTTTGGTCAACAATCATGTTACATTAATCTTACTTCACAAAGCCAAAGCAAATGTAACGCTGTGTTTTATGTACAGAGATACGGTACTAATAGACACCACCAATCAAAAATCTGTATAGAAAGGAGATGGCCGTAAACAGTTTCAGAAAAGTTAGCTTGTTCCAGCAATTGGCAATGGCGAATACCTCTTTGCATTACACTGCACAATTAATATAAATAATTCTTAGGAATATTTCCCCTAAACGAAATCTCTGTTTTAGTACTAGTAGACAACACCAATCAAAAATCTATATAGAGAGGAGATGGCTGTAAATAGTTCCAGAAAAGTAAGCTTGTTATACCAATTAGCAATGACTGATATTATTTCTTAAAAATGTTTCCTCTTGGCTATAGGTGCTCAACCTGTGGCCCTCGAGCTGTTGCGGAACTACAAGTCCTGTCATGCCTCTGCCTTTGGGAGCCATGCTTACAACTGACAGCCTTTCAATGCCTCATGGGACTTGTAGTTCTGCAACAGCTGGAGGGCCACAGGTTGAGCACCCATGGCCTAGACTAAAAAAGGAAATACCTCTGGTCATGTTATTCCCTCAGCATGAAATGGAGTCAATTTGTTGTTGGGTGGCTTTGGGTCGTGTTTTACTTAGGTTTAAACTGTATCTTGTCTACATGGTGAATTACTAATAAACAAAATGTGTACACCAAGGCTTTTTCTTTTTCATTTTAATAATGCAATTCTATGCTTTGCTTATTACTCTTTTTTACTCCTTTTCTTGAGTATACGACTTATTAAGTAGAATTTTTAAAATCTTCAGCAAGTCATGCATACAATTGCGCATATAGGCGAATATACAAAGTAATTATGTAGCTAAATACTTTTCCTTCATCTGCTAGAGGCACAAAGAGGGCTGTGCTGAGGGGTGCTCTGGATATAAATAAACCAAGCAATTTGTTTGCCGTAAGCGATGGGGTGAAAACGTACACAAGATTTCCCTTTACAGATACAGGAATCCTAATGCACACTGTCAGGATGAGGAGGCAAGTAAGCGCTTCCCTCCCTCTCTCACATACCCGAGGGGACTTTTGCTGTCTCTGCGGCCTGTCTCCAGTGGCCTATGTACCAGCGCTGATGGAAAGGACATAATTTAAGTGACGGTGTTAGCTACGCATCCAGTGGCCGAGCAGAGGAATTGGAGCAGAAAAGCGATGTTTCTGCAGGAATTCTCTTCTCTGACCTAAATTTGCTGATGCTTTTGGTGTAAGGACAAATCCGCTTTTTACCAGAAGATAAACACGCATTATACAGAGATGAAAACATTTTGTTTATCTTATCTAATATATAGGGGTCAACAGATTATGAGGTGCTTTACATAAAGCTATTTAAACCGTCTTTGTTGTCTAAGGAGTTTGTAATTAAATTTCCCTACTATAGTCATACAAACATGCGCTATAGGAGCAGAAGCTGATTTACCTACTAGTATGTTTTAGGGTTGTCAAAGAAAGCTGGAATATCTGGATGAAATCTACACTGACATGGGGACAACATACCAATACCATGATAATATGGCTCTGGTAGGAACCCAATCCAGAAGCTGATAATTGCTCAATAAAAGGGCTAATAGCTTAGCTGACTCTTTATGAACAGCTGCATATTAGAGTTTCTGCATAAAAAACATATTTAATACACAACTTTCATCTTGAATACCTTTTCTCTGTAACACTGTGGGTGGGTATATCTTTTTTCTTCATATGAACAAAATGTTAGCATGAGGAGATGAGGTCCAATTGAGGGCTGAACCAGGCGCCCATGTTAGCTTATTTTTTCTTTCATATTCTTTCTTTATTTCTTTCCTTTGCCCTTCCGTCCATCCATCCTTCCTTCCTTCATATGGCTATCAAGCAAGGCAAACAGAAGGCCAACAGAATATTGACATGCATTAAAAAGGGGATTCACTCCAGAGATAAAACGATAATCCTCCCACTTTTCAAGACTCTGGTCCAGCCACATCTTGAGTATGCTGTTCAGTTTGGGACACCAGTCCTCAGAAAGGATTTGCTGGAACTGGAAAGAGTCCAGAGAAGGGCAACAAAACTAATAAAGGGACTAGAGTATCTCAGCTATGGGGAAAGACTACAAGCATTGAACTTCTTCTCGCTTGAGAGGGGATATGATAGTTACATAGTTAGTGAGGTTTAAAAAAGACACCAGTCCATCCAGTTCAACCTATAATGAGTGTGTGTATAAGTGTTTATGTCAATAGTACATTGTATACCCCTTTATGTTGTGGTCGTTAAGGTGCCCATCTAATAGTTTTTTAAACTATCAATGCTCCCCACTGAGACCACTGCTTGTGGAAGAGAATTCCACATCCTTACCACTCTAACGGTATAGAACCCTTTACACAAGCTCTTTTTCCAATTTTAGAGAATGGCTGCGAGTCTTCTGCAAAACATTTAGGAGATGGCGAGCCTTAGATGAATGCGCGTTTCCTTCTGCCCAGTCTATATCTGGATAATTAAAATCTCCCATTATAATGACATTTCCCATCCTTGCTGCCATTTCAAGCTGTGATAGGAGGTCTGCCTCCCCCTCCTCCCTCTGGTTGGGGGGCCTATAGCATACCCCCAATATTACTTTCCCCATAGTACCTTCCCTTTGAAGCTCTACCCATAGGGATTCTACCTCCTCCCTAGCTCCATTCGTGATATCATCCCTCATATTCACTTGCACATTGTTCTTATAAACAGGCATACCCCTCCCCCTTTTTTACCCTCTCTATCTCGCCGTTAAAGGGAATACCCCTGAATGGTTGCCACCCAATCGTGAGAGCTGTCAAACCAAGTCTCCGAAATTCCTACAAAATTTAAATCCTCCTCATACATTAGCAGCTCCAGTTCTCCCATCTTGTTGGCCAGACTTCTAGCATTGGCATACACACCTCGTAATTTTGGCAGGTTGCATACTATATCCTCGTTAGATGTTATGAGGCTGCACTTTCCATTTGTCAGCCTACCTACCTTGGGTTTTGGATCTCTGGTCACCCTTTTTCTAATGCCCCCAATATTGCCCCGTGAACCTTGCTCCCCACTGGCTAATTCTACATCTGGACCCTCCCCCCATAAACTAGTTTAAAAGCCCCTCTAACTTTACAGCCATCTCTTGTCCCAGTACGGCTGCACCCTCCCCATTTAGGTGCAGTCCATCCCTACTAAAGAGCCGGTAGCCGACTGAGAAGTCAGCCCAGTTCTCCAGGAATCCAAACCCCTCCTTACTACACCAGCTCCTCAGCCATTTGTTAACTTTTTTAATCTCCCGCTGCCTCTATGGCGTGGCTTGAGGTACAGGTAGTATTTCTGAGAATACTACCTTGGAGGTCCTACGCCTTAATTTAGCTCCTAAGTCCCGGAAATAGTTTTTTAGGACTCTTCATCTCCCTCTAACTTTGTCATTGGTACCCACATGTACCATGACAGCTGGGTCCTCCCCAGCCCCACCCTATATTCTGTCCACCAGATCTGTGATGTGCCGAACCCGAGCGCCCTGTAAACAAGAAACAGTTTGACGCTTACGGTCTTTTTGACAGATTTCCCTCTCTATCCTTCTAATAATTGAGTCCCCGACCACCAGAACCTAACTTTCCTTACCCTTAGCCCCGCTCCTGCCTTCACTGGAGGAGTTCTTCTCCTGGCAGCTAGGGGCGTCGCTCTGCTCCAGCAATGCTGGTCCCTGACTGGTTTCCCCAACATCACACAACAGGGCGTTTTTATTGGGATGTTCCAGTCCAGGATAGGCCTCCTTGACTATTTCCCCTCTACCCTTCCTAACTGTCATCCAGACACTCTGCTCTTGTGCCTGTACCTTTGTATCTCCACCCGACTCTGTGCTGGCCCCTGCTGGCACCTGCCGGGTACGTTTCCAGCTTTCCTTAAGTATGGAGATTCTTCTCAGTGTTGCCAGTTGCTTCCCTAGATTCAGGACCTGAGCTTCCAGGGAAGCAATTTTGCGTACCTATATTCGGATGATCGAGGAACGCACACATGCCACAATATGTACACCGACTCGCATATCCACACCCGCCGGGCATCTCCCCCCCCCCATCCCCGTCCAAAAGTGGGCACTTCCAAACCACATTGGGGCTCAGGCTTTAACTGAAGCAAATGGATAAAGATATGTTCATCTTTAGGTTACACTCTCTACAGAGGGGCTCAGGCAGTAGTTTAAGGAATGGATGAAGATATCTTCTGGTTATCAGCCTTTATACTTCTAGTTTTTCAATTCCTATTATCTACAGTATCACTTTGAAATGGTTATGTACATGTGTTAAATTTGCAGAACTGATTGCTTCTTAGTGCTTCTAGAGTACTCAAAGTGGATTTATCTTATGACATATAACGTATCTTGGTACTTGGTATTAACACGTGGTTTATAAGTAAACTGTACTGTTTTGGAATATCACCTGTGTGTATTTGATTGTTATCTGTGCAATGAATTCAGACAGAAGATTTTGCATCGATATGCAATACACTATGACGTTAGACAGGAAACATCTGCTCTTCAGTTCAGTAGATTTAGAGCAACGGTTAAAATGACATGAACCGTGTGAAAGAAACACATATGGACTCCATATAAACAGCTGCATTCCAAACTAGATTATCAGACAGATGTCTACTAGCAGGGCAGCTGAGGACAGTAGAAGGCCAAAGCTGGCTAAAGGCCCATGAAACATAATGATGGTCAAAAGGTTTATGCACTCTAGTACATACTGTATACAGAGAAAATGTGCCAGTGTGCAGAGAACACATATTCAGTTTAGAAAAATATTCACTTTGCAGCAATAAGCTGCTCTTATTTAAATATGGCTATTAGCATCTTTGCAAGAAAAGTTGTTTAAATTAAATGGAGGGCTCTCAAGCTTCAAAAATAATCTTCTGGAAAAATGTTAATCAATGACGATTTCCTATAAAAAAAAAAAATATATATATGTAATTTTATTATTGAACAACAACCATGTTCTCAATGAACCCAAAAAACTCATTAATATCAAAGCTGACTATTTTTGGAAGTAGTTTTTAGTTTGTTTTTAGTTTTAGCTATTTTAGGGGGATATCTGTGTGTGCAGGTGACTATTACTGTGCATAATTATTAGGCAACTTAACAAAAATCAAATATACAGTATACCCATTTCAATTATTTATTTTTACCAGTGAAACCAATATAACATCTCAACATTCACAAATATACATTTCTGACATTCAAAAACAAAACAAAAACAAATCAGTGACCAATATAGCCACCTTTCTTTGCAAGGACACTCAAAAGCCTGCCATCCATGGATTCTGTCAGTGTTTTGCTCTGTTCACCATCAACATTGCGTGCAGCAGCAACCACAGCCTCCCAGATACTGTTCAGAGAGGTGTACTGTTTTCCCTCCTTGTAAATCTCACATTTGATGATGGACCACAGGTTCTCAATGGGGTTCAGATCAGGTGAACAAGGAGGCCATGTCATTAGCTTTTCTTCTTTTATACCCTTTCTTGCCAGCCACGCTGTGGAGTACTTGGACGCATGTTTTTCTTGAAGGATGCAGACTTCTTCCTGTACCACTGCTTGAAGAAGGTGTCTTCCAGAAACTGGCAGTAGGACTGGGAGTTGAGCTTGACTTCATCCTCAACCCGAAAAGGCCCCACAAGCTCATCTTTGATGATACCAGCCCAAACCAGTACTCCACCTGCACCTTGCTGGCATCTGAGTCGGACTGGAGCTCTCTGCCCTTTACCAATCCAGCCACGGGCCCATCCATCTGGCCCATCAAGACTCACTCTCATTTCATCAGTCCATAAAACCTTTGAAAAATCAGTCTTGAGATATTTCTTGGCCCAGGCTTGACGTTTCAGCTTGTGTGTCTTGTTCAGTGGTGGTCGTCTTTCAGCCTTTCTTACCTTGGCCATGTCTCTGAGTATTGCACACCTTGTGCTTTTGGGCACTCCAGTGATGTTGCAGCTCTGAAATATGGCCAAACTGGTGGCAAGTGGCATCTTGGCAGCTGCACGCTTGACTTTTCTCAGTTCATGGGCTGTTATTTTGCCCCTTGGTTTTTCCACACGCTTCTTGCGACCCTGTTGACTATTTTGAATGAAATGCTTGATTGTTCGATGATCACGCTTCAGAAGCTTTGCAATTTTAAGAGTGCTGCATCCCTCTGCAAGATATCTCACTATTTTTGACTTTTCTGAGCCTGTCAAGTCCTTCTTTTGACCCATTTTGCCCAAGAAAGGAAGTTGCCTAATAATTATGCACACCTGATATAGGGTGTTGATGTCATTAGACCACACCCCTTCTCATTACAGAGATGCACATCACCTAATATGCTTAATTGGTAGTAGGCTTTCGAGCCTATACAGCTTGGAGTAAGACAACATGCATAAAGAGGATGATGTGGTCAAAATACTAATTTGCCTAATAATTCTGCACTCCCTGTATATATATATATATATATATATATATATATATATATATATATATATATATATATATATATATATACAGTATCTCACAAACGTGAGTACACCTCTCACATTTTTGTAAATACTGTATTTATTATATCTTTTCATGTGACAACACCAAAGAAATGACACTTTGCTACAATGTAAAGTAGTACAGCTTGTGTAAATTTGCTGTCCACTCAAAATAACTCAACACATAGCCAATAATGTCTAAACCGCTGACAACAAAAGTGAGTACACCCCTAAGTGAAAATGTTAAAATTGGGCCCAATGTGTCAATATTTTGTGTGGCGACCATTATTTTCCAGCACTGCCTTGTCTCTTGGGCATGGAGTTCACCACAGCTTCCAAGGTTGCCACTGGAGTCCTCTTCCAGTCCTCCATGACGACATCATGAAGCTGGTGGATGTTGGAGACCTTGTGCTCCTCCACCTTCTGTTTGAGGATGCCCCACAGATGCTCAATAGGGTTTAGGTTTGGAGACATGCTTGGTCAGTCCATCATCTTTCCCTTAGCTTCTTTAGCAAGGCAGTGTTTGTCTTGGAGGTGTTTTTGGGGTTGTTATCGTAATGGAATACTGCCTTGCGGTGCAGTCTCTGAAGGGAGGGGATCATGCTCTGCTTCAGTATGTCACAGTACATGTTGGCATTCATGGTTCTCTCAATGAATTGTAGCTCACCAGTGTCGGCAGCACTTATGCAGCCCCAGCTCATGACACTCCCACTGCCATACTTAACTGTAGGCAAGACACACTTGTCTTTGTACTCCTCACCTGGTTGCCGCCACACACCCTTGACACCATCTGAACCAAATAAAATGTAAATCTCACAATACGAATGATACCTATAGAGAGATCTCTGCGCTTCAGGAGGTGTCATCTAAAACGCTGAACGACACTAAACTAAATGCTGCTACTTAAGAGACAGATACAATAAAAAATAATATTTGATCAGGGACTATACAAATATTAGTAGCGCAAACAATAATGACAATCTAAAATTATCATAATCCAGGCATAAAGGATTAAAACACCCCAGTAAAAAATGTTAAAACTTATTAAAAGTCACTGAATGTCCCACGGTCCTTTCAGCCACAAGTGCAGGAGAAATGATGTGTGTTCCAACAGGGATCCAAATAACAGTGAGATGTAGAAAGGATCACCTCTGTTTCCACCACCAAGTGACGGGGATAGTGTAAAAATGGCAACTCACCAAAGCACCATGCTCACCCACTCTTGTGAATAAGCAGGAATCACATTGATATACATAAGGTCCAATAAGATGATCCACCTTCTAATTCACCATTCATCCACTGAAACTCCAGAACATGTAGGAGAACAAATAAAGCCTCCACTTTTGTTTGTGTTTGCAGAACTGGATTGACTGGGCTGAGGGCTCCCTCCCGCACTCTCTTGCTGTCCTGGCTAGCTGGCAGGTAGCGCTGTCCTGTCCAATCGGTCTGGCCGACCCGTCCTCACAGCGCCGTCCTGTGTAGCACCGTAGCAGTCTAGCTAGCAGCAGTCAGAGTCAAAGATGATGAGAGAGAGAGACTATCACTGAGACAAAGACGTCTGGGTTCTGGGCAGTGCTGGGGCAAGGTCATCCAGTGCCCAGGGCGAACATGGCAAGCTGTGCCCCCCTCCTGTAGATAGGGGATTGTGCAAACTGCTGAAAGTGAGATCTCCTCACTTCCAGAAGTTTACGGACTTTCTTGTGCATCATCTTTAGAAGAGGCTTCTTTCTGGGACGAGAGCCATGCCCCCTTATTTGATACAGTGTGCGGCGTATGGTCTGAGCACTGACAGGTTGACCCCCCCACCCCTTTAACCTCTGCAGCAATGCTGGCAGCACTCATATGTCTATTTCCTAAAGACAACCTCTGGATATGACGCTGAGCACATGCACTCAACTGCTTTGGTCGACTATAGCGAGGCCTGTTTTAAGCGGAACCTATCTTGGTAAACTGCTGTATGGTCTTGGTCACTGTGCTGAAGCTCAGTTTCAGGGTCTTGGCAATCTTCTTATAGCCTAGGCCATCTTTATGTAGAGCAACAATTTTTTTTTTTCAGATCCTCAGAGAGTACTTTGCCATGAGGTGCTATTTTGAAATTCCAGTGACCATTATGAGAGAGTGAGAGCGATAACACCAAATTTAACACACCTGCTCCCCATTCACACCTGAGACCTTGTAACACTAACAAGTCACATGACACCGGGGAGGGAAAATGGCTAATTGGGCCCAATTTGGACATTTTAACTTAGGGGTATACTCACTTTTGTTGCCAACAGTTTAGACGTTAATGACTGTGTGATGAGGTATTTTGAGGGGACAACAAATGTACACTGTTAAGCAAGCTGTACACTCACTACTTTACATTGTTGCAAAGTGTAATTTCTTCATGTTGTCACATAAAAATATATATAATAAAATATTAGTGGTTTACTCACTTTTGTGAGATACATATATATATATTGTGAGATATATATTTGTGTGTGTATATATATATATATATATATATATATATATACCGTATATACAAATATTTAAAGCTATTGTGAAGGTAAAAATAAAAAACAAAAAAAACCAAAACATGTCTATATTTACTATTCCATTGCACAGAACGGGCGCAAACCCCCTCTTCTTGGGTCACCCGCTGGCACTCCAGGCACCTCCTCTCTGTCCAGTGCCCCCATGGGAAGCCACTTCCCATGAGGGCACTTGTGCATACTCACTCCCGAGACCTACTGCTATGCCCATTGACACAGACAGCGGGACTCGGCCCTGCCCCCGCTCCCTCTTCACTGGGAGCCAATGACTCCCCTGCAAAGCTGAGACCCCCAGAGGGAGGGCAAAGAGGAGCTGCAGATGTGCACAACACTGGATCGAATGAGGGTTTAGGGAAGTAAAAAGGGGGGATGCTGATGCCTAAACATTTTTACCTTAATGCAAGAAATGCATTAAGGTAAAAAATGTTAAAGCTTTAGAACCACTTTAAGTATGATAAGGTTTGGGATCTATTAACCGCTTGCCGACTGCCATCAGTAGATTTACTGCGGCAGTCAGCCCCTCACAGGCAGAGTGACGTTAATTAACGTCACTAGCCTGGGAGGGTCTGGGGAGCGAGCGCGCGCCCGTGGAGGCGCGCTCCCACTCCCGCGCGGTCACGGACCCCCCCGCGCGTGTGACCGGCAGACCCGATGTCCGCCGGTCACTCGGCGATCGTCGGGGGAGAGGGAGAAAGTCAGGCGGCTTGTGTAAACAAGCTGCCTGTCATTCTCCTCGGTGTAAAAACACTGATCACACAGTTCTTCTATGTAGAACCGTTGATCAGTGTCCTTACACCTCAAGCCACAGCCAATCACAATAAGAATCACGCCCCTAGGGACACACATAGCCCCGCCCTTTCAAAAAAAGTTAACCCCTTCACTGCCAGTGTATTTTTACAGTAACAGTGCATATGTATAGCACTGATTACTGTAGAAATGTCACTGGTAACCCCAAAAGTGTCAAAAATGTCAGTCAAGGGTCCGATCTGTCTGCCGCAATGTTGCAGTACCGCAAAAAAATCGCAGATCGCCGCCATTACGCGTTAAAAAAAAAAACAACAAAAACGACAAAAATCTTTCCCTTTGTTAGTAAACACGATAACTTTTGCGCAAACCAATCAAAATACGCTTTTTGCGATTTTTTTTACCAAACATATGTAGCATAAAACAAATTGGCCGAAAATGTTAAAAAATTTAGATTTTTACATTTTTTTTTGGGGAATTTCATATAAAAAAATGTGAAAAATATTGTTATTTTTGCAAAATTTACGCGCTTTTTTGTTTATAGCTCATGATCAAAAAATCGCACAGGTGATCAAATACCACCAAAAGAAAGCTCTGTTTGTGGGAAAAAAAGGACGCCAAATTCGTTTAGATACAGCGTCGCACGACCGCGCAATTGTCCGTTAAAGTCACGCAGTGCCGAATCGCAAAATACCCCCTGGTCAGGAAGGGGGTAAAATCTTCCGGGGCTTAAGTGGTTAATATTATTATACAGGATTTATATAGCACCAACAGTTTGCGCAGCAATTTACAACATTAGGGCAGACAGTACGGATCTAAGCCTTATCTGTCTATGACTGAGGACAACTCAAGAATATGAACAGTGCTCCCAAGCAGTATTATCTCAACTATATCTTTCCCTATATAACACAAAGATCATTACATTTTCTTTTGTCAGAAATGTGTATGAACAGATTTTTAATAGAAATGTTATCTAAATCCACATGTGTTATACTAGGTTATGCTTTTATTTGCTGCTATCTGTTGTTACTGTGGATTTAGTCCTTCATAAGACTCAGCTCATTTGGCACATTTTATTACTCAAAGAATACCTAAAACAAAAAAATAAAGTCCTTTCAAGCTACTTTGGTCTTCATAGCCACTGGGATCAAAGAAATCATGTAATCAAAAAGTATAACATGCTGTGCCCTGTGTCATCATAATTTTGGTTATAGCACAGAGCACAGCACTTTCCTTTTTTTCTTGGTTTTGCACATTCCCCAGACAAAGCCAACCTTTATGTTGACAAAACAAGTTGGGAACATGTTTTTCTATGTTTAGTTTAGCAAATTGTTGATGCAAATTGAGATTTATTGATCACACTTATAGGGAGCTTACTATATATATTTGCACTGTCATTCACTCTCATAGGACAGATAGAGTATCCTGTGCTTTAGTGCTGTGTTGAAAGGATGGCTGTTTTATTGGCTTCTAGGACCTTGCCCTCTCAGGATGATGGGTATCCATACAGACTGCAAACATAGAAAACAAGAGAAGGGTGCACCGACCTAGCGCAATATCATAAAACATTTATTGAAAGATTAAAATACATGCCATGCATAATACTCACACACATGTGCTAAAGGTAAGCATGAGAAAGGTTTCTTTTTGCAATCTGGAGACCTCCAGAAAAGAAGTGCTTTTCGGTAAAGCAGGAGGACTGGAAGGCATCCGTGGTGATGGGGCTGACGCGTTTCGAAGGCAGCTGAAGAGGGTTCTCCCTTGAAACGTGTCAGCCCCTTCACCATGGACGCCTTCCAGTCCTTTACCGAAAAGCACTTCTTTTCTGGAGGTCTCCGGAGTGCAAAAAGAAACCTTTCTCATGCTTACCTTTAGCACATGTTTGTGAGTATTATGTATAGCATGTCTTTTAATCTTTCAATAAATGTCTTAGGATATTGCACTAGGTCGGTGCACCTTTCTCTTGTTTTCTATATTCACTCTCATAGAACAGGGACAATATATTTTGTTGATTGTGTACCTATTTGTGAAACTTTTTCATTCATTTATTTCAATTTCCTAAAGATTGGTCATGAGATTGACATAACGTCAGCGTCTACTAAAAGACATGCCCAAGAAGAGAGGAATGAAATAGAGGAGAAATTCAAACTTCTCAGTTGTCAGCAGAAAATAAATATATGGCAACATTGTTGCAAATTAGGCAAGAGATTTCCTCTCACTTCCTGTTGTATTTACAGAACAGGAGGTCAACATACTGTACATCGCCCCAATTGAATGCAATTTAAGAACAGAACTGACTGGGGTATTAACCATTCCCTACACTACCAAAATGTATATCTATGGTAATGTTTCAAATTCTATTCAATACCCTATCACTCAAAGTGCATGTAAACCCAAACCCTATTCTCAGTATGTTATACAGTATACAGATTGTATAAGTAATATGTCATTATTTATTAATTAAATAATTGTTTTGTGAATCTTTTGCAAATTGTCTAGAACTTCTGCAAGTAACAGCCCTTCTTGTTTCAGGCTGACAGAGCTAGGCTACTGCCTCACAATTAGCAACAGCATTGTCAGCCTACCATATGGGTCCTTCAGTTGGCCTTTCGGCTGCCTACTAGGTCCAGCAGATAGGCACTCCAATGACCAACTAAAGGAGTGCACATGCAAGTTGACAACGCTGCTGCTCCTTGCAAGGCAGTTGCTTAGCCTTGTGAATCTGCAAAAGGAAGTGCTGTTAGTTAAAGGATCTCCAAGTAAGAACATTTGCACAGATTCATAAACAATTAGGTTGTTAAAGAAAAAAACTCCATACAGTGATAAGATGCCATGCATACAGAAAAATATTTTTGGGGTTTACATACAATTTTAAACATAAAGACAGAACCATGAGTTATGAATTAAATTATTTAATTTATTCTGCTGCCAGCTCTAATGTAAACATATAATAGGAAGATACTCTATATAACAATTATATTTTAGGATGTGATGTTTATTGACCATTCGTATACACTCAAGGCCAATTTTTAGCAAGGATTTTCTGATCACATAGATAACATACAGAGTTTCTCAAACTGCCTAACCATATTTGTGGGGAGTGATTTGTTTAAAAACCCAGCCTAAATTGTAATAGTTTTCAAAGCTTTAGCATACATAAAGAATAAAGTTAATTTTATGTTAGGCAACAAGGAGCAATGAACTGCTAACAAAATCAATTTTACAATATGAAAGAGCATAAACCATGGCAAAATGCTTCTGAATGAGTAAACTCAAGAGATACATGGATTTAATAGTTGGTGTGTGTGTGTCATAAATTAGAAAAATAGAGTGAAGAAGTTAATATGCTATATCCTATCATTTACCAGAAGTGGACGAGCAGCCAAGTCTCGGTGGTACTATTAGAGAGTTTCAACAGTTCATAATGAAAGTAATGACAATAAATAAGAGCTGTTTGCAGAATAAATGTCATCATGCAGCAATTAATGTTGTACAGTTATTAGGAGTAAGAACTTGATGAGTGCAACAGTTGCATATTTTTAGTGAAGGAGGAGAGAGAGAGAGTCGTCGCCAGTCTGAGTGTAGCGTTTTAAAACAAGCAGGTTTAATATAAGGTAATGAACTCACATGGTGGTAGAGGGTAAATCACATAGTATAATAAATAACGTAGTTGTCTGTCCGTGCATGTGGCTGTGTTCTTTGCAATCAGCTGTCCCAGCCATGCCCTGGTATCCACCATCGCGCCCGGGACAACAGGCGATTGCAAAGAACACAGCCACATGGATGGACAGTCATCTACGTGTTTTATTATACTATGTGCTTTACCCTGTACCACCATGTGAGTTTATTAAGGAAGAGAAAGGGAAGCGCCACCTAAGTGTAGAGGTTTAAATTAATTTATTCCACAAGGATTAAAAATAACTTACAAGTTGTAAGCAGGTAACAGGCTCAACAAAGCAGGGAGGGGAGAGAAGGCTGCTCCAGACTGTCGTTTGGGTATCATGCCATCAACTGGAGTTGTGGGGATCAGGTGTAGGTCCTCTGGGCGTCCTGTGGCAACCAGGAAGCAAATCAGCATGGAACTCAGGCAAAAATGATGTCACTGGATGGCCGAGACGGCTGTGCAGGCAGAAAGGCTATGCGCTCAGACCTCTGAGGCCTGTAGAAGGAACTGAATCTCCAAGCGCATAGCCTGTCTGCCTGCCCAGCAATCTCATTCATCCGTTGACGTCATTTTCACCTGTGTTCAGCACTGGTTTGCTTCCTGGTGGACACATGGTCCCCACAGGACCTACACCTTATCCCCACAACCAGGTGGGGAGGCGTGATACCCGAAGGACAGATAGGACCAGCCTTCTCTCTCCTCCCTACTTTGTTGAGCCTTTTACCTGCTTACATCTTGCTTACAAAGTGATTTTTAATTCTTGTGGAATAAATTAATTTTAACCTCTACACTTCTAACTCTTCCTCCTTGTCTTTGTTACAGAACTGGTAATAGCTGGATAGTTGCCGCCTTTACCTTCATGAATTTTTCATAGACTGATGGACTGATGTATAGATGTCCTAAAACTATTTTTAATGAATTGAATAAAATATGTATAATTTTTAATTCACTCTTCAGTTATTGGCACCTTAAAAATTCCAGCTCCTACGTGAGCATTTCTTTCTGCCTCCTCTGTCTTCATAAAGGGATGTGGTGCCGGTGAGTTTACCTCTGGGAAATTTTTTTCCTGTTTACTATTTATTGTTTTTAATCTTGCTTTTTAACACTGTCTTTGTATCTGAATATTACCTTTTGTGTGTGACTCTCTGGTTAGTTTGCCGCCATCTGACTTTCCTGGACATTGTACTTAGGCGCTCTCATATATCCATACCATATTTCTAGTGAATTGGATTGCAAGCATAGGGTCAATTGAAAAATTAAAGCAACAAATGTATATTGACCTTTGACAATTTAAATAAACATAATCAGCAGACCCATTTTCAATCTACACATCTCATAGTTGTTAAAAACAAAATCTGCTTCTCTATGACAGTATAAGGTAATCCTCTTTAAATGTGCAGAGACTATGTGGTTTATTTACTAAAGCTGAAGAGTGCAAAACCAGGCTCACTTCTGCATAGTAACCAATCAGCTTCTAGGTCTTATTGCCAAAGCTTAATTGAACAAGCTGAGGTTAGAAGCTGATTGTTTTTTATGCAGACGTGATCCTGATTTTGCACTCTCCAGCTTTAGCTAAATAAACCCCATAGGGGTTGTGACTTTATTAGAAACATCTTGGGCCAATTTTTTAAGAGTATTTAAAGATCACTAGCATATGTTGCTAAAAAGGCGATAGTGGGCAGTGGATAAAACTATTTAAATCTGATTCTGCCCACCAGTAAACAAAAACTGTTTAAATTATGTATTTATTTATTACAGGAATGTATACCTATACCAAGGGTTAAATCTATAAAACAAAGTAGTTAAAAGGTAACTCTACTTTCGTGGGATTTTTTTTTTTTTTTTAAATAGCTTATACAAATGATAGACAAGCCATATTAAGCCATATTGGGGTTGATTTACTAAAACTGGAGAATGTGAAATCTGGCGCATGGTAGCCAATCAGCTTCTAACTTCAGCTTGTTCAATAAAGCTTTGACAAAAAAAACCTGGAAGCTGATTGGCTACCATGCACCAGCTGCACCAGATTTTGCATTCTCCAGATTTAGTAAATCAATCCTATTGCAATTTAATTTTAATTAAAATTTACCTTTCGTTTTCAATCTGCAGCCACTGTAATGTTCTGTAAAATTCAATGAAATATGGCAACCTGGAAGTGTTCTGTACATATGGGACAACCCCAGAAATGTAATTTCTCGTTTCTGAGCTTGGCTCATGGATTTTCCCAGTAGTCTGTGCTAAGATACAAGTCAAATTTAAGGCACCCGCAGATAGAAATTTGGTTTTGGCGAGAAATTCCCCAAGGGTTAAATACTTTTAAAGCAGTGTCACATTTTATCAACAGAAGACTGAGTGCATCAGGTTATCATAATGAACCAGAACCCCCCATTCAAAATCAGTCTGCAAAGGATATGGTGAATCAAACAGGTATTTCTGAGCAGAAAGAAATAGGAATCTCCAACAAAGTTTGTTGAAATCCTTGCAATTGGTACAGGTAGGGATTGTTTTTTTTTTCTCAACAGAGGTCAATATCTATTTTACAAAGTCATTAAGAATTTTTTTTCAGTACAAATTTGTGCTGAAACAAAAAATGTAGTTCCATCAATTCATGATCTTATTTTAACACGTGTGCAGTGAAATCTTCACTGTTACAATAGTGCATGTGAACCACAAAACAGTGCTAGATATGCCTCTTGTGTTGTGTTACTGAATTGTCAGCCAAGAAATGACATGGTCACGTGACATGCATGTTCTTAAGCTGGTTGACTGAGAACAGGTAAGGTGACCGGGTATAGACAACTATTACTTAGTTTAGCAAATACGATAATGCTGTGTTCACATCAAGCATCTAATCATGTGCAAACACAATTCTTAGACTGGGCATTCAAACTGAACATAACTTAATTTGCTTATTAAACATGCACTTTCAAAGTGAACATTCTCAACTCCTTTAGTAAATCAACCTCAGTGACCCTATAATAAATGTTTTTTTTTTTTCACAGCCACTGAAAAGAGCACTCTCTAAACCATATTATAGCTTGGGATACGTAAGTGACACTGGGGCATTGTCACTGCAGTTTTGCATATTTCACACTTAAAATCAAAACAAAGATGGCTGAGTATATGTGAATACCATCTGCATTTTTTTTTTTTAGATGCTCAACTCATAGGGCCTACAACTAACATGTCAGAAAGAACTCAAGAAGCACTTTGTGACTAGGGAATCAATGGAAAGGTGGGTATTCACATCACCTGCAATTCTATGAACATGTTCTCTAAAGGCCAAGGCTCACTAGCAATCCTGCCACTGGCGAAACATGCTAATATCAGGATCACTAAAGTATGCAAAGTAAATACTCACCTATTTTCCCTTGCTGGCAGGTTCACCAGGGAGTGGTGCCTCTTTGATGGAAATGCTATATAATGCCATTTGCCAGTGATGGTTCACTTTTCTGGCCAGTGAAGGGACTACACATGGAAACAGATGAGTATTATCTCCCCCGTATGGTGATTCTCTCACTGGTAGAAGGAAAGAAAATCTCTTGATTCCCACATCATCAGAATTAGTGTATATTGGGGAATCCCTCCTGCTTAACTATTGTATTCTGGTAGCAGGAGGTTTCTCCACTGTCAGAATACAATGATCAATGCTGGCAACTATAGTTTTCAACAGTGATCGCACCGAAAAAAACCTGACATGCTAAACCTGCCCAATTTCGATCCTGCTGGGGCTGGTCTTATAGATAAATTTATACAACCATAATAAAGTAAGAGTAAGAGAGAAAGAAAGAGAAAAAAGAGAGAAAGAAAGAAAGAAAGAAAGAAAGAAAGAAAGAAAGAAAGAAAGAAAGAAAGAAAGAAAGAAAGAAAGAAAGAAAGAAAGAAAGAAAGAAAGAAAGAAGTCTGCAGGGCCCCCCATACATCAGAGTATCAGAGTTCCTGTTACATCAGAGTGCTCACTGGGAAGCAGGAGAGAGAAGGGAGGGGGGAAACTTCACTCACAGTGGATGGATGGATGGATCGGCAGGTTGCACCTTTCCACTTCTGTTTGCTGGGCTTCAAACTTCCTGCCCACACATCTTTTTCTCTGAGGCACAACACTGAACCAGATGGACTTGTGTCTTTTTTCAACCTGACTAACTATGTAACTCCCGGGGAGTGTGGGCAGGGCAGGTACAGGAGGAGGGGGCGGGAGGAGGAGGAGCAGAACTAGCTCTCTTTCTCCTCTTCGGCCATGGGAGGGGGGAGGGGGGAACTGTCAGTGCTGGCTCTCGGTCATATCCACAAACTACACTTCCTAGAGTCCATCATCATCCTGCTGCTGATTGGTTGAGTTGTGGCTGTGGGAGGGAGGGGGAGAGATGGGGTGGCGAGCTAGCTCACACAGGCACATTTCCACTTGCTGCTGCACTCTGTAAACACAGAGGCGCTGGCGGGGTGGGAGGTAGAAGACAGCCCACAGCACATCCGCCTTTCCTCCGGGTTCCCCACTGCCCACAGTGGCGGGAGGGAGGGAAGTCAAGGGAGACAGTCTATCTATCTATCTATCTATCTATCTATCTATCTATCTATCTATCTATCTATCTATCTATCTATCTATCTATCTATCTATCTATCTATCTATCTATCTATCTATCTATCTATCTATCTATCTATCTATCTATCTATCTATCTATCTATCTATCCATCCATCCATCCATCCATCTATCTATCTATCTATCTATCTATCTATCTATCTATCTATCTATCTATCTATCTATCTATCTATCTATCTATCTATCTATCTATCTATCTATCTATCTATAACAGGGGGGAGTACCGCGCTTAAAAGGTGCTTAGTGCATGTTATTCATACTAATTACATTTAATAATTTACTTTCAGTGCTTTCAAATGTTTATAATAAAATCCCTTGTGCTAAAATTATATAGATATTCTCCAGTGCATAAAATTATATAAATATTCTCCAGTGCATAAAATTTAAAAAAATTCTCATTAATAAATAAAATATTTCTTACAAGTGATGTAAATATGTGCTATAAACAATCCTTAAATATATCAAAATTTGTTAAAATAAAGTACCAGTGATAAATTATGTGCTTATAAGTTTCCAATAATTAAATAATTCAAAAGTGAAAAAGTGCCAAAGTGTCCTTATATATATAAATAAAATGGTGTATATTCAGATGCCTTTTCTTTCCCAAAATTCATGCAGGTGCTCTTCCATGCAGTGGCCACTAGGTGTCCTAAGCGCTCACCTCAATTGGCTTTATAACCAGCTTTGTATGGTATCATATGTAATGTTTCCTCCTTTTCTATGGTTGATGGGTCCGGTCACTAATTCTCACACTTATCCCTTTTAACACGATATTCCAGGGGGTGTGTGTGGAGCCTTTGAATCTCCAAAATAAATGGGGCCACAATAGTGAGGTACCGTTTGGTGATTTTATTAAAACAGATTAAAAATAACAGACTCACATTTTCCTTCGTCTTTGGAAGAAGCTGTGTGGGCACGCAGCGTAACGCGTAGGACGCCAAACCGGAAGTGACGTAGCGACATTACAATTGTTATGCATTGGCAAAGACGAAGGAAAATGTGAGTCTGTTATTTTTAATCTGTTTTAATAAAATCACCAAACGGTACCTCACTATTGTGGCCCCATAATTTATCACTGGTACTTTATTTTAACAAATTTTGATATATTTAAGGATTGTTTATAGCACATATTTACATCACTTGTAAGAAATATTTTATTTATTAATGAGAATTTTTTTAAATTTTATGCACTGGAGAATATTTATATAATTTTATGCACTGGAGAATATCTATATAATTTTAGCACAAGGGATTTTATTATAAACATTTGAAAGCACTGAAAGTAAATTATTAAATGTAATTAGTATGAATAACATGCACTAAGCACCTTTTAAGCGCGGTACTCCCCCCTGTTATAAATTTCTGAATTGCGTAGGTTACCAATAACAGTACCTGCAGCTTTAAAGGAATTTAGGATTCATATAGAGTGACAGCGCGAGAATTTCACCAACCCAATATATCTATCTATCTATCTATCTATCTATCTATCTATCTATCTATCTATCTATCTATCTATCTATCTATCTATCTATCTATCTATCTATCTATCTATCTATCTATCTATCTATCTATCTATCTATCTATCTATCTATCTATCTATCTATCTATCTATCTATCTATCTATCTATCTATAAAAGTTTATTTGCTAACAAGATTTACACGGTAGTCCAAGATATTGCTAAAATTCATTTGGAGAACAATAGATCTTTTAGTTTTCCACTTTATTCTGTGGTTTTCTAAAGTTTCTTTCTCTACCCTTGAACTTAGTTTGAAAAAAAGGAATATGAACATGACTTAAGATGTAAGTACCTTACAGCAAACCACATTCTGGGTGACCAGAGACAACAATTGCTACCACATGTAGCCCTTTCTTTACCCTGGAGCGAATATCAGTTTTAAATAAGCATGTATAAAAAAAACATAATTACCATCCACATAAAAACTTCAGGCAATAAATACTGAATATACATTTAGGCAACCTGAATTAGCTGAATTGATTTTGGCAGCCAAAGATTGTGGTTTACAATTTCTAGCTGTTTTTGTCCATGTAAAGAGAAAAAAGGAACCTTTTCAGCCAGATCTTGGCCTTTAGCCTGATGAATAGTTTATGTAAGGTGAAAAAATACATGTTGACGCCTCAGTGTTCCCTGCACAGCACTGAGGTCCAGTGCTATAAAATTGCATTATACTGATTCATACAATTAGCACAGAAATGTCCAATTTAAGCAAAGCAGCAGTTTTAACTGGTGGAGGCAGAGTTGAGCTTACCTCTTTTAACCCCCCTGGTATAATCTTTCTAAGGATTGCAACACCCGCTGCTCTATAGCCATGTGCTGCAAACTCAGTGGGATCCCCTCCAAGGCTGATGGATGGGATCCTACTTGTACATACCACCATGAAATACTGAGGTTGGAATGCAAATCCATTTCAGTTTCCAGACTACTTCCTAACTAAAGCCACCGTTATTTGAGTGGCTTTAGTTAGAAAGGCAGGGTTGGTGTGTTTCATCTTAGTGCCACAAGCGTGTTAGCCAGCCCGCCAATGGAAGGTCTGCTGCTGAGCTCACAGTGCTTAGGAAGTATGAGCAGAACCTAGCAACAGTAAAATACTTGGCAGCTGTGAGTACGGATGCAAGCTGTGGAAAGAGCATAAAGGCACTACACACTGCAGCTGTTGTCGATTGGAAGTCTGTAAGGCTACTTTCACACCTCTACGTTCATCCTGCCAAGTGGTTGCAGTGCAGTGTATTTTAAACACATTTTACACATGTTAGAATTTAATCCTAAAGAAGGTGTAGCATGCAGCATGGGAACATTTTGAATGCTCCACACTATGTAGCCTAAGATAAAAAAACAGAGGGGATGTGTAGTGTAGAGATACTTCTAAGTAGACAGCAATGGGCACCCTTCAGGTAGTGGCAGAGGGTTGCTGGGAATGGATTTTCACAAGTTATCAAAATGCGGACAAAGTCATTACTTGAGCCTATTTGGCCTATCGGAAGGTTACCACAAAGACATGGACCCCCCAGGAGAGGACATTTACTAGAGTTTTAAAAAAAATCCAATAGGTCAAAATGCATTTTGGGGGCCACACAATCCCCTTTATCAGGGCTGGGTGAAATTGCAGAATGTTAAATGAACTCAAAAATGCTAATTATCAGACTGATCTGCAGGCAGGGGATGTTATAAACAACACTCAGTACTGTCAGTGTTCACAGTAGGAGTGGCAGGGGTCCCAGCACTGACAAAGGACACCAGTCATCAAACTGATAATATGCTATGAGGAAAAGAAAGAGGAAAAGATTAGCAGAACTGAATTTTTTTTTCCCTTGAGAAAAAGTGTAAGGGGCGATATATATATATATATATATATATATATATATATATATATATATATATATATATATATATATATATATATATATATATATATATATATATATATATATATATGTAAATGGTCCATATAGTAAACTTGATGCAAAATGATTCTACTTTAAACTCATTATGAAGGGCAAGAGAGCACTCCTTGCCACTGGAAGAAAAAAGATTTAACTTGGAAAAATAAGCTGGATGTATTCATAAATGCACAGATCATACTGTAACTGGCTATTAGCATATAGATGAAGCATATGTACTGATCCAGGAAATATCTGATTGGCTTCGGGGATCAGTAAAGGATTTTTTTTCTCTTGTTGGAATAAATTGGACCATGCTTTAAGAGTTTTTATCTTCCTCCAGATCAAATGTGGGTATAGGTTTTTGTATATGGAGGTCTTTAATGTATTTATTTATTACATTTTTGTGTTAGTTAAACTAGATGGGCTGTGGATCAACCTGACTAACTATATAACTATGAATGGAACTCCCCCAAGAGCAACACAGACTAAAATGAAACTTTTTCTTTAGTAGAGCAGGTTAAGTCTAGAAATCCTTGCTATTTCTCATTGTATATTTTCCCTAAGTTCCTGTCTGAAGAAACAAATAGAAGCAGGCTAGAAACTGAGGAAATCTCTCTAATGGAGCTATCTCTGTCCAAAATGAAACAATAAAAGTTTTTGACTTGACACACACTTTAAAAGACTAAGGGCGGGTTCACATATGTGCAGCCGCGGGTTCGTACCTGGAGTCTGGTGCGTGTCTGTTCACCAGTCCAGGTACGATTCAGGTCCAAATTTTTGCCCGAATTCACACCTGAGCCGGACATAAACATGCGCAGAAGTCAGGACCCTTTTGAAAACCTCTCTGCGGCTGCCCTGGACCTGTGTGAACCTGCTCTATTGAGAGCTAGTCACACTCACATGTCATGTGAGTTGGATGTGGGGAAACCCCCATCCAATTTGCATATACAGTGCATTGCGAAAGTATTCGGCCCCCTTGAACTTTGCGACCTTTTGCCACATTTCAGGCCTCAAACATAAAGATATAAAACTGTAATTTTTTGTGAAGAAACAACAACAAGTGGGACACAATCATGAAGTGGAACAAAAATTTTTGGATATTTTAAACTTTGTTAATAAATAAAAAACTGAAAAATTGGGCGTGCAAAATTATTCAGCCCCTTTACTTTCAGTGCAGCAAACTCTCTCCAGAAGTTCAGTGAGGATCTCTGAATGATCCAATGTTAACCTAAATGACTAATGATGATAAATAGAATCCACCTGTGTTTAATTAAGTCTCCGTATAAATGCACCTGCACTGTGATAGTCTCAGAGGTCCGTTTAAAGCGCAGAGAGCATCATGAAGAACAAGGAACACACCAGGCAGGTCCGAGATACTGTTGTGGAGAAGTTTAAAGCCGGATTTGGATACAAAAAGATTTCCCAAGCTTTAAACATCCCAAGGAGCACTGTGCAAGCGATAATATTGAAATGGAAGGAGTATCAGACCACTGCAAATCTACGAAGACCTGGCCGTCTCTCTAAACTTTCAGCTCATACAAGGAGAAGACTGATCAGAGATGCAGCCAAGAGGCCCATGATCACTCTGGATGAACTGCAGAGATCTACAGCTGAGGTGGGAGACTCTGTCCATAGGACAACAATCAGTCGTATACTGCACAAATCTGGCCTTTATGGAAGAGTGGCAAGAAGAAAGCCATTTCTTAAAGATATCCATAAAAAGTGTTGATTAAAGTTTGCCACAAGCCACCTGGGAGACACACCAAACATGTGGAAGAAGGTGCTCTAGTCAGATGAAACCAAAATCAAACTTTTTGGCAACAATGCAAAACGTTATGTTTGGCGTAAAAGCAACACAGCTCATCACCCTGAACACACCATCCCCACTGTCAAACATGGTGGTGGCAGCATCATGGTTTGGGCCTGCTTTTCTTCAGCAGGGACAGGGAAGATGGTTAAAATTGATGGGAAGATGGATGGAGCCAAATACAGGACCATTCTGGAAGAAAACCTGATGGAGTCTGCAAAAGACCTGAGACTGGGATGGAGATTTGTCTTCCAACAAGACAATGATCCAAAACATAAAGCAAAATCTACAATGGAATGGTTCACAAATAAACATATCCAGATGTTAGAATGGCCAAGTCAAAGTCCAGGCCTCAATCCAATCGAGAATCTGTGGAAAGAACTGAAAACTGCTGTTCACAAACGCTCTCCATCCAACCTCACTGAGCTCGAGCTGTTTTGCAGGGAGGAATGGGCAAAAATTTCAGTCTCTCGATGTGCAAAACTGATAGAGACATACCCCAAGCGACTTACAGCTGTAATCGCAGCAAAAGGTGGCGCTACAAAGTATTAACTTAAGGGGGCTGAATAATTTTGCACGCCCATTTTTTCAGTTTTTTATTTGTTAAAAAAGTTTGAAATATCCAATAAATTTCGTTCCACTTCATGATTGTGTCCCACTTGTTGTTGATTCTTCACAAAAAATTACAGTTTTATATCTTTATGTTTGAAGCCTGAAATGTGGCAAAAGTTTGAAAAGTTCAAGGGGGCCAAATACTTTCGCAAGGCACTGTATGTGAACCAGGCCTTGGAGATTAGCCATGAGTGTCAAAGATTCAATTTGATTTGGCAATAATATAGATGCTGGTATTGATAATAAAAAAGTGGTAGAGAGTGGAATTAATATAGACATAGCCAGGCATAAGTCTGATTTTTGTACAATTAAAAGAGAAGTATGGGGTTTTGTTTTTCCCCATCTATACTTACCATCGGTCCGATACTGCCTTTGCACTGAGAACTGAGCAATTGAACACAGACGATCGCTCGGTTCTGACAGCTTCCTAGCAGAGAGCTGCTAATTGTCAGCCAGCAGCTCGATGCTCTGTCCCCTCCTTGCTCATTGGGCTGTGGAGGGGTGGAGAGTAGCTGGCTCAACCTCTCAGCGGCTCGCCGAGAGGCTGAGCTGGGTGTCGGTCCATTCACCTGGCGGATCCCAACTCCGTGGTCATGATGCCTGGACCGAATTCAGTGATGTCAGCAGAGGGAGGACATCAGCCTGAAAACGGGCCACAGGAGTGCAGAACAAACTGCACTCCTGTGATCCATAGGAGATGTACAGCCAAACGAGCTGTGGCTATACATCTCCTTTAATGTTTCCATGTTGAACCTCCAAGATAAGGTGAGTGAACTGAATGATAAATGGTTCTAGACAAAATTCTGATCCTGTCAGGGTGGGTAGAGAGATGGTGAAGAATTCCTGGCAAAGCACCTGATTAATATGGAGAGACAGACAAGGTCAGGTCAAACAACTGTTAAGCACTTCTAATGAAATAGGGGCGGGGGTGGCGAAATGGGCAACCAAACTGATAAGAAGCATAGAGAGGTAGCCCAACGTAATATAGCAATGGCTTTATGAAGAGCCTTCCTACCCGGACTGTTCTAATGGGATTTCCAGAAAAAGTAAACAGAAGAAGAGTTTTTAATTGCATGGTAGCTAAAGTGTAATTTCAGCAAAAAAGTCTGTTTGTGATACAAAATTAGGCTTTGTGTAATTGCGACCCCGTTTTTATTACTAATCTTGTACCTCCTAACATACAAGCTGCAAACACGTGGGCAAGCACAGGTTTGAGAAGAACTTAAAGTGGTTAAAAAGGTAAATAAGGTTAAAGATTTCTTTTTTTATACATATATAGATGTAAGGCCACCACAAAAGACCTATTCCAGGGCCTTTGTAATCCAAGTGTCTGCATCATCCTGTTTTTAGCCCTGATGAAGGGGGAGTGCTGAGCCCCTGAAACACGTTAGCTGTTCCACAATTAAAATATTTTAATAGTCTGTACAAGCTGGTGAGGTGCTCCCATCCTTTCAAAACTTTAATATCTTGTACACATCTAATAACATGACAAATAAATCTAACGCTAGGTCCACTTTAGGCTTGATTTAGGTTGTGGCGCTTCCATTCTTTCAAAATGTCAATTGCTGGTGAGCAGCCCCTAGGACCGCAAACCACCTATCCCATCAAAACACATCTGCATAAGATTCAGCGCTCCTACATCTCAAAGATTGGATATGTACATGTAACAGTTGCAGGCAGTTGTTACTATTCACAGCGAACAGTTTTTCCCCTGACAGTGCCTTCATCTACTTTCTTTTCATCAAAGATGCACCATATACTGAGATACTGGCTCAGTGATGGCACAGTACTGGAAGTCTCAGTGCATGTGCAGTTCTTAGCTAAAAATGTCTGACACATAGGAGGCCCCTATTGGAGTCTCTCATTCTGTGGCCTGCTACAATGTTATAATATTGCAATCTAAGCACCTAAACGTGCAAATGTGAACAGGGCTATGTGTGAATTAGGAAAAAGGATATTAACCTCCCTGGCGGTATGATTATGTCTGGAATTACATACCAAAAGCGGTACAATTCTTTTCATGGAAATTTGGCGTTATGTATTATAGGCCTACAATTCTTAGTAATTACTGACTTAAACCTGACCAAAACAAGACTCTAGTAGACATCCCAGATGTGATAAATTTGAAACACAAACGCATGAATTATAATCGAATCAATAATATTATTTTATTATTTAATATATAATATATATAATAAAATTATATTATTGATTAGATTATAATTCATGCATTATATATTATATATAGATATATGTGTGTGTGTATATATATATATATATATATATATATACACACACATATATATATATATATATATATATATATAATATATAACGCATGAATTATAATTGAATCAATAATATCATTTATACCGGTGTGTGTATATATATATATATATATATATATATATATATATGCATATATATATATATATATATATATATATATATATATATATATATGCATATCTATATATATATATATATATATATATATATATATATGCATATATATATATTTATGCATATATATATATATATATATATATATATATATATATATATATATATATATATATATGCATATATATATATATATATATATGCATATATATATATATATATATATATATATATATTTATATATGCATATATATATATATATATGCATATATATATATATATATATATGCATATATATATATATAATATAATATAAAGTGTGTTTTGTGCAACTTTTTTTTTTTTTTTTTTGAATTTCCCTCCCTAGTTCCGCTCCCATGCAGCATTGCTGCTGCAGGGAACGGAACTAGGAAGTGATCACACCGACGGAGGGACGGAGGAGCGGCGGGACTCTCGGCTGGCGGTCGCAGCAATGAGAGATCATCGCTGGATCGCCAGGATAAGGTAAGAGAAGCTCCGCTGCGCTCTCTGCAATCCACCCCGAGCGTGACTCGGGGTTACCGATCCTGCAATGAAAAATCAACCCCGAGTCACGCTCGGGATTACCGCTAAGGTGGTTAAGGAAAAACATTCTCCTACCTGAAGCAGACTATTAATAGCATCTCAGCTTGACTGTTGCTCAAGGACTCTGTTTTATTGATAAAAATGTTTTAATAATTATACTTTTACTGTATGTTGTAACACATCAGGAAGTTATTGGTGCTGACTTACAGAGTTACTGAATTACCTTTAGAGAAAACCAGTCATAAGGAAATAGCTGGCAAGCATTGTGACCTTCTAACTACGACTATGTGAGACATTGGCCTGAAAAAGATACGCAGAAGGAGAAGCAGAATGACCACCCTATTATCATCACATGTTTCATTTAAAGTAAACCTGTAAACTATTTTAAACTGGTAAAAGTAAATGTCTTGAATAAAAACACATTACCTTTGCTAACCTCTTCTGCTATAACCCACAGGTTTCATTTTAATACAGCTGAATATTGGGTGCAAACATTTTAAATTTGACATGCAGCACTGCCCCCTAGAGGACTGCTGGATATTACACTTTAGGGATTCCCCTGGGTTACCCGTAGCAACTGTTTGAAGAAACTTAACACTTTAAGTTCTTTGCTCAGTCAAAGATCAGTCCAGGGGTTGTTGTTTTTGTGGTTTTATTTAAATTGGGATGGGAGAAGGGATGAGTGGGATACTCCAACTGTTAACTATTCACAATGCTGAGGACTTCTAACTTGAGAATGCGCTGCTTCATCCTGCCACTTGAATGAAGATGAGGTAAGTGTTCCTATAGTATTTCTCTTCAGGGTACTCCCCTAGTACTCCCTTTCTCTCTTTGGGCTAGCTGACACCCGTCCACTGACTTTACACTCGGGAGTGGTCCCCTTCCTGGGCAGACCCCTGGGCAAGTTCCTCTGTACTCACGGGTACTGTTTTTCCAGATTCTTCAATGCCCCAACTCCTGTAGTCAGCTCTCCTGAGTTCAGCCTCACACCACCGGTATGCTAGGCCAACTGTCTGTGACCACCACCAACTGCTGCAGAAGAGGAGGAAGCTGCCACCCTCCTTCGGGGACCTGGCTTCTCGTCCAAAGACCCCTACCTCATGTGCCCATGGCTTTTTATGCCCTATCCCATAATGCACGACTGTCTTTGCCAACCCCTGGGACAGTACCAAAAGCCTGTGTGTCATTGGTGAGGTTTCCTCCAGCATCCAATGTGGCTCCCCATTGGATCAGCTGGGGACACTCCCTGAGACCAGATGAATCACACACTGGGCACACTGAGTAGACCTAACTAAAAATCCTGCTCCCTGAGATTTTGCCTGCTGCTCTTCTGGTAAGCAGAGAGAGCTAAACTACACTCTCTACCTTGCACCTGACTAGGAGGGTGCTACAGACATATTCCAGTAATGTGGAATTCCACCTATATACACGTATGTGCCCCAAATGCCTAAGCAAACTCAGTTATTACAAACAAATGGCCACTGCCCCCACCTTTAACTGGCCTTCACAGAAAGGTGCCGATGGAAGGGCATTCTTGCTTCTTGCTGCGAAGGCCAGGTGTAGGCGGGGGCAGTGGCCATTTTTTTGTACTTTTGGAATACTGGTGAGGAGATGCACTGGACACCTTTGCTGCCATTGTGCTATGTGCTGGGTGTCCATTGTGCCCATGTGCTTTTAAGGAGGGTTGGGCTCCCTCCAGGCTCACCTGCCCTCTGCCTATCCCTTATAATGCATGTGCTTCTACTATGGAGGCTCTCAAAAATGTAAAGTTAGGACTGGGGATAATAATGAGGTGCCTTGTCGCGGCCTCCGCAGCTTACACTTGTGTTTTGCAAATATGTGCTAACTAAACCCCATGTTTTAACGCAAACTCTTAGACAGGGTAATTCGGTTGGTTGTAGGCTGGCTGGCAAGTTGAGCTGGGAATTTTCTTTGGTTTTGTTAAACTCAGTTATTACTTTGAAAAGTATCAATGACATGCTCACTGTGCTGCACATAGCCTGCGCAAGGATCAGAACTGAAGAAGGGACCCAGCATGCCACTACAGGGTGACTGCCGAAAACTACAAGTGGGAGTAGAAACAATACCAGTCACCCTGCACAAAAGAGAGAGAAACAGTGAATTGTCACTGAATTATTACAGAAATTTCCTGCATAGAAGGAACATTTTACACTGGATTACAGCACAGATCTGGAAAAAACACAGAGCACACCAGGATTTTATTATACACAAGCCTCTTCTTTTTAGACAACATTTGCTTATTCCGGAGTTCAGCTTTAATATTGCTCACCTTGTTGCTGAGACCTGATTTTTGGTTCTAAGCTCCACCCAATCGCATTCCCCCTTTTCATTAATATATCCTACTTATAGAAGTCATGGTAGACATTGCAGAACTTTCTGGTATAATACTAGCTCGCTACTGATCCTAATAAGAAACTGCAATACAGGGTGACACTGTTTGACTGGCACAGATTCCAGTTTGCTGTATTTTTCCAGAAATGTGTTGAATGCCAAAGCCACCGGCCTCACCACTGGTATAAAACCTAAAAGTAATGAGTTAGGTTAGTGTCCTTCTGTAAACAAATGGATAGCAGAGAAGATCCCTAGTTCCTTTAACCACTTGACCTCCAAAAGATGTACCCCCCCCCTTCATAACCAGGCCATTTTTTGCAATACAGCACTGCGTTACTTTAACTGACAATTGCGCAGTCATGCGACACTATACCCCAAAAAAATTATGTTTTTTTTCCCCACAAATTCTTTCATTTGCTGTCATTTGGTGGTATTTAATCACCACTGTGGTTATATGTTTTGTGCTATAAACAAAAAAGACATACAATTTAAAAAAAAAAAAACAACAATATTTTTACTTTCTGCTATAAAACATACCCAATTTAAAAATGTAATAAATCAAATTTCTTGATAAATTTAGGCCAATATGTGTTCTGCTACATGTTTTTGGTAAAAAAAAAAAATTCTCATTAAGCGTATATTGATTGGTTTGCACAAAATGTATAGCGTCTACAAAGAATGTGATATATACTGGAATTTTATATATTTTTTAATAGTATTGGTGGTGATCAGCGACTTTTAGCAGGACTCCAATATTGTGGCAGACATTCGAACACTAACAGACACTTTAACGCTTTTTGGGAACCAGTGACACTAATACAGTGCTAAGTATATGCACCCTAACTGTACTAATAACATTGGCTTGAAGGGGCTAAACATCTAGGGCAATTAAAGGGTTAAATGTGTGCCTAGCCAGTGTTTTGTTGTACTATGTAAGGTGCTTTTAGTAAGGCAAGTAATGGATTTTATTCCCTGCTTTGTGGGGAAAGAAAATATATTAATTCCGTGCTGACAGGACAGGGTTCTGCCTGTTTACATAGGCAGGGCTCTGTCCTGTGTAAATTCTGGATGATCGACGGGTGCCAGTGGTAATCTATGGGCCGCACCCACCGATCGACATCTGCTGTGTTCAATCACAGCACAGCCGGGTCATCAGGCAGCCCGCGCACGCGCCCCCTACCTGGAAGTGCCAGATATTGTACCTAGTACATGATCAGGTGCAGTAGAGCCGCCTTGTCGCCCTACATCTATGTTATATGGTCGGCAAGCGGTTAATCTGGAAATGTCATTTATTTGGAATTAGTAAGCAAATCAATGAGTTCAGGACTTGGTCACACTTTTAAAAACCTCTCCAGTTCAAAAGAAGAAGCCTGCATTGCATCTGTGGAGCATTTCTTTGGTTTCTGTTGGCAGACAGGTTAAGCAGAAATTCTGGTGCAGAGAAGTAATAGAATGCCCCTTAGTAGAACTAAATCCCATAATCAAGTGTAGGCGAACATTTTGATTGTATATTTGTGTATGTACATCGTATTTTTTTTTTATATTAAATCCTGGCATATTTAAAGAGATTTGCCAAGTCTCGTAACTTAGTCATTGTTCCAAGCTCTGTGAAATGTTGGCGCCTTGAAATGTATAAACGATATTTTCAAAGAATGAAATATAATCACATATATTAGAGATGTAATGAAATAACCGAGGAGCCTAGAAGATCATATGCCTCTGGTCTTCCTCAATAAAAGCAATGGATGTCAGTTTTATCTTTAAATGTGCCATGTCAGCTGCACGAAATGACTATGTGGTTTAAGGTTATATTTTAAATGTTATTTTTGTGCAGAAACAGGCGCTACTAATGTCTCACAACTGTGTCCTGCCCCTGTTTGAATTTACACTTAGAGGCCAAAAATCGAGTTACAGGGGAAGCTCCCCTACCGGGTCAGAAGCCTGGGTGTATATTTTAAGACTCTGTAAATAGGCTCTTTGTATTGCATTTTCAAGTCTCGAGGAGAAGATTTTTTTTCTGTTTCCAAAGAAAAAGCAAATGTTAAAATTCCAGTTTCCCACAGAAAGGTTTTTTAGGACTTTCTAATGATTTTAACTTTTAACGGAGCAGTTATTTAACCTTTTCTATGTCATTCTCTGAGAAATTATATACACACATGCCATTCTTACGGCCCTAGTAACCACAATGAACATATGCAAAAACGGTTGCCAACTTTTATTAACAGAAAATATGTAAGTAATGTCTCAAATGGGTCAGCAGAGAATCACTGATACTGCTCTCTGCATCTCTCATCTACTTATTACTACTAAAGAAAATCTGTGTTATGGTTTAATGCTGATAAAACTGCTGCCCTTCTGGTTAGTAGACACATTGGCTGTCTGAATGAGCTTTCAGTTTCCTTGCAGAGCACCTTAAAAAGCAGGGTGCTTTATACAAGAAATGACATCCAAAGGATGCATGGTTGGCACATAACCCCATCCTTGCCACTACCTGCACTTTCTATTATCAAAGTCTTGCCTCCGTCACATTGTTGACCTATAGAAAGGTGTGGAAAGTGAGACAATGGGTCTACACAATGATCAATGTAATTTTTCATTACAGCAGGGGACTCCAAACTTTCCAAAGAAATGGCCAGTTTACTGTCCTTCAGACAATGTGCCCAATTGGAGTAAACAATGCCTGATCTTTGGTATTAGCGGGAAAAAAAAGTTGGTGTCAGTGGAACGAATAGTGCCCCCTCATTGGTGTCAGTGGAAGCAATAGTGCCCCATAGTTGATGTCAGTGGAAGAAATAGTGCCCAATCATTGGTGCCAGTCGAAGCAATAGTGCCCCATAGTTGGTGTCAGTGAAAGGAATAGTGCCCAATCATTGGTGCCAGTCGAAGCAATAGTGCCCCATAGTTGATGTCAGTGGAAGGAATAGTGCCCAATCATTGGTGCCAGTCGAAGCAATAGTGCCCCATAGTTGGTGTCAGTGGAAGAAAGAGTTCCCCATCATTGGTGTCAGTGGGAGCAATAGTGTTCCTTAGTTGGTCTCAGTAGAAGGAATAGTGCCCCATTATTTGTGTCAGTGGCAGAAATAATTCCTCAAGGGCCGGATAAAGGCAAGCAAAGTCTAGAGACTGCTGCTCTACAGAGTGTCCCTCAGTTTGTGGCTACCTGGAAGCTGGAATCTGCGATCAGAAGAAAAGCCAGTATAGCAGCATTACACCATCTCAACGGTACACTTTAGCAATCATATTTATAAAGTGTTAAATAATCATTTCCAAGAGATTTTGTTGTTAGATATTTTCTGTATTTTTACTGCAGATACACCAGCTGAACTTGTTTGCTTATTTGCAAGAACATTTCAAAAGCATTGCTGCCCACCTAACATCTGGATGTTCTAATTAATATATGCTATATAAATGATACAGCTAGGGATACATCAGCTGGGCTTATCACTATGCATGTTTACATTTAACTTGGCTTAAAGGAGTTATAAAGTTTGAAGGTTTTTTTTTTTATCTTAATGCATTCTATACATTAGGATAAAAGTCCTTCTGTGTGCAGCAACTCCCCAGAACCCCCCAATACTTACCTGAGGTCCCTCTCTGTCCAGCGATGTCAACGAGTGTCTCAGCCGTCCGAGATTCTCCCTCCTGATTGACTGAGACACAGCAGTGGTGCCAGTAGCTGCCGCTGCTGTCAATCACAGACAGCTAGACAATCAGGAGAGAAAGGGCGAGGGGCCTGGCCAGGCCGTGGCTCTATGTCTGAATGGACACACAGAGCTGTGACTCGGCTCGGGTGCCCCCATAGCAAGTAGTCTTAAAGGAGTTGTAAAGTCAGAAGGTTTTTCTTTTTATCTTAATGAATTCTATGCATTAAGATAAAAACCTTCTTTGTGCAGCAGCCCCCCTCAGCCCCTCTAATACTTACCTGAGGTCCCTCTCTGTCTCTCTGTCAAGCGATGTCTACGACTATCTCAATTGTCCGATATTCTCCCTCCTGATTGGCTGAGACACAGCAGTGTACAAGCCATTTGGGTACCACATGCATAAGCCAGAGATCAGGGCAGGCAGCAAAATTGAAAAACCAGAAAAAAGTAACGGCAAGGAAAAATGTCCCCTAACTCCCCACACAACCAGCAACTGGGTGCCAACTTGGCACTTCAACTGCTTTATCTATTTTTATTTTTGACTTGAAAGGCCATCCCTACCCTGGTCAAGCAAACAGGGGCAGGGACAGTAAGGCTGTAACTAAAACACTTACAAGAGTTCATACTCTTTGACTACTGGGTGTCAAGGATGTATCACTGGACAGAGGTGGCCCAATACATGCCTGAAGAACTAGCTTGCCCTGCTGCACATGTCATGTCAGATAGTGCCTTCAATGCATTGGTGGGAGGGAGAATTTGCAACTGAGAAGCTGACTTAAAGAAAATCAGATCTAAATCAGAGAGGCCTGCAGTGCCAAGCACCCACTGCAGATTTATTTTATATATGGCAGGGGGTTACACTGCACCTAGAGTAAGGGTGTGTAGTGTTTTGCGTGCACAGTTTCTCTATCAGCAACAACTATCTGATCCATTCTTATCACTGCAAGTTAAAAGTTGTAATCTAAAAACTACTCCAATTAACGAAACAGAGTAAGTCTCCATTCACATTGATCCGACTTGTCAGGCGACTTGTCAGCCTGACAAGTCTCGATCCTCCCGCTCCCACTGTGTAGTACAGGAGCCGTTCTAATAGGAGCGACACAAGTCGCTCCGACTTAGAAAAAGGGTCCTGTACTACTTCGGGGCGACCTGGAGGCAACTTGCATTGACTTCCATTATGTGAAGTCTGTGCAAGTCACGCCGAAGTCGCGGTGCACGGGACTTCACAGGTCGCCCCCGAAGTCGTGCACAAGTCGTGCCGCTTCAGTGTGAATGCGGGCTAACTTGTTGAAGAGCTAACCATCAGTTTTTGCTGACAGAGTTTGGTCCTCAAAACAAGTTTTGGGTGTACAGATTTGTGCACACAGCCAAGTGTGCAAGTCAGAGAACACAAGCATAGTGTGCTAACCTAGATGTTAAACCCTATCACTTTAATCTCATATAAGCGTTACCATAATAATATCAATTGGAAATCCTATTATTATTTTAATGGATAGTTAATGCTCATTGGGACACTTTTTTCTTTAGAGTGACAATGATCTGCCCCTGTCTCTCACTATCTTCTATCTGCTATACACCTGTCCTGAAGGCTCTGTGCTGATGCACATTGCCAAGGCATATTACACTATTGCCAACTTTAAAAAAAAGGCCTGTGACAAAAAAAAAAAACAACAACAATTGCTGCCAGAAACAAATAAAAAATATGCCCTATGATAAAAACACATGCAGCCTGTTATCAACATAGTGCATGTGGACAGACACAAACTGTAAAGGAAATCAGCAGCATTAAGATGTAAAAAAAAGATGAAAAAGATAAATATCCTTTCCTTCCCCTATCCCCTAATTCTCAAAGATGCACAGAATTTTGCTTACCTACAGGGTATTTAGAAAGAGTTGAATTTACTTTACCAGACCTGCCAGTGCCTACAAGCCTTACACTATTTTCTCCCTATGTACCTTGCCAGCAGCCGTTCCTATGCTTTTCTTATTATAGTTAAAGCACATTGTCAATATGGCTGCTCTGACCTCACTGCTATAGCGAAGGGACTGGCTTATCTGAAAGCTTTCTATTTGTCCTTCTAAGCTAGGTGGCCTAGGTTCAAAGGAAAAGCAGTGCATTATGGTTACAATGGTGAATTCACACATTATTTTGCTGGGTCTGTAAATCTCAAACATACAGGATTTGTGACAAACTCAAACCTCATCCCTACATCTGTCATCAAGCCCTCTGGACTCCTAGATCAGTGATGGCAAACCTTGGCACCCCATAAGTTTTTTAACTACATTTCCCATGATGCTCATACACTGTGCAGTATAGTTGGGCATCATGGGAAATGTCATTTTAAAACATCTGGGGTGCCAAGGTTCGCCATCACTGTCCTAGAGGAAACACAAGAGGTGACAAGACCATATTTCCCCTTTTAGATCATATCATCCTTGTGGTAAGTAAGCCCTGTCTCTGATGAACCTACTACTTTCAGAAAAGAGATAGGCATATTCCATAAGGAAGCAGGAAGGACAAAGTTGATGCAAAGTGCCACAAGCCTCAACAACCAATTTGATTTTAGTTCAGTTATATTATTATACAGGATTTATATAGCGCCAACAGTTTGTGCAGTGCTTTACAGTGTGGGGGAAGACAATACAGTTACAGTACAATTCAAAACAGGAGGAATCAGAGGGCCCTGCTAGTTAGAGCTTACAATCTAGAAGTTATATCAAACTAAACAGTTTCTGACTTGTTGCAATTGGAGCACTTTGAATATTGAGATTAAAGTTCTTTGCATGACCTTAATTAAAGGTCCAATGTTGTATACCGGACACTTGTGAGCAAAGTTTTTTAGGCACTTGCCCTGTGCACAACCCAAAATCAAAATATCCAGGAAGAAACTTCACAAACATTCTTTCTGTAGAATAAACATACTTTATCCACATTTGAACATATGTGAACATGGTAATCTTAAGGCACATATAAAGTTATGGTCAGCCCAGACCCATAGTGATTCATTAAACATTATACAAACCCTAGATGGCATATCCTGTAATCTAACTAGTTTGATCCCTTGGCGCCTATGTCACTACTGTGTCCTTTAGTAATGGCCGATTAAACCAGAAAATGCAATAGGGGACTAGGCATGGAACATTACCTGAAGTAAGCTTTAGCTTTTCAAGACAATGAAGTCTGGTGGCATGGGTGGAGCAGATCCGATATATCTGTATCAATATGAAGTCTTTTTTTTACAGGGAGACTTTATTTTAACATTTGTAATCGAGCAACAGAGATGCTTTCATAATCTATTATGTGCTGCAGTGTTTCTTATCCAAGTTTTAAAAATGTTTTAAACATTTTAAAAACCCAATTTTTATAAAGTACTCTCTGCATCACTTTATCTCTGGTACACTTTTACATATGTTCATCCTATAAGACCCCGTTCACACAGGGGCGACGCTACTTGCTGGGGCGACCTCGGCGCGACATGCACGGACTTCATATCATTAAAGTCAATGCAGGTCGCCTCCAGGTCGCCCCAAAGTAGTACAGGACTCTTTTTCTAAGTCGGAGCGACTTGTGTCGCTCCTTTTAGAATGGGTCCTGTGCTAATCAATGGCAGGCAACCCACGCGACTTGTCAGGCGACCAAGTCGCCTGACAGGTCGCGCTAGTGTGAATGGGGACTTAAAGTTTTCAAACAATACGTTATATTTCAAAATAGCTAGCAATGCTAATTTGTATTTTGCTGGTTGCTAAAACACTAAACTATTATCATTTGTAAACTGAAGGAAATATATAATAGTTTTGCAGCTTTTAGTTAGAGTAATAGGAAATATTGCATAGAATTATTTAGCATTTTTTAGGCAGCTAGGAGAAAGAGCTTTTAGTTCCTTACACATGTTTTCAACTATCTCTATATTATCTCTTGTAAAAATCCCATCATTTACAAAGATTAACAGCTTAAATTTACATTTATATGAAAAAAAAAAAAAAAAAACCCCAAACAAAACAAAAAAAAAAAAACAACAGAAACAATATTACTAATCCGATGGCTCTATTTGGAGTTCCAGTGAGAGACAGCATGCCCTAAAAGAAAATAATGGTGCTGCCTCTTTAGGTGATTCACAGTGTTCTGCAAATTCTTATCATATATATATATATATTTATATAGTTCAATATATATATATATACAGTATATATTAGAAACAAAGTTTAGAAACTATCAAAAAAAATAAATACCTGGCCCCGATCCACCTACCACTGTGGTTCATTTACTAAAACTGGAGAGTACAGAATCTACTGCAGCTCTACATAGAAACCAATCAGCTTCCAAGTTTTTTTGTCAAAGCCTTATTGAACAAGCTTATGTTAAAAGCTTTAGGAGTTGTTTAAAAAAAAAAACAATAATAAGTGCTAACATTAGTTACACAAATCTTTCCTAAACATACTTCATATTGAATTTTGCATGTCTAAGACTAAAAAACATATTGCCTATTGCATCATGTATATTCTTAAAATAACAGATTCTGTTTCAAGCTTTTTTTGCCTTAGAAAGAGCATGAACATTTTAGATGCTTTATGAACAAATGTCATATGACTGACTTGTGCTAACGCCTGGCCAGAGCACAGATAAATTCATTAGGATTTAGTAAAGTAGCTATGATATAGTTACACCCATGCAAAGTACTGCAGCACGTATTTCAATTATCTAAAACCACATGTATGCAATGAATACTGCCTTTCTCATTCCCGTGTGAAAATGTGTAATTTTTAAAGAATCACTTTGCCAAAAGAGCTATGGTAATATTTTTGCTTGCTGGTGATTTTTGGCTTGAACATGTTAAATCTAAAATGGCTAATAATATATAATCAGTAGCAAAACAGAAACATACAGTGTATACCCAACTGGATAGCTTATAACATTATACTGGGAGAAATTACTGATAGATTTACAAGTCATACAGGCACCCAAAGGAATTTGATATGTCTTGGGGACAACCCTCATCCTAGCCACCTGGGAGTTTTGGGTGTTTCTGCCTGCCCCTGAGTGCCATGTCTACCAATATAAGCTCTGCCTACCTTTGGGTGTTCCTGTCTACTGTTGCATTATCCATAATCGAAAATCATTTCAGATTCTACTTATGCGAGCGGGTGCACCTCCTAATGGCCAAAGCAGTTGTGAAGATCTAGGAGTTCAAGCACATATACTTCCTGAAGGATTTTTATAATTATTATTATTATACAGGATTTACAGTACATAGCGCCAACAGTTTGGGCCGCACTTTACAATATGAAGGAAGACAATACAGTTAAAATACAATTAAATACAGGAGGAATTAGAGGGCCCTGCTCGTTAGAGCTTACAATCTAGAAATACATGTCAACATGGAAATAGTAGCTTTAAGAGGATTGATAATTTAATTAAATTGTTGGGTTCATATGAAAAGTTTAACTTTTAAAAGGTGAACTATCGACAACAATTCTTACTACCTTGGAGCTTACCAATAATGTAAACCCCTCGAAAGATGTAATTTCTTTCATGAGCTTGGATAAACATAGATTGGAAATGTGGTAGGCAATACACCATTATTTTGTTGATGTCTACATTTGAGTTATTTTAGTTCTGTGGCAACATAAAGGGGTTGATATACTAAAGGCAAATAGGCTGTGCACTTCGCAAAGTGCAGTTGCTCCAGATTGTAGTAAATGAGGTAAACCTTCACTATACAAAGGATATCCAATCGTGTGCAAGGAAAAAAAAAAAAACAGCATTTTTGCTTGCACTTGAGTGGATGATGGGGATGAGCTTCTGCTCATTTACTAAGCTCTGGAGCAACAGCACTTGCAGGGTGCAACTGCACTTTGCAAAGTGCACAGCCTATTTGCCTTTATTAAATTCACCCCTAAATGTCCACCTGGTTCTTATACATTATTGAATGGTTCCTAAAACCTATCCTCAAGTCTCGATTATACATACTAGTCCTGGTATGCATGAATGCACTGATATTCACGTACAATGTAATCGTATAAAACAATTACACTTTCTTTTATATTTTTTATTATTATGTTAGAACATGTCATTTTGTGTTTCGTTTGAATTACCTGAATTTAGTGCAGAAACCTATAGCTCCCACTGTTCCTCATTTGGAGGGACTATCCCTCTTTTAAGGCCAAATCACTCTTTTCCACTTTTGTTCTTGGTCGTCCTTCTTTTTTGGTCTACTGTACAGACTATCTATAAAAAAATGCACTTTTTGACTTTTAAAAGTGTTATACTATACTAAATCTTTAATCTAACCCCTAAATTATTGCATTTATTTTACCAATCCAGAATAAATGAAACCTAGCAGTGACAAAATGCACTTGTGGGTTTAACCAGTCATTTTTTGCAAATTATTCATCATAGTCCCTGTACCTATGGGGTTGACAACAGTGTCTCCTTTGCCTTCATACTTTGTACTAAAATATGTCCCTTTTTCTCTTACGAAGACTGGATATATAGATACCAACATGCACACATTTTCATTCCAGTGCTCTGCAAGGCAACAGTTTCAGAGCTTAAAGTGTTACTAAACCCAAGACCCTGCATTCACTATATCTGGTCTCCCACGGCACACAGAATATGGAAATGCAATTATATTAGTAAATATAAACTGTGAAATAACTTTTCCCATCAGCAGTATATAGCATCCCATCAGCAGTATATTCCCATCAGCAGTATATGTGACCTCTATCAGTTCCTGGTAAAGCTTGTAGGAGGTGTTTTTATACTGCACTGAGCTGTCCTGTCAGGATCCTGACCTTCTGTGTGGACAGCGCTGATTGGCCCTGTGCAGATCACATGCACTCTCCCAAGAAAAATCCACACCCAACTGAGCATGTGGACCCTGACTCCAAAGGCTCTGTTTTATCTGGACATGTTCTGGAGTCAGTGGAGGAAGAGGAGGATCTGTGCATGCAAGATCAAGCAGCCTTTTTACACAATGCAGAGCATTAACCCCTTAGGTTCCGCAGTGAGTATAACAAGAATGCTTTACTGCATATACAGACTGATTTTACTGTTGTGGGTTTAGTAACACCTTTGCAGCCATGATTCTTTGCCTGTTCACTCCTTTAAACTACATGAAAATTGTTTATGCATCTTCAAAAATGCCAAATTGTACTATTTTACAGTATGTAGAAGCACGTGATAGTGCATGAGTATATCCTCCACGTAAACATTTTTTTTTTTATAATTTATTACAGATCAGCCCTGAATGCATTTGACTCAATCTTCCAAAACTGTACAAGCTAACGCTTGTTTTCTTACCGCAGACTATTCATACAATGTATTTTTTGTTTAATGAACAAAGCACCTCCTCTTGAAAATTCCGCATGCCTCTTTTTCCCAGTGAATATATTATGAAGAACTGCATTTATGAGATAAAACCAGCTTCCTTGCTGCAAGCAGGCAGATAATGTTCTGAGAGGGGCATATGGGATTAATTGGGAAGAGGATCAGGGATAGTGAAGAGAAGGGTGCTGAGCAGACAGGCCAGTCTGACAGGGTGATAAGATCAGTTCATTATAGAAGGCTTTCGTACAGCATGTCGGGAACATCAGAAAACCACTTTCCACAATATATCAAAGGAAGGAAGGATTTCAATCGCTAACGAAGCTGCCGGAATATTTTCTGTTTTTTTAAATGAGCAGATTATTGTGCGTCCCAGGAATTAGCACAGTATGTTTGGGGGGCAGAGGGACAGTAGGAGGAAAGTGTGAATTTCAGACAAGAATTGTTAAAAGGAGGTCAAGCTACAAAAAATCTTTCATGATGCACACTCACAACACATTCACAGGTTTCAACTGTATACATGACGGACTGCAAGACAGATAAATAGTAAAACATCACAGCCACTGCATGCGTACTTAGGAACGTATTGCTGGAAAGCCACTGGGGTCATGGATTGCTTCATAAAAACATTGTCTTCCATAATATTTGATTTGTATGAAACTGCAAAGCCACCAGGCTAGTTCATTTTATTAGGAAAAAAATTATTATATTTATTATATTTTGTATAATATATATATATATATATATATATATATATATATATATATATATTTATTTTTTTTATTTTTTTGTACTTTTACATTTTGTCTAATATATATATATTTTTCCCCAAATTTTTGTTCAAGTATACGTAAAGACATTATTTTTTTTTTGTTTTGCACACAGTAGGGGAAAATTGGATAGTTTGCCAAACTTTAACTGCCGTTTGTGGCCAAGCTTGGGAGTTTCACCCCTCTCATTTTCTTGGAGACCATTGCTACGATATGGAAAGTGAGAGGAAATCCAAACATTTTGAACTGTAATCGGAGGAAGAGGCGAGGGAAAATCCTCCAATTGGGACACCTGTTCCTGTTACAGATCTCTAAGATGGGAATTCTGTTCACTTTTGAGAGGCGTTCTTTCATTTTCTGTCGTGCCTCCAGTGTAATAAAGGGAAATCTCCCCAGCTGGGCACATAAAGAAAAAATAACTTGAGAAGGGGGTTTTAACCATTTCCTTCTCTATCTAGGAGAAAACCTGTTGGCTTTACATACACTTTAAATTTAGTAATTTTTCTAAAGGGGCAGTGTATTTAATAGCCAGTACTTCTACATGCGGTATTACATGGTATTCTTTGGAAACTGTATGACATGTACACATGGGAAGGATTCGCTAAAATTGCAGGGGCTGTTCCATTAGTAAAGTTGGTGTTAATAAATAGGGTAAAGCTGTGAATTTCCAATTGTATACCAAGGACATGAAATTATGGATGTTTGCTAGCACATGGTTGGTTTATTAATTGAACACAGATTTTACTTATTTACAAAATTCAATGAACAGTCACTTAACAGTCTCTATTTATTTTAGTAAATCCCCCCCTGGTCTGTCGCTTGCAAAATGCATTCCGGTCTACTATCTAATTCAGGACCAGCATGCAGCAAACACTACCAATACTGGAGTCATTTAGAAACAGTCAAATTCAACAGATATTACTAAGCAGGATATTAAAAGCTGATTGTTGCTACACAATGTCACAGACCTTTGTTGTAATATTAATATTATGGTAACTGTAGCAAAAATCTATATATTTAAAGCCCAATTCCAGCCTAATATTTTGGATACTGTGTGGAGGATTAGAATATGTTTCTTTTTTTTATTGTTTTTAAATGTCCCTCTTAAGGAAATCTCCAATGGGCAAACATACAAAACTAATTTAGAGTAGAGTGAGGAAAGAGCAGAACTGGCAATGCTTTTATTGCTGGGCATGTCGCCTGGTCCCTGTGAAAATCCTTGTCCGTAATTCTAGTAGGAATGTCACGGGGACAGGAAATTAGGGAAAATCTCCCCAGAGGGGTCACAGAGAGATGGTAAAAACCTGAAAGAAATTATACCTATATAAAACAATAAACTTTGTCTGCCCTTATTAGAAATAATAAATCAAGTTTTGGCTGCCTGTTTTATACAAACTGTAAAGCATACGGATGATTATTTTCACAAAATGTAACATTATGCAGTTTTAATACTGTGTTGTGGAGCTATTTGTGTTACCAGTTGTCAAGATGTTCTCAGAAAATCACTAATAGAATTTGTAAATAAAAATTAATTTATTTAAAACATTATCTATATATAATATTATATATTATATATATATATATACAATATATATATATATATATATATATATATATATATATATATATATATATATATATTTGATAGAATAAGGTAAACAGTAGATGCGTACATGACAACTTGTACTATATTCAAGAAAATCATCTTTATTGTGGTAATTGTTGCTAAATGAATAAAAATATATACAAAGCTAATGTTTTTTAAAATGAAATTCAATTTATTCTGATAATTGTGCAGGTATTATACAAAATTATCTGATACCTGTGCAGAGCATTTAGTACTCCCTTTCTTTTCCACAATTATTTTTTTAATAGTTTGGTTAATATCACCAAAAGCTTTGACTTCCATCATTTAACCACTTGCTGACCGCGGCATGACTATTTACTGCTGCGGTCAGCCCCGTACAGGCAAAGTGACGTAGTACTACATCGCTAGCCTGAGAGCCTCTAGGGGGCGAGTGCGCACCGCCGAAGGCGCGCTCCTGCCCCCGCTCGTTCCCTAACATGTCCACGCGTGTGACCGGCTGACCCCGATGTCCGCCGGTCACTCGCGATCTCCCGCTGGAGAGGGAGAAAGGCAGGCGGCTGATGTAAACAAAGCCACCTGTCATTCTCCCTGGTGTAACAGCAGAGATCATACGATCGTATGTCTCTGTGGGTACACCACTAGCCACACCCCTTTACAGTTAGAAGCATGCCCCTAGGGACACATTTAACCCCTGAATCTCCAATAACGTTAACCCCTTCCCTGCTAGTGTCATTTTTACAACAGTGCATATGTATAGCACTGATTACTGTAGTAATGTCACTGGTACCCCCAAAAGTTTCAAAAATGTCAGTCAAGGGTCCGATGTGTCCGCTGCAATGTCGCAGTCCCGCAAAAAAAATCGCAGATCGCCGCCATTATTCCATTATTCGTTAAAAAAAAAACAATAAAAATGACAAAAATCTTTCCCTTAGTTAGTAAAAGCAATAACTTTTGCGCAAACCAATCAAAATTGAGATTTTTTTTACCAAAAATATGTAGCAGAAAACAAATTGGCCTAAACTGTTAAAAAATTTTGATTTTTACATTTTTTTGGGGGGAATTTCATATAAAAAAATGTGAAAAATATTGTTATTTTTTCAAAATTGTCGCTCTTTTTTTGTTTATAGCACAAAAAGTAAAAATTGCACAGGTGATCAAATACCACCAAAAGAAAGCTCTGTTTGTGGGAAAAAAAGGACGTCAATTTAATTTGGGTACAGCATCGCACGACTGCGCAATTGTCCATTAAAGTCACGCAGTGCCAAATCGCAAAATACCCCCTGGTCTTTCAGCAGCCAAATCCTCCGGGGCTTAAGTGGTTAAAGCTAAAAACTACAAGTAATAATTAATGATAATTATGTTAAAAAATGTGCAATTATGTAACTTAGTAAACCTTAGCAGCAAATCGGATTTCATTGTTTCAGATTAGTCCAACCAATGAAAACAGCAGGTAATTATAATTGCTTTCTACCAATATTATATGCCCTACTAAAGGATTTTGTAGTCTGAGATCAAAGACACAGTCTATGTATTTTTATTTTGTAGACAGGGAAGGGCAGGGACCTGCGTGTTTATCTTTTCCTGTTTGATTGTTCATTTGAGAAACTGGCATGAAAATGTTGATACCACTGGTCATGAACTTTGAAACAAATTATTTGTGTTTGATTTTAAAATGAGTAATTTGGTTTGCTTTACATTTATTTTTTATATGAGTATGCTCAGTTGAAAAAAAAATTCTCTGCCAGGTCAAAGAGGGTAGGATGAGAATTTCAAACCTTCAAATTACAGATTACTTCAAAAAAGTGGAAACTAGAACGTTCTCCAGAAAAATGGAATACGTGCCTATACCCACTTTCGGCTTCTTCTTTCTTTGTCTCAGAAAATAAAAGATAAAGCCTGGATTGATGCTATGGGCAAGTGCTCCCCTTTTTGTGGAGAAGTATTGGAATTATACAGATGATCCCAGCCTTGTGAAGAACCACAGCTGACATTCAGAAGCTATATTCTACAAGCATGCTATCAGATCTAATAAAGGAGGTACTCCAGAGCAGGTAAATAAATCTGGTAAGAAATGTTGGCTGTTGGGTGAAAATAGCTGTATGTGTTAAAGAGCAATAATAGTGCTTTGCTTGTGTTAAATTTATGTAACAAGAATAGCCAGGACAGCAATATAGGATACATTAGATGCTTAGTGTCTGCACAGATAGACTCAAAGTCACATTTAATTAATAGAGACGATCCAGAGGAGACCCACACTAAATGAGTGTATGATGTAAGCAATGACCTACTGGCCATTAAGAAGACACATCTAACAAATGATATAAAGAATAAAGCTATACCATAATCCATTTAATTTAGTGTAACTGTAAAGTTTATTGCTTCATCATGATGTTCTTAGCAGTCATAAGCATGCACTTGTTTGGAATGTGAAGAGTGAATGTTCAAAGAAGGGAGCAAAAGGACAGACAGGGTTTAAGTTTTTTTTTTTTTTTAACAAACAGAATTAAATACTAAAATGGCACAGATGGGGCAGTTCAGGACAGGAAGGATGTGAAATACTGTAATGTGGTGGATTAATGTAACCGTTTCTCGAGCGGTCACATATGCATTGAACAATGAGGATGGGGGCTCAGCTCAAGCGCTCTGTGACCCACTTTTCACTCACAGCTGGCACTGGAATTACGGATACAAATGTTAGTTATTGGGAAGAATACTGCCTATACATAAATTACATTTTTATGTTCAGTTTACAATTTCCAAGGGAAATATTTAATAGTTCCTAACTATACCACTTAGTTAAACCATCTGCAATTCTGTTACAGTAATTTAAAAATAATGACTGGGGAATTCACACTAAGCTGTACAAATTTATTTGGTTTATTTCACTTTTAGCAATAATACATTTGTATATTTTGCTGATTATTAAAGGGATTGTGAAGTCTCGTTTTTTTTTTTTTTTGCTTTTTGCAGTTGGTTTCAACACAAGGCATCCCGGATCCTCCTCTTCTCTGGTCCCTGGCCAGAGCTTCTGGCCCCTCCCTCCTGTTGAGTGCCCCCACAGCAAGCAGCTTACTATGGCAGCACCCAAGCCGAGTTGCAGCTCCGTGTAAACATTTAGACACAGAGCTGTGGTTTGGCCCACCCCCTCTTTTCCCTGATTGGCAAACTGAGTTTGATTGACAGCAGCAGGAGTCAATGGCACCGCTGATGTGTCTCAGCCAATCAGGAAGGAGAGTCCCAGACCGCTGAGGCACTCATGGACATCACTGGATAGAGATTATTATTATTATTATTATACAGGATTTATATAGCGCCAACAGTTTGCGCAGCGCTTTACAATGTGAAGGAAGACAATACAGTTACAATACAGTTCAAAACAGGAGGAACTAGAGGGCCCTGCTCGTTAGAGCTTACAATCTAGAAGATGGAGCTCAGTTAAGTATTAGGGAGGCTGAGGGGGACTGCTGCACACAGAAGGTTTTTTATCCTAATCCATAGAATGCATTAAGATAAAAAAAACCTTCTGCTTTTACAACCACTTAAAGAGGAAGTAAACCCTCCTCTGACACTTGTACCTATAGGTAAGCCTATGATAAGGCTTACCTATAGGTACTGTAAATATCTCCTAAACATGTACCGTTTAGGAGATATTTACCTTACATGCAGCCACTGACGTCACTGGCGCATGCGCTCTGAAGGATCGGCCGCTGGTGCCGTTTCTTCAGAGCCCCGTGCCGTGACTGTCGGCTCCCGTGCGAGTTCACGGGAGTGACGTCACCGCGGCTCCGGCCAATCAGATGGCCGGATGCCGCGATCCCGGAAGACGGGCGACTGGACATGTCGCCCGTCATAGAGGTGAGCGGACGGCACGGCGTGGGCTCGTCCTAAGGTAAGTATTGCATAATGAGCTAGTATGCGATGCATACTAGCTCATTATGTGTTTCTCTTTCAGCTTGTAAAAAAAAAATTGAACTGAGTTTACAACCTCTTTAAGGTGTGAGATACTCCTTTTGTTTTGTTCTCTTATACCAAGACTCTTTTTTGACTTTCACTACATGCAAAAAGCAGGCCCTATTTAGTTTCATGATGACTACAGCACATGGATTCTTTCTCACCAGGTCAAAGGAAAACATGCTGGATTCACTTTATGAACATCTAGTACACATAATAACAGCACAAAACCTTGAAAACACCAATAGCTTGCCATACATGGATTGTATTTGTTTTTGTCTCTTTTTTATCAGTTGACAGGCCAATAGAAAAAAAAAACAAAAAAAAAAACAAATGGATTCCCGCACCCACACAAGCAAGTAAGAAGGAGGAATCCTCCCCACTGTGCTACTGTATTCTGCCAACGGAAACTCCTCCTCTGTCTGAATACACTGATCAGCACTGCAGCTGATTAGCTGCAAGCGCTGCTTGCATGAAAGTTTCCAAACAATCCTGTTCGAGAGAAGTAATTCATTAGACCGAATTCTGTTGAGTAAGGACAGCCATTGATGGATCAAAAATTCAAATCCCTGCTGAACTGGATGAATTTGGATCTATGTATGGCCAACTTTCGCAGATGTCAGCAATACACACATATTGCCTGTAAAGTAAAGTAGCAGTACAATCAAACATTTGCCCCTTTTTTTTTTTTTAACAATGATGTTATGTGTATTGTACATATTGTACTGTGCTATACTTTTAAAGAATTTTGAAAAAAGTCCTTAACCACTTCTGGACCGAAAGATTTTCCTCCTTAATCCCACTACTATGGGGCATTCCTCCGTTCCAAAAACCGGACACTGACGGAAGCGGATGAAAACGGATGTTAATGGATGATAATCCGTTGTCATCCATTTTTACATAGAGATGCATCGATGTCCGTTTTTCATCCGTCAACGGATGGATGGAAAACGGACAAACAGACCGTATGTGTGAAAGGGGCCTAAAAGTGTTTACCTAAATGAAACAAATCCAAATGAATATCCAGATTTGATACAAATCTTTAAACAAACAAAGTGTCCTTTTGTGAAGTTCATAAAGCAAAATCCCTCAAGATTTCACGCTGGCTTTCCGATCAGGTCTGCCCGTCAGTTTTTCAGGCGGACCTAATCGGATGCTCAATGTACCCCTATGGAGCAGCGGATGTCTGCAGTGACATCTCTGCTGACACCCGCTGCTATCTGATCCGATCCTGTCCGTGAAATCCAGATTGATGGAAACCCTATTTTCCTTCTTTCTGGAGGATCGGATTGAATAGGATCAGATGAAAATGGATAGGCAGTCCGTTATCATTTGATCTCCCATAGAAGAGAGCGGGGCTCTGACAGGTCTGTCTCTGCAAGGTAAGCGGAGACAGACCTGTCATCTGCCTGCTCAGCGGGGGATCAGCAGATCGATCACCGATGAGGAAAATGGGGTCCGCCGGGCGGAAAGCCCATGTAAAAGGACCCTTAAAGTGTGGATGATTTGAAAACAGACACCCAATTTACTAATGAGATAAAGGTATCTTTGAGCATACAAAGTGTCCTTTTGTTAAGTTCATAAATACAATCCCTTAGGTGAAAAAAAGATTATAGAAACAGACACCCAATTCAGTGATGAAGTAGGGGTATGTGTCTGTGTTCATAACAAAATCCCCAAAAAACGGTGTTCAGACAGATCCCTTCACCACATGTATACGCCGCTTACCAGAAATCATGGATCTCAAATTATAGAGATCACACTAACTTCAATGAATCCAGAAGGACTCGGCAGCCAAGCTAGGGAAGATGTCTGTTCCACTGACAATCATAAGGATGGTTTCATAAGACCAGATACAAGGAAGTCAGCTGACAATTACTCCGCATATGTGTAGAGAAAAAATGTAGCTTTCATAATACAATAGCATGGCTCTATACAGCATGGATGGAGGAATCTGTTGAATATTTTTCAGGCTGAACAAAAAAAAAAAAAATCTAACAGTGTGTGGCCTGTTTAAATCAAATCCTTCTCAATCTGCTAACGTATCTAACACTACCCTCTCCTCAGAGTGACAATACTGCTGTCCATAGGTATCTAAGATGCTCCTCCATCCAGAGTGGAGACACCCTTAGACAGGAAGTGTGTTACTGGCCATATCACCAAAAAAAAAAAGTATTGGCCTGCGAGAGGTAGCGGGATCATTGCCCGCATCCTCCACCAAAAAAAAAAAAAAAAGTAAAGAAAAAGCATAAAAAAAAGAAAACAAATGTAGCTGCCATATTTAGGAATGCTAAGCTGCAATATATACATTTTTTGTTTTGGGGTGTAATAGTGCTTTAAGTCCATATAGATACAAGGCTACATACATATATTCTGTCAATTATTTTGCAGAGAGCAAGTCAGTGAGTGACTAGACTCGAGTCTTTAGTTTGTCTCTAGGAGTGTCAGTTTCCCTTTTATTGGTACTATATGTCCTTTACAGTATGCTATGAGTGATTTCTGTTTTCTCCTGTATCTGGATCTGACGTGGGGTTTAGATTGTAATAAGATGTTTCTATGGGAGATTATTTATGATCATTATACTTTCTATTGTGTATAACTAACAAAAAGATGGGTGGCATTCCAACTTGAGAAACACAAGTTGGGAGTGTACCCTGACATGAGTATGAATACAAGCACTGTGTTGAAACACAAGATTTCCATTTTACGAGACGAGATTGATGCTCACAGATTTTTCTCACTGATATGTGCCATAGATTAGCACATAGATAGATTTGTTTTGCCACGGTGTGGACTGAGATAATTTATGCACTGTAGAGATTATGGAGCAGTTTATTTTTTCAATGTAGATACTGATTATTTTACAGGGTGGGGATTGGAATTATTTCTACACTGTAGGGTTCATGAATGTAGGTAATTCATTTTGATATAAATACATTTTGTTTATATTAGTAAGACTACTTTCTCTCACAAACTATTTCTTTCACTTTAAAAACAGCAGATTGCATTGAGCAGAAATAAATTATTCTATAGATAGATAGACATATAGGTGCAGGAACTCAACCACGACCTCCCAAATTTCGCCTCTCCCCCCCCTACACCCTCCAAACTGTACCAAATAGTGGGTGTGGTCCAATTTCACTAACAGTGGGAGGGTATTAAAAGGGCATTAAATACCAGGAGTGCATTAAGTGCAGAGTTTGGGGGTATGCTATGTGCAGAGTTTGGGGGTATGCTATGTGCAGAGTTTGGGGTTTGGGCTACATGCAGAGTTTGGGGGTGTGTTGCGTGCAGATTTCGGGGATGCACTACAAACAGAATATAGAGTTTAGCCTTCTTTCACAGCTGCTTATCTCTGCATTCCCCATCCACATCTCACTTTCACACCTTTTCAGCTCTAATCTCTGCATGCAAACCCCCCGCCCCCCCACTGCACCCCCCCCCCCCCCAAAAGCTCCACCATCTTCCACATGTCTTACTTTTGTTGCTGTAATAAGCTGAAGCACCCATGCGGTTCTAGTACTTCCCCGCACCCTGTAGGTGGCTCTGCCTCTCTCATTTGCAGGGAGATCATCCAGTGGGGATGTCGGCATCCCCAATGCATCCTGGGCACCTGCTTCTCCCTTGTCCCCATTCTGCACTCAGTGGAAGCTACTAGGTGAAAAGCTGTCACTGGTAAATACAGAAGCCAGATGTCTGTGTTTACAAGTGATAGTGGTGAGCAGGGAGCCAAAGGCCTGAGCCAGAGGTGGTGGAACTGAGTTCCACCAAGTTTCAGCTGAAAAAAAGCCCTATATATATATATATATATATATATATATATATATATATTTATTTATATATACTGGAATGCACAAGGATTTCATTTTAAAAGAAAATACCCAGGGAGTGAAGTTTCCATCTTTGCAATATGAAGGCGACCATCACTGATCTATTTCTAAAAAAATACTATTTACCTTGCTGTGTGTGGTATCAACTCTTTCTAAGGCAAGCTATAGACGATTCGATTTACTTTACTTCCAGCACTGGCAGAAGGAAAGAAAATTGCTCAAATCCCCATCAACACAGTCAGTGTTGATAGGAAAATCCCTCCTTCAGTGTTATTTTGTTCTGGCAGCGGGGTAGCCTTCCAGGCTAACAGAACACAAAGATTTATGCTAGCAGCTATAGTCGCTGGCAGTAATAACATAAAAAAAAAAAATCCAACAGGCTGGTTGTACCCAAGTGGATCAATGGATTGACTTGGGTACAATTAGTCTGCCCATAGATGGATTGAATCTTGGCAGGTTCCTGCTGAACTGGTCGAGATTTGATCCATCTATGGCCAGCTTAAGACACTTACCTGGAACATACTAGGAAGAAGTCAGCATTATTCATCTACATACATATTCCAGGAGTTGAGAATTGGTGGCTACTTTCTCTCTTTTAGGTAGCTAAGTGGCTGTTGCTAATATTAGACTGTCCCAACTCGGCTGAGATGAGTGATCAACCTTGCTGTTAATTGTAACAATGATAGTAATCGGGGGTTCTTATAGTAATCAGGGCTCTAACCATCCTCAGAGAGACTGTGAGGTTGATTTACTAAAGGCAAATAGACTGTACACTTTGCAAAGTACAGTTTCACTCTGCAAATGCAGTTGCTCCAGAGCTTAGTAAATGAGCAGAAGCTCTGCTGACTTCCATCAACCAATCATGTGCATGCAAAAATGTTGTTTTTTTTTAATTTACCTTGCATGCAATTGGATATTCTTTGCAAAGTGAAGCTAAACTTCATTTACTAAGCTCTGGAGCAACTGCACTTGCAGCGTGCAAAGTGCACATTCTATTTGCCTTTAGTAAATCAACCCATGTGAGACCATTGTCTAGCGTTAAATTGGGGATGTAGCAAGCGTTTCTCTTTAAAAATTCACTTTCCTAATCATTTTACATACTAAGACCCCAGAATGATAAAATACCAACATATTTATAAGTGGGGGGTTAAATAAATCAATCAATTTGACTAGTTGCTATAAGCGTTTTACCATTTCGGTGTTTATAATTAAATCAGTGTTTGAAAACATGCAATGTAATCTTGTACAGGATGGGACATAAAATATAATATGAAAATATTTTGGCAGTTTAATAGAACATTTATTTGTAATATCTATAAATGAAACCTAAAAAAAGACAAATGGAAATTGATTTATCTATAAATAAAACCTAAAAAAGGAACATGGAATAAAGTCAAAAGAATGTATAGTCCTTCTTAATGGGAGGTTATTGTGAGCTTTGGAGAAAAACATATATAATGTACACCCACTGTACATTATAGACTTTGCTTTTCTCTATTGCTCTCCTTTTGATTATGTACACACTCCATTATGCTATTAAGGAGGAAATCTAATCGTTTAAATCTCATAAACTCTTTAACATGTTATCGTAAAGTTGTTCTAAATCTGCAGCTTTCATTAAAGGAGTTGTAAAGGCAGAAGTTTTTTTTTTTTTTTATCTTAATGCATTCTATGCATTAAGATAAAAAGCCTTCTGTGTGTAACAGCCTCTCTTTAGACTCCCTGTTACTTACCTGAGCCCCAGCTCTATCAAGCGATGTCCAGGAGTAATTGGGCCATCCAGGACTCTCCCTCCTGATTGTCTGAGACATAGCAGCAGCGCCATTGGATCCTGCTGCTGTCAATCAAAGTAAGTTGGCCAATCAGGAGAGAGAGGGGACGGGCTGAACCACAGCTACGTGTTTAAATGGAGACACAGAGCTGCAACTCGGCTTGGGTGCCCCCATAGGCCCCCCATCCATCAAAGTCAGTTAACCAATCAGGAGAGAGAGGGGGCGGGGCCGAATGGCAGCGTCATGTCTGAATGGACACACGGAGCTGCAGCTCGGCTCGGGTGCCCCCATATCAAGCTGCTTGCTGTGGGGACACTCAACAGGAGGAAGGAGTCAGGAGCACAGAAGAGGGACCCAAGAAGAGGAGGATCTGGGTTTTACCATGCAAAACCAACTGCACAGAGCAGGTAAGTATAAAATGTTTGTTATTTAGAAAAAAAACACGAGACTTTAAAAACATTTTAAAATAATACCAGGAGATTCTGCCATGGAGGTCCCTGTTCAGACACGTCCTGCTATTGGGTTTAAAGCTGTCTACCCATCCCTGTGCTCCTGCAGTGCCACCCTGTCACATGTACCCTTGGGGGAGACTACAAGTAGCTGAGCCAATCTACAGTGTGCAAAAAAAAGGTGAAAACCGAATGCCGGCTGTTTTTTTTTTTTTTTTTGAACCGGCAAATGTCTACCGACATTTGGCTCATGTGTACCTGGCTTAAGGCAGGCCAGAGATGATGTGATTTTCTTTCCTGCAGGAAAGAAAATCGCTCTGGTCTCCCATCAACACAGTCAATTCCTCCCACGGAACTAATGCGTTCTCCCGGTGGGGGGCTCAGGGAGCTGTCTCTGCCGGGAGAACACAGTGATTCTTGCTAGCGGCCATAATCACATACTAGACATCCAACATGCTGGCTGTACCCATGTCAATTGATGGATCCACTTGGGTACAATCAGTCTGCTTATACATGGATCAAATCTCAGCCGGTCCCTGCTGAATGGGCCAAGATCCGAACCATCTATGGCCAGCTTTACATTGTTATACTTATCTAATCTGTCAATGTAAATGTAGAGATTGAAGATAACAGTTGCCTGAGTGAACAAGAGCAATGTTGCCTGAGAGAACCAGGGCTTGTCTGCCAGGGTCAAGCTGTGAAGATGACTATTCCTAGTTACAACTGTAAATGCCAACATTGGTGGAAGAATTTCAAATATCTACACCTAGCCTGCAGAAAATGTACAATATGTTTGTTGCTTCATTTTAAAAGTCTTTAATATCTTTTAAAAGCTTGGGTAATGTATATTTCTCACTCACCTCAGGTTGAGTAACTTGAGAGACCTTTCATAGGCGGATAGACCAGAGTGTTACCTATAAAGACAAAGCTAGTTTAGTTGTGCAAAAAACATTATTTTTAGGGCATATATAGAAATGGTAAACAGATTGGCTACAGGTCATTCTAGTCCAACATGCTGGAAAGGTAACACACAAAGAAATATTTCTATGAAAATGTGCAAGTACTTCTTCGAAACAATGCTATTCCTTCGTTCTTCTGTATTCAAGACACATAACAACATAATATATTATATACATTCTCACAATTATCAGAATCTGCTAATATTTGCTTTCACAGGCAGACATAGGAACTTACTGTTATTTATCAGTTAGGCCCTGTTCACACCTGAGCATTTTTCAGCTTGTAAAACGCTCATCTCTTAAGTCACAAAACACCCAGCAAGCAAAACGCCCGAAAATATGCCTGAAAAACGCCCAAAAAAACGCCTGTAAATGATACGCTCAGGTGTGAATGGAGCCTAATGATCACTGAAGCTCATCTCTGAAGTCTCAAACAAGCAAAATCCCCTTCATTTCAATGGCCCCTATTCACATATAAGCATTTTGTCACCTGAAGCAAAACGCCTGAAGCTCAAAATAGTACATATTTTTTGGCAGATTAAAAGCATTTTCATTAGATGTCAATGCCTGCCTCCAAACACCTGCAAAAAATCCTTTAAAAAACGTGTGAAAAACGCCCTAAAAGATGCCTGAAAACGATACGCTCAGGTGTGAATGGAGCCTAAACATCACTGAAGCTAATCTCTGAAGTTTCAAAATGCCCAAAAAGCAAAATCCCATTCATTTCAATGGCCTCTGTTTACATATGAGCGTTTTGTCACCTGAAGCAAAATACCTGAAGCTCAAAAAAGTACATGAGTTTCTTTTTTAGCAGATTCCAAGCATTTTTGTTAGATACCAATGCCTGCTTCCAAACACCTGCAAAAATGAGTGAAAAACGCCCAAAAAAACGACTGAAAAACGCCCAAAAAAAAACTCAAAACGATACGCTCAGGTGTGAATGAAGCCTAAAGATAACTGAAGCTCATCTCTGAAGTCTCAAAACGCCCAACAAGCAAAATCCCATTATTTCAATGGCCTCTGTTCACATATGAGCATTTTGTCACGGGAAGCAAAACGCCTGAAGCTCAAAAAAGTACATGAGCTTCTTTTTTTGGCAGATTACAAGCATTTTTATTAGATGCCAATGCCTGCCTCCAAACACCTTAAAAAACGCCTGAAAAAAACACCTGAAAAACGCCCAAAAAATGCATGAAAAACGCCAAAAAAAGGCCCATAAAAAGCATGAAAAAACGCCTGAAAAACTCCAGAAAAAAAAGGACTGAAAAAAGCCCCAAAAATACGCCTGAAAAAGATACGCTCAGGTGTAAATGGAGCCTAAAGATCACTGAAGCTCATCTCTGAAGTCTCAAAAGGCCCAACAAGCAAAATCCCATTCATTTCAATGGCCCCTGTTCATATATGAGTGTTTTGAAGCAAAATGCCTGAAGCTCAAAAAAGTACATGAGCTTCTTTTTTTGGCAGATAACAAGTGTTTTTGTTAGATGTCAATGCCTGCCTCCAAACACCTGCAAAAACACCTAAAAATGTCTGAAAACGCCCCAAAAACACCCCAAAAAATGCCTGAAAAACTCCAGAAAAAAAAGGACTTAAAAACGCCCAAAAAAAAAAAAAATCGCCTGAAAATAATACGCTCAGGTGTGAATGGAGCCTAAAGATCACTGAAGCTGTAGCTGTTTCATTTACTGCGTAGGAAGTGGATCTCACTGCGTCTCATATTCTTTGACAATTTCAATTATTTCATATTTTAAAAGAAAAAGGTAAAAGTAAAAAGATCTGTGAGTTAAAATGCCAGACCGGTCCTTATATTTTTATGGGTTCACCCCAATGCCTTTAAAGCATCCAATAAGACACAAAGAAAACCAACAGGGATTCCCTAATGATGTGATTAACAGTGTACCATGACTTAATTAAGTGATGAATGTAAATATGCAATTTATACAATAAGACCCCGTTCACACTGGGGCGACCTGTCAGGCGCCTGACAAGTCGCCGTAGGTCGCCTGCCATAGAGTAGCTGTGGACCCGTTCTAATAGGAGCGACACAAGTCGCTCCGACTTAGAAAAAGGGTCCGGAGCTTCTTTGGGGCGACCTGGAGCAACCTGCATTGACTTCAATGATATGAAGTTCGTGCCGGCCGGCTGTGAGGTCGCCCCGGCAAGTAGCGTCGCCCCAGTGTGAACGGGGTCTAAGGAAAATCTTATATCTCCTCTTGGACATGGATGGTGACACATGAGATTTTACCCAGTAAGGTAGGGTACATTCTTATAAGGCAAAACAACAACAAGAGAAGGGCGCACCGACTTAGTGCATTACCACTAAAAAAATTTTATTACAATTTAAAAAAAGCATACATTATACTCACAAACCCGTGATATATACACACATGTCAAAAAAGTGGAATCAATCGCCTGCAAGAGGCACCAATGATGCAAGGAGACCGGATGTGTCTGGCTGACGCATTTCGAGGGAGAACCCTCTTCCTCAGAGCCGAAAATACTACTGCTTTTTTGTACATTCTTATAAGGGAAAGACGGGGCTGACTGGCAACTTTTGGCCCAGGGGGCAAGTAAAAACCAGAGGCACATGGTGCAGCGACCTGCCCCCCTCCCACTCTACCTCTTCCCTGCCTCCTCCTGACCCCCATTTCAGTCTGAAGCCCTGCTCCAGATACTCTCTAGTCACAGGCTGAATCCGGGTTCCCGACCTGGCCAGCAGGGGGCAGTTGGGACAGCTCGGTTGGGGCTGCCTGGGTGTAGGGAGTCTCCAGTGGGGTATGTTACCGGCCTCTGCTCAGACGCAGTTTACACCATCCATGCTGGCGGGGAGGCCTGTACTCTGTCCTTGTCTTCATCCCACACTCAGTAGGTCAGCAGTGTGGACTTTTTACTTCTCTTCACCAGGAATATTTTAGGCATGTCTGTGGCAGAATTGGTGCAGCCTTTTTGCAGGGCATCAGAGCGGCCCGGGGGGGGGGGGGGCGCAATTTCCCCCCTGGCCCAGTCCTCCCCTGAGGGAAAGAACAAGCTGGTGCATTTTTAGAGCATGAGACTGGCTAAATGTTCAAAGAACAAATTTGCTCGGAAAAATTAGGAAAGGGGAGTGAACTGGTAAGCCCAATAAATCATACAATTGTTGCCAATATTCTGGGGCTAATAAATTTGTCTGATCTGTAAAAAAAAACTCTAGAAATGAACCACCATAAGATCAATAATTGAATACATTTGTTATTAAGTGGCATTAAACCCAAAAGCAAATATTTTTATATATTGCAGCTTACTAAAAAGGCCTCCTGAAAACGCAAGCGCTAAACGCCGGTCGGTCGCGTTTTTGTGTTTGAAACGCCGATAAACACACGTTCTGAACTTCCTGAACGCAAATAATTGCTTTCCAAAAAACGACACCGAACTCAACTGCCTGTAACTGACTGTAAACGAACCTATGTACATGGACAGATAAGATAACATAGAGGAGGGTTCAGGGGCTTCTGAAAAAAACGCCCAACTACTCCTAAATGGCCGTTTACAAGTTGCAGTATACATGAGCCCTAAGTCTTAAATGTAATGGCTGAATTCATTTTCTTTGTCAGGCTTTCTTTCTTCTATTTTCATCTGGTGATCCAGCCAGCAAGTCTGTTTTTCAAAAGTGCAAGCTCTCCAGCAGAATGTATCAGTTCACATGAACAAACCATTAAACGCTGTCAGGGTTACTTAAAATGATCAGCTTTAATTTTTAGAAAACCTTTATCCCAAAATGGAAAAAAAGCTGTTTGCTGTAACTGATTTTAGCTTCAATTTGTTAGTCATTAAATCTGCTAATACATTTAACACTACTCATCCCCCAGACTGACAATGCTACTGTCTGCTGTGCCTCCTGTGTTCATTCATCTAGAGTGGCGTCTCTCAGGTGCGTTCCTGGCCAGATCACCAGATGAAAACACAGGGGAAAAGCCAAAGAAACAAAAACTGATGCAGCCGCTATATCTAATGATTGGAAAGCTGCACTATAATAGCTTTTTGGTTTGAGGTTTATTACCGCTTTATAACCAGTCTGCTCAAGCCAATGACTGGGAGCGCTGACCGGAGTGTTCTGATGGGGGAGTCGTCTCCCTGTCAGAACACATAAGTTCAGCAGGGAAAATTGCTGTACTAACATCAGAATGTTAGTACAGCAGCTTCGACGGAGCTGTCAAGTTTTTGTTTTTTTTTCTCGTTCACCCCAACGGGTGGAAGGAACAAAAAACTATTAGTATGTACCAGGCTTTACTCTAAAATGATTTTTCCTTTAGATAAATATGAAATAATACATATTAAACATGTTTTAACCACGTGCAGCCACCATGTGGTGAGCTTTACACAGCAGCCGTAGATTTTTGAACTTAGATAACAGCTTTGGTTGTGAAATAGTTGTCTGGAGCAGGGAGCTCAGATTACACACAATGAATAATCATTAGCAGAGAAGGAATACAGCCTTCCTTTTATCTCAGAGCTGTGTTATGTTAGATAAATCTGTCTGACTGGTGGCTCAGCAATACATGAAGAGCTTCCAAACCAGCAAGTAGTGCTCAGATTTTTTTCTTTTCATGTGATTGGTCATCTTTACAGGTGCAGATTATTGGGGTTAGTCAGGGAAGCTTCCCAGGAACTCAGGATTTTTTCCTGGTCGTTGTTTGGTGCAAGGGGCACCTGGATACATCCTAGTTATTCAAGGTAAAATTTTGCCAAAGAGGGGGAATCAGTATTTAGAAGTGTTATTGTTTTTGCATATGATCTCCAATTCTCCATATGAGGGACCATAGGACCAGGGCCACATTCGTGCCCATTCTTACCGAATGGGCACGCAGGGCAGTTCCCCGGGGGCCCCACCTGCCCAGCGACCCAGCCCCAGCACTCTGTGGACAATGGGTGAACAGTCATGGCTCATGACTAAGGTATTAAATATGGCTTGTACTAAAAACTATTATGTCAATACCCCCCCACCCTTTGGTATAATAACCACATCACAACATATTGGAGTTATTTGGCTATAGCAGCCTTTTATTAACCAAAAACATAAATCACAAATTAATAACGATAAATAACATAACATGAACATACAGTGCATAAAGAATTGAGCCACCAGGTCCTAATAGGCATCAAAACCAAAGGACAGTACCTGCGTGCCACTTTCAGGCCTCCAGCCACAAAACCACTTGCTCGGAGACAACTCATAGATACACATCCCACCACCAGGGAGCCGTACCTCTGATGGGTCCCTACACCGTACCTTTTTGAGCCCATATGAACCTAAAAGGACCTTGCACCCCACCAATCTCCTTACCCAGCTTCTCACCACCTCAATTACCCAACACGGCATATCAACCACAAAATACAGGGCGGGAGGGTGGGAAGATGTTCCTTGCAGGCGGCCCTCCAACTGAAGACCACCCCACCTAGATAGCACACTACCTCCTCCCAAACTCTATCCTTCCAAACCTTTCCCCCAATCTTATAAATTCTCTTTACCTATTCATATCGCAGTCTTAACTTTCCTGACCCCTCCTATACCCAAGCCCCTTTAACCCCTGTCATGCTGGCCCTTCGTCTTTCCTGACCCCTCCTATACCCAAGCCCCTTTAACCCCTGTCATGCTGGCCCTTCGTCTTTCCTGACCCCTCCTATACCCAAGCACCTTTAACCCCTGTCATGCTGGCCCTTCGTCTTTCCTGACCCCTCCTATACCCAAGCCCCTTTAACCCCTGTCATGCTGGCCCTTCGTCTTTTTTAGAGGTTTGGTAGCTATCAGTAAACGGAAGTGAGGTGAGCTGTCTGCTTGAAGTTAGAGTGTGGGTCAGTGTGCAGCCATACACAATGCAAATTCGTAACCAAAAATACACATTGAAAGTGAGCTTGTTCATTTTTAATATCATTAGAGTGGTAGGTGTAACATGCTATTTTCATACAACAGCTAAATATTCCTGATTCAATATGTTGTTTTTTTGGGGTTTTTCAAGGGAAAACCGTGCAAATTTTGTGTTATTAATGGGGGAATTAAAGTGTTACTAAAGTCAAATTTTTTCAAATTAAAATAAAAAACGTGTTATACTTACGCTCTGTGCAGTGGTTTTGCACAGAGTGGTCCCTATCCTCCTCTCCTGGGGTCCCTGGCCTCTACTTCTTAGATCCACCATACTTTGTCAATTGCTATAGGGAGAAGCGTGGTCAGCCACGTGTGTGTGTCAATGGAGCCTGCTGGTTCTCAAATGCTGTGTGAAGAGGAAGTAAGGGGAGAATAGAGGCAGTTGTGCACAGCGCTGATCTATTCTCCCCTCTCTTACTCTTTACACACGGGAATGGGGGCACAGGGAAATTGAAAACATTTTATACCTTAAAGTGATTGTAAAGGTTCGGTTTTTAACACAAACATGTTATACTTACCTGCTCTGTGCAAGGGTTTTGCACAGAGCAGCCCCAATCCTGGTCTTCTGGAGTGCCCCGCCACCTCTCCTGGCTCCTTTTCTTCATCAGGTGCCCATAAGGAGAGCTGCTTTCCATGAGGGCACACATGCGGGAGTGCTCACGGGTCCCACTGCTGCGTCCATTGACACAGACAGCAGGACTTGGCTCACCCCCCCCCCCCCCCCCGCTCTCATGTCGCTGGATTTGATTGAAAGCAGTGGGAGCCAATGAATTCTGCTGCTATCAATCTATCCAATGAGGACCCAAGACAGCGCCTGGGGCCACTGGGCTCGTCGCTAGAACAATCAGGTTCAGGTAAGAATAAGGGGGGGGGGGGGGTCTGGGAGCCAGATGCAGAACCAAAGGTTTTTCACCCTAATGCATAGAATGCATTTAGGTGAAAAACCTTGAGACTTTACAACTCCTTTAAAGCAAACAATGCATTAAGGTAAAAAACCTTTTTAGGTTTAGTAACACTTTAAGATCACCCGTTACCCCGCCACAAATGCTTGGGAGATGCAGTGTGGTGGAAAGACTCCATAATGTTGGTTTACTACAGCAGTATGTTTAGATGGTAAAATAAATGTTAGTGAATAAGGGTTACCTTATCTATAAACATTAAAGCCACCTACACACAGGCCGAATGTCGGGAGATATTGGACGGCTTCTGACGGGCGAGCATGCTGAAAAATCAGCAGCCAACCGACTCCTGATCAGTGCTCTCAGTCAATGGCAGAGAGCGCTGATCAGAGTGCTCAGAGGGGGAGATCGCTGTACTAACTTCAGATGGTTAGTACAGCTGCTCTGACCAGAGCTGTCAGTTTTTTTTTCGTTCAACCCGCTAGGTTGATGAAAAAAAACTTGTAGTGTGTACCAGGCATTACTTTGCCATCTAAATATACTGCTTTAGTAAACCAACACTATGGAGTCTTTCTACAACGCTGCTTCTCCCAATCATTTGTGAGGGTAATTTTTTTTAAAAAAAGAACATTGCTAGCACATAATTAGCTGATTGGAGTGAACGTTACCTCATCTTATTCACAAAACTCAGTGAACACTTAGGCCTCTTTCACACGGGCGTTCCGTATGTCCGTAAATCACCCCATCCGTTTGCGGATGATATACGGACATAATGCATGTCAATGGGATTGCGGATGTCAGCAGATGACCATCCACTGACATCCGATTTGCATCCTTTCAGTTCTGTTCCATTTTTTGGAACAGAACAGAACCCTATTTTTCTTCCGTTTAAAAAACGGAAAGGACGCAAAATCGGATGTCAGTGGGGTCATCCGCTGACATCCGCAATCCCATAGACATACATTATGTCCATATATCATCCGCAAACGGATGGGATGATATGCGGACATAGGGACGGGATGACACAAGTGTCATCTGTGTCCGTAAAAAAAAAGAAAAGTGCCGGAGCTGATCGAAATACAGTACGCTCCGTGTGAAAGAGGCCTAACTTTGAAAAGTGAACAGTCTTTACTCCGCCGCTATGAGGCATTTGTGTGGAACTGACGAAAATGATCACACTATCAGGAAATACTTTCTATTTCCCTGGTGCCCAACCTGCGGCCAGAGGGCAGAATGTGGCCCTTTGGTTTATGATGTACGGCCCTCGGGCCTCAGCAGTTTGCAGTGAGAACATCAATAAGGGTAATAGCATTGATCACTTCTAGGCTCATGTAATATGTTCCCAGTTTCATATTGTCTCCTGCAAAATATTCACAGCCATAAATGTAGCACGTCCACCTTCATTTCCTCTATTGGGTCTGCACTTTTTGACAGTCCTCTCAAGCATTACATATACTGAACATTATGTGCCGGCCATTTGGTAATGTGAGGAGCTGCATTTGAGGCCCCCTTTAGCTCATAAGTTGACAGCCACTGTTCTATTTGATGTATAGAGGGCAATGTAAAGAGCCATCTTGGGGAAATTTGATCATCATGGGAGTGCATGTACTTGGTTTGTGTTCTCAAAAGGCACTACAGGGCTCAGCAATGTACTGCTCTTTCAAGTGGGACACTATAACTGAGTGCTCTATGCAAGAATGAGCGACAAGAACATTGTAAAAAGTTATTGCCTTTTTTCACTTTGCTCAGGCTAAAATTAATACAAGTTGCTGAAAACAGTAAAAGTTAACATGTGCAGTGCCACCTGTGCAGATCCTAGCCATTGGATAGTACTAAGGAGTCATATAGAGCCATAACAATACAAATAAAAAAACACACCAGGTGTTTTAATTCCTGAATCTTTATTGGATATTTCATTGGACATGGTGTTAACCAAAGGATAATCCGTATTGATTAATTAGTACCATATTAGAGAAAATATCTAGCCATTCTGGCTAAAACCAAAATAACAATTATCACTACAGTCATGTTGTCCATCCAGATATACTGAATGACTAAACCCCTACTGATCAAACACCATAACAGTTAACAATTAGAAGAAGAGGGCGAGTGGGTGGGAGCCGCGGTCCGGTCCAAGGGAGCTAAGGCAAATTCAGCAGGCAGCTTTACACAGGGACAAAAGCGCGGGACAATTGCCCACCATTTTTTTTAAACCAATGATGGCTTGTTGCTAAGGGAGAATCCCTGCTGCAACAAACAATAGGAACCCTGCAATGTAAAGCAATAGGTGTATTGCCCTTAGCACTACCCCATGGGGTCCCACTGACTGATAGTGACTTTTGCATTACACAAGATGGGGATCATTGATACACCCTTTATTAAAGCCCAACTACACATCATGCTTGACTGTTATTTACATCTCCCAATATATAAGCCAGCCTTTTTCAACCAGGGTGCCTTGAGGTTTCTTCAGGGGTGCCTCAGCAAAATACCTAAAAATTGCCCAAAAATAGTATACAAGCCAGTGTGTGGATGCAGCTTGCCTTTTAGTTACACAAAGTCAAAGGCTTTCTAATGGCCAATGGTATCATCAGTGGATAAGGAGGATGTCAGTAACCTACATAACATCCTTGTTTGACCCTCCCTTGCCTCTCTCTATCAGCATTGGGGCACATTAGCTGAGTGTTGGAAAAAAACTGAAGGAGAAGAGAAACATTAGAATACTAGTCTGTACCAGTTTTCAAAAGTGTATTTGCTTTGGAAGAAAAAAATCACCTCTAACGTTGGGTGTCCTACGCGTGCGGTTGTTGCCACCTTAATTAAAACTACTATTAGAATTATTTTTACGTTTTAGAACAGGGGTGGCCCATCCATTGGGGGTGCAGGTGCGCTGCCCCCCTATCCATGCATCCGGCCCCCTAATCTACATGCAGGGCGTCGGACGCATGGATTCCAATGGGGGATTTTTGTTTTTTTGAAGCATGTGATTAGAGCCAGAGGCTCTAATAGGCTTCAGAAGAGGGTGGGCTCTGGGTGCAGTGCTCACCCAGTTGTATGACAATACCGAATGGATATTTTCTATTATCACACTGACTCTCCTCCCAGCCAATCAGGAACTGGGTCGTGAGATCCCTTTCCTGATTGGCTAAAAAGAGACATGATTTTGCTGGCCATTGGCCAGGAAGAGGGATGGGACATACAGCCGATGAGACTCACAGCGGCGCTCGGGGAAGGAGCAGGTAAGGATGCTGGCTGTATGGCTGGGCAGCCAGCCATCTGTCCTGGGAGGGGGGAGGAAGGAGGGAAGAGGTGGTAGAGCAGATTGCCAGGTGGCCGGCCATCCCGCGCGGGGGGGGGGGGTGGGGCGTCTGTTGGTTTGCCGCTGCCCCCCCCCCCCAAATTTCTATTCACCAGCCGCAACTGTTTTAGAATGGGGTGCCTCGAGACTGTCCATAATTTTTATAGGGTGCCTTGACTGGAAATAGGTTTAAAAACACTGATATAAGCTAATAAATGAATGCCAGTAATTTCATTGTCAAATAATTATTTTTGAAGAAAAACTGTATTTTAGTGTTGTGATGTCATCACTGAATGCATTACAACTCCAGACGCCAGAGGGAGGATAAAACTTCCACCCGGTATTCTGCTATAAATCTAAACTCTATTTCCTATGAGGCCATAGTTTGTCATTGATGAGGTGGGTGTTACTATAGGCAGTACTTACAGTAATTTTCAAAGGAATGCTCGCCTAGCTAGTGATACACTGTTCCAAGAGAGGGAGGGCTGGAACAGGAAAAGCAGATTGAAAGGAATGGCATGGAAAAAAAAAGTCCGCCCAGTCTAGCTAAAGCTGACGTGCTTACATCACCTCTAGTCACAGAATAACTACACAGTGGCGGTGAGGGGACCGGTCCCTGGGGGGATAAGGATGCAGAACAAAATTGACAGGTCTCCAGGGCCAGAAATAATTACTCTGAACACAGCAGAATGTGACTTAGATAGAAAAGAAAGCAGGGTGGGTAAGTAAGGTCTTTGCAAGCATCATCATTGAGCACAATAATTGAGTCTATACTATATATATATCTATTTAGTCTTTAACTATACATATAAAAACATATTTTTGTCTGGGCATTTGACATTCTTTTTATTTTTATTAAATATAAATAGATTAACAAATCAGCTAAACATTGAGTCTGTAAATGGACAATATAGTTCCCTTCTAAATAAAACGTGTAAGCAGTGGGGTTGGTTTACTAAAGGAGTAGAAGCACTGTCCTGGCTGCAGCACATCTCCTCCGCTTCCTAGTCTTAGATGGGACACATGCAGAAAGAGGAGCCATAGGCCGTCATTTAAACTCCAGCTTATCAGAGTTGTGTGTGTCTAACGATGCACACAGTCTGACTTGGGAGTGCACCCGGATGGGTGCCCCCTCAGCACATGGCTTGCTATGGAGGCACCTGCAGCAAAGGAGGAGTGGACAGTGCCAGTGGGGGACTCCAGAAGAAAAGTCAAGAGCAGGTAAGCAAAACATCTTTTTTTATTTTAATTAAAAAATACATTTGCCTCTACAATCACTTTCAGTTCTGTTGTGGGCTGACAACACACAACAGTTTTATGGAGTGAGGGGTGTCAACTCAAGCTAGTGCCCTTTGCCAAACGAGTCAAACACTTCCACTTTTAGATCTCTACAACATAAAAAGCTAATCGTGCTCTAGTCCATGGTAAGAACCCGGAGGGCTCTTTGACATAACACAGAAGACACGGGGCAGCTCTAAATTTCTGGGAAGATAAACAGGCGCTCTTTGCAAATTTAAAGCAGATGCAAGAAAGTGCTTCCTGTGGTATATTTAACAGACTAAAAGGGAGAAAATAGGAGAAGTTCATTCATACAAGGGAAGCCTCTCTTGGATTTGCAATACGTTTGAACAAGGACTGGCTGTTAAGGCCAGCAATTTTTTCACCCAGGACCGGGGATATTAAGTGGAGATTGGAGAAGTAATAAATGTTCATTGTTCGGAATTACATACACTTTAAAGTGGAGCTCCAGCCAAAACCTCTATTTCTGGATGGTTAGGACCTATTGTGGAGATTTTTATTCACTATTTGACTTAATAACTATTTTGAATGGGACAGAAACTAAGAAAAGATCCCATTTTTTTCAGTTATCACAAGCACTGCTGTAGAAGATGACAATTGTCAAAGGTGGGATATTATTATTCTTTTAGGAAAATATCCAAGCTTTTTGTCCAACTTTTGCTTTGAAGTAGGGTATTTTTGGTTTCTTGCTAACATTTTTCATAACAGGGATGATAAAAGGAATACAATCTTAGCTAGACAGTGCAGATCGGACACTCTTAGCACAAAAAAGAAGTCTGGCAGAAAAATGTTTAAAATGAGTATAAAGGGGAAAACATTAAATGCTAACCAATGGTAAAGGCAAAATTGAAACAACAATCTTGCCAGCAAAGGGAAGTTTCCTCTCCAGAGTCTTAAAAACAATGGATTACAGCAGGTCCAAACTCCTGAAAACTACATTTTTCTTAATATTCAAATACAATAAAAAGGATATGTTCAGCTTTTTTTTTCTATAAATAACCCAAAATAGGTGATATTGTTAAATATGCAAAGAAAAAAACATGAAATGTAAACACTTAGCAATAGGTCCCATAGAGTAATTCAACACAACAAAGGTGTATATTCACATCAAAGGGCGCCATGGCATGGGGCCATCTCAGAGCTCTTTCTTGAAGCGTCCTTCTCCCAACCAATCACCTGCTTTACTTCTGCAACATATAGCTGCATTAAGGCAAAACTGAACCATAATTGCTCTGCAACCTCTCCCTCTGATGCAGAGAGCTCCCCTCCATCCTGGGGCACCCCACTGGATAACAGCCCTGAAGATATCTGGTTAGTAGAGGAAGAGTACGAAGATAGCCCTGTCTGGTCCTCCTGTGGGACACTGCAGGCAGTCTGGAGAAGTCCTGCTTGGGAGTGCCACTGCAAGAGAAAAATGCCTTCAGAGGTGCCTCCCAAATGAACCAGCGTATAGGAGCAAAAATTCCCTCATCTAAGATGGCAGCCATGACTTCGGGGCGCTACTGCTCTGGTACTTTCCGGGAAGTGGTCTGATGTCATCATCCTGCTCTCTGGCCAACCAGGAAGCTTGGCCAGAAGCACTGCGCATACCCTAAGGAGAATTATTGCCTGCCACACACACAGAGCAGATGGTCCTGGTGACCTCCACACATGGGAGCAGGAAAAACAAAAATTGCTGCCTAGGCCTTTGACAGAGGACAGGAGGCAGGAACAGAACAGTGTGCCCAACAGACCCGCGTGAAAAAAAAAGCAAAGACAAGGTAACCAGGAAGCTGACTACCCCATGCCTGAAATCTCGCTGATACTTTAAGCTTCAGGCAGATTTCGTCCCTAGTGAGAAAACTGTACAATGCCCCAACAACAACTCCAGGGTTCCTGGAGAGACCATCCATCTTAGGATAGATCCTACCAGCTCACCCCCTCAGTACAGATTGCCCTCTCCACAAAGTACAGCTCACCCCCTCTGTACAGATCCCCCTCTCCACAAAGTATAGACTCCCCTCCCTCAGTACACACCCCTCTCCCCACTAAGTATAGGCCCCCCTCCCTCAGTACACATCCCCATCCCTTAGTACAGACCCTCCTCCTTCAGTACAGTCCCGCAGTTCACATACAGAAGGCACTTGCAGCAACATGCAACACACACAAAAAACACTGGGCAGTGGCTGAATAATCAGCGGCCCTCCAACATTTTTTCTGAGCAGCCCCGCAGCACCTCCCAAGCACCAGCACCCTGTACAGATAGTGCCCCTAGCAATCCAATTGGCCTGTCTAACTATCATACCTCTTGACCAGAAGAGGAGCAGCATAATCCCCCATAGTGGCTGTGGGCATCACTAAGTAATGTGGCTGAATGTGAAGTTCAAGCCAATGAGAGTAGAGGGGTGTGGAAGGCAAGCACTGGAGCTGGATCCAAGTAGGACTCCTGGATTGTGTTGAGTTGGGGGGTATGTTAATATGACTAGGAGGCCGCATGAGCCCCCTTGAGCATGGCAGAGGGTCACAATTGTGCACCCTGCGATCCCTGATGCTACGTCCTTACCCACACCTTCAGTCTGGTAAAACTCCTGTCAGTAGGACAGAAAATGATAGAAAATTTCAAAATTTTTCATGATCAAAACTAGAGAAAAAAAAGTTTTGGCTTGACACGTATTATAAAGTAGTAAAGTGTTAGGCCTTTCTATCACAAGATTTTGGTCAAGGGACCTTGCACCTGAAGTGCTTCTTTTTAGTTATGGTTAAAGTTTAAACCCATAAACTAAAATGTAATTTATCAAAAGTTTAACAGACCATAGATAGGGAGGTGAATTGCTTTTCTTTTCTCAGACTTTTTTCCTTTATTTTAATATGGAGATCCTGCCACTAAAGGGCCGTACAAACTTGACGAAAATCGGACGAAATATCCTCTTCTCAGCGTTCATTACCGTTTTTAGTCAACAGTGCATAAATGTTCACGAAATTTCTCGTCTGATTTTTCTTTTTTTTGGCACATTTGTTCCTAGACTTCCGGGTTGTCAGCAACTTCAGATCATGTGCGGTCTTTCATATCCGATTTTTCACAGACGTACTGCATACACATTAAACGAAAATCGGTCGTCTGGGGACGGGCGAAAAAGATTTTGGTGTTTGTCCCTCCGTTTTTTTTCGTTGAAAATGTCGGCATCGGCTGCTGAAAGTTGTGTACACACTAGCCGAAAATCGGACGATTTCACATCGGGCGGGAATTTTCGGCAGATTTTCTACTAGTGTGTACCCTGCTTAATACACATCCTGCCCTAGGGTGAAAATACTTGATGACTGTACTGTATCTAGGGAGGAGCAATGTTATCCTCCTAGAACAATAATTATTTCAGGACTACATAACATCACAATAGGACAGAGGAGGTGATTTGTAGTCCACAGAGGGAACTGGGAACAATGATAACTGCTAACAGTGAGCACAGGCTGAAGACACAGGAATTTATCATCACTAGATATCTGGCAGACATAACAGATATTTTTTGCATTGATCACACACTCATAACAAAACCATTTTAATGATATATTAAACAGAACAAAAGGGAGCAAATAAGAAAAGTTAATTATTAGTGTTTACATACTATTTAAATTAAATAATGAAATGATAATGTCTCACATATTATGGTGAGCCAATATTAAATGCATAAAATGTGTTTTTTAATAAACGCATTCACTTTTTCTGAAAAATGTCCAAGAGAAAAACTCTAGGGATGCAGCAAGAAACAAAACCAAAAATAGCAAATGAACAAACTTAATAAAATAATTGGCTGCATTTAGAAAAGCATGAAGCCTATGTATTCACTGTCTAGGTTTTTTTTTATATGCTACTTAAAATAGAAGCAAACTATGCTAATTTAGGTTTAGATGTTTTATAAATGTCATAAAACGAAAAAGCTCACTATCAATGTATACATTTTTTGTAAGATAATATGTTTTAAAAAGTCATAACATTGTGCAGATGAAAATGTCTGCTGCTACTTCAAAATAAACTTTTTTTTTTTTTTACAGTGGGCTCATTACTGCTACAACTGTCTGGCGTCAAACAGATGCTTATCTTTCTGCAGCACACTGTGCATGCAAACCTCTAATTGCCAACAATAATTTGCAGTGTAAGCATTTCCACAAGAAAGTAGTCTTACAATTTGTGTGGCTACTGACAGACTTCCATTTATTCTACAAAAGGCTTTGAATACATATTTATTTATTTATTTATTCAATTCAAGTGAATCCATGTGTATCTCTAAAGCTGCAAAAAAAAAACACACACACGTATATATTTTACACTTACACATGCACATTACTTGTCTTCCCTAATAAAAAATGATAAATTCCATCATTCTGTTGGGAGGGAAAACAGCCATGCAGTGCAGTAACATGCTTACTGTCAATTGCGGCTATTACGTGTGTTGCACTATTTCTATAACAAACAAAACTAATGATTACTTAATTCACAATAGATTTAATTAATTAATTAATTTATTTATTTATTTCAGGTACTTATATAGCGCTGTCAATTTACGCAGCGCTTTTACATATACATTGTACATTCACATCAGTCCCTGCCCTCAAGGAGCTTACAATCTAAGGTCCCTAACTCAAATACATACACAGTAGGGCCAATTTATTTTTTTATTGCTACCAGCATGTCTTTGTGCAGTTTTTTAAATATTTAATATATATATTTTTAACAATATATATATATATATATATATATATATATATATATATATATATATATATATATATAATAATAACTTAATATTTAAAATATACAGCATTTAAAATGTTAAATAACATAAAAGTGACCTAAAAAGTCCCTATCTTATGAAAACGAAGTGCGGTCTTCAGCGTCACAATATCTCCAGTGCTTCTATGCTCCAACAGTGCCAAAACAAATTCAAGTGCTCCAACACCTCCTTATCAGAAGCCGAGACCTCACTGCATAAGAGGCACTTTATTAGGAAAGACATTCAGATCCCTGATGGATGGATGGATTTCTAACACAGCTCATATATTAATGGTAGCATGCAGTATGGCTCACTGACACACATATAGGAAGCACAAGAAGAACCATGTAGTGTAGTAACCCAGGACAGTGTTTATTAAAATGTAAAAGAAGGTATTCACAAACAAGATTCAAACAGATTTCAATACCACCATTCGCCCGATCGGATGCTCATCCGAATAGATGTGATGACATCACCGCTTAAGCTCCGCTTATGCGTTTCGTCTCAAAGGACATTGTCTAGAGACATCAGACTCTGATATTTGTGGCTACCTGCTTTTACATTTTGATGGTAAGCAGTCTTTTGTGGAGGTGTTTGGAGCACTTGAGATTTTTTGATGGGGACTACTGTCCCTTTTATGTTATTTATTTTTTATAGGATCGCATAAATTGTATATATGTGTGATTATACCTATTGTGGGTTATTATTATTACATTTATATAACGCCAATAGTTTGTGCAGTGTTTACAACATTAGGGCAAACAGTTCAGTAAGAGTCGGTTCACACTAAGGCGACACGACTCCTTACTACTTCGGGGGCGACTTGTGCATTACCATGCACCACGACTTCGGAGCGACTTGCAGGGACTTCACATAATGGAAGTCTATGCAAGTCGCTCCGAGGTCACCCTGAAGTAGTACAGGACCCTTTTACTAAGTCGGAGCGACTTGTGTCGCTCCTATTAGAACGGGTCCTGTAGCGGTCAATGGACCGCGAGGGAGCGCGACTTGTCAGGCTGACAAGTCGCGCTAGTGTGGACCGGCTCTTACAATAAAATTCAATACAGGAGGAATCAGAAGGCCCTGCTCGTTAGAGCTTACAATCTATTGATTAATCATTAGTTTTGTTTGTTATAGAAACAGCGCAACACTTTTATATATATATCTATCTATATCTATCTATATATATTTATATATATATATATATATATATATATATATATATACACATACATATCTATATAGATAGATATCTATATCTATAAATATCTATATATATCTATATAGTTTCTGGTATTCATGTATCCTGGTGACAGTGAGTATACATAGATAGATAGATAGATAGATAGATAGATAGATAGATAGATAGATAGATAGATAGATAGATAGATAGATAGATAGATAGATAGATAGATAGATAGATAGATAGATAGATAGATAGATAGATAGATAGATAGATAGATAGATAGATAGATAGATAGATAGATAGATAGATAGATAGATAGATCGATAGATCGATTGATCGATCGATAGATATATAGATAGATCGTTTCTGGTATTCATGTATCCTGGTGACAGTGAGTGTTGCTGTTTATGCACAATTCTTTAATTGCATTTATATTTATTTTTTGTGTAAGCACTTAGCACAGATTTAATTTTGCTATGTGTATTACGTTACAATATTTTATTGCCTAAGCGTTTTTATTGAATGGCAACTGCCTAATCTTTTACTGAACTCCTATAAATTCTGTTTACAAATGTAGGTAAAGTCTTGCAGCATTCGTTGAGGGAGATTTACTAAAATAGGAGCACACAGAATCTGGTGCAGTTGTGCTTAGTAACCAATCAGCTTTCAGGTTTTATTGTCAAAGCTTAATTGAAGGAGCTCAAGTTAGAAGCTGATTGGCTACTATGCACAGCTGCACCAGATTCGGTGTGCTCCAGTTTTAGTAAATCTCCTCCAGTACGTCAAGTTTTTGAAGAGAAGGATTAAAACCTTTGTCTAATTTTTACCTCTATCCAAGTCTCAATTATATAGGTTTTGCCTCACTTTCTGCCCTGTTGACAACAGTTTGAACAGAAAAAAAGTAGGGCAGCCCAAAGATGATTCCAGTTTTTTTAATTTTTTTATTCAATCATTGATTTTTCATTTCTCCCCGTTGAACTGTTGTATTTTCACAGTAGGGAGACTTCCCAGCGTCAGAATACACTGATCAGCGCTGCCGGCAATAGCCAGTGTCACCGATTGAGCTGAAATTTTCCAACAGGGCGGTTGTACAGAAGTTGATCAGTAGATCAACTTCTGTACAACCACCATGCCTATACATGGATTTAAATTCGGCTGGTCCCTGCTGAACCAAGCAAATTTCAATCCATTTATGACCAGCTTAACGGAAAATAGACAGGTATAAAGAGCAGATATTGGTTCTAGACTTCAACTATTCTACCTAAAATATCATTTTTAAAGAGGTTGTAAACCTCCGAATTTTTTTTTTTGAAAAAAAAAAAAACCTGAAAGAAAAACACATAATGAGCTAGTATGCATCGCATACTAGCTCATTTTGAAATACATACATAAGAATGAAGACCCGAGGCGCTTACCGCTCACCTCTCTCATGAGTGACATTTTCTGTCACCCTTCTTCCGGGTTCGCAGCATCCGGCCATCTGATTGGCTGGATGCGCGATTACGTCACTCCCGCACATGCACGCGGGAGCTGACGGTCACGGCACGGGGCTCTGAAGGAGCGCATGCGCCAGGGATGTCACTGGCTGTATTTAAGGTAAATATCTCCTAAACAGTACTTGTTTAGGAGATATTTACAGTACCTATAGGTAAGCCTTATCATAGGCTTACCTATAGGTACAACTTGCAGAGGAGGGTTTACTTCCTCTTTAAGTTTGTCTGTGTTGCTGTTGAAGAGATCCATTATCTGTTAGGCAAAATGCTGTCTGGAGTGAAGGTGAATCTCTTCGGCTGGGTTCACATCTATGCGATGCGTGAATCACAGCATTTCCCGTGCGGGTTCCCGCATCGCATCTAACTCGCAGGCAGTTCACACTGCTCTCTGCCAACCACTGCAGGTGTCAATGTAAACTTAATGACACCCCCAAATCAGTTCATAGAATGCAGTGCAAACTGTGACAATTGGACAGGAATCGTATCGCATGAGTCTAAACACCCATGCGATCCGATTTCAGTGTGGATCAAAAAAAGGGTCCGAATGTGATGCGATTTCAGCCATACAAACGATATGGCTAAATTCACATCACACAGTATTGCATGTGATGTGCACAGCAATATCTGGCATCGCATTAGTGTGAACCCAGCCTCCATCTACTCCACTCTATCCAAAATGAAGAAAAAAAAGTTTTAACCTGATATTCACTTTAAAGTAGAACTTCTAAGCAATACCTTTTTTCATTTTGGATAGAGTAAGGGAAGGTTATCAGTCTTTTTTTTTTTTTGTCATCTGTGTCCCACACATTAGAGGAATCCATTGGAGACTCCCAGGTTCACCAGATCTAGTAGCCCAATTGGAAGATTTTCCCTCTATTACTGTTTACTGGGATTTTCTTTTTTCTTTCACTTTCGGTGATAATTGTACAAATAGCGGGGGTGGATGTCCCTAGCGGGGGCAGAGGTAGTAATAAAAACCATACAGGTGTTCTAGTCCAAAAAAAAAAAAAAATGATGCCTTTAGTCATACTTTAAGAGCTCATTTTACACTTAGGGAGCAGTAAGACCCTGCAGTTGAGCCGTGTTTTTACTGCTCCTTAGCCACTCTCCCTTTAGCTGCACAGGCAGTAGCTGGGAGTGTATACATGTACACATGAAGCAAAGCATAGTGGCCACAGCAAGAATTATACCCCCTGTTGTGCTTGGCAGGCACTACCACCCACCAAGCTTGGCCCATTTAGGTATAAGGGGCGGGGCAGCAACTTCCCATAACGCACTCAATTGTAGTACAGTATTGGGGCATTAAGGGTTTAACTGCTTCTGGACCGCCGCACGTACATTAACTGTAGCGGGGTGGCTTCTCTGAGTGAAATTGCGTACCTGTACATGATTTCGCTCTTCCTGGTCTGGGGCGTGCGACCAGCTCCCACTGTGATTGGACACAGTGGGAGCCAATCAGTGGGTCCGGCAGACCCGATGTCTGCTGGGACCCACCGATTGTTCCCGAGGCAGACAGAACAGCAGTCTGCCTCTGTAAACAAGGCAGGTCGTTGTTCTGTGACAGGAGAAAACAGAAATTCTGTGTCTCTGCTAAGCAGGAACATGGATCTGTGTCTTCTTACAGTGCATACACCTCCCACACAGTTAGAAAACACTCCTTAGGGACACATTTAACCCTTTGATTGCCCTTGATGTTAATCCCTTCCTTGTCAGTGTCATTAGTACAGTGACAGTGCACATTTTACTGATCACTGTATTGGTGTCACTGGTCCCCACAAAAGTGTCAAAAGTGTAACTTAGTGTCCGATTTGTCCACCGCAATGTCGCAGTCCCGCTATCAGTCCTTGATCACTACCATTACTAGTAAAAAAAATAAAAATAAATAAAAGTTCCATAGAATTATCCCATAGTTTGTAGACACTATAATTTTTGTGCACATCAATCAATATATTATTATACAGGATTTATATAGCGCCAACAGTTTGCGCAGCGATTTACAATGTGAGGGAAGACAATACAGTTACAATGCAACTCAATATAGGAGGAATTAGAGGGCCCTGCTCGTTAGAGCTTACAATCTAGAAGTGAGGGATATATATATATACGCTTATTGTGATTTTTTTTAACAAAAATATGTAGCAGAACACATATTGGCCTAGATAGAAGAAGAAATTAAATTTGTATATTTTTTTATTGGATGTGTTTTATAGCAGAAGGTAAAAAATATTGTTTTTTTTTTTTTTTCCAAAAAATATTGCTTTTTTTGTTTATAGCGCAAATACCACCAAAAGAAAGCTCTATTTATAGTAAAAAAGGACATCAATTTGATTTGTGTACAGCGCCGCACGACCATGCAATTGTCAGTTAAAGAAATGCAGTGCCGTATCGCAAAAAATGGCCTGGTCATGAAGGGGGGGGGGGGTGTAAAATTTCAAGGCCTGAAGTGTTTAAACAGGCTGTGAGGAAGTGACACAATGGTGATTTACTAAAGGCAAATAGACTGTGCAGTTTGCAAAGTACAGTTGCACTCTGCAAGTTCAGTTGCTAATGAGCTCAGTATATGAGCAGAAGCTCTGCTGACTTTCATCATCCAACCACGTGCAAGCAAAATGCTATTTTTTTTTTATTTTACTTGCAAGTGATTGGGTATTCTTTACAAAGTGAAGCTTTACCTCATTTACTAAGCTCTAGTGCAACTGCACTTTGCAAAGTGCACAGTCTATTTGCCTTTAGTAAATCAACCCCAAAGCCTCCTCACCAAATGTCAAATGCTCTCTGAAGAGTGATCCAAACGCGGAGTAAACGCAAGTGTAAACAAGGCCCAAAGGGTGTGTCTGGAAAAAATAAATTAATAAATAAATAAACATAGTAGATCTTTCCAGTGTATGCATATCCCACAATTTTTAATACCGTTAAAAATGTGGCAAGTATGTGCCAATGTATGCAAAAAAAGCTGTTGAAGTGCTAGAAATCCTAAAAAAAAACATGTGTTTAAAAAGTGCGCACACACATGTCAATGCATGACAATGCACCTACCCAACACTACAAAAAACACATATGCACATACGTATGCACGCACATCAAAATGGGCCCTTAGTGATATCTCATTACTGAAGTTCCCAAGGATTAAAAGAAACCAATATTTGATTTAGCTTGTCAGCTCCATGCAGAGGCAAAATATCAGTTTTGGATTGTGCCGACCATTAACAATATTTAGTTTGGATACTTACATGCGTGGCCTCAGTGGGTTTGGAGCCTATACGCAAAGTCTAGATCATGTGAAAACAATACTCATGGTTTCAGGTTTAAACAGCAGAAACATTTTTTCCTGCAAAACTACATTTAAAAAAAAAAGAAAAAAAAACAGATAAACGCATATTTTTTATTTAAAACATCAATCAGTGAAAGATATTTGATCGTACTACCAAAAGAATTCTCAAAAAGTCTAAAAAGTGTATTTTCTTTAACCACTTGCCGACCGCCGCACGACTATATACTGCGGCGGTCAGCCCCTCACAGGCAGAGTGACATATCGGTACGTCACTAGCCTGGGAGGGTCTGGGGAGCGAGCTCCCGCGTGGTCACGCACCCCCCCGCGCGTGTGACCAGCGGACCCGATGTCCGCCGGTCACTCTGCGATCGTCGGGGGAGAGGGAGAAAGGCAGGCAGCTTGTGTAAACAAGCTGCCTGTCAGTTCTCCCTGTGTAGAGACACTGATCATACGGTTCTACTATGTAGAACCGTTGATCAGTGTAACTACACCTCAAGCCACAGCCAATCACAGTTAGAATCACGCCCCTAGGGACACACACAGCCCCTCCCTCTCAAATAAAGTTAACCCCTTCACTGCCAGTGTATTTTTACAGTAACAGTGCATATATATAGCACTGATTACTGTAGAAATGTCACTGGTAACCCCAAAAGTGTCAAAAATATCAGTCAAGGGTCCGATCTGTCCGCCGCAATGTCGCAGTACCGCAAAAAAAATCGCAGATCGCCGCCATTACGCGTTAAAAAAAAACAACAAAAATGACAAAAATCTTTTCCTTTGTTAGTAAACGCGATAACTTTTGCGCAAACCAATCAAAATACGCTTTTTGTGATTTTTTTTACCAAACATATGTAGCATAAAACAAATTGGCCGAAAATGTTAAAAAATTTTGATTTTTACTTTTTTTTTTTTTGGGAATTTCATATAAAAAAATTTGAAAAATATTGTTATTTTTGCAAAATTGACGCTCTTTTTTTGTTTATAGCGCGTGATCAAAAAATCGCACAGGTGATCAAATACCACCAAAAGAAAGCTCTGTTTGTAGGAAAAAAAAGGACGTCAAATTAGTTTAGGTACAGCGTCGCACGACCGCGCAATTGTCCGTTAAAGTCACGCAGTGCCGAATCGCAAAATACCCCCTGGTCAGGAAGGGGGTAAAATCTTCCGGGGCTTAAGTGGTTAAAAGAAAGTCCTCAAGGCCAGATAAAAAAAAAAACAAAAAAGATGTGGTTACCTATAAAGCACAGGTGATTAAAAAAAAATAATAAAACTCCACCATCCCATGATATTTATTGACATCCCCCAGAGAAAATGTGAATATTCTTGCAGTCTATGAACTGTAGAGGCACAATATTGTTTAAAAAAAAATGTATTTAAAAAAAAAAAAAAGATTTATTTCGACAAATGACAACTGGTAGTTTGATTTTTCTGTTTAGTTGTGTACAAATAATTGTAAACACCATATGTATTAATTCATTTACATATGGTGACTCTGCTAATAATATTAACACTATAATATGATTTATTTGTATGGATTGACAGATATTGGTCTAGTTAAATCTGGAATGTGTATTGCATGCAATATGACTATATTTCTCAAAAAAAAAAAAATATATATATATATTTCTCTAATATTTTGTAGCATAAAAATACGTTGGGCACAAAAAGAAGACGACAAAATCAGATTCTGAATTTAGAGAATATCTTGGAAGGTAAGAATGTTGACAGCTACAGAAAAAATCCAGACAAGAACTTTCTGGAAACTAGGCAGTTAACAGTGCGTGAACCTCTACTGAAACTTGCACCTGGCTACACAAAGACAAAAAGGTCAGAGGTCAAGCCTAGGCATTAAAACATAGAATAAACAGGCCTTTCTTTGCCAGACAGAAACCCTGCAGGGTGTTACCTTGTTCCTTGTCTATCCCTTCTTTCAGCAGGGTGTTACCCACAATGCATTGCCTCCTACACTTAACCCTCCTGGGAGCAAGGACAGGAGTCCAAAGTACAGCTTTGAAATATTTGTACTCCTTGTTCCTTGCAAAACTGACTGTCTGATTTATTTGAATTCAGTGGAAAATTAATGACGGGTTTTGTTTTTCTCCATGAAGCAGTGCATACCTGCATATCAACTGTTTCAGCTCATCTGTCTGATTGATGACAGCTTCTAAATTGCCGTATAAACTACCCAGATGACCAGCTTGTTAGGATAGCACTTGACTACAAATTCAAGCCTGCGCGATACAGCTGTATGTTCACACTGGCAGAAAAAGACCCAGAAAGTATCTGGGAGATTTATAGGCTTTACCCTAAACCCAAATATGAAACAGCATCAGAATCAAAGCATCTCTTGTGGTTTTTTTAATGACCCGGTTGTCAATATATTTCCTGTCTTACTTACCTGTAAGGCTAGCCACGGGTAGGGCGGAAATTTCCTAAAAAAAAACATTCCTCTGGGAAATATCTGCCCATCCTTGAACAAATCACAACAGGGCTCAAAGCCAAACCTTGCCCTGACAGCAACACATGAAAGCTATTTTGAACCTGCCACTCATTTGCATAAAATAGTAAAGGATCAGCCTAAGGCTCCATGTACACGGGACGTTGTTAAAAGTCCCTTTGAATGCTGGAATTTTTAGGACGTTTGAAACGTCCGTTCGGTCGCGTTTGTACCCGCGTTTAGGGGGCGTTTAGCGGGCGTTTGCGGGCGTTTGCGGGCGTTTGCGTTTAGAACCGTTCCTAGAGGTCAAAAAAATTATTCCCCTTTAAAATGGAAAAACGCAAACGCTAAACGCGAGTCATCGCGTTCGGACGCGTTCGGACGCGTTTGTGCGTTTGAAACGCTGGGAAACACACGTTCGAACGCAAATAATTGCGTTCTAAAAACAGTCCCTGAACGCAACTGCCTGCAAATGACTGTAAACAACCTGGTGTACATGGCCAGATAAGATAAAATGTAGATGGGTTCAGGGGCTTCTGAAAAAAACGCCCAACTGCTCCTAAACGGCCATTTCCAGCGTCCCGTGTACATGGAACCTTACTTACAGGGGAATTTTGCAACAAGTTGAGGAATGTCTTCTTGCAATATTGAGCACCTCCAACTGCCTGAGATGCTCATATCACCTTTGAGCACATGTGTCAAACACAAGGCCCGCAGGCTGATTTCGGGTCTCCAGGCCATTTCATGTGGCCCTCAACCAGTGTTGGGGTAGTTACTCAAAAAATGTAACTAGTTACTAGTTACTTCTGTAAATTGTAATGAGATTACTTTACTAGTTACTGCATTTGAAAAGTAACTTCACTACTTATTACTTTACTCTCCTTTTTCTTAGGCCCCCGTTCACATAGGGGCGATCCGATTTCGGGTGGCGACCTTCGAGGTCGCGGTGCGAGCAGCGCGCCGCGACCTCGGAGCGGCCGCCATGGACTTCATAACATTGAAGTCTATGGCGGTCGCCTCCGGGTCGCCCCAAAGAAGCTCCGACCCTTTTTCTAAGTCGGAGCGACTTGTGTCGCTCCTATTAGAACGGGTCCGCAGCTTCCCTATGGAAGGCGACCTACGGCGACCTGTGAGGCGACCAGGTCGCCTCACAGGTCGCCTTAGTGTGAACAGGGGCTTAATTGACCGTGTAGAAGAAGATACATGACACTCTTTCTGCATAGAGTTTATTGTATAAACACAGGCTTTGGGAAACATGAGAACAAAACCTGAAAAAACAGAATAAAACATAAAGTGCAACAAAAAGTCATAAACTTCATCCCTCTCTATTCTTCGAAATAACGATTGTATCGCACGGCTTGGGTAACGCAGGAAAGTGCATACCTATAGCCTAGTAAAGTATTGTAGTTACCTCCTATAGCCTAGTAAAGTAGTGTAGTTACCAATATTAGTATTGTAACTAGTTACATTTCTTAGTTACCAAAAAAAGTAATGTAGTTACTGTAATCAGTTACTTGTAACTAGTTACCCCCAACACTGCCCAACCCTTTCCTGCTGCTCTGCCCCCAGCTTCTTCCTAGCAGCAGCGCAAGGTAAGGGGGTGCACTGTGATGGATGGGTGATGGACTCTTGACTTCTGAGGCTCCTTACATCTGATGTAAGAGGTAAGGTGCACTGGACATCTGCTTATGATTATTATGAGAATAATACAATCTTACATAGTTACATAGTTAGTCAGGATGAAAAAGACACAAGTCCATCTAGTCCAACCAATAAAAGGAAAAAATAAGAAACCATCCCACATACACAACCGTATACCCACAGTTGATCCAGAAGAAGGCAAAAAACCCCACCAAAGCATGAACAAATTTGCTCCAGCAGGGGAAAAAATTCCCTCCTGATCCCCCGAGAGGCAATCAGATATTCCCTGGATCAACTTTACCTATAAATGTTAGCAAATCTTATGCCGGTTGAAAAGTAGGGTCGCTTACCCCCGGTATCATCCACAAGAAACTTTTTGGAGCTCAGACAGAAAACCATGGCAGAACCATGTTCTGTCTGAGCAGTCGCCAATAAAGTTTCTTGTAGATGATACCAGCGGTGTGCAAACCTCCGTTCCGATCAGTATGAGTGGCTTCCATACCATGTAGTAGAAAAATTCTCCTGCGCTTGAGTATAACATAGGTCGGAGGGAAGTGGACAAAGCTTGTGGTCTTGCTGCCCCTTCAGGATCAAGGGTATCCGAAACCAACTAGGGAACAACGGAAAAAAGAAAAAGGGCGCACCAACCTAGTGCATTACCACTAAAAATGTATTAAAAATATTAAAAAGTATACCTTATACTCACAAAGCAGGTGTGTATAAATGGGAGGCCAGCTCCCATTTAATCCCTGACCTCTCTGAGGAAGGGGTTCGCCCCTGAAACACGTCAGCCGAGACACAGCAGCCTCATGCGGCACACTGCATACTTGCAGGGCCTCTCATGGCTGACTTAGCAGGAATAAACTGAAGTTTGAGTTGTCAATGACCAACATTAGGTTGGATATTTTGCTTAAAAGTAATAAACTTCCTGTATCCAGAGTAAGGACTTTTTCAGACAGTCAAATATACTGTCAGGAGCCCAGGTGTTTTTGAACAGCCGCTACTCTGGAAGCCTGTAAAAGTCAGGCTGAACAGCATCCACTGACTTCCACTGCTGTAAGCATGTATCACCACATAAAATAAATGGTTACAAATAGTTGGGCACAGATGATTGACCCCGCAATCATTCTGTATCCAGGGACAGTAATCTGTGCAGATACATGCAGGTACATGCTTATAGCAGTAGACAGCTGCGGCTTCTGTCAGCCTGTCATTGATTTGTACCTGACAGATGTTCTAACTCAGTGATGGCAAACCTTGGTACCCCAGATGTTTTGGAACTACATTTCCCATGATGCTCATGCACTCTGCAGTGTAGTTGAGCATCATGGGAAATGTAGTTCCAAAACATCTGGGGTGCCAAGGTTTGCCATCACGGTTTAAATCTAACCCTTCCCATACTGCAGAAAAAAAGTGTTTTGTTGAAAGATGGTGAGGGCAGATAACCCCAATGGGAACAGGATCAAAATAATAGGGAAAAAATCCTGGCGCTCACCTATGTAGCGGTAAATCAAAACTAAGCTGAAGTGCTCAAACTTATGACAAACTTTTACAAAATATAAGAAAAGAAAAACTGAAAAAGTTCTACCCTCTGCATACACTTTAACCAGTTGCCGACCGCCCGCCGCAGTTATACTGCGGCAGGCAGCCACTCCTGCATGAACCGACATAGGTATACGTCGGTGGCGCAAGAGCAGCTAGGTGGGGACTCCGATGCACGGGTCCGGTGGCTCTGATTTCCGCTTGACACCCGCGATCGTTCCCCCGATGAGAGAGAAGAACGGTCAGCTGTTGTAAACACAGCTGATTGTTCTTTTCCCTGGAATGATCATAGAGCTCCTGTGATCCCTCTATATAGGAACACAGGTCTCTGTGATCATTTCACAAGCCACGCTCCCCCCCACAGTTAGAAACACGCCCCTAGGTACACATTTAACCCCTTGATCACCCACAGTGTTAACCCCTTCCCTGCCAGTGTCATTATTACAGTAACAGTGCATATTTTTAGCACTGATTACTGTATTAATGTCACTGGTCCCCCCAAACGTGTCAAAAATGTCAGTCAGGGGTCTGATCTTTCCGCTGAAATGTCGCAGTCCTGCAAAAAATTGCAGATCGCCGCCATTACTAGTAAAAAAAAAAAAAAACTGTAGAAATTCCATACATTTTTCCTGTAGTTAGTAGACGCGATAACTTTTGCGCAAACCAATCAAAATATGCTTATTGCGATTTTTTTACCAAAAATATATAGCAGAAAACAAATTGCCCTAAAATGTTAAAACATTTTGGTTTTTAAATTTTTTTGGGGGAATGTTATATAGCAGAATGTGAAAAATATTGTTTTTTTTCTCAGAATTGTCGCTCTTTTTTTGTTTATAGCGCAAAAAATATAAATCGCACAGGTGATTAAATACCACCAAAAAAAAGTTCTATTTGTGGGAAACAAAAAAGGACATCAATTTTATTTAGGTACGGTGTCACATGACCATGCAATTGTCCGTTAAATAACACAGTGCCGAAATCGCAAAATATGGCCTGGTCATTAAGGGGGCAAATCTTCCAGTCCAGAAGTGGTTCAAAATAAAAAGATTTAGTTGAAGTTGGGCTTTACAGCTGAACTCCAGGAAGTAAAAAACATTGCTTTTGCAGTGGGGGGGTCTCTACGCACTAAAGGGTTAAATGCTCATTTTTGCCTAGAGAATGATGAATAAGATGAATTACTTACATGATTCATCATTCCAATGGCAGCATGCTCTCTCCTGTGCTGTCCGATGTCCTGGTAAGTGGGCATGGCTTCAATGACTTCATGTACATTCAGGACTACTCGTCCTGCATTGTATGGGATGATGTCAGAGATCTGAGACTGATCCAGTAATTACAGCATGAAAGAAGCCTCACATTATTCATCATCTCCTAGGCAAACTGAGCCGTAAACCCTTGCAGTGCAAAGGGTGACCCATTGCGAGGGTACAGATCAGCTCTAAGGCTCGATCAGAGAAATAAAAATATTTTTTCCAATGTTCCAAATCTAACATCTTGCACTGTCAGGCAATTGAGAAGTGTAATAACTTTATTTGCACACTTAGAAGAGTAATCTACTGTTTGTAGATGAGGACAGTGTTGGCCTTCCTGTAAACAAAGTGAACAAATACTATAGACAGAAGTAGAACTGTCTAAGTATACTTTTTCCACATTGCTAAACTGCTTAAAAATCTAAAAACAGTTACCCTAAAATTACATTATTAAAAAGATAAACATAGCCCTGCAGGAAAATCAGAAGTCAAACAGAACTTAAGAATATTATGCCAACGTATCAAGCTCCCTTGGTGGTATTTTTGGAGTATGTACTATAGTCCTATAAGTATTCTTCATATTTTATAGAAAATTATAAGAACAGCAAGATCCCAAATAAAACCCAAGGCTGATTTAATTTTTTTAAACCAAAAATGGCCTTATGGACTAAAGAGTATTTATTAAAAGCAAGTATATAACAGCCAACCAACCTATGTACTGTGTGAGTTATGATTCAATATTACCAAAGTCTCTTTTGTGTTACTTGTAGATAGCACACCAAAACACATCATATATTCACTTCTATATTTCTATTTTCCTCTGTTTTATAATTAAAATGTATTGTAAATCCAGTATTACCTCAAAATATGACATGTCAGCTGCTGAGATTAGTTAATCTCAGTGCCGGTTCACACTAGCGTGGCACGACTTCGGGGGCGACCTGTGAAGTCGCGTGCACCGCGACTTCGGCGCGACTTGCACGGACTTCATATAATGAATGACAATGCAAGTCGCTCCGATGTCGCCCCGAAGTAGTACAGGAACTACTTTCTAAGTCGGAGCGACTTGAGTCGCTCCTATTAGACCGGTTCCCGTAGCACTGCATGGACCGCGACTTGTCAGGCTGACCAGTCGCCTGACAAGTCGCGGTAGTGTGAATGGGCACTCACAGCTTTGTTTATGGAAGACCATAGGGAAGCCAATGATAAGGTCATGGGATCTTGGAGTGGAAGACTCAAAACATCTCAGTGTTCCCTGCAATACTTAGTATTTTAATCCCGCACTTTAATGAAAAAATAAATGATTCCGCTAAAATGTACAATTTGAACGAAGCTGCCCACCATGCTAACAGTATTGACAACTAAATGTAAAATCAGGAGAAACTCACTTTATTTTTTTCTCACCTGCTTTTCCTGTGAGATTCATAGTATGATTCTGCTCATTCTTTAATTTTTTTTCTTTTTTTTTTTTAGGAACAGAAATGTGTACTTTGTTGTCTTGGTTACTGTTCCCAAAATGCTGACAACATTTGCATATGGGCATTGCTTATCTTTTGTTATATATGCTGGATACAATGCTCTGTTATTATTTTAAAGTTTGGTGACACAGTATCAATTCACGTCTTGCTGGGAGTAATTCTAAATATCTCTTCTTATTCTATACAGTATGTATGGACCGTACACAGTGCTCCGCAGTCTGTATGTTGGGTTCAAAGCTCACTATCTGTTCCTGTTCTGTATATATATATGGAGGCTGTACGATGGAACGTTTCTTCTTTTGTATGCCAACTATAATTCTCAGTATCTGCTCTTTTTTTGTATCTTCAGACCCTGCACAGTGACCCTTCATTTGGTATATATGCTGTATATAATTCTCAGGATCTGCTTTTATTCTATATGCATTTACCCTGCACAGTGACCCTTCACTTGGTCTGTACTTTGGGTATAATTCTCAGGATCTGCACTTGTTTTATATCTATGGACCCTTCACTTGGTCTGTACATTGGGTATAATTCTTAGGTTCTGCTCTTGTTCTATATCTATGGACCCTACACAGTGACCCTTTACCTGGTCTGTACATTGGGTGTAATTCTCAGGATCTGCTCTTGTTTTATATCTATGGACCATGCACAGTGACCCTTCACTTGGTCTGTACTTTGGGTATAATTCTCAGGATCTGCACTTGTTTTATATCTATGGACCATGCACAGTGACCCTTCACTTGGTCTGTACATTGGGTATCATTCTCTGGATCTGCTCTTGTTTTAGATCTCTGTACGCTGCACAGTGACCCTCCACTTGGTCTGTATGTTGGTTAGGTTATAATTATCAGGATCTACTCTTGTTTTATATCTATGGACCCTGCACAGTGACACTTCACTTGGTCTGTACATTGTGTATAATTCTCAGGATCTGCTCTTGTTTTATATCTATGGACCCTGCACAGTGACCCTACACTTGGTCTGTATGTTGGTTATAATTCTCAGGATCTGCTCTTGCTTTGTATCTATGGACCCTGCACAGTTGACCCTTCACTTGGTCTGCTTGCAGTTTATAATTCTCAGGATCTGCTTTTATTCTATCTGTATGGACCCTGCACAGTGACCCTTCACTTGGTCTGTATGTTGGTTATAATCCTCAGGATCTGCTCTCATTCTATCTATATAGACCCTGCACAGTGGCCTTCACTTGGTCTTTATGCTGTGTATAATTATCAGTATCTGCTTTTATTCTATATATAATCGGTATGTTGGGTATAATTCTCTGCTCTTGTTTTGTATCTATAGACCCTGCACAGTGACCTTTCACTTATTCTGTATGCTGGGTATAATTCTCAGTATCTGCTCTTATTCTATATGTATGACCCTGCATAGTTACCCTTCACCTGTTCTGTATGCTGGGTATAATTTTCAATATCTCCCCTTTTTTGTATGTATGGACCCTACACAGTGAGCTCTCACTTGTTCTGTATATTGGGTATAATTATCAGTATCTTCTTTTATTTTATATGTATGGATTGTGTACAGTGACCCTACACTTGGTCTGTATGCTGGTTGTAATTCTCAATATCAATCCCTTTTCTATGTGTATAAAGCCTGTACAGTGACCCTTCACTTGGTCTGTAGGTTGGGATTTAAGTATCTGTTTTAATTTTGTTTCTATGGCCTTTATTTTGTTTCTATGGACCCTGCACGGTGGCCCTTCACTTGGTCTGTGTGCTGGGTGCAAGTCCCAGTGGGATTGATTTATTAAACTGGAGAGTGAAAAATGGGGTACAGCTCTGCAATGTTTTCAAGGTTTTTTGTTTTCACAAAGCTTAACTGAGAAAGCTGAAGTTAGAAAGCTGATTGGCTACCATGCAGAGCTGCACCAGATTTTGCACTCTCCAGTTTCAGTAAGTCAACCCCAGTATCTGTTCTTAATTTGAATTTATATTGACCCTGCACAGTGATCCTGAAACTGTTACTAAACCCAGGACCCATTCACTATATCTCCCATGGGGTATGGAAATGCAATTATTTTAGTAAATATAAACTGCTAAATACCTTTTCTCATCAATAGTTAGAGCAGTCTTGTGACTTCTACCAGTGTCTGGTTAAAGCTTGTAGAACCAGTTTTCATTCTACTCTAACTGTCCTATGAGGGTGTAGGACCCCTGACCCTCTGTCTGACCTGTGACAATCACATGCATCCTCCCAAGATAATAAAAAAAAAAAAATACACACCAAACTGAGCATGTGCAATAGAAATGGTATTACTCGCGCCAAATGGTGCAAAATAGTGTCTGTGGGAAGCTGCAATGTAATCAGGTGCACTAAAAATTAGTGATCTATAATTGTAAAAAGAAGGAACTTACTGCGCTACCCTTTGTTCTAACTAATGAACAGCTCTTAATATGGGTTTTTATCAGCAGTGTGCGATGTGATGAATAAATAAATAATTAAAATAAATAAATAAATAGGTGTGGATCACTCCAAACTCAAATATAATGTGCAATATTACCCATACAAGATGAAATGCAATATCAATATCAGAAAAGTGCAAAAAAACTTATACATATATGGATTGATTATATTGAATGGTGACAGTCCATTTAACGTGACTAAAGTGCAAAGTGCTGGATAAAAAGTCTCTTTTGTGCAATTTTCAAACGGTGGTGACTCCTGTGACCCTCTGTATCACCCTCCAGTGCTCAAAGGTAAGGTATCCCACTTACCAGATGTGGTGGATTCTTATGGCGTACGCTAAAAAGAATCTGTATGCGCTTGTGTGTTTCTCCTGATTTCAAATAATCCGGTTCTGTGTTTCGCCCGTATTCACTCGGGATAAACACACTCTTCATATAAAAAACATCCAGTAAAGGTTCCGCTGTTTGCGCCGTACCCGGAAGTGGTGTAGCGGCGTGCGGTCCAGCGATAGCTCAGAGCGAGGCAGCGTGCGTACCAACTTGACGCGTTTCGTCAGAGATGTGACGTCTTCGGCTTCCGAAGACGTCACATCTCTGACGAAACGCGTCAAGTTGGTACGCACGCTGCCTCGCTCTGAGCTATCGCTGGACCGGGTACGGCGCAAACAGCGGAACCTTAACAGCGTCCTGTCATATCGTGCCGCGAGGCACTACGGAAGCTCAGCAGCGGTAAATCTACCTACCATTGACCCTCCAACGGGTACCTTAATTTTGCTGTGACCATTCACGTTTTTTTTCCTTGCGATATTTGCACAAGTGTGTTTGGAGTTTTTTACCACGGTGTTTATGGACTTTTACTGGATGTTTTTTATATGAAGAGTGTGTTTTTAAAACATGTGTTCGAGTGAAAATAAAGGTCGTTACCTTTCTACACTATGAGGAGCATTTCTTTTTCTTGTTTATCCCGAGTGAATACGGGCGAAACACAGAACCGGATTATTTGAAATCAGGAGAAACACACAAGCGCATATAGATTATTTTTGGCGTACGCCATAAGAATCCACCACATCTGGTAAGTGGGATACCTTACCTTCGAGCACTGGAGGGTGATACAGAGGGTCACAGGAGTCACCACCGTTTGAAAATTGCACAAAAGAGACTTTTTATCCAGCACTTTGCACTTTAGTCACGTTAAATGGACTGTCACCATTCAATATAATCAATCCATATATGTATAAGTTTGTTTGCACTTTTCTGATATTGATATTGCATTTCATCTTGTATGGGTAATATTGCACATTATATTTGAGTTTGGAGTGATCAACACCTATTTATTTATTTATTTTAATTATTTATTTATTCATCACATCGCACACTGCTGATAAAAACCCATATTAAGAGCTGTTCATTAGTTAGAACAAAGGGTAGTGCAGTAAGTTCCTTCTTTTTACAAACTGAGCATGTGCAGAGTGCCCCCAAGGCCCTGTTCTATCAGCAGAAGGATCAGGGAAGACAGGATCAAACAGCCTTTTTTATACAATACACAGAATGAAACCCCTTAGATTCCACAGTGAGTATAACATGCATGCTTTACTGCAGTGGTCCTCAACTCCGGTCCTCGGGGCCCACTAACAGGCCAGATTTTAAGTATTACCTTGGGGAGATGCAGACTAGAATACTGCAATCACTGAGCAGCAAATGAGATCACCTGTGATGTAATTCAGTTATCTTACAAACCTGGCCTGTTAGTGGGCCCCGAGGACCGGAGTTGAGGACCACTGCTTTACTGCATATATAGACAAATTTTACTGTTGTGGGTTTAGTAACACTTTAAACTGGAAGTTTAGTTGATGTGTGATCAAATGGCTGACAGGTAGGGTATTTATGACCTATTGGTCTCTTCTGCCATTAATGCATCCTTCTGCCTGTCAGCTGTCCGCAGTGATGTGACTCCCATGGGGATGTGCGGGAGTGGCGCCATCGCGACCTGGCCTATTAAGTGACCGAAGGCACAGGATTGGGAGGAAGACTGGTCAAAGATGGAAGCGCCGGGGCCTGTCGGATTGGTCCCAGTGCTGCGCTGGAAGACACCATATGACAGATAAGTTTGCCATAATGTACTAACATGCTTTGCATACTAGTACATTATTATTATATAGGATTTATATAACGCTGACAGTTTACGCAGCGCTTTACAACTTGAGGGTACACGCTACAAGTACAATACACTTTAATACAGTAGGAATCAGAGGGCCCTGCTCGTTAGAGCTTACATTATAGAACAATCCACTTGCGGAGCCTAAAAAAAAAAAAATATAGCAGACTTTACTTCCGCTTTAACTTGATCTGTATGCTAGGCATAGTTGTCATTATCTGCTTTTATTTTGTATCTATGGATCCTGCACAGTTCCCTCCACTTGTTCCAAATGGTGGGTGTAATTCTAATGTTGCTCTAATGCTCTTCTTGCATGTATTGTATGGACAGTGAACAGCTGCACATCTCTTGGTCTGTACCCTGGGTATGATTCTCAGTATCAGTTATTGTTCTGTTAAGATGGAAGCTGAATATTAGCTCATTTCATGTTTTGTATACTGCATTTGTTTCTCAATTTCTGTTCTAATTCTGTATTTATGGACATTGCATAGAAGCACTTCTCATGCATCCAGGAAGTGATTCTTGGTATCTGTACTTTTTTCCTTATCTATGTTCCTATGTTTGGTCAACACCTCCTTATTTACTCTTCATGTCATTCATTTCCTATTAGTCACGCACAGTTTTTGCTGCAGTGTTCACCACTTCTTTGTCTTCTGTTCCCCGCCACCCTGTTCTCCCAGGTTAATATCTCTGTCCTAATATGTGCTGATGAAAGAGCCCTTGATCAGTAAGAATCACATTTTAGTATAGCGATGCCATCAGGCTTGACATATTCATGTTATATTCTATATGACGGTAATGATATGAGCCTATATACAGTATTTATTTAAACCATAACTAAAGGCTAGACTCATAACTCTGCAGAGATCATTAGAAGTAAACCAGAGGATAGACATAAAACATTGTACTGGGATGCTTCAGAACCGTCATATAACATCTGTAATATAGAGTCTATGCGGAGGTCCTGCCACGCACCAGCCTAGATTCCTTTAAAATATATCTTGTATCGGGGGGGGGGGGGGGGTCTGGTCACCATATGCATGAAATGTTATGTGTAGACGAAGCCACATGTACTTCACTGTGGTAGATATATGAAGCTGGAAAGAGCAGAAACCTAAAGAAATAAAAAAGGTTTGCCTTAAATAACCCCAGTGTGACAGTCTCTGCTTGAACACAGCTTAGCTGCCAATAAAATGATACCATTCTTAGAAAATACTTTCTGGATAATATTACTTTTGAGGAGCCAAATCGTCTAATTTGATATTTATGGGCAAACTATAGCTACATTTGTCTTGCACAATCTGCTCCAGCAGACTGAGAACATGTTCATGGAAAAACAGTTTGAGTAATTCAGCAAGTTTAATTTCAAGAGTGTAGCACTGTATCAGTTGTGGATATTTTTAACTGATTAATGACAAATGTTCCCATACATGCGTAGCACTGTCCTCGTAGGGCTTGCTGTATGATGACTTGTTGGGCCTCCTCTGATTACCAGTCACTTAGGGAATAGTTCACACATCCCTCCTTACTCCCGATGGCTCATCACACAATAAACAGTCCAGGGGTTTTGGTTTTTAGTGTTTATTTTGGAACTTGGATGGGAGAAGGGAATAGTGGGATACTCCAACTGTAACTATTCACAATGGACAAGGGCAACTCTCATATGGCCTCACCAGGTTGCTTGTGGAAGCAGCTGCACTGCTTTATCCATACTGCCACGTGTATGGAAATGGTTAAGTCTCCTTGCTCTTTCTCTCCAGCAATAGACTTGGTGAACTGTATTCTCTATCACATCTCTATTACATTCACTAGCATCCCCTTTACTGACGCCCATCCACCGACTCTTCTAGCTGTAGGGGTGGCCCCCTTCAGGTCAGCCCCCTTGACACAGATCTGTACTCACTGTACTGTAGAATCAGTACCTCCAGTGTCTCCCCTTTTAGTCAGCTTCACTGGATCTCTGGGTTCAGTTCCTCACTAGCACTCTCCAGGCCCTCAGGTCGACTACCTGAGGCCGCATGATACCTCTACAAAGGAGGAGGCAGCCGTCCCCTCCCTCCAGGACTCTGCTATATCCAGCCGAAAGACTCGGAGCGCAAGTGCTCCTGGCATTTATGCAGTATCCCAGCATGCAAAGAGGCCCTTTCCTCTGCTAAATCACCAGGGCTGTATCAAACACCTGTGCACTCATTTGTCAAGTTTCCTTCCACTGTCCAAAATACCTTCCTTTTGGACCAGTGTGAAACTCTCTTCAGACAGAATGAGTTGCACCTGAGCACATTGACCAGACCTCACTAACAGATTCTGCTCTCTGGTAGGCAGAGAACAATACAGATTTACCTGCAATCCCTCTGGTAAGCAGACAGGATTCAAAACTATACTTTCTCTCTCTAGCACCTACCTAGGAGGGTGCTACAAGAGTAACATCGGAATGTCAGCAAACTAAGTGTTATGGAATATATTTTCAAAATTTGGAAACTCATTCACTGGTAAACAGCATGCAGACTAACATGCTATGGGCTAGTAAATAGGTTGATAATAATTTAACAATTTGGGAATGTTACCTAATTCTGTAGATGTTTCCCTGGGCATACTGCAGACTTTAATGGCACTAAGCGTTCAGACTCAGATGTCAGTGGCAGGGACTTATGTAACATTGATGTTTAACTCACACTGGCATATTTCTAAAGCTTAGTACATGCGGTCAGAAAGTCGGATGGAAAATACTGTTTTCTAAGCAATCGTACGATAATCTGATTGTTAGTACACAGCTTTTGAGAGCCAATCATGATAGTTCATGAGAAATTATTAAGGGACAAACACGAAAATTTTTCTCATATGATACCAGAACGTATGATTTTCATTTAACCAGTAAAGGATTCATCCGAATAAAAAAAAATCAGAAGACCATGACCAGGCATGCTCGGAAACAAGAATACATTACAATACAATACAACATATTACATCACATCCAAAGCTTTATTCTGAGATACGAGAGTTTTTGAAACTTCAGTAACTTCTTCATAGTCTGATTTGGTTGTGAAGCCTCAACATTTTTTATCGTAATACATTTCTTGCATTAAGGTAAAAAATTTTGGGCGTCAGCATCCTAATCACCCTCCCCCCCCCCTTTACTTACCTGAGCCCTCATTCAATCCAGCACTGTGAATGTCTGAATTGCTTCTCTCCTCTCACTTCGGTTCTCGCTGGCTTTGCTGGGGCACTGGGAGCCATTTGCCAGTGATGAGGGAGCGGGGGGCAGGGCCGAGTCCCACTGTCTGTGTCAATTGACTAAGCAGCAGGGCTTGGGTGCGAGCATGCACGAGTGCCCCATGGGAAGCCACTTCCCATGGGGGCACTGGACAGAGGGGTGGGACATGGAGCGCCTGCAGGGGACCCGAAAAGAGGAGGTTCGCTGCTGCTCTGTGCAATTCTATTGCACAGAGCAGGTTAGTATAGACGTGGTTGTTTTGTTTTTTGTTTCTTTTTTGCTTTTTCTTTTTTTTTGCTTTTTTTATGTTACTGACGGCAGATTTTCCAACCCCACATCATTCTTATTGAACAAAAATAACTTTTTTTTACCCAATTATTATCATATTTTAAAGCTATGCAATACTTATTATTGGAAAATGCATACTGAGCATCTGTTCTCAAAGGCACAGCTGTAGTACGCAGGCCATTCCAAGTTAAATGGCCTTATTGCTGGTAATGTGTTGTCTTAGGAGCACTAGTTGCCTAGTCACTTGAATGTACAGCCTATTTATTTCCATCTTCCATTTAAGTCTCTTTACTCGCTCTCAAATCATGTGTCATCCTGTCCAAAAGCAAGCTTGTGCTTCCTTTAATCTGGCTGCACCTGATTACATAAAACACTAACGTATGTATACTAAGGAGGCTCAGTTGCAATGCTGCAAAAAATAATGAGCTCCAAACTTTATCTACAAAGAAAAACATTGATTCTGTGGGCCCACACTTGACTCTCTTGCGCGTTTGAATAGAGATTCACTGATAGAGCCCTTGAATAGTTGTTTTATTGTTGTTATCTATTGGATTTTCTTGGCAAACTATGGAAGAAACTTGAAGACTTGTCTTCCATACAGAAATTTCATACTTTAGAAATTTAGTTAAACTTTGTTAAAGTGATTGTAAAGTCTTGTTTTTTTTTCCCCCTATAAAAATAATACACATGGTATACTTACCTGCTCTGTTGCAGTGGATTTGCACAGAGCAGCCCGAATCCTTCACTTCTTAGGTCCCTCTTCTGTGATCCTGGCCCCTCCCTCCTGTTAAGTGCCCCCACGTCAAGCAGCTTGCTACGGGGGCCCCTGAGCCCAGTCACAGCTCCCTGTGTCTATTCAGACACCGAGCCCAGCCCCCTCTCTCTCCTGATTGGCTAGCTGACTTTGGTTGACAGCAGCGGCAGCCAATGGCGCCACTGCTGTGTCTCAGCCAATCAGGAGGGAGAATCTCGGACGATCGAGACAGTCGTAGACATCGCTTGACAGAGAGGGACCTCAGGTAAGAATAAGGGGGGCTGAGGGGGGCTGCTGCACACAGAAGGTTTTTTATCTTAATGCATAGAATTCATTAAGATAAAAAGAAAAACCTTCTGACTTTACAACTCCTTTAAGACTACTTGAATGTTTTAAGATTGTGGGAGGAAACTGACGCACCCAGAGACACTTATAAAAAAACACTGAGAGATCATACAAATAGTGATAACTCAATCAGCAGACTTACCATTTCATTGGCTTTTGTTTCATCTGAATAGTTCTGTAGAGAAATCATGCAATTTTGGAATACAGACAATCCCAATTCCATATTTATCAGCAGTCTGCAGAAATTGGCATTAATATATTCAAAGGAATGAATCATTTGCAATTTGCTTGGTTTTTAACAGGCATACTCCAGCACAACATACAAACTGGGGCTTACTTATGCTGGCCATACACGATATGAATAATTGTTCAAACTCATTTTCGAAAAACGAACACTCGGCCGTGAGAGCAGATGATGGTGCCATCATGTAATGACCGAATTTTAATGGATAAATTGTTCATTGGACATAAATTAATCCGTTTTTTGTTCAGTTTGTCACATATGCCTAGTGCAAACAGTTCAGTCGGGAAACACATTAACCTTTCAATTTATCGTTTGTTCGGTAGAATTTTCTAAACTGTTCCTTTAATTTCTTCAGCTCTGAAAAGTTAAAACTGATTTTCTATGTGTGCCCATAAACTGGACGAGAAATGAACAAATGGACCAAATGACAGATTTTCGAATAATTTTTCGGCTAGTGTATGGCCAGCATTAGGCCAGCCATACATGGGTCGAATTCCGCAAGAATTTTCTTTCGAAAATCTTTTCTAAGAATTACATGAAAAAGCAATGAACGATTTGATTTGAGTGATCAGGCATGTTGAAAATTTTTTGCAAAACTAATGATTTTCGAATCAATGATGGGAGAATCCTGTGAGAAATATGAGCACAAGAAAATAAAATTCCCGGAAAGAAAAGAAAATTCCAGGAAAGAGAAGAAGATTTCTGGGCTACCAAAATTCTTTTCTGTAGCAACATGAGGTGAAATTGAAGGCCTGGTTGGTCAAATTTCGAAATCAATGGTGGCATCATCGGATCACAAAATTAACAAAATTTCTGATTTTCTAAGGAAAATTCATTCAGAATTCGACCCATGTATGGCTTGCATTACTCTGCAACTCTGCACAGAATCCAATCAGCTTCCAGGTTTTAGCTTAGGTTCACACTGAGGGCCGGTTTAGAATCGTGTGAGTTCAGCTGAACTCGCACAATTTCAAATCGGCATTTTCAGTCCGACTTCGGGGGCAATTTCGGGGGTAGATTCCTGAACAGATGTCTATTGAAATCGCCCCCTGAAGTCACCAAAAGTAGTACAGAAACTACTTTAGGGAATCGGTGCGACGCCGCCTTTGTGGTGAATTGTGCCATTGCCACCAACTGGCTCTGATTTGATGTGTCAAATCGCATGTCAAAATGGACCAATGTGAACATGGGCTAGATGCCAGAGCTTAATTAACCACTTCTGGACCGGGAGATTTTCCCCCTTAAAGAGCAGGTAATTTTTTGCGTTATTTTAACTGACAATTGCGCAGTCGTGCAACGCTGTACCAAAATAAAATTTATGTTTTTCCCCCAGAAATAGAGCTTTCTTTTGGAGGTATTTGATCACCTTTGCGATTTTTATTTTTTGCGCTATAAACAAAAAAGGGACAATTCTGAGCAAAAAACAATATTTTTCACTTTCTGTTATATAACATTCCCAAGAAAAAAAAAATAAAAAAAAAAATGTTTTCATCATTTTAGACCAATTTGTATTCTTCTACATATTTTAGGTAAAGAAAATCCCAATAAGCTTATTTTAATTGGTTTGAGCAAAAGTTATCATGTCTACTAACTAGGGGAAAGATTTATGTCATATTTATTTTATTTTTTTTACTAGTAATGGCGGCGATCCGCGATTTTTAGCGGGACTGCGACATTGCAGCAGACAGATTGGACCCCTAACTGACATTTTTGATACTTTTGGGGGGACCAGTGACATTACTACAGTAATCAGTGCTAAAAATATGCACTGTTACTGTAATAATGACACTGGCATGGAAGGGATTAACCCAGGGGCGATACGTATGAGCCTAGGGGGTGTTTTCTAACTGTGGGGGGGATGGGCTTGTAAAATCAATACAGAGACCTGGGATCCTAAATAGGCGGAACACAGGAGCTCTAGATTGATTGCTGATAGAACAACAGTCTGCTGTGTTTACAACAGCAGACCGCCGTTTTCTCTTCATGGGAGCAATCGCAGGTGCCTGGCGGCAATCGTGGCCGCCGACCCCGTGGATCAGCTTACCCGCTGGCGAGTGGGCACGCGAGGATCGCTACCGCGGTCCGCCGTATAGGTACGGCGATTTGCGGGAACCTGCTGACCAGCCGCCATATATAGGTGGCGGCTGGTCGGCAAGTGGTTAAACAAGCTAAAGTTAGAAGCTGTTTGACTACCATGCAGGGCTACACCAAATTCTGAGTGCTCCAATTTTAGTAATTCTCCCCAGCTGTGTGCAAATAATGTTCCTAGGGGAAATCAAACCCAAGACTGCAACAATGTTTCTAAGTACTAAGCTACAGTAATGTACAAAGCATGCTTATAAGGTAGTCAATTGTGCAAAAAAAGAACATACATTGATTACACAAGTACAGTACTACAACTAAACTTTTCTTTATGTATTCATTAATGCTCATCAATTTCTTATAAAAAAAAAAAAAAAAAATACTCTTGTATGATAAATTTGCAATGGGGATGAACTTTTATTCACTCAATCATTTAATACGCTCCCATGGTCAACCGTGAAATAGTTTTTTCATTGGTCTACAATGTAGCATTGTCAAGTGACCTTCTTTACACTAAAATATTCAAAATGTTTTTTTCAGTATATTCTGTTCTACCATGTTTGATTCTAAATGGTTTTGTTTTGTTTTTTTACTATCTTATTCTTCAATAATTTGCATCAAATACGGGTACAACTGAAAAGAAAAACAAAGGAAAGATTGACTGGGGACAGACAGCCTACAAAGGACTCACTTATTTTCTTTCTCTCACCCTCCACACAAGCCCAATTAGAATTGAAAATGCGGAGCTGATTTAATGTTCTTGAATTTATAATAAGTTTAGTAAGAAAGATGTCATTGAATCTGATATGAATGAGATATGAGCTGTCTTTTGTAGACGTCATTTCAAACAGAAAATAATGTCACTAATAAACAGCTTAACAAAAACAATTATCTGAAAGAAGAATGTATTCTCTCCAAAAAAAAAAAAAAATAAATAAATAAAAAGAAATGAGTAATAAATATTTAGGCATATATGAATACATGGAATGACAGTACAACCATTATGGTATATGTCTGGTAGTAAGATATATTAAAAAAAAAAAAAAAATGTAATTCATTTTTTAAAATTATTATTTTAAAAAAATATTAAAAATAGGTTATGCTTTACTGGTGAGATTTAAATTCTGTTGACAAGCACAAATAAAAAGCAGGTATTAGTAATGAATAAATGCAAATATAGAATAAGAAGAAATCCAAATGTATAATGTCTTGTTTTAAGTGTTAAACATCACACTTGTATCCCCTAAAATATAAATTATAGATGCTTTCAATTCACTCATGCAGTATATTTTATTTACATTTTATTTTTAAAAGGTATCTGTCACCTACAAAAAAAAACCTATACCTGCCATAGCTTACTAACTGAAAAAAGTTACATATTTTGACCAAGTTCAGATTAAAATACAGCATAATAAAATAAATCCATTCTTGATCTTTTTCTGCAATGTCCATAGAGCAGTATTGACATCTATGATTCTTTCTGCTATTTGTTTCTACTGATTATTCCGCTATGGCAGTCAGAAATAATAACGTGACAGCAATTTTTGCATTGTCTCAGCATGTTTTCACTTTCTGAGCTGCCAGAATGTGATATTGTTTGAACAGTCCCAGTAAATCATTACTAGGTAAGGGGAGACTGAGAAATGCTTTTCTCCTGCCTGCAGCAGGTCATTTTACTGCTGCTCTTCTCAGGCCTAGGCACAGTCACTTAACTGAAATTCAACAAAGGCTACATTTTAATGATAAAAAGGTTGCTTTTTGGTATGAAACTTTTATTTTAACTTGCATGCCTAAAATAGTTCCACTGAGTACCGTCAAACAGGTAATTTACTTGTGTATCTTAATTTTGTTAAAGTTCTACAGAATGCTGCTCATTCTGTGTGGGGCTGCTATAGTATTAATTAGTTCTAGCACTCTTTTTCTTTCTTTGGGTATTTATGGTCTGTATCAGGCTAGCCATTCATTTAGTACAAGTGATTGGGCATGAAGTTGGTAGCCATCCCCAATTGAAAGGGCAAATTGTGCCAGAAGAGATGCTGAGCACAGACCCAACAATGTTTTGAGAACCATGAGGTACCCGTCTATATGCAAATTTGCACTATTTATTGCAATAAGTCAACACATTTTTTGTAAATTACTGATATATACAGGGCTTTTTTTCAGCGGGAACGCGGGCAACGCAGTTCTGGCACCTCTAGCACTGTATGTATGCCATGGCAAGGGGTGCTAGAGGGCCTACTGATGCTACATCTATTGATGCTGAAGGGGATCTATTTTTGGATGGCAAGCTATTGTTCCTGGCAGAGGATCTTTTGATGCTGTGGGTTAATTGTTGCTGGAAGGGATCTACTGTTTGGGGATGGGGTCTACTGTTGCTGGCTGCTAGAGAGTCTATTGATGCTGGCTGCTGGAAGATCTTTTGCTGCTGCTGGGGGTCTATTGCTGCTGGGGGGGGGGGTATATTTCTGCTGGCTGTGGGGGATCAATTTTATTGCTTTTCTTGTTATCGTAACCAAATTCCATACATTCCACTACAAAAATATACTTGGCTCTATATTCTCTAAAAGAGGCTGTACTGGAAGCTGGGTAGGGGGTGGATCCAAGTGTCGGTGCTCAGAGGTGGGTAGGGGTGGAACCAAGGGTTAGTGCTCGAAGGCGAGTAGGGGGCGGAGAAACAAAGTAACTTAGAAAGGGGAGTTCCTGCACCTTTTCTCTGAGAAAAAAACCCTGGATATATATATATATATATATATATATATATATATATATTTTTTTTTTTTTTTTTTTAAAGTTAATAGTTTTGGACTTTTTAGTTTGTGGAATGTTGATTTTGCCAATACAATTGTCTCCAAATGACCACATGAATAGGCCACCAAATGGCCACTATTTATACTCAACAAGCAGACTTGATCATAAAGTGGTCCAGTATGAACACTAAGCTACCCTCACAGTTTCTTTGTAGAAAGACATTTTGCTCAACTGTTTTGAAGCTGTGCAAAGTTGACATCTCAGAATATTTTACACATAAAATGAAGAAAACTCCCTTCATTGTATGTACAGTACACCGGTATGATAAAAGTCCTGATAAAAGTATATATCAGGCATTGTCTAAATATACTGTGCCAAATCTTTTGCTTGCTTGACACCTGGTGTTCTGGGAAATAATGAATTAAAAAATAAAAATGACTGAATCCAGGATGTTAAGATTTCAAATTCACTCATTTTTAGTGACACAGTCAGTATACAGATCCTATGATGCCTCAAGAATGCTTTCAGAAATAGATGGGTTTAATGGGATTAATAGTTTATTTTATCAATTAACAAAATAGAAATTAAATGAGCAGAAGAGAAATCCAAATAAGATCAATATTTGGGGTGTGACCACTCTTTGCGTTTAAAACAGCATCAATTCTTCAATTGTTCTAAGTACACTTGGCGGCAGATAGTTTGTTCCAAACATCTTAGAGAACTAACCACAGATCTTCTGTGGATGTAGGCTCCCTCAAATCCTTCTGTCTCTACATGCTCTTCATGCTTAATGTCTCTTCATGCTATCCCAGACAGACTCGATAAGGGCTCTGTGGGGGCCAAATCATCACTTCCAGTACTCTTTACTCTTCTTCACGCTGAAGATAGTTCCTAATGACGTTTGGGGTCATTGTCCTGCTGCAATTACATTTGGGGCCAATCTTCTGCCTCCCTTATGGTATGGCATGATTGATGAGTATCAGCCTGTATTTCCCAGCAATTATGAAATCATTGATCCTGATCAAATCTCCAACTCCATTTGCAGAAATGCAGCCCCCCCCCCCCAAACTTGCAAGGAACCTCCACCATGCTTCACTGTTGCCTGCAGACACTCATTATTGTACCGCTCCTCAGCCCTTTACAAAAAAACTGCCTTTTGCTACAGACACATATTTCACATTTTAACTCATCATTTAAGAGCACCTGCCTCATTTTTCTGCACCCCAGTTCCTATGTTTTCATGCACAGGACATGGAAACAAGGCTAAATGACTCAACTATGCACAAAAACATAGAAACTGAGGTGCAGAAAAATGGTGCTCTGGACTGATGAGTCAAAGTTTTAGAGCCCATTCAGACTAGCATGACTTGTCAGGCGACTTGTCAGCCTGACAAGTCGCGGTCGGTCGCGGTCCATTGAGTTGTACAGGACCCGTTCTAATAGGAGCGACACAAGTCGCTCCGACTTAGAAAAAGGGTCCTGTACTACTTTGGGGCGACCTGGGAGCGACTTGCATAGACTTCCATTATGTGAAGTCCCTGCAAGTCGCGCCGAAGTCACGGTCGCCCCCCCCCCCCCCCCCCCGAAGTCGGATCGCCTCAGTGTGAACCGGCTCTTAAATATGTGGCTGTAGCAAAAGGCAGTTTGTTTGTGAAGGTCTGTCCTCAATTCACATACTCAACTGCACAATGGATCCAGCTCTATCCTGCTGTTATAAGTTGCATTCCTTTTCTGCCATCTTGATACGCCTCAGTCACTGTGAGCCAAGTGTCTCTTCCAGGTTCAGGCAGCCAACCTATCATGTGCACCTGCTCCACTCACCTGCCACCAAGAGTCCATAGTTTTGAAGCTACCTGGGATATGTGACAGGGATGTCCCAAGGGGTTGCAGGAACGGGGACAATATATATTTAAAAAAAAGGAGACAAGAAATAAAAGAAAAAAAATTGCTGTGTAAATTGTTTTTTCTTTTTTTTTTGGGGGGGGGGGGGGGACACTTAAGTCACTCAACTAAGTGAAGGTCCTAACGTACCCGCTTACACTGAAGCAACTTAGAGCATCAGCTCATTTTGTAGAATATATCCTCAATATCTTCCTTTTTTTTTGTCACTCACTTTCCGACTAATCTTTGCTGCTAGACTGAACTTTCAGTTGGGAAGGATAGGGAACAAGGGAGTGCACACAAAAAGGGCACATGAGCACTCCCGTCACAATACTTGTTCCCTGATTCCCTAATAGAACAATGAATGTTTGACCCCATCCCAGGTCTAAAAATGTCAACTAAACATACTGTTGCTCATCACACCTGCCCCATCCCAGGCCTACCCACGTTGCCCTTTGGATAAAACAGTGCCCTGTCACAGGCTGAAGCACTCCATGGAACCCTGCAAGACAATGGAGCCACCCACTAGACGGAAATGAAGAAGCCAGAAACATCAAAAGCACATTGTAAACATGTGACAACCTGCTAACAGCAAGCAAAAAGCAAACACGGTAAGTTCTGCAGTATGCTATCCCTTTGCACACTGGGAGTTTAAGGTACTGGTATGACAAACCTTCCAAATTTCTGAAATTGAAGAAAGAACACCTTTTATACAAAGTATGTGGACATGGCACACCCCAAGTTACGCAGACTATGAAGATTTAATATGCAAATAAATTATTAGTTAAACCAACAAGTGCTTTCAAGTTAGGATTTAACATGTGAGATGGGTGCTTTAGAGTAAAGAAAGTTTTTCCTTATGGACAGAATCAATACTTCACTATTTTCACTCATTTTAGCAGCACACGACCTGTGCCAAAACTAACAGTGCCAGGTTACAGCAATGTAAACGAATGTACTGGGCTTAGCTTTGCAGACTCTTACTAAATGCTTAGTAAATGGACGCTAAACTTAATGCCCTTCATTCTACTATGTAAACTAAGATTAAAAAACTCCTCTGTGTATTTATCCTTTTAGCCTAATTATCCAGTAGTGGGTTAGGTTAACTAATCTTACCTGTGATTGGTCTTATTTTTTAAAAATGGTCCTTAAACAAAACAAAACAAAAAAAAAAAAAACACAATGGGGGCGATTTAATTAAACTGGTGAGCGCAAAATCTGGAGCAGCTGTGCATGGTAGCCAATCAGCTTCTAACTTTAGCTTGTTTAGTTAAGCTTTGACAAGCTTTGTTAATTAGCATCAACCCCAATGATTTAATACCAATATTTCATACACAACCTCAATTACCTATATATATATATATATATATATATATATATATATATATATATATAGATATATATATCTATATATATATATCTATATATATATAGATATATATATATATAAAACCAGTTGCTTTAGGACTCCCACCACAATTTTTGCATTCACTGTGAGTTTCTGCATGTGCATTTACATGCATTTTCAGTGCATTTCCATACATTTTCAGTGAGTCAACACTGTTTTTTTTTGGAAATTTGTTTTTAATTTTCCAATTTTTTTAAATTTTAAGAGTTCCATTTTTCATGCATTTGCACACATTCATGTCTGTTTGCAGTGCTTTTGCACATGTTTACATGCATTTGTGGTTTGTTTCAGTGCGGAAGAATGCAGCATAGTATACTTTTTTTCAAATGCACAATAAAGCACTGCAATGGTATGAACTAGGCTCATTGGCATACATTAATTTTTCATATGCGTGTGTAGTGTGTTTATAAGGCACTTGACAGCCTCTGGTATTAACAAGCCCTTAAAGATAACTGTTTCTTCTGTTTTTATGTTTTTTTCTTGTGTCTGAAAAATCTCAATCAAAAGAATTTATGATAAAAAAAAAAAAAATGTGATTTGCATTCCCTCATGCTTTATTCAGCTGTCAGGAGAGCAAAGGATATATGCCGTACTTCCAAGCATGAAGGAATATGTGACCTACTATATGGTACTATAAGTACTGTCATAATGAGAGAGTCTACCCGCTGAGTATGCTAGAGCTGTTTTTTTAACATTAATCATGTATATTTTATTATAAAAGTTTTATAAAGGGATGTTCCTTTATAATAAAATATATATGATTAATGTTAAAAACATATCTTGCCTGGAAAAATTCGCCCAATATATATTTTTAGAAGAACATTAAAATATTAACCTATTGCTTTTTAGGATAATTTAATTGCTTGTTATGTTTTTGAAAAAAGTTTTTGAAAAAAGTTTTTGAAAAAAGTTTATTATGTATGCTAAATCATGTAAACTTGTATTGCTTATTATTTATACCTATTGTTTACTGCACGTGATATCACATTGCCATTGTATAGATATCACAAGCTTAATAGCATTTATGGCCTTTTAAAACTGTTTTGCCAATTATTATCTACAACCCCTGCTAGATAGTGGTGTATATAAGAGCAGCTTGGACTCACTCAGCACTAGCTTGAGAAGGGAGCGTGCGTTGTGGTATCTTCTTTATTGTGCATGCTCTGAAACGCGTTGCGGACTAGTGACGTCACAGACGTGTGCTGCATTCCAGCGTGCGGTCCACCCCTATTTCAGGCTATTCCTTCATCAAACCACACAGCAGGCCAGAACTAGCTCCATGAGTGGCGGTGACAGCTACAATACGGGCACATCTGAGCTCCCATGCCTCTAGATGAAACCCTTTTATGATGTGCTTGTATTCTTCATCCTCATGTGAGATTTACTCTTTTTTATTTGAATAAATTTTAACAGTCTACACTCAGACGCCTGTCTTTCTCTTTTCTATCTGCATGTCCTGGAGGTTGATTCCACTCCCCCATCATAAGGCTAGCCCTGAACCAGTGGATTTGTTTGGCTTTTTAAACAAAAAAAAAAACACACAAGCATTATTATAAAAGGACTGCAATAATGCACTGGACTTTGTTTTACATCTATGAATTGTTTTTTTTTTTTTTCTTGAGCCCCGACTATTTTTTGCCTTTTGTTTCTCCCTGATTTCGAGGGACTGTTCCTGATTTGGAACAAGGTCAGTCTGTCCCTCTTTCATCCTCATTTGTCCCTCATTTTGGTCTAATCTATATAGTTGTAAATAAAATGCACTTTTTATCTATCAAAAAGTGTTTGCTGGTGCTAAACCTTTAATCCAATTACTAAATTGCTGCATTGGTAAATTTTAAAAGCTAATATAGGGAATAGTAGTGGTAACAAAAAAATAAAAAATACTTGTTGGTTTAAATAATTTTTTTTTTTTAATTCTCCTTTACCGGAGAATGGCAGGGGTTGTAGCCTATGCCTGCATACATTTGCTTATAGGTGTCTCTCATTCCATAATAAAAAAAGTTGGGAGGTATGGCCCATATAGTGTGCAGGACTGCATGTGTTTATGCTCTTGGGAGCATGTTTCACACAGCTATGACCAGCAACCTATTCAAAGTCAATGACAAGCTGGTAAACACAGCGGTCTTACGGATCTTCCCGCGCATCTGAGTTTTTACATCCGTACAAGCGTGCCAGGATAAGTTCCAAGGGCAAATATGCCAAACTGTGCCCCCCTCTTCCCTTAGGCTTAGGGTTAGCAGTGATGTTGCTTCCACTACTCCTGTCAGCTTCGTAACAGAAGCAAATGGCTCAGGGAGTCCCCATCCCTGCAATAAACCATTGCGCCCAGGGAGGCTGCCCCCTCCTGCCCACCCCTTGTCCTGGCCATGCGTTCAAGGACAAATACTTTCAGATAGATGCGGCTCCCAGGGCAAAGATGCCAAACTGTGCCCCCCTTCCCTTAGTCTTAGGGTTAGCAATGATGTTGCTGCCACTACTCCTGTCAGCTTTGTAAACAGAAGGAAATGGCACAGGGAGCCCCCATCCCTGCAATAAACCATTTCGCCCAGGGAGGCTGCCCCCTCCTGCCCACCCCTTGTCCCGGCCATGCGTTCAAGGACGAATACATTCAAATAGATGCAGAAACTCTGAGATTTGCAGGAAGATCTGTAGAGCCACTACATCTGTCAGCCTGTGATCGACTTTTAACAGGCTGCTGGCCACTGCTATAGAGAACATACGTGCCTCCTGGGAGCATGAAGGTGATGACTGTGTTATGTGTGTCCTCTGTGCCTGCGTGAACTTGTTCCTTTGTTCTCTATGGGCAAAGCACAGGTTCACTTTAAAGCAACCAGCAGCTTTTAGCACATGTGTTTTTAAAGCAACACATTAGAAACATGTGTTGTCATCAAGTGCAGTAAGCGTTTATGCCTTGCAACACCCTGCAGAAGTTCATATGCTCAAACACCATATGAAATAAAACAAACTTTGTAATTAAAAAAAAAAAAAAAGCTTGCCCTTCAAGAAGACTCCAAAACCTTTGTGTTTCTTTCACCAGTCAGGCAAAAATAGTAAAAAAACAAGCTGTTCAGAATAAGTCTCCCTCACACAGACAGCGAGAAGCAAGACTGCTGAGCCAGCAGAAAGAGTTCATTTTAATCTTTTATGGCCCACTGGAAATAAACTTTTCCGAATTCATTTTGTGCGCGTAATACACCAAAAGAACAAGCTCTCTATTATTCTCTCAATCCCTGACTGCTTAGAGCTCTGAATCATGGTCATGTTTTTACCTCTTCCTATCGCTCCATATATGCACCTCGTAACTTTTTCCCAGTTATTAGAGGTACATAAGAATATCTCCTTAGTTCTGCAGCCTTGTACTTTTATTCTTTAAAATAATATAGACTCCTTATATTGGAAATTTATGTCACAAGGTCACCTGTAAAGTGAGTCATTTATTAAAAGAATTAAAAAATTATTAGATGAAATGAAATGACTACACACGTGAATGCACAAAGGAATGCTTCCCTTTATCACACATTTGTTCTTTTAGAATTGTTCCTAATGATCAAACATAGAATTAAACATTTAAAAAAAAAACTACTACTAACAAGAAGCTGAAAGCTGAACTTGAGACAAAAAAAATATCATCATAATTGCATTTAGGTTGTAAGTAATAAATCATAAAATATATATTTTTTTTAATGCAACTAAATGCCGGAATTTGACTTCCCTATACAACAGCACTCTTACTGGAAGAGGACAGTACCGGTAGCCAATCAGACGTGCTGCATGCAAATGTGCTGGCAAGGACTATGCTAATAGGAGTAGAGCAGAATAATGACCCCATCAGCCTTCCACTGTTCTTTTGCCATCCAGTCAGGTTGAATGTGGAGAGCTAATGCTGTACCCAATAAATAATAGTGGCACCATCCACTTGGCCGTGTTAAGCGATGGACAAATCCTGTTGGCAAGTAAAACAGCTCCCTTATATGTATTTTACCAGTGTATTTAGCAGGTTGCCTGGAGTAAGGATTCCACTACTGCATATAGTAATAAAATTACTATGTTTTCACAGATTGTTAAGGTGTTGCAGGAGGCCAAAACCAGAAGTATTGCACCTCAAAAGGAAAGTATTTACCAAGAAAACTCTTAAACTGCAAAATCACTGTTGTGACATCCAAGAGATAAAATATTTTTTCATTCTGTGCATTTGAGTTGTTGGTATAAATTTATTCTGAGAGTAGTTTTTCCATGTGGCAAGTATAATTTATGCTCTTGCTGTCCAATATTTTCATTTTCACTGTAGAACTTAAGTGGCTTCTAACAAAATTGATTGTCATACGGTATATACATACTGAAGGAGCACTGTACTACAGCCACAATATACAAGCACATACAAATTATACATACATACATATTATATTGCATATTCTTATAAATTGTATATTGCGAAGACATTAAACAGTGTAGTAAGAAGTTAATTTTATAGGATGACACCATGGTTCAAGGTAATAAGTAACTATATAAAGCATATCTTATAGTAGACCTTTCACAGATCTGGTAACCCAAACTAATCATATGATGAATAACTGTATAAAAGATATAGGCTATAGAATGTATTTGTAAATTTCAACTTTTTCTGCAAAAGTCACACTTGGCCTTGCCCCTCTCCCTATTGTCAATTAAGGTTGTCTATCACATTGAAGAACCCATAGGAAATAATTGGGTGTGCGGCAAGATTTGTATATAAAGCCAGATGCCTATATCACTCTATCTATTCATTCTTTACTTTTTTTTTATTTTTCACTCTGGTTTTACATATTCAGTTTAGCAACTTGAAAGATAAATACATTTCATATATATAATTCTGTATATGTAAAAACACACAAATTACCATTTTCACTTGTCTAGCCTTTACTGATGTATAAAAAGTTCCAGCGTCTGCATACACTTGTTTCATTGTCTCTCTAGTACTGTACATATCCTTACAGTTGTCTTTCCTTAGAGGTACATACACTGCCAAAAGAACTGGATTCTACTCTTTGTTCACAGTAACCTTAGTTTAACGGAAAACACTTATATTAACAGTTTAAAAGTACACATGCTTTCTCTTAATAAGGCATAGAGCAATGTACAAGTACATCAATCAAAAAAGTCATCCATATTCAGCAGAAGAAAGCTGAAATCTGATTGGTTGTCTTGGGTAACTGTGCATCTCTCTCCATATCTTACTACTAACTTCCAAAATATTTTAATAATATTCATTTGTACTTTACGATCTTTACATTTTTCTTCAACAAGTGAAACCAGCTATTGTGCCATTGCAATATTAATGCTCCTATGAGATCCTATGTTGCAATTTTGCACCTCCAATAAAAGTATAAAGTTGACTTCATTTTCACATGTGCTCTAAAAGCTGAACTTCAAGCTGGAGAAAAAGTAACTCCCCTCTGCACTCCAAGGGTTAAATGATTGTTTTGTTTAGAAGAATTGGAAAAATGTGTCCTTCATTTTAGGCTTCCTCCTCTTCCGAAGAACAATTCTTCTTCTCTCTGCCTGACCAATTGTAGCTCTCTGACGTCATTATGCACAATGCAGGACCAATGGTCCTGTATTCTATGTGAGGATGCTGAGGTTCCACCCACCTTCCAGGAGAGAAAAAGGGTAAGCTGACTTCTAGGAGAGTGAGGAATAAAGTAGTCAAAGTAGTCAACTTTATTTATCATCCCTGGTACAAAACAAGCATTTGACTGCGGAAGCCCAACTGCACAGGTAATGTTCCAGGGACCCTCATGGGAGAGTACAAAGAGTGTTTCTTCCCCTGTTCTCCTTCTCTTCTCTTTCAGGTTGCTATTGGTTTCTCCCCTCGGTTTTCTCCCACAGCAACAAGCAGCTAAGTGGAGCGTTTTGGCGGGTCTGCATTCACACCATTCTGGAGCCTTTATAAGCCAGGATTCTTCCCTAACGCTAACAGCCACCTGAAGAAGAACGGACCGCGCTCTCTCCCACCCTCCCTTCCTTATGTCACAGTGTTTTTTAGTGGGTTTGTCATCCAGTCTAGTTTGGATGGACATTGGTATTTGATTTAATGTATTTGCTAATTTGAGGCATATGGAAATTTAAATATGCAGAGATCTAAGTTTGGTTATTGTAATTATTAAACCTGGGTTACCCTTAAATAAACACTGTGGCCAAGTTCTGACCATTGAAACATGTTGGTGTTGTCAGTCTCTTTATTTTGTGGTTATATATTGCTACTTTGTGCTATCCAATGTTTTCTGCAGCCAGAAGCCCAGTTTTAAGGAAAGGTAGCTTTGTTTTATACTTTTTTTCCACCAGCCAGTACTTTTATTTTATTTCACATAACTGCAGATGCAAGAAAAGAAATACGTCGGCCTAGGCTCGCAACCCAACACTGAACAGTTAGGTAAGAGAAAATGAAGCTGGCTGTGTGTGGGAGTTATTGAACTTCCATTAGCTCCATTTTAAAAGGCTAGGGCAACTAAAATGTAAAGCAATCACCTGTTAGCTTCTTATATCTCAAGATCAGTGCTCCACAATTCCAAACTCTAGTGATAAGCACACTGGTCCAAAAACAAAGCAAATCAGCATGTTTGACTCTCTTGAATACAGTATATGCATTCGATTTGCATTTAATTTGCCTATTCTGCATAGAATCTCATAATGCATAAATGATGATTGACTGTATTCCTAAGTAGTGTGATTCTTCACAAATCACTCTACACAAACATTCATGCAAATCAAAAAACATTGAATAAGCGGAGCTTCTTATTTGATCATCACTGCCCAGTGGCATGTCTATTTTGACATTTTTGCAAGGTATTTTTTAAACATTGATGGATTAAAGTGGGTGGTTAACCAAGTGGCCATTATCTGACTGGTCTAAAACACTGTCTTCCAGGGCACACATAAATATTAACAGATTTTTGGAGTGCTTATGTTTATCCCTATAATTGAAAAAAGTAAGAAGTGGCCAGATGTGACAAGCAATGCTAAACTCAAGAGAGACAATAGAGACAGATTTCCTAATTTAGGAGCAGTAAGCTAGCAGGTGTCCGCTGCACTCTGGCCTGGTCAATCATCACTCTGGCCTGGCCAATCAGATCACTGTTATGTTTGTGGCTACTATAGTTCTCTACATATTCTCAAATTAGTGAGAACACAGCAGAAGGGAGTTAGAATTTTTTAAATCTGTAACAGCTAAAGTGAAGAACAGGACTAGAAAATCCATAGGGGTGGGGGGGCACAGGATTTGGGACATCGGTGGGCAATTCAACACAAAAAAAAAAGACCCCAAATAGAAAGATGGCTAAGGTAAGTTAACGACAACATAAACAGACATTTTGGTATTTAGCAATAATGACAATAAGTAGTCAGTGCTGTTTATATGTAGACCTTGCCCACCAGATTTAGCCAAAGGTGATCATAGACAAGACAGTTTGCCAATGTGGTTTTTTTTTTAGAGCTAGGGAGACTAAACTGCTCCTGTTTTTAATCTTGCAGAGAGAACGACATGGAGTGCTTGGCATATGCCTGTACATCTCACCGTTCACTAATGCCTGTAGCCGGTTTAAATTTGGTGACATATTCAGATGTGGGCTGATTTGTTGTGCAAGGTCCTTCTTATTTTTAAGAGGCATGGAAAAGAAAAGCACCGGCATTAAAAGTAATTGGGGCAGCCCCTCCATCTCATAATTAATTTAAAACATAAATAAGGTGACAATAAGCATAACTTTTGAATAAAAGTCAACCTAACACTGGGTATTTTACAAATGAAAGCGATAAAAGGTTATGAAATGGCATTTTCAAAGTTGTTCTTATGCATATTAACATTCTATTAACTGGCAGGAAGGTACTTTAGTATTCTCTGGACATCCATAAAAAGGATCCTTGACATACAGAAATTTTAAATACACGTGTGGATTTTGCTGGTTAGTATACAACACCAAAATTATCTTTAGTACACTGAAAGAAAGGAAAAGCTCACACTCTGGACTCATTTTCATAATGGAGATATTCCCCTAGGTTCCATAAAAAATATGCAAAGCATTAATGAGTTTTATGTATTTGATATTTTGCGAATATCAGTAAATTACCCAAACTGATCACAGACATTTTATATTAAAAAAATGAGGGTTCTAGTTACAGAATTACTCCTGTATAGGATGGTGGAGGAGAGGGGGAGATGGGTGTAGAATTCTGATTCCAGGCAAAACAAAAGCGATCAGAAGGGTTTTTTTAGCCTGTTTGATCATTGAGAATGCATGTTCAGGGCTGTTGCGCACTGTACAACAGAAACTGGGTCACCATCTGATATGTCCAACAGAGCCAGATTGGGAGACTGTCAGTTATGGTAACCTTTATTTCATTTGAGAACAGTGAATTTCTCAATTCATGAAACATTTGCATACTAATGAAACTGCCCTACTATGGCTTATTCTAAAGAGTAAACCAGTTTTATTTTTGACATATTTCCGTAATTTTATAGTGAAGCTTCCTCAAACCCATTTGTGGTTCTATGGACAATTAAAGATTGTTACTAAAAATATCTGAAAACTGTAAAACTCGGTCTAAAAACATGCAATGCTTTAGTTTCACACATTTCTAAAAAAAAAAGCGATGTCAAAAGTGTACCTGTCAATACATTGTTCTCCACTGTAGTAATTTTCAAGGTTGATAGGACAATGAAAATTTAGGCAAAAATTCAGATTTAATCAAAAGCGCTAGTATGTTGTCACGAATACCAATCCCTGTGCCTTCCACCAATAATAAATTAAGAGAAATACATTTTTAACATTTATTTGGTGACCTAGGAAAAGAATGGGGAGCAATGTGGTATAAAACAATGTAGTATTTTTTGGTACTTGTCTAGATACAGAAGCCAGAGACCACAAGCGTTCTTGATTATATATGAATCTAGAGTTTAGATTTGCTGTATATTAGATAAGCCCATGCTACATAGAATTTGAAGACAAAGGTATATTGATGACTATTGTTTCTGGTTACTTTTAGGAAAAGAGGAAATATCCAGTTTACTGACTAAAAGGTCAATGAGCGAGGGTGGTACTTCAGTTAACAGTTATGCATTGTTGATACACTGGGCGTTTTGTAAATTGTTTTTCATCATTGATATACTCTCCTCTGAAATCATCTCCTTGTCTGCCTGCATTCGAAATTCTACCTAGTAGACATAGGGTAATGAGATCACAGCAGTGAGAAAATGTCATCTGGCTCTATTTTGACTTGTTCTGTGCTTAAGCAGCTATAATTTTCAGAAGGCCTTTATAGCACAGTGGATGTAATCATCTGATAAAGGAGGCACTTACAAAAGATGGGGGATGAAAGGATTGTGCATCTAAATTGACACTGTAAAGGCTTCCAGTCAGCAGCTCATAGAACCTTATTTGTTGTGAGCTGTCTTGCTGAATGCAGGATAAACACTGTTAGCTGGTACGACATACTGAGCACAATGTGATCATCAAATACACCAAAATATGGTTATCTATATACTTGGTCGTAGAACTCTTGGAAGATATTGGAAGTTATCGTTGATAATATGGTTTGTATAATGAGTTTTCTGCAATTTATGGTTATGAGAACAATGCGAACATCTCAAAATCTTCTAAGTTCATTGTTTAGCAAAGCTTATAACCAGCTGAATTATAAAGGCCCACACAGAACAAAAGTTGGCAACAAGCAACCTAAAATTTGTAGACAATGGGCTACTATAGAAAAACCAAAGCAGCCTGAAAACTATTCTATACTGGCTGATAGCTAACTTCAGGAAAAAATAAATAAATCAGTTAAGGCTTCCAAAATACAGTTTCAACTCATTTTCATATCTAATGAGCTTGCAGTGATTCACAGTCAGGAGTACACAGAGTGCTGTCTGCTTTATGGCTAAAAATTAAGTCTGGGTACATGGCTGAATTCCAGACAGTCTGAACCTCTGCGGATCACTCTGTCGGCATTCAGGTGTCTCCAACATACTGGGTGATGGAAGGGGGGTGGGGTGATGGCAGACGGTAACACTAAACAGACAAAGAAACAGGAGGGAGCTAGACTATATGGATGGAAGTATCCATTCTTCTTCCTGAAACTGCAAGCACTTAAATGACACATTTTTTCAGACTAGATACACAAGCATTTTTGCCTTCTCAGTTCATATGCCCCACAAAGGAGTGTATAAAGAAACACACACACAACCAAAAAAATATATATATATACACAAATGCTGATGCGCACACATGTTGTATGTATAATGTATACGATACAGTATGTGCAGGCATACAATATACCCATACGTGTTTTTTAATCCGTGTATATAATAATAATAATAAACTATTCAGTTGGATTTCATATTTATATATATATATATACATATCATGCATACATTCATATTAGATACATTCTCACAATCTTAGCACCCATATAATGGCACAGGGAAAACTCTACACACCAGAACAACTCTGTATATTGCATTATTTAGTCCATTCCTTTACATTTCTACACTACTCTACATACACTTCAACAATTTGTTATTTCTGTATGATAATTTCAATTATTGCTCAATGCAGCCACTCCCTAAATTTCATTATACAAGTGCATACATGTGCTCTGACATATAATTAACAATGTCCCACTTGTGTTGCACTGCATGTACATTTCATAACTCTACATGTATGTGTCAACTAACATTCTTCGAAAGTTAATAGAAGCATCCTGCAAATAGTGTGTGAAAAGTAATTTTCATTTATGATATCACACATTGTAATAGGTTAAAGAGCTAGGATATACTGTTTTTAACCCATCAAATACACTACACTACACTACCACTGTTCTAAAGCCCACATTTTCAACTTTTAGCTTTAATGAAGCTGAGTATTTTTCTTTCTTTCTTCTCTCTCTCTCTCCTTCTTTCGTCTCCCTCTCACTCCTTCTTTCTTCTCTCTCTTCTTCCTTCGTTCTTTCTTCTCTCTCTCCTTTCTTTCTTCACTCTCTCTCTTCTTCTTTCTTCTCTCTCTCCTTCTTTCTTCTCTCTCGTTCTTCTCTCTCTCTCTCCTTCTTTCTTCTCTCTTTCCTTCCTTCTTTCTTCTCTCTCTCCTTCTTTCTTCTCTCTCTCTCTCTCTCTCCTTCTTTCTCCTCTCTCTCTCCTTCTTTCTTCTCTCTTTCCTTCTTTCTTCTCTCTCTCTCCTTCTTTCTTCTCTCTTTCCTTCCTTCTTTCTTCTCTCTTTCTCCTTCTTTTTCCTCTCTCTCTCCTTCTTTTGTCTCTCTTTCCTTCCTTCTTTCTTCTCTCTCTCCTTATTTCTTCTCTATCTCCTTCTTTCTTTCTCCTCTCTCTCCTTCTTTCTTCTCTCTCTCCTTCTTTCTTCTCTAACTCCTTCTTTCTTCTCTATCTCCTTCCTTCTTTCTTCTCTCTCTCCTTCTTTCTGTTCTATCTCCTTCCTTCTTTTTTCTCTCTCTCTTTCTTGCCTCTCTATTTCCTTCCTTCTTTCTTCTCTCTTTCTCCTTCTTTCTTCTCTCTTTCCTTCCTTCTTTCTTCTTTCTCTCCTTCTTTTTTCTCTATCTTCTTCCTTCTTTCTTCTCTCTCTCTCTCCTTCTTTCTTCTCTCTCTCTCTCCTTCTTTCTTTTCTATCTCCTTCCTCTCTTTTCTCTTTCACTTCTTCTTTCTTCTATATCTCCTTCCTTCTTTCTTCTCTCTCTCTCCTTCTTTCTTCTCTATTACCTTCTTTCTTTCTTCTCTCTCTCTCCTTCTTTCTTTTTCTCCCGCTCTCTTCTCCCTTCCTTTCTTTCTTACACTACTTATGTGAAGGCACTTTTCAAATCTGCATTTGATTACTTTATAAATATATATTACAATTATTGTATGTATGATAATGTCAGTAGCATATAGTGACGGTGGATATCGCCCCTTTCTATAAAACATTACCTTAGATGATACTGATCATCGTCCTAAAAGACACACCATTCCCTTGTTCTGTTCTCTCTAGTGTATCATCAGCTTCATTCATTGCAAACTACTATAATGTACAGTGCTCATGGACAAGATGTTAAATTGGGAGTGAAACATGAACAGTTCACTGTTGAGGATTTACAGAAAGTTTTTTTTTTTCTTTAAATAAAAAGAGAATTTTAAGAAACACAAGAGTTTTTCCTATTGAAACGAATACCAAAAAATCAGATTCAGCTAAAAGTGTAAACAGATTCTACCCTTTATATAGAAGTATCGTGCAATTCTGCACAAGAGTAATAAAAATAAGCGGAACATAAACAATGAGACTTACTAACACAATAATGAAATCCACTGACTTACAGAACACAGGTAAAAGCATTATCCAATTAATTGTATCAATTGTAAATTGCAATAAAACTATTAAGCATTTTGGGATTTTTATGATTTGTATAACCGGCCAGCTTGGCAGCAAAGCGGTTAATACGCCAGACATTCCATTTGCTTTATTGACATTTTCCTTCTGTCGAGGAGATGACTTGGCACAACCGTGTCATTTAGGTAACTCCTTTTCTAATAATATCACATGAAAGAAAGGCAATATAACATGCATTCCTATTATTTCTAAACAGAAGACAATAAAGGGCACACTTACAGGATATGGGCACGTTTCTGTCCAGACATTCCTGATCTTCAGAGGCTCTAGAGAAGCAGATGAAAACACACAGTCTGCAGAAGACTGAGATTGTGCATCTCCTAGAGCTGCAGACCTTACATGAACTGGGGATTTTTTTTTTTCCTGTCTTCTGAAAAGGCAGCAGAGGGAAAGGAGGGGTGGAGGTGACCCACGTGACGCACTCCCAACTTCAACATTGGCTGAGGCTACAGACATTAGACCAGCAGGATTGGCTAAGTTAAAAACTCAGGGGATCCTCCTATTTGGCTTTTTTTTTTTTTCTCTGTGTTGAAGAATGACTGAAGGAATTTTCTCAATGTGGAAGTTTCACTTGCAAAAAAAAAAAAAAAATTGCAACAGTTAAACAGATGGCTGCCTGGATAAAAAAGGGTTAAAGGCTTCTATCAATGCTATTTCTTCTGTCTAGGTGACAGAGAGCTGAGGATATTTGCAGGTTGTAGAGATCACACTGAAGCAAGTGACTGAGACTGAGAAAATGTTCTTGTAAAGCTGTTTCCTCTCTCAATAAAATTGTCACAACAATTGTCTGCTTGGTGATTTACAGCCCCAGGAGGGAGGATAAGAGGCTGCAATGGTCTACCTGCTTCAAGGCTGTCTGGAGAAGGTGGCCCTGGCTTTATTGGCACCTGCTTTACATAAGGTTTTGTGGGTTGATTGGGTGAGATTTGTCACATCTTCACAGCAAATAGAAGCTTTGACTTTGTATTTACAAAACATCAGTTCCTGCTGTGGCCCCTCTTTTCCTGTTATAAGTTGAAGGTCCTTTAATTGCTTTTGTTGTCTACAGTTCTTTTGTGTGCAGTATAACCCCAGTGCTGCCATTAGGAAGTAAGGTGACAAATATGTGCTATGTACAAAAATGACCGAATTTTTACTGCTAGTCTATAAAAATGGGTTTTGCTAAGGCTGGCCATACAGGGTTCCAATCTTGACCGGTTCAGCAGGAACCAACCGAGATTTGAACCATCAATGGGCAGGCTGAATGTACCAAGCTGATCGATCGATCAACCATTTTGGGTATAACCAGCTTGCCAGATTCTCTTACAATTGTCCCTAACTGCACTGTCTGTGTACATAGGGAAATTTGCACCATGTATGGCCTGCCTAACACTCCAAGATGTCAAATGTTAAAGCAGGGGTCTTCAAACTATACCCCCCCCCCAGTTGTTCAGGAACTACAATTCCCATCATGCCTAGTCATGTCTGTTAATGTCAGAGTTTTACAGTGCCCCATGGGGTGTGTAGTTCCGCAACAGCTGGAGGGCTGTAGTTTGAGGATTCCTGTGTTAAATTTGCACCATGTATGACCTGCCTAACACTCCAAGATGTCAAATGTAAAGCAGGGGTCTTCAAACTATGGCCCTCTGGTTGTTCAGGAACTACAATTCCCATCATTCCTAGTCATGTCTGTGAATGTCAGAGTTTTACAATGCGTCAAGGGACGTGTAGTTCTGCAACAGTTGGAGGGTCGTAGTTTGAGGATTCCTGTGTTAAATTTGCACCCTGTATGGCCTGCCTAATACTCCAAGATGTCAAATGTTAAAGCTGGGGTCTTCAAACTATGGCCTTCCAGTTGTTCAGGAACTACAATTCCCATCATGCCTAGTCATGTCTGTTAATGTCAGAGTTTTACAGTGCCCCATGGGACGTGTAGTTCCGCAACAGCTGGAGGGCTGTAGTTTGAGGATCCCTGTGTTAAATTTGCATCATGTATGACCTGCCTAACACTCCAAGATGTCAAATGTTAAAGCTGGGGTCTTCAAACTATGGCCTTCCAGTTGTTCGGGAGCTAAAATTCCCATCATGCCTAGTCATGTCTGTGAATGTCAGAGTTTTCCAATGCCTCATGGGACGTGTAGCTCCGCAACAGCTGGAGGGCCATAGTTTGAGGATCCCTGTGTTAAATTTGCATCATGTATGGCCTGCCTAATACTCCAAGATGTCAAATGTTAAAGCAGGGGTCTTCAAACTATGGCCCTCCAGTAGTTCAGGAACTACAATTCCCATCATGAGGAAGACTGGAAATAAGGGAGAGCTTCTGGTTATGGCTGAAACAAAATGACAGTCACAATGAAGTAAGAGAAAATTGCATAGTTGTATACCGTAGAGAAGACTTAAATAAAGCTCCACTCTGATCCAAAGATCCAAACAAACAGTTTATTGAAATAAAAAAACAGTAACCAATAGGAGAAAAAATGGTCACTCATAGGATGTAGGGCTGAGTCTGTGTACTTGCCCCACTGATGATGTACTACTTGCTGGTTCTCTGGCCAGACGACATGGTGAGCAGGCGTCTGTGCTATCACTTGGATGGGTAGGCAGTTGGTGTAACAATGCTCCAAGGAGAAAGTCGGTGCGGAGACCGATGCACGGGACAGCTGAATGAGAGCAGTGGCAGCGCCGGAGATAATGTCACTTGCCCACGCCAGCAAGAACCGGGAGGAAAAGCTGGGGACTGCCTGCAACTCCTACAGCGAGATTGCCAACGGTCCCGTCACCATGATGACATGTTTCGAGCTCCGCTCTTTGTCAAAGTCAGGTCTCCCATCATGCCTAGTCATGTCTGTGAATGTCAGAGTTTTACAATGCCTCATGGGACGTGTAGTTTCGCAACAGCTGGAGGGCTGTAGGGCTGTAGTTTGAGGATCCCTGTGTTAAATTTGCACCATGTATGGCCTGCCTAACACTCCAAGATGTCAAATGTTAAAGCTGGGGTCTTCAAACTATGGTCCTCCAGTTGTTCAGGAACTACAACTCAAATCATGCCTAGTCATGTCTGTGAATGTCAGAGTTTTACAATGCCTCATGGGTGGTGTAGTTCCGCAACAGCTGGAGGGCCGTAGTTTAAGGATCCCTCTGTTAAAGTATCAAGAGATTTTAAGAACACTGATATAGAAACAAAGAAGATTTATGGCAAAAAAAAAAAGACCAAGTGGTCCTCATAGCACATAGTCTGCCCCATATGTATATACTGTGTATATATATATATATATATATATATATATATATATATACACACACACTATATTGTCAAAAGTATTGGGACGCCTGCCTCTATGCGCACATGAATTTTAATGGCATCCCAGTCTTACTCCATAGGGTTCAATATTGAGTTGCAGCTATAACAGCTTCAACTCTTCTGGGAAGGCCATCCGCAAGGTTTAGGAGTGTGTCTATGGGAATGTTTGACCATTCTTCTAGAAGTGGATTTGTGAGGTCAGGCACTGATGTTGAACGAGAAGGCCTGGCTCGCAGCCTCCACTTTAATTCATCCCAAAGGTGTTCTATTGGGTTTAGGTCAGGACTGTGTGCAGGCCAGTGAAGTTCCTCCGCCCCAAACTTGTTAATCCATGTCTTTATGGATCTTGTTTGTGCACTGGTGCTCAGTGATGTTGGAACAAGAAGGGGCCAACCCCCAAACTGTTCCCACAAAGTTGGGAGCATTAAACTGTCCAAAATGTTGTGGTATGCTGACACCTTAAGAGTTCCCTTTACTGGAACTAAGGGGCCAAGCCTAACCCCTGAAAAACAACCCCACACCATAATGATGATAGGCCCAAATGATTTGGACCAGTACACAAGGAACCAGTGCACAAGGGTGGAGGAACTTGAATGACCTGTACAGAGTCCTGACCTCAACCCGATAGAACACTTTTTGGGATGAATTAGAGTGGAGGCTGTGAGCCAAGCCTTCTCTCCCAACATCAGTGCCTGACCTCACAAATGCGCTTCTGGAAGAATGGTCAAACATTTCCATAGACACACTCCTAAACCTTGTGGACAGCCTTCCCAGAAGCATTGAAGCTGTTATAGCTGCAATAGGTGGGCTTCACTGGAAGCGGCTCAAAAGTATGACATAAGCGTTTTGTTGCACGTTTTTTCCAGCCATAGTGCAGCTCTCCACTTCTAATTTCCTCCCTCTGGTACTTTCTACTGGCTAAAACAAATACACCTAAAGTTTAAATTAGGGATAGACTGATTATCGGCAAGGCCGATATATCGGGGGCCGATATGCACTTTCCCCGATATATCGGTATCGGTCCCGGAACTGGCCGATATTGCTGATATTTTTGTGACGCCATTCTGCCTTCTAAGGCTGCCTCCCTCGCCTTGGACAGCCTCGTCTGGAGTCGGGACTAGTCTCACGGGAGTGTATCACAGCCATACACCGACCGACAGCAGCCAGGTGCCAGCCAGCCACCCACATCCACAGGCCCTGTACCAGCCAGCCACAGGCACTGTACCAGCAAGCCCGCCAGCCACCCACCAACAGGCCCTGTACCAGCCAGCCCCCACAGGCCCTGTACCTGCCATCCACAGGCCCTGTACCAGCCAGCCAGCCACCCACCACAGGGTGCCAGCCAGCCACCCATCAAAGGGTGCCAGCTAGCCAGCCACCCACCACAGAGTGCCAGACAGCCAGCCACCCACAGACAGGGTGCCAGACAGCCAGCCACCCACAGGCCCTGTACCAGCCACAGGCACTGTACCAGCCAGCTGCCCACAGGCCCTGTACAAGCCAGCCACCCACAGCCCCTGTGCCAGCCACCACAGGGTGCCAGCCAGCCAGTCACCCACCCACCACAGGGTGCCAGCCAGCCATCCACCCACCACAGGGTGCCAGCCAGTCAGCCACCCATCACAGGGTGCCAGCCAGCCAGCCATCCACCACAGGGTGCCAGCAAGCCAGCCACCCACCACAGGGTGCCAGCAAGCCAGCCATTAAGCATTAAACAAAAATTAACATGTTCAGTAACAGATTTGTGTCAAAAATTGTCTTTATTTTTCAAAACTTTAAATGTCCAAAATATCGGCCAATACCGATATGTTGTGACCAAAATATCGGTATCGGCCTTGAAAAAACCATATTGGTCTATCCATAGTTTAAATATACATGTAAAATGCTTTTAATACACTTCTAAGATGCTGGTATGCACTTGCAAAACTCTGAAAGAAAAACGCATAAAAATCGCTCTGCTCAGATTTGAATGTAGCTTTATACTTAGAGTACAGATCTGTTTTTGTTCCAGGCATGTTTGGATCCGCTTACTGTTGATTGATTCACTAACTTTGCTGGAAGTCTATTCCAAGCATTACCTACTCTTTTGTTAAAATAATGCTATATAGGATCCTCCTGCTAGTTTGAGGTTGAATCCTATTCATACTCGCATTAAAACTCTACAGGTAGACTTTTTATAAGACTTACCTATAGTTACCTTAAATATCACCTGAACTTGAGCTGTTTAGTAGATATCCACATCAGTTCCAGCCGATGATGTAATTGGCGCATGTCTAGTACGCTCTGCATTCACGGCACACTGAATGTGCCCTGATTGAAGAGAGTGCCTTATTGCAATGGGTGACTCCCATGTGTATGTGTGTGGGAGAGACATCATTGCTGCCCAGCCAATCAAATGGCCTGAGGGTGCAAAGATCAGGCAAAGATAGAAGTGCCATAAGCTGTGACAGCTGGAGAGCTCTGTTTGAAAGAGAGGTCTGTCTCGTTGTCCTAGTATGCTTGCTATGGGGGCACCCAAGCAGGTTCACTCCTGAGCCGTTGCTCTGTGTCCATTCACACAAGGAGTATGGCTTGGCCCTGTCCCGCCCCATTCTCTTCTTACTGACTCACTGGCTGTGATTAACAGTAGGGATGATTGAAGCATTTTTTGAAAAGTTTGGTTCGACCAGAACACCCGAACTTCCCGAAAGTTCAGGTCCGGATTCCAGAACCCCATTGAAATCAATGGGACCCGAACTTCGGTAATCAAAAAACACCATTTTGAAGCCCTAAAACCCAATAAATGCCCCTAAAAAGTGCCTAGGGTTCTGGGTCATGCCCCAGGGACTATTAATCACACCAAAAAAAATGCCTGCAACAAAAACGCCCAGGTGTGTTGTGCCAGACTTTTTTTGGGCATTTTTTGGGTGCCTTTGGAAGCAGGCATAACATCTGAACTTCTGTATAGGGGTATATACACACACACACATATATGTATATATACACATACACACATATAGGTGTGATAGGAGCAGAGCCACATCCCTGCAAATAATTTCATTAGCGCAGGCATAGGGTTCCGCTACTTTCACACCTATATGTGTGTATGTGTATATATACATATATGTGTGTGTGTATATATACCCCTATACAGAAGTTCAGATGTTATGCCTGCCTCCAAAGACGCCCAAAAAATGCCCAAAAAAAACGCCTGCAACAAAAACGCCCAGGTGTGTTGTTGCAGCCGTTTTTTTGGGCATTTTTTGGGCGTCTTTGGAGGCAGGCATAACATCTGAACTTCTGTATAGGGGTATATATATATACACCCACACATATATGTATATATACACATACACACATATAGGTGTGATAGGAGCGGAGCCACATCCCTGCAAATAATTTCATTAGCGCAGGTATAGGGTTCCGCTACTTTCACACCTATATGTGTGTATGTGTATATATACATATATGTGTGTGTGTATATATACCCCTACACAGAAGTTCAGATGTCATGCCTGCCTCCAAAGACGTCCACAAAAAAGCCCAATAAACGCCTGCAACAAAAACGGCCAGGTGTGAAAGTAGCGGAGCCCTATCCCTGCTCTACTGCAATTCTAAGACAAATGATCTTTTTTCTATGGCGGTCACCCTGACATGGAAGAGTTTGGTCACCCTGCCATAGCAGTCAGAGTCGGTTCACCCTACACTACACTACAGTCACCCTGACACTTAACACTTTCCCTACAGAAACTAGATTATTTTTTTTTTTTTTTTTTTTTACATTTTTCGACAGTTTAACAAGTCAGAAAATACAACAGGTATACACAAGAATTGTACATAGCAAAATGCAACAGTGGCTGGAAGGATCCAGCAGGAGGGAAGGGGAAGAGTGGAAAGGGGGGGATGGCCAGAACTCCATGGCCAGACATTACATGAGTCCCAGGTTGGCATGGGTGGTGGGGATGGAGGAGGCACTCATAGAGAATGCAAATGCAAAATCTACCGGGGGGGGGGGGGTCGTCCGAGGTTCTTGACACGTGCTTGAGAAAGACGTTCCACTTGGCGTGGAAGAGGCCAGTAGTAGAGGGGGACACATTGTCCATGTTGATGCGGTCAGTGGAAAGGAGTGTGGTTAGCTCTGGCTGTAGCATGGATGCAAGGGGGGGGGGTATTTGTAATCCAATGTTTCAGAATTAGTCGCCTGGCAATGAGTAGAGTGGTAAGGATCCAGAGACGAGGGGAAACGTCTGATATGCTTGACCATTTCTGCAGGCGTTTGTCCCAGTAGCCAAACAGTAGGAGAAGAGGGTCTTTCGGGACAGTCAGTTTGGTGACGGTTTCAATGTAGACAAGCACCCTATCCCAAAATGACGCAATAGAAGGACAGTCCCAAAACTTGTGACAGAGGGACGGGCGTTCAATTAGGCAAAAAGGACATTTGTGAGCATCCGGGATCGTGTTATCTGAGAGGAACGGGATATGTGCTCTATGAAAGATCTTAATTTGCGTTTCCTTCCAGATAGAGTTAGGGGTGAGTGCAAGAGTTGTCCGAAGACCACTTATGATCTTTGGTAGGGTGTCCTCTCCAGGAAAGTCTTTGAGCCAGTTCTTTGCGGATGATGTAAAAATCGCCGGTGGGCATGAGTATAAGAGGGGTTTATACACGTCAGAGATGGTGTATTTGCCCGAAGCTATAAGAGAGTCCACTAGTGACGGCTGGAATCGCTGATCAGGTTTGGGTGAGGCGGTACGGATGAAGTGACGACATTGAGTCAGGTAGAAAAGATCCGATGCAGACAAGTCATAAATCTTGGAGATGTCCGCAATAGGGAGTAAGAGACCAGTTTGGGTGTTGCAGAGCTGGGCGAAGGTGACCAGTCCTTTCAAGCTCCAATGATTATAGACCGTATGATACAAACCAGGGGGAAAAGCCGGGTTGCCCCGGATCGGCATAAATTTGGAGAAATACAGTGGTAGTTTTAGCAGCTTGCGTATCTCCCTCCACGCTATAACCGTGTCCCTCAGGAGCAGGCTATGTCGCAGGTCGGGAGGGAATTGAACCCATCGGACATGGAGAAGGGCTGCCAGGTCGAAAGGCTTGGACATCTGGGACTCCAACTCATAGTTCGAGAATTGAGACGCCCGAGATATCCAGTCCAAAGCCACCCTCAGCAAGCATGACAAATTATACATTCGTATGTCAGGAAAATTGATACCTGCGTCTCGCCTGGGGAGGCTTAGCTTTTTGGAAGATATGCGAGGCCTCTTCCCTCTCCACAGAAAATGAGAAAATGCTCTGGAGAGGTCCTGTACGTCCTTGTGTTTGATCAGTAATGGTAAGGTTTGCAAAAAGTACAGTATGCGTGCAAAGCTGACCATTTTAACCAAATGGCATCTCCCCAAGAGAGACAGCGGTAGATCCTTCCAGTTTTCCAGTTCCCCTTTAACCTTGGCGAATAGTGGGGGGTAATTGAGGGTGTAAATTGATGCAGGCGTCCTTCCGATTTTAATACCCAGGTAAGTGATAGCATGAGGTGCAATCTTAAAGGGGGAAGTACGTTCCCACGCACGTTGTACATTAGACCCCAGGGGGAGGATTTCGCTCTTAGAATAATTTATTTTAAGGCCCGAACATTTCCTGAAGGCGTCAAAGGTAGAGACTATCATGGGTATGTCGTCAGCGGGTTGAGAGGTGAATAGAAGGACATCGTCAGCAAATAGGGAGATCCGGAGTTCTCGGTCCCCTACACAGACACCGTGTAAGGCCGCCTTGGTGGAAAAGTAACGCGACAGGGGTTCCATCGCCAAATTAAAGAGCAAAGGGGATAGGGGGCACCCCTGACGTGTACCTTTGTACAGTCTAAAATCGTCCGTCATGGATCCACCCACACACAGTCTAGCAGTCGGAGAGGTGTACATAGAGGCAACCAGGTGCACGAATGGGCCCCTGAACCCCATAGTGTCCAGGACCCGCCTAAGCCAGGTGAAATTCACATTGTCGAATGCCTTTTCGGCGTCTAGCGTTACTATGGCCAGGTCTTTGTCGGGATGAATGCGGGCCTGTTCTAGCACCAGTAACACCTTCCGGATATTCGCCGTAGCCGAACGTCCTTTGGTGAAACCGGATTGGGCTGGGTGAATTAGAGTGGGCATGATAAGCGCCAGGCGCGAGGCAACAATTTTTGATAGAATTTTAACGTCGAGATTGAGTAGCGATATAGGGCGGTACGATCCTGGTTCCAGAGGGTCCTTCCCTTTTTTTGCAAGCAATTTAATAATAGCCTGGTTACCTGTCGGCAGGTAGGGCCCCCCGTCCCAAATATGGGAGTAGACGGCAACCAATGTAGGGACCAGGCATGTCATAGCAGATTTGTAAAATTCCCCTGTGAGACCGTCAGGACCAGGAGATTTGTTAGCCGCTAGGTGTCGAATCGTTTGTGTGATTTCTTTGTGTGAGCGTTCAGCATACTCAATTGTGCAGGGTCAATAAGAGGAAGCCCCGTGTTTGACAGAAATATATCGCCCGCCGATTCCTCAACATCTTCCTGCCCATATAATGAAGAGTAGAAGTTTCTCATGATGCGCTGCACGCCTAGGGGAGAAGAGTCTACCAAGCCCGAGGGATCCCGAAGAGAGCCTATGTGTGTGGGAGAAGGCCGACCCTTGCACATGCCCGCCAACAGCCTGCCCGCTTTATTGCCGAACCTGTGCAAGGACGCAGCCAAGTGGGCAGTGTGGATGCGTTCCACCTTTTCCGCCCAGTCATCAAAAGCTTTCTTAGCCAGAAGCCAAGCTTCTGTGGCCTTGGGGGTGTTCGTGAGAAGGAGGTGCCTGTGCGCCGCGTGTAAACGTTCACTCGCTGTCTTGTAACCGCTTTTGGCATGTCTCTTGTACGCTGCCGCATACGAAATTATGCGGCCCCTTAGGAAGGCTTTGCCCGCTTCCCAAAATAGATGTGGGGAGGAGGAATGCACCGCGTTAGCCGCCGAGTAGTTTTGCCATTCACGCTCGAGATAAGACTGGAAGTCGTGATTTTTAGCCAAAAAGGAGGGGAATCGCCAAATGAGTGGGACCGTCGGGGAGCCTGCGAGATCAATGGACAGGGCTAGAGGAGAGTGGTCAGAAATAGCCATATCGTGAATGTTTGCGGCTTGTATCAGGGGTAGGAGAGAGTCAGAACAGAAGAAATAGTCGATCCTAGTGAAGGTCTTGTGAGGGTGAGAATAAAAGGTATATTCACAGTCTGTCGGGTGGAAATGTCGCCACACGTCAATCAATGATAATGAGTCTACAAGAGTGGCCAGGGGAGTAGGAGTTTCCATAGTGCGGGGGCGGGATGATTGAGGGTGCAAGGATTTGTCCACAACTACATCCATAACCGCATTAAAATCACCCCCCAGCAGTCGTGGGGTCTGTGGCAGTGTTAGGGCCCGCGTCGATAGCGACGAGTGAAAGGACTGGTCAAATACATTAGGGGCATACACGTTGGATATGACTAATTCCCTACTGTTGATGCGAATGTGTGCAGAGACGTATCGGCCTTCCTCATCCGTATCCACAGTCAGGATTTCCACTGAGAGCCGCTTGTGGAAAAGAATGAGGACGCCAGCTTTGCGGCCCACTGCCGCTGATCCTATCACCTTACCCACCCAAAGTTTTTCCATGCGGTGCATATCCGCCGCCGGAAGGTGCGATTCCTGGAGAAGAGCTATGTCTGCCCGGAGGCGTTTTAAATGCCGCAGGACTTTCATCCTCTTCGCCGGGGATCTGAGTCCCTTAACGTTCCAGGATATCAGCGTCATTTGTCATACAAAAATGGTCGATACATCAGACAATGATGGTATATTACACCCAAAAATATGATATAGTTACGCCAGAGTACGGTGGGAAAAGTTACAGAGTTAAATGAAAGAAGCTCCAGGTATAGTCTAGAGTCCGAGGGGTGACGACCGTTGGGGGGGGGAGGCCCAGGGGAGAAGGGAAGGGATAACTGGAAGGAACAACATCTAGAGAACAAAGAAACATAGCAAAACAGTGGCATCAACTTCACTTTTTTCCGCATGTGCGTGCGATAGAGCGCAGCCCCCCAGGCGTGACTCCAGAAACGACCGGGGCAGATCAGGCCCTATAAGCGAACGCAACTGGAGTGAGACCTGGGTCGCGACGGACAAGCAGAGCTGTGCGCTGCCACGGCACAAGATGCGGAGCATAGAGAGGAGAACAGTAAAACATTAAGGGCTGAGAGAGCTATAAACGTCATGTAATAAACAGGTTAATCTACTCCAGCTTGTGAAGGGTATGCTTACGGAAATTGCCGTATGACGGCAGGCGTATTCCAGGGACAGGTCACAGAAGAAGAGTACTGAGGTCCCAGGAGACATAAGGTAGCACCAAGGAGGCAGGAGAAAGGTCAATGAGTGGGTCCAGAGCGGCCAGAGCTAACCACATCCGCATATCGCTGCCTTTTCGGAGATCCTTGCCGCGGGCTGTGCTGAGAATCCGGTCTGGAGAGGGAGGACGATTTATATGTAGATGACTGACCTGATTCGCCATGATGAAGGGATCGAACAAATTTTTCTGCTTCCGAGGGGTCCTGGAAGGACAGTTGTTCGCCATTCGGGGCACGAAGGCGTAGCGTCGCCGGGTAGGCCAAGGTAAATTTTAAACGTTCATTATGCAGTTGCGAGCAAACGTTTTGGAAAGCTTTACGTCTTTTTGCGACGTCAACAGAATAGTCAGCGAAGATCAGTATTTTCATACCTTCTATTTGGAAGTGTGGAGTTTGGCGAAATTTCTGCAAGATGGCCGATTTGTCCGCATAGTTAAGATATTTTGCGATTACGGGGCGAGGGGTCTTCCGCTCCTCAGAATAGAGTCCCATCCTGTGCGCCCGTTCCACCACACAAATCCCTTGTAGGCCCAGGGCGGCAGGTATTTTGCGTGCACACAGCTCAGGGATAGCCGAGGGGGCAACAGATTCCGGGATCCCTATGAACCGAAGGTTACTCCGCCTGGATCGGTTCTCCAAATCCTCCAGCTTGTCCATTATCACCCTATTAAGTTTATCCTGGGATTGCTCCGTTCCCTGCATTTGGTAGATTTCGTCTTCTATGCTGGAGATTCTACCTTCAGCTTCATTTAGGCGACGGGAGTGAGACTCCAGCTCTTTTCTGATGCAGGCCATGCCTGCGGCCACCGCTTGTTCCACTGAAGCCTTTATGGTGGGGGTGAGCAGGGCGACCACTGCCTGAGCGATCCGGTCCGTGGAAGGGTCCGCAGCTGAGGAGGATATGGCAGAAGTCGGCTGCGAGCTCTCCTCGTGCTGCTGTGAGGTATCCATGGCAGCCGGAGCAGGCGTTTTTGCGGAGTAGGCCGCGACCGCGGCCTCGATTTGGGCCGTGCCCGGCGGAGGACGCGCCGCCGCCTTTTCCATGAAGCGCTCCATGGCGGAGCAAAGGAAGGGACTGTGCCGGGTCCGGAGGGGTTCGGGAGGCAGACAGAATGCCGATGGGGCAGGCTGGATGTGCTGGGCCGGCTTTTTATGCTGGATTTCAGAGCCACGCCGCGGGAGCTGAGTAGTGCTCAACTACTCCATGCGGCGCCGGAACCAGAAGTGAAACTAGATTATTAAATCTAACTATAGTGGAAAATAGTACCCTAACTACACTAGATATCTCTTTCCTCACACTAATAATTGCTAAATGACACTTTTGAAGCAGGAGTATCAGAACTGCTTCCACTCTCTTCCACAGCCCCTGTATTACAGTGCTAGAGATTTGGCAGGGCTATGTTATATACTGGGGGACGTATTCACTACTGATTGGCCTCTGGCCTAGTCACTCCAATAACATTCCTAGCATCCTCCTGCCCCCTCAATTAGCTTTTACTGATGGTTCTGGTCCAATCACGGGCTTTTAAAACCCAGTTCCTGTCCCATTGCATTTTGGTCGGTTCTGGTTGCCGAATTTCGAACAGTCAATGTTCGGGTCGAACCGATGGTCGACCCGAACCATTCGATCATCCCTAATTAACAGTAGCGGGAGCCTTTACAAGCCCAACTCTGGGAAATGTTAAAATGAACCCTTGCAGTAGGACTGCACCTGCACTGCAAGGGTTAATAGCTTATTTTTTTCTAGGGGAGCAAAGAAACTCTTTTATTTACCTGATTCCCTACTCCCTCAGAGTCCTCTCATGCATTGCAAGGCTATGGACCCTGCTTTGGACTTCATGGCCTAAGGACCTGAGACAGGTAGAGTGTGGGGGGCACAGATGCTGCAGAGACCCTTGCAGTGTGGGCACAGCCTAACCTGCAAAGGGTAATTTTGTAGTTGCCCAAGATTTGGACTTTAATGTAAAAGGTTTTAGTCATTTAGTCATTACCTTTTTTTTCTTAAGGCTGAAAATTAAAACTGGCCATACACCACTAGAATTTTAAATGCAAGTTTGTATAGAAATTTAAAAAAATCATCAGAGAATTTGATCTTGTCCTCATTGAGTCAAATAACTTAATTTGAAATCCTTTAAGGGTTCATTCAGAAGGTGCTGAGTCCTATTGTTTATGCATCTGCATCCACCATGGAACTGCATTCAGGCAGCCCATAGAAGTGAATGCAGCTGCTTCACAGACACAAATGAATGTCAAAATATGACATTAAGGCAGGAGCGGGTGCACAGATCTGAATGCAGACACTGTGTGTTTGGATCCTTGCACCTACTCCTGCCCGTATGTTAACATACCTCCCAACAGTCCTGGATTCACCGGGACCATCCTGGGATTTTATTTATATCCTGCTGTCCCTTGAGCCCAGTCTAAATCCTGGGTTCCTGAGGCTCCACTAAACCTTCTAAGGTGGGCATGCTAGCATGGGCACCTGGGGCCTCTACCCTACATATCTTGCCCCACTGACTCACCCCCCTTATGGCACTCATTGCAGGACAGATTCTGACCCTGCAGAAGCCACCTCCTCCTCGGCTCTAACAATACTATGTCCACAGGGTAGAAGGAGGAGCTGGGGAGGACAGACACCACTGTACAGAAACCGTGCTAAATTGAGGTCTGTGCAAGAGGGGAAAATACAGTGACTGGGAAGGAGGAGAAGATATCGAAAATATTTTCCGGGAGAAGGGGAAACAGTGATTGGACAGGAGAAAACAGTGACTGAGAAGTAGAGAACACAGTGGCTGGAAAGGGTGGGTAGGTCACAGATAACAAAGTTTCATGTGAGAAGTGATTTGAGGGGAGGATATGTGCTGGGGATGCTTTGGGAAGGGAGAGAACTAGAAGGAGGGTCCGATTTAAGGTCCAACTCCATCCAACCCCCTCCCCTTTCTAGCACAAGTCTCCTTCTAAATAGCCCCCATCCCCCAGCACATATCCTCCTTCCCCCCCAAAAAGAGTTGGCAGCTGCCATCATGGTGCCTGGGAACGTGGGTTACCCACAAGAGATTCTGAGCATGTGCCATAGGTGCTCACACTAGTGCACCCCTGCCAGGTAGTAGAGTGGAACCAAGTGGTGGGACTTGTCCTGGCATCTGGCTCTGGGAGCCCAGATTTGCGGGACAATGGGATTTTGTTCAAATCTCAGGAAGGTCCTGCCAAATCCAGGATGTTTGGGGGGAGGGGTATACTAGAAGTGGGGAGAGGAATTTTGGAGGAGAGACTAGGGGAAGGACTAGGGGAAAGAGGATTTGTGCTGGGGGGGGGGGGGATTTGAAGAGGAGGAGAAAAGGTTTGTGTCGGGACCAGAGGGGGTAATATTTGTGCTACAAATGGGGAGATGATTTGTGCTATGAGAGGGGATTTGAGGTAAGGAGAATTTGTACTGGGGGGGATTTGTACCAAAGAAGATTTGAGCTGGGAGTGTGAAGTTGGAGAAGAAGATTTGTGCTAGAAGTGGGGAAATTATTTATGCTGGGAGGGGAAGATTTGAGCTAGTAGGAGGATTTTTGCTTGATGTAAATTTTTGCTGAGGAAAGGAATTTGGTGGGGGTGTGATTTGTGGTTCTAAGGAGGATTTGTCCTGGGTGGATTTGGAGAGGTGAATTGGGTGGGACGGGATTTGTACTGAAATGGGGGTTGTGCTGAGATGGGGGATTTGGGGGTGGAAAAAGATTTATATTGGAAGGGGAGATTGGGGGGGGAAGAGTAATTTTGTTGGGAGGGAGGAATTGATGGGGGGGGGGGGGGATTTGTGTTGGGAGGGGAATTATTTGATCTGGGAGGGAAAGAGGGGATTTGTGCTTGGGGTGCCAAAGATTTGCTCTGGTAATGGTGAGCATTTTTTTTTTTTTTTTTTTTGGCAGGAGGGAGTGGGAATTTTTGCTGACAGGGTAAAGTAGGGGATACACTGTATTGTACATTAAATACTTCTCACCAAAGTGTTCATTGTTTCAAAAGTTAATTGTTGCTAAGCAGTTCCTGACTATTTTAACCGCTTAAGAACCAGGCCTATTTCTGATACTTGTTGTTTACAAGGTAAAATCAGTATTTTTTGCTAGAGAATTACTTAGAACCCCCCCCCTATTTTCTTTCAGCAGAGACCCTAGAAAATAAAATGGAGATTGTTGCAATACTTTATGTCATACCGTATTTGCCCTGCGGTCCTGCAAACGCAATTTTTTGGGGAAATACTGTATTTATTTTTTTATATTAAAAAAAATAAAACAGTAAAGTTAGGTCAAATTTTTTTTTTTTTTTTATAAAGTGAAAGATAATGTTATGCCGAGTAAATTGATACCTAACATGTCAGGGCATCAAAATTACACACGCTTGTGGAATGGCGAAAAACCTCAGTACTTAAAAATCTCCATAGGCGAAGTTTTAAAAATGTCTACAGGTTACCAGTTTATAGTTACAGAGGAGGTCTAGGGCTAGAATTATTGCTCTCGCTCTAACATTCCCAAGGACACCTCACATGTGTGGTTTGAACACCGTTCACATATGTGGGCGTGACTTGCGTATGCGTTCGCTTCTGCGCGTGAGCTTAGAGGGACGGGGTGCTTTCAATTATTATTTTTTTTTATTTTTTTTATCCTATATTTTTTTATTTTTACACTGTCCCCTAAAAAAAAAAAAAAAAAAAAAAAAAAAATGATCACTTTTATTCCTATTACAAGGAATACAAACATCCCTTGTAATAGAAGTAAGCAGGACAGGTCCTCTTTAATGTGAGATCTAAGGTCAAAAAGACCTCAGATCTCACATCTACCCTTAAAAGCAAAAAAAATAAAAAATGTAAATTTTTTTTACCAAGAAAACAATGGGCTCTTTGACGTCTATGATGTCGCTCTGGTCCTCCAAGCCATAGAGTCGGATGGGGGCCATTCTGCCATCACTCGACTTCCTGCCTTGGACATGAACAGATCAGATCGTTTTCACCACTACCGACGGCTCCGGTAAGTGGGGAAAATGACCGGGAAGCGGTAGGAGTACAAAAGATTTATTTCCCATGGTTGTGGGGACTTTTGAGGCACTTTAATAATTGAACATACAAGGAAGAAATATTTATAAAATATAGATGTATTTTATTTCTACATGTTAAAAGAATTTTACAAAGAATTCAAAAAATTGCATGAAAATGTTCACACAGCACAATGTATACGTGGTAAGATCAACTGTGAATAAACCAACTGTGAAGGATAACAATGGTAGAGTTGTAACTTCCTCCACCCGATGCATTTCAAAGAGCAAAACTGAGAGAGGTGTCACTTTACTAGAAGCTAAACACATGTATCAGAACAAATATACATGTAATAAACAGCTATTTTTCAAAAGGTAACATTGTTCAATTTGGAACTTACAATTAATCACATGGCATTGCACGTGGACATTTCATGTATCCTCTTAAAAAGAAAAGCTGAAACGCCCACTTGACCACCCAAATATTTACATACTAAAAATGGCTTTTGTTCATAAAAAGTCAGGTGGCGAAAGATTAGGTTAGGCTGTACAGATCGTTCCTGCAAGCCTCCTGATCGGTTTGGGCCAAGTAATGACACAATTGATGAAGGATTGCCAGACGATCAGCTTGGTGTAAAGGCTGTGGAGCAACTCAGTGAAGGACTTCTAGCTCATTACTTACCTAATCTTCAAAATTCAAAGCTTGCCTTACAGGAACTAATGGAGAATCAAGTGGTATTACTGGACACTCTAGATCAGGAAATCTCCAAATTCAATAGTGCAATTCAGTTCTGGACAGCAATGCCCTGTTCCATCTGATGTATTGGCTTGTACAAGGATAATAAGATCATATGAGAAGATCCGGGCAGCAGTCACCACCTTGTTGTATGGAATGTGTCTGGTAAGCAGATAATTATGACACATTGTGGTGTTGAGTACCTCTTCACAATCACTGTTGGGCTCTCTGCATGCTCTATATTGTGTATGAATCTTTTATTTACTACATTATAAGGATTTTTCATTTATTCATGCTGGATCCTGCCTACCCTGCTCCTTTCGAATTGAGTACACCCTTGGATGTTCAACCTTGCTCACCCTGGAGGACATTAACTGCTGACAGGCGTTTTTTCTTCCTTAGTTTGGTAAGCAGTTTGAACTACCTACCTCAGAGTTTCAGAGTTTGGGATCACTATAGCTGGTGTTTGGACCCCTACATATCATTAGTCTACAGCGCCGCTTGTGAACTTTATGAAAGATTAAGTTATATGAATTTCTTGTGGTTAAACACCACAAGTGTGGAAAACAGGTGTCACTGAGACCTGAAAGACTCCATCCTGAAGAAGAGGGGGCAGACAAATATGTTTTTCAGTCAATTGCATCACGGACTGGACTAGGCTCTATAAAAAGAACATAAAAATGTCTAAGAAACCTATAGCATAGAAAGCCTGACTTACCCTGAAGTTCCAGAACTATTGTTAAATGTGCCCAAGTTGAATACAAATATTTGATTTACTGGAGACTTGCATATGTCAGCACGTGTATATATATATATATATATATATATATATATATATATATACACATGTGTAATTGCATGCACATCTATAATCCTTGTTGGAACACCCTGAGTATGCCTATTGATATTGTTCATAGAGTAATGTGGTTTAAACTATGATGTCCAGGAATATAAAATATTAGCAAATGTCAGTATGCACACCTCAGAGAAGGGATACTTCTCAATGTGTATTTTTGATCCCTATTGATCATTTAAATCTTAGGCCAACAACTAAGAGTATTTTTTATGAGACTTATGGATGAAAATTTTCCTTAATGATACAATGACCCAACTAGCATAGTGGTATTCAAAATACAGAGATTTTTACCAGGATAGTATACAAAGTGATGTCATCAGTTGGGGGTGTGCCACAAAAATGATTCTTTTGGTGCTAGTATATATACACGTATTGATTGCTAGCACTCCCTTTGCTAAGAGGGGGGCAGTTGTACATCATCAAAGAACTTGGTTTTGGAAGAAGAGAAGGAAAGAAGTCTGTATTTGGTCTCCTTGAAAACACAAGTGTGGCGCCATCCCGACACGCACGCATGAATAATCTCATTGCGCCCCCCCCCCCCCATAATGACGCCACATGCATGCACACTGCTGACATGGAAAGCTTTTCGAAGATGCCGGATCAGGCAGATAAACGGGGAGCTATGTAGGTACAAGGGGAGTGGTTAGATTCCACCCCTTGACCTACCAAACGCCGAAGGGAAGCTTCAGTGCCTGACCGTGTTGGGTGCCCTATTATCTATTATTATAAAATGATTGAAACGATTGCCATCCAGTGTCCAGATTCCAAAATGTCAGGATAGGGAAGTAAGTGATAAAAGAGAAAAAGGAAAAAGAAGCCTATTCATTCCATATAAAAAAGAAGAGAACCAGAAAAAAAAATTATGGAATATTAGGGTGGGGTCGCAGAATTGCAGATTTTGTGTATATACTACAATATTATAGACATAATTATAGAGGCAAGAAATGACAAATGTGGTATAAATCCAAACATTTTCAGTATATTGGTTCAACATAAAGAGGCCAGTTCTCCCAATACTTTGTATATATATATATATATATATATATATATATATACACATATATACACAATATATACAATAGAAGAAAGGGTTTGAAGAAAACTGTGGTGGGAGGGGGGTGGGCACCTCTCCCGCCGCCCATAAAAGTGATCCCACCGTAAATCCGCCCTTGGGACCACTTTTATGTGGAAAAGGTCCTCTGACCGTGTATAGAAATACCGGAGTTATGGCAGCTATCTGCTGCCAAAACACCGGTATTTAACGTCAAAATAGTGACATAAACACACACAGAAGGCGGTCCAGAAGTGGTTAATGAAGTTCTTCTGTAAGGTAGGCTCAGACAAAGTGTTAGCTCTATTTTCAGTGTGTGCAAAACCGTATATACAGTATCTTACAAAAGTGAGTACACCCCTCACATTTTTGTAAATATTTTATTATATCTTTTCATGTGACAACACTGAAGAAATGACACCATGCCACAATGTAAAGTAGTAAGTGTAGAGCTTGTATAACAGTGAATAATTTGCTGTCCCCTCAAAATAACTCAACACACAACCATTAATGTCTAAACCGCTGGAAACAAAAGTGAGTTCACCCCTAAGTGAAATTGGGCCCAATTAGCCATTTTCCCTCCCCAGTGTCATGTGACTCATTAGTGTTACAAGGTCTCAGGTGTGAATGGGGAGCAGGTGTGTTAAATTTGGTGGTATCGTTCTCACTCTCTCATACTGGTCACTGAAAGTTCAGCATGGCACCTCATGCCAAAGAACTCTCTGAGGATCTGAAAAAAAGAATTGTTGTGCTACATAAAGATGGCGTAGGCTATAAGAAGATTGCCAAGACCCTGAAACTGAGTTGCAGCACAGTGGCCAAGACCATACAGCGGTTTAACAGGACAGGTTCCACTCAGAACAGGCCTCACCATGGTTTACCAAAGAAGCTGAATGCATGTGCTCAGCGTCATATCCAGAGGTTGTCTTTGGAAAATAGATGTATGAGTGCTGCCAGCATTGCTGCAGAGGTTGAAGGGGTGGGGGGGGTCAGCCTGTCAGTGCTCAGACCATACGCCGCACACTGCATCAAATTGGCCTGTATTGCTGTCATCCCAGAAGGAAGCCTCTTCTAAAGATGATGCACAAGAAAGCCCGCAAAGAGTTTGCTGAAGACAAGCAGACTAAGGACATGGATTGAATGAAATGTCATTTTGTGAAATTTCAATAAAGTTAATGAAAAACGGTAAACAGTGCAATGGATTGTACCAACACGTTACCACACAACACACAATGCTGCATGCACTTTTAAACCTAGTATAACGTGGGCCCACTGGTGTGAATGGGCCTTGAATATGCAGGAAAATCCTACAGTGTGAACTTTTATCAGAACAGGGATAGAGGGGAAATTTTCCAAAAGGGTTCTTGTTTTTTGGTAACAACTGTCTGAGGCTACATTTTCACAGGTGTTTAGCCAGACTGTGAATTCCCGTGGCAACCACAGCTGAGCTGTCCACATGCAGGTATCATTCCCAAGACTGGGAGTAGTAGATTCTTGCCACAGGCATATGCAACATAATTATACGTCAATGTGAATGGAGCTTAAAAGGGAGTGTACCCCATGTTTACAGAACTTGTTTATGAAGGGAAGTCTCACCAATAGGACACAGATAGCAAAATAACTAAACTATTTTCTCTGTCCACATAAAAAGCTTTATATTTAAATATACTAAAAATAGAAGAAGGTAGAGAGGTGGTATTCCTTGAATGGGTCATGTGAGAAACAGCAGCAGCACATAAACATGCACCTTGGGTTTTGGGGTGTCCAGGGTGCCATGTTAAATTGCATGTCAAATCTGCCCGATGTGAACGGGGGCTTAATGTTCCATGAACGACACCCTGAAACAGATTGCAAAATGCAGTGAGCTTGACAGAATCGCATCGCATGGGTGTTCACATCGGGTTTGCATGGGTTTGCATGGGTTGTGATATTGATGTGGGGAAAAAAGGGTCCACATTTGCACCAAAATTTTGTAGGACACTTTTTTCCGTGCACCTAAATCTTATTGCATGGGTGTGAACACCTATGCAATGCAATTCTGATAAGCATTGCATTGTAGGAAAGTTGGAGTTACTAAAATAGCAGAGAGGTGATTTTGAGCTAAAAATGGCAAAAAAACGCTAATGCCAAAAAATGCTATAAAAACACTGACAAACGCCAATGCAAAAAAGCTAAAAAACGCAGAAAAATTCACTAGAAAGCTACCAGTGTTTTTATAATGCCCAGTGTGCATGAGGCCTAAATGGGACTGTAACATACTGCAGATAGAAGAGGCACTTGCCATGCATTGCAGAAACTGACATTTAAAAATGATTATTCACTGCATTGCTTTGAACTATGGTCAACAGGCTTAGAAGGGGAAAAAGGAGCTTTTTGTTAAGCCAACCCCCAAGAGATCCCCTACTCCTGCATAGCCAGGCACACCAATTCTTCACAAGCACCCCAGCCAGAGACAGAGAACAGTCCGTGATAAGCTGCACTGATGATGCTGCACTGATGGGCACTAATAGGCTGCACTAATGGATACTGATAGGTTGCATTCATGGGCATTGATGAACACTGATAGGCTGCATTGATGGGCACTGATGATGCTGCACTGATGGACACTAGAAAAAGAGAGAGAACAGAGCAGCGCCACCTGAGTGTAGTATTAAAACAATACTTTATTGGCATAAAAGGTAATGCACTCACATGAGTGATAGGAAAGCAGGCTTTACAGCAAGTCATCCGATCCACTGCAGGGGAGGCAGGAGAGGTATAGACAGCCCTGGGTCCTGGCTGTGTCAGTGGCTTCTGGCACTTCCTGGTGTCCTGTTGGCGTCACAGCTTCTCCCTCATCACATCCGGTGGAAGCAGGGTGGTGCTAGCGTTCGAGGCATGCATGCCCCTTCGTCAGGCATTGTCTACAGACCAAAGGAGGCTCCCTCTTACATGGCTAGAGTTGGAGCCAGTGTCATCTGTTGTCAAGGAGATGGGGGGTGGCTTGGAGAAGAGAGGAGCTAGTGTACAGCTGTGAGAGATAAGGGCTGAACATCCTAGGCTGATTAACCCTATGTGCACTTGTTAGGAGTATTATGAGCAGTTCAGCTAAGATTGGACACATATATGAATATGCTTCAACTGGAGAAGATATACTATACTTGGATTGGGTGTCCTGATGGAAGTTCCCTCATGGGGATTAGGGGGCTGCTGTATAGTCCTTGACAACTGATGACACTGGCTCCAACTCTAGCCATATAAGAGGGAGCTTCCTTTGGTCTGTAGACAATGCCTGACGAAGGGGCATGCATGCCTCGAACGCTAGCACCACCCCGCTTCCACCGGATGTGATGAGGGAGAAGCTGTGACGCCAACAGGACACCAGGAAGTGCCAGAAGCCACTGACACAGCCAGGACCCAGGGCTGTCTATACCTCCCCTGCCTCCCCTGCAGTGGCTCGGATGACTTGCTGTAAAGCCTGCTTTCCTATCACTCATGTGAGTGCTTTACCTTTTATGCCAATAAAGTATTGTTTTAATACTACACTCAGGTGGTGCTGCTCTGTTCTCTCTCTTTTTCTACCATGCACAGAGTCTCCTCCTAACTCTGATAGAGCCGGCGGCCACCCAGCCATCCATCTGTACATAGACTCTACTCCGTGGACTTTGTATCTATATACACCTGAAACATTTATCATTGTGTTTTTTATCAATATTTTTTGATATTTTTTGATTCTTTATATCTGCTTTTATATCTATTGTTTACATTCATTTTTATAATTTTCCCCTCACACTGTGGGTTTAATAGCGCTGGTGCAGCATCTGTCATATATTTCTGTATTCTACTGATGGACACTAGTAGGCTGCACTAATAGACACATATGGGTTGCATTCATGGGCACCGTTGAACACTGATGGGAACTGATTAAGTTGTTGTTAATATATATTTATTTACCTTACTTCTGCATATAACATTTAACGGTGTCATTTAATGAGATAATTTGTGAGGGCGTGTTTAGGGGTGGAATTAGGGGCAGGGGGGGGTAGGCGTTGGGTGGGGCAACTGGTGGCGAGTAACCCTTAAGGCCTGGCTAGTAGCTTAGGATTTGAAATTTTGAGCCCTGTGCTAAGAAGTATCTCTCAAAGGACATTGTACCGTATCCTAGCCATTCTCCTAGTGTGCACCCTAGACCAGTTATAGTATTATTATTCATATTGCAGTTAATGCTTATATGCACTGTTTATTGCTGACTTTGCCGATTCATGAGTTAATCCCAGTCTAGTGCGGAACTCTATTTTAATTTACCTTGGCATAGTGATTATACTGTATAGAGGACTGTGTCTTCTGTGTGCTCATTTATACTCAAGCAATCATTTATTCTAACCCATACCAATACATTAAGTAAATTTACCACTAAACAGTCATGCGTCTATTTCCAGGTGCTAATTTACAGCCCAGTTAAAGGTATGTATGCTTGTGTTCTTATCGGTGCTTGCAGTAACATTTGTTAGAGTGGCCGAGGTTTTCGTGGAGTAGAAAAGCAGAACAGAGAACCCAAATTACCAAGCGACCCCTTCGGAGGTAGCGCTCATATTTACCATACCTGGCCAATGCCCGTAGGTGGAAGCTGGAAGCTTGAAATCATTGAAGTAGACACCCTTACTCCAGTGATCTCCTCGCTTGCTTCTGGGTCCTGTGCTGAGCTACTGCCCTGCCATATTCTGAAAACAGGAGGTCAGCTGCTCGGCATGGGAGCTATTCAGAGAATTCTTTACATTTTCCGAATGAATGCAAAGCACTCTCTGATTGGACAAGGTGGCTAGGTAGGGTGGTGATGAGGTCAGTTGTAATTTTTAGCTGCCTTATTTTTCTTTATTGTAAGGCTTCCCTTTAAAAATATGCACTGCCAGTGTTCGCTGAAAATAATACTGTTCCATAACCCTATGTACAGCTTTAAGGCATCCCCTGAGCATGGTATTTAAAGGAGTTTTGTATTTTTAATGTCAACCTCAATACTGCCTAAAAATACTTCTGTAGGATATTAATTTAACCACTTATCACCCCACTCCTGCAGATATACTGCGGCGGGGCAGTACATGCAGGCTCAGTCACGTATATATACTTGATTGAGTCTGCTGCGGTTTAGAAGCATGCTGCGTCCACCTCCTGTGTACACTGTGTACAGCAATCACATGATAACAATGTAAGCATCCTGTCATGAATGGCTTCTCATTCATTACCAACTTACTTAGTGTTGTGATCTGTGATTGGCCCAAAGCAATCACATGGCTATCTGGCTACCTGTACCATGTGATTTGCTTAGCCAATCATAGATCACAATCAAAAGCAAGCTACCCATTAATGAAAGCTGTTTGCGATCCAAGCTGGAACAATGTAACTATTTCTAACATGCTGATGCCTGGAATTATTCTTTAACATTGCTTCTCCTCATTCACTAAGGTCATACAGTCTCTGTTGCTTAAAGGGAAACTTCTCTGATCCTCTGATATTTTTGCCTCGCCCAGCCCCTTTCACACTGCTATCTTTGAGTATCTTTTGTGCAAAGATATGCCAAAGATCTCTGCCAGGTCTTTGTTGCCCAGCTGAGACCTACAGCACATCTGCACTTGATTGGGGGGTTTCCTGCACATGAGCACACAATTCTCGCATCAGACCTTGAAACCTGTGCGCATGCCCAGGAACCCCATCCTGCACAGGTACAGATGTGCCGAGGGTCTTGTTGGGTTAAGAACACCTGCTGCACATCTGCGTCCATACCAAAGCGCCATAGCATATCTTTACAACTGCCTCCTGGGATGGATAATGTGGGCATCCCAGGAAGTAGCAAGGTGGGAAGAAGTTATAAAGATCAGAAAACTTTGGGAGGCAGAGGAAGCCAGGAGGGAAAAGATTGTATTGATAGGTGAAGGTCTGCTTTAGGTAAATCAGCCCTTCTGAATAAATGAACAAACACATCCCATCATGTATACAAGCTGCTGTAAAAATGTTAGAAGTAGAAATAAAAGACTGTCATGGTTTCTTGGTGGTCCTTTTGGGAATTAGCCACTATGGCACTGTCTATCACTATAATTGTTTTTTTATATAATTTTTAAAGCAGCGTTGTGTCAACAGCAAAAGCATACCAATACCATTTAAAAGGACCTTTAATTGCAGCAGACCTAAAGTCCGCAATACTTACTTTTTCTTCAGTGGCCTGATGTCACTCATTAGCATCTTCTACCTGGCTTCTTCTGGATGCCGAGCTGTGGCTATCTTCATTAACCAATATGGGATGATGTCGCTCCTGAGCATGTACTGTAGTTCAGTCATCGCGGCACACAGTATCTGTGCCTAAAGTGGGGTACACACTAGTAGAAAATCTGCCGAAAATTCCCGTCCGATGTGATCGTCAGATTTTCGGCTAGTGTGTACACAACTTTCAGCAGCCGATCCCGACATTTTCAACAAAAAAAAACGGAGGGACAAACACCTAAATTTTCTTCGGCCGTCCTCAGCACAACCAATTTTCTTTAATGTGCACACAGTACGTCCAGGAAAAATCGGCTACGAAAGACCGCGCATGATCGGAAGTTACTGACGACCCGAAAGTTTATCAGAAAAAAAACAACTACATTTCCCTCAGTAGTGACATATGAGAGAACTGGTCACGGTTCAGCAGCCACCTCTTGCACCATGCTCTCCTCCTCTTCATCTTCCTTTTCTTCTGCCTTTGGATAGCCAGGACTCCAAGACCAAGTATAGAAAGGGTCTCGGATGTTTCGATCTCCATCTTCCAAGATCGTTGTATAACGAAAAAGGTGATAAATCTCGAAGATTCTGAATAATCCGAAGCGCAGTTCCATGAATGATCTGAGAACAAAAGCCACGTGACATCCGCAAGAAGGAAGGCGTGGCCTCGGGGGTCACACGTATACGTACTTACATCACACTCTACGAACAAACGTCAAAAAAAAAAAAAATCGGACGAGAAATTTCGTGAACATTTATGCACTAAAAACGGTTGTGAACGCAAGCATGAGAGAGAAAAATCGGAGGATATTTCGTCCGATTTTCGTCAAGTGTGTACGGCCCTTAAAGGTAAACTGAGCTGTACAACAATCTAAAGAGTGAGATAGATTGCATGGTACTTTTGCCAGAAAAGGTCAGCCTGCTCAAATTTTTAAAAAAGGCGACTTTAGTTCTGCTTTAGGATGTTAAAGCATATCTCACCACAAAAAAAAAAAAAGTTATGATATTGCAGCTCACCAATCCTTAGATGTAGTAGCTAATTTATTTTTCTTTTTTAGGCCTTCTTTTCTTTATTTTTGACTTGGTAATCTACACAGTAACACGTTCTGTCTTATGTTGGTTAAATTCATACATTTTTTATTTTGACCGTAGTTCTACTTTAGGCAGTCACTATCTGAGGAGTAAAAATTACAATTGTGAGACTGGTGGATCACAAAGCATTAGAGCCATTTCATAACTTTTTGTGAAAGGTGCAGTGTCTTTTAGACATGTATGCTCATTTACATGCAGTTTATGTGCATTATCATTTTCCCCAAAGACAACAAATCAAGTAGAAATGTTCCCAAAATGAGGAGAAATATGATGTCTGACAGTTTTCATCAGAATAAAATGTTCCATTTACTACTGTTCTTGTACCGAGTACAAGTAGTGCTGTTTGATCTTCAGAACATTGTCACTGGCACTAATAAAAACCCAATATAAGTTCTAAACCTTTCCAACCATTACAGGGGGGATTCCTTCTCAATTTCGGAAGATTTACACCTACTCCTGTGGTGTCTTTAAACACTTCTGGACTGGAAGGATTCACCCCCTTAATGACCAGGCCATTTTTTGCGATTCGACGCTGAGTTACTTTAACTGACAATTGCGCGGTTGTGCGAGGCTGTACCTAAATAAAGTGGATGTCATTTTTTCCCACAAATAGAGCTTTCTTTTGGTGGCATTTGATCACCTCTGCGGTTTTTATTTTTTGCGCTATGAACAAAAAAAAGAGCGACAATTCTGGAAAAAAAAAAACCCCAATATTTTTCACTTTCTGCTACAGAACATTCCCAATAAAAAAAATAAAAAATCAATTTTTTTCATAATTTTAGGCCAATTTGTATTCTGTTACATGTTTCTGGTAAAAAAGCAAAAACAAAACAAATAAGGGTATTTTAATGGTCTGAGCAAAAGTTATCATGTCTACAAACTAAGGGAAAGATTTATGTCATTTTTATTTATTCTTCTTTTTTTTACTAGTAATGGTGGCGATCAGCGATTTTTAGCGGGGCTGCGACATTTTGGCAGACAGATCGGACCCCTGACTGACATTTTGGACACTTTTGGGGGGACCAGTGACATTACTACAGTAATCAGTGCTAAAAATATGTACTGCTACTGTATTAATAACACTGGCAGGGAAGGGGTTAACCCAGGGGTGATCAAAGTGTTAAATGTGAGCCTAGGGGGTGTTTTCTAAGTGTGAGGGGGATGGACTTATGAAATCCACACAGAGACCTGTGTTCCTAAATAGGAGGAATACAGGAGCTCTGCATTGATCCCTGAGAGAACAACGGTTTGCTGTGACCGCCGTTCTCTCTCTACGGGGAGCGATCGCGGGAGCCCGCCCCGTGAATCAGCTTCCCTGCTGGCAAATGAGGGCATGCGTGCACCCCCAGGATTGCTCCTGTGAACCCACTGTACAGGTAAAGAGATTTGCGGGAACCTGCCGACCTGCGGCTGGTCGGCAAGTGGTTAAGGACAAAAAGTGTACCCCAATTTGGGAGACACAAAGCTGTCACAACCTGAAACAGGCACCAACCAGTGGTGTACCTAGCATATCTGGTATGCAATACAGACTTCCTCAGTACAGACAACCCTCAGTACAGACCCCCCTTTCCAAACTAGTCTCCCAGAACAGACATTCTCTCAATACAGACACCCATGAAGACAGACCCTCTCCCAACCTAACCTTTCAGTACAGAGCCCATTCCCAGCCTAACCTTGCAGTACAGACCCCCCCCCCCCCCCAGTACAATCCTCCCTTCCTAATACAGTCCCCTCTTCCCAACCTAACCCCTCAGTACAGACCCCCTTCCCAGCCTATACCCCAAGTACAGCCCCCTAGTACAGTCCCAGTCCTAGCCAGTGGTGTATTTAGGTTTTGTGCTGCCCTAGGCCTGATAAACTTGGGCATCCCCTAATTTAAATATGGCCCACCCCTTCCTGTAGAGGCCACACCCCCTCATGTTTTTTGACCCGCCCTGTAATCTGTAAACCACAGACCACAACCACAGTCTATCAGTGCAGCCTCATCAGTGCCCATCAGTGCAGCATATTAATGCCCATCACTGCTGCCTTATCAGTGCAGCTTATCAACACAGCCTCATCAGTGGCCATTAGTGCAGCCTCATCAGTGGCCATCAGTGCAACATACAGTATCAGTGCTGCCTTAAAAGTTTAGCCTCATTGGTGCCCATCAGTGTAGTTTATCAGTGGCCATCAGAGCAGCATATTAGTGCCTATCAGTGCAGCCTATTAGCGCTCATCAGTGCAGCATATCAGTGCCCATCAGTGCAGCACATCAATGCTGCCTTATCAGTGCAGCCCCATCAGTGCAGCTTATCAGTGCCTATTAGTACAGCCTTATGTCACATAGTCATTATACAAATGACGTCCATAGTCATTATACAAATAAGTGAAATAATCAGTGGCAGCAAACACAAGTCCAAATATCTTATAAGATTGGAGTAATCTTACTAACCCAGTGACATTGTGATAGCACACATGAGGTGAGCAGGTCCAAAATATTATTGCCATTAAAAGTCTTAATTGTATATGATGAAATTCAATATGTTCGCTCCAGGACAAGGTTGTTTAAGGAAATGAAATTTTATTATTGACATGATGCCTGCCATACGTGGGAGCGAAGGAGGGTAGGTGGAGCATTAGGCTGAAGTGCCACACGTATTAGCATTGGCGGCTGTCGGGCCAATTGTATTAAGTGTGGTCGGCGGCCTGCAGTCTGTCCGAATGTCCTCACCGGCATATCATATCGGCAGGTAGCAGTGTGACTGCTTTATGGGGGGTGCCAGATGGATTTGGACCCTGCCCAATTCGCCCCATAAGACTGGCACTATACAAAAAAGGTAGCGCAAGCCAGCGGGGACCCTTTTCGTGTGGGAGCCGGGAGGAGGCTGTTTACATTTTTTTCGTGTGGGGTGCAGCTTTTTTGCTGCCCCCCTGCAAAGTGCCGCCCTAGGCCTGGGCCTTGTTGGCCTAGGCCAAGATGCAGCTCTGGTCCTAGCCTTACCACACAGTACAGACACCCCTGTTAGAGGCAACCCTAGTCCAGACCACCCTAGCACAGATCTCCTTCAGTACAACCCTACCAGTATAGCCCCACTTCTAGCCTAACTCCTCAGTATAGTCCCCCTGACACTCCTCAGTACAGACCTCCTCAGTATAGTCCCCCTCAGTACAAATCCCTACCATACAGACACCCCCCCCAATACAGGCCCCCCTTAGTACAGACAACCCCTAGTACAGACGCCCCCCAGTAAAGGCCACCCAGTATAGAAATTCCTCAGTACAGACTAGGGTTGCCACTTGTCCGGGTTTCACCTGGAAAGTGCATGTTTTGAATCATGTGCCCGGGTTTCAGGCAGCCTGAGACTCGGGCACATTATTCAGAACAGACTGCCCCAGAACCAAAGCTGACTGCCTGTCTAACACAGAGAAGATGGAGCCGCCTCCCCCTCCTTGGCTCTGTTTACATGTACACAGACAAGAGGAGAGGGAGGAGGGATACCGCTCTGCATGTACTGTGCTGATGTGAGGTCTGTACTAAGTTTAAAATAATGTAGATGGATAGGGGTGGCAGAGGGACTGGGAAGGGGGGCAAGTTAAGGACGGAGGAGGGATTGTGTGTGTGTGTGCGTGTGCATGTGGGGGGAAGGGGGGTTAGAAGGATGTGTGCTTTGGGGCACTTTAAGATGGGTGCCTCCCAGCACATAACAGACCCCCTCCCCCCACTTTAATTCTAGCACAAATTCTTTCCCCTCCTAAAGTACCCCCCTTGCACATACTGTATCTGACTCCCTCACCTCCCTATTAGCACAAGTCCTTTCCCCCTCCAAATTGCCCCCAGCACATAACATACTCCCCCCACCTGCCTGCTAGCACAAGTCCTCCCCCCTCCCAAAGTGCCCCCCCCCCAGCACATAACGGACCTCCTTACCTCCATGCTAACACAAGTCCTCTGTCCTCCCAAAGTACCCCCCAGCACATAACAAACCGTTAATCTCCCTACTAGCACAAGTCCCCCACCTTTCAAAGCACCCCCTAGCACATATCCTCTTTCCCCCTCTCCCCAAAACCAAAGAGAGGCCAGCTGCCACAGAGAGGATGGTCGTGGCATGTGGAGCCCTGTGCCAGATACTTTTGTTTTATTTAGCGATGCCCCTTTAGGCCCCCCCCCACTGTTAACACAATTTGGCCACACCCACATTGCGCTACACGCACTACATTGCTGCTCTCCTTGGGCCATCCAAAGGTGTCCAAGGTCCAATCCTATAATGTATAATAAGAAAACAATCTAATATGCGCCACATATAGTATAGACATGTCGAGAGACTCCATGTCTATACCCACTAGAAGTACATCCCCTGGGAAGGTCCGGTCCAATATTTATTTTGTGTAATCCCCTCCAGGACAGGCTCCTTTTAGTGCAGAATTCCTCTCCTTGCGTGTGTCATGTGACCGGAGCTGTGGAGGAGCCTTCCCTTGGCTCTTAACAGCCACTGTTAAATAGGCAGGAGCAGTGCTGCAGTGGATATCTTGTTAGTACTGTACTACAGCACTGTCTGTTTGACAGCAACGAGCAGCATAAAAAAAGTAAAGTAATGCACGTGGGATCTAAAAATATACATGCAAATTACACTCTAGCGGAAGAAATTCTAGGTAATACAGGGATAGAACAAGATCTGGGTGTCCTAGTAGATGACAGGCTCAAAAACAGCATGCAACGCCAGGCTGCTGCAAGCAAGGCCAGCAGACTATTATAATGCATTGAAAAACTATTATTCTACCACTTTACAAAACTCTAGTTCATCCAAATCTTAAATATTTGGTCTTGTTTTGTTCACAAATCCTCAGGAAAGATGCACTGGAACTGTAGAGAGAGAGTCTAGATAGGGCAACAATAAGAGGGCTGGATGACTGCAGTTATGAGTAACGACTACAAATAATTACCTTAAAGTGGAGTTCCACCCTATTTTTATACTTACCTCCATCTTCTCGCTCCGGGTCACCTGAAAAAGAAATGGATAATCGCATATTTTTTTTTTTTTTACTTACCTCGTAGCGAAGAAAATATACTTACCTTACTTCCTTCTTCCTCCTTCCTCGGCCGCGGCCCGTCGTCACTTCCTGGCTCTGCAATGATTCCTGGGAGCTGGACGTCATAGCTCCCAGGAATCATTGCGCCTGCACCGGCCCCGACGTCAGTTCCGGGTCGCGCGCGTCATCCCCTTCTAAACAGCTTCTGGGCATGCCCAGAAGCTGTGGAGGGATGACGCGCGCGACCCGGAAGTGACGTCGGGGCCGGCGCAGAGCATCGTGGGACCAAAGAAGGCGGAAGAAGACGCCGAAGAGGACGCGCTGGCTTCAAGCTGCCCACATCTGAGATGGCAGCGCTGGACAAGACGTTTGCAAGGTAAGTATTTGTCCTAACAGGTAAGTGCAACCCGGGACAGATCAGAGGCTAGCCATTGTGGAATGCACTAGCCCTGACTGTCCCGGGGGTATTAAAAAAAAAAAAAAAAAATCCAGGGTGGAACTCCGCTTTAAGATGCTAAAGTGGGGATATGATCATGATATGGGGACTTTATCACTGGGACGGAACTATTTAAAAAAGACAGAGGGTCACACAATGAAATTGGACGAGAAGCAGTCCAATCGTAAAGCGGAACTCCACTCAAAAGGGAAAATTCCACTTTAAGTCCTCATCCCCCCCTGCTCTGCCATGTTTGGCATATCATTTTGGGAGGGAGTTTTGACAGGTATCTGAGTGGAAGTTCCTCCCCTCTCCTCCCTCCCATCACAGGTCCTAGAAGACTGCGGGACCATTCACAAAGCGCAGCGCGGCTTGCTCATGTTCAGTGGGCAGCCGGCTGGCTGAAGCTGAAAGCAGCATAGCTGGCTGCCCGCAGTTTGAATGCCGCTGCCCGGACCTGAAGCAGATTGAAGAATCAGCTTGGTTGGAGGACGGCTCTGGAACCCATGAACAGATAAGTTTTTTTTTTTTTAAGTCAGCAGCTACAGGATTATTAACTGCTGACTTTTAGTTTTTTACTTCTTTAAACTGCTTAAAGTGTAAGTTCACCTTTACAGAAAATCTGTAAGATGAACTTACACTGGAACTTACACTCCGAATCAACCTACATGCTGTTGCACAAGTGTCCCCCACGTCTGACACTGAAATGTCGCTTCCTATTCCTACTCGTATGGATAGGATATTAGGCTGCGGGGATTTCAAATCCCCGCGGCCTAATCTCCTATCTGTACGTGTAGGGATAGGATGTATTCTAATTGGTCATCACTGTCACATGACCGCTGACCAAACATAATCCATCTAGCTCTTCCTGGAGAGGAGAGAAAGCCAGGAGGATTTCAAATCTCCAGTCCGGTGAAGCGGCACCCCTGTGCAGTGGGACCGGGGGGATGGGGAGGGGGTTACATACAGATTTTCTGCAAAGGTGAATTTACCCTTTAAGGGTTTTTTTTACTGTTAAGGCACAACTCCCTTCCACAGTTAGTGGCATCAGCAGAGAGTGTATATAAATTCAAAAAACTTTTAGATGTGTTTCTTAGTGAACTAAAGGAACAGGGGTATGGAAAACAGTAGTCTTATACACACTTAGGCTGGACTGTTGTCTTTATTCAGCCTTACCAACTATGTAATTATGCAACTAGGTATAGACAGAAAGGGGCTGGAGAAGAGCACCAGCAGCACTGAAATACTAATAAAGGAGGACAAAAAATGATATATTACAACAATAACAAAATGGAAATTGCTTATGATACTTTCATGTATAGTCCTCTGTTTTAGAGAAAATTTGAGTTGGAAGAAATATGCAGACTGCGATTGCTGAACCCTCTTTAAAGGAGATGTACAGCCAAAGCTTGTTTGGCTGTACTTCTCCTGTGAAACACAGGAGTGCAGTTCGTTCTGCACTCCTGTGACCCATTTTCAGCAGACAGCGGGCTAAAGGCCGTTGTTGGCTGACATCATGGAGCCGGTCCAGGCTCAGGCAAGATCACTACCATATGGTCGGGATCCATCCAGTTGCCTAGACGGCACCTGGCTCAGACTCTCTGTCAGCCGCTGAGAGCCTGAGCTGGCAGTTTTCGCCCCTTCCACAGCCCAGCGCTTCAGTGAGCATGGGGGGCAAAGCAGACAGCGGGGACTGGCAGTCACCAGCTCTCTGCTTAGGGAGTTGTGAAAACCGAGCAATCGGTGGTGCTTGATCGCTCAGTACTCAGTGTTAGAGCCGGCAGGGGACCGATGCTGCATCCACCTAGGTAAAAAAAAAAAAAAAGAAAAAATTACCTTTTCTTTAAAAATTCTAAAATATTCAAAAGTCTCCCCCTGAAAAAAAAAATTGTAAATACTTACCGTTCCTGCTGATCTCACTGTCAATTGAATCTCCCTCTAAAATATGATGAGAAACAAATATTTCTAGTGTGTCTCCTGGTTCTTCACTGTGTTCTATGGATCCTCCAGCCAATTTCCATGTCACTTATTTGTCTTTTAAGCTGGATACACACTATCCAACTTTTGTTGGTAGATTTACTTCAGATTTACCTTTTCTATGTAGTGCAAGGGCCTGCCAGATTGCATACAAATTGAAAGTGTTTAGGTTTGACCTCATATTATTTGGTTTTGGTAAGTCTAAAGGAAAAAGTCTTCAGAAAATCTTATAGTGTGTATGGCCCATTAGTAATATGGAGGTCAGTCTAGTCAGGGATCAGGGGACTTATTGTGTAAGAAGTATTGATTTTACAAAGATTTTAAAGGATGGTTTCTCTTAAGTTTAGTGGTGTACGGCAGCGAGGTTGGCAGGAGAGGTATTAACTCTCTTTTTTTGGAAAAGCATCTTGGCTAATTTTAGTTTTCTCACAGGGTCACTTTAAGAAAATGCTTGTCGCATTTCTCTCTCTGGCTTAAAGGAGTTGTAAAGTCAGGAAGCTTTTTTTATCTTAATGCATTCTATGCATTAAGATAAAAAGCCTTCTGTGTTCAGCAGCCTTCCCAGCACCCCCTAGTACTTACCTAAGCCCCATCTCTGTCCAGCGATGTCCATGAGTCCCTTGGCTGTCCGGGACTCTCCCTTCTGATTGGCAGAGACACAGCTACGGCGCATTGTTTCTCATGGCTGTGCCCTCTTTTAGATGGCCAATGATATATATGTAGCACCCTTTAGTGTGCTAGAATAGGATTTTGTTAGTGTAGGACAATTGTTCACGCTTGGCTGGCAGCCAAGCCTGGGTTTTATCTGGGTCAGGGGAGTGACTCATGGAGGCTGGTATGACTCACAGGCAGTATCTCTGATATCTCCCCCTACTTCTAGAAACTTGGAGAAGATTCTAGAAGAATGGGAGTGGAGGTTAGGAGGCGCTGCCTGGAGTATTCATGAGGGCCCTGACCAATCCCCAACAGATGGGTTGGCAGGGGGCAGGCCCCCTCAAATACTCAGGACCAGCACAGTTTGGGCAGAGTGGAGTGCAGATGGAAGCTGAAGTTGGGGTGTTAGCCTGTCATGGGGGGGGGGGGATAGAGTGACCTAGGGCCTGGGCTTTGGTACGTGAGGGACCCGCTTCAAAACACAGAGGTGTCCTTACCAATGGCACCGGAGCAGGAGAAGAACAGCAGAAGAACACTGCTGGGCAAATCTAAAGGACTAAGAGGCATGCCTAAGAAGACTGGGAGAGAGCACTCTGAGATGGATGCAGAGTCAGTCTGGGAGGACTGGGGAAGTTTAGCCAAGAGGGCTGGAGAAAGTGGCAGTTGCAGGCAGGTGGGCTGGCAGTGCCTGAAGAGGTGGTTCTGGGATCAGTAACCACAGAAGGACAGCAGGGCACTGGGACTTTTTTACACAAACAAGGAGCCCAAGGTCCCTGCCTGTAAAGGGCTTTTTCTACCTATCCAACAGTGTCAGCTGGTCCATGGAGTTGTAGATCTGTGAGCAAGATTTGTGCAGGAGGCAGAAAAGGAGTCTACATATGAGGATTGTATATAGTTGAATGTCCCTGAAGAGTTGCTGATTTGATCGAGTGGGCATCCCATAATACCCCTATTCCTATCCAAATGTATTTCCCTAAGGCTCCATGCACACAGGGCGTCATAAAAACAAGCTCCAAAGCTGTTTCTTGACGCCGGGAAAAAGCAGCTGTAAAAACGTGCTATCAGTAGCTTTTTCTATTAGCGTTATTGCAGGTTTGGCCACAGTAGCTTTTAGCAGCGTTTTTTCTGCCTCCATTCAAAATCAATGGTTCCCTATGGGAGCCTATTGATTTGAATGGAAGTCGTACTGCAAGTCGGATCAGGGTGATCCGACTTGCGCTGTGAGAATCTTGAGGGGGAACTCCACGCCAAAATGGGGAAAAAAACGGCGTGGGGTTCCCCCCCAGGTTCCAAACCAGGCCCTTTGGGTCTGGTATGGAATTTGAGGGTAGCCCCACGCCGAAAAAACGGTGTGGGGTCCCCCCCAAAATCCATACCAGACCCTTATGCGAGCATGCAGCCCGGCAGGCCAGGAAAGGGGACGAGCGAGCGGCCCCACCCCCCCTGGACCATACCAGGCCACACGCCCTCAACATGGGGGTATGTGGGTGCTTTGGGGCAGGGGGGGCTCTGCACCCCCCACCTCAAAGCACCTTGCCCCCATGTTGATGAGGACAAGGGCCTCATCCCCACAACCCTGGCCGGTGGTTGTGGGGGTCTGCGGGCAGGGGGCTCATCGGAATCTGGAAGCCCCCTTTAACAAGGTGGCCCCCCAGATCCCGGGCCCCCTCCCTATGTGAATGGGTTTGGGGTACACTGTACCCCTACCCATTCACCCCATAAAAGGCAGTGTGTGTAAATAATGAAAGGAGACAAAAAAAAAAACAAAGCACTGGACTGTTCATCTAACTCAAGTCTGCTGTGAATATGCGGTGTGCCTGGCTGTGCAGGGTGGGGATCCCTTTACACTTGCGGCTCCTAAGGAGGTGCGCTATATATACAATAGGGCATGGCAATCAAAGAGTTAAAACAAAAAGCAGCCATGAGCTTGTTTTAATTTAATCTGTGGCCTCTGCACTAACTGTAGAAGTAAGCGTAGAATCTGCTGATCACTTATACAAAATGAACATATGGTTGCCCTCCCCATCATTTACCTCTGGTGATGAAACAGGAGTCCCCCCCCCCCTCCTGTTCCTGGTCTTATTGCTGATGCTTGCATTTAGGAAGATCGGAAAGGAGATCATTCAACATGAGTCTCACGTTCACCAGTTCCCTTGGAATAAACCTTGAGATGCGCAGGACTTTGGTCTACTTCTTATGGACAGAGGGGACTCATCAAGAACCTCCTGATGTCTTTTTAAGTGCACCTGTCATCTCTTGTGTATGACACAAATTCCTGTGGCAACAGTATTATACCATATAAATTAGAAAAGTAAAATGGAAAAAATTAAAATGTTTAAGAAAATAAAAGAAAATTATTTTTCCAAAAAAAACAAGAGACACACACACACACACACACTGTACGTATATGCAAAATTAGGACACACATAAGTTCCTTATTTCCCTACAAAAATTAGGAATCCACTGACATGTTATAGGTTTAGGAATAATGTCTGAGGCATTGTGTTAGTATATTATTAAATAAACAAATAAGTAAAGGATTTTAGTGTAATGTACTTATATATAGCTTTGTGCACCATCAGTTTTCACATTTTGCACAATTTGCACAATTTCAAATATACACATATTTGATGACATGGTAGAGTGGTATCCCTAAAATTTAGTGGGGATATTTAGGATTATGTTGTGTTTCTATATGTTTACAACAATTTAGTGTTTTTTTTTTTTTTGTTTTTTTCAAAAATAGTCATAAACTTTTGTGCAACTACCATGGGTTGGTTGATAGATATTTTTTTTAATTCTATAGGCCCTGACTTTTAGGGAAAATGTATGGCATGAATGGTGTGTGTGTGGGGGGGGGGGGGGGGGTATTTTTAAAATATTTTTAGGGCTGTGCATGATTTGGCCATCTGAGGTAAAAATTGAGATAGTGCCTTGCAGCAAAACGGTTAAACTACAGGCTAGTAAGACAGGTTCTCTTTGATAAAAGGTAGGGATGAGCAGGGTGGAATTTTGGGTTGTGTGCACATTCCTTAAAGCCTGTGCTTTCATTTAAATTAGTGACTTCCATCTCCTCTGTTGTATTTGGTGCTACTAAACGCTGGGAAACTATATTTTTTTGTGCTCATTGGTTAATCCTCTCTATGTGCACTTCCTTTATTGGTTTCACATTTATTGAGTGACTACAATTTTTATATTTCTCTGTGGCTAATAGTCTGCTTGACATGAAGATGTGTGAGATGGTTGTGAGAGAATCAGCTGTGGCTGGGTTAATTATAAGCCATGTGTCACAGAAACTCTTCTCCCCGAAGCTATGAGTCTCTGTACTCAGGTGTAGAGCAGTTGCCAAAGCAAGATGAGCTATGGAGAGCCAGACTGTACTGTAGCCTCTTGGGTGATGTAGACATACCGGTAGGCCCCACAAAGCTGTTTTTCTCCATGAGGGAGCTGCACCCTAAGGAGCAAACATGTTGTCAATGCAAGTTGACTGTAAGTAAGTTTGGCGACATTTCGTTACTGGCCGCATTGTTGAGTAAACCAATGAAAGGCATCCATTTCTTTCCGTGTCTGACTATTTTATTCAGGGACACTGAGCAATCTACAGCACTTCACTGCAGAACATTGGAAAGTAAGTGACACTGTGGGACCGTGTAAGCAGATAACATTTACTCCACACAGTGCATGCATTTTTCAGGTCATTAAAAACATGAAAGGAACAGTATGGAGTCTGTGGTGTCCCTCAGAATGTTTTCAGCATATCACTGCAAAGAATATTTTGTGAAAGGGGGAGAGCTTGGTCATCTGATTTTGACAGGTCCTGTTACTGAACTCTGTTTCTCCCAGTGCATTTTTTACCCCATTTAATAAAAATGGTTAGATGACAGTGAACAAGCAGCTCTCCATTTTGAGCAGCTTCATTCCAAGTAGCTCTTTCCTACATCACTCAAACTCTGGGTGCTGGAGACAAAGCCAAGCCATCCCTACTTCTAGACAGAATGTAGCAAGAAAGGACCACAGCATGTTATAATGCAGAGTGATGGGTGTAGTTGTACCAAACTTCACCATGGTCACTTGTGGATTTAGAAGGAACACACAGAGGCAATGTTCCTTCCACCTGTCCAGCGTATCCCTGCTACCTCACTCCCAGTAACGGTATGGGGTCCCACCATGCACATAGTGTTAACTCCAAATGTGCACTTCATATAATGCTTTCTCTTTCATACCTGTGTACAGGATGAGGGCCCTGGCGGTGCAGATCTGCTCCAGTTGCTATGGGAGATAGATCGCTGCTGAAAGAGTGCTGACAACATCTCCCTCACTGTAAGAGTCTTTCTCACCTGCCACATGTACACGATTAATCCCCCCCCCTCTCTCTCTATCTCATGGGCTGAATGGCAAAAACTTAAAGTCATTATTTTTAAAACTAAAAATAACAAACATGCCTATACTTACCTGCTCTGTGCAATCGTTTTGATTCCAGGCCTGATCCTCTTCTTCTGCGGTGCCCTGCCAGCGCTCCAGGTCCCTCCTCTTCATTGAGTGCCCCCACGGAAAGCTGCTTGTGCGGGCTCGCTCCCGAGTCCTTCAAATGTGTCCATTTGTAATAAAAATTCAGCACTTGTTAAAGCTCACTGAGGACTGTTGCTAGCTTACAGCTCTCTGACCACTGTATCCAAAGCACTACATAAAATCATGCTCCTCTGCGCAATGCTAAACCAGGGCGTTAAATTGAATAAAAAATTCAGGAACGCAAATACAGCATTGATCTCTATGCCATCTGTTTATGCCCACCTAAGTACCCTTTACTGGAAATCTTTTGCTCATGGGTGCATTCATTGAGTAGAGGTTAGTGATTTGATCAGCAAATTGGGACACTAAAGCCAAGACAGATGTTTAAAGATTAAATTGCTCGTGCTATTTGTGTTATACATTGGAGAAGGCTGTGTTAGGTTGGCAGTGGTTGTCAGATGGCACCTATGTGCAATTCAGCATTGATTACAGTAATGAGAGCAGGACAGGGATGCGCTATTTGCAAGAAAAACATTTCTTCTCACCATAATTTTCAATGCCATCAGTCTTTAGCCTTTTCAAAGCACACTTCTGAGTCCAGAATATGAGAAGCATGGTTTAATATCCAAAAGCCAGGCCTTAAATCCCTCTGAACATCTCTACATTATGGGGAAAATATTATCCGCTAAATCAATCATTTTGGGCCCAGTCTGCACAAATCAAATGTAGAGTAAATCACTTTGTTGATCTTAAATAGAGATCCCTCGTCTCCTTGCCTTTTTCTCTAAAGTGGTTCTGAAACAATGCTCATACCCTAAAACTCAAATTCAGTATATGATTAGACCTTGATTGATTAAATGATCTGCGATTAATATTATATTATCAGATTTCTTTACCATGTAAACTAGCATTTATTAACACAAGGCCACTTTATTTTTTGGTAAGGTGTATAAGACTGTAGCCAGAAACTGGCTGCATACTTTCGTCACAGGAGGCAGGGCATTGTCGTGCACCAGGAGGAACCCAGGACCACTGCACCAGCATAAGGTCTGACAATGGGTCCAAGGATTTTATCTCGATACCTAATGGAAGTCAGGGTGCCATTGTCTGGCCTGCAGAGGTCTGTGTATCCCTCCATGGATATGCCTCCCCAGACCAACACTCACGCACCACCAAACCGGTCATGCTGAACGATGTTACAGGCATAACATTCTCCATGGCTTCTCCAGACCCTTTCACGTCTGTCACGTGCTCAGGGTGAACCTGCTCTCATTTGTGAAAAGCACAGGGTGCCAGTGGTGGACCTGCCAATTCTAGTGTTCATTGTCAAATGCCAATGGAGCTCCACGGTTCCTGGAAGTGAACACAGGGCCCACTAGAGGACTTCAGGGCCTCAGGCCACCCTCATGAAGTCTGTTTCTGATTGTTTGGTCAGAGACATTCACACCAGTGGCCTGCTGGAGGACATTTTGTAGGGCTTTGGCAGCACATACTGTTCCTCCTTGCACAAAGGAGCAGATACTGGTCCTGCTGATGGGTAAAGGACCTTCCATGGCCATGTCCAGCTCTCCTAGAGTAACTGCCTCTTTCCTGGAATCACTTCCATGCTCTTGAGACTGCTGCTGTGCTGGGAGACACAGTAAACCTTCTGGCAATAGCACGTTTTGATGTGCCATCCTGGAGGAGTTGGACTGCCTGTGCAACCTCTATAAAATCCAGGTATCGCCTCATGCTACCAGTAGTGACATGACCCTAGCCAAATGCAAAATTAGTGAAAAACAGTCAGAAAAGATGAGTAGGGGAAAAAAAAAGTAATGTCCTCGAACTGTAAGACCATTCCCGTTTTGGAGGTTGTCTCATTGTTGCCCATCTAGTGCACCTAGATGGGCTCAGGTATGTATTTAGCAGGAGCTGGGGGGGGGGGGGGAGCTGCAGTAAGATAAACACCTTCTGCCTTTACAACCACCGTAATAGAACAGGTAATTAGCTGAATGATCAGACAAGGAGTAACTGAAACTTGCAATTTACTAAACAGGTGCAAGTTAAGAATCAATCATGCAAAACAGAGTCAGAGAGGCAGAGCGCATGCTTACGATGCATAATAATACAAAATAGGGTATGGAAGCTGTAGAAACAGGGACAGCAATGTCTCTGTTGCTCAGTCAGGGTAAAATGTGGCTGCATAGCGGTTGTCTCTGTAAGAATCTATAGCAACAGAGAGTCTGATTGAAAAACAGTACTTCATTACAACAGTTCCAAACACAAACATCTACCTGCACTTATCCTCATAACTAGCATCCCTCTCAGTGAAATCCAGGGTAGCCCTGGTAACACAGGCAAAAAGCTGGAGGGATTTATGGCCCAATAACATGGGGTGGAGGGTCACCCCATTGAAACAAGAGTACTCATGCCATATAATCCGCTATTAATGGCACTGGTAAAAACATTCAAATGTCTATAATCCACACAAAAGCAGAGAGTGCTATCCTTCTTCCTCACCAAGATTATTGGAGCAATCCATAGGCTTTTACAGTCTTCGATCACCCTTTGTTGCATCATCTGTTTTAGCACCTGCTTGATTTCTTGGTAGAGATTTGGAAGTATGCTTCCATATCTCTACTGGATGGGAGGGTTCTTTCCTGTATGTATATTGTGTTCAAGCCCAGTGCTTCAGCCAAGGTCATGGTCTCTCTGTGGGAACACCTCTGACTATTTATCCAGTAGTAGCTTTACTGATTCTAACCGAGTGGGTGTCAGTTTCTTTGGTAGTCTGTTGTAAGGGAGTGTATGGGATATCAAATGTAAATAACAACCTTCTAACATGAACAAGCAATAAAAAATTTAAAAGTGAGAAAAAATCATGAGAGTGCTGGAGTGGCCACTGGTGGCCACTGGAACAGTGCCCTTAGGGTCTAGGAACAACAGTGCCACCAGCAGGTGATCTAAATCCTGAAAGGGTGGTAATATCTGCTTTCCTACCCACTTATTGTTCATTGTGTCAAATCACTCTTGCAACATAGCAATGACCAAAAAACTCTAAGGCCCTTTCACACGGGCTTTCCGATCCAGTCCACCTGTCAGTTTTTCAGGCAGATCTTATCGAATGCTCCATGCAGCCCTATGGAGCAGCGGATGTCAGCGGAGGCATCTCCGTTGACACCCTCTGCTATCCGATCCAATCCTGTCCATGAAATCCAGATGGATGGAAACCCTATTTTTCATCCGTCTGGAGGATCTGATCAGATAAGATCGGATAAAAACGGACAGGCGGTCCGTTCTCATCCGATCTCCCATAGAGGAGGGCGGGGCTCTGACAGCTCCGTCTCCGCAAAGCAAGCGGTGATGGAACTGTCACCCGCCTGCTCAGCGGGGAGCAAAACGGAGTCCGTCGGGAGCACCGCCCATGTAGAAGGGGCCTTAAGCTCTATGTGCTCCACCCTGGGGTGAATCATATCCTCAGTTAGGGCCAGTTCTTCCACTGTTATCCAAGGGAGCAGGCAAAGTGGAAGAGTCTTGAGGGCTGTTTTACTAAAGAGGTATAGGTTGTTCACTTAGCAAAGTGAATTTTTACTTTGCAAGATAATTTTCCTTTAGCTAAACACATCACAAGACAAATCCTGGTATTTTTCCATGTGCATGGGTATTATTTTTAAAGTTAATTTCTACTACATTCACTAAGCTAAGTGACAATTCCCATGCAAAGTGACAACTTAGTTTGCAAAGTGAACATGCTCTCTTCCTATAGTAAATGAACCCCATGGTGTTACAGATCCTAACTAGTACCAAATCTTGCCGTATCATTGTGAAAGCTCTAGCGACAAATGGAATCACTTCTGAGAGGAAAGGGTTTTCTGAGGAAAGTGTAGCCCAGAAATCCATGACAAGAACTGACATTCATGCGAGATATGAGCTTCTGTTTAGGTGGCACTACAGCCTCTGTCCCAGAGGGAACCCTGAGGATGCTGGCTTTTTACCAAACATTTACAGAGTACACATCAGGGCCCTACATACAGTGCTTTCAAAATGTGAAGCTATTGTTTGATTTCCTTGCAAGTCAGTACCCTGCCAAAACTATTGTTCCACTATTACTTTCCTAAGAGGAAGATGAGCTGTTTGCCTTCTCTTTGCTACTTTTAAAATAAACAATGTTGTGGCACAGTCAAATTGGACGAGAAGGCCAACAGAAGGCTAGAAGCTCTCCATTATAATGCTGCAAAGAATATACAGTACGTGTCATTGCTAATGGAGGGCAAACCCAAGCTTTAATAAAAAAGAAAAACAGCCCCTTAGCTGTACAAATTAGGACAGCAGACTAATACTATAGTTTGCAAGCTTCTTTTCAGTATCACATTGCATTGTTTTAAAAGTTTTTTAAAACGTCAAAACAGAGTGCACAAAAAAACTGTAAGAGCCGATTCACACTGCCGCGACCACTAAAGTCGCCTCATAAGGGGCGACTTCTAGCGCGACTTTTAGCGCGACTTCAGCGCGACTTTGCGTGACTTCGGCGCGACTTCAGACTTGTGAATTATTTTACGCGAGTCGACTTTGTAGGACTTTGTATTTGGCCAATCAGAATATGATGTGTTGTGACCTAATTTCCCTTTCCTTTCATTTTTTTTGCTGGCATTTATCGGGCATTTTTTGGGCGTCTTTGGAGGCAGGCATGTCTTTAGTGTCTGGGGGGTATAAAAAGTGTACCTGTGAAGTTTCCTCTCTGTAGCATGTCCAGAACCAGAAAAAAAAGAGAATTTTTCTTATAATTTTTATGAGCACATGAATATGGCTTCTCTCCACCTGGGCGTTTTTCTTGCAGGCATTTATCGGGCATTTTTGGAGACAGGCATGACTTTTTTTGGATTAGTGTCTGGGGGGTCTAAAAAGTGTACCTGTGAAGTTTCAGCTCTGTAGCATGTCCAGAACCCCCAAAAAATATAATTTTTCTTATAATTATTAATACAGCAGTGTGGCGGCTTCTCTACACCTTGCATTTTTTCTTGCAGGCATTTATCGGGCATTTTTGGAGGCAGGCATGACTTTTTTTGTATTTAGTGTCTGGGGGGTCTAAAAAGTGTACCTGTGAAGTTTCAGCTCTGTAGCATGTCCAGAACCAGAAAAAAATTAGCATTTTTCTTATAATTTTTATTAGAACAGGAATATGGCTTCTCTGCACCTGGCCCTTTTTGTTGCAGGCATTTATCGGGCATTTTTGGAGGCAGGCATGACTTTTTTTGGATTTAGTGTCTGGGGGGTCTAAAAAGTGTACCTGTGCAGTTTCAGCTCTGTAGCATGTCCAGAACCAGAAAAAAATTAGCATTTTTCTTATAATTTTTATTAGAACAGGAGTACGGCTTCTCTGCACCTGGCCGTTTTTCTTGCAGGCATTTATCGGGCATGTTTGGAGGCAGGCATAACTTTTTTTGGATTTAGTGTCTGGGGGGTCCAAAAAGTGTCCCTGTGAAGTTTCAGCTCTGTAGCATGTCCAGAAGCAGAAAAAAAAATTCTTATAATTATTAATACAGCAGTGTGGCGGCTTCTCTACACCTTGCATTTTTTATTGCTGGCATTTATCGGGCATTTTTGGGCGTCTCTGGAGGCAGGCATGTCTTTTTTGGATTTAGTGTCTGGGGTGTCTAAAAAGTGTACCTGTGAAGTTTCAGCTCTGTAGCATGTCCAGAACCCACACTGCTGTATTAATAATTATAAGAAATTTTTTTTTTTTTCTGGTTCTGGACATGCTATAGAGATGAAACTTCATAGGGACACTTTTTGGACCCTCCAGACACTAAATCCAAAAAAGACATGCCTGCCTCCAGAGACGCCCAAAAAATGCCAGCAATAAAAATTGCAAGGTGTAGAGAAGCCGCCACACTGCTGTATTAATAATTATAAGGAACATGCTTTTTTTTTCTGGTTCTGGACATGCTACAGAGCTGAAACTTCACAGGGAAACTTTTTGGACACCCCAGACACTAAATCCAAAAAAAGTCATGCCTGCCTCCAAAAATGCCCGATAAATGCAAGGTGTAGAGAAGCCACCTCACTGCTGTATTAATAATTATAAGAAAACTGATATTTTTTGGGGTTCTGCTCATGCTACAGAGCTGAAACTTCACAGGTACACTTTTTAGACCCCCCAGACACTAAATCCAAAATAAGTCATGCCTGCCTCCAAAAATGCCTGATAAATGCCTGCAAGAAAAAAGGCCAGGTGCAGAGAAGCCATATTCCTGTTCTAATAAAAATTATAAGAAAAATGCTCATTTTTTTCTGGTTCTGGACATGCTACAGAGCTGAAACTTCACAGGTACACTTTTCAGGTACACTTTTTAGACCCCCCAGACACTAAATCCAAAAAAAGTAATGCCTGCCTCCAAAAATGCCCGATAAATGCTTGCAAGAAAAAATGCAAGGTGTAGAGAAGCCGCCACACTGCTGTATTAATAATTATAAGAAAAATTATATTTTTGGGGGGTTCTGGACATGCTACAGAGCTGAAACTTCACAGGTACACTTTTTAGACCCCCCAGACACTAAATCCAAAAAAAGTCATGCCTGCCTCCAAAAATGCCTCATAAATGCCTGCAAGAAAAACGGCCAGGTGGAGAGAAGACATATTCATGTTTTAATAAAAATTTATAAGAAAAATGCTCTTTTTTTCTTGTTCAATACCATTTTTATGGAAAGTCGGATCACAAGTCGGATCACAAGTCACTTCAATTAAGATAGTAGTACAGAGCCCTTTTCTGAAGTCGGAGCGACTTCAATAGTGCCAATTAAGACGGCACTGATTGATTAACATTGCTTGCTTTTGTTATGTCAAGCGACCTGGGGCGACTTGGGGCGACACAAGTCGCCTCACAAGTCGCGCTAGTGTGAATGGGCTCTCAAACCACAACCATTCATTTTCTGAACCTCCTCCTATCCCCTTATCCAAAACGATTCCCAAAATATTTCAAATATAGACTTTAGGTATGTGTTTGGTAGAAATTGGCCAGCATTAGGTCAGTACACAGGCAGTTGAAAAGACAGCAAACAGAGAGAGAAGGCAGGTTTTATCTTGAAATAAGTATTTAAAATGGGCATTAAAGTTTCTTATTCAATTGACAATAGCAACAAATATTGTACAGTGGCTTGACAGTATGTAAGCAGTGCTGACTTGTGGGTGTGGCCAAATTGCAATTAAAAGTGGGAGTGGCCTTAAGAACCATGGTTAAATAAAACCCGAGCCTTCTTGTTGTAAACACAGCACACAAATGCCACAATACTTGTCCCTACACTCTCAGAAGTGTGTAAAGCACAGAATGCAAGGCTTAGGAGTGGGTATTGTAGAGAGTGCCATCCTCAGAAATGCATAACATGCAGGCCACTGCACAGAATGCAACCAAAATGTACCCTCTTCTGACAGTCCAAGCTCCCCCCAGCCTGTCCCCCAGTACAGAACTCAATCAATAGCCCAAATCTCTGGCTCAGTACAAATCTGACCTCACAGCCTTGAATACCCCTTCTCAGTCAACCACCTCAATACAGAACCCCCTACCAGACAAACCCCTCAGTACACACACACCCTCCCCCCTGTCCAGACAGCCCCCAGTAAAGATCCCATCTCCCAACCTAACCCCTCAGTACAGACTCCCCAGTACAGATCGCCCCCTCCCAGCCTGACCCTTCAGTACAGAAGCACCCCAATATCCGCTCCCCTGCTGGGGACAGCACCCCCCAAACTCCCCTAAGAATTCCACTGGACAGACAAAGACTATTTTATCTTAAAATAAAAATGACAATGTATTATCTCAGATACAATAGCCACAAATTGTACAGTGACTGGACAGCATGTAAGCAGCTTGGTTAGGCCATAATATAAAAAAAGAAATCTTTTTCTATTCAAATTTTTATCTTGGAATAGGCAGCTACACAAAGCAGGTCTTACCTGGCAAACAGCATCTCTGGTTGAGCTTCAGAAACAATGTGTGGCACCTTTATGGTGCTGGACAACCAGAATAGGCTTGAAGAGGTGGCAGAAGCTGGTAATAATGGAGATTATCAAGTTTTATTTCGGTCTGAATGAAACTTCAAAACTTAGTATGTATCATCAGCTGCCTGGGTATTTCATAATAAGTCACTGAACCCCAAACTTGAAGTTGTGTGCCAGAAAAGGTAGATGTGCCTGGGGAGCTGCCAGGCAGCCAGCCAGTGCCTGGGGAGCTGCCATCAGCTCAGACCCAGTATGGCTCTTTTCCTCCAAGCATATGAGCTGCAACACAGCATTTACCTGGGGATGTGGCGTAAGCCCTGGAACACTTGGGAGGGACTGCTGTATCTGAGAAGTTTGCGGACGAAGCTGGTAAGGAGGAGGAGGTACAAGTAAATGCACTGTCACTATTGGTCAAGACATGTGGCAGTACAACCAGCCCCAGTGGTGCACTCCATCCTGCATCCTTCCCAGATACCAGAAGATTGACCTAGTGCATGAAGAATATGTAGTATCCCTGCTCTGCTGTGTGCCTAGGAGGAGTAGGAAGAGAAAACCTGTCCATTCTGATATAGAAAAGGCAGAAGTGCCCTGCATCTAGATGGTGTGGCCTGACTACCACTTTGTCCTGTAGAACCTGCTCGTTCTCTACTACCTCCACATTCAATACCTCTGCCTCTCACTTTGGGCCTGCCTGACTTTTTTTTTTTTTTTTTTTTTTTTAGAGGGGGAATTGCCTAAACTGAATGACAGCTATGGCAGTTGAAAAGATAAATATGTGATGCTTGGGTGTACAAAGTGTTTTACTGCATAAGTATGTGGCGACATGCTGCAAAGGACAGTTTTGCCTGTGTTAGCAACAATCCCACCGTGTGGCAGATCCGATCATCCCTAGTCATTCCTTCCATGATACATTTAAAAAAAAAAAACATGAGGTGCATTACTCATTTCCAGCTGAAAACAACCAAATGCACAGTTGAGATTCATGTATAGGAGATATAGTTTTCCAGCCAAAGGATGAGTAATTCCTGAGATTTACAAAACCTTGCCAGGCAGCACAGTTAGGTTGCTTAAAATAAATGTGGTACTCACCCTTGCTTCATTGGAAAGTAATACATAATAGTGCTCAGAGAGGTTGCCCCAGGAAATCCCACTGTGTTGTCACTCTGCATAAAGCAGCATGGGTCTTGGTGCTCACTTGCCCCAATCCTTGTTTTCAATGTGATCTAAAAGAAGATACTTCAAGGGCACTTGCAGCATAAAACTCACTTCATGGCCATTTAAAGCACATATGTTACACGTGAAATGGTTGTAAGACCAGACAGCTTTTAAATGTATAAACCTTTGCTGCGTTTTTAAATATAATAATGAAAGTTATATGCTGTAAATGTCTTTGAATTATCTTCTTTTGGATTACAGTCAGATTGCTTGGCTCCTTTTTAAACAGAAACACTTTTATTTTCAGTAGCCATCCAGCCTTCTCAACTCTAATGTAGACATGGATCAGGCACTGTAGAAGGGGAAGCAGAGGTAGATGAGCTGTTGGGAGGATATGAAAAACTTCCATGCTTCTCTTGTTCACCTTGAAGATAAATTGATCCACAGTGCCTGCAGCTACAGTTGACAGGGATAACTTATTTTAAGGGCCAATTCACACTAGTGCAGTGACCAGAATTGTTCTGCACTGGAAAACGCCAGTCACTGCTAGGACACACAGAAGACAATTGTTTTCTATGGGTCCAATTCACACTGAAATGCAGCCCGGAGTCGTGCTGCAGTGATCTGTGATAAAATGCAGACAATCTTCATTTTGGCACAGCCCACTGGACAGGATCGTGTGTCACTGTACAGTAGTGCAATGCACTGCACTGCTATATAGTGACATGATTGAAGTGTCTAATTTCTGCACTTCAAATAAAGTTCATTTGAAAAAAAAAAAAGGGGAGCTGTGTGATGCGCTGAATCACTCACCACACTGCCCTCTACCGAAGGCTCACTGCAGCCGGAACCGACAGCTGCTGAACAGTGGTTTTACTGTGCGACAGCTGTCCATTTATGTGTGAATGGGTCCCAAAGCTCATTTTACTGCTTGTCAAGAGTAGCTAGGGTACAGTTTTACTTTCAAGTAAACCTATACTTTCCCAATTCAGGGTCAAGTAATAGAGTTACTATACCTAATAGTATATTTCTTCCTATAAAGATACTTTTGTTTTAAAGGTGCTTTTATTGAATAAACAAAACACAACAAAACAGAAGAGACAATACAGTATAAAGGAGAAGAAGCCCACAAACACATAGGGCTTAATCGCAGATCGAATGCCATAACAGAAGCAGTTTTCCACAATGTACAGTTTTCTTGTCAAAAGGAGCATAGTAGAAATCCCCCGGAGGGGGAAGAGAAGGGGAGACAGAGCAATAACATAGATAGCATATCACCATATTCACAACAAAATAAGTCGTACCGGACATCACCTAGGTAGGATCAGATATCGAGGAGGTAGTCAGGTCAAAGTCTACCCAAAAAGACCAGATTTTCCGGGAAGTTTTTTGGACAGCCTCTGGCCTCATACGTCATTTTATACAAAGGCAGAGCCTGATTAATAATAGAGATCCAAAATGGAACGTCAGGGGGCGCGGAAGGCTTCCAGCGGAGAGCAATAGCTTTCCTAGCATAAAAGAAGGTCAAGCGTAAAAACAGTTTAGTGCGGGCAGGGGCATCCTCATCATCCACATACCCTAGTAGACAACGAAGGGGGCTACAAACATTAGATAACTGGGAAATAGTAGCTATAAAAGCCGTGACCTCCGACCAGAAGGCACAGATAGGGGGACAATACCAAAACATGTGAAAGAAGGACCCTTCATTGATATTACACTTGGAACAGAGAGGGGAGGGTAATTTACCTATTTTATGCAGGAACTGAGGAGTAAAGTATGCTCTATAAAGGAATTTTAGTTGTATAACCCTATCCCTGGAGGAAATCACAACCGGGATTTGTTCAGGAAGGACGTCGTGCCACACCTCCTCCGTCAAGTCCGGGACGTTCTCCCGCCACTGGGACTCAACCACAGCCAGGCGTTTGGATTTAGAATGTAAAAGCCTAGAGTAGTATGTAGAGACCAATTTCTCATGTGAAGAATCAGAAAGGAGATACTCCAAGGGGGATGGTTCCAACGAGACATCCCGGAGGCCAAACTGCGCGGCCGCCGCATGTCTCAATTGCAAGTAACGGAAATGGGCCGTAGAGGGTAGGTGAAAGGTAGATTGCATGTCCGCAAAGGACCGAAAGGTTTCCTATAAAGATACTTATCCTCCCCTTGCAAGATCCTATCATCTTGTATATTGGGTATGGTAGAATATGTGATTCTCTCTCCTTCCTCCCACGATCTTTCCCTATGGACCTGAGCAGCCAATTTCCAAACACAGGCACTGCTACATGAGGGTGGAGGTCCAGACTGAATCAGAACTTACACAGAACTTTTCCTTGTGGATCCTGTGGGAAAATAGATCAGTGGTAAAGAGCGAGAAAAGTAAGTATCTGGTTTTGTCATGGGTCCTCCTGCAATGGGCAGATCCTAAATGCTGCAGAGTGTGGCTCCATGGCTTTGAGGTATAGTTATTGGACCTTTAAGGGATCTTTTTATCAATCATTTCTGACAGGAGAAGTTCTCGTGACTGTCAGACAGCTAATATTGTACCTAACCACAAGAAGAGCAGCAAGGCAGAAGCTGCCAATTACAGGCTAGTAAGTTTAACATCAGTTGTAGTCAAGTTAATGGAATCACTCCGGAAAAGAAGGATCATTGATCACTTAAAAATACACAACTTGCTGGACCCAAAGCAGCTTAGCTTTACTGAGGGCAGATCATGTCAGACAAATCTGATTGAATATTTTGACTATATTACCAATGTTTTGGACCAGGGTGGTGCTGTGGACCAAGGCAAGGCATTTGATACAGTTCCACACAATGATCTAGTACAAAAGGTGTACAAGCTAGGTCTTAACCCTTGGGTGGTTCAGTGGATATGCAGTTGGCTAAAAGATAGATACCGGAGTGTGGATGTAAATAGGGTTTACATGGAACAGAGACCAGCCACTAGTGGTGTACCACAAGGCTCTGCACTAGGTCCTGTTCTATGTATTCTATATGCAAATTATATAACTAAAGGTTTGTTGGGCAAGGTATGTCTTTTTGCTGATGATACAAAGGTGTGTAATAGGACTGATATCCCTGGCAGTGCCTATAGCATGGAACATGATTTGGCATTGCTGGAAGATTGGTCAAAGCAGTGGAGACTGCAATTCAATGTTTCTAAATGTAAAATAATGCACCTAGGGAAAAATTACCCCCTAAAAGAGTGCAAGTGAGTTGGGGGGTATAGCGTTAGACAGCAATACAGAAGAAAAATATTTGGGGGTACTTATTTCAGATGATTGCAAAAATGAGCAAACAGTGTGACCAGGCAATAGGAAAAGCGAATGGAATTCTAGGATGCATCACTAGAGGGATCAGCATCAGGAGGAAGGAGGTCCTGATTCCCCTATATAGATCTTTAGTGAGATCTCATTTTAAATACTGTGTCCAGTTCTGGAGACCTCACTTACAAAAAGATATCGATAATATAGAGATATAAGATAAGAGCGAGTCCAGAGACGGGTAACATAAATGGTGACAGGTCTGCAATATAAAACATATCGAGAGCGACTTCATTATCCTAATTTGTACAGTCTGGAGGAAAGAAAGCAAAGGGGGGACATGATTAAAACCTTTAAATACATCAAGTGGGTGAATAAGGTTATGGAGTGCAGTTTTTGTTAATATGAAACCAAAATCAAGAGCCCAGGGACATGACCTCAAACTAACTGGAGGAAAACTCAAAACTAATTTTAGAAAGTATTATATTACTGAAAGGGTATCTCAGGAACACACTTCCAGCAGAGGTAGTGAGGCAGTCAACAGTAAATGGCTTCAAACATGCTTAGGACAAACATAGATCTATACTCAGACAAAAAAGTTAATGGAAAAAAAAAAAACACACATAAAAAAAAAAAAAAAAACAACTGCCATTGCTTTTCTATGTTTCTATGATGCGACCTCTCTCTGCAGCATTCTCTTGTGAGTCCATTGTGGAAAGCAGAGCCACGTTGCCTTGGATTTACAGAATAACACTGGGTGCCATTTAATTTGGAAAAATAGTTGGTGAGTCCGAGGGGTACAGAGCCAGAGACAGGAAAGCACCTGGGGCTGCATTTTATTTTTTTAAAGAACATGTTACCCCAACATTTCATATTCCTGATTTGTGCCTGCTGTACCATGTACTTGTATTAAAACGCATCCTGTTCTCTTTGTATTGCTTCCTTTGTGTGAAATACCTGGAGTTCCTACCAGTCAATCTCATTTTCTATTAAAAGAGACTTATGGCTTTCAAAAAAAAAATTATACTCACCTAAGTGGATGCAGCATCATTCTGATTTTTGTTACCAAAAATATGTAGAGGAGGACATTTTGACCTAAATTGAGGAAGAAATTAGATTTTTTTTTTCATTTTTTTATTGGATATGTTTTATAACAGAAAGTAAAAAATATTGTGTTTTTTTTTTAATTGTCTGCCTTTTTTTGTTTATAGTGAGAAAAATAAAAACCATAATGGTGATCAAATACTACCAAAAAAAAGCTCTATTTGTGGGAAAAAAGGACATAAATTCTTTGGGTGCAGCATAGCACAACCGCACAATTGTTAGTTAAAGTAATGCAAAGCTATAATGCAAAAAATGGCCTGGTCATGAAGGGGGGTACATCCTCGGGAGGTTAAGTGGTTAAGGGCTAGGAACTGCCTATTTTATTTTTACCCAAGCTGGGATTGAGCTTTAAACAAATGTATAATATTAGGTATTAATATTTTTTGTGTCCTGTAGTCTGTGAGGCAGAGTGGTCATAGACTACTTTTTTTACTATTAAGTTTACTTTATGCTTAGCACCTATAAAACACATGCAGTTCTTTGGGGAACAACTTCACTTACAGAGAAGGGTAGGCATCTCAACTTCTGACTCTCAATTTTACATCTGATCGTACTTTACCAGTGTAGAATTTTCATTCGCTATTGTCACAAAATGGGTGTGCTCGGGGCGCACTGCTCTGCACCCTTTGCTGAAGCCTATTAGAGCCTCTGGCTCTAATCAGGTGATAAAAAAAAAACCCATTGCGCTCCATGCATCCGATGCCCCGCATGCAGATTAGGGGGCCGGACGTATGGATAGGGGGGGCGGCGCCCCTGCGCCCCAACGCACCGGCCGCCACTGAGTGCAACCACTTCCATATTCAAGTTAAACTGTAATGAACTGGAATGCACTGAGATACACATACCACTGATGAGTCCCAAACCATTCACTTATCCTAAATTTTTTCCCCCGCCAGCAAAGACCAACAAAATGCCCAGTGGCCAAGCCATCCAGTAATACAACACAACATAGCAATGAAGAATACACAAGAACCTGGAGGGTGGGTGGAAAGCTGTCTCCTGTGTCCGCCGATCTTCCAATGGACTCCATAATTGAAGCCACCCCTCCTAAAGTTTTCCAAACTCCGCCCAGCCACCACATACCTCCAATCAAGTAACCCCTCTATTCCCCTGCAAACTTTCTCTCTACCACTGAACCCTTCCCTAACTTGTCTCCCCTCTTCATCTGGTCATGTCTGCCCCGCTCTATTTTTTTTTTTTCTTTCGCCCTGGGCTTCGGTTTCATTTTTGTACAAAGTGCTTTGCACAGCCCAGAGAGTTATCGCTGAGTGGTAAAACTTTAGACACTAGAAGCATGAGGCAACCAAAGCCATTGTAATAGGACTGTCCATCAATTGTAGTCTTTCTTTACAATGTAGAATTTAGCTTGCTCAATGGTGTATTGAAAGTTTACTGTCAACGGTAGATAACAATGCACAGGAATAGGGTCTCTAAGATAGCTAGCCAGTTTCGGAGAAGGTGCAGTAATTGGTTCATTTGCCAGGTACTTCTGGTAGATTTCCTCAGGCAGTGTGGGGACAGCAGATCCCGTATCAAGCATCAGGATAATGGAGTAGCCCTTGTTAGCAGAAGCAGAAATACTAGTAACAGTGCACAGAGGGGAAACATCATATTTGTCTGCAGGACAGGAGTCTATATAGCAGTAACTTCATTAACTGACCAGCAGTAGAAGTACAACGGATTTTTTGAAATTGTTTAATTTTCTAGCATGGCACTATACAGGACATTCAGCATAGTGCAATGTTCTGTGCTGGACTCCACCTGAAGCAGTACTTGTTCTGTGTATGCATAACTCGGCACTGCAGTTTAACCACTTGCCTACAGTGCACTTTCACCCCCTTCCTGCCCAGGCCAATTTTCAGCTTTCAGCACTGTCACGCTTTGAATGACAATTGCGCGGTCATGCTACACTGCACCCATATGACATTTTTATCATTTGTTTCACACAAATAGAGCTTTCTTTTGGTGGTATTTAATCACCTCTGGGTTTTTTATTTCTTACAAAAAAAAAAAAGAAAAAAGACAAAAAATTTTGAAAAAAAAAAAAAGTTTTTCTTATTTTCTGTGAGTAAATTTTGAAAATAAATACATTTTTCTCCTTCACTGATGTGCACTGATGAGGCGGCACTGATGGGCACTGATGAGGTGGCACTTATGGGCACTAATGAGGTGGCACTTATGGGCATTGATGAGGTGGCACTGATGAGGAGGTACTAATATGCCGCACTGATGAGCACTGATAGGTGACACTGATGAGCACTGAGAGGTGGCACTGCTGGGCACTGAGAGGTGGCACTGCGAGGCGGTACTGATGGGCACTGAGAGGCGGCACTGATGGGCACTGAGAAGCGGCACTGATGGACACTGATGGGTGGCACTGATGGACACTGACGGGTGGCACTGATGAGCACTGATGGGCTGCACTGATGAGCACTGATGGGCAGCACCATCAGTGCCCACACTCAGTGCCCATAGTGCTGCTAGTCAGTGCCCATCAGTGCCTAGATGAGCAGGCACTGATGGGCACTGACTGGCAGCACTATGGGCACTGATTGTGGGCACTGATGGGGGGCACTGATGGCGGGCACTGTGGGCACTGATGGTGGGCAGTTATGGCATTTTATTTCCTCTTGTGTAATCAGGGCACTGATGATCAGTGCCCTGATTACATTTCTCTGTGTCCCCTTACCGCTGATCGGCTCTGCTCTTCCTCACACGCAGTCTCTGTGTGAGGAAGGAGAGCTGGCAAAGAGAGATGATCTCATATGTTTACATTTGAGATCATCTCTCATTGGATGTTCCGATCACGTGGTAACCACGATCTGTGATTGGCTGTGTCCGAGGGACACGGCCGACACAGATTTTCCCCGATGCGCGCGCGCGGGAGCGAGCTGGGAGCCTGTTACTGGGAGGCCATTTAAAGACGGCCTCCCGGAAATTAGAGCCCGCGCTGTAGCCGTCTTTCCGCTATAGCGCGGGCGGGAACTGGTTAAGGGATTCTCCTTCTGTATCTTTGCAATGAGTCTGAATATGTATCTTATGAGAGGCAGATACTGAATTCACTGCCTTTATGGTGCCTTTAATAGTACCCCTGACTAAGGTTTTTTTTTTTTTTTTTTTTGCCTCAGCTAAAGTGGTTTCACGTTGGCTTAAAACTAGAATAACTTTTGCTAGAGTTAAATCATCTTCCAAATGCAATCTTTCTCTAATGTGGACTGGGTTGGTTTTAATTATATTTGGTATTTTATCATTTCATCTGTTAAAGCACCAAGCTCACAGGAAACAACAAATTCTCTCAAAGCTTCTCTAAATTGCAAAGCGCATATGTAGGTACCGGCCTTGATAAGTATTTGGGTACAGTTCCTACCAGAATCTGGCGACACTCTTGTAATCCTGTGACAGTGAGACAGACAGTTATAAATAATATCTAACATTTTTCAATGGATGACTGCACTTTGATAATAAGAAAAACATTATTTAAAGGGGAATCACAGTACTACTCGTAGAACATCAACAATATATGGTATTCTTTTTTTTTATTGGAATAAGATAATTGACTTCCTGGCACATCCACTTCCTGGCCCATTTCACATAGTAAACAAGCCAGCCTGCGGGTGTCTTTGGTGACATCATTAAGCAAATCTGGTAATTACCTTATTTGGTCAATAATGTAAGGCAATGTACCCCTTACTGATCCGTGTGGGGGGAGCAATATCTGGGGGGTCCCCTCATTTTAAGGAGGGCTTCCAGATTTCATCCCCTCTGCAGACCCCAAAACCCACAAGGCTAAGCATGTGTTGGAGGGGCCCCATGTCCCCATCAACATGGCAAGGTACCCTCCATGTGTCCTGGAATAGTTTAAGAGGTGGGGATGCATGCTTGCTGCTCCTCTCTTTCCTGGTCAGCCAGGGTGGCATGCTCGGATAAATGTTTGGTATTCATTTTTTAGGAATGCACCATTTTTCGCAGGTGGTTCCCCCTAAAAATTAATATCCAATGATCATCAAGGATAGAGTCTAGTATAGAATTTGAGGGGAGGGGGGACTGCTTTGTTTTTTTTTTTTTTTTATTGTATTTGGATCCCTCCTAAAATCCTTACCAGATCCACTTTAAGGGGAAGGGATTGGTATATAAGAGTCACATCATTTACTAATAGAACAAATTGGCCAGAACATGAAATATGACGGCAATTTTTTTTCCCCCTTAACCTCCCTGGCAGTATGATTCTTTCCGATTTTAGGTGCTGAAAGAATGAGCAGCCCAAATCAACTAGTTACATACGATTTTTTTTTACTGTGCGTTCTTCTTTATAACATCTCGGGTATGATAAAGTTTGAAACACAAAATCATAAATTATAATATAATAAATAACTATAAGTAAGTTAAAGTATGTATTCATGAATATATATATATATATATATATATATATATATCTATATCTTTATATAGATATATATATATATATATATATATATCTATATCTATATCTATATCTTTATCTATATATATATATATATATATATATATATATATATATATACGTATATATACATAAAAAGTACAGTAAAACTGCAGGAAAGGGCACTGGGGGGCAAACTAATGTGAATTTATTTTATTTTGCAATGTATCAGTGTGTTTGGTGTGTTTTACTATTTGAATTTGCCGTCAGTTCCACCCCCTGCGAGCATCACGTCGCAGGAGATGGAAGCCAGGGCACAGAGCATCGGGATGAAGATCCGGCCGCCGCACACTGCCGGGATACATCGCTGGATCCCGGGGACAAGGTGAGTACCCTCTCTTACAGGATCCAGCGATCTCCCTAGCGGTACCCCGAGTGTGGCTCGGGGTTACCGCTTTTGGCAATAAAATTTAACCCCGAGCCACACTCGGGAATACTGCTAGGGAGGTTAAAGCTGATGTCCAGGGCCAAGTTGGCTCACACTTTCCTTCACTAACAGATGCGCCAACTGGGTGTGCTGTATAAACTGTATGTAGTCTCCGCTACATACAGTTTACAGCACTATGTTCCAGGTGTGAGATGAGACCTTCATGTCTCATACACGGAACACAATAGCATTAGGCTGAGTGGCAATCAGCCATTAATAGGCAACTTTGTATTCTGTCAATGTCAATTGGGTTTGGCATGCTTTTTGAGAGTTGATAGGTTAGGGACAGCTTTTCTTTCACACCCTTGTCACCGGAGATTCTGCTACAGTTCTATGTTCAGCCTAGAAGAGCTGCAAGCGAGCTTGCTGTTACAAATCAATGCGTCAATGAATGCCTTATGCTGCAAACTGTGCCATTAATGCAGAGGCGTTTACACTACCAGAATACCTGTGGAGTAAGAATACTAACTACTACAGATGTTACCAGTACTACTGTAAGTCTTACTATAATGCACCTTTGATAATTACTTATTCAAATACAAGAACTTTTACCACCATTTGTTTGAGTGCTCCCTCTCCATTGGGTACCCCAACTCTTGGAGCCTCCCACATGCTTAATTTAAAATCTGCTCCCTACTGAATAATATTTTTATAGTGCATGTCCCCAATGGCAGTGCACAGCTGGTCAAGCCCTTTTTTACCTATAAGTTTGCAAACTGACTTTGAAAAGGCCAGAAAAAAAAAAAAAAAAAAAACTTAAGTGGGGTTAGGGTTAAGGTTCAGAGTTTGCAGATTTTTTTTCAAATGTTTGGTGAATGTCTAGGGAACTGAATATTCCTCTGTTCACCCATCACTACTGCTGAATATATTCATAACATCATAACAGGAACAGGATCTGGAACTAATTTGTACAGGGTAAAGAAAGCAAACTGTGAAAAGTGACAGGCCAAAGGTATGACCATCTCAATTATTATTTACATTAAGTGGTTCTAAAGGTATGACGTTTTTTACTCTAATGAAGGATATGCATTAAGGTAAAAAATCTTCTGCAAGCAGCTTCTCTCCCAGTTTTCCCCTTATACCTACCCAATCCCAATGGCCAAATCCCGATCCAGCCATGTGCACAGCAGCAGATGCGATCTGTATGTCAATGGAATGGCATGCTTTTGGGGCACCTGGCAAGGGGGAGGAGCCAGGAGTGACAATAGGGGACCCAAGAAGAGGAGGATCATTGCTGCTCTATGCACACCTATGCACAGAGAAGGTAGGCATGCACAGAGAAGGTAGGCATGTATGTGATTTTTTTTAAATGTTACCATTAGAATCTTTTAGCTGATAATATTCCTAAAACTCCAGTCAAACTGGCTATTGCGTTTAAAGGGCACCATCTGATCACTCAATTTTCTGCAATCTAGAACAAAGTTTGCTCTGTATACAGCCATTTTGAAAAATGATGTGCATTTTCAATGCACAAAGCAGTGTGAGTAGCTCCTCACTCAATGCGGCTTTCTGCTCTATTGTCAGAGATTTCCAACAGATAATGCATTGTTCCATTACTGATTACTAGGTGTTAGCAGCTTGAATTTCTAAACAATTTCTATATAATTTCCCTGTGCTCTGCTACATTGTAATCTTGCTTCACATATACATAAGTCGTCTTGGAATATAAATCTTTTGCTTGTATTTTATTGAGGAATTCCCACTTTTGCATGTGTACTGCTGTAGCTAGATGTGACTAGATTGTCTTAAAAAGGACCTCCCCTACCCCTGAAAGAACATGACAGTAACATTAAAACATTGTATATGAACAAGTACACTTACTCTACCTATTTCCATACTGCCTTTCCTTCTTGTGGACCCCTTTTCAGCCCCCATCTGTGCAGCCAGTGTCCGTGTTCATACTCTGCCATTTTGAAATGTATGTCATCCCACGCATGCGTGAGGTGGAATTCATGATGTCATGCACATTGCCTGACATATGCATGGTGCAAAATTACACTTGTTTGTTTTTTTTTACATTTAAAAAATCCTTTTATGTCTTGCAAGATCTCAGAGGGAGAAAGATATATATTTTTTTTAACATCAAATGAGTTTACTGCCATACAGTGCATGCATGACATAAAGTACATAACGCCATGCGCTTCTTCTCAGTATGAGCAGTATCATAATATTGCTCTCGCAGTTTTTGAATGGGATCTCCCTGAAGGCGCTGGTAATGTTGTCTTCTCAGTGGGCATCAGTGCAAACAGGGCTATGTCACTAGTGCCTTCGTGGGGAGCCAGGAAATGGACGCAAAAAAGGTAAGTAAAGCTGGCCATACATTATACAATTTTCTTATTCCATTTCCTTTAGATTTACCTTAACCACTTCCGACGTACCTGTATGTAGGCTTGCCAGAAGTGGTTGTATCGGGATGATGCCTGCAGCTGCAGGCATCAACCTGGTACAATTTTTTAGAGCTGGCGGTTGGCTTTCAGAAGACAACAGCCAATGCGGCTCGGCCGTTATTCCAGCGAGCAGAAGGGGACACCCCCCCCCCCCCGTCCCGCCGCCTTCTGCGGCTCTGCCTCGGTCTCCCTTCCAAACGGGAGACCCAAGCAACCAGTCGACATGTCCGCTAGCTGGTTGGAGTCCCAAAAAAAGCCAGGTTCGGGTTTGACCGGGTCTCCGATGTAGTAACCCAGAAGTGACATCACAACATCTCTTCAGGTTTACTCGGCTGCTAACAGCGCCGATTTTAAAAAAGCGACAGAATTAAAAGATTCAGATTTTGGCATTTTGAATACTTTGAAGTGCAGTGGAGGGGTATGGGATCTTTTAGACCCCAGATCCCTCTATATAAAGAGTACCTGTCACTGCCTATTACAGTCACAAGAGATGTTTACATTCCTTGTGACAGCAAGAAAAGTGATCAGATTTTTTTTTCTTAAAAAGAAAAGAAAAAAAAAAAAAAACAGTGCTAAAAATAAAACAGTTAATTAAAATAAATAGGAAATTTTTTTTTTTTTTTTAAAGCACCCCCGTCTAAATGAGCACGCGCATTAAAGAAAATGTAAGTCGTGCTTGCAAATGAAAATGGTGTTCCAACCACACATGCGAGGTATCGCCACGATTTCCAGAGTGAGAGCAATAATTGTTGAAAAAGACCTCTTATGTAACTCTAAACTGGTAACCAATAAACGTTTTTAAAGCGTCGACAAGTACCATAGTTTGTCACCATTCCACGAGAGTGTGTAATTTTAAACCGTAACATGTTAGGTATCTATTTACTCAGCGTGACATCATCTTTCATAGTATACAAAAAAATTGGGCTAACTTTACTGTTTTGCTTTTTTTAAATGCAGTGAAATGTATTTTTTCCAAAAAAAATTTGCGTTTGATACGCAAATACTGCGTGACAAAAAATATTGCAGCGACTACCATTTTATTCTCCAGAGTCTTTGCTAAAATATATATATATATATATATATATATATATATATATATATATATATATATAGGTAGATTTATCTATCTATCTATCTATCTATCTATCTATCTATCTATCTATCTATCTATCTATCTATCTATCTATCTATCTATCTATCTATCTATCTATCTATCTATCTATCTATCTATCTATCTATCTATCTATATCTATCTACACACATATATATATAATATATATACACAAATTGAAAATATTTTGATTTGACCTCATATTATATGGTTTTGGTAAATCTAAAGAAAAATTGTACAAACAAAATTGTATGGCCAGCATAAATCAAAAACTATTTTTTTTTTTTTTAAATCAGTGTTAGAGGATTTCACATCCATTTTAGAAAAAGGGGGGAAGTCCGCTTGAAATAAATATTAACTGTTTACATAAAATGTGCTTTACTTTGATTTCCAATCTTTTGTGATGGTTTGCAGACACTATACATATTTTGCTGCGTTCGTACATAAATCAGCTCTGTAAATGAGAAAGATGTGCTTTCTCCAACAAAAATCAGACTTGTAGTGATCAGCAGGATATAAACTAAGTCTGATAGGGAACCTCCAGTGGGTGTGAGGTGTTACCTAATATCTGATCCTTTCCCATGACCTCTGACTTGCAGGACAAGGAAAAAAAGGAGGGTTTTAGCCATCCAAAGAGTGGCTGCACACCCCCTCCTCAAATCCTCAGCATGCAACGTGACCTTAAATCAATAACTCCCTTTTTGTTCGAAGCACAAGATTCCATCTGGCTGAAGGAAGATCCAAGTCATACTTCATTCATTGCTACAGTGTGATACATCTGGACACTAAAGCTAATTTCATACTAGTGATTTATAGAGAACATTATGTTTATGTGATTTTAGAGAATACAATTGTAAATATATATATATTGTAATCATTTTCACATATTGGCATTTCTTGTGACCAGCATGGCTTACAATATGATTGAAAACAATTCTGTTCATACATATTCATGTGCAAGGGTCAGCAAACACTTTAGAAGGAACATTACAAAGTTTATTTACAGTGATTTATACATCAGATCTAAAAGTTGGGATTGAAACATTTAGAATGCATTTCATCTGATATTATCTGTGTGGCCTCATACCACTTATAAATGATATGAGCAATGCTGGTGATGGGCAAATTGGTTCACAAAAAGGGCACGATGGCACATGTTGTGCTTTTTGATTTGCCTAAAAATATGCAAGCAAATGCAGAGAAACACAAAACTCATGAATCGCAATTGCTTGGAATCTCCGAGTTTCATGCAAATATTGGATCCAGTCAGGATTTCTGATTCTTCTGATTCAAACTCCAATAGCTATCACTAATGAAGTAGTCTGATTATGTGGTAATGCAAGGGTAATAAACAACTGTGTCAGTCCCAGATATTTTCAGTAGACAATAAAAACTCTGATATGGGAAAAACACTTTTGGTATTCTCATTCAGATTTGAAATTATAATTGGCCTCTTTTGAAAAAAAAAAAAAATAGTTCAAGTTACCTGCCTAATTTAACCAATCGGATTATTGATTTTATATTAGGCAGGCAATAGAAAAGTGACAAATAGAAAAGAATGAAGAGAAAAGGGAACAAATGGCCCCTTTTATTCATGGGGTAGTGGCAGGTGAGGATAGTTTAGGAGAAGGAATAGGCAGAGTTTAAGTTGTCAGGCAGTTTAGAGCATGTCAGAGTTTAAGGTAAGCTGATTGGCTATAGGGTTTAGTTAGTTTACTTGAGTATCTAGGGAGAATAAGCCCCTGACCTGTCTGAGCCGGTTTCTCCCGCCTGTGAAGAAGTTCAAAGTTGATTGGCTGAAGGGGTTCAAGAGGACCCATTTAAGGATCCCCTCACAGATGAGCCGTCACTCCGTCGGTCAAGCAGCGAAGAAAGAAGACAGCCCAGCGGTTCCCCTCCCACCCCCCCCCTTTTTGTTTGTCGCGGTCAGTTTGTTATTTTAGGGTCACCTTCGGTCACGTCGAAGGGGGACGTTTGTTGTATTTTAAGTTGGATGTGTCGATGTATTTTGTTGAGTAATGACAACCTGGGTCGTTGGGACCGGGTTTGTTCTATACTGCTGTTATTTAAAGTTTAAAAGATTTATCGATCTTTAATGTGTAAAATAATAAACGGCCGCGGCCTCTTTCATTCCAAATTTAAGTCTGAAGGTGTCTTATTTAATAGTTATAAGTAAGCTTAAGGAAATCCTGCCTACTACCCCATTGCATTTCATGGGAAACAACTACACTAATTGTGCTTTTTTAAGGTTGCTCATAGCTGCTAGAGGTTGATCAGATGTACAGGTACGATTCAGTCCAATTCAGATTCGGAATAATGAACACAAAAGATGAGAACTTTTCATTTCAATAATTTTTATTGGGTTTTTGCAGTACAAATAGACATTCAAAACAGACGCAACATACAGTGATAGGAGAACAAGTAAACAAAAACAAAATATCCTTGAAATGCTGATTGACAGTGCTACATAGAAAATTAGCTAGTAACAAACAGTTAACCGAGGCGTAGCAATAGAAAGCCTCTATGGACAGTATGCGGTCAAGCCCCAGCTAGGCCACCGCCAACCACCCCCCCCCCCACACCCCACTAGAGGTGTACCGAACTGTTCGCCGGCAGACAGTTCCCGGCGAACTTAGCATGTTCGCGTTCGCCGCTGCGGGCGAACATATGCGATGTTCGGTCCGCCCCCTATAATACATCATTGAGGCAAACTTTGACCCTGAACTTCACAGTCAGCAGGCACATTTCCAGCCAATCAGCATACCTCCCTCCCACACCCTCCCACCTCCTATAAATAAGCAAGGGCAGCATCCATCTTAGATCATTCTGAAGCAGTGTGTGTTATTGAAAGCAGGGAGAGCTGCTGCTGCTGCTGTTAATAGCTAGGGACAGTTGTCAGTGTTCCTGGTCTTGCTAGTCAGTGTTCTTGGTCCACTATATATATATATCTATTGTACACTGCAGTTGCCTGCCCGCTGTGTGTGAGAGGCCACAGACCCACCACAGACTGTACTGTGTGCACACCACACTAATTTCGGGTGGCACAGGCACAGTATCATGCATTTAAAAAAATATTTTTTTTTCCTCTGTCATAATTGCAGTGAGTGCTGTGTCAGGTCCACAGAGTGTACTGTACCCACTGCAGTGCACTGCCCACCACTGATATATATACAGTGGCACAGCATCTTGTTGCAAATTAAAAAAATATATATATATTTTTTATTATTGCAGTTGCCTGGGCTGCCAGTGACTGTCATGTCCACAGAGTGTACTGTGCCCACTGTAGTGCCACTGCGTGCCCACCCACCACTGATATATATACGGTGGCACAGCAGCTTGCAAAGTAAAAATATATATATATTTTTTTTATAATTGCAGTTGCCTGGGTGCCAGTGACTGTCAGGTCCACAGAGTGTACTGTGCCCACTGCAGTGCCACTGCATGCCCACCCACCACTGATATATACGGTGGCACAGCAGCTTGCAAATTAAAAATATATATATTTTTTTATAATTGCAGTTGTCTGGGCTGCCAGTGACTGTCAGGTCCACAGAGAGTGTACTGTGCCACTGCCCACCCACCACTGATATATACGGTGGCACAGCAGCTTGCAAAGTAAAAAAATATATATTTTTTTTATAATTGCAGTTGCTTGGGTGCCAGTGACTGTCAGGTCCACAGAGAGTGTACTGTGCCACTGCCCACCCACCACTGATATATACGGTGGCACAGCAGCTTGCAAATTAAAAATATATATATTTTTTTATAATTGCAGTTGCCTGGGCTGCCAGTGACTGTCAGGTCCACAGAGAGTGTACTGTGCCACTGCCCACCCACCACTGATATATACGGTGGCACAGCAGCTTGCAAATTAAAAATATATATATTTTTTTATAATTGCAGTTGCCTGGGCTGCCAGTGACTGTCAGGTCCACAGAGAGTGTACTGTGCCACTGCCCACCCACCACTGATATATACGGTCGCACAGCAGCTTGCAAATTAAAAATATATATATTTTTTTATAATTGCAGTTGCCTGGGCTGCCAGTGACTGTCAGGTCCACAGTGTGTACTGTACCCACTGCCCAACACTCCTATAGGGTGGCACAGCACCTTGCACTCATAGCACAACACATTAAAAAAAAAAATGACAGGCAGAGGCAGGCCACCCCGCAAGGGCCGTCGTGGTCGTGGTGCTGTGATTTCCTTAGGCCCTAGAATAATGCCCAGTGTTAAGAGGCCACCACAGACCCTGAACTCAAAAAATTCTGAGGACATAGTTGACTGGCTTACACAGGACACCCAATCGTCTACAGCTTCTGCTCGGAACCTTAATGCACCATCCTCCTCCAGCTCAGCTTCGGGCACCTCTCAATTTACCACTCGCCAGCCCGCCGGCACCGCCACCAACACTAGCACCACAGCCGCTTCACTTGATCCGTCAGAGGAGTTATTTTCACATCAGTTGGAAGAAATAAGTGATGCGCAACTATTAGTGCCAGAGGATGTAGATAACGGGGATATGTCTCAGTCAGGCAGCATTATACACATGGACGTACATTGTGATGATGATGATGATGTTGTACCTGCTGCTGCTGCCTTTGCTGAGTTGTCAAGTGAAGCGGCTGATGATGACGATGTGTCTGTGGATGTCACCTGGGTGCCTGCTCGAAGAGCAGAAGAGGGGGAAAGTTCAGATGGGGAGACAGAGAGGAGGAGGAGGAGACGAGTTGGAAGCAGGGGGAGGAGGTCATCGCAAGGAGCTAGTGGCGCAGTCAGACAGCATGTAGATTCGGCACCCGGGGTCAGCCAGACAGCACGCCAATCAACGCAAGCTGTTGCCACCACCAGAATGCCGTCCTTGCAAAGCTCAGCAGTGTGGCATTTTTTTTGTGTGACTGCCTCTGATATCAGCGATGCAATTTGTAACCTGTGCCAAAAGAAACTGAGTCGTGGGAAGTCCAACACCCACCTAGGTACAACTGCTTTGCGAAGGCACATGATCTCACATCACAAACGCCTATGGGATCAACACATGAGTAAAAGCAGCACACAAACTGAAAGCCACCATCCTCCTCCTGGTCCAGCATCTTCAGCCACGTCAACCACTGCTGTCCTCCATGCCCCCTATCAACAACCCGCCCCTCCGCCTCTCACCTTCAGCAGTTCCTGCTCATCTGCCCACAGTCAGGTGTCTGTCAAGGAAATGTTTGAGCGTAAGAAGCCAATCTCACAGAGTCACCCCCTTGCCCGGCGTCTGACAGCTGGCTTGTCGGAACTCTTAGCCCGCCAGCTTTTACCATACAAGCTGGTGGAGTCTGAGGCCTTCAAAAAATTTGTCGCTATTGGGACACCGCAGTGGAAGGTACCCGGACGAAATTATTTTTCACAAAAGGCAATCCCCAACCTGTACTCTATTGTGGAAAATGAAATCATGTCACGTCTGGCACACAGTGTTGGGGCAAGGGTCCATCTGACCACTGATAGCTGGTCTGCAAAGCACGGTCAGGGCAGGTATATCACTTACACTGCGCATTGGGTAAACCTGCTGGTGGCTGCCAAGCATGGAATGCGTGGCTCTGCTGCAGAGGAGTTGGTGACACCGCCACGACTTGCAGGCAGGCCTGCTGCCACCTCCTCTACTCCTCCTACTCCATCCTCTTTGCTAACCTCCTCGGCTGAGTCCTCTTCTGCTGTTGCGTCTTGCTCCACACCAACTGCACCCCCCCAGCTCCCCAGGGGCTATTCCACATGCCGGATACGACAGTGTCACGCTGTCTTGGGGTTGACTTGCCTGAAAGCAGAGAGTCACACCGGACCAGCACTACTGTCCGCCCTGAACGCACAGGTGGATCAGTGGCTGACCCCGCACCAACTGGAGATCGGCAAAATGGTGTGTGTGACGAGACCAGTCTCGCCACATTGCATTGGAGGAGCCTGGTTGCCCGCCTGCTGCCTTTGGACTATGGACCAGACTTTAAAAGACTTTGGCTCCATGGCGATTTGATTGTGTTTGTGGCATCTGAGCGCTGTTTGGATATGTTGAGCGCTCAGATCCAGGCTATCTGGGGATGGGTTGAATGTAGGGGTTCTGTTCAGTAGACTGGGAGTTATGCATTTCTGTGTCTTTTTGTGTTTCTTTAAACATGTGGATAATGGAGTCTTGCCTCTCTCCTGGAAGCTAAAACGTATTCCTGTAAACTGTAAGGAACAGGAAGCCAACTCCTAATATGGGCATTACAGGAAGTTCTGAGGAGACGGGCGGTCTATTGACACTCAGAGTGATGTGTATTGAGGGCTCGTTAGGGAACCATTGTTTTGTGTCTGACTGTTGTGTGCATTGATTGCCCCCTGGTGCTTCTGTCTCCTTGCATTGGTCAAAGCTATCTGACCAATCCCTGTTGACTCATTTTCAAGCCCTCATTTGCATATACTGGAGAGGACCTTGGTGAAAACTGCAAGTGCTTTGCAATTGACCAATGGGAAAGCGGTTGTTGGGGGAGGGATGTTCCAATTTCTGTATAAAAGTGTGCTCTGTTCTTCCAATAAATGTTGTTGTTCCTGTTTTACCCTCATCTCGGAGCTTTGTCTCGTTATTGGGGGAATCTGCTGCAGGGATTGCTATGGTCTTCCATACTCCCTTAGAGAATCACTAAGCTCTTGTAAGAGCTTGTGTAGAGCTTGTTCGTGCTGCACTCTCTGGGGAAAGAGAGGTTCACCCACAGGAACCTGGGGCCTTGTCGTTGGTCCAGGGTGGGTAGGAGATGCCAAGACCCTAACCAAGCTGCGGGGGTTCGTGGAGTCTGGAGTGCTTACGGTGTCTGGTGGAGTGCTTGGAGCCCTCGGGAAGCGCTAGGAGCGTCTGTCAACGGAGGTACCTGCACAGGGGTGCCCTGTTCCATAACAGTGTGTGACAACGGAAGCAATTTGTTGGCGGCATTGAATTTGGGCAAGTTGACACATGTGCCGTGCAGGGCACATGTGTTGAATCTGATTGTACAACGCTTTGTGCAGAAGTACCCAGGCTTACAGGACGTCCTCAAGCAGGCCAGGAAGGTGTGTGGCCATTTCAGGCGTTCCTACACGGCCATGGCGCACTTTGCAGATATTCAGCGGCGAAACAACATGCCAGTGAGGCGCTTGATTTGCGACAGCCCGACACGTTGGAATTCAACACTGCTAATGTTTGACCGCCTGCTCCAACAAGAAAAAGCGGTCAACGAGTATTTGTATGACCGGGGTGCTAGGACAGCCTCTGCGGAGCTGGGTATTTTTTTGCCACGTTACTGGACGCTCATGCGCAATGCCTGTAGGCTCATGCGTCCTTTTGAGGAGGTGACAAACCTAGTCATTCGCACCGAAGGCACCATCAGCGACATCATCCCATATGTTTTCTTCCTGGAGCGTGCCCTGCGAAGAGTGCTGGATCAGGCCGTAGATGAGCGTGAAGAGGAAGAGGAAGAGTTGTGGTCACCATCACCACCAGAAACAGCCTTACCATCGCTTGCTGGACCTGCGGCAACACTGGAAGAGGAGTCTGAGGAAGAGGAGTCAGAGGAGGAATGTGGCTTTGAGGAGGAGGAACACCAACCACAGCAGGCATCCCAGGGTGCTCGTTGTCACCTATCTGGTACCCGTGGTGTTGTACGTGGCTGGGGGGAAGAACACACCTTCAATGACATCAGTGAGGACGAGGAATTGGACATGAGTAGCTCGGCATCCAACCTTGTGCAAATGGGGTCTTTCATGCTGTCATGCCTGTTGAGGGACCCTCGTATAAAAAGGCTGAAGGAGAACGACCTGTACTGGGTGGCCACACTACTAGACCCCCGGTATAAGCAGAAATTCTCTGATATGTTACCTAATTACCGGCAGGCGCAAAGGATGCAGCAGCTACAAAATAAGTTGAAAAGTATGCTTTACACAGCATATAAGGGTGATGTCACAGCACAACGGGAATTCAACAGGGGAAGAGGTGAAAGTAATCCTCCTCCTACCACCACAACCACGCCGGCAAGGACAGGACGCTTTACAGACGTCTTGTTGATGGAGGACATGCGGAGCTTTTTTAGTCCTACGCATCGCCACAGCCCTTCGGGGTCCAACCTCAGAGAACGACTCGACCGACAGGTAGCAGACTACCTTGCCTTAACTGCAGATATCGACACTCTGAGGAGCGATGAACCTCTTGACTACTGGGTGTGCAGGCTTGACCTGTGGCCTGAGCTATCCCAATTTGCCATTGAACTTCTGGCCTGCCCCGCTTCAAGTGTGCTGTCAGAAAGGACCTTCAGCGCAGCAGGAGGTATTGTCACTGAGAAGAGAAGTCGCCTAGGTCAAAAAAGTCTTAATTACCTCACGTTTATTAAGATGAATGAGGCATGGATCCCGAAGGGACTGACAGTGGGGGATGCATTTGACTAAAAAAGGCCTGGTGATGACTGAGATGACTTGGGCTAAAAATGGTCCACACGCTGCTGTATTTAATCATTCTCTGCATGCCGGATGACTTACGTGACATCTCCGCCACCAACTACGGTTCAAGCCGCAATGTTTTAGTGCACTTTCTGCCTTGAAAACCTAAATTTTTCAGGCCGCTGCTAAAGCAGCGGCTGCAACAATACCTACTTTTTCATGCATGTGTACATGCCTAATTTTTCTGGCCTCTGGTGCTACACTGTGGCTGCAAAAAAACAAAAAAAAAGGCACCTACATGTGTCAATTCCCCTTTGTGATCGTTACCTTGTCGTGGTGAAGGGGCTTGCGTATCACAATGAAGCGATCACCTCTAGGAGTGTGTTGGCACACCCCAGATGATAAGGTCGTTGCTTCATTGTGAACAGAACAAAAGCGATCCGCGGGATAATTTTTCATAGAAAAAACATTCATTTTCTTTCATTCTTTCTGCGGAGTTGGGTATTTTTTGGCCACGTTACTGAATGCTCATGAACAATGGCTGTAGGCTCATGCGTCCTTTTGCGGAGGTGACAAACCTGGTGGTCAGTCGAACCCAAGGCAACATCATCGACCTCATCCCATATGCGTTTTTTCTGGAGCGTGCCCTGCGAAGAGTACTGGATCAGGCTGTAGATGAGCATGAAGAGAAAGAGTTGTGGTCCCCATCACCACCAGAAGCAGCCTTGTCGTTGTCAATTGCTGGACCTGTGGCAACGCAGAGAGAGGAGTCTGAAGAAGAGAAGTCAGAGGAGGAAGGTGGCTTTGAGGAGGTGGAATACCAGCCACAGCAGGCGTCCCAGGGTGCTTGTTGTCACCTTTCGGGGACCCTTGGTGTTGTACGTGGCTGGGTGGAGGAAGAGACCTTCAATGATGTCAGTGAGGACAAGGAACGGGACATGGCTAGCTTGGTATCCAACCTTGTGCAAATGGGGAGTTTGCCGTTGTGCAAATGGACTGACTGACTGTTAAACGGGGAGTTTGATCTGTCAGAGTTTGGTCTGTCACTGTGAAGCGGGCGTAACCCTTACACTACTTGACCGATACAACATCATACCTGATCGTATTCACGCACTGGATGTTTTAAAGCACGTTATTCCAAACAATTTAGGAATGTTAGGTGATTTATGCCCTTTATGGATCAAAACCCGACTCTGCGTCAACTACGTAATTTTCCATGGGAGTTTTGCCATGGATCCCCCTCCGGCATGCCACAGTCCAGGTGTTAGTCCCCTTGAAACAACTTTTCCATCACTATTGTGGCCAGAAAGAGTCCCTGTGTGTTTTAAAATTCGCCTGCCTATTGAAGTCTATGGCGGTTCGCCCGGTTTGCGAACATCTGCCGATGTTCGCGTTCGCCGTTCGCGAACGGCGAAATTTAGGTTTGCGACATCACTACACCCCACACCCCACATGGGCACATACTGTGCAGGGGGTGGAGTGCCGAGCCCCCACCAGGGCCCACCCTATTATGCAGTAATACTCAAGAAAACCTTTCAAGTGAGCCTACCAGTTATGTTCAGCCATATATTCCATCTTTTATTAAATGCAGTGCAGGTACCCTGATTAATTGCCAGCAGTAGTTCAAAGGTGTAGTTACGATTAAATTGCATTTTTTATATTAGGTACGCTTGGAGAATGTTGTGAGCCCCAGTTCCTGAGTATGTTATTTCGTGCAGCCATTAAGATGTGGCATACTACCTGTCTCATGCTGTGTGGATATGAGTAAATGCCAAGGTTCAAGGGTGCTAGTCCCATATTGGGGGGGGGGGCAGGGTTCAGTACACCGGTGGTTGATTAAATCAGTTGGAATATTTTATTCCAAAAGCTGGTCAGGTTGAGACACTCCCACATTATATGGGGGAGCATGCCAATCTGCCCACATTGTCGCCAACACGTGGCGGAGTGGTGCGAGGAAAATTTAGACAGTTTGTAAAGAGTATAATGCCATTTGTGTAACAGCTTAAGCATCATTTCCCAGTGGTCAGTGCATCTGGATAAAAATGTAGTAAGATCGGATTGCTAATCACCAGTCAACCAAGGTGTACTCAGTATTAAGTACCTTTTCCCATCTTTGGATAGGTAAAGATTTTAGGAGTACGGTTTTGTTTTGTAGGGTATTATAGAAGAGTGATAGGCCCCCTTTTGTCGGGATTTGAGTCGTCAGGAATTTACACACTAATGGTGGGACATGCAGAGGGGGTAATGGGTGTGTGGTGAGAAATTGTAATATGCAGCAGCCGGGGAAGTGCAGTGCTGGTGGAAGGAAGAACCTGTCCTTCAAGTCTACCCACCTGCAGGGTTTCCCTAAGTGGAAGAAATCCTGTACATAGTGAATATTAAGTAGATGGAGGGGTTTAGTGTACAGAAAGGGGATCCTGGTTTCTATAGCTTGTATCGGGATGGGTGGAAGCTTATTTGGGGCTCATGATGGGAGTTTTGAAGGAGATGACGCCACGCCAGTATCGAGTCAGTCATGGGTGGGGATAGAGATGTGGGGTCTCTAGGCCCCCACATGTCAAGGAGCAGGAAGGACGCCAAATCTGGGGTATCAATTGTCGCAGATTCAATGTCAATCCATCGCGGTCCATTGTCCGTATGGAACCAATGCTGCAAGTGGTCGAGGATAGCTGCCTGCCTATAGTCCTTCAGGTCTACTAATCCCATGCCACCCACCGTTTTATGTGTGATAAGGTGTTTGCGAGCACATCTAGGTTTTTTTTATGAAGCCATATAAACATATGGGCAGGAACTGGTATTGGGATAATTCTGAAGTAGTATAGGATTTATGGGAGAATGGACATTGTGTATGCAGCTAGCCTTCCTACCCATGACAGCTCCGCATTGGCTAAGTTGTTCAATTGATTTCGTATATCGTGAATTAGGGGTTCACAATTTGCGTGTGCTAGGGACCTCGATGTTGATGTGAGAGTGATGCCCAGGTAAGGTATACCCTTGTCTGTCCAGGAGAAGGGTAAAGCTTCCTGTAAGTGGGTCTTGATTTTTGGGGGGACTCCTAGATTGAGTTTTTGCAGAGCATCCAACAACACCAAGGACGGCGCATCTTTGTTCTTACGTTTCATTTCGTGAATTTCATCTAAAAGAGAGTCAAGGCGAGCAGCATAGCGTCTCTTTAGTCTGGTCCCTTGTTGTATTAACCCCCCCCCCCTAACAATTGCCTTATGGGCATTCCATATCATAAAAGCATCTGGTACTGAAGGAGCATTGAGCTCAAAGAATTCAGTAATTCAGTCCCGAATAAGTTTAGCACACCCAGAGTCTTGGAGAAGTTTTGTGTTGCAGCGCCAGACAGGACAGGAAGCTTTCGCCCCTGCTTCCTCTATCACAATGAAAACAGCCGCATGGCCTGACCATGTGATGTCATAGATATGGGATTGCGAGATCTTTTATAGCAACCATCCAGGTCTATACGAGAGTATGAGCAGTGTCTGGGAGAGAAATAGGTGTAGTCTCTTTCGTTGGAGTGCTGACACCTCCACACGTCGTATAGGTCCTCTTTGTCAATCATCCTATTTAAGCAGGGTCCCCCCCTGGAGATGCCTTTAGAGGAGTCAAGGTTCGGATCTGCAACTAGGTTGAAGTCTCTGCATATTAGAACATGTCCGTATTTAACCTGTCCTATTTTCTTGAACAGCTTTTTCAAAAAGTGGGATTGGTGTGTGTTCGGGGTGTATAGTACCGCTATAGTATAGGGCCTCAAGTTGATGTCACATGTCAGTATGATGTAGCGGCCATTACTGTCTATAAGGGAGTATTTTCGTTGAAAGCATACCGTATTCCTCGTGGCTATAAGTACCCCTTTTGCTTTTTTTTTCAGAGCAGGAGAGGAACACATGAGGGAATTGAGTATGTGAACACTTGGGGACTTTGGAGGTCTCAAAGTGCGTTTCCTGTGCACATAAGATGTCCACATTGTGACTGAGGGCCTCTTTTCACATTGAGTGCCGTTTCACAGGGTGATTTAACCCCTTGACATTTATTGATAGGCATGTAATGGTCATAGCATAATTCTAAGGCAAAAGTGTGCAGAGAAACGTAGCAACTTACGAAACCATGGTGGAGGTAGAACAGGTAGGCTCTGTGATTCAGCGTCCTAGAAGAGATTGATCATATGAACGTTTGAGGCACAGGGTCCGATGGATATAAGGAGATCAGCAGCAAGCTGTGTGTAGCACTGTAATGAGATCTGAAATAAAAACAGAAACCAAAAGAAAAAAAGAGAAGTAAAAAAGAGGGAACATTGGAAATGTCCTTGTGGTTGTAGGGTATAGTTGTGTATGCACTAAGGATCTGTCAATGCAAGACTGAAAAAACATGGAAATTCTGCTTAAGAGACAACTGCAGATTTTTTCTTATGCGAGGAGCGTTTCCTTGATACTACCTGCCAGTCAGACTGTGATAAGGGCTTTGGGTAGTGGTGAGCGGGTTGCGGGGATTGTTCATGGATGATGTCCCACTGGCACAGCGAGGAGATCCCTTCCTCCAGGGTAGAGACTAGCATGTTCGTGCCGTTATGAGAGATGGACAGCGTTGCAGGGTATTTCCACTTGTGTGGTATTTGGTGGTTGCACAAGGCCTTTATTATGGAGGCCAGATTTCTCTGGCATTGGAGGGTATGCCTGGATAGATCATGTTACGGAACAGGGCACCCCTGAGCAGGTACCTCCGTTGACGGATGCTCCTAGTGCTTCCCGAGGGCTCCAAGCACTCCACCAGACACCGTAAGCACTTCAGACTCCACGAACCGCCGCAGCTTGGTTAGGGTCTTGGCATCTCCTACCCACCCTGGACCAACGACAAGGCTCCAGGTTCCTGTGGGATGAGGGTAAAACAGGAACAACATTTATTGGAAGAACAGAGCACACTTTTATACAGAAATTGGAACATCCTTCCCCCAACAACCGCTTTCCCATTGGTCAATTGTAAAGTACTTGCAGTTCTCACTAAGGTCCTCTCCAGCATATGCAAATGAGGGCTTGAAAATGAGTCAACAGGGATTGGTCAGATAGTTTTGACCAATGCAAGGAGACAGAAGCCCCAGGGGGCAATCAATGTACACAATAGTCAGACACAGAACAATGGTTCCCTAACGAGCCCTCAATACACATTACTCTGAGTGTCAATAGACCGCCCGTCTCCTCAGAACTTCCTGTAATGCCCATATTAGGAGTTGGCTTCCTGTTCCTTACAGTTTACAGGAATACGTTTTAGCTTCCAGGAGAGGCAAGGCTCCATTAGCCACATGTTTAAAGAAACACAAAAAGACACAAAAATGCATAACTCCCAGTCTACTGAACAGAACCCCTACATCAACCCATCCCCAGATAGCCTGGATCTGAGCGCTCAACATATCCAAACAGCGCTCAGATGCCACAAACACAGTCAAATTGCCATGGGGTTTACTTTTAGCCTGGGCTGATGAGAGGGTCCATAGTCCCATTGCAGGAGGCGAGCAACCAGGCTTCTCCAACGCCCAGTGGCGAGATTGGTCTCGTCACAGATCAGGTAGGATTTGGATGGAGGCATATGCTGGAGGATGTTGGTCCAATTTATGGAAGTTTTCCAACAGGGCTTCTTTAGTTTTAAAGTAATGTAATCTCAATAAGAAATCCCTGGGTATTTCTTCCGCCAGGAAGGATTGCTTTGGGACCCTATGGATCCTGTCCACAGTAAGCTCCAGGTCAGACAAGGTGGGTACTATGGCAAGAAACAAGTCCTTAGCATACTGGGGGAGTTGGAATGGAGTGATCGTCTCAGGAATACCCCGAAGCTTTAGGTTGTTTCGGCGTGACCTGTCTCCAAATCTGCTAGCTTATCTTTTATCTACATGATCTCCTCGTTCTGCGCGCTGTGCGCATCCACCAGTGTATTATATGACATGGAATATTCGCCCAGTGTGTAATGCATATTTCCCACTTTCATGAGCTTGGATATACATAAACATAGATTGGAAATGTGGTAGGCAATGTACCTCTATTTTGCTGATGTCTACATTTGGGTTACTTTAGTTCTGTGCCAACATAAAGGGGTTGATTTACTAAAGGCAAATAGGCTGTGCACTTGCAGAGTGCAGTTGCACTCTGCAAGTGCAGTTGCTCCAGAGCTTCATGAATGAGGTAAAGCTTCACTTTACAAAGAATACCCGAACACGTGCAAGGAAAAAAAAATGCATTTTTGCTTGCACATGATTGGATGATGGATATCAGCAGAGCTTTTGTTCTTTAACTAATCTCTGGAGCAGCTGCTCTTGCAGAGTGCAACTGCAATATGCAAAGTGCACAGTCTATTTGCCATTGGTAAATCAACTCTATAGTCCTCTAAACATGTTCATGGTTGCTTCTACTGATATAGTATGTCAGTGCAGAAGGGAGGGGCTTAAAGATTGCTAATTTAGCTTCTCAGGGTGGAATGGCAATACCAATTATGTTTTCTATATAGAAAAAATATATCTGCACAAATGATGAAAATATATGAAATAATCAGCACCTGTGCCAATGGCGTACCAACAGGGGGGCCAGGATGGGGAGGGGGGGCGGCGGTCTGCCCTTTGTGCAATACATTGGGGGGGCTGTCGGGGAGCCCAAGGGTGATGCCCAGGGCCTGCCGCCGGACTGTCTCCGCTGCTCACTAACAAGAGAATGGAGCAGGAGGAACTGAAGCAGAACAGGAGAGAGAGAGAATCACCAGCCCTGAATAAACAGTGGAAACTGATGGAGTTAACTTTCTAAGTTAATGAGCAGGTGATTGGTTGCTAGGACTATCTAGCAACCAATCTCCTGCTGTTAACTAGCAAAGTTAACTCCAGCAGTTCCCGCAGTTTATTCAGGGCTGGTGAGTCATCCTGTCCCTTTCTGCTTCAGTTCCTCCTGCTCCGCTCTCCTCCTAATAAGGTAGGAAGGGGAGAGCTAGGGGGGGGGTAGGGGCTGTGTAATTTTAAGGGTTCCATTGGGAGGGGGTGGGGGCTATGTAATGTAAAGGCTTCCATTAGGGGGGGGGCGGCTGTATAATGTAAAGGTTTCCTCCGTGGGGGGGGGGGGGGTGGGGGCTGTAAAATGTAAAGAGTTCCATGGGGGGGGCAGGGGCTGTGTAATGTAAAGGGTTCCATTGGAGGGTAGCTGTATAATGTAAAGGGTTCCATGGGGGCGGGGGCTGTGTAAGCCCCCCAAGACTTTTATATGTACAGTAAGCGTTACTTTTTTTTGCACTTTATTAAAATGTTAAGTGAGATTACGCTATGTGGGCTGTTTTACTTTCATGAAACCCTGGTCACCTGAGCGCTCCTTGGCGTAACTTTATGAACGAGGGACGCGGATGCTGCTATATTGCGTTTGATGCCGTCCATCTGATTGAGGGTGCATCTTCCCTGTTATTTGGATTCAGCTTTCAATTGTAAACAAAGTGAATGTGACCCGCCTGCCTTATTAGGGTGTCCATGCATTAGGGCAGGCATGTCCAACCTGCGGCCCGGAACCTCAGGCAATGCAGCCCACTGCCCCCTGACAATTTTGTTTTTGCTGGGGAGGAAGGAAGTCAGATCGGGGGCACGGCCACAGCAGCTGCTAACTAACGGTAGGCAGAGGCTGCCTCAGAGGGTAGGTGGGGGGGGGGGAGCATGTGCAGTGTTTCTGACTCCTACCACCATGACCACTTTAAATCACTGAAGTAGTCATGGTGGTTAGAGTGTTCCTTTATTATCGCTCAGAAGAAGTAAACCTCTGTATACTGATTACATTCCATTTGATCATCCTCTAGTTGTGTAAAATTAGTGCGGTGGGGTGTGGCGGCGCGGGAAGGCATTTTATTACTTATATACCTTAACTGTAGTATATATTTTATATGCGGCCCGAGAAAATTTCTCTACACTCAATGTGGCCCAGAGAAGCCAAAAGGTTGGACACCCATGCATTAGGGTAAGTATGGTGTGAAATCACAGGGTGGTGGCATCTTTACAAATCTTTTCATCACTATTCACAGATAGAGGGATCTCCTATCTTTCATAGTGTTTGATGGGGCTATTTACATGGACTTTTATTTTATGTATTTATTTATTTATCACTAATAGGGCTGCACTTTTTTTATTTTTTCTAACCTGCATGATTGATTGTTTCCACAGGCAGTTGGTCATCAATATTAAGGGTGAACACATTTAAATTGAAAGGGTAAATGGTTTGATTGGGCATCTGTGAACTCTTGTCTATTTATAGCTTAAAACCCAACTCCGGGCACAGGAAGAAACTACCCTTGTAGTTCCCCCCACCACATACTGCAATGGTTAAAAGCTTGTTTTTTTCTTAGGGGTAGAGAAATAAGGTGTAATGCTTACCATATTCCTAACACCAACAGGGTCATTCCAGCAGTGCAACCAGTCCTGCAAAGCCATCTCTCTAAGATGCTCCCAGCCACGGTCACACTCCTGCCTCATGCATGTGCAGTGCAGAGTTAATGGTCTTGCAATGTACACAATGACTCTGAGGACCACTCACAACAAGTGCCAGAAGGAGAAGAGAAGCAAGAAAAATTCTGCCCAAGTGGGGGAAAAGTAAGTAATACTGCCACTTCACCTCCCCCTAGATGAAAAGCAATTAACCATTGCAGTGAGGGAAGGGGATCCCCATTTCTTTTTTGTTCCAGCCTGGAGTTGGACTTCAATCAAACATTCATGAAAGATCTTTGGAATGTCCTCCCTCCTTAAATTTGTTCTAAACTCCTACCTGCCCCCAGGCTTTGATGACTCCCTTGTACTTGCTAAAGCAATGATCCAATCGGTAATGCCCTGCAAGCCCGCTGGAGCCTATTAGGGTACACTGGGACTCTCTCCGGGCACCCATTACACCCTGTCCTACCCCACCCCTCCCCCCCTCCTTTCCACCCCTCATCCCCCCCCCCTCTTTCTGTCCCCTGCCACCCACTATTGCTCCATATATGCTCTACTTATCCAGCTGTCAATGTAAGATGAGGAGGACTGATGGAGCGGGTCCCAGGTAGGGAGCAGTGAGGAACTTCCACTGTGTACACTGCACAGCCCTCTCCTCTTCTGCCGTCCTTGGGTCTCATGACAGCATGAAATTAAAGCGTAAGTTGACTGGACACCCTCCTCTTTTCCCCCAGTCCCCCTGTTCCAATGTCCTATGACCCCCCTGCTGTCAGGATGCCGCTTCACAAGTGAGAGGATTTGAAAACCCAGCGGTATCACCTACATCTGTAACTCTCAGCAGAAGAGGCATTCACATGAACTGCGCTGGCCAATCAGATTCTGTCTAGCCCATCCTGTCAACATGCGGATGGCCCCTCAGCGCTGGTAACGCACACCACAACCAGTGGTTAGGACATGCTGCCTGGTGGACAGGTGTCACCCCTCTGGTCACCTGGGTGCAGTCTGCACCACCCACACCCCCATAGCAACGACACTGCTGGCGCTACACTAAACGTGTAGCGCAAGCTGGCAGGGACTATTTTAGTTCGGGAGCAGGTTGTTTTTTCCTGCGGGGGGCGCTTTTTTGCCACCCCCCTGCAAAGGACAAGATACAACGTTGCTCCCCACCCCCTCATTCCTAAATAATACTGTATGCCTGCATCTACACATCTGAAGGTTTACACGTGTACACAGATGGATAAGCATCCCTGGATTCATTCCTGTACTGTGTAATCACTCAGAATCAGTTGCATAGTCAAAGTTTATATAATGAAGGAAAATGGGGGTAAGTGAGTATGGCGCTGCTTGTAAGAGAGGTGCTGTAGTTATAGCTAATGCATGTCACATAAGCTATATATTAAACCAAAAATTAATAAAACTTAATAAAACTGCAAAGTGCTAGGTGCATTACAACATGTGTAATTCATGTGAAAAATATATAAAAATAGTATATTATTGGTAATCCATAAACAGTAAGTGTAGCAAAAAAATAAGTGATAGATTTTCAAAGTGCTAAGTGCGTGACAAAATGTGCAAATGGTATAACAGGCAACAATAATGGACTATGTTCAAAGAGCATGCCGATACTTATTCACGTACCACTACATAAAAAAATGCATTGGTAAATCAATCTGTTCGTGAGATTACATAAAGCCCATAAATGGTTTGAAAAAAATGATAAGTGCTTAATTAGTGTTCATATAAAAATCATTGAAAATCATATAAATTGAAAAAGTGCTGATAAGGTTTGTGCAGCCGAGAAGTGTGTCCGTGTCTCATTCGTGCTCCCCCCTTCCTTGCAGCACTCACCTGATGGAACTCCCCCAAGTGGGAAGCAAGCAATCACAGTACCCAAGACTGTAAGAAAGGTCCTTGGTCAAGTGGATGCCTCCTTAATCTTCACTGTCCCAGTGATCTCATGTAAAGATAATAAAGGCTCCCATAGCGTAATCCCGTAATACAATGCTTTAAGAGTTAAGTGAATATTGCACTTACAACAATTCAGGTAATGAAAAGCATTTTTGTAGATAAATCAGGAAGTCTAGGACGCGGTGCATTCCATGGACCAAAACGTGTGACTTAATGGTGCTGTAGCTCCTCCTATCGTTACATAACATCCGGTGGGAAAAGTCCATACTTGGAAATGATGGAATGAAGAAGTCCATGTTCCTTGGATGTCCCGGAAGACCCGCGTTCCAGAGCAAACCACAGGTCCCAGTAAGTCTCTGCACGTTTCACTAGTTGCGTGTCCCCCCAAGGATCTGGACTTCTTCCCTTTTATAGAACACAGGAGGAAGGCTGGAAACATATGGAAAAAGGCCGCAAAACATTAACCCTTTCCCCCTGACCTGAGCAGCCAGGTGCTAACTAAACATACAGTAGGCCACCCGCCTACTAACATGTTAAAGTGATATTAAACCCCTAGGTTTTAAAATACATTCAACAGCTGACTTACGTAAGTGGGTATGCAACTTCTTTATCTTTTAATCCTTGCCTATATTCCAGGTTAAGCTGGTGTCATGATCATTACATACTTGCCAACTGTCCCGTTTTTGCCGGGACAGTCCCGGCAAATAGGAGCCTGTCCCGGGTAATTTGCATTGTCCCGGAAATGTACTTATTTACACTTTGCACTTTGCACTTACCTAATGTACTTTTTTACACTTTGCACTTAATTTATATTTACATTTTTTGTATGGTCACACCTGAGCACATTTGACACTTTACAATCGCAGGGAATTGTGATGAGAATTTTAAAATTTAGGCAGAAGTAGTGCAGCTGAATGGGAGAATTATTCCAACTATGCTACTTTGGCCTAAAGTTTAAAATTCCCTTTTCAATTTCCTGTAATTCTCTCTTTATTGAGTGGACCCTATAATCTGATGATAAGTAGGTGGAGAATAATTATGTTGAGTGGGCAGAGCTTCAGGGAAGTGGGTGTGGTAAGTAATTGATAGCTGTGCTGCAAAGTGTCCCTGGAAATTAAAAAAAAAAAAAAAAAAAAAAGATGTCATTACTCCAGGTTTCTTGTTTCAAGAAGGTTGCTTTCTCAGTATCCCATGAAGCCAATCTTGTATGCAGGGACTAGAGTTGTGTCTCCCTACACTGTGTACATTATTAGAAACACACAGCCCCATAGCCTAAGATGGCAAAGCCCTTCCCTGCTCCTCCCCTCACTTCTACAAGCTAACAGACTGACTGGGGACTGCACTGTCCACTGTTACCTTTTTCCTTTGAAGCTGCATATTGCAACCCTCCTTGGGACCTGTTCTGCACCCCATTGTGCTAGGCCTTGTGAGCAATCCAACAGCTTCCCTCCATGTTTTTGGGCTGGAGTAGGTAGTGTATCATGTAATGCATGTAATAGAGCCAGTGGAGAGAAGCAATGAGGTATCTCCCTAGATGTGTCTGTTGTCAGGGTCAGGACAGGTGTCACTGGCAAGTGAAAAGACATTGTCTTTTGGGTATGGGGCCCGGAGAAGTAATTTGGTATCTGCCCATCAGGGGTTGCTAATTCACACGTACACGTACTGCCAACATACTAACACTTAGTTAAAATGTCTGTATAAAAATTACAGTGTGCAGTTCCCACATGCTAACTAGTGTACTTTTTTTTTAAATTCCTTCTGAAAAATAGAAGTACACTTCCTGGTATGTGAGGGTGCCTGGGCACTCCTTTGCCTACAGCCTCATAGCTGTATATGTGCAGTGTGAGATCTGTTACCTGTGATTGCTAGTCTCATGAGATTTGATGATGTGTGGCTTGCTGGAGAGAAATCTGTAGTACACACATCTCCCTGCTTCTTTTTTTTATAAGAACATCAGACATCAGACCAAGATGCCGCCTCCGGTCCTTCAGCCCCCTCAGTGCAGAACACGATATGGTAAGTCAATAATCTAGATATTCAGATAACCAACAGGCAATGATGATCATTAGTCCCATTCTCTCTACTTGTCTTTTTGGGTACACGTTCCAGGATTTGCTTTTTCATAAATACAACAAACTCTTAGATAAAATAATTATATTTTTTAGAATTTAATTGTGCAACAAGAGTGATTCAGTCAATAAACAATTTGGTCCTTGCAAAAATGTGTTTGAAATCAATCAAAGCATTCTCTTGTCCTGATGTAGATTGATTGTTTCAAATCATTTAATCCATGAGTGATAATTTATTGTCACATGTACGGCTAGAACTGGGTTGCTATATAAAGTGACAGCATTTGCCAAGGAGCAAGACACTAATCTGGATGACCAAGGCATATGTTACCAGGTGTATATATATAAACATGAAGATATGTAGATGGATTGAGGTGGAGTCGCAAAGAGTATATGCTAATTTAGGCATTAATTAACTGGGCTGTGACAACACTTTAAGCATACGCAAATCCTGCCATTTGACTTCTCTATCACACTCACCTGTTCTATGTTCCAGGACCAGGTTTTCGTCCCTGAATGAGGTCACTGACGTGAGCCAATCAGTGGCCACCAGCATCTTGGCCAATCCTTGGCCAGACTTTGACTTAAAGAGCCAGTGTGCATGTTGATTGTCATTCAAATAATGTGTCTATGAACGAACAGCTGACCCTTTGTGTTCTTAGGCGACAACCCTTCCCTGCATATTTTACTGTGACAGTGGTTTTTCTTTTTCTTATGTAACAGACTCTGTAACAAGTTATCACTTGGGAGAGCTGCTATCCCCATTTAAAGCGGAGTTCCGGGCACAGAAACATTTTTTTAATAAACATACCCCCGGGACAGTCAGGGCTAGCCTCTGATCTGTCCCGGTTCGCACTTACCTGCATGAAGAAATACTCACTTATTTCTTCTCCAGCGTTGCCATCTCTCTTACCTGCAAGAAGAAATACTCACAAATTTCTTCTCCAGCATTGCCATCTCTCTTGTGGGCAGCTGAAGCCGGCGCGATCCTCTTCGGCGTCCTCTTCCGTGTTTTCTTCTCCCAGAATGCGCCTGCACTGGCCCCTCTCGTCACTTCCGGTGCGGCACTGCATTCCTCCACAGCTTCTGGGCATGCCCAGAAGCTGTTTAGCAGGGAATGCGGCGTCGCACCGGAAGTGACGAGCGGGGTCGGTGCCGTCGCATTGATTCCTGGGAGCGATGACGTTCAGACAGGAAGTGACGGCGGAGCCGCGGCGCATAGGGAGGAAGTGAAGAATAGGTGAGTATATTCTATCTAAAATTACAAGGTGAGTGTAAAAAAAAAAAAAAACCTAACTATCCAATTCCTTTTCAGGTTAAGAAGACCAAGCGGACGGGCACAAAAAAAAAAAGGTCGTTTTTGTGCCAGGAACTCCGCTTTAATCTGCAGGGTTGGCTGTCAGTTTGACAGTGACGTCGTGTAAAGTGTGGGAGCAAACCTCTTCTGCCAGTGACCCCATCCCACAGTGCCCTAGAGCAGAGCCTATCATGTCTATTCATTGGCCCTGGTATTATGTTACTGAAGGCTGAGGTTAATAAATGTGGAGCTCCCACCAGTTAAGCATGCAGTTGAAATTCTTATATGTTAGCCATTTTAAACAATGCAATTCAAAAAGCCCCTACAGCACTGCAAAATCATCAAAATGACACTAGTAAGCCACCTTCTTGATCAGTGGAATCAGTTTGTTGCGCCACTTGCCTGCTCAATTGAATAAATTTGTTGTGTCACCTGTCTGCTCAATGGACTAAATTTGTTGTGACACCTGTCTGCTCAATGGACTAAGTTTGTTGTGTCACCTGTCTGCTCTTTAGACTATGAAAAAGCATTAATATTCCATTAGGATCTCCCTATGTTCTTCTCTTCATATAAGCTGCCTAAACAGTTATCCACACTACTTTTTTTTCAGCTTGTTTCACCTGGCTGCACATTGAACTCAGTTTGTTGTGTCACTTGCCTGCTCTTTGGACTCGGCTTGTTGTGTCACCCATCTGCTCATTAGGTTCAGCTTGTTGTGTTACCTGCCTGCTCATTGGAGTCAGCTTTTTGTGTCACCAGCCTGCTCATTGGACTCACTCGTTGTGTCACCCTTCTGCTCATTGAATACAATTTGTTGTGTCACTTGCCTTCTCATTAGACTCAGCTTTTTGTCTCACCAGCCTGCTCACTGGACTCGCTTGCTGTGTCACCCATCTGCTCATTGGACTCAGCTTTTTGTGTCACCCGCCTGCTCATTGGAGTCAACTTGTTGTGTCACCCTCCTTTTCAATGGACTCATCTTGTTGTGTCACCCACTTGCTCATTGGACTTACCTTGTGTCACCTGCTTGCTCACTGGGCCATTGAGGACCTCCCTATGTTCTCCTCCTTCTATAAGCTGTCTAAATATCCTATCCATCAGATTGACTCACAGTGCTTAATCTTCCACTTACAGGGTCTCATTTCTGTTATGCAAGAAATTCTGCAAAGATGCAGTAATATAAATATAGACTCGGCCAGTTACCCTAGCAGTACATTGCACTCTGAATGACCACACAAATGTGAAGAACATGTGAAAAAAATATGCCAGTTGAGGGGCAGTGAGGGGAATAGCAAAGCAAAACTACTGTGCTGTTGGCAACTCTCTACAGCACTATCTAACAATGAAGATGGAGGTCCATGTTCTTGATTAAATAAACTAGAAGGGTGTTACAGCCACTCTTTTCAATAATGTGTTCTAGATTTACGTATTACTATTCATACTGTACTCTTTAGTGTTTGATTTTATTTCTACAACCTGAACATACTTGAACTGGATGATTTATTTGATTTAAAAATATTTTCCATTTATTTTCTGTTGTCCCGTCCCCACCTCCCATTCTTGAATTTAATAGTGTTTTTCAGTTAAGAAGGGCACTTACAGTTCGTGCCTTAAAAGTGCATCTTTATCCAGTATGTTATAAAACTTTAAATTGATTAGTGCATAGTTAATAATGGATGTTTGGGGAATGTGTTAGCAGTGGATGCAGAAAGTACATTACTGAGCTTTTATTATCGTTACTTTGCTTTAACCCATCATGGAACAGTGGAAGACACATGTAATTACACATTGTGTTGCTACCTAGTGATTTGTCTAGAAAATGTGCAAATACACTCTAGATATTGATGTTAGGCATCTTTCCAATAGTACGGCTTTGAATAACAATTTTTATTAGGAAATGGCTGGCTATAGGGTATTAGACAATCTACATATCTGTTTCTATCACATGCTCATGAATTCAATATTCTTTAGTGCACAAGATATTGAATAATTCTTATTAATTATGTTGGCTTGTACTGAGCCTACCCTTGAGTAAATAAACCACAAATAAAAAAAAAATAGTTATGGAACTTATGTGACCTCAAAGATACAACCCTCTTCAAATCTTTGAATCTTAAAGCCCAAAAAAAAAAAAAAAAGTAGGTCAGTATACTTTTTGCCATCTGTGTGCATTTAGAGTGATTTTCTTTCATTAACTGTCCTTTAGACAAAGTATTTCGTGAAAGGAAATCTCTCTAAAATAAGGGAAGTACCCTGTTAGACAGGTATTACAAAATCAGCGTCTCCATTGAAATATTTTCTGTCCTTTACTCTGGTGGCAACTCAAACTGTTGGATTATCCCTTACTTGTAGTCTCAGTGACAGGACAAATAGAGGCTGTGAATCTTCAAAGTAGCGACACAGACAGAAATAAAAACCTGGTTGGGGTTCTAACCCTTCCCCAAGCTTTCATAAATTAAAAGTTTTGGATTTAGATACATTTAAAGAAAGCACTGCAATCAAAATTAAAACATATACTGTATGTACCTTGTGATACATACAAAGAGCATATCCTTCCCAGGATGTAATTTTTTGTAAAGTGGTTGTAAACCCTCACATATACAAAGTGAACTGAACGGCCCTTAGGTGATACATAGATATGAAACAAATCCTCCCACATAGGTTTTACTTGTTTATCTGCAGTCTTATGTTCCTACACACCTTAAAAAAGGCAGAAAATTGTTACAATCTAGAGCAGAGAGGAGGGGGCGGAGAGACTGCAGTAACAGTATGTGAAAGCTGATTAGAGGAAAGGCACACACCTCCCTCCACACAGCAGAAGAACTGTGGTTTGAATAGACAAGCTTTCTACTAAGCTTTACCCCTCCCCCACACACACACACACACATAAATTTATCTCATGTGTAGGGAAAACTTCTCAGAAGTGACTCATGCTGATAACAGAGGAACAAAGCACCAGAGAGAAACAACACCTAGAGCTTTGGAGAGCGATAAGTAAACACTACAGATATATGTTCTTTGCTTAGATTCCAAAGTGAAGTTTACAATCACTTTAATGCACACATTGCTGTAATGCACCAGTTCCCCGTATTCCCATTTTGGACAATCTAGTGCTCCTGATATTCACACACCGTTTACAGACTCCCTCCCAGCCACCAATCAAATCAAACCTTTCTTGGATGTGATGTATGGTACAAGAAGCAAAGAGACAAGAAGTTACAAAGCATGATCTACAGAAATTGCACTCCTACTGCCCTCCTTAAGAACATGTATAAGGTCCTTTTCATACAAAGGGCCCAGTAAGGTTTGTCTGTCACTTTTATAGGTGGAAAACAACAAGAGAAGCTTATGCGGATGCCATCACATCATCCAGCACCACAGGAGTATCCTGGCAGTCCTGGAGGCGATCGGTCCCAGTATTCTTACATGCGTGCATTTATCATGCGTTTGTGAGTACAATGTATGCTACCTTTTTGGATTTTAATAAACTTTTTTATCGGTAATGCACTAGGTTGGTGCGCCCTTCTCTTGTTGTTTTTTAGTGTATTTGGATACCCTTGGTCCTGAGGGGACAGCAAGACCTTAGGTGGTGTGTACAAAGACCGTTAAGATCACTCACCTTCTTGCATACCACTTGAGCGCAGGAGAGACACTGTTTTAGAATAACTTTTATAGGCAGACCTGATCGGACCCTCAGTGTCGGTTTACACCCATCTATCTCCAATCTGATGAAGTCCACTAAAAAAAAAACTAACAGTGGAGTCCGTTTACACCTGGCTGTGTAAAATAAAGCAGAGGAGGCTTGGTCCGTGTCCGCTCTGCATAAACATGTCATCCGCCAGCTCTGCTTCAATCAGCAGAGAATCAGCGGACAGATTCCCTGCTGATCTAATCGGAGTCTGCCCCATGTAAAAGGGGTCTTAAGATGGATGTGTATATTTTGTAAATGATTAAAGGGAACTTTTTAAAATTGGTAAATTCAATTCAGTAGACTTCCTGAATGAAGCACAATTTCCATGTTTAATGAGCATTAGCAGATTATTGAATGCGATCCCCTGTTTCCTGGAGCTGCTCTTCAATAGGGATGAGCAGAGTGATTTTGGCCATATCAATTTTACCATTGATGAAATTACAAATCTGCTTTAATAGATGGTGTTTTGGGGGGGGTAACCGGGGTTTAAAAAGATAGTTTTCTTGAAGGCCCCTTTCACACAGTGGAGTCCGTCGGCGGACTCAGTTTTTCTCAGCGGGGGATCGATCCGCCGATCCCCCACTGAGCAGGTGGATGGCAGCTCTGTCTCCGTGCTGTGTGCGGAGACAGAGCTGTCAGGTCCCCATTCTTCTCTATGGGGGAATCGGATGAGAACGGACCGTCTGTCCGTTCTCATCCGATCAGATCCGCCAGACGGATGAAAAATAGGGTTTCCATCCGACCCGATTTGATGGATCGGATCGGATGTCAGCTGACATTTCTCCGCTGACATCCGATGCCCCATAGAGATGCATGGGGCATCCGTTCAGATCCGCCTGAAAAATGGACAGGCGGATCTGAATGGTCCGCTTCTGTGAAAGGGGCCTTAATGTGTATATTTGTGTTTTGGTTTTTTTTGTATATTAATTGCTTGTTGTGTACTGTTGTTTTACAAGTTTTGTTTTACTTTTTATGTTGTCTTTTTTTTTCTTTTAGTGGAAAAAAAAAATAACAAAGTAAAATAATAAGGCTAATGAGGGACTATTTTTTTTGCACAAGAACAGGACAAGAATGTTTTTCCTCAGGTTTGCTCTGACTTTTTTGATACATGTTTTACATGACAGACATTACCTTCAAATAAAAATGAGACTACCTATAAAAGTGAGATGGCTTTAGAACAGCCAGACTGCTTTTTCATTATGCCCGTAATGTGTCCCTGTAATAGTTTTTACATGGACCACATAAAGATGAGAAGTTATTCCTGAGAGGGAGCTGAGGAAAGCCCCAAGCTCCAGGAACTAGAGCGTGGCTAATGCCAGACTGAGAGGTTTTGCCGTTGAAGTGATGCAGTAAATCAATATTCTGCAAAGCTTTTCCATGTTCACATTTTCACAAGCCGCTCGCTGAATGTACCATGGCAGCTCATTCTCTAAAAGGCAATGACTAAAATGTCAAAGAACCAAAGGGCACAGGAAACATGACAGTTGTTTACATGACCATATTATCATTATTGCTAACCCTGGTGTATCTGCTTTTTATATTTAAAGGATCAGCCCGCCCACAGTGATATTTCAATTATAGGTAGGGTCTAGTGGGCTGATTTGCCCACTGGCTTTATATAGCATTTCGCACTCCAGTGATAAAATCACCCCATCATAATTTTCATTTTCTAACTTGAAGTCTCACTCCTCCTACTTAAGCACAGTTTTTCTTTTCCCCACAAAAACATCGAATTTGTGATTTAAATCTTCAACTAAAACACCAGATTTGGTATTTTAACATTACATATTTATACTGCCATATATTAAAATGTACAGGTTTTTACTCTCCTTTAATTACTTTGTATTCTTATTATACAAACTATTTCACATTCTTGTTTGATTTTTTACTGGGTAGGTTACTATTATAATAGACTCACTTTCTAAGGAATATTGTTCATTCTTAAAGCAGAGTTCCACCCAAAAGTGGAACTTCCGCTTTAGGGAGTCCTGACCCCCCGACATGCCACATTTGGCATGTCATTTTTTGGGGGGGGGAGCGGGTACCTAGTTTTGACAGGTACCCGCTCCCACTTCCGCTCGGAGCGCCGCGGCCCCCTGAGCAGAAGTTCTCCTCTCCCCCTCCCTCCCTGCAATCTTCTGGGACACGTCAGAGGTCCCAGAAGATTGCCGGCCAATCACGGCGCGCAGCGCGACTCTCGCATGCGCAGTGGGTACCCGGCTGTGAAGCCGCAAACTGTAACAGCCGGGTGCCCACAGCAGTGATGCCGGCGCCGAGGGAGAGGATCGAGGCTTTCGGCGGCCGCATCGCTGGACCGTTGGACAGGTGAGTAAATGGCTGGAACTCCGCTTTAAAGTGGATGTAAGCCTCATTCATGAAATATGACCTGGGCACATATATCTGTAGTGTTTACTTATCTCTCTCCAAAGCCGTAGGTCCTGTGTGTTTCTGCTGCTCCGTTCCTCTGTTATCAGCATGATAACTTCTAACAAGCTCTCCAACGCAGGAGATCAAAGAAACTGGAAATTTGTGTCGGGGTGGGTGATATAAATAGGCAAGCAGAGAGCTGGTCCATTCACAGCACAATTCTGCATGTTTCTTCATTCCCCTGCCTATGCAGAGGGGGGGGGTGCCTTTCCTCCAATCAGCTGTCACACAGTGTATGCCAAGACTCCACACCCAGTGCTGGAACAGGAAGAAAAAATACTAACACTTTGTTCACTTTCTAAATGGTGTAGAAAGCTGAAGACATCAGATATACAAATACAACATATGTAGGGAGATTTGTTTGTATATAATCTGAGGCTGTTCAGTTCATTGTGTACTGTATATTTGAGGGTTTACATCCACTTTAAAGTGAACTTGTGTTTTGCCCTTGCACAGCACCTGTCTTCCACCTGATACAGCTAATACCTGCCTGTTGACAACTTTAGTTTGCTCCTGCACCTATCTACTGTCTGGAAGTGCTGCTGTCTGTCTGTTGACAAATTGTGTTGTTCTTGACTGAACTTGTCTTCTGCCTGGTCTTGCTGCTGCCCATCTATTGATGTCTACAGATCATTCCTGACCCTGCACCTGTCTTCTGCCTGGTACTGCTCCCTGCCTATTAATGCCTGCAGTTTGTTCCTGACAATGCCCTTGCCTTCTGCCTGGTACTGCTACCCATCTATTATTGTCCTTGGTTTGTTCCTGACCCTGCACCTGTCTTCTGTCTGGTACTGCTGTCCGACGGATAATGTCTTGGTTTGTTTCTGGCACTGCACCTGTCTTTTGCCTGGGGCTGCTTGTAATGGTCAGGGGTCAGGCTTGGAGACCAGTAGCTATAGCAGTGGAGTGGCTCCCACCGACCAACAGGATAAGTACACAAGCAGGTAGCCCTGGTGGATGATGCAGGCTTATCCAAAGCGCAGGGTTTAAGCCCTAGCTGGTATTCATCAGGGCTTCTTATGGTGGAGATGGGGATTGCGGTCCTCAGGATTGCCCCAGCAGGATATGAGCAAGCTGGGGTCTAGTAGCAGATACAGCAGGTAGATCAAGTAGAAGCATAGTCATAAAACAAGCCAAAAATTAGTAATGAGTTGCAGTGGAGATAAGGACAGCTGCAGGTACAAAAAGGAACAAGATATTGGCTGGAGAAAGCACAACTGGGTACCTCCGTTGACGGATGATCCTAGTGCTTCCTGAGGGCTTTAAGCACTCCACCAGACACCATAACCACCTCAGACCCCACAAACCGTCGTAGCTTGGTTGGGGTCTCGCCGTCCCCTACCCACCCTGGACCTACGACAAGGCTCCAGGTTCCAGTGGGTGAACCTCTCTTTCCCCAGAGAGTGCAGCAGGAACAGGAATAAACTCTTACAAGAGCTTAGTGATTATTCAAGGGAGTATGAAGAGCATAGCAATCCCTTGTAGCAGATCCCCCCAATAAGAGACAGGACTCTAGATTGAGGGTGAAGTAGAACTCTAGGTTTTAATGGTATAGCTGATCTTTTATACAGTTTTCCCCCACAAGGTTACCGCCCAGGTGGACCTTGTGGGGAACAGGGCATGAAATTCACAATCCAATAAAAACAGAGTTTTGCACTCAGCCACTCCCATACAGTGTACACAACCCCCCCTCCCCATCTGTCTGATTACATTATCATATGCAGATGAAATTGCATACAGAAACAGAATTAACCTGAACTAATTATCTAGCCATCAGGACAGAACAATGTGAGGTCATTAACATTTAACAATGGAACAGGCAGACTTGACACAATACACATCCCATCTCAAAACACAAACAATAGGGAAAGCCTGTCTGACATTGAAGGACATGGAACAGAAGCAAATGTGATTAGCTCTTTCAATGAACATGTTCAGAATCAAACAGCTGACAAATATTACTGTCCCACTTGAAGCAATTCAAACCATTAGGTATCTGTCTCTCACTACCAGTGACGGTGAGCACTGTCACAGTAGTCTTCTAAAAGGATATTACTGCACTGCTGAACTGTTTACTGGGACCACACATCCCAGCAGGAAATACAGGAGAGAATTGTGGGAGAGAATATAAAGGGATCTGCTGAACAGGCCCCACACTCTCTTGCTTCCCGGGATCCATCATGTGTGCATTGGTCTGCTGCAGAGAGAGAAGACTGCAGCTTACTGCACACCACCCAGCTGTCTACAGACTAAGCCCAGGCAGGACGGATGACAATCGCTACATCGCAGACATCCCTGCAGCATCGCTGATTGAGTGGAGCCGGCAGGACTCACTGAAAAGGCAGAGTGCAACCATCTCACTGTCTCACAGCGTGGGGAGTTGCCATTGCCTGTTCTTCAAGCACTCAAAAAAGGGACATCAGGAATGGTGACAGAGCACTTGCTCAGAGTCAAGTTACCAGTTGCTACAGTTTTCCTTAAACACTGAAAACAGATATTCTACACTGGGATCAATTAGTGGATCATCATTATTCAGAACCAGCCATCCTGCATTGCCTGTTTCACACTGTGCTACACTGGGAAATCATTTGTTCTTTGAGTTCCAACTGCCGGTGAAGATCTTAGCAAGGCCTTGCTTACTGAACATTGCTATATCATTGCTCTTAAAGGGGACACGTTATTGGTATCTAGATGACCTCTTCTCTCATTAGGATACAGGTACTATAGGCCGGCCCGGGTTCCCCTTTAGTAAAAGTGTTTTTCATAGCAATTTATAGCTTTCTAAGAGATTTATTCACTTACTGTAAGATACCGGTATATATGTGTATATTTGGTGTATTTACTTGTTATTATAACTGGTTATTCACTGTTTTGGTGTTATTTCAACTGAGCCCTGGGCCTAGTTGATTAATATTCTTTTCAAGCCTTCTTCTTGAGTAAAGCAAAGCTAAAGAGTTAAAACCTATCTGTATTGTGTCAGTGTGTCATTAAAAGGTATACACAACATATCTGAACCTAGAGTGTCAGGAGGGCTGGATGGTTCACAGGGTCAAAGTGGCACAGAAGAACAAACAATTACAAGCAACCCCCCCAAGGAGGCAGTGCTACACAAGAACAAGCCAATATTGTCCAAGGGATCAGAGAGGGAGCACATATGTTTCACCTAGTCCTGACACTGCCTGCCCGTTGACAACTCAACATTTTACTTCCCCTTTATCTGTCTTGTGCCTGGTACTGCTACTGCTCATCTGTTGATGAGGCTGTTTACCGCTACACTGATGCTATCATCGCATAGGCAAGTGCATCAATTTGCTGCCCTTGTGTCTCCTGTAACCACTACCAAGCTGTCAAGAAGGGCATGCCAGTAGGCAAGATGGCTCCTCTGGGCAGACTTCTGTGGATCTTCACAGGCTAATCCACATTCCTTTTCATGGACGTAGGTTTTGGCATGATCATGCACACTCGTGACAGATGGTGGTTTCCCAATGGGCTATTTAAACTGAGCTAGTGCTCAGGTTCATTGCTGCTTTGTCTTAAGCCTTCTGTGTGTCCAGAGACATTGTGATCCTTTATCCTGACTCCAGTTGCTAACCCCGCTAGTCCTAACTACTCTCTAAACTCTGCCTGTACTGACCTCAGCTTGTCTTCTGACCACCACTTCTGCTTGCTCCTTTTGCTACTGCTCCACTGATCAGTTCCTGACCCAGCTTGTACTGTGACCATGCTCTTGCCTGTGCCTCTGTACCTAATTTGTCCTGCTAGTGTATGACCCGTCCTTCCTGACTCTGTTATTCCTTCTGCTGTCACCGGTATCTGCCTACTTGTCTACTTCTGCCTGCTTGTCTACTGTCTGCTGCTAGTATATGCTTCACCTACAACAGAAAAACCTGGCGCTGAGAACTAATTACCAAAGAAGAAACCCAAAAGGTTAACATATGGCCAAAAATGTGTTAAAAACATAGTAAAAAAAAAATAGCATGGAAAAAAATTTCATGGAAAAAAATCTGTATGAAAGAAATAGCCTTGGGTCCTGAGTCGGGGGTGCAGCTGTTTCATAATCAATCCCATCCCATAATCAATCTCATATATGCTTCACCTGCCTGCTGTCACCAGCACCAATCTGCTTCAGTCTGCTGACCACTAGCTAACATTCAGCCTACCTGCTTCACTGAAGACAACTCCCCCTGCCTGGCATGGACATCTGCTCTGCTTCTAGCAAGACATACAGGCACTCCTGTCACTCTGCACTCCTGTGCCTTCTGGTTAAACAATTAGGGGCCCTGATTTAAATGCTATGCTTTAAATCATATTAGGCTCTGCTACAAGGTAAGTGATGCAGGCACACTTGATATGAAGGTGCAAGAGAAGTCACCTTAGCATCTTTGCCTGCAGGAGATACTTGATATGGAATGAGTCAAATGCTCCTCTGTACCCAGAAGTGTTTTGAATGGCTTAAAAAAGGGATGGGGGAGAGAATGAAAGGAAAGTATACAGTACTGTATATAGGGCAATAAAGCAAACCCCAAAATTAGGCTAACCAGATGTCCCGGATTTGTCTCCGGATTGCAGGGACGGTGCTAGGTGTGGGGCCAATTGCGGGCGGGTGCTGAGGCAGAGCGGGGTGCCAAAGCCAGTATTGTAAGAGAATTGAGGGATGGCGCTCAGATGTGTACACTATAAACAAACAACCCCAGTATGGACTCCAATAGATAGTCTCTTGAAAATTTATTGTAGATCCAATAATAAAACAATACAATGCACAGACATTTCACAGTCCTACTGTGAAATGTCTGTGCATTTCAAGAGACTATCAATTTTCAAGAGACTATCTATTGGAGTCCATACTGGGGTTGTTTGTTTATAGTGTACACATCTGAGCGCCATCCCTCAATTCTCTTACAATATCTGCATGTTGTCCTACATTTGGGATTGGGCGAACAGTGTGGCTACAGGTACTTTTTATACATGCCATTGTGCATTATCTGTTAAGAGACATTACAGGAATATTGCAGGACTTTTCAAGCTCTTGGATTAGCGCCAGAACTTCTAATTGGAGTTATTTGCCAAAGCCAGTACCATACCAACAGGGGGGCATTCCGCCCCAGATGCCACACATTGGGGGGGAGGTCAGGCCGGTGTTGCCCACTGTGTCAGCTTTAATTTTAATCGCTAAGTGCCCGCAATCACCCAAAGTCCCGCATCCTGGTTTGGCTCATTTGATAGACAAAACACTTGTTCAATGCCAGGATATGTGTTGTCTATCATAAGTAGAAGCTGATCCAGGAGGCAGGACTTTTGTGATGGTAGGCACCCAGCGATTCAAATAAAAGCTGACACAGCGGGCGACGCCGTCCTGTGGGATGATCCGGCCGACTCTCCTCTTCTCTCTGATCCCCTGCACTGGTGAGGCTGCATAGGTCAGCATTGCTGGGCACTGGTGAGGCTGCATTGCTGGGCACTGGTAAGGCTGCATTGCTGGGCACTGGTGAAACTGCATTGCTGGGCACTGGTCAGGCTGCATTGGTGGGCACTGGTGAGGCTACATTTCTGGGCACTGGTCAGTCTGCACTGCTGGGCACTGGTGAGACTGCATTGCTGGGCACTGGTCAGGCTGCATTGCTGGGCACTGGTGAGGCTGAATTGCTAAACACTGGTGAGGCTTAATTGCTGGGCACTGGTCAGGCTGCATTGCTGGGCACTGGTCAGGTTGCATTGGATGGGCACTGGTAAGGCTGCACTGGATGAGAACTAGAAGGCTGCATTGGATGAGCACTGGTAAGGCTACATTGGATGGGCACTGGGGAGGCTGCATTGCTGGGCACTGGTTAGGCCCCATAGATGGGCACAGCTGAGCCCTGCATTCTTTATGTAGTGCACTCCTGAGCCCTGCATTCTTTATGTAATGCACTCCTGAGCCCTGCATTCTTTATGTAATGCACTCCTGAGCCCTGCACTCTTTATGTAGCATGCTCCTGAGTGCTCCTTAGCCCTGGATTCTTTATGTAACACACTCCTGAACTCTGTTCTTATCTTCATAACATTTGGTAGTCATATCTCAAAAAATTCTAAGAAGTATCTTTTTTTTTATCTCATGGAAGAAATGTGAGAAATAACGTATATATCCTAGAATCATTACATAAACACATACCACATACACTGCATATATAATTTGAGGAACATGTGCTTATAAAATAGTTTACCATTTGCCAATAAAAAAAAAATATATATATATATGTCCCCGGATTTCATTTTAAAAATCTGGTCACCTTACCCTAAATGGGCAAAGGAAATGTTTAAATTTCTCTGTAAATGACAATACTTTAGTATACACAAATACTGTATGTATATGGTGTGTTCTACATCCATTTTTGTAAGTAGTAAGACACTGGTCCTTTTGATGGTAAAGATGCTTTCTTATTTTTAGAGGTGCTGTATTAGCCACTAGGGATGAGCCAAATGTACCTGGGTTCGGTTTAAAGCTGGTCCAGGGAATATTATCAAAGTTCGGGTGCTGAATCTGCCCTCCACTGAAGTAAAGAAATTGTCAAACAAATAGCATGGGGGTCTGGCACTGCCCTGGGGGACATTTACAAAAGAAATGTTCTGTATTTTCCGGCATATAAGATGATTTTTGAACCTCTACAAAATCCCCCAAAAATGGGGGGGGGGGGGGGTCTTCTTATACGCCAAATATAAAAATCCCAAAGGTAATTAAGTAAGTGTAATCTATAAAAGCCCTGGCTTTCTGTGCCCTATTCATCAGCAAGGTACTGTAAGTATCGTAAATGTATTCTCTTATGAATCTCTAAGGTATTGTAAGTAAAAGTATTACCGGTAGATGTATAATGTTCTCAAGGCGCTGGCTGTGTGGGAATCCTGTACCGGTATACTGTACCGTAGCTTCGGCTACGTAGTATACCGTGCTGAGCCAATCACGGTGAGCGATGTATTCTATTATTGAATGCAAAGCCTGCTTGGATTGGCGGAGTCAGAGAGGCGGGATTAGGTTACGCTCTCTGACTCCGCCAATCCGAGCAGGCTTTGCATTCAATAATAATATACATCGCTCACTGTGATTGGCTCAGCACGGTATACTGTATGTAGCCGAAGCTACGGTACATATGGTATACCAGTACAGGATTCCTGCACAGCCAGCGCCTTAAGAGAATGTACATCTACCGGTAATACTTATTTACAATACCTTGGAGATTTATAAGAGAATACATTTACGGTACTTACGGTATCTTGCAGATGAATAGGGCACAGACAGCCAGCGCTTTCATAGATTACACTTACTTAATTACCTTTGGGATTTTTATGCTCGGCGTATATGGTATATGGTGTTGCCTTACTTTGCTTTGGAAGGGGGGTAGTCTTATACGGCGAGTATAGCCCAAAACCTGTGTTTAACAGCGACTGGGAGCAGCAATTTTACTAATGCTCAACTGCTTCCGGACCGCCCACCACCGATTTACTGCAGCAGGGCGGCCCTCCTGCACGAAATGACATAGACCTACGTTGGTCACGCGCCAGCAGCTAGGAGGCGAGCGCGCGCCGATGCGCTCCCGTCTCCACTCAGCAGCGGGGACTCCGCTGAGAGAGAACGGTCAGCTTTTGTAAACCGTTCTTCTCTCTGGTGTGATCACAGAGCTCCTGTACAGGATCACAGGTATCTGCGATCATTTCACAAGCCACGCCCCCCCACAGTTAGAATTACTCCCCTAGGCTCACATTTAACCCCTTGATCACCCACAGTGTTAACCCCTTCCCTGCCAGTGGCATTATTACAGTAACAGTGCATATTTTTACCTCTGATTACTGTAGTAATGTCACTGGTCCCCCCAAAAGTGTCAAAAATGTCAGTTAGGGGTCCGATCTGACCGCCGCAATGTAGCAGTCCCGCTAAAATCTCAGATCACTGCCATTACTAGTAAAAAAAAAAAAAACAATAAAAATTACATTAATCTTTCCCGCAGTTAGTAGACGCGATAACTTTTATGCAAACCAATCAAAATATGTAGTGATGTCGCGAACCTAAAATTCGCGGTTCGCGAACGGCGAACGCGAACATCGGCAAATGTTCGCGAACCGGCGAACCGGGCGAACCGCCATAGACTTCAATAGGCAGGCGAATTTTAAAACACACAGGGACTCTTTCTGGCCACAATAGTGATGGAAAAGTTGTTTCAAGGGGACTAACACCTGGACTGTGGCATGCCGGAGAGGGATCACGCAAAAAAAAGTTCTTAAAAATTATAATTTTTTGATAGAGAGCCAATTATTGGAAAAATTAAAATAAAATAAAAATAAAAAAAATTTCTTTGGATTTAGCATCTGGGGGGTCTAAAAAGTGTACCTGTGAAGTTTCAGCTCTGTAGCATGTCCAGAACCCCTAAAAAACAGCATTTTTCTTATATTTTCAGGAATATGGCTTCTCTGCGGCTGGCTTTTTCTCTTGCAGGCATTTATCGGGCATTTTTTTAGGCAGGCATGTCATTTTTTGTATTTAGTGTCTGGGGGGTCACAAAAGTGTACCTGTCAAGTTTCAGCTCTGTAGCATGTCCAGAACCCCTAAAAAACAGCATTTTTCTTATATTTTCAGGAATACGGCTTCTCTGCGGCTGGCTTTTTCTCTTGCAGGCATTTATCGGGCATTTTTTTAGGCAGGCATGTCATTTTTTGTATTTAGTGTCTGGGGGGTCACAAAAGTGTACCTGTCAAGTTTCAGCTCTGTAGCATGTCCAGAACCCCTAAAAAACAGCATTTTTCTTATATTTTCAGGAATACGGCTTCTCTGCGGCTGGCTTTTTCTCTTGCAGGCATTTATCGGGCATTTTTATAGGCAGGCATGTCATTTTTTGTATTTAGTGTCTGGGGGGTCTAAAAAGTGTACCCGTCAAGTTTCAGCTCTGTAGCATGTCCAGAACCCCTAAAAAACAGCATTTTTCTTATATTTTCAGGAATACGGCTTCTCTGCGGCTGGCTTTTTCTCTTGCAGGCATTTATCGGGCATTTTTTTAGGCAGGCATGTCATTTTTTGTATTTAGTGTCTGGGGGGTCACAAAAGTGTACCTGTCAATTTTCAGATCTGTAGCATGTCCAGAACCCCTAAAAAACAGCATTTTTCTTATATTTTCAGGAATACGGCTTCTCTGCGGCTGGCTTTTTCTCTTGCAGGCATTTATCGGGCATTTTTATAGGCAGGCATGTCATTTTTTGTATTTAGTGTCTGGGGGGTCACAAAAGTGTACCTGTCAAGTTTCAGCTCTGTAGCATGTCCAGAACCCCTAAAAAACAGCATTTTTCTTATATTTTCAGGAATACGGCTTCTCAGCGGCTGGCTTTTTCTCTTGCAGGCATTTATCGGGCATTTTTTTAGGCAGGCATGTCATTTTTTGTATTTAGTGTCTGGGGGGTCACAAAAGTGTACCTGTCAAGTTTCAGATCTGTAGCATGTCCAGAACCCCTAAAAAACAGCATTTTTCTTATATTTTCAGGAATACGGCTTCTCTGCGGCTGTCTTTTTCTCTTGCAGGCATTTATCGGGCATTTTTTTAGGCAGGCATGTCATTTTTTGTATTTAGTGTCTGGGGGGTCACAAAAGTGTACCTGTCAAGTTTCAGATCTGTAGCATGTCCAGAACCCCTAAAAAACAGCATTTTTCTTATATTTTCAGGAATACGGCTTCTCTGCGGCTGTCTTTTTCTCTTGCAGGCATTTATCGGGCATTTTTTTAGGCAGGCATGTCATTTTTTGTATTTAGTGTCTGGGGGGTCACAAAAGTGTACCTTTCAAGTTTCAGATCTGTAGCATGTCCAGAACCCCTAAAAAACAGCATTTTTCTTATATTTTCAGGAATACGGCTTCTCTGCGGCTGTCTTTTTCTCTTGCAGGCATTTATCGGGCATTTTTTTAGGCAGGCATGTCATTTTTTGTATTTAGTGTCTGGGGGGTCTAAAAAGTGTACCTGTCAAGTTTCAGCTCTGTAGTATGTCCACAACCCACAAAAAACAGCATTTTTCTTATGATTTTTAGTAGAAAACTAATGCAGTGTCTTTCCAGCTGTCTTTTTTTCTTTCTGGCAAGCTGAAATATGATATGCCAAGGCAAACATGCCTATCAGTTGAGCTATGACACAGACAACACTGCACACATGGGGAAATATGTAAAACAAAAAACAGGAAAAGGAAATTAGGTGACGGTAACAAAACATGATATTGTGATTGGCCAAATAAAAAGTCACCTCGCGATGAGGTCGCGCCAAAGTCGCGCTAAGTCGCGCCAAAGTCGCACTGGAAGCGACGCTACTTTAGTGGTAGCGGCAGTGTAAACCAGCACTAAAACATCCAGTGTGTGAATACGATCAGGTATGATGTTTTATCGGTCAAGTAGTGTAAGGGTTACGCCCGTTGCCCGCTTCACAGTGACAGACCAAACTCTGACAGACCAAACTCCCCGTTTAACAGTCAGTCAGTCCATTTGCACAACCGCAAACTCCCAATTTGCACAAGGTTGGATACCAAGCTAGCCATGTCCCGTTCCTTGTCCTCACTGACATCATTGAAGGTCTCTTCCTCCACCCAGCCACATACAACACCAAGGGTCCCCGAAAGGTGAGAACAAGCCCCCTGGGACGCCTGCTGTGGCTGGTATTCCACCTCCTCAAAGCCACCTTCCTCCTCTGACTTCTCTTCTTCAGACTCCTCTCTCTGCGTTGCCACAGGTCCAGCAATTGACAACGACAAGGCTGCTTCTGGTGGTGATGAGGACCACAACTCTTCCTCTTCATGCTCATCTACAGCCTGATCCAGTACTCTTCGCAGGGCACGCTCCAGAAAAAACGCATATGGGATGAGGTCGATGATGTTGCCTTGGGTTCGACTGACCACCAGGGTTGTCATCTCCGCAAAAGGACGCATGAGCCTACAGCCATTGTTCATGAGCATTCAGTAACGCGGCCAAAAAATACCCAGCTCCGCAGAAAGAATGAAAGAAAATGAATGTTTTTTTTTATGAAAAATTATCCTGCGGATCGCTTTTGGTCTGTACACAATGAAGCAACGACCTTATCATCTGGGGTGTGCCAACACAATCCTAGAGGTGATCGCTTCATTGTGATACGCAAGCCCCTTCACCACGACAAGGTAACGATCACGAAGGGGAATTGACACATGTATGTGCCTTTTTTTTTGTTTTTTGTTTTTTTGCAGCCACAGTGTAGCACCAGAGGCCAGAAAAATTAGGCATGTACACATGCATGAAAAAGTAGGTATTGTTGCAGCCGCTGCTGTAGCAGCGGCCTGAAAAATTGAGGTTTTAAGGCAGAAAGTGCACTAAAACATTGCTGCTTGAACCGTAGTTGGTGGCGGAGACGTCACGTAAGTCATCCGGCATGCAGAGAATGATTATATACAGCAGCGTGTGGACCATTTTTAGGCCAAGGCATCTCAGTCATCACCAGGCCTTTTTTAGTCAAATGCATCCCCCACTGTCAGTCCCTTCGGGATCCATGCCTCATTCATCTTAATAAACGTGAGGTAATCAAGACTTTTTTGACCTAGGCGACTTCTCTTCTCAGTGACAATACCTCCTGCTGCGCTGAAGGTCCTTTCTGACAGCACACTTGAAGCGGGGCAGGCCAGAAGTTCAATGGCAAACTGGGATAGCTCAGGCCACAGGTCAAGCCTGCACACCCAGTAGTCAAGGGGTTCATCGCTCCTCAGAGTGTCGATATCTGCAGTTAAGGCAAGGTAGTCTGCTACCTGTCGGTCGAGTCGTTCTCTGAGGGTGGACCCCGAAGGGCTGTGGCGATGCATAGGACTAAAAAAGCTCCGCATGTCCTCCATCAACAAGACGTCTGTAAAGCGTCCTGTCCTTGCCGGCGTGGTTGTGGTGGTAGGAGGAGGATTACTTTCACCTCTTCCCCTGTTGGATTCCCGTTGTGCTGTGACATCACCCTTATACGCTGTGTAGAGCATAGTTTTTAACTTATTTTGTAGCTGCTGCATCCTTTGCGACTGCCGGTAATTGGGTAACATGTCACAGACTTTCTGTTTATACCGGGGGTCTAGTAGCGTGGCCACCCAGTACAGGTCGTTCTAATTCAGCCTTTTTATACGAGGGTCTCTCAACAGGCATGACAGCATGAAAGACCCCATTTGGACAAGGTTGGATGCCGAGCTACTCATGTCCAATTCCTCGTCCTCACTGATGTCATTGAAGGTGTGTTCTTCCCCCCAGCCACGTACAACACCACGGGTACCAGATAGGTGACAACGAGCACCCTGGGATGCCTGCTGTGGTTGGTGTTCCTCCTCCTCAAAGCCACATTCCTCCTCTGACTCCTCTTCCTCACACTCCTCTTCCAGTGTTGCCGCAGGTCCAGCAATCGATGGTAAGGCTGTTTCTGGTGGTGGTGATGGTGACCACAACTCTTCCTCTTCCTCTTCACGCTCATCTACGGCCTGATCCAGCACTCTTCGCAGGGCACGCTCCAGGAAAAAAACATATGGGATGATGTCGCTGATGGTGCCTTCAGTGCGACTCACTAGGTTTGTCACCTCCTCAAAAGGACGCATGAGCCTACAGGCATTGCGCATGAGCTTCCAGTAGCGTGGCAAAAAAATACCCAGCTCCGCAGAGGCTGTCCTAGCACCCCGGTCATACAAATACTCGTTGACCGCTTTTTCTTGTTGGAGCAGGCGGTCGAACATTAGCAGTGTTGAATTCCAACGTGTCGGGCTGTCGCAAATCAAGCGCCTCACTGGCATGTTGTTTAGCCGCTGAATATCTGCAAAGTGCGCCATGGCCGTGTAGGAACGCCTGAAATGGCCACACACCTTCCTGGCCTGCTTGAGGACGTCCTGTAAGCCTGGGTACTTCTGCACAAAACGTTGCACAATCAGATTCAACACATGTGCCATGCACGGCACATGTGTCAACTTGCCCAAATTCAATGCCGCCAACAAATTGCTCCCGTTGTCACACACCACTTTGCCGATCTCCAGTTGGTGCGGGGTCAGCCACTGATCCACCTGTGCATTCAGGGCGGACAGTAGTGCTGGTCCGGTGTGACTCTCTGCTTTCAGGCAAGTCAACCCCAAGACAGCGTGACACTGTCGTATCCGGCATGTGGAATAGCCCCTGGGGAGCTGGGGGGGTGCAGTTGGTGTGGAGCAAGACGCAACAGCAGAAGAGGACTCAGCCGAGGAGGTTAGCATAGAGGATGGAGTAGGAGGAGTAGAGGAGGTGGCAGCAGGCCTGCCTGCAAGTCGTGGCGGTGTCACCAACTCCTCTGCAGCAGAGCCACGCATTCCATGCTTGGCAGCCGCCAGCAGGTTTACCCAATGCGCAGTGTACGTTATATACCTGCCCTGACCGTGCTTTGCAGACCAGCTATCAGTGGTCAGATGGACCCTTGCCCCAACACTGTGTGCCAGACGTGACATGATTTCTTTTTCCACAATAGAGTACAGGTTGGGGATTGCCTTTTGTGAAAAATAATTTCGGCCGGGTACCTTCCACTGCGGTGTCCCAATAGCGACAAATTTTTTGAAGGCCTCAGACTCCACCAGCTTGTATGGTAAAAGCTGGCGGGCTAAGAGTTCCGACAAGCCAGCTGTCAGACGCCGGGCAAGGGGGTGACTCTGCGAGATTGGCTTTTTGCGCTCAAACATTTCCTTCACAGACACCTGACTGTGGGCAGGTGACGAGCAGGAACTGCTGAAGGTGAGAGGCGGAGGGGCGGGTTGTTGATAGGGGGCATGGAGGACAGCAGTGGTTGACGTGGCTGAAGATGCTGGACCAGGAGGAGGATGGTGGCTTTCAGTTTGTGTGCTGCTTTTACTCATGTGTTGATCCCATAGGCGTTTGTGATGTGAGATCATGTGCCTTCGCAAAGCAGTTGTACCTAGGTGGGTGTTGGACTTCCCACGACTCAGTTTCTTTTGGCACAGGTTACAAATGGCATCGCTGATATCAGAGGCAGACACACAAAAAAAATGCCACACTGCTGAGCTTTGCAAGGACGGCATTCTGGTGGTGGCAACAGCTTGCGTTGATTGGCGTGCTGTCTGGCTGACCCCGGGTGCCGAATCTACATGCTGTCTGACTGCGCCACTAGCTCCTTGCGATGACCTCCTCCCCCTGCTTCCAACTCGTCTCCTCCTCCTCTCTGTCTCCCCATCTGAACTTTCCCCCTCTTCTTCTGCTCTTCGAGCAGGCACCCAGGTGACATCCACAGACACATCGTCATCATCAGCCGCTTCACTTGACAACTCACAGGCAGCAGCAGCAGGTACAACATCATCATCATCACAATGTACGTCCATGTGTATAATGCTGCCTGACTGAGACATATCCCCGTTATCTACATCCTCTGGCACTAATAGTTGCGCATCACTTATTTCTTCAAACTGATGTGAAAATAACTCCTCTGACGGATCAAGTGAAGCGGCTGTGGTGCTAGTGTTGGTGGTGGTGCCGGCGGGCTGGCGAGTGGTAAATTGAGAGGTGCCCGAAGCTGAGCTGGAGGAGGATGGTGCATTAAGGTTCTGAGCGGAAGCTGTAGACGATTGGGTGTCCTGTGTAAGCCAGTCAACTATGGCCTCAGAATTTTTTGAGTTCAGGGGCTGTGGTGGCCTCTGAACACTGGGCATTATTCTAGAGCCTAAGGAAATCACAGCACCACGACCACGACGGCCCTTGCGGGGTGGCCTGCCTCTGCCTGTCATTTTTTTTTTAATGTGTTGTTACTGTTGTACTATGAGTGCAAGCTGCTGTGCCACCTTATATATCAGTGGTGGGTGGGCAGTGGCACAGTACACTCTCTGTGGACCTGACAGCAGTCACTGGCACCCAGGCAACTGCAATTTAAAAAATATATATATTTTTTTTTACTTTGCAAGCTGCTGTGCCACCTTATATATCAGTGGTGGGTGGGCAGTGGCACAGTACACTCTCTGTGGACCTGACAGCAGTCACTGGCACCCAGACAACTGCAATTTAAAAAATATATATATATTTTTTTACTTTGCAAGCTGCTGTGCCACCTTATATATCAGTGGTGGGTGGGCAGTGGCACAGTACACTCTCTGTGGACCTGACAGCAGTCACTGGCACCCAGGCAACTGCAATTTAAAAAAATATATATATATTTTTTACTTTGCAAGCTGCTGTGCCACCTTATATATCAGTGGTGGGTGGGTGGGCAGTGGCACAGTACACTCTCTGTGGACCTGACAGCAGTCACTGGCACCCAGGCAACTGCAATTTAAAAAAATATATATATTTTTTTTACTTTGCAAGCTGCTGTGCCACCTTATATATCAGTGGTGGGTGGGCAGTGGCACAGTACACTCTCTGTGGACCTGACAGCAGTCACTGGCACCCAGGCAACTGCAATTTAAAAAAATATATATTTTTTTTTTACTTTGCAAGCTGCTGTGCCACCTTATATATCAGTGGTGGGTGGGCACACAGTGGCACTGCAGTGGGCACAGTACACTCTGTGGACCTGACAGTCACTGGCAGCCCAGGCAACTGCAATAATAAAAAATATTTTTTTTTTCAATTTATTGCAACAAGATGCTGTGCCAACGTATATATATCAGTGGTGGGCAGTGCACTGCAGTGGGTACAGTGCACTCTGTGGACCTGACACAGCACTCACTGCAATTATGACAGAGAAAAAAAAAATATTTTTTAAAATGCCAGGTACTGTGCCTGTGCCACCCGAAATGAGTGTGGTGTGCACACAGTACAGTCTGTGGTAGGTCTGTGGCCTCTCACACACAGCGGGCAGGCAACTGCAGTGTACAATAGATATATATATATATATATATATAAAGAAAAAAATCTATTACCTTACCAGCCCTTGAAAGGGCTTTTGGGGACACTATATATATATATATATGTATATATATAAAAATAAAAAAATCCTCAATTACCAGCCCTTAAAAGGGCTTTTGGGGACACTAGATAGATATAGATATATATATATATGAAGAAACAACTCAATTACCAGCCCTTAAAAGGGCTTTTGGGGACGCTAGGTATATATATATATATATATATAAAAAAAAAAAAAAACACAAATACCAGCCCTTAGAAGGGCTTTTTGGGGTGCTGATATTACAGCAGTAGTGGACCAAGAACACTGCAAGACCAGGAACACTGACTAACTGTCCCTAGCTTAACAGCAGCAGCAGCAGCAGCAGCTCTCTCCCTATTCTCACTACACACACTGCTTCAGAATGATCTAAGATGGATGCTGCCCTTGCTTATTTATAGGAGGTGGGAGGGTGTGGGAGGGAGGTACGCTGATTGGCTGGAAATGTGTCTGCTGACTGTAAAGTTCAGGGTCAAAGTTTGCCTCAATGATGTCTTATGGGGGGCGGACCGAACATCGCATATGTTCGCCGGCAGCGGCGAACGCGAACATGCTAAGTTCGCCGGGAACTGTTCGCCGGCGAACAGTTCTATACATCTCTAAAAATATGCTGTATTCCATTAAATAATGCCCTAAACCTGCCCATGTAGTGGTTTTATCTGTATGAATATGATGTATACAACCTGGCACAGTATAACATTTGCAAAGAAAAAAATGCTTTATAAATTGGGGGAAAATGACAGCTTCCAGCCTCTTACTTCTGTTTGTAACCAAAGTAGCCAGGGATTATCTTCATCTACAGTATACCAGACACTTATCCTAGATAAGGGTCTGGTATAGATATTAAGGGGGGACCCCACACGCACACACCTAAATAAAAAATAAAACGACATGGGGGGTTTCTGGGGCAGCCAAAGTATCCCAATAATAGTAACTGCACTGAGAATGCAGTTACACTTTAAAGTGGGCTTTATATATTAACATGGAGTTTTCCCTTGAGGCCAAGTAACTATGTAAAAACAAGGATTTACCTTCACTCGTGCTATTTGTCTCAGTAAATATACAAGCCGCTCAACTTTCTGGGATAATAAAGAGGGATACAAAAACACTGAACATTTAGCCAAAATACCCATTCTTCCTTTAAGCTTGATCATGTCAGCGATGGTTAATTTAAGTGAAACCAAACAATCCTACCCTTTACATATGGTGATAGCGTGATCTTAGCCTAGGGAAAAGTTGCTTGCTGTCACTGATCTGGCGATATCTTTGCATCTTGAATTTCAGATAGATATGTATGACGATTTTGAGAAGAGGCAGTGTGGTTTTATGGAAGCATGTAAATATTGGAATTATGTGAGCTCTGGGACAGCAAAAGCAACCCCACGGCTCAAGTGTGTGTTGAAGCCTAACTCTACATTTAATGTCCCTTTAAATAGTTTATTTTGGCCAAGCTGATCCAAACAAACCGTTTACTGGGTCTGCTGTATTACCTATATGTAGCGCGGCTACTTACAGTATACAACGCTATGTTCCTGCAGTGGGAGAGGGATTTCCAGTCCAACTACTGGAATGCTCAGCCATTTATTGAAAGCTTTGTATTCTATGAATCACTGCCCCCTAGAGAGCTGCTGAGTGTGGATTCCCCTGGGTTACCCATAGCAACAGTCTGTAAAACTTATCACTTTAAGACTTGGCTCAGACAATGAACAGTCAAGGGGATTTGTTTTTTTTGTGTTTTATTTTAGAACTTGGATGGGAGAAGGAATGAGTGGGATACTCCAACTTGAACTATGCACAATTTCTGAGGACAACTGACTGTAGTGTGTGCGGCAAGGCCGCTGCTCCACCTTGCCACTGAAGTGAAGTAAAATATATGTTCCTGAATGAATTCCTCTTCAGGGTCCTAACCTGGTACCCCCTTTCTCACTTCCTGTGCATGCTAGCCCTTGTTCACTGACTCTCCACTGGAGTGGTCCCCTTCCTGGGCAGACCCCCGACAAGCTTCCCGGTACTCACGGACACTGTTTTTCCCATCATATCCTGGACCTCCTGGCTCAGCATCACACACTTGGTCCACTAGGCCAACTGCCTGTGACCACCTTCCTTGCTGACAGGAGGAGAGACAGCCGTCACCCTCCTCCTGGGACCTGGCTTCCGGCCCAAAGACCGCCCTGTCACATGTGCCCCTGGATTTTATGACCTATCCTAGAATGCACCACTGTTGTGCCAACCCACTGGGACAGCCACAAAATTCTGTGTGTCACTGGCTGGGTTTCCTCCACTGTCCAACAGGCTCTCCCTTTGGATACTGTGGGGACACTCCCTCAGCCCAGATGAATTAGACCCTGGACACATGCAACAGGCAGAACTAACAATCAGGCTCCCCTAATAAACAGATAGAGCTGCTAAGCTTTTTACCAACCTAGCACCTACTGTACCTAGGAGGGTGCTACATCCACCCCTACCAAAATTGAGCCATGTCCCCATTGGCTCTGGGGCAGCCGCCCCCTATAAAAATCCCTACTGGAAAAATCCTAAGGAGTATCCCACAAAACTGGAAAGGGGGAAAAGGGAAAAAAACTAATGTACAAAATAAGTTAAGCAGAAAAATATAGACATTTGTTGTACAGATATGATACAGTTTTCGGGGTGCATTTGAAATAATGCACCCCCCCACCAAGCAAACCTTGCTCCGGTGGTCAAAACAGCATTCTAGCTAGTTTTCTACAACAGTCTTGCACATTCTGGAAAGGAGAAAAGAAAAAGTTAGACAGTTCTGCATTGGGCAAGTACAGGTCTAGCTTATATTTGATGAGAAGACCCTCCCCACAGGGGCAGCCTTAACATCCAGCATCCCTAGCTAAAGAATTTATTCAGTGTTAATTTGCAACCTTGACACGCCGTTCCTCCTGAACAGGTTTCTCTGTATCCTGTTACTAACTATCTAATAAGTGCGACTTTGCGTCCATTGCGCAAAGTGGGTGTCTGCAATATCCTCTTTATCACAGTCTCCAACACCCAGTCTTTCTTCCCTACAGGAGCTTGATTGTTGGAGCCTTAACCACCATTCACCCTGTAGGGGCTTGTAGCAACTTCTTCAGGGGCCCCTGGCACCAGGGCACCCTCCACCAAAAACTCCCAAGACATTGCCCACTTCCTACTGGCGGTCCTGGGAAAGTTCCACTGTTGACCCCATTGACCCAAGAATAGTCCATTTGGGACTTCAAATAATTTTGTAATCCTAGATCCCGGCCCGATGGCCCAAAGGATCTCCAGAATAGCAGCTGGTAGTCTTTTAAGTTCTCCTGAGAGGGTCGGCCCTCTGTTATAAGTCCACTAGCAAGTGGTATCTCAAATTGTCCTCAACCAATTTCTGCAAGGATAGAAGGAGGAGGGGTAATGGATATAGGGCATAAACCCAGGGCTGGTGCAAAGATTTTTGACTCCCTAGGCGAAACCTAATTTTGCTGTCCCCCGACTCCGCTCCTGACTCCACCCCCTTTGCCCTGCCCATGTATATGGTGGAGGTGGGGGTGAATATTTTTGTGGCGCCTCTCCACCTATTTCTTCAGCCGTGGTCCGCAGGCCTGCACCTGCGCCTCTGGACCTGGCCTGAAGACAAATAGTGGCGGCACAAACCGTGGTCCGCAGGTATAGGAACAGTCCAGGGTAGTATACAGACAGGCCAGGGTAGTATACAGACAGGCCAGGGTAGTATACAGACAGGCTTGGGTAGTATATAGACAGGCTATCGTAGTATATATAGACAGGCTAGGGTAGTATATGGACCGGCAATGGTTGTGTATGGAAAGGCTAGGGCAGCTTAGGGGCAGGCTAGGGTAGTATATAGACAGGCTAGGGTAGTAAATAGACCGTATTAGTCCCAGGCGAGAGACTGTAGTGCAGGCAGGTGTCTACTACCCACGCGTGTCAGTCATGGGGCATTGAGGAGGGGAGGGGTCTTATGCAGACACTCCCAACTATGGAGTGCCCCCTGCAGCCGGTGCTGGGTTGGGGCTCGGAGGTCTGTGTGTAGGGGGAGGGGAGGCTTGTACCGGTACATGCGCCACTGGGGATACTCTGTGGCAGAACATCAGCTGTCACCGACACAACTCTTTCAGCTGCCATTACCTGGGATGCTGGGATCCGCCACCTGCCCACCTGGACAGGGGGAGATATGGAGCTCAGTGGTGGGGATGCCAATTCGTGCCCCCTTCTCGAATGCATGAACTGTCATTGAACCAAATTATAACTCCCAGCATTAATGTCAGTGGACGCATTAATAACCCCAACACAGGTATCAATGGACAAAATCATAACCCCCAACACAGGTATCAGTGGACGCATTAATAACCCCCAACACAGGTATCAGTGGAAGCATTAATAACCCCCAACACAGGTATCAGTGGACGCATTAATAACCCCCAACACAGGTATCAGTGGACACATTAATAAACCCCCAACATAGGTATCAGTTGACACATTAATAACCCCCAACACAGGTATTAGTGGACGCATTATTAACCCCCAACACAGGTAGCAGTGGTGCATTATTAACTTCCAACACAGGTAGCAGTGGCGCATTAATAACCCCCAACCAGTGTTGGGGTAGTTACTCAAAAAATGTAACTAGTTACTAGTTACTTCTGTAAATTGTAATGAGATTACTTTACTAGTTACTGCATTTGAAAAGTAACTTCACTACTTATTACTTTACTTTCCTCTTTCCTAATTGACCGTGTAGAAGAAGATACATTTCACTCTTTCTGCATAGAGTTTATTGTATAAACACAGGCTTTGGGAAACATGAGAACAAAACCTGAAAAAAAAGAATAATACATAAAGTGCATCAAAAAGTCATAAACTTCATCCCTCTCTATTCTTCGAAATAACGATTGTATCGCACGGCTTGGGTAACACAGGAAAGCGCGTTCCTATAGCCTAGTAAAGTAGTGTAGTTACTTCCTATAGACTAGTAAAGTAGTGTAGTTACCAATATTAGTATTGTAACTAGTTACATTACTTCGTTACCAAAAAAAGTAATGTAGTTACTGTAATCAGTTACTTTGAGGGAGATTTACTAAAATGGATCACTTAGAATCTGGTGCAGCTGTGCATGGTAGCCAATCAGCTTCTAACTTCAGCTTGTTCAATGAAAGCTTTGACAATAAAACCTGGAAGCTGATTGGTTTCTATGCAGAACTCAACCAGATTGTGCATGCTCCAGCTTTACTGAATAACCCCCTTTGTAACTAGTTATCCTCAACACTGCCCCCAACACAGGTATCAGTGGACGCATAATAACCCCCAACACAGGTATCAGTGGAAGCATTAATAACCCCCAACACAGGTTATCAGTGGACGCATTAATAACCCCCAACACAGGTTATCAGTGGACGCATTAATAACCCCCAACACAGGTATCAGTTAACGCATAATAACCCCCAACACATGTATCAGTGGACACATTAATAATCCCCAACACAGGTTATCAGTGGACGCATTAATAACCCCCAACACAGGTATCAGTGGATGCATTAATAAACCCCCAACACAGCTATCAGTGGACGCATTATTAACCCCCTACACAGGTTTTAGTGACGCATTAATAACCCCCAACCCAGGTATCAGTGGACGCATTAATAAACCCCCAACACAGGTATCAGTGGACGAATTAATAAACCCCCAACATAGGTATCAGTTGACGCATTAATAACCCCCAACACAGGTATTAGTGGACGCATTATTAACCCCCAACATAGGTATCAGTTGACGCATTATTAACCCCCTACACAGGTTTTAGTGACGCATTAATAACCCCCAACACAGGTATCAGTGGACGCATTAATAAACCCCCAACACAGGTATCAGTGGACGAATTAATAAACCCCAACATAGGTATCAGTTGACGCATTAATAACCCCCAACATAGTTATCAGTGGACGCATTATTAACCTCCAACACAGTTATTAGTGGACGCAATAAAACCCCCCAGCATTGATGTCAGTGGACGCAATAAAACCCCTCCGCATTGATGTCAGTAGACACACTAATAACTCCAAACACTGGTATCAGAAGATGCATTAATAAGTAGAAGTATTAGTATTGAAATTGAACCCCTCCCATGACCACCAATGTGGGGGGAGGGGGTTAGTAATACTGACATTACCAAAAATGCAGAAGGGGAAGGTGGGATAAAATGGCAATGCCATGAGGACAATGCAAGGTGAGGGATGGGGGGGGGGTTAACTTTCACTGACTCCCCCCCTCCCATCCCCCACCTGGACATGGCAATGTTAACCCCTTCCTCACTTCCAGCCTGCTCTCCAGTCCCATTCTCCTAGTGCTCTGGCAGTTAGGTACAGTTAGCTGAGCTTACCTCAGCACACACTTTCTCCTGATGGTTAACATCTCCCTCCGAGTTGCAGCGGGTGGCCAGCTGGACGGGCAGGCAGGCGGGCGGATGGGCAGGCGTCAAGTGATTCAGGTGGGTGGGTGGGCAGTTCAGACATGTGGGTGGGCGGCAGATGATTCAGGTGGGTGGGTGGGCGGTTCAGACATGGAGGCAGGCGGGTGGGATCTCCCAAGCTGGCCTCATCCCCATCCCACCCACACAACAAGAGTCGGGCAGCCAGAGGACATCTAGCCCCGCCCTTGGAAAAAGGGTGGGGTGGGGGGATCAAAATCAAGCCTCCTGCACTGTGCTATGACAACAGGGAGTGACTGCAGCTTCACTGTCGTGTAGGTAGCTGGAGAGCAGAGCACTCATCTGCTCTCAGCGCCCGCTATACACATAGCCTACCTTGCCTATAGGTACAGTAGCGACGACCCTGCATAAGCCCCAACAATAACTGGACTTGAATGTTCCTTAACTGTAGTATATCTTTTCTTCTCTAGACAGTAAGCTTAGGCTAGCCAGCCTTAATTGAATTTTGTATATTTCCTTCAGCAATAGAAGACTGGATGGGGAAAAGGCACAGCTTCTCATCCTTTTCCCGAATCCGGTTTGACCAGGCCTGGCCCGATCCATCTGGGCGGCGAACCTCCAGTCGGTCCAAATAGATCGCCCGCCCATGGTTCCATTGAGCTTTTACAGATAGGAAAGTCTTTCACAAGTCCAGCCTGGACTGATTGCGGTATAACTTGGGTACAAAGAGGAAGTCCAATAAAGCTTTATCACACCAGGACTCTCTTTTGGCCTCTATCTCTAGCATGACCTCCCGTGGAGCATAGGGATAGTCATACCCATACTCTAAGGCCACCTTCCTCTGTATCCACCTCTGCATACTGGAAAATCTGGGGAGGGTCTCCCGATTACCTCTCCCAGCTGGGGAGTATGGGGTCTTTTCTCTGTTGATGAGGGAGGCGTAGGCCTCATTTTAATCCCGAGCCCGGGCATGGTTCTTAGGTGGGGTTAAGTCTGGCCCTATTAGCATAGGTCTCACAGAGCCCCAAATTCCTGGCACACTCTCCTCGCACCACATAATCCAAAGTCTCCTCATCAGGTGTATCAAAACTGGCTGGACTGCTCCGATCTCCGGACCCCCAGTCCCATTTAGTCTTTTCCTCAGATTTCCAAACATCCAATCCCTCCTCCAAGGATCCAAACCAATTCTGGAAGCTGGGAGACCCCACATCAATGACCCCGGCCTCTTCCTCGCTGCTCACACTCACACTAGCAGCCCCGGTCACCGCTGGCCATTTTCTCCCCTCTGCCTTTGTAAAAGCAGACTTCTTCTCTGCCACTGCAATTGTCAGTGCACCAGGTGGACACTCCCCGGCCCGCACTACCTGCATGCATCCCGGCTTGGACATTCGGGCCTCCTTCCATTTGGACGCTGGACCACTGACAGACTGCATGGACTCCAACTGCATCATTAACCACAGCACTCCTCTTCCATGGCCCAGGAGAGGCCCTGACTCCGCAGCCGACAGAACATGAGTGACCCCAATCTCCCATGTCACACTCAATTTTCTGAGCCGACCTTCACTCCTCTCTGCCTGCAGCAGCAGATTGCTGCAGTGCCCGCACTGGCCCCAAGCTTGCATCCACATGGTAACACTCAGACACTGACTACATACCAGGCCCAAGTGCTCCATGCCTCCTCCAGTGCACAACGCCAGTCTTCCACCAGGCACCATCCGCACCCCTCTATCCCACAGGGTGGATGTCTTCGGCTCTCCGGTGTGCTCCGCAGGTTCTCTGCCAATGTGTGGGATAGCCTCTGCACTCTGTCTCACTTTGGTACTCGTCATCTTGCTCCTCCGCACATGTGTCTCCCTCTCAGCCCAACCCGGAGGCGGAAGTAATTTATAGACTCTCCTTCCCGCTACAGATTGTCTGTGCGTGAGCGACGTCTCCGCCCACATCTCTAGATTGGCGGTGCCTCCTTCTGCTAGGCAGAACTTTCCAGCGCGGTACAGTAACCCTTCCGATGCTGCTTCCTCTCAGCTCAGCCTGCATGGAAGTTACTGTAAAACGGATCGTGCCTCTCAGCTTCCACCATCCTTGCTTGTACCAAGGCTCCAGCTGTGCATCCATCACTCTGAGCCATCTGACCCTCTTTGCTAGTCTGTAGAATCGTCCCACTGTCAGATGCACGGCCAACATTTCTTTTCTTAGCACTTGTACAAGCAAGACTCGCCATACTGTAGTTGAAAAATGTCCCACTGTCATTAAATGCATGGTCAACAGATTTCTGTACAGTATCCATTTTGCCACTATTTTGGAAGAATGTCCCGCTGTCATTGGATGCATGGTCAACATTTTCCTGCATAGCTCTGGCACACACATGGCTTCCGGCACACCGATCCACGTGCCTTGGGCCACCATTTTTTCCGTCCACACTTGCACCATTTACTGTTAAGCAGGCACAGTCCAGTTTCACACAAAGATGCATTTCTCCTGCTCACCAGCACATCACTTGAACAAACAATTTGGGATTCTGACAGGAATTCTTTAGTTGCCACGGGCAACCATTATTGTGCATTTGATTCTTCATCCCACTCTCCCTATCTCCTATAGAATTTTTCCACGGCCGTTGCCATTAGCAACTATTCCGGTAGCCCAGGGCGATATCCCAAACGAGCCCCCAAATGTAACACTGCCCCCTAGGGAGTTGCTGGGAGTGGATTCCCCTGGGTTACCCATAGCAACAGTCTGTAAAACTTATTACTTTAAGACTCAGCTCAGACAATGAACAGTCCAGGGGATTTGTTTTTTTGTGTTTTATTTAAGAACTTGAATGGGAGAAGGGATGAGTGGGATACTCCAACTTAAACTATGCACAATTTCTGAGGACATCTGACTGTAGTGTGTACGGCAAGGCCGCTGCTCCACCTTGCCACTGAAGTGAAGTAAAAGATATGTTCCTTAATTAATTCCTCTTCAGGGTCCTAACCTGGCACCCCCTTTCTCACTTCCCGTGCATGCTAGCCTTTGTTCACTGACTCTCCACTGGAGTGGTCCCCTTCCTGGGCAGACCCCCGACAAGCTTCCTGGTACTCACGGACACTGTTTTTCCCTGGATTGCTCTGCCTTCAGCTCCACTCGTCAGTATCCTGGACCTCCTGGCTCAGCATCACACACTTGGTTGACTAGGCTAACTGCCTGTGATCACCTTCCTTGCTGACAGGAGGAGAGACAGCCGTCACCCTCCTCCTGGGACCTGGCTTCCCGTCCAAAGACGCCCTGTCACATGTGCCCCCAGCTTTTATGATCTATCCCAGAATGCACCACTGTTGTGCCAACCCACTGGGACAGCCACAAAAGCCTGTGTGTCACTGGCTGGGTTTCCTCCACTGTCCAACAGGCTCTCCCATTGGATACAGTCGGGACACTCCCTCAGCTCAGATGAATCACACCCTGGACACATGCAACAGGCAGATTTAAGAATCAGGCTCCCTTGATAAGCAGATAGAGCTGCTAAGCTTTTACCAACCTAGCACCTACCTAGGAGGGTGCTCCATCTATAAATAAATACAAAGCTTCCTCTGATTTGCTGAGTCAGAGATTGTGACATCACTAGCCCGCCTTTCTGCCACAGACAATCAAAAGAAGCTTTGTATTCATTTATAGAATTCAAAGCTTCCAGCTAATGACTGAGCAGCACTGATCCTATGTTCCGGCAGTGGGACTGGAAGTATCTGTCTCACTGCCAGAACACAGAGCAGTATACTGCATGTAGCTAAGGCTACACACAGCTAATATGGTGCACCAAACAAGCACACCTCTTTGGTGCACTAAATCGTTTGTATGGGCCAGCTTGGCCAAATATTACCTATTTAAAGGGATATTAAACGTGGCGTTAGGCTTTACATTGTTCATATAAGGTAGCGTAATTATTTACATCATTCTACATAATAGGTTCAAGCCCCAGCCAGCTTTGAAGAGGAGACCAGGCTTCTTTGAGTCATGCTTTGAAAGGTAAAGGGCAGAAGTGGGAGGCACTTAATGGAATGGTTGGATGGAGTAGTGAGTGTCACAAGGTACTGATGTACACTTGTGCCCCAAACAGTAGACCTAGAGGGAGTGGAAAAAATATAAATAAAAAAAAAAAAATAGTTTTGAAATCCTCCTATGCAACATTGTAACACGAGAGAAGGCATAAGGGAGATCACCAGAGTATATATAAAACTCAATATAAAGATTGGCCAGTAAAAACTATTTTTTTTTGTACAACTATATATATTGCTTTATTTTGAATTTAGCTTTTTTTCGCTGCTCCTATCTGCTTATGGCTTTGACTGTCTAAAAGGGTACAAGGATATTGTGAGTAACCCTATTAACATGTTGCTTTTGCTTTCATAGGGGGTTTTCTTTTCAATATTTTTCTCCATACTGGTTTATTTGGACTACAAGAAAGATATACACAGGTGGGCAGTCCATGAAAGGGCTATGGAGACAAGAATCACAGTCAGGCTCTGTGGGGACAAGAAAAGGCAATGACCCCTTCTGACCCTGACATGATGTTAATTGCTACAGGATTAGAGCCTTATTCTTGTGATGGTGAGAGCAATCAATACTGCTCTCTGACTCCTGTAGCGAAAGCAATTCGACATTCAGTAGCATGTATGAATAGCAATGAAAACACATGAAAACTATTCTTTAACTGAGGACGAATAAACAAACAACTAAATAAATAGATATGCATGTGTTTATTCAACTGTTTTTATTTTATCCACTACAAACTCATATATGCTAACTAGCTGATTCAATTAAAAATGATTTTAAAATGCAACTATATTAGTTAAAGTGGCCAACTGAGATAAAATGATTAATACGTGACCTACAAAATATAGTTACTGGTAATACACACATACACTGACTTTAAAAATAGGATTTTGACTTACGTGTAAAATCTTTTTCTTGGTTTACAATACAAGACACATGTTTAGAGTCTTAAACTCCAGGTTATATAGCTGCCTTTAGGTGATGCCTCCCACTCCCATCAATCCTCATTTTTCAAGCCTCTGAACCCTACAGAGCAGAGGGAATGGGTTGTGTCCTCTAATGCACTCCAAGAAAAAGACTTTACGGGAAAGTAAAAAATCCAGTTTTGTTAATTGTACATTACAGGACACAGGATCAGCCTTAGAACATTGGATGTCCAAAAGCAGTCTAAATGAGAGGTTGGCAACATAACAAACAAACGCTAACAGTCCCACATAATCATGGGTTTGCAAACCTAAACAGCAGCCTTACAGTGTAAAAAGCACCTTACAATCAAAACTAGCATCAAATGAGTACATGAAGATATACCTGGTAAAACGTGTAACAAATCTGTGAACAAAAAACCTGGTAGCTGTCTTAAAAATCTGGAAAATATATGACTGATGCTGAAAAGGCCACAAAACACTGATGAATCTGGTTGAGCATGCCTATACAAAGAAGGGTGAAATGTTATCATTTAAACTATTGACTCAAATGATGACTTGTCTAATCCACCTGAGAATAGTGGAATGTCCCCTATTGGGACCCTCAGGAACTGAAAAGAGTGAATCTGGTTGTCTAAAGGAAGCTGTAAGTGAATGGTAGACTCTTACAGCACATACCATATCTAGAAACTGGAGAGATATTTGCATGGATTTAAGCAGGACACAGAGAGGAAAGAACAATGTCTTGGTTAGGGTGTAAGAAGGAAACCACCTTGGGAAGTAAAGAGGTCTTACACCTCAATACAACCTTATCCCTGAGTAAAACTAAGAAGAGCTCTTTACAGAAGAAGTCCACTTACTCAGAGATCACCTTGCAGAGGTGATAGCCACCAGACAAGCAACTTTGTAAGTGAGGATGGATAGAGAAATATCTCTGATAGGGAGGTTTCTGAGGGATGGAAAAAAACAGGTTAAGATCGCGGTGGAGAACAATGTCAGTGACAACCTGCACAAAAGGCTTTTGCCAATGAGTGAGAGACAATAGCACTTCTGCCTAGCAGCTCTAGGGTTCCTGGTTCAAATCCCAACCATGGCACTACCTGACTAGAGTTTGCATGTTCTCCCTGTGCCTGGGTGGGTTTCCTCTGGATACTACGGTTTCCTCCCACACTCCAAAGACATGCTGTTAGGTTAATTGGTTTGGTGGTGAATTGGCGCAAGAAGAGGTCTCAAAAAAAAAAAAAAAAAAAAGTCTGGTCCTGGGGACCTGGGGGAGGGGGAGAAGGGAAACACCAGGGATGGGGGGACCCCCAAACAGTTCAGGGGGTAGCTGTCCACTGTAGCGGCTGCCGGCGGAAGAGACAGAAGAGATCTCTGGGGGGAGACAAGAGGGAAGACAGCGCAGCGCCTTCTAAGTGCAGCAAGACATTTATTGAAGTATGTGCAGCAGTATTACACTCACATTTAGTCGGTGAATAAGATGCAGTTAGTCAAGTAATGTTGATCGTCAGGAGCATCACTGGAGCGGGTCCTGGTGGTGGAGGCAGTGGATCCCGGTGAGAGCGGCAGGGGGTTCCTCCGTGTGTACAGGGATGGCCTCGGTGGTGTCCGTGGGCTCCTCGTCAACTGGTGGAACGCTGGTACTCGTGGGTCCTGGGATCCTGAAGTCACTCCTGGCGGTGATGCGGGATGCTACGGCGATGCGTTATCGGAGCATGCGCTCCTTCCTCAGGCCGTGGATGCACCATGTTTGGACAACACACCACCCTTCCAATCCCCCCCCCCTGGATCAAACTGCCCGTGAAAACAAAAACCCCCACAACCCCCCCCCCCCAAAAACAGCTACAACCATAACCATCCCCAGTTATTGTACATGCGTCACATCTTCTCCCCCTCCACCCCCCCCAACACCCTACATGTCCTTCCCCCCCCCCCAATATGTCCCCGTGCCCAAACCATGTACCCTATTCTTATCCCATAGCGCCACACATACAGCAACACATATCCGTGACACTTATACACATAATCCCCCCAAAACCCCCCCCTCCCTTGTCATCTCCATCCCTCCCAGTGAAAAAACCCCCCAAAACAAAACCCCTAGTGGCCAAACACCGATATTCCACCTATTGCAGACTTCCAAGCCATGCTTTTTGCCTCCCCTGAGCCACCGTCCTTATCACTGCATAAATACCCTGTCCAAACATGGTGCATCCACGGCCTGAGGAAGGAGCGCATGCTCCGATAACGCGTCGCCGTAGCATCCCGCATCACCGCCAGGAGTGACTTCAGGATCCCAGGACCCACGAGTGCCAGCGTTCCACCAGTTGACGAGGAGCCCACGGACACCACCGAGGCCATCCCTGTACACACGGAGGAACCCCCTGCCGCTCTCACCGGGATCCACTGCCTCCACCACCAGGACCCGCTCCAGTGATGCTCCTGATGATCAACATTACTTGACTAACTGCATCTTATTCACCGACTAAATGTGAGTGTAATACTGCTGCACATACTTCAATAAATGTCTTGCTGCACTTAGAAGGCGCTGCGCTGTCTTCCCTCTCGGTAGGTTAATTGAATCCTGTCTAAATTGGCCCTAGTATATATATGAATGTGAGTTAGGGACCTTAAGTTGTAAGCTCTTTAAGGGTAGAAACTGATGCTCTTAAAGAGACGATCTCTACTATGCTGTGTGCCCCTGTGAGGTAGAGGAGTTAAGGGGCTAGGACAAGGCTAAAAAGGATGGGGGAAGGGGTGTGTGATATGAAAGGGACAGAGGTGGCCACTGAAGTAGAGGGGTGAAGGGGAGCAGAGGATGACAATGCTGTGGGGAGAATACAGAAATTAATCATTTTTTTATTGTAAAGTAGTTTTTATTGAATTTGCTAATGAAGGGCAGTAAAATAGGTCCCCTGCATCCAGCAGCAATAGAACCCTCACAGCAACAATAGATCCCCAGCAACAATAAATCTCCCACAAAAGATACCCCCAGCAACAATAGATCTCTCAGTATCCAGCAGCAACAGACTCTCCAGCAGCCAGTAACAGTAGACCCCTTTCTCATCAGTGGATCTCTCCCATCAACAATTGACCATAAGCAACAATAGATCCCCCTAGCGACAATAGAGTCCCCAGCAGCCAAAATTAATAGATCCCCCAGCATATCCCAGCACCCTTGGCATATACATTCAGTGCTGGAGGTGCCAGAGCTGTGTTCCCTCACATTCCCGCTGAAAAAAAACCCTGTATATCTGTGGTAACTTTCCAAAAGGTTATGGGCCTAGGTACAGATAAACTGCTAAACACTGCTGCTGACTGCAATGTGAAACTGCAACAAAAAATATAGAAGGAGCTATAGAAAGTACATTAGCAAGCAAACCTTAGAAACAAGCAGTACCTAATTAGAAAGCTATGCAAGACTAAAGGCCCGTACACACGTACCAATTGTCGGCCGTAAATATTCGGCCAACGTCCGATCGGCCGATTGTCGGCTTGTTAGTATGATGCTTCCGACAACCGACTGCGACTTTTCGGCCGAAAAAAATCTGGTGTGCAGGCTATAAAATTTTTGTAGGCCAACAAAGAACGGCCGATTGTTCATCAGTCAGTACAGATTTCGGCCGACAAAAAGCAGATGAGCAAGACTGGGCATGCTCAGAGAAGAAAAAACACACGGAAAGTTAACCATCACATGACATCACTTCTGCAGTCAGTTGTTGTTGGCCGACAAAATTCGTGTGCAGTCTTTAGCACTTTTCAACCTACACGACAGTACCGGACAAAAGACGGCCGATCGTTCGGCGAACAATCGGTACGTGTGTACGGGGCTTTAGCTGAATAAAGTCCAACACATGCAGAACTAGTTGAACCTAGATGTTCCTTAGAAATGGTGGAACTCCTGTAAACTATATGTAGCACTCCCCCCTTGGGGGTTTCTTGTCATTTTATGTTCTTCTGTGCCGCTTTGACCCTGTGAACCGTCCAGCCCTCCTGACACTCTAGGTTCAGACATGTTGTGCATACCTTTAAATGACACACTGACACAATATATATAGTTTAATTGGGGCTACAGGGTTTTTATTGCATAGGGTTTAGTTGTACGGCTTCAGTCAGGCTATTCAGGTTTTTAAATTAAAGCAGGAAGTTTTTCGTTAGTTTGGGCGGGAAGTTAGTCAGGTTTTAGGTGGGAAGTCAGTCAGGTTTGAGCAGGCAAATCACCTGGCACCAAGGCGGGAAAAACCTGACGCACGTGTGAGGTAGGCAGGTGGTGAACGTACGGTGATACAGAGGGCTTGGATAGCCCAGGACCTTGGGTCCATTTAACTGAAATATACATCTGTATAGGTCCTATTTCCCTGCCTGGAGCACCTTTCAGTCCGAGGAGAGGTCAACCCTGCTGCCATTTAGGACAAGTAGATTGGGGATATATTTCCTACAAACTGCATAGAGGTCTTTGAAACCTGGCTCAAACGAGTGCAATATTAACACTAAATTGATTGTACCTGAGGGTGATTGCATATATGGATAAATAATCCAGGAAGAGGACAATTATATGCTGAGGGGTGATTGTACCCCAAGAGGCCAAGATTGGAGCTATTTATAGCAGCCTTGACCTTGATGATGCAGCTGCAACCCAACACATCGGATGTAATACAAAAGTGTTTTACTTGATACTTATATAAATTCTGTATGGTGAATACGGAGATATTATCTTCCGAACAGTCTATGTACCGCTACAGCCTTGCCGCCTAACACAAGTCACTGTTAAAAAGGAAACATCGGTCTGTTATGGTCTCTCAGGCCCTGAGGAAGCCTTAAGCGAAACGCGTCGGCTTGCTGGGGACCTACCGTGACCGAATCCAGCTTGAGACCCATCTTCCACCTACACAGGCTTTGTTTTTTCCGCTTCTAACCCCTTGTGGGATATGTTTCTATAATTACAGTGACACTATATATTTTAACAATTGTATGTTGTACTTGTTTGTTATTATACATGCATGGTAATCCATGCTTGTTTTTTATTTAAAAAATCAATAAAATGTATTTTTGATTTTACTATTGGTTCTACTTTTTGATCCTTCTACTCCCACAGGCCCGCAAAGCCCCGTCTTTTTCTGTCCCAATATTTGTTATGAGGCGTCACATGTCCGGGTCTATATAAGGAGACGCGCAGCCCGGCTCTCCTCGGTGTGTCCTGGATCAGCGTGGTGAGCTCCCCTCCCTCCCTCCCTGTCGCGTGCACTTTTATGTGGTTTGTCACCCTTGTATCAAGGGGGGATTTGTTTTAAAACTTTTGCTGAGCGCTCGAGTTCTATGATTGAGCGTAATTTTATTAAGTTTTAAAATAATTTATTTATTATAAATGTATGTATTTATTTATTGTATTTATGTGAAATAAATATTTATTTATGGATTATACCAATAAAAGTGCAGCGGCCATGTCAACACCATAAGTTGTTTGTCTCATTATTATTATTATTATTATTATTATAATAATTTAGTATATAATTTATGTATGAAGAATGCAGCCTACAATCCCATGCAAGGACTTGCTATTATCTTCAATGGCAGTTGGAGCTTAAAGTACAAATAATTCCCCAGTGTAGCACAGTGTGAAACAGGCAATGCAGGAAAGCTGGTTCTGGTTAATGATGATCCACTAACTGATCCAAGAGTAAACTGTCTGTGTTCAGTGTTTAAGAGAAACTGTAACAGCTGGCAATTGGACCCTGGGCAGGTGCTCTCTCACCAATCCTGATGTCCCATTTATGAGTTCTGGAAGAACAGACAATGGCAACTCTCCACGCTGTGAGACACTGAGATGGCTGCGCTCTGCTGTTTCAGTGAGTCCCACTGACTACACTCGATCAGCAATGCTGCAGGGATGTAGCGAGTGTCATCCATCCTTCCTGGGCTGAGTTTGCAGACAGCTGGGTGGCGTGAAATAGGCCGCAGTGCTCTCTCTCTCTGCGGTGGACCGATGCACACATGATGGATCATGGAAAGCAAGAGAATGTGGGCCTGTTCAGCAGATCCCTTTATAGTCTCTCCCACAATTCTACCCTGGAGCAAATAGCCTGCTGGGAGGTGCGGTTCATGAACAGTTCAGCAGTGCAGTAATATCCTTTTAGAAGACTACAGCTCCCACAATGCTTTTCTTCCAGTCTCAGGAGTATGTTGCATGAAATCCGAAACCAACACTATAGACAGTCTGAGAGAGCAGAGAATTATGCCCAGTACACACGATCCGAAAATCGGGCGACGTTCCATCCGTTATTTTTCGTATTCTAGCAGCTCTCAATAATATTTGCTTAAAGGGAGAGGTTACTCACGATACGAATTTTCTCGGACGATAATTCTTAGCTTCCAGTATGCGTAACCACGCTGTAGCGTGTGAGGGGAAAATGATGTCTACTGCTCATGCGCTGTCTACTGCTCACCATTTTTTTCGGACGAACAACATACTGATAATACGATTATCGTACGATGTGTTATAATACGATCAAAATTTTTATGCTTGCACGACCGGATAATATCGGGTGAACTGTCGTGATCGCCTCTCGTAAGCTGTGTACTAACGATCCGATTATCGTCCGATCCTTTCACAAGCGTTAATTTTCGTCCGATTTTCGGATCGTGTGTATGGGCCATAAGTCTGCAGTGTCAGATAAAGGTAGTCCGCTCCCGGCTACATAAAGAAGAAATAAATACCTTTACCATAGTAGCACCACTACTCAGTGGTCTTCCAGGCAAAAATGAAACCTTCGTTACAGCACTTAATGCTCACCCGAATTGCCCTGGAATATGTAAAGACAAGTTTATGGATGAATATAAGCAAAAAAAAACAGTACAAAGAATAAAAATGCTCCTATGGCAGAATCAATGACTATAATAATAGTAATATGCAGCTTGAAAGACATGAATGTTTTTGGGTGCAAAAATAAAACTTCACTTATAGGCAAACTGCAGAATTTGGAAAGCTAGATTAAATCAGCAAAAGAGACAATTTAAATATCGGGCGGCTGATAGGTTTAAAATAAATAGTAGATGCTTTGGTTACTGAGAGTGCTTTTCACTTCAAAGAGTGTCCCATCAGGTCCTTCCTGGTGCTACAAATCATTAGAAGTAATAAAAAAGTATTTATTTACCATCACCAATTTACAGAATTACAACAGCTAATTGACAGTATCTGGTCTTAGAAGGATATACTTACACCATCCCAGAAAAATACCTATCAAAGGTGTACTATATGTTCCCACTTTTGAAAGAAACCTACTGTCACTAAAGGCCTTTATCAATTGCAAGGATACAGTATATGATAATGTTCATAGGTGACAGCTGTATAATCACAAAATGAAGCCAAATACTAGCTGAAGAAAAAAGTTTTTTTACCTTCATGCATAGAATCCATGAAGGTAAAAAACGTTCAGCCTTTAGAACCACTTTAATTCACTCAGATCTATGTGGTCCTATGTAGGTTGAGGTTTTAGGATATAGAATTTTTTCACAATAATTGCTGACTACTTAGGGCTCATGTGCGCAAGGCAGTTGAAATCCTTTTCTGAACGCTGGAAACTTGACAGCTTGAAACTTGACAGCTGTCAAAATCATCCATTTTACAGCTTTTACATGTAACAGATATGTGTCATTGAGAAATGAAAGACTATTTGTCATTCAATTTCTCCTTTTGGCATCAATATGGAGCTAGGAAGATGCTAACTTGTCCTTCAAGAAAACTCAGAGACACAGAGGACACTGGAAAAAAAAAAATAGAGAGCCGTAGTCTGCAGAAACCCCCAGCTATTTGGGGGATCGCCTACTGTAAGTCTGAAGCAAGTTATCAGGGCCATTGTGGTGAGAGGACAAGGCATGGGGTGTCATCGTCAGAGTCCAGAGATGGAGGGATGCCACGCCATTGGAAGCTACTATATTGTGGGAAAGCAGTTCTGGGACCGGAAAACTAAGCAACCTAAGCGAATGGACGCCTGATCGGAGGGGCAGCTAACACAGTGTTACCAGGACTGGTGAGCGGGCCTTGCGGCCACTACTTACTGCCACTGCTAGGGATTAAAGCCACTAGGAGCTACTTAACCCCTGACCCTATAGCTCTAATACAGCCTGCAGGCCTTACTAATGGCCACAACATGCACGAACGAGCTCTAATGAAACTTAGGACTAAAGGCTGCCCCTAGTTGTAACTACCTTGAAGCTCTATCTGCTGGCTAGTGAAGGCTGTATCCCCTGTATATTCATTTGAGTGCACACTGCTATCGTTCTGATTGCATTTAGAGTTATTATACATTGCTTTTAGTACACTGGTTTATTTTAATTTTTTATTTCCCCTTTTCTACTTGGGTATAGTTATTTTACCCTGTTAGTAGTCTGTGTCTGAATTTGCTTGATTTGTTATTTAATTCTTTTGAAATTGCAATTTATGCTAATCTTCATTAATAGATTAAAAAAGTTATCCCTAACCTGGTGTGTGTTTTCTTTCTACTGGCACTACCTCACAGCTAGGTGAAGGGTATTTTACATTTGTGGTGTTACGTGAGTTCGCAGGAGGTGTGTCAGAGGGGCTGAGATTATTCTTGGAGTCGAGGCGTGGAACAAAGAACCCATATTTACCAAGCGACTCCTTCAGGGGTGGCGCTACATACATACATACATACCGAGTTTATGTGAGTTTAGCAGTAGGGATGATCGAACTTTTGAAAAGTTCGGTTCGGCCAGGACATCCGAACTACCCGAAAGTTCGGCCCGGATTTCAGAACCCCATTGAAATCAATGGACCCGAACTTCGGTAATCAAAAAACACAATTTAAAGCCCTAAAACCCAATTGATGCCCCTAAAAAGTGCCTAGGGTTCTGGGTCATGCCCCAGGGACTATTAATCACACAAAAAAAATTCTTAAAAATTGTCATTTTTGATAAAAAAGCCAATTATTGAAAAAATTAAAAAAAAAAGAAGAAAAAAAATACATTTTTTGATTTTGACTTTGGATTTATTATCTGGGGGGTCTAAAAAGTGTACCTGTGAAGTTTCAGCTCTGTAGCATTTTTTTTTTCAATAATTGTCTCTCTATCAAAAATCTATCAAAAATGACAATTTTTAAGACCTTTTTTTGGGTGATTTAGTGTCTGGGGGGTCTAAAAGGTGTACCTGTGAAGTTTCAGCTCTGTAGCATGTCCAGAACCATAAAAAAAAGATCATATAGGTGTAAAAGTAGGATCCCACCATTCCTGCTCTAATGAAAAATTATCTTTTTTTCTGGTTCTGGACATGCTACCGAGCTGAAACTTCACAGGTACACAATACACAAGTTCAGATGTTTTGCCTGCCTCCAAAAACCCCCAAAAAAATGCCTGCAACAACACACCTGGGCGTTTTTTTTTTTTGACGCTAGCGTTTTTTGGGCATTTTTTTGGGTTCTTTGGAGGCAGGCAAAACATCTGAACTTGTGTATAGTGGTGTATATACACACATACTTATATGTATATACACACCTAGACATATATAGGTGTGATAGGAGCAGAAATATATTGGTGTTAATTATTTCATTAGCGCAAGTAGTTTTTTCTGCTCCTTTCACACCTATATATGTGCAGGTGTATATATACAGACATGGGTGTGTATATATACACCCTATACACATGTTCAGATGTCATGTCTGACTCCAAACATGTGCTCAAAAAAGCACTAGCAACGCCTGCAGCCAAAAATGCTGGCGGCAGCGAAGCCATATTACAGAAACTAAAGTGACTTGAGAGAAACTAGCTTTTCTCTATAGCGGTCACCCTGCTATGGAAGGGTTTGGTCACCCTGCTATAGCAGTCACTGTCAGTTCACCCTACACTACATTACGGTCACCCTGGTATGGAAGGGTTCGGTCACCCTGCCATAGCAGTCAGTTAACCCTACACTACATTACGGTCACCCTGACACTTCATACTTTCCCTACAGAAACTAAATTTTTGAAGCTAACTAAAGTGTAAAGGAGCACTCTAACTACACTAGATATCCCTTTCCTCACACTAATAAATGCTAAATGACACTTTTAAAGTAAAATTAACAGAACTGCTTCCACTCTCTTCCATGTCCAGTATAACAATGCTAGGAATTTGGCGGGGGCTATCTTTTATACTGGGGGGCATATTCACTAATGATTGGACTATGGACCCCCTAGTCACTCCAATCACATTCCTAGCATTCTTCTGCCCCCTCAATTGGCTTTTGCTAATGGTTCTGGTCCAATCACAGGCTTTTAAAGCCCATTTCCTGAACCATTGCATTTTGGTCGGTTCTGGTTGCCGAATTCCGAACTTTTTGGGCAAAAAGTTCTAAATTCGGCCGAACCTCGAACACCCAATGTTCGGGCCGAACCGATGGTCGACCCGAACCGTTCGATCATCCCTATTTAGCAGCAGTTATGAGCATTTGAGGTTAGAAGCATTTTTTAAAGGTAACCTCAGGGAACCCTCCCTAATGCCCACTATGTATGGAAACTAAGTAAATTAATAACTATTTAAGCCATTCTGTGAGAGAAGAGATAGCAGCAGAGAGAGCAGTGTGCTTGTAGATAGCTGTCTTTTTTTTTTGTGTTTTCACAATGGATGCCGTTACGAGCACGTGTAAGGAAACGCTCCTGAGGTTGCTGTTGCTGAGGCTCCGATGTTGTAGAAAATGGCATGAGAGGACCAGAGTTCGTCAATATTGGACTCATCCATTGATGCAGGCAACAGTATGTGGTGAAATTTGTGTTTTTGCAACATATTTATGTTCAAAAAGTATCATACATGTTTAAACAAGGTTACAAGCATTGGCGTGTGAAATGCCGGTAAACTATAGTCCTTTTCTGCTTTCAAAGAAATTCTTGTCACCTCAACTGCCTCTAAATGACTCTAAATGTCTGTACATGTACACATAGGATAACATAGAGGAGAGTTCAGGGGCTGCCCAACTGCTCATAAACTTCAGTTTAGCAGCTGTAGTTTACATGAGGCCTAAGCTATACTAGTAATACAACAAAGATGAAGTTCCAAATAAACTTTTAAACAATATCATGTCCATGTGAGCAGCACATTTGGCAAATTTCTCCAAGCAGATAATGGTAGAAAGTACACAAGTAATAAAATACAATCTATTCTGAGGAAGCGTTGAAATATGTTCTAGACTACTGTACCATACAATCCAGATTAAAATTGTGTCACAGAGAAAATGGACCTAACTTTATATGAAAGTGTCAGAAGCATGCTTTTTGATGCAGAAACAGTTATTCAGCAACATACCAGAATAAGGCAATTATGACAGATTTCTATCTGTAAGCTCAGCGTGCAATAAACATCCAAAATAGTAGTACTTGACAGTCGCACTCAAATGCAATCACCTTTATTAAAAGGAAAAACAACCCATACAGCGAACAGAGATACAAGGATCAGCTGCAGCTAACGCTTTTCACATCCTCACTGGTGCTTATTCATAGCTAAAATGACAAGCTAAGAACACATATATACTAAGACATAAATGACTAATTAACTATACAGTGTCCTATGCAGCCAACCTAACACATATATAGATAACTGGGCTATTAGGAAACAATCAAGTCAGCTCACATGTAATGAAAGTTCACCATTAACCCTTAACTATAAAAAAAATCTCCTTACACCCATCCAAAACTAAAACAAATATATATAATGCAGTATAAAAAAGTTATTGTGGCATGCACGACAATATATAGATACGATAAAGAAAAAATAAATACGGCAAAGATAAAAAAAAATGTGCTCTTAGTGTCTCAAAATATTTATATATTTCCATTGTCATATACGTTACACTACAAACACATTTTTCTTAACTTTGCAGACTTTTATTTTTATTTTCTTTATCTTATCTATACATTGTCTTGCATGCCACATAAACATTTATATCCCGCTTTATATGTATAGTTTTTTGGTTTTGGATGGGTTTAAGGAGATTCTTTTTACAGTTAAGGGTTAATGGTGAACTTTCATTACATGTGAGCTTACTTGATTGTTTCCAATTAGCCCAGTTATCTCCATATATGTTCGGTTGGCTGCATACGACAATGTATAGTTAATTAGTCATTTATGTCTTTGTATATATTTGTGTTCTTGGATAAGCGTGTAATCTCTAAGCTGTAGTTAGTAACAAGCAGCAATATCCAACCATATAAAAGGATGTTGGAAAGGGAGTTATGTGGATAGTGTACTATAAAGCGCAGAGGTCTTAAAGTGTTTCAAGCAGAGCCAAGTGAATGTGAACTTCGTTAGTCTGTCTTAAGATATATGGATCAACTCCTTCATCTCCTCCATTTTATTAATTTTGCTGAACCACTCCTTAATAGTCTGGCCACGTTGATCAAATGAATGGCTAGAGATCCCTTATATTGTTTTTTTGGGATAGCAGTGTGATGCAATATATATTGTTCTGGCGTGAAATCAGGTGAGAAGGTCGTAACCTTTTTCAGGATGAATCGATTTCCAGAAAGGACGGATCCTGTCACATTCCCACCAGATATGCAGCAAGGAACCCACCTCGGAGTTATATTGCCAACACACATTGGGAACTGATGGAGCAAACTTATGTAGCAAAGCAGGGATTCTGTACCAACGTGACCTTATTTCATACCCATTTTCCTATATAGCAACATTCATGGAGCCTTTGTGAATGTATTCATTAAACAACATTCCAGTCCTTATCTGTTAGCGAGCATTGGAGGTCTTTCTCCCAAGCCAATCTCGCCCTGTCCAAGGTGGTAGGTAATGTGTCTACTAGAAGAAAATAGATGGTAGAGATCAAATGTCATTGAGGAGATTGGGCGGAGCATAATTTTTCGAATAGTGTCAGAGATTTGCTACCTATGCGGGTTTTGGTTGAGTGTGATAGAAAGTGGTGTAAGTAGGCCCAAAACGGGAAGGATCCTGACAGGGATGTAAGGGGGCCCAGTTTGGAAGATAGCGCATGAGAATTATACGCCCATTTAAAAGAAGAAAGCGTTGGGCCGATAGTGGGGTGGTCTGTAAGGTAAGCATTCGCAGCCGTGTTGGAATGCCAAGGTACTAGATGCAGGGAGAAATCACTAATTGAGTTCTCCAAAGGCACCCATGCTTTTAAGTGGGAGTGGTTCCACTAGTCCACTATTCCCATTAAGAAACTAGCCCTATAGTACTTGTGTATGTCTGGGAGTCCAATGCCACCCCTGAGCTTGGGTAGCATGAGATGAGAGTATCAGATGCGTGGGCAAAGGTCCCTCCAAAGAAAGCGTGCAGCATCTTTTGTGAGAGGAGAAGAAGGCGGGGGGGGGGGGGGCAATGGATAAGGCTTGAAATAGATACAATAGTCGTGGCAGAATGTTCATTTTTATTAAAGCTGCGCACCCAAACCATGAGACATTTAAGTTGCCATTAATTAAGGTCATTCTGAATTTGCCTCAATTTGGCATGGAAATTTCTATGGTAAAGTTCAGATAATTTGGAAGGGATTTGAATGCCCAGGTAGGTGATTGCATCTTATTTCCACTCAAAGGGAAAATGTTCTTGGTAGTGTGCAAGGAGGGAGGGGGAAAGAGAAACATTTAATGCCTGGGATTTAGAATAGTTTATTTTTAATTTTGAGTTGCTTTGGAAAAGTTTCAGGTCACTAAGAAGGTTGGGCAAGGACACGCGTGGTTCGGAAAGGAATCGGAGAATGTCATCAGCAAATGCTGCTACTTTATATTCCTTGTCCTAAAACGTAAGGCCTTTGATGTTTATATTGAATCTAAGTTTATTGAGGAAAGGTTCCAGGGTCAGCACTTAAATCAGTGGGGACAGGGGGCAGTCCTGGCGAGTCCCATTCCTGATAGGGAAGGCGTCCGACAGGTGGCCATTAGTCCTCACTTTAGCCGAGGGGTTGGAATAGAGCATGAGTATATTGGCACACAGCTCGGAGCACTTCCGCCATGTAGTCCCAGACCACTCTGTCGAACGCCTTCTCAGTGTCAAGGGAAAGGAAGAAGCACGACCGGGAGGTGGGAGTAAGCCAGTAATGCAAGTTTAAAGCCTTAATCGTGTTGTCCCTGGCCTCCCTACCAAGTATGAATCCAACCTGTTCTAGAGAGATCAGTGAGGGAAGGACTGACATCAGTCTATTGGCCAACATTTTGGCGTAAAGCTTAAGATCCACATTTAAAAGTGAGATTGACCTGTAGCTAGTGGGGAATGTTGGATCCTTGCCTTCCTTAGGGATGACCGAGATATGCCCCTCTAATATAATAAAATGTGAGGTGCGCTGTTGGTGAAAAAAAGCTGCTACCAAAGATCCAATTATTCAATTGGAATCGATATATGTGTGTGGGTGATCTGGTGCGCTAATAACATTAAGTATGTGCTAAAAATAAACACAATATAGTGATAAGGTGATATATAATGAAACAATCACATAGGACTAAAAGAATATATAAAAAACTCCAAAAGTCCATAAAAAACACATATTCCAATCAACAGTGAATCTTGTGTTCCCAAAATCAAACGGTGATAGTTCATAAATGGTGATTTATAAATCCCTCCACCTTACAAGCTGTTCTCTCACCAGACGGAAATGATGAACGTGCAAAATCAACTTTTCCCAATTCACTCTTGTGCGGTATAGGTAAGTGTTCCAATATCCACTGTGTGGACACCCAGTAAATTAAAGCCTCTTACCAAACAGCAACAGTAATGGGCATGGATACATCTCCTGGAGGATTTCCCTCTCCCAGCATGAATAGGACAGAACCAGATGAACTCAAAGGGAAGTCCTGCTATCTCATACACTCCCTTGGGACGGTTACCTCAGAGTATTACACATGGATCCTCCTGTTTCTGTCGAAGCTTTTTTGAAGGAAACGCATCATAGTGAAGGGGCGCCGCACCGTCACACATCATGTCTGCGGTCCGCACTGCAGGCGGCCCGGCTCTCCACAAGCTGATGCAGACCGCTTTTCATTTACATCTTGACTGTAAGTGTATTTCTTTTCATAAATAAAGTTTACTGAAGGTAATGCACTATGGTTTGCCCACTTTATTTTTTCCATGGGTAATACTATGGGGTGTAGAGCGAGAGTTATCTTGACTGGGGAGGGTAAGGGGGGGGGGGGCCTCAGTAAAGTAAACAGGGAAGGAGAAAAAGGAAGAGCAGAGGAATAGAAAAACTAGAGGTGGGAGTAGACTTGCTATACCACCTAGTAGAGGAATGAGATTGCTAGAAGGTCAGCAACCCACAGGTTGGGAGCTGCATGGGTGCGTGAGGAAGACTATTGAAGTCTATTGAAGTCTAGTGACCGTACAAAGGAGGACTTGTTTTGGAATCCAGTTATGCACATATGGACATATGGGTGTGTATAGCCACTTAATTAGGGGCTACCTATAGTGATTGCTAATAATAGTTATAGTGGTGCTTTCAAAATTTTAAATAAACAATAATAATTGTGGGTAATAATTCATACAATAAATATGTGCATCAAATAAATATGTGCAAAATATTGCAGTAATTCATAAAATAAAATTGTGCATCAAATAAATATGTGCAAATTAATACGGTAATATACAATATTCCAGTGCACAAATTATATCAATTCAAATAAAGTGCATGAGACGTGTAAAGTGCTGGTGTCTCATTAGTGCTCTGTAAAGTAAAGGTGACTTTAGTGTATACAGTTCAAAGGGAATATTATTTTGTGCAAAATCAAGAAGTAATGTGCAGGTGCTCTGTGCAGGTCTGTCAATCGGCCTTGTGGTACCTATAACTCTCCACCGCATAAGGTAGTAGATGGATCACTCACCAAAAGAAGTTGGTCTTACATGCCTTATAGCATTAAGACCGGACAACGCTTGGTTGGCCACCAGGGCCAGGATGGGTACCCCTTCACTGTACAATTCCTCTGTTTCCAGTACTGGCAGGTTCCACTTCTCCTTTCACCCCAGGCCGGTGAGGCCAAGGTAAAGTAAAAGAAAAGGGTTCCAGATGGTGTCATAACGTTTAAAAGTTTTATTTTGCTCCACCAATAAATGATGTTTAAAATCAATGCACGTACTGTTCAGTAAAAGTCGTCACAGCAGAGTGGAAAGCGGTGATTACTGGCATGCGTTCCACTCGCTCCCGTGACGTCACAATGTCGTTACGCGTTTCGTCACTACACTACGTGTATTCTGACATATGGACATATACCAAGTCATAAAAGAAAGAAAGTACATAAGGAGGAGGGAGGACAGTATCGCAGAGAACAGGGCAGTAGAAAAAAGAAAACAAGGTCACAAATAAGAACAGAAGCAACCCCTCTAGGACAGGATACCTATAGTGCAAGCATTATCAGTTATGGTCTTTATGCAGTAACAGACAAACAGCATGAAATCTGAACTTCAAAACTAAGTAGGTTACTAAATTATTGTTGCTTGTGGGCCGAGGTGGCTTGGAGCTATAAAAGGGAAAAATGGTTAGAGTTCCAAAAAAGATGCATCATAAGTAAGCAGAGGTAGTAAGCTTCTCTGAACAAGCAACTCGGGCAACTGAATAAACAGGAGACCTGAACTAACCAGTCTGTTGGTTCCATGAAAGAACCAGTAGATAACGCTTTTGGTAAAAGATAGGGGTACTTATCACTGTCTCAAAAAGGAGAAGGTTGCAAAGAGTTCTGTCATCTCCTTTATCTCAGGGAGGCATCAGAGTTGCGAAGGTTGAGTTCTCTCCTGGCTGGTTGTTGTTCTGGCAAAATTGGGTTCTGTTGACATTAGTGGGATCTGTGTCGTTGGGCCTTTGGTGAAGGGCCACAGGAAACAGTCTGCCATGGTTCTGTAGGAAAAAAGAAGGGATACCAGTCTGGAAGCTCAAGCGGGTGTAGGCCCAAGCTTTCGCAAAAAGTGGGGAGGTCTTCCAGCGTCCTCAGAAGAGCGGTGCATCCTCTGGATGTTGCAGAAAGGCAGAAATGAAACTTCCACCTGTATGGGAATCCCTCTTGTGCGGAGGTTATTCAGTAGAGGGCGCAATGCATGCCTGTTTTGTAGGGTGATCTGGGAGAGATCCTGGAAAAGCTTTATCTCAGAGTCTAGGTATAGAAAATGACCCCTTTCCCTGACTTTGCGTAGGATTTCCTCCTTGAGAGGGACGTTTAACAGGCAGCATATCACGTCCCTAGGTGGTTCAGTTTCACCAGGATGGAGGAGCAAGGCCCTATGAATTCTTTCCATGTCTATTGGGGATTCTGGTGGACGTGATAACAAATCGTTAAACATAGTGCTCACTGTTTGTTCTAGAGCAGTGGATTCAACAGTCTCTGGGAGGCCTCTAATCCTTATGTTGCGCCTGCAGCCTCTGTTATCCAGGTCCTCCAGGTGCCTGTGCATCTCCAAATGTTGGGGAAGTTGTAAGTCATAGGACTGTTGGACCTGCCGGCTAGCTTCAGCATGAGTGCGGGAGGTTTGTTACACGTCACCCAGGCGAGTTGCAACTGCCTGTAGGTCCGACCGGAGGTCTGTGATCGCAGACATCAGGGTATTTTTAATATCAGAGGTTACCGCCTGCAAGTCAAACAAGCTGGGTGCTATTGCAGAAGGCATGGAGCTTGCAGCATTAATGTCCGGTGGATCTTCAGACCCACTGCTGGGGAGGGTCGATTTGTGGCCTGTTTTTTCACGTGGCCTCCAGTACATTGTGAGTGGAAGAGGTAAGGGATATTCTTTCCTAGTTGGGTCCCTGTCTCCCTTGGAGTGTGAGGGGTGGAAGTAGATCCCAAAATAAAGAGTATGTGTCCTCCGTGTACAGCAGTTCAAAAATGAAATGTTCATCTCAGGTCACAGCCAAGCAAAGAGTGTAGGGGGTGAAAGCCTGCAGTATCTTAGGGAGCAGTTATGGGGCGGTTAACCATCAATATGGCGGGTTGCAGGCGTTTGTGATAAGGCCCGTTTCCATCCAAATGTTCCCCTTGGGTGATGGGCGATTATGGGGGTGTGGAGAGGTGTTAGGCTGTGTCCGTTGCCTTGCCTGAAATGATGCAGCCAGGCGTCAGAAGTCTCAGAGTCTGTGACGGCTGGTATCGCGGGAGTAGGGCTCGGTCTCCTCTGGTCTTAACGACGCCCCGCCCGGATCTCTCCCCGGTTAGAAGCCTTCACTCCAGGGCTAGCTGTGCTGCCGGGGAGGTGGTGTAGTATCCCAGCGGGCTTAGGCAGATGGATGAGCTTCGGAAATTCCCCCCTCGCTATCCGCTATGATGGTGGCCTCCATGTTAGGCTATGATCTCCGCCGGCCCGGTCAGCGAGAGCCAGTACGGGCAATACTACTCAATTGGCTCCTTGGCTCCTGCCTGATCGATAGGGCTGTGTGCAGGGCTTGATTAGGGCTCTAGGAGCACGATGGAGATGAATCTTTCCATTCGCCGACCGCAGCTCCCCTCCTGTGTGACTTGCTCCTTCCGCTTCCGGTCACGCCCCCATATATTTGTGCTCTTAGTTTGTCATTTTAGCTATGAATAAGCACCAGAGAGGGTGTGAAACGTGTTAGCTACAGATGATCCTTGTACCTCTGTTCGCTGTATGGATTGTTTTTAATTTCAATAAAGGTGATTCCATTGGAGTGCGGCTGTCCTGAACTTCTCTTTTGCAAAAACTAAGCATACTTACATGTTTCTGAAGAAAGGCACACAAAATGGGAACATTGTGCTAAGGAAGTTACAGTACATTTGTCAGCTACAGAAGTGATTCTCAAAGTGGTTACAGAATTCTGCATCCAGACACCAATACAATAACAATCAGAAGTGCAATTATTAATGAAACGCCTATGTGTCAAAAGCCTCATAAAATGATACAGCCAGCCAGTGGCGGCCGGTGCATAGGGGGCGCCAGGGCGCCGCCCCCCCTGAAAAAAGGAAGAAAAAAAAAAAAGATAAAAAAAAAAAAAAAAAGATTGCAAAACGAGCAATAAAGTTTGAAAAAAAAAAAAATTGCGTTCGCCGCCGCCGCCAGCCGATGTGGAGGGGGTGGGGGGGTGGGGTTACCACCCAGAAGAGGCGCCGATTGGCTGCCTTCTGGGGGGCGTGGGGGGCGTAACCTGGGCGCAAGGCAGATTCCTTGGAAACCCCCACTTCGTGGATTCCTGGCTGTGATTGGTCCAGCCTCCAGCCTGGACCAATCACAGCATCCAGGACATCCAACGCTGACCCCGCTGACGTCACTCGCAGCAGTGGACCGGACCGCGGGCGATGGAGTCGGGTGGACACCGGACGGGAGTGACGGCGGCACCGGAGAGGAGACCAGACCACCGGAGGTCATCTGCTGGAAGAAGACATCACCACCGGTGAGTCCTCGTGGTCCTCCTGTCAGTCCTCCATGACCATCCATCCAGCTTTTCCACCGCCATCCCCCTATGCTCTGCCTCATCCCATGAGTCATGGGATGAGGCAGAGCAGAGGGGGATGGCGGTGGAAAGGCTGGATGGATGGTCATCATGGGCCATGACCATCCATCCATCCATCCATCCATCCTTTCCACCGCCGTCCCCCTCTGCTCTGCCTCATCCCATGACCATCCCTCCCACTGCCATCCCTCTCTGCCTGATCCCATCTCTCCCACTGCCATACCTCTGCAGGGGGCATGTACGCTGGTCACTGCATTGAAAGGGGGCATGCACGCTGGTCACTACATTGAAAGGGGGCCTGTACGCTGGTCACTACATTGAAAGGGGGCATGTATGCTGGTCACTACATTGAAAGGGGGCATGTATGCTGGTCACTACATTGAAAGGGGGCATGTACGCTGGTCACTGCATTGAAAGGGGGCATGTATGCTGGTCACTACATTGAAAGGGGGCATGTACGCTGGTCACTACATTGAAAGGGGGCATGTATGCTGGTCACTACATTGAAAGGGGGCATGTACGCTGGTCACTGCATTGAAAGGGGGCATGTACGCTGGTCACTACATTGAAAGGGGGCATGTACGCTGGTCACTACATTGAAAGGGGGCATGTACGCTGGTCACTGCATTGAAAGGGGGCATGCACGCTGGTCACTACATTGAAAGGGGGCATGTACGCTGGTCACTACATTGAAAGGGGGCATGTACGCTGGTCACTGCATTGAAAGGGGGCATGTACGCTGGTCACTACATTGAAAGGGGGCATGTACGCTGGTCACTGTATTGAAAGGGGGCATGTATGCTGGTCACTACATTGAAAGGGGGCATGTATGCTGGTCACTACATTGAAAGGGGGCCTGTACGCTGGTCACTACATTGAAAGGGGGCATGTATGCTGGTCACTGTATTGAAAGGGGGCATGTACACTGGTCACTGTATTGAAAGGGGGCATGTATGCTGGTCACTACATTGAAAGGGGGCATGTACGCTGGTCACTGCATTGAAAGGGGGCATGTACGCTGGTCACTGCATTGAAAGGGGGCATGCACGCTGCTCACTACATTGAAAGGGGGCATGTACGCTGGTCACTACATTGAAAGGGGGCATGTACGCTGGTCACTGCATTGAAAGGGGGCATGCACGCTGGTCACTACATTGAAAGGGGGCATGTACGCTGGTCACTACATTGAAAGGGGGCATGTATGCTGGTCACTGTATTGAAAGGGGGCATGTATGCTGGTCACTACATTGAAAGGGGGCCTGTACGCTGGTCACTACATTGAAAGGGGGCATGTATGCTGGTCACTGTATTGAAAGGGGGCATGTACACTGGTCACTGTATTGAAAGGGGGCATGTATGCTGGTCACTACATTGAAAGGGGGCATGTACGCTGGTCACTGTATTGAAAGGGGGCATGTACGCTGGTCACTGCATTGAAAGGGGGCATGTACGCTGGTCACTGTATTGAAAGGGGGCATGTATACTGGTCACTACATTGAAAGGGGGCCTGTATACTGGTCACTACATTGAAAGGGGGCATGTACGCTGGTCACTGCATTGAAAGGGGGCATGTACGCTGGTCACTACATTGAAAGGGGGCATGTACGCTGGTCACTGTATTGAAAGGGGGCATGTACGCTGGTCACTACATTGAAAGGGGGCATGTACACTGGTCACTGCATTGAAAGGGGGCATGTACGCTGGTCACTGTATTGAAAGGGGGCATGTATGCTGGTCACTGCATTGAAAGGGGGCATGTACGCTGGTCACTACATTGAAAGGGGGCATGTACGCTGGTCACTACATTGAAAGGGGGCATGTATGCTGGTCACTACATTGAAAGGGGGCATGTACGCTGGTCACTACATTGAAAGGGGGCATGTACGCTGGTCACTGTATTGAAAGGGGGCATGTACGCTGGTCACTACATTGAAAGGGGGCCTGTATACTGGTCACTACATTGAAAGGGGGCATATACGCTGGTCACTACATTGAAAGGGGGCATGTACGCTGGTCACTGTATTGAAAGGGGGCATGTACGCTGGTCACTGCATTGAAAGGGGGCATGTACGCTGGTCACTGCATTGAAAGGGGGCATGTATACTGGTCACTACATTGAAAGGGGGCCTGTACGCTGGTCACTGCATTGAAAGGGGGCATGTATACTGGTCACTACATTGAAAGGGGGCATGTACGCTGGTCACTGCATTGAAAGGGGGCATGTATACTGGTCACTACATTGAAAGGGGGCATGTACGCTGGTCACTGCATTGAAAGGGGGCATGTATACTGGTCACTGCATTGAAAGGGGGCATGTATACTGGTCACTACATTGAAAGGGGGCATGTACGCTGGTCACTACATTGAAAGGGGGCATGTACGCTGGTCACTACATTGAAAGGGGGCATGTACGCTGGTCACTGCATTGAAAGGGGGCATGTACGCTGGTCACTACATTGAAAGGGGGCATGTACGCTGGTCACTGCATTGAAAGGGGGTATGTACGCTGGTCACTACATTGAAAGGGGGTATGTACGCTGGTCACTACATTGAAAGGGGGCATGTACGCTGGTCACTACATTGAAAGGGGGCATGTACTGTGTGGTCTGTGCTAGGGGGTCTGTACTGTGGGGTTTGTGCCACTCTGTCAGTGTATCCCATAATAGGGCCCCTGCTCCCTATTATGGGATATACTAGTACTGATGGAGCCCTTAATATGTGATATATTGGGAGAATTGGTTCACGCAAGCAAAATACAGGGGACAAAATGGGTGGGGTCTATAAGGGGTGTGGCTTCTGAGAAATGGGAGGGGCCAAAATAGAAGGGCGGGGTCTTGCGCCCCCCCATCTTAAAACTTCACCAGCCGCCACTGCAGCCAGCACTTACTGAACAACAAGAATTCCCCCCAGGAAAAGCAACAAAATAGTACTGAAACTGAAAATGGTGTCAGTGATTTATCCTCTTAATAGAAAGAAGCTTGAACCACATGCAACCTTATTCAGAAAATCTATAAGGTCTAATAAGGGTATCTTGGCTTGATGCTTGTCATATATGGTCCATGCAGTGCCACATCCTAAGCCAGTGTTATTTAAAAAATGCAAAAGCTACCTGCAAATGTAGCAAATGTAGATGAAAGTTGCAGATTAAGAGATGCCATCTCTCAACCTGTTTAAAGCTTGGGAACGTGCAGTACAATCACCTTAAGGCATACTATAGATCAGTGATGGCAAACATTGGCACTCCGGATGTTTTGGAACTACATTTCCCATGATGCTGCACTACACTGCAGAGTGCATTAGCACCATGGGAAGATTTGTTCCAAAACATCTGGAGTGCTAAGGTTTACCATCACTGCTAGAGGCAGTACAGTCAAGCAATGGAAGCATTTTTATACATTGCAGCCACTACACATGCAGAGAGGAGCTGCTATGTCACTCTGCAAAGGTGTAAGTAAACCCCTCGGCAAAAAGGACTGGAAATGCTATGACAAAACCACTACCAAAGCCATAGTACTCCAAAAGAAAATGGGACTTATTTGACAAAAGATAATGTAATCTTGTCTCTTGTGAATGACATGATTATGATGTAGTTTCCTGTTCTACTTTCTCTGTGCATTCCTGCTGTTTTGAATTAAACAAGAAGGTCTTAAAGCTTATATGCAGCCAACATAAATAACAAAAAAAATCAGCACAAGGGACATAGCTTACTGTCAGTACAGTTTGTCCCATGTGCCAATGCCTCTTCTTTTAGTTGAAATCCTCCTCTGTCCATGCCCCCCCTCCCCCACCCCCATCCCCACTGCCATACTCTTCCAATGTGGCGGGGGTTAATACAAGTAGGAGGCTATCACAGGCTCTCATCAAGAAAGCCTGTCTATGCCAAACCTTTTCCGCCAAGCTCCTCCATTGATAGACGCCATATTACAGCTTCTATGAATGAAACAGGATCTATAAATGGAGGATGGGTGAATACATGAATGAAAGGTTTACCCCCTCCATTCATAGATCCTGTTTCATTCATATAAGCTGTATTGTGACTTGTTTGAATGGAGCAACTAGGCATAAAGAGTGTTGATTTCTGATGAGAGCCTATGACAGTTCTATTAACCCCCGCTGCACCAGAAGATTACAGTGGCGGGGGTGGAGGGGTATGCACAGAAGAAGAACAGGTTGTTCACTTTGCCCCAAAGCTTAGTGATTGAGGTGAATCAATTTGGAGAAGTCTCCCTCAGCAGTAAAAAGTACTGTGGTCGGTTTACCTAAAACTGGAGAGTGCAGAATCTGGTGCAGCTCTGCATAGAAACTAATCAGCTTCCAGTTTTTTTTGGAAAACCTTAATTGAACAATCTGAAGAAAGAAGCTGATTGGCTACCATCCGCTGTACCAGATTTTGCACTCTCCAGTTTTAGTAAATCAACCCCAGTGCCTTTTAGTCTTCTGTCCCTCTACTGAGATACTGATGTTATGCTGCATCATTCTCCTCCAGCCAGCAGGGAGAGAACTAAAGCCAAACATGCCCATAGACATCTATGCAGAGCCCTACAAGTTCTGGGAGTTGTAGTTTGAAACAGAAGCCATATAATGAGATTAATAGACTCCTTACACTACAGATCCCAAAAGTTACTGTGCAATTGGAGGAGTGGGGAGATAACTTTTATTAAACTGCCTGGGAAAGTTCTTCCTCTTGCCACTGAGGGAGTTAGATAGCACCACTTTGTGGATTTTCGCCTGCCAGAGGAGTAGAGATGGGCCGAACAACATGTTCGGTTCACGACAGAACTTTCGAACATTGCAAAAGTTTGGAGCCAAACAATGAAACTCTTTGAAGTCTACAGGAACCAAACAATAAAAATAAAAAAGTGCCCATTTTGAAGGCTTATATGCAAGTTATTTGGCATACAAAGGGTGTGGGGGTCCGGGTACTGCCCTGGGGGAAATGTGTCAATGAGAAAAAAGTTTATAAAAAAGATAATTTTTAGCAGTGATTTATTGATGCTTAAAGTAAAATAATAAAAACGAAAATTAAATATAGTGCCTGGTAGGGTCCCCCTAGTCTGCCTGTAATTGGTGCATTGTATTGGACCTGCTGCATCAAAACTAACATCTATAAAGAAAAAAAAAATGACATTTAAATTGATTTTCCCTGCAAGCTTTCTTTATTTTGTAAACGGCTTGGGGAGCCAGCCTGTTTTATGAGCCCACAATTTAGTGCATTGGGAACAAGATAAGAGATTTTTTGGGGTAAATTCTGGTGTCTCTTTAGGAGATTTTGGATGGAAATAACAAGGTTTTGCACCACAGAGAGCAAGCTGCCTTATGTGGAGAAGCCAAATTATAGTACACTCAGGCCTAAGTTCATGGGGGAGCATGACTGCTAATTTGCTGTTTATCACTGTTCTCCCCTCTCTGTAGGCTCATGTTACCCCCTTCTTCAACCTCAGAACCAACATCAGAATCAAGTAATGGCTGTGCATCGTCAAGAAGAAAGTGGCTGACTCCTCCATGCATGATGCTGGAGCTATGGCAGGAGTAGCTGTGGACAAGGAGGCAGAATAGCCCAGCTGGCAGCTGTGGTGGACTGTGCACTAGTTTCTGCTTGGGTGACAGAGGATGAGGAGGATGAGGATGGTTTGGTAAGCCAGTCCACCACCTCCTCTACATTCTGTGGCTGGATAGCCCAGGAAACATCACTAAACAGAGGAAATGATGTCTTGCCTGAGGACTGACCATGTCCACCTTTGCCTGTGGACACAGACACTGCTGGCCCCCTCACAGTACCATGGAAATGTCTGCCTCTCCTTGTGGGCCTCCCAGACATGATGGGGGGAGGGCTTATTACTGGAATGTAATAGAGACAGGAAAATGTGTACTTGGATGCAGTTTACCCACTTCAGCTCCGAAAGGTTTACCCCCCTTCATGACCAGGCAATTTTTTGCAATACAGCACTGTTTATTTAACTGACAATTGAGTGGTCATGCGACACAGTACCCAAATAAAATGTATGTCATACATACAAAAACAGACCAACAGTTTTGAAAAAAAAAACTACATTTTTTTACTTTCTGCTTTAAAACATTCCCAATAAAAAAAATTTAAAAAATTGAATTTCTTTATCAACTTAGGCCAAAATGTATTCTGCTACAAATTTGTGGTTAAAAAAAAAATCCCAATACGTGTATATTGATTGGTTTGCGCAAAAGTTAAAGCGGCTACAAACTATGGTATATTTTAATTTTATTATTTTTTTTACTAGTAGCGACCTATAGCGGGACTGCGATATATAGCGGACAAATCGGATACCTAACTGATACTTTTGACACTTTTTGGGGACCAGTGACACCAATACACTCATCAATGCTAAAAGATATGCATTGTTACTTTACTAATGACACTGGCAGGGAAGGTGTTAACATCAGGGGCAATTAAAGAGTTAACTGTGATCCCTAGAAGTAATTACTTACTGTGGAGGGTGCTTTGATTGGGGAAATGTAAAGATCTGTGTTCCTGCTTAGGATCTTGTTTACATAGGCAGACCGCCGTTCTGCCTTTCTCCTGAATGATCTGCCGGACTCACTGATTGTCTCCCGCTGTGTCCAATCACATTGGTAGCGGGTCGCAGGGCAGCGCGTGCATGCACCCTAGACCAGGAAGCATCAGATCACGTACTAGGTACATAATCTGCCACAGAGCGGCCGCCCTGATGCAGTATTTACAGCATGTGTGGGGTGGTCGCTAAGCAGTTGATCAATGGAAAGTGGTGTTTTGGTGCAATTTAACTTGAGGACTCACTACACAGACACACTCCACTGACACACTACAATATACTGCAGTAAAACTGCACTAATGCACTTCAATATACTGCAGTAAAACTGCACTAACACACCTAAATATACTGCAGTAAAAGTGCACTAACCCACTTCAAAATATTACAGTAAAAGTGCCCTAACCCACTTCAAAATATTGCAGTAAAAGTACTCTGAAGCACTTCAATATACTGCAGTAAAAGTGCACTAACACACTTCAATATATTGCAGTAAAAGTACTCTGATGCACTTCAATATACTGCAGTAAAAGTGCACTAACACACTTCAATATATTGCAGTAAAAGTACTCTGACGCACTTCAATATACTGCAGTAAAAGTGCACTAACACACTTCAGTATACTGCAGTAAAAGTGCACTAACGCACTGCAATATACTGCAGGAAACCTGCCCTGACACACTAAACTAATACACTTCAATAAACTGCAGTAAACCTGCCTTGACACACTAAACTGACACTAAAGTTAAAAAAGGAAGGTCACACTACACTCATGCTACACCATCACTATATTCACACTAAACTGACACTAAAGTAAAAATGAACGGTTAACTGAACTATTACTAGATTCACACTGCATTGATACTCTACACTCACAATAGAATCACTATAGCACACTAACTCACTAGTAGCAATGAACAGAGCCCTATTCTACCTATCTCCACTCAAATATCACACTGCAAATGGCTGCTCTGGTAAGGAACCTTTTATAGTGTGGAGTGGGTCTATGAGCAAAGCCTTCATTGCTTCAGCCAATCGGGGCTTCCAACACACTGTGCAGCGCGCAGTATATTGTGGGGCGTTGTGGGGGCTGAACAAATGGTCGAACGCCCCAACAATTCATGTGTTTGCCGAATGGGTGAACAGCCAATGTACGGCCCAAACTCATGGTCAGGCCAAACTGTTCACCTAGCACTACAGGGCTCCTGGGGAAGCGTCTTCATGCAAAATGGCCATAGAGCAGTATTACATGCCAGAGGTCCTAGCCACCAGCTCTATTGTGGGTTCTGGTGGCTTTTCATGTAAGTGATGTTCTGAAGCTTGGACCAATGTTTTGACTTTTTTCTTGATTTTTAAGTTGCTTGCTAATAAATATTACACTATGGAAAGTATTTTCTCTCTTTTATACCTATTGATATAATTTCCTGCTAGTTGGAGCTTTTGAAGGAATTACCTCTGGTGTATATCCTCTCTTCTGATTTGCTTTTGGCTCAAGACCTGATGTTACACTATAAAAACGCATTAGCTGTCCTAATAAGACAGCAACATGGCCTGGTGAGTGCGCATTTCTGTTTTTGGGTGAAGAACCACTGGTGGACGATTGATCATTTTCACACTGGCACTGATTATTTTATATGGTCTTTTTTGCAGTTTTCTATGGACTGAGTTCATTATATATATTATGCATTTTATGCACATGTATGTTCACTATTTTTATGTTTAAGCGCTGCAACCTACATTTTTCATATGTTTTTTATGTTTGTATATTCACATTGTTTGCAAGCTGCTGATTGAGTTATTTTAAGGCTCTGACTTCACTTTTATGTTTAATTTATTAAAATGTTTAAATGTTATTTCTTTTTTTTTTTACAACTTGTTCTTTTTTCAGGACAGGGAAGCCTGCAGGGGAGGAGGGGGGGGGGGTGCAGTGAAAGGGTGGTACACGGGGAGAGGGGGGATCAGAAGCAGGCAGAACAGGGAGGGGGATTGGTGTCGGAGAAGCAATTACAGGAACGATGCCCTGTGTCTGTGTCTCTCCCTGCAGAGGCTGAAAACTGGCAGGAGGGGGAGAAACTGGCTTTAGCTGCTATGGAGAGCCGCACAGGGCTTCCTTCTGTAATTGCCCCTCCTCCCAACGGCAAAGATTCCCCGTGCTGTTAGGGCCCCCCTGTCTGCCCGGCTCCCCTATAGGAGGACTGGTAGTCCCCCCCTATCAGTGGCCCTGACCACTTTAATGGTGTTTACGATGTCCAAAGAGAAGACTGGGCTATTAAAGTCACTTATTGAAAAGTTATGACCAAATACATAGGGGCTGATTTACTACGGCAATTGTAAATGGGCATTTGATTTTCTAACTTGTAAACATAAAAATAAATGTTATCCGGAATTTAGGAAACTGTGGAAAACTTGCTAAACTTCCAGAATATGTCAGCATTGTAACGCTGGATTCATGATGACATTTTGGAGTGTGTCTGAAGCTTGTAAAAGTCTACCACCTATGTAGTGGCAAACTGAAGTTTTAAATCAATTTAGCATGCAGACCTATGAGTTTTCAAGACTAACTCTGTAATGTGCAAGGTGGCTCAAATTTAGAAAGTACAGATTAAATCAATATAAGTGAAAAAAACATGAATAATTTACTTGAAGTGGTCACAGAAAGGATAAGGAGATGTTAGCTACAGTATGTGCAAGCATTGTAGCTGGCCATTTATGCTGGTTTTTGGATCATCAATGCTGCATAGGCTAGATTCTGTGTTAAACCTCTGCCTGGACAATGATCTAATAGATTGACATCCTGGCGCATGAGTTTTTCGCCTGCGGCTTTTTCTGGAGGTGCATGCTGCTCATAGCAGTTAATAGGGGCTTTCAGTATTGCAGTATTTTTTAGCCAAAATCTAATTTGCTTTTACTTGTATACTTTGGCACCAATTCTGCACAATTAGTGATAGTACCACATGCTGTATATAACCAACTTAGGGAGAGAAGCAATGGTAGCATCTATTGTTGTGGTCTTTTAAAAAAATTAACTTTTTTTCTAATTTATTAATTCATTTTTTTAACCCTCTAAAATAATTCTGGATAAGTCATATCCCAGCCCCTGCAATCTTGATTTGTTCAACATTGCTATTTTAACCACTTAAGCCCCGGAAGATTTTACCCCCGTCTTGACCAGGGCCTATTTTGTGATTCGGCACTGTGTGACTTTAACGGACAATTGCGCGGTCGTGTGGCGCTGTACCTAAACGAATGTGACGTCCTTTTTTTCCCACAAACAGAGCTTTCTTTTCGTGGTATTTGATCACCTGTGCGATTTTTTAATCATGCGCTATAAACAAAAAAAGAGCGTCAATTTTGCAAAAATAACAATATTTTTCACATTTTTTTATACGAAATTCCCCCCCAAAAAAATTAAAAATCAAAATTTTTTAACATTTTAGGCCAATTTGTTTTTTGCTACATATGTTTGGTAAAAAAAATTGCAAAAAGCGTATTTTGATTGGTTTGTGCAAAAGTTATTGCGTTTACTAACTAAGGGAAAGATTTTTGTCATTTTCGTTGTTTTTTTTTTAACGAGTAATGGCGGCGATCTGCGATTTTTTTTTGCGGGATTGCGACATTGCGGCAGACAGATTGGACCCTTGACTGACATTTTTGACACTTTTGGGGGTACCAGTGACATTACTACAGTAATCAGTGCTATACATATGCACTGTTACTGTAAAAATGACACTGGCAGGGAAGGGGTTAACTTTATTGGAGAAGGAGGGGTTAAATGTGTCCCTAGGGGCGTGCTTCTAACTGTGAAGGGATGTGGCTAGTGGTGTAACAACAGAGATATATGATCCTACATAGCAGGACCGTATGATCTCTGTTCTTACACAGGGGAGAATAACAGGCGGCTTTGTTTACATCAACCGCCTGCCTTTCTCCCTCTGCAACGGATGATTGCGAGTGACATCGGGTCCACCGGGCACACGCGCGGAGGTGTCACAGGCGAGCGACGTAGCCCTACATCGCTTTGCCTGTGAGGGGCTGACTGCCGCAGTAAATATACTGACGACAGTCGGCAAGTGGTTAATAACATTATAAGAATATTGTCCAGATTTCTTCCTCCTTATGAAAATTATAATTAGTCCATCCTGGGCAGGGTGTTGGGAAGGTCTCAGGATCTAAGATTGGGTATGTTTAATAAGTGTGAAAATACAAAAGAAACTATAAAATATATAATATAATAATACTACTATAAACTTGAGCCCGCTAAAAATGTGATTATAAATGCATCATACATCGTATATATCTATACAAAATGCTATTAAACCATATGCATGAATATAAAAAGTAGTCAATATTATCGAACACCCCAATGTCTTATCGTCACGTATAGAGTGAGACTCTGTGACCCATACCAAACTCATATCTATATAAGATTTAGGGTGTAGTCACTATTATGAACCCTACCCCCCACTGACCCATAACTCTCCATTGCACCTCCTGGAATGGGGGGGGGGGGGGCAGGGAGAGATAACCAGACTACTAAACACTACAGTACCGCAAGGATACCCGGGCCCTCATTAAACCCCTCCCAGGTGCCAAAGAGCCAAGCTGATTGATCCAATAGGTTTCTCTGCTTCATAGTCTCTGGAACCTGAGCCCAACATCTGAAAAGCCTGTTATGGACTCGATTCCGCAAGCTCTGAGTTCTATGAATTTTTTGTTGTGAACATCCCAATAATGGCAGGAAAGGGAATGTTTGTTGAACCCTTTGTGAATATTCATGGTGGAGGGGGAGGGATTCATGCTGGCATATTCAGTATAAATTTGAGCCTTGAGGAAGGGAGCGGGTCTCCCGAAACCTGTCAGCGGCCCCAACAAAGTGTATGCCCTTTCCACATCGAGGTGGACTTATTTTATGCAATTTTTACTCTTCATGTTTGTGAGTATGTTTTTGGCATTCAAAATACAATTTTTAAAGGTATCCAAGCACTAGGTGCTTGTGCCTCCTTTCTTTTGTATTTTCAGTCTTTGGAGTTTCCCCATCTGAGGAGAGCAGCACACCTATAATTCCCGTTAGAGTGAGCGCTTGGGTCATTAAGATGTTTAATAAGTGTGATACATTTCCTTAATGGAAATATATAAACAGCAATTCCAACATTATTATAATTTTTTTTTGCAAATTAAAACCAAATAGTCGCTACAAACGTGACCCTTTTACTCTTGGTACATTTTGGCAAGTCTATAGTGCAATGGTCTTTTTGTCATAGCACTAACAATAAAGAACAAAACATCTGGAAAAAAAGGTTTATTCCACCATGTGCGTCCACCAAGGTGTGCTGACAAAAATGTGCTGTAAAAATGTTCTTGCACGTGTGTTCTGGAAGAAAAGTTCCTGTGTGATGAGAAGTAAAATATTGGGTATAGATGTGTATTTAAATGTGTTTGCATACATAACAATAATTATTTTTTTCCCCTTTGTTTAGATTCAAAAAACTTACTTACAAATGCACATACATGTATTTATACTTCTAAAGCACATGTTCTTAGATGCAGATTTTTGGATTTTGTGTCACAGATCTTAATGCAGTGCATGATCATGCTCCTCTGTGAATGGCTCAGTGGAAACCAATGCAGTTGTGTTCAGATCCGTAATTAAAAAACACTTCTATATGCATTTTTTTATGGTCGTGTGATTGAACCCTTAATGTTAAATTAGCGCTCTTCCACTTGTAATCAGATGATTTTGCACCAAATGCTAAGCAGCCCGGCCATAAAGAAGTACAAAAGTTTATACATCCTTTGGACAAACTATGATTAATTCTTCTGTTATTTGCATCTGTTATCTAGTTCCCTTATCTACAGACTTTGACATCTGAACAGTATGCAGTTTTTGGATATAAATAGTTCTTTGTGGATTGTATTTAAGTTTGACCGCATAATTGTTTGACCACTGCATGTCTCCTAAAGATAAAGTCTATTCCTTAGTAGGGCCAAACTTTGGTTTGGCTCCAGGTTCTGTCTGAGCCCATGTGTACTCAAACCCAGAAATCAGTTGCCAGTGGCAATAAGCTGTTTGTGGGGTGTCATCTGTCACTCAGCTGCATGTACAGAAAGGACCAGAGATGCTCATGATATATTTGACCTAATCTGGTCACATGGTAGGTTGGGGCAGGTAATTTTTTTCTTCAAGCTATATTCTTATTCTACAAAAGTTTTTTTTTTTTTTTTTTTTTTTTTTTTAATTTACTCTCAGAACACTATATATTATACAACAACTTACATGAAAAAGCTGCACTGTTGCAGCTAGGTCACGGATTTTCTCTCATTGGAAATCAATTTACACTCCAACAATCAAAGATTGGCTCTACAAAGTTAACAGCCTCTGCGACATGGTAGAATCCCTCGCCATAGCTGCTGATAACACCAAGTGTTTTCATAAGATATGGAGAGAATGGTATTCCTTTAAATGCTCAACAGAATATGAACAACTATGCTCCAGTGGAAAATAATACCTATAGCTTTATATATTAACCTAAAGAGTCATACAGACTTCTAAGTGACTCATTACAGATGTGAACCTTATGTTGCTAAATATCTTACCCCACTCATTGGGTACTTTCCTAAGATCTATGATCTAAGATCAATTGCTTATATATAACTAGTCTTTCTTCATTACATATTAGTCCTCCTATACTGTGTATGATATTACATTATAGCCGATCTGTAGGACTATCAACTAGAATAACTAACATACAAACAGTTTTATTGTAAACAACAATCTCCATTGTCTTCGTCCTTTTATTCTACTATGTTATTTCATTCATCCCATTTTCTTGTGCTTACACTATAGGTTGCTTTATATTTGATGTAACACTTTGTATGTATGCAAATGATTAATGCCTATGTTCTATCCTAATTTCTTTCCAATTATTACATATGTGATGCATTTTCAAAATTTTGTTTACTCTAATACTCTCAATAAACTTAAAGCGGTGTTCCAGCTGTTAAAAAAATAAAAATAAATAAATAAAAGTCAGCAGCTACAAATACTGTAGCTGCTGACTTTTATTGAAAAGACTTACCTGTCCAGGGAGCCCGCGATGTCAGCACCCCAGCTGGTTTACGGATCAGCTGTCAGGTGCTGCCCCCCGCCATTCATTCTATGGGAAACAGGCAATGAAGCCTTTCGGCTTCACAGCCAGTTCCCTACTGCGCATGTGCAAAGCGAGCAGCTCATTCTAATTGGCTCGGCGGCAGGGGGAAAGGAGGAGGAGGACAGAACTTCCGAGGGACAGCGCAGCGGCGCTGTCTTACGGAAGTGGGGAAGGGTACCCATTCCCCCCTCCAACCTGAAAGGTGGCACCGGAGGGGGGAGAAAGCAGAGGAGCCGCAGTTCCACTTTTGGGTGGAACTCCATTTTAATTGTAATGAAAAGCTCCAATGTCCACCTTTTATATTTACAGAACGCTTACACAGTAGTTGTGTGTATTTATTTTATTGTGGCATAAATAAAGTATACACTTTTAGTATTTTGTTTTATATTGGTTTCCAGAGAAAAGCAGGTAATGTGCTCACATATTTTTTAAAAATCTTTATAGTCTGCAAAGCTATGCAGGAGAGAAAATACATTTACTTGGACAGTTCACACATCTATCTATCTATCTATCTATCTATCTATCTATCTATCTATCTATCTATCTATCTATCTATCTATCTATCTATCTATCTATCTATCTATCTATCTATCTATCTATCTATCTATCTATCTATCTATCTATCTATCTATCTATCTATCTATCTATCTATCTATCTATCTATCTATCTATCTATCTTATCTATCTATCTTATCTATCTATCTATCTTATCTATCTATCTTATCTATCTATCTTATCTATCTATCTATCTTATCTATCTATCTTATCTATCTATCTTATCTATCTATCTATCCTTTGTTAAAATTTTTGTGGATGTCTATTGCTAAATTATATAACAAGGCAGGATTGTTTTAATTTTCTGCAATATACTTTCCACGCAATCTTCCATAACTGTATGGATGAGATAGAGGAATTATTTTCATATTTTCTCAAACCATGTGTTTTTTCATTTAAAATGATTGCCTAGACCATAAAACAGGTATCCAGCCTGGGTGTCCAGGAAAAGAAGGGTAGTGAGCATGCACCACCCCTTCCTGCAAACAACTAGGACACATAATCGTCAACATTGGGGGGATGTCCCCATGTGGATGAAAAAATAACCTTATCCCCACATCTCTTTCATCCTGTAGGCCAAAGGAAAGGGGAATGGGGGGGGGGGGGGGGGCAACATATCAAAATCTGAAATCCTTTAGAATAAGGGGGCCTTGACATCTCCACACACCTAGGGAATGAATACAGAGTAAATAAGTACTCCTTATTTCTACTTTTAAGTGTTCAATGTAAAGAAACAGACACTTTTCAAAAGACCATGTATTTACAAAAAATTAACAAGAACAATAATGTCCTCCGTTGTAATCCAGGGTTAATCATGATGTTCTGCTGCATGCCAGTTTGTACCCAACACGTCACTGCTGATAAATTACACAGTTCTAGCACTGTGAATAAAATATACTTTTGCAGAACACGCCCTCAGGATCCAACCAGAGCTGCTTTTGGCACTGTTAAAAGGATTCATAGTAAAGCCCCGTACACACGTACTGATTGTCGGCCGTAAATATTCGGCCGACGACCGATCGGCCGATTGTAGGCTTGTTAGTATGATGCTTCCGACAGCGCATTTTCGGCCGAACAGAATCTGTCGTGCAGGCATTAAAATTTTTGTTGGCCAACACCAGAACGGCCGATTGTTCGCCAGTCAGTACAGAATTCGGAGACAGACAGCCGATTAGCAAGACTGGGCACGCTCAGAAAAGAAAAAAGACAAGGAAAGTTAACCATCACATGACATCACTTCTGCAGTCGGCTGTTGTTGGCCGACAAAATTCGTGTGCAGTCTTTTGCAGTTTTCAACAGACACGACAGCCCTGGACAAAAGACGGCCGATCGTTCGGCCGACGATCAGTACGTGTGTACGGGGCTTAAGTCTCATTGCTTACGTGTGTCTGCTCAGTACAAGCCTTAGTCATAGCAGAATGGGACCTGCATCAACATTGAATTTAAAAGATTCGCACCCATTGACAATCAGTCAACTCAGGATAATTAACAAACTACACATACACAAAACAATCTACATCCCAACCATGGCTACTTGTGAAATAAAGTAAAACATAGAGATACATTGTAACAATATATATATAAAAAAAAAATGTAACAGAATGCAATCAGAAATGGACAAAAATAAAAACAGAAAGCAAAAGGAAGGCATGTTGGATCACAATAAAACAAATCATCTCAAAAATAAAGTTATATTCCAGTGTTGATTCAGACCCTGGGCTACACGTGTTTCCAACGTATGTAGGTTGCCCCCTCTCGCAGTTATTTTAACACTTTCCATACCATAATACTGGAAACCTTTCAGATTACTATTATGCATATTCTTAAAATGTCTACATATTACAGAAAGTTGTGTAGGGGGTCAGCCCCTTGAATGACTAACTCCATTACACTGTAGTTCTATTGAGAAATTCCCACAGACTGTCATGCATCTTCCAGCCACAAGAGGTCATTGTTGTTGCTTTAGGTGAAGGGAGGAAGCAGGAAGTTCCAGGAAGTGTGTGGTGTTCGGGTCTCTATGGCTGTGCTGAGCTGAGGAAAGGTACTGCATGCTGTGGCCTTGAGAGGGATATAGACTGTATAATCCTGGGACAGAACAACAGGATCTTGCCAGAGGAGACAGAACTGAACTGTGATACAACGGACAGTAGCTGAGAACCAGAGAAAGAGAGGAGAGAACATCCCAGAGCACCTCAAGCAAATGACAGAGCAAGGGGCCAGACTGCAGTGACCTCCAAGTGACAGAACAAGATAAACTACTTGCAAAGAAACCCAGACCAGTGCATAAGAGACTGCAGCTACAGACAGCAAGGGACAGATCCAGAGACCTGACTGCATCCACCATCACAGAGACTGAGATAAAGCAGCTGTACCTACAGAACTGTGAGTTGCACCAGTGCTAACCTGTGGTAGGGCATAGAGCAGGTTTCTGTAGACAGAGCGTTGCAGCAACGTGTCCCGGTTAGCGGGATTCAGATAGGATCATATAACAGAGTAGCCTGTATCTCTGTGTGTGCGTTGGCGGGAGCGCCATTTTAAGTATCACGTTGCAGTTAACTTTGCTGTAAACCTATGTAATCTGTTTTTACTGTTAACATCATTCTTCGGCCATTATACTCTGTTGGTTAATAAAGCCGGTATCTGCTTCAGCCTCTCTGTCTGCTGTACCGTACTTGAATTCTGCATTGCGGTCCCCTACTCCTCTGACCACTACAGTTGCTTGGCATTAGGTTTGGTGGCTGTAAAATGTTCACCTATTAGACACAGTTAGCAGAGATTTATCAACTTGCAGATGGTACCTGTGACCCTGCCCAGAACCCTTTTTTCACAACTTATGAGCATGCTTCCCAGGTTCGTGTGGAATGCACGGAGGCCACGAATAGCCATGAGAGTGCTAAAGAGCCCAAAACACACAGGTGGCTTCAGAATTCAAAATATTCTGAGGTATTACAGGGCTATCATCCTCCTGCGGATCCTAAACTGGTGTTTCCATGCCCAATCCAAGCTCTGGGTGTCCCTGGAAAAGTGCATTGTGGACAGAAGCTTGTTCTATATCCGTGGCACCACGGAAGCACAGGGGGTTGTCAGGCGCTACCTCACCTTTGACGACCCAGACTTTTAGAGTCTGGGATCAGATTACAATCTGTTTTCTCTGGCTCCCTCTGATTTCCTGTTGGCTCCACTAGAAGGCTTTCCAGGGTTCCCCCCTGGTGAAAAATTAGTTTTCTTCGGCCGGGGGGCGGGCGATGGCAATTCTAGTTGTGGTAAATTCTTGAGGATTCTTGAGATTACTTACTTCCGAGACCCTTAAGGCTCGCCAGGGTAGTTTCCCTGTGGGCTTTTGGTGGTATAAGCAACTGCATCACTTTTCTTATCTACAGGGCTGCTCCATCAGGGATGTTTCCACTCTTACACCGTATGAGTGTCTTTAACCACTTAAGCCCCGGAAGATTTTACCCCCTTCCTGACCAGGCCCTATTTTGCGATTTGGCACTGCGTGACTTTAACGGACAATTTCGCGGTCGTGCGACGCTGTACCCAAATAAAATTGACGTCCTTTTTTTTCCCACAAATAGAGCTTTCTTTTGGTGGTATTTGATCACCTGTGCGATTTTTACTTTTTGCGCTATAAACAAAAAAAGAGCGACAATTTTGAAAAAATAACAATATTTTTCAAATTTTTTTATATGAAATTCCCCCAAAAAAATGTAAAAATCTAAATTTTTTAACATTTTAGGCCAATTTGTTTTCTGCTACATATGTTTGGTAAAAAAAAAATGCAATAAGTCTATTTTGATTGGTTTGCGCAAAAGTTATTGCGTTTACTAAGGGAAAGATTTCTGTCATTTTTGGTGTTTTTTTTTTAACCACTTTACCACCGGAGGATTTTGCTGTCTTACGTCCAGGCCACTTTTTGCGATTCGGCGCTGTGCGACTTTAACTGACAATTGCACGGTCGTGCCACGCTGTACCCATACGAAATGTACGTCCTTTTTTCCCACAAACAGAGCTTTCTTTTGGTGGTATTTGATCACCTGTGCGATTTTTACTTTTTGCGCTATAAACAAAAAAAGAGCGTTTATTTTGAAAAAATAATATTTTTAACATTTTTTTATATGAAATTCCCCCCAAAAAAATGTAAAAATCTAAATTTTTTAAAATTTTTGGCCAATTTCTTTTCTGCTACATATGTTTGGTAAAAAAAATCACAATAAGCGTATTTTGATTGGTTTGCGCAAAAGTTATTGCGTTTACTAACTAAGGGAAAGATTTCTGTCATTTTTGGTGACATTGCGGCGGACAGATCGGACCCTTGACTGTCATTTTTAACACATTTGGGGGTACCATTGACTGAGTGACATAAGGACAGATTGCATGTTCAGCTATGCTGAACACTGCAATCTGTCACTCCTTGTCACTTAGGAGATCCGCCTGCTCTGTTTACACAAGCGGGCGGATCTCCAAACTGGATTCCCCGACGATCGGGGAAGAGCAGCGGCGATCGCCGCCGCTCCTCCCCTGGCCCGACTCCCGCTGTGACTGAAAACGTGAAAGCGTGAGAGCCGCCTACAGGGGGAGGAGTCCAGCGACGTAGGTCTACGTCGCTGGACGGTATCGAGCCACTTTGCCGCAGTACGGTCAACGTGACCGGTCGGCAAGTGGTTAATGAGTAATCGGCGATCTGTGAGTTTTTTTGCGGGACTGCGACATTGCGACAGATCAGACCCTTGACTGACATTTTTGACACTTTTGGGGGTACCAGTGACATTACTACAGTAATCAGTGCTATACATATGCACCGTTACTGTAAAAATGACACTGGCAGGGAAGGGGTTAACTTTATTGTTGATGCAGGGGTTAAGCGTGTCCCTAGGGGCGTGCTCCTAACTGTAAAGGGGTGTGGCTAGTGATGTAAACACAGAGACATACGATCCTACATAGCAGGATCGTATGATCTCTGCAGTTAGATCAGGAAGAATGACAGGCGGCTTTGTTTACATCAGCCGCTTGCCTTTCTCCCTCTCCACGGGGAAATCGCGAATGACCGGTGGACATCGGGTCCGCTGGTCACACGCGTGGACTTGTTAGGGAACGAGCGGGGGCGGGAGCGCGCCTCCAGCGGCGCGCGCTTGCCCCCTAGAGGCTCTCAGGCTAGCGACGTAGTACTACGTCACTTTGCCTGTACAGGGCTGACCGCCGCAGTAAATAATCGTGCGGCAGTCGGCAAGTGCTTAAATAGCTGAAGAGCCCATCCCCCATATGGTTTTTGAACTATACCAGTTGTTGGGTTCTGCCACATCTAATGCCAAGCCTGTATATATCCAGGGATAAAAAAGGGATCTAGGGTTGGAGTTCTCCACGGCGCAGCTGACCCACCTATATCCGCTTTCTATGTTGATTAAATCTAAAACCCAGGAAAGAAATTACAAGATACTGTCATGCTGGTACCGGGTGCCCGCTGCTCTATCGCAAATCTACCCTTCCACCTCTGACCTTTGCTGACGAGGCTGCAGTCTTTAGGGTACACCTCTACATTAGTAGTGGGAATGTCCTGTGATTAGACCCTTTTGGGCAGACATCAAAGATCAGCTAAAGGAAATACTTGACTTGGATATCTCCTTCTCTGCGGTAAACGTTCTCTTCCATAGCCCTCCTATACCGATTAGCTGGTATAAGAGAAGTGTATTATAGCACCTCTTGAACATGGCCAGATGCCTTCTTCCCGGCGCACACCTAATCCTAGCCGTGAGGAGTGGATAAGTAAGGTGAAAGATCAGGGAGGCAGAGAAATAGGTGGCAACCTGTAGGGGCACACGTGAGTGCTTTAACTGCATTTGGACATCATGGCTAGAATGCACGCCTGACCTAGGGCAAGTTTCTCCTAGCCTAGAAGTCGCATTGCTGGAGCTAACAAAGCCCTCTCTTAGACAGCACCTTCAACACCAGCACTTGTGAGACTAGAGCTATTTTTAAGTCTCTGAATGGCCACCTCTTCTTTATTCCTAATTTACAGCAGCAATCATCAGTGTGAGCGATTGTGCTATTTGATTTTGTATATTTCTTCAATCGTAACAAACTGATATATTGACCTACGAATTTGTATTGTAATGGCAAATGGGGCTCCCTCCCATGAGGACTGTTTTGAGCTCATGCAATAACCAATGAAAGGCATGGTCTCCAATGTTCCCTCTAATTTTTTACTGTGCTGAGCAAATAAAAAAATTTCTGAGCGCAAACCTTTAGACTGAGCAATGGGGGGGGGGGGGGGGGCGACGTCAATGCAGAGTGACCAGCGTGCCCCCAATCAATTGCAGAGTGCCACAGCAATGCCCCCAATCAATTGCAGAGTGCCACAGCAATGCCCCCAAAAAATTGCAGAGTGCCTACAGCAATGCCCCCAATAAATTTCAGAATGCACAGCAATGCCCCCAATAAATTGTGAGTGCCCACAGCAATGCCCCCAATAAATTGCAGAGTGCACAGCATTGCCCCCAATAAATTGCAGAGTGCACAGAAATGCCCCCAATAAATTGCAGAGTGCACAGCATTGCCCCCAATAAACTGCAGAGTGCACAGCAATGCCCCCAATAAATTGCAGAGTGCACAGCATTGCCCCCAATAAATTGCAGAGTGCACAGCAATGCCCCCAATAAATTGCAGAGTGCACAGCATTGCCCCGAATAAATTGCAGAGTGCACAGCAATGCCCCCAATAAATGCAGAGTGCCACAGCAATGCCCCCAATAAATTGCAGAGTGCCACAGCAATGCCCCCAATAAATTGCAGAGTGCCACAGCAATGCCCCCAATAAATGCAGAGTGCACAGCATTGCCCCCAATAAATTGCAGAGTGCACAGCATTGCCCCCAATAAATTGCAGAGTGCCACAGCAATGCCCCCAATAAATTGCAGAGTGCACAGCATTGCCCCCAATAAACTGCAGAGTGCACAGCATTGCCCCCAATAAACTGCAGAGTGCACAGCATTGCCCCCAATAAATTGCAGAGTGCACAGCATTGCCCCCAATAAACTGCAGAGTGCCACAGCATTGCCCCCAATAAATTGCAGAGTGCCACAGCATTGCCCCCAATAAACTGCAGAGTGCACAGCATTGCCCCCAATAAACTGCAGAGTGCACAGCATTGCCCCCAATAAATTGCAGAGTGCACAGCATTGCCCCCAATAAATTGCAGAGTGCACAGCATTGCCCCCAATAAACTGCAGAGTGCACAGCATTGCCCCCAATAAATTGCAGAGTGCACAGCATTGCCCCCAATAAACTGCAGAGTGCACAGCATTGCCCCCAATAAACTGCAGAGTGCACAGCATTGCCCCCAATAAATTGCAGAGTGCACAGCATTGCCCCCAATAAACTGCAGAGTGCACAGCATTGCCCCCAATAAACTGCAGAGTGCACAGCATTGCCCCCAATAAATTGCAGAGTGCACAGCAATGCCCCCAATAAATTGCAGAGTGCACAGCATTGCCCCCAATAAACTGCAGAGTGCACAGCATTGCCCCCAATAAATTGCAGAGTGCACAGCAATGCCCCCAATAAATGGCAGAGTGCACAGCATTGCCCCCAATAAATTGCAGAGTGCACAGCATTGCCCCCAATAAATTGCAGAGTGCACAGCATTGCCCCCAATAAATTGCAGAGTGCCACAGCAATGCCCCCAATAAATTGCAGAGTGCACAGCATTGCCCCCAATAAACTGCAGAGTGCACAGCATTGCCCCCAATAAACTGCAGAGTGCACAGCATTGCCCCCAATAAACTGCAGAGTGCCACAGCATTGCCCCCAATAAATTGCAGAGTGCCACAGCATTGCCCCCAATAAACTGCAGAGTGCACAGCATTGCCCCCAATAAACTGCAGAGTGCACAGCATTGCCCCCAATAAATTGCAGAGTGCACAGCATTGCCCCCAATAAATTGCAGAGTGCACAGCATTGCCCCCAATAAACTGCAGAGTGCACAGCATTGCCCCCAATAAATTGCAACCTGCATGGAGTGAATTGATATCCCTGGGTACGATCATGGCAGCGATCCTCCGCTCTCCCCAGCACTTCCAGCGATGCCTCCTGGCTGAGTGGATCTTCTGGTGTTTGACCACCATCCGTAAGTGACTTGGCCCCCGCGAGACCCCCCCCGTGCACTTACCTTAAGGACGGTCACGGACCCGCTCACTTCAGTCCCCGGCTTCCCGCGTCTCCGTGCTCAAGTCCCGGCGCCTCCTCCTCGGCCAATGGCATGAAGTTGGCCTTTCGGCCAATCAGGAAGCAGGAGGACCCGCTCCCTGATTGGCCAGGAGGAGGATCCATGTGACAATAGCGAATTTTCATTCGCTATTGTCATACAATGGGCGTGCTCTCAGGGAGCACGCTCTGCTCCCCGGCCACCTCGTCTGCGCTGTTTAACTAGGTGCGCGGTCTACATAGCTGCTTGCGCGGGACCATAAATTTCACTGCGCGTCCGCGCATGCGCGCACTTTAGGGGGAACATTGATGGTCTCTATATAAGATGGGTTCCTTAAATAAACCTATATATGATCTTGTTCGGTCCTCGATGTGGCACCTAGTTGGAGGGGGGTATGATGGAAGCTTTCTAGGCCCCCCTCCTCCAGCGCGGGCCAGTAGGGCCATCCTTTAGTCAACTCGGCATTCTTGTGGTTTGCTTTTGGTTTCCCCCCTGCCTAGGCCCCTATTTGTATTGGTCAGTACATTTGCCCTTAGGGCTCTCCTTATTTCCTTACCATTTTTTTTATAGCTAGGTTGTGTTATATACTGTACTCTCGCATTCTGTAAAAGTCCTTATGTTCCTATTTCTTTGCAACAATGGCTATGTTAAAAATGGCATATTATTTTGTCTCAAATAAAGATTATATAAAAAAAATGGTCACCTATTCTTGTTCTCAATGAGCGAGTAGTACACCCGACATATTGTACTACACTACACATACTACACAAATTATAGTATATACAAAAGTTTTGTGCTGCAATTAATGAAATTTATAGACCACACCAGAAACTAGAGAAGTTATAGCGTCTACAAATTATGGAATTATTATATGTAATTTTGTTTTTACTAGTAATGGCGGCGATCAGCTACTTATAGTGGGACTGTGACATTGCGGCGGACAAATCGGACACGTGACACTTTTCGGGGACCAGTGACACCAATACAGTGATCAGTGCTAAAAAATATGCACTGTCACTGTACTAATAACACTGACAGGGAAAGGGTTACCATCAGGGGCAATCAAAGGTTTAAATGTGTCCCTGCTTTCTAACTGTGTTGGAGGTGCTTTAACTGTGGGAAGACAGAGATCCATGTTCCTGCTTAGCAGAAATACAGGATCTCTATCTTCTCTAGTCACAGAACGACGATCTGCCTTGTTTACATAGGCAGACTGCAGTTCTGCCCATCTGGGAATGATCGACCCACTGATTGGCTCCCGCTGTGTCCAATCACAGCGGGAGCAGGTCTCCGGCAGACCTGGAGGCATGAGATGACGTACAGGTACGTGATTTCGCACAGAAGATCCGTCGCCCTGCGGTCGGCAAGTGGTTAGAATGCAACACATTTACCAACGTAAGCAACCATACATTATTATACAGGATTTATATAGCGCCAACAGTTTGCGCAGCGCTTTACAATAAGAGGGAAGACAATACAGTTACAATACAATTCAATACAGGGAGCATATCTGTAGGAAAGAAATTTGCTAGATTCCCCCATCAACAGACAGTGTTGATAGGGCAATCCCCCCCTTCGAGAGAAGACAGTGATTATTGCCAGCAGCTATACTAACAGCTAGCGATAATTCAAAAAAAAGGAAAAATAACTGCGCTATAGGTGAAATGGCAAATAATAGCAGCAACTTCAAGTGTGACCACACCCTAAAAGTAATATATAAGCATAAGTCGTGCTGAATGATGTGAACAAATCAATGTCCAAAATAAATCAAGTCCTAGTGAAAAATAAGTCCTAGTGAAAAAGTAGGTAATCCCCAAATTGATGTGACTAGTGTGATCCGCACTTTAGGAATCCAAAAACTCTTAGGTGATGCGCTTACCGAACAAACAATAAGCGATTGCAGAAATAAATCGCGAAAATGGACTTGATTGTAGAAACACGTGTGATGAACTCCCAAGAAATGATGTCATAAAATCATGGAAAAAAGAAAAAACGCCATAGCATAATACAATAACAATATGTGTTGTTCCTTAAACACCCTAAAAGTACACCATATAGGAGGTGTTTGAATCCGTCACCAGTTGTGGGACTGCTTACCAGAAAAATACTTGTATGCAGGCATATGTGACACTCCCCAAATGAATGGACAGCAAAGACAGATAATAGGAAAAATGGAAGAAAACCACCACCGATTTCTGTGCCGCTTACCAGATTGAGGATGGACAAGGCAGATAGAAACAAAATCCCAAACGTACCAGGACCACCAACACTGACAATAAGGGCCCCTTACCGGACTCAGGTAGTGATTGCTCAATGTATGGTATCAAACCAGATCCAATCCACCGACATTCACCACCGATATTAGATAAACTCACAAACAGGGTCAAAGTTGAAGATGATCCCAACAGATGAGCCAATATTCCCAGTAGATAGACAATGAGCCAATCCCAAGTGCAAAGAAAAAGCGCCATCCCTGCCGGGAGAACAGTGATTATTGGTAGTGGAAATAGCCACTCTCAATAATCGCATCCTAAAAATCCAGCATGCTGGTTGTACCCAAGTTGATCAATGGATCAACTTGGGTACAGAGTGCCCATACATGGTTCAAATCTTGGTCGGTCTCTATTTTAGTCATCTGAATTGTCATTTTAGTCATTTGATTTGTTTTAGTTTTAGTCACATTTTAGTCAATTAGAATCTCCAGTACATTTTAGTTGACTAAAATATAATAAGTTTAGTTGCTCCTGGAGTAAAAACTTAATAACATGTGGTGGGGATGGGGAAGTAAATGGGAGTGAGGGAGTGCACAGTGCAGAAAACTGGTCTGGGGAGGCTGTTATTTTACACAGTGCTAAGAATTGCTACCTTGCTGGGAGGAGAAACACTCACCACATGGTTTGCAGGGCATTGTTTCAGAACTCCCAGGTAGCAGATAGACAGAGGAAGCCTGCATCTCTCAGCCAATACAGCTTGTCAGGGGGCTGGAACTTTAATGGACAGGCGAGAAAAAAGGGGTGAGTAAATGACCTTCGCTCACATTTTCACTCTGCTTTCGTTCATTGATGAAAATTTTAATTTTTCTTTTTAATCATAGTTTTCGTCAATTGACTTGATTCAAATTTTATTTTTATTTAGTTTTGATCACTGAAAACATGCAGATGACGAAAAGGATGATGAAAATATTTTCATCAATGAAATTAACACTGCTTTTTAAAAACAAACGTGGAAGCATTTGAATAGAGCTATAGCCAAATTTATGCTTGAAATTGGTTGTTTATCTTTCAGACAAGTCCAATTTGGAGGAGAGTCTGCTGAGGTTTTACAGGAAGGACTTTGTTTTCATTTCAGATGTTAGACTTAATATTTTTAATTTGGACTTGCAGTCCTGTGTGGAGTTGGTGGTGGATTGGGTTTGATGTCACAACTCACATCTGTGAGTTGTTGGCTTTTTGGGACTATTTCAGTTTACTGTTAATAGTTGTTTTTGTGAGTTCAAGCCTTTGTGGCTGAGTTATTTATTTAGTACTTTTATGTATTTTAATAAATTGTCCAATTTAGTAGTTATGTTATATAATAATATAAGATACAAATAATAAAAAAAATACAGGAAAAGGCTGTGTGTAGGATGATATCTTGCATAAGGTGTCATACAGTCCCCCTAATTAATTGTGCAACAAGGAAAACTTGGTCCCAAAATGGGGTTTAATACAGCATGCACACAGAGAAAGGGATATCTAAAAATCAAAAAGTTTATTGTATATACATAAGAGTAAAAAAAGGGTGATGGGATCTCCTTTGAATTCCCATATGGGCTATCAATCTCCTCTAGTTTCCTCCCTCATTGTTGGGCTTTTTTCTCCCTTTCTCTCCCCCCATGCTGCATTATGTTTATTTAATTGGATTGTTCTGTCCACTGGATGTAATCATGTTCGATAATGATTCATTTGAATGAACCACATGATATAATTCGCATGTGTACTTAGCTCGGTGCTTTTATGGTTTGATATTATATACTTTTTTACCTTGTTGTACAGACCTAGAAATCCAGTAAGACTCCTATATGAGGTTCCAAAATTTTGGAACCTTGAAAATACCTCTGTTCTGTGGTGTTGAATAGGGCTGGCTGGGGAGATATGGAGACTAGAGGCAAGCTAACATCCCTGGTAAATAACAAAAAGGAGGAGGAACCCCCCGGTGGGACTTTTAGGGTCTTTAAAGTGCAAATATTGAAAGTAAACTTATAAAGAGAAAATTGTATAAAACAAGGAATTTTTATTACAAAAATGTATAAAAAAAAAAGTCCACAAACAGAAAAAACACATGGGTGGCTAGCCTTTAAAATGACATCATCATATGCTTTACAGTAAGGTATAGAATGTGTATAATTGTACATCCATGTAATTGTGCACCCAAAATCTGTTCTGTGGTGGGGCTGCTAAAAAACTGAACGAATAGGATACATGATCCGGCTCTATTTTTTTTATGGTTGGATATATACATTGCCGTGTAAGGTAAGCAATGATGAATACTATAGATTGATCTTTACTATTAGGATGTTTTTGTTTTTAGCTTCTTGGATATAATTTCCTGCCCCTATCTTGATGCGCCATAGGGATCTCTCTGGGACCCCCCTCAGTTTTTTGTCCCCCTTGGCACACAGGGGCTTTCCAGGGGATTCTGCCCGGCTCGGCCATTCATTGCGGTCCCTGCCTCCTCCTCCATCTGGAAGTGACGTGTTGTCACGTCGCCTCTGGCTTGCGTTCCATCTTGGTTGAAGATGGGGTGGTGGCGCCAGACGCCGCTGCGCCGGGGGATCAATAGGGGCCATCGGAGTCTTCACCACCCGGAGAAGATGCCTGCATTAAAGGGCCCCCCTGCTGGCCCTAAGGATAAGGAGGATTCCTGCTGGGCACCTTTGCGTTCGGACACTATATGGTTGAACAGTGAGGGTTAATCTAGGACCTCCCACCGCCCATTATTTCCATACACAGATGAGCTCATCTTTTTAGGATTATGAATAGGTGAGTGGTATTATTTCCTCTTCCTGGCTACCACTTGATCAGTTGAGGTTAGGAGGACTGCTCACCTGGCTCCTTATTGAACCCCTGGGGAATTATGGGATTCAGGTGAGTTCTGATGGATATGCCTTTCTATGCCGGTTTCCCTCCTTCCCCTTTCCTTGATACATCCTTATACTTATGGTTTTTTGCAACACCTTATAGTACTCTATCTTAACCACTTGCCGACCGCCGCAAGTACATATACTGCGGCGGTCAGCCCCTCACAGGCAAAGTGACGTATGGGTACGTCACTAGCCTGTGAGGCTCTGGGGAGAGAGCACGCGCCGCCGGAGGCACGCTCCCACTCCCGCTCGGTCACGGACCCCCCCGCGTGTGTGCCCGGCAGACCCGATGTCTGCCGGGCACTCGCGATCATCCGTGACAGCGGGAGAAAGGCAGACGGCTGATGTAAACAAGCCGCCTGTCATTCTCCCCTGTGTAAGAACAGTGATCATACGGTTCTACTATGTAGGACCGTTGATCACTGTTCCTACACCTCAAGCCACAGCCAATCACAGTAAGAATCACGCCCCTAGGGACACACATAACCCCTCCCTCTCAAAAAAAGTTAACCCCTTCACTACCAGTGTAATTTTACAGTAACAGTGCATATGTATAGCACTGATTACTGTAGTAATGTCACTGGTATCCCCAAAAGTGTCAAAAATGTCAGTCAAGGGTCTGATCTGTCCGCCGCAATGTCGCAGTTCCGCAAAAAAAAAAAATCCAGATCGCCGCCATTATGCGTTAAAAAAAAACAACAAAAATTACAAAAATCTTTCCCTTAGTTAGTAAACGCAATAACTTTTGCGCAAACCAATAAAAATACGCTTTTTGCAATTTTTTTTACCAAAAATATGTAGCATAGAACAAATTTTGATGTTTACTTTTTTTGGGGAATTTCATACAAAAAAATGTAAAAAATATTGTTATTTTTGCAAAATTGACGCACTTTTTTTGTTTATAGCGCATGATCAAAAAATTGCACAGGTGATAAAATACCAGTTTGTGGAAAAAAAAAGGATGTCAAATTCGTTTAGGTACAGCATCGCACGACCGCGCAATTGTCCGTTAAAGTCACGCAGTGCCGAATCGCAAAATACCCCCTGGTCAGGAAGGGGGTAAAATCTTCCGGGGCTTAAGTGGTTAATATGTTTTTTAGTCTCCTGGGTGGTCTCCCGATTGCCTTCATCTGAGTGATCCTTGTGGGATGATCTTCTGGGGGGGCTCGGCCCTTCACGGACCCCTTCTTTTTGACGTGACATAAAACATTCCATTTTGAGGACCCACGTCCCTCCTGTGTCCCACGGCACTATCCACTTATTTTTGGACCAGAGGATCTTTCCTGGATCCCCGCACCACCTTTATGGACCCTGCTGTGATTTTTCACGCAGGCATATTTGAAGATACCAAGCTAGGAGTTGCTTGTAACCTCATGGTTATTGTGATGTTGGTCTTACCCTGACTGTTACAGACATACTTTGGGTAAGTCTATACATATATATGTACATAAACACATGTGTAGGTGGTCTTCCAAAGACAATGATCTATTTATGTACCTAACACTTGAATTTATTGTTGATTATTAATATCAAATATTTTCAATAACAGACATTCCTGTGCTACTACCCCCTATAGAAGAATTCAAGAATATATTTCGAAACATGTTGGGATCATTTTATTCTGAATCACTGTCTACTGGCATATTCTATGCCGATTAGTGGATTTGGTAAAATGTGTCACGGCACAGATGATTGAACCTTGTCTGTCTCTGTACAAATGTCTGTATTTTAAACAGGTCTGGTTTCACACCCAGCCCTATTGTTTGTATATTACTCTTATGTATATGCAAGAAACATTTTGATATCCCTTTCTCTGTGTGCATGCTGTATTAAACCCCATTTTGGGACCAAGTTTTCCTTGTTGCACAATTAATTAGGGGGACAGCATGACACCTTATGCGAGATATTATCCTACACACAGCCTTTTCCTGTATTTTAGTATATTTAGGTAGGAAATACCCGAGGTCCCTATTTTGTGTGTTGGATGATATATGGTCTAATTTAGACCCCCTTCCCTTTCTTTTTCCTTGTTGTGTTTACAGTCCAAGTTTCCAATGGCAGAATATCTTGGCTCGGCCTGGGATTGCTTCATGGCCAATCTTCAACATGAATTTGGCCAAAAGGAATCGGCCCAATCCGAGCTAACCTATATCTTTTCCAATCTTACCCAATACTGTATTTAGAAAAAAAGCCATCAATTTTTTGGCATATGAAGACTTTTGAGGAGTACAAAAAAGAGAAGATCTGAATCCTCTTGGCCTGAAAATTCAGATCTTCCCTTCATTTGAGGAGATAAGCCCAGCTTTCAAAAAAACTTGGGGAGACTAATCTCAATCAATGCTCTAGGAACATGATAAATCTCCTTACTGAGGAATATCGAAAACAACTGACAGTGATAGATAAAAAAATTGATAGAACACAAACGGAACTATCACAGTTCAAAACACATCCCCTGTATAATGATCTAAATTTGAAATTAAAAAAACATTTGGAGCAATATAACAAAGAAATTTTATCCAAAAAAAGAACACAAATTCTTGAGGGACAGACAGGCCTTCTTGGAGGGTAGGGCCTATAAATGGCAGCAGGGGATACAGACATATTGAAACCCACAACATCCTGGACAAACAAATTATAACAACAGAATGGTATACTCATATGCTTCAGATAACTCCTCTGCCTCATCTAACACCTCTTTCTCTACCTCCAAACAGCCCAGAAGGACACGATGACCAAAAAGACGTCGTAATGGAGAGCGATCCCTGAATAACACCCCCAAAGTAAGGGCCACTGAACCCTCTAAACCCAACCCTACGTTGACAATCGGAACAGGTGAAGTATCCAAACCCACACAGGATGATGTTTCTCATATACATGCTAATGAAACACCTCCCAAAGGACTGATTGTCTCTGAACACCCCCCTAAAATTCCATCTATTTTTTTGGGGAGAAAAATAGGGACCCTACAATCACTGATGTAACAGAAACACTAATACACAAAGTAACACCCACTCATCTTAACATCATTAATCTTTCCTCACACATTCTTTCAGAAGATGAAGCTGAGGTCCTATCCAAGGGCCTCACCTACTGCCCCACACACATCCTCAATAAATTTGACACTATCAAAGATCTACACCTGTATGCAAGGAAACTCCTCCTTAAAAGCTCATTCTCCAAAGATATACATCATGATATACATACTCTAAGTGAGCAGCGGGCACTTGAAAACCTAACTGCACTCTTGGAGGAAAATTAACCCACTAATCTCATTGACGAGCTAGATTTGGAGGCGTTACTCGAATTGGACACATCACTTTCTCCCCCCACACCCCGCCACTTCACTCTCTAAGTTTAAAAAACCATCCACTTTATATTCCTCTCCGAGTTCCAATCAAGCTGTAGCCACTTTTTTGAAGCTGGCTTGCAGGGACATTGGAAACCTCAAACCCAACTTAGACACCAACAGTAATCTCACTTCATCACAAAAACATGCACTACAATCCCTAGCTGAGAACAACTCACTTACCATTAAGTTGGCGGATAAGGGAGGCAATATCGTCCCCATGGATAATGATCTATACAAGGAGATGTGTTTGAAGTTGCTTCAAAATTCTGAATGGCACATACGCATTGACCAATCTTTCATCAACAAATCTTATTTGGAATTTTACACTCTAGTGGACTTGGCATATTATGGAAATGTGATTTCCAAACAACTATGGGAATTTGTGCGCACTGCATATCCTAAAATGCCCACCTTTTATGCGCTTCCGAAGGTGCATAAAAACATCAAAAAACCCTCCCAGGAAGCCCATTGTCTCTGGGAATGGCTCTATATCTGAAAATTTGGTCCGCTAGTACCAGAAATACAACTAATCACTTTTAGAAGGGCACCATCCTTGAAGGACTGTATTACTTGCAGTGAGTTTGCAGGACACACACGGGGAGACCCTTGCAAAATCAGGGGTACCTTCCCTTGTGGGTCCTGTGGTTACTGCCGATCACAGAAAAAAATGTCTGTTTACCAAATGGCAGTATATTCACAGCAAAGCACTTTGCAAACTGCCAAACTATGGCAGTGGTTTATATGTGGCAATGTGAGTGCGGATGTTTTTACATAGGAAAAACCATGCAGAAACTGTGGCAACGGATCTATTGCCATGTGCAAGAAGTCCCTGTTGAGTGGTACTCACCCCCTATTGGGATTGGCCCAATTCACTATGTGGGACCCATCTGCCCTGGAGACCCGGTTGCTTTCTCTAGTGAGGAAGTAGGGAGACCCTGTGGACAGTCTCCTGTGCATTCCTGAAGACATTGTTACTGTCCTGGGTGAGGGGATTGCGCCTGCCTATGATAGCTCCCACACACCTGAGACCACTGAGCGATCTGATGCTCTTGAGGACAGTGGTGAGGATATGAGTCAGGGTGGAGAACCTAATTGTCCCATCAGGTCTACTCAAAGACAGTTACTTTCCAAATATTTTGATTATGTTGTGTAAAGTTAACAAAGCTGAAGAGAAAGGGGGATGAAGACGCTTGCTTTACAGGCTAGTGTCTCACTCAAAGTCCCCATTTGTCTTTACCATCTATATTATAGGGATGGGGGTGTGTGTTTCCTAGCTGGCCATCGTTTAGTTTGCACCCTATGGCTTACATAGCCATTAGTTTTTCATTACCAGTCTTGGATGGAAGTAGGTTGGGGAGGATTGGGCCATCTCCTGGCCCACCTGTTTCCCATCCATCCATCAGCATTCGTGTGCTTCCATTGTGGAGACACTCAGGTTGAGCAGTGTTAGGAAGTGTTAGGACTGCAAGATACACAGGGTGCCGTGGTAAGGCCTTGCAGCTTATACATACCTTTGCAAATGTGTGTTAACTAAACCCCTGTTTTTAACCTATTTTGTTAGACAGGTTTATTTGGTTTGTTAGCAGACTGGTGGGTAAGTATATCAAACTATGGACCGGCTGTTTTCCACACACCTTCTTTAATCCCCCTTTCTCTTCAGTTTTGTTATATACAGGGATGGAGACACTGTGCAGTGCTCGCCTGTGTTTCATTTAAAGTCCCAAACTGCCCATGTTTTTGTATGTTGTGTAAAGTTAACTTGATATAATTGGATTATGTGTCTTATGTGAAGCCTGTTTGCTGTGATTTGAATGCTACCAATGCCGAAAACTGCATCTGTCAAAGTGTGGGGAGGGTAGACAGGTGTAGTACATCCTCCATTCGGCAGGTGGCATTGTGTTGCTGTGCCACTGTGCAGATGGAGTGGAGGCTGAGAGGAATATTGTAAGTGTCACCAGGGAAGCAGTGGTCCGATTGGACACTGCAACACTGAGTAACCTTTGGCAGCCATCCTTAGTATGGGCAGTATTAAATACCACTGCCCTGGTAGATTTGGCGCACAATTATGAGAAGAAACCATGCTTTCTGGCACAGTGAATTAGCTTTAGGGAAAGGTTCCTTTTCGAGGAGGGAACGATCACTGCTGTATTCTCTGCTATTCACCAGACTTGCTGCAAAAGAACTGTTTAGCTTCCTCAAAAGCCACTTGTGCCACCCACTGGCACTGACTTATACCAATCAGCCATCTGTCCTGCAGAAGCACCTGGTAATGTAAGCTTTGCTAGTGTGAAATTGTATGGTACTTTAAAAGTTACAATGTATCACCAGCATTACTGTGACTTTTACTAACAGTATTACTGCACATGCACTGAATTGTCAGTGTTACTGACATCGATTATGCAAAAGTGTTACCTCAACTATTCTTCTGCAGTTGCTACAGCCTTAATACTAGTTCTAGTAATTGCAGATTGCAGTTTCCCTTGTCTGTTTTACCTTTCCTGGACTCACCTGGTGTGTGTTATTCCTCCAACTTGGGTACCAACCCGCTGTCCTCACCCACGCGCTTCCTAACAAGGAATTTAAACAATTCCTACAGAGAACACCCTGTGAAGGATTGCGTCACTTCCTGTAAATGGTAGCACCCCTTCATCACCTTTCTCTAATGTAGAGGAAGAGACTAGACAAGATGGCATGTGGATAATTTGAAATATGGATAGTGCAAAAGAACACAAATTAGCAAACATGCTTGCATGCACAATTTGTAACTTGCAAATTAAAAGTTTTGCATGAAAATAAATATATATATATATTTTTTTGAAAGATATATATCATGTTAAACATCAAGGCAATGTCACTGTCTGTTTCTTACACTTTTTTGGATTAGCACAGTGTCAGAATTGCAATGATGAAGAAGCTATTTAAAACTTGCTTACGTGTCACCAATTGTGTTGATATAGTATTGATCTACAACATTAAAAACATCTGGCATCAGTTTATGGAGAGACACTCCCAGTAATTGACAGAGCAGGGGCTGACAGATTGGATTTAAAACAAAGCTGCATTATAAGCTGAGCTCTGAGAGGAGCATGGTACCAGCCAGAAATCTCTCCAGTGCCAGACAAATGATGTGTGTGTAAACATGTGGTGTTTGAAGCTCAGTAGCTTTCTGACCACACAAAGTTTTGCTATGGGATATGATTTTTGTTCTGTGGCCGAGGTCAAAATAAAATAGCGATGTGATACATTCTGCTGAAGGATATATCCTCATGTATAGCAAAGTAACTTTGTAAATGTCTTATATTTCCAATACAAGAAATCTATCATGTGAAATTTTAATTGTGTGTATATTATAATGTTACGTTATATTTTACATATCATTAAAGTAGAACCAAAGGCAATTTCAATTTTGAATAGAGTAAGGAAGGGTTACAACCCGTGTCAGTTTGTTTTCCATCTACAGTATGTCCCATTGAAGGGATTTCTATTCTTTTCCTGTCCCACAGCCAAAATAGGAAGTGCAAGGAAATCCCTTTAAAGTAAAATAATCCAGGGTTGTAACCAGGGTCAACAGAACTAGGGTCCCCATTGTAATAGTTTCCCTGTATTCCCTTTCTCTTGGCAACTTACATTTTGGCAATTTTTTCAATTGTACTCTTTGTGATCAGGGTCAACGGTACATATAGAGAGGGTAGATCTCCCGAATGGGGACACAAACATAATAAAACGTGACATGGCTTCTAATCCCTCTCCACAAAAAGGTTTTGCCATTAGATATACTTTCATTTAGATCTTTTTCACAATGATCCTCATGATCCTTATATGTCTGGCCTAGACATGCTTTTTTTTAAATACAAATCTAAACTAATAATTTAGCTGTGACTTAACATTGTGAAGCTAAGCAATCTTTTCCACATTCATCTTCCTAAGACTCAAAACCCAATAAAATCCTGCTATATTTACCTTTCTTCCTTACCTAGACCTTCTTTCCTAGACAAATGCTTTCACTACTCATGATGTTACAAGCTACTGGAAAAAAAAAGCTAAAAACACTAAAAATGGCGCAGTGACAAGGAGAAACCCCATAGGGGATAAGCAAGGTCCATAGCAAGTCCAAATTGGATGTTACGTAAGGGACAGCGCAGCATATGCAAACAGGATCTTTTTTGAAAAATATACATAATTATTTAATACAAAAAAATGATCATCAAACACGCTGCCGAGGCAACATGATCTTGCTGCATGTGGATGGACAGAGGGGGAAGACCTCCATTCAGCATCCTCGTCTATCCACATGCAGCAGAATCCACGAAACGTCTGATGCCTCAGTGGTGCTTGATGTGCTTTTGAAATTGTCCTTGTAAGTCATTCTTAATCTTGCACAATAAATGTGTTTTTTAACCTATTACTATTCTCAGATGGCGCTTGTTTTCACTGTCTGTCTAGAAAAAAGGCTAGACAATCAAACAGACATATCCATCAAAATATATAACCTTTAGAACACTGAGAAAAACACCAGTAGCATTCTGTGAAATAGCGAACCACAATGCTGGTGCATTTTTCAAATTGCAAAAAGAACAGACTGCTAGCTTGCTTTTTTTCTGCTAACACCTTCTTGACCGTTTTCACTTTTGTAAAATTATCTGACACTAGGACCATACCATGCTGCAAATAGTGTTACCAAATTGCCCACAGAGAGGACTGTGTCGGCCTTTTCACCATTTTGCAGTCTGCATCTTCTGTTTCCTTAATTGTGATTTGTGGTTTACAGTTTGCAATGACTCCCATGACCTATGTTCTGGAGTGGCATGGAGGTTTGTGGGAGGGACCACTGTTTGCCGGAAGGGGTCATGGGATATTTACACTCTCAGAAGTGTCGGTATATAAAGAGACTTTAGGGAGCCAATTTATTTGCAAAAGACCAGTGTTGGGCATTGTCACAGGCAGTGAGTAGAAAGAGATAAGCTGTGATAGGTGAGCTTTTCTACAGAAAACAACTTTATTTGGAATTTTATTTAGGCCCAACTGCAGGAAAAAAATTAAATGTAAATAGTACATTGTGCATCAATTACCTTACTCCTCAGTCTTGATTGCAAACGCACCTTCCTAAACAATTCTGCAGTGTAATGGATGAAAGTCACAATTTTCTCTACGAGCCAAGCTCATTTCCTTCCCTGGGCCCAGACAATTTTCCATGCCTGCTATGTCCTTGGGCACCAGTCCCCTCACCATTCCGCAAGTCCTCCTGCCTCTAATGCCTATGAGAGTGAACCAATCCTCTGGATGTGTCACTTCCACCAATAGGTATCCACATCACTGCCTGAGTAAAGAAAGAGGGGCCCCAGAAAGTAAACCAAAGAAGAGAGAAGGATTTTCATGTGACTGTGGCATTTGGATAGTTTATTTCTCTAATGTAAGTGGTTAGTTAGGGGGTTATAAGGGAGGGGTGGGGTGTGGAGATTCAAATATACTGGAGTTAATCCTTAAGCAACAGAGCACTCAAAAAATAGATATGCAACACATTTATTGTATACCAAGCACTTTCACATTTCCAAAATACTGAGCCCCTCTATAAAACAAAAGGAAAAAAAGAAAGAAATATAAAAAAAAAAAAAAACTGTACCTATGGGTGTATACAATACATAACTGATTTACACTCACCGGACACTTTATAATTTACACCTGTTCAATTACTTGGCAAAACAAATTGCTAATCAGCCAATCACATGGCAGCAATGCAATGCATTTAGGCATCTAGATGTGATGAAGACAACTTGCTGAAGTTCAAACTGAGCATTAGATAGGGGAAGAAAGGGGATTGAGGTGACTTTGAACGTAGCATGATTGTTGATACCTCACAGGCTGGTCTGAGTATTTCAAAAACTGCTGATCTACTGGGATTTTCACGCAAAACTATCTCTAAGGTTTACAGAGAATGGTCCGAATAAGAGAAAATATCTAGTAAGCAGTGGTTGTGTGGATGAAAATGCCTTGTTGATGTCAGAGGAGAATAGGCAGACTGGTTAGAGAAGATAGAAACCGCAACTCAAAAAAGGACTCGTTACAACCAAGGTATGCAGAATACCATTTCTGAATACACAACACATCACACCTTGAAGTAGATGGGCTACAGCAGCAGAAGACCACACCAGGTGCCTGTCAATACAGACCATAATCTCTGAGGAATGTTTCTAACACCTTGTTGAATCTATGCCACAAAGAATTAGGGCAGTTCTGAAGGCAAGAGGGGGTCCAACCCAGTACTAGCAAGGTGTACCTAATAAAGTGGCCAGAGTGTATGTAATCCATAAAACAGTGTTTATTTATCAATTACAGCCTCAAAGCTGTCACGGAACTTAGAAGAGCTAAGAAGCACTTTTCAAACACAAACAGATATGTTCATTTTCATAGCAGCTAATTTATTACAAAAATGACGTACAGCAAGTTAATCTGTCTCTAACTTACATTATAGATAAAAGAAGCAACAGATAAACAACTGCTAAAAATAAGATAGTTTTGATAAATGTCCCCCAGTGTGAGTTTAGACTGTGTGTGTTTAGACTGTGTAGTTTCACAAATTATTCATGATTTTTGAATGAAGATCACTGCTTGTTTCCAAGCTGTTCTGTCCTATTGCAAGTCTTTTCTATTCTATTACATTTGACACAGGCATTGAACTAAAAACATAAGCACTCTGTTGCAAAATGCTTACAGAACGTTGCAACCTCATTTTGCAGTTGGGTTTAGCCCCCGTTCACATCGGGCCAATTTGACACTTCAAATCACAGGTCAAATTTAAGCAATGGCTCCATCCAAATCGGTGTGACGCCAACTTTGCGGCGCCGCAGATTCCCAAAAGTAATTCCTGCACTACTTTTGCCAACTTTGGGGGCGATTTCAATACACATCTGTGCATGAACCCGCACAGATGTCTCTCAAATTGCCCCTGAAGTTGAACTGAAATGTTGGTTTAAAATCTGGAAAATTCAGCTGGGCTCGGACAATTTCAAACCCGCATTCAGTAGCTTAGATATATTAAACAATCTATAAACCTAAAACAAAATACATTTTTACATTATAGCTTACCAATTATTTCTAGGAATTTCTAGGAACATTTTGTGCATATAAAAAAAAAATAAAAATAAATGTTATCTTGACAGAATCCTCGTTTCATTGTAACTTTCTTTACATCAAACTACACACAGACATTTAAATGCTGACAAGTGTTTTTGATTACAATCCCTGGTGCTTTCTTGTGCTCGAGGAGCTGTTAGTGGCACTTACAGCTGCCAATACAAGTAAATGCCTGACCATACTTGTGTAAATGCCGACCACCTTCCTATAGGTGTTTACCTGTGAATTGGACATATTAGCATATTTACCCAATTATGCTACTTCTGCATTTGGGGAAATATGCCGCAGACGCATGTGTTGGTAAACGCTGATGTAGAATATTTTTCAGCATGCAAACATCTATATGCAAGTGGCCAAATTGCTACCATCTGTAATATGTACATATGGCAACTATGGTTCCCTTCACAGATATAGTGGGGAAGGGAGCATAGCCACTCTAAGAACAAATGTGTTTTTTACACATAACAAAAAATTGTGAAAAAAAAATTTCACAGTACTCATTGCATTCTGATGCTTGAACTGAGCAATAGGAAAGAAAAAATGTTCACTGTTTATATTGGAGAAGAATATACTGTCTTGTTGTGGCCATACCCCTTCGTTGCACTTTATGTACTTATTCTTTGCACTTTATGTACTTAGTCTTTGCACTTTAAGTATAATAGCACTTTGTTCATGATTTATCACTGGATTATTCATGATATCATTCAACATGAGCTGAGATATTTATTGTTGACACACTTTATAAGTATTTTGTTTGTATTTGGTGATTGAAAAATTGATGCACTTTATCAATAGAGACAGCGCAACACATTTCCTTTGTTAAAACATACCCCTTCAGAGCCATGTCATAACATAATGCTTTGGATTTGATTACCTGTTCTAATTAAAACTATAGGTTAATACATTGGTTCAAAGAAAGTCATGCTCTATAAAAGATCTACTTTTTTAACACTACAGATGTAATACATATTGGGGTTGATTTACTAAAGGTAAATAGACTGTGCACTTTTTCATGTGTAGTTGCACTCTCCAGAGCTTAGTTAATGTGGTGGGGCTTCACTTTACAAAGAACACCCAATCACATGCAATGAAAATAAAAACACGTGATTGGATGATGGAAGACAGCAGAACTCTTCATCCTTTACTAAGCTCTGGAGCAACTGCACTTGCAGAATGCAACTGCACCTACAAAAGTGTACAGTCTCTTTGCCTTGAGTAAATCAATCCAACTGTATTTGCCTGTTTTTATTGGGTTCCATTAATAAAAAAATTATGTATAATTACGTCCTAAAAAATACTGTCGCTTTAGTTTGGCCTTGCAGTTTAAAAGTACCTCCTATGTAATATAGCTGTTTAAGGGTTTTGAATAATTTTGCATTTAAATATTAACGTAAGCCATGTTTCCATTTAGATCAAGTATTACTACTCATTTTGCTGCATTTCTGTACACAGTATATCTCAGTACATAGTTAGTCAGGCTGAAAAAAGACAAAAGCCAATCTAGCTCAACCAATAATAAACAAAAAAGAAAACACAACCATACAATCCCATATATACAATTCTATATGCACAGTTGATCCAAAGGAAGGTGAAAAACCCCAGCAAATCATGATCAAATTTGCTCCAGCAGGGGAAAAAAATCCTTCCTCAGAGAGGCAATCAGATATTCCCTGGATCAACTTTACCTATAAATATTAGCACCCAGTTATATCATGTACACCTAGGAAAGAATCCAGGCCTTTTTTATAGCAATCTACTGAGCTTGCCAGAACCACCTCTGGAGGGAGTCTATTCCACATTTTCACAGCTCTTACAGTGAAAAAAACTTTCCGTATTTAGAGATGAAATCTCTTTTCCTCCAGGTGTAAAGAGTGCTCCCTTGTCCTCTGTGATGACCTTAAAGTGAATAACTCAACACCAAGTTCACTATATGAACCCCTTATGTATTTATACATGTGGATCATATCCCCCCTTAATCTCCTCTTCTCAAGAGAGAATAAATTCAGTTCCTCTAATCTTTTCCCATAGTTGAGCTCCTGCATGCCTCTTATCAGTTTGGTTGCTCTTCTCTGTACTTTCTCTAATTCCCCATATCCTTTTTGAGAACTGGTGCCCAAAACTGAACAGCATATTCCAGATGAGGTCTTACTAATGATTTGTACAAGGGCAAAATTATATCTTTCTCTCTCTGGAGTCCATGCCTCTGTTAATACAATTCTAGCACTATGTCAAAGTGCTGAAAAAGCCCACTACATAATTCTGGCCTCTTCTCACCCAACACGCTAGAAAAAACACAGAAACCCTGAAGCCAATTATTAAAAAAGACCTGGGTGCAACCCTGGACCTATCCTCGCTAGACTTACCAACTTTAAATTTAGAAGGCTTAAGACCAGGAAGTAAAGACAAAACATCATCCCTCCATATTTTATCTTTAACAGAATCTTTCAGATGAAAACCTAGAGGAGAAACATTACACGGTAATGCTTCCTTAAATGAAGCTTAAGGGACTGATTAGTAGTGCCTGGAAATCGCCGTCTCCATGTCCTGAGAAACATTATCAGAATTACCCACTAAAAAAGAATGGGAGTCACCACCAATTACACCTGCATTCCAGACATTACCTAAAGGAGTCGGAGTAACGGACTCAACATTAAAGCGGCCCACTTCAGGACCGACATCATTACTAAGGATGATCGAACTTTTGAAAAGTTCGGTTCGGCCAGAACATCCGAACTTCCCGAAAGTTCGGCCCGGATTTCAGAACCCCATTGAAATCAATGGGACCCAAACTTCGGTAATCAAAAAACACAATTTTTAAGCACTAAAACCCAATAAATGCCCCTAAAAAGTCCCTAGGGTTCTGGGTCATGCCCCATTAACTATTAATCACACAAAAAAAGTTCTTAAAAATTTTCATTACACAAGTTCAGATGTTTTTCCTGACTGCAAAGAACCCAAAAAAATGCCTTCTATTAAACCGGCAAGGTGTGAAAACCGAGAAGAGAAGCCAACCCCCTGAGCTGAAAGTGTTCTAATACAAACAATCCTTTTTTTTATGGTTCTGGACATGCTACAGAGCTGAAACTTCCCATGTACACCTTTTAGACCCCCCAGATCTGAAATCCAAAGTAAAAATCAAAAAATCTCTTTTTTTTTTTTAAATTTTTTCAATAATTGGCTTTTTTTTATCAAAAATGACAATTTTTAAGAACTTTTTTGTGTGATTTCGTATCTGGGGGGTCTAAAAGGTGTATCTGTGAAGTTTCAGCTCTGTAGCATGTCCAGAACCATAAAAAAAAGGATTGTTTGTATTAGAACACTTTCAGCTCAGGGGGTTGGCTTCTCTTCTCGGTTTTCACACCTTGCCGGTTTAATAGAAGGCATTTTTTGGGGTTCTTTGCAGTCAGGAAAAACATCTGAACTTGTGTATAGTGGTACTGTGCACAAGTTCAGATGTTTTGCCTGCCTCCAAAAACCCCCAAAAAATGCCAGCAAAAACAGACCTGGGCATTTTTTTTTTTTTGACGCTAGCGTTTTTTTGGCATTTTTTGGGGTGCTTTTGAGGCAGACAAAACATCTGAACTTGTGTATAGTGGTATCTATATATACACACATAATTATATGTATATAGACACCTAGCCATATATAGGTGTGATAGTAGCAGAAATATATTACTGTAAATGATTTCATTAGCGCAAGCATATATTTCTGCTACTATCACACCTATATATGTCTAGGTGTGTATATAAATATATGTATGTGTGTATATACACCACTATACACAAGTTCAGATGTTTTGCCTGCCTCCAAAACCCCCCAAAAAATGCCAGCAAAAACACACCTGGGCATTTTTTTTTTTGACGCTAGCGTTTTTTTGGCATTTTTTTGGGTTCTTTTGAGGCAGGCAAAACATCTGAACTTGTGTATAGTGGTATATATACACACATAATTATATGTATATAGACACCTAGCCATATATAGGTGTGATAGTAGCAGAAATATATTACTGTAAATGATTTCATTAGCGCAAACATATATTTCTGCTACTATCACACCTATATATGTCTAGGGGGTATATAGACAGACATATATGTGTATATATACCCCCTATACACATGTTCAGATGTCATGTCTGACATCAAACATGTCCTCAAAAAAGCACTGGCAGTGGCAGCCCCTGCAGCATGAAAAATGCTTGGCTGGTGAGAAGCCATATTCCTGTCCCGAAGCAACTCAGAGAAATGATCATTTCTCTATAGCGGTCACCCTGCTATGGAAGGGTTTTGTCACCCTTCCATAGCAGTCACTGTCAGTTAACCCTACACTACACTACGGTCCCCTTACACTTAACACTTTCCCTACAGAAACTACATTTTTGAAGCTAACTTAAGTGTAAAGGAGCACTCTAACTACACTAGATATCCCTTTCCTCACACTAAAAATAGCTAAATGACACTTTGTAACACATTAGAACAGAACAGCATTCCACTCTCTTCCATGTCCCGTACAAGAATGCTAGGAATTTGGCGGGGACGATCTTATATACTGGGGGGCGTATTCCGTTAAAAGCACAATAGATGATTGCTCACCTGCAACAACTGCGTCACTGCTGACCGCAGCATCGACACCCGGTGGCAGATGAGCAGTAGAAGTAGATTGAGGAGCCGAAGAAACCGTTGCAGATGAGTCAACCGGTGCCGGCACCGAACCGAGTATTATCATTGAACTTGATCGCCAGTCGCCAGCAGAAACGGAAAATGTTTACCTGGAGGGGCAACCGGTAAATGGGTACCAAAAGTACCTTTATTCGTCTTCCCTTTCTTAGCCGCAGGTCCCTTTGCAGACGATGCCAGCAAAAACACACCTGGGCATTTTTTTTTTGACGCTAGCGTTTTTTTGCCATTTTTTTGGGTTCTTTTGAGGCAGGCAAAACATCTGAACTTGTGTATAGTGGTATATATACACACATAATTATATGTATATAGACACCTAGCCATATATAGGTGTGATAGTAGCAGAAATATATTACTGTAAATGATTTCATTAGCGCAAACATATTTCTGCTACTATCACACCTATATATGTCTAGGGGGTATATATACAGACATATATGTGTATATATACCCCCTATACACATGTTCAGATGTCATGTCTGACATCAAACATGTCCTCAAAAAAGCACTGGCAGTGGCAGCCCCTGCAGCATGAAAAATGCTTGGCTGGTGAGAAGCCATATTCCTGTCCCGAAGCAACTCAGAGAAATGATCATTTCTCTATAGCGGTCACCCTGCTATGGAAGGGTTTTGTCACCCTTCCATAGCAGTCACTGTCAGTTAACCCTACACTACACTACGGTCCCCTTACACTTAACACTTTCCCTACAGAAACTACATTTTTGAAGCTAACTTAAGTGTAAAGGAGCACTCTAACTACACTGCTAGGAATTTGGCGGGGACGATCTTATATACTGGGGGGCGTATTCCGTTAAAAGCACAATAGATGATTGCTCACCTGCAACAACTGCGTCACTGCTGACCGCAGCATCGACAGCCGGTGGCAGTTGAGCAGTAGAAATAGATTGAGGAGCCGAAGAAACCGTTGCAGATGAGTCAACCGGTGCCGGCACCGAACCGAGTACTATCGTTGAACTTGATCGCCAGTCGCCAGCAGAAACGGAAAATGTTTACCTGGAGGGGCAACCGGTAAATGGGTACCAAAAGTACCTTTATTCGTCTTCCCTTTCTTAGCCGCAGGTCCCTTTGCAGACGATACCGGAGGCGGACCGAACCTTCCAGGCCTCTTCGAAATCCTCACCGACCTCCGATCCGTCAGCCCCGCAGAAGATGTCGCCCGGAAATGACGATCACCGGAAACGCCAGCAAGATCAACTTCGGCAGCAGATCCCATTCGTGGACCGTGACGAACGGAAGCCGCTTCATCACGAAGGTCAACAGGAACCGGAATTTCGTAGAAAGCAGGGGACGAAGATGGCGGAGGACATTCAGAAGGAACTGAAACATCCCGGAGAATAGACAGGCATTTCTTTACCCACTCTTTGCCGTCGATACCCTTGGCTCTCTCCAGCAATTCTCGCAGAAGGGACTCCATGACGAGGTAAGTAACGAATTCCTTGTTCCGCTCCTGCTGACTGAAACATTCTAACTGATCCACTTTCTTTTATAGGGATAATTATCGATCCAAGGTGTCCAAATTAGTAAATTTCGTCCAATCAATAGTAAGTATTTAACTGACCTATTAAATGTGTTATTTAACTAGCCAATCCCAAACTTCTTATTTTATAGCTAATTAACTGTCACACAACTATTATTATTTTTATTTTTTTAAAACCGTTGTCATGCCTCGGCCCCATACATGCAGGGCAGGTACAATGACCCGCTCTGCATCTCAATACAAGAAAGAACTTTACTTGCTTTGGAAACCGCAGCTTGGCATTGCATGCTATTATTATGCTTATGATCTACCAAAACACCCAGATCTTTCTCCACTATGGATTCCCCAGTTGTCCTCCCCCTAGTATTTATGATGCATGCATATTCTTAGCCCCCAAGTGCATAACTTTATATTTATCTACATTAAACCTAATTTGCCACATAGTCGCCCAATAATCTATGAAAGATCTACACTGACTGAACTAAATATATGCCTAAAAATAACACTATTGTAAATACTAAAGTGGTAGTGAACTCCGTTTGGGCATTTGTATCTACAGGTAAGCTTTATTGTAAGGTATTAGCTACAGTGATTGTCTCCTAAACTTGTGGCGTTTAGGAGATGCAGTGGGTGATGTCACAGGTGCATGCACTCTGAAGGAATGGCATATCTGTTCCTTCTCTTCAGAGCTCTGTGCCCTAAGCCGCGACTCCCGTGCGCATGTGCAGGAGTGACATCATCACCGCTAAGCCATTCAAGTGGCCAGAGCCCCCAAACCCGGAAGGTGAAGAAGGAAGCCCTGTCAGCAGTGACAGCGCGTCACTGGAGGGCTTTATTTTTAGGTTTGTTTTTCATGATGTGCTAGCATGCAATGCAATGCATACTAGTGCATTATAAACTTACCTTGCAAGGAGAATATTTTTTATTTTCCCCCACAAAGACTTTACTATCTCTTTGACTTTAAGGTTTATGTTAACAGGCCATAACGGTGTGTGGTGACTGATTAGATATAGCGATAGGGGTTTTTTAACTAAAGGCAAATCCACTTTGCACTACATATGCACTGCAAGTGAACTTTTAAGTGCAGTCACTGTAGTTTGGAGAGGGTCACCCAAGGAAAATAAAAAACAGCATTTTCGCTTGCACATGATTGGATGATAGAAATCAGCAAAGCTTTCCCTCATTTCAGAGCTTCCCCCCAGATCTACAGTACTCCATTTCCAAGTGCACTAGTAGTGCACAGTGGATTTGCATTTAGTAAATAAACCCCATTGTCTGTTTTTAATTTTGTGCCTAGGTGGAAAAAAAGATAGCACCAGTACAATGGTAAGCAGATCATCAGCAGCTACACACCTGACTGCTTGAATGTTAATGCTCCACTGAAAAGTCCACCAAGACAGGATTAATTAAAGCACCAAAGGAAAAAGAAATCTGTTTAGATATTGAGAAAAGGAGTACCCCCTTGACCCCTGTTTTCAAAATCTCCTTATTTTTCAAAGCCTAAATCAAAGTCCATAAAAAGTAAGGACAATTGAAATAGAGACTGGGGCACCATCACCCCACAAAGTACACATTAAGAAAACCTAATTCGCTAGTAAAGAAAATTAAAAAAAATGTAATTAGAAGTAGAGTAAAATTGAATTGGTTTGCTCTGTAAAGCTCTGGAACTCAATTTTTGATCTCTGGGATAAAATTATGTATCAGGTAGACCAGAGGAGTTTTGGACTTGTAAAAGGTCTTGAGTTCCAAGAGAAGATCTGCATGCCCTTCCTTTAGTTAAGAAACCAACATTTTATGTTATTTGTCTGCCCTGAACCTACATATCATCCCCATTCAGGTACCACCCCCATCAGATAAAGCACAAAAAGCAGGGGAGTCCACCAACCCTGTGAGAGGAGGACAAGGAGGGTAATCCCAGGATAAGGGAGGAACCCCAAAAAGGGGACTTTAGGTTGTGCCAGAATAGGAAACACAAAAATATACAATCATTGAATAAAACCACAAAATGTTATTATAAGCCATGAGTGCATAAGCCATATCCAAACTTATTGTCAGTAGCATATAATCAACATTAAAGGGTGGACACGTTTCGCATGATTTGCTTCCTCAGGATCTACGCTTGTACATAAACAGTTGATACGGCTAAACAAACAAACAAACAAACAAACAAACAAACAAAAGAATGTGCATAATGCACATAATAACCATATGTCTTCATCCTTATACCTAAATACAAATTAGTTATACTTTTGCAAACTAGTGGTAAGGGGTATTTCCTATTCTGGCACAACTTATAGTCCCACTTTTGTGGTCTCCTTCTTACTCTGGGATTTATTAAACACAGGGTTGGTGGACTCTCCTGTTTTTCCTTTTTTTTTTTTTTACAGCAGTAGAGATCTTGCAGAATAGATTACCCATATTGCTACTGATAGGACGTTTCCTAATTTGACAATCCACATTCATATGCCACAAGTAATAAAAATGGAGCTATGTTGAGAATGGTGAAAAGTGTCACTGTCACATGTATACTCTCACATTATTTTGCCTTGGGAAGTAATTTAGACCTTACATTCAACAATGGCCTCTTGAAGCTGAACTCCAAGCAAACAGTTAAACACATATTTTAAATATATACAGGAGCGGTTTCAATTGCCAAAGGATTTGCATTGCTGTCCATCCAGTTCTACATTTACCCAGCTGTGCCAGGCAGCATAACCAGGCTGATGACTAGACTTTTTTGTGCTGTAGTTAGCCAACACAACTTAATATTGGACAGTGAGGTGAAAGCAACAAACTGATAATGTCATCCATCTGCTCTTTCCTCCTGTCAAAATGTTCCTTGTCAGCACGTATATATTGCACCACATCTCATTGGTTTCTAGTATTGCCACTCCTTCAAAATACCTTAACCAGCACTAAATTCTAAAATATACATTGTTAACACAATTTCATATGTTTAAAGTGCAAAAATTGTATAAATATACCCTTCTGTATGCAAATACAAGTGCAAGTGCATAACAGCTAACAAATCAAAGTGCAAGGGCCTGTGCCAGAAGTTCATGAGGTTTTACTAAGTGAATAATCTATGATATGTGACAGTTCATATATTCACTCGAGGTGCCACCACACTTCTGCTTCCAAGTGTAAAACCAGTGCTTCCACCGCCGTGCACCACCAATTTAAGCCACCATTTGCCCTAACAAAGTATCCACTATATGGATGAACAGCCTGCTACATTGAAATAACAAATGCAGTAATATGAATTTGGATATTTTTATTTTTACTTTGGTGGCGCAATTGGCGTGTTTAAAAAGAAAAGCTGAGTTTTTACGTACTTCACAATTGATCTATACCATTTTTCGTTTAATGGTGTCACTTGATGGTGGCAGTGGGGATCGATGCTGAAGAGACAGTTCATATCAGTTGGCCTTGTGATGTGGATTGGACTTGAGCCCTATTGACCATTTCTAATCTAATGGTGCATTTCATTTGGTAAGAGGGTCCTTGAATTGGTGGTGCACTGTGGTGGAAGCACTGGTTTCACACTTGAAAGCAGAAGTGTAGAGACACGTCAAGTCAATGTATGAATTGTCACATAATCACAGATTGCGCATTTAGTGAAACCTTATGAACTTTTGGCACAAGCACTTTCATTTGTTAGCTGTTATGCACTTGCACTTGTGTTTGTATATGGTATATATATATATATATATATATATATATATTTTTTATATACAAATGAATTGTGTGTGTTCAACAATGTACATTTGAGAATTTAGTGCTGCTTTAAGATATTTTGAATCAGTAATAATTTGTATCACAATTGTATGATGGCAGCTTTATTATGTAGTTTTGGAGACCACATTATTTTATTCATTGCCACTCCCTATTACAGTATGAAAGTCCCAAAGGTCTGATGCAAAGTCAAATCAGGTACCTACACTTCCTGCCCCTTAACATGCATTTAATATTTTTAATGCACACATAACTGCATTATTTAGTGTTTGCTTTACATATATGCCATAAATTCAGCATTAATAACTGCAAGATCACAGCTACCTCTGTGGAATAAGCAGAGAGACATAGGCACGTCAGAGAATATATCACTTCTTTTTTTTTTTAGTATTTTTAGTTTTTATTTATCTCCCTTTGCAGTATTTCTGTGTGGAAAGGCAGGGATTTGTGACTTAAATAGGGTTGCACGTAATACTTGTGATTAATGCCAACAATTCTCTTGGGTCACCTTGAGTGATGAAGTGCCCAGAGGCTGTCAGCATATGTTGATGTCACTTTTTAGTCGTTTTTTTAAGATATCCCACGCTAACCAGAATCAGTGGTAAAGAGCATATGTGCTTAGTACAGTATAGCAGTGTAAAGGTCCAAAAACAAACCATCCAAACATGAGCCAGTCTTTAGGCTTTGAGACTTTATTGCAGCATGTCTGAGAAAAAGGTCATTGATGCTAGTTGCATTTCGGCCAATACTTGCCTAGCCTTTAGCAAGATGTCACTTGACTGACTTCCTTTTATGGTTCCATTCCTATTCCAATTATCAAAACCTCACAGAAAGGGGTTGATATACTAAAGGCAAATAGACTGTGCACTTTGGGAGTGCAGTTGTACTCTGCAAGGGCATTTGCTTCAGAGCATAGTAAATGAGACAAAGCAAAAAATACCCAATCATACGCAAGGTAAGTAAAAAAAAAAAGCAGAGTTATTGCTTGTACATGATTGGATATTGGAAGTCAGCAAAGCTTCCCCTCATTTACTAAGCTCTGGTGCAAATGCCCTTGCTGAGTGCAATTGCACTTGTAAAGTGCACAGCTAATTTGCCTTTAGGAAATCAACCAAAAAGTGTGCGCCAAAGTCAAACCCTCCATACAAAGGAAAGCCAGCAAATGAACAAAAACAATGAGCAAAGAGGAAGGAAATGTGGGACTTTACATGAGTACGGCTGGACATATCATATTTAAATGGGTATATAACCTATAGGATCTCGGGTGTTGAGAACCCGTCGGCAATTGGAAATTCATTGGATACTTGATTATGCAGAGGGGTATATAAACGGATACATGTAATAATACCATATCTAAAATTAATATTCATAAATAGCAGATTTATTGTGACAAACAATTTTCCAAGGGTACTCAGTCTTAACACATATAAAAAATTTGATATACAAAATTTAATATAACCCAAAAAAAAATGGGGACCCATAGGACGTTGACAACTTTAATCATTTAATTTAACATTCATAATCTAGAATATAACGTATATAAATACACATATAGCATCTTTATACCTGAAGTCTATAATTGAGAATAAATACATTGATATTAAATCCATAAAAAGCAGATTACATATAAAACTGAATTCTTCATAGGTATAAAATTTATAGATAACGGAAGCTTGGATATGAATTTTTTGATTGAAATACTTGTAGGCTCGACGCGTTTCGTGGATCTACGTCCACTCATCAGGAGCATAATAGGGGATATATATATTGATTGTGTATCTGAAAAAATGATAGGTATATATTATACCAGAATGTTAATATGAGAGAAGGGGGAAAAGGGAAAAAAAAAAAAAAAAAAAAAAAAAAAAAAATTATTTGTATGAAAAATAATAAGGAGTAAACACTACCTTAGGTCGTGTTATATTGTCGGAACGATCCACTTCCAGAGAGGAGGTATAGGGCCAAGCCGGGAGAAGCCTGACCCGGGGCTGAGGCATGGACAACATCCAATGGAATGGGAAAAGGCAGCAGGCATTTATTAGCCCAAAGTGGAAATAGAGGGACAAAGAGTTGGCATATAATTTTTCTCATCAGAGATTGACGTAATAGATGCTCCAAAATCAACGAAATCTGAAAACATATATATCATATAAATTGTATTGAACTATGTATTGGTTATCAACTTTCTTATCAGAGAAGAGATTGGTATTCATAGAGAGAAGAATATTTGCCAAATAGAGAAAACTATATTCAGGAATAGAAACAAAGGAAAAAACAAACTGGAGAGATCTATGTTGCGAGATGAAAAGAAAAAAGGTGAGCTGACGGGATAAATATCCGAGATATATATATGGCAGGAGGCTGCACATTCTAAGAGAGCAACAGAGAACATGGTAAGAATGGATAATTGCCTTAGTCAAGGGGGGTATACACAGATAAGAGTAGTATTGAGTGGAAGAATATGATAAGCTCCAAGAGATATAGGTAAACGAAGAGGTCAGTTAGAAGACGGAAGTAGAGCACATATAAAGATATTTCAAGCTGTGAAAAAATATAAATATAAATATGTCGCAAAAAGGTGGATCAAGTTAACCCCCATCAGATGTATTATCCAGGTTGGGGTGTGAAAGAGAAAGGAAGTGAGTCTAAAGATGAATTCTAAACATGATTGTGCTTAAAGGTGAAAGTGAATAGTCCCGGTAATTGCAGGAAAAGTAATACATAAAAAAGAAAAAAAAAAAAAAAAAAAAAAAGAGGGGTGGATCAGAATATCATAGATAGCATACGTTAGGGATCACTGAAGGAAAGTGCCGCAAACAGTCAGAGGCACTTTCCTTCAGTGATCCCTAACGTATGCTATCTATGATATTCTGATCCACCCCTCTTTTTTTTTTTTTTCTTTTTTATGTATTACTTTTCCTGCAATTACCGGGACTATTCACTTTCACCTTTAAGCACAATCATGTTTAGAATTCATCTTTAGACTCACTTCCTTTCTCTTTCACACCCCAACCTGGATAATACATCTGATGGGGGTTAACTTGATCCACCTTTTTGCGACATATTTATATTTATATTTTTTCACAGCTTGAAATATCTTTATATGTGCTCTACTTCCGTCTTCTAACTGACCTCTTCGTTTACCTATATCTCTTGGAGCTTATCATATTCTTCCACTCAATACTACTCTTATCTGTGTATACCCCCCTTGACTAAGGCAATTATCCATTCTTACCATGTTCTCTGTTGCTCTCTTAGAATGTGCAGCCTCCTGCCATATATATATCTCGGATATTTATCCCGTCAGCTCACCTTTTTTCTTTTCATCTCGCAACATAGATCTCTCCAGTTTGTTTTTTCCTTTGTTTCTATTCCTGAATATAGTTTTCTCTATTTGGCAAATATTCTTCTCTCTATGAATACCAATCTCTTCTCTGATAAGAAAGTTGATAACCAATACATAGTTCAATACAATTTATATGATATATATGTTTTCAGATTTCGTTGATTTTGGAGCATCTATTACGTCAATCTCTGATGAGAAAAATTATATGCCAACTCTTTGTCCCTCTATTTCCACTTTGGGCTAATAAATGCCTGCTGCCTTTTCCCATTCCATTGGATGTTGTCCATGCCTCAGCCCCGGGTCAGGCTTCTCCCGGCTTGGCCCTATACCTCCTCTCTGGAAGTGGATCGTTCCGACAATATAACACGACCTAAGGTAGTGTTTACTCCTTATTATTTTTCATACAAATAATTTTTTTTTTTTTTTTTTTTTTTCCCCTTTTCCCCCTTCTCTCATATTAACATTCTGGTATAATATATACCTATCATTTTTTCAGATACACAATCAATATATATATCCCCTATTATGCTCCTGATGAGTGGACGTAGATCCACGAAACGCGTCGAGCCTACAAGTATTTCAATCAAAAAATTCATATCCAAGCTTCCGTTATCTATAAATTTTATACCTATGAAGAATTCAGTTTTATATGTAATCTGCTTTTTATGGATTTAATATCAATGTATTTATTCTCAATTATAGACTTCAGGTATAAAGATGCTATATGTGTATTTATATACGTTATATTCTAGATTATGAATGTTAAATTAAATGATTAAAGTTGTCAACGTCCTATGGGTCCCCATTTTTTTTTGGGTTATATTAAATTTTGTATATCAAATTTTTTATATGTGTTAAGACTGAGTACCCTTGGAAAATTGTTTGTCACAATAAATCTGCTATTTATGAATATTAATTTTAGATATGGTATTATTACATGTATCCGTTTATATACCCCTCTGCATAATCAAGTATCCAATGAATTTCCAATTGCCGACGGGTTCTCAACACCCGAGATCCTATAGGTTATATACATTATATACCCATTTAAATATGATATGTCCAGCCGTACTCATGTAAAGTCCCACATTTCCTTCCTCTTTGCTCGATACTATTAGGGATGGAGACAGCTGGACATCTTTTCAATGACTTTTTGGTGGCAGATCTATTCCCCAATTTTTGCCCCACTGAACAAAAACAATATTATAACCATCAACAACAACAATAAAGCAACCTCCAAAAAAGAAAAAAAAAAACATAAATCAGCAAGACATGTAAACACATATGTCCACATTAAACCAGTATATGGATATACAGTACGTTTTCTCAGGCAGATAGAGAAAAAGCATAAACAAGGAAAAAGAACAAAGTTGCAAGCAATTTAATATTCACTATATAGGTAAATCAATGCCCCATCTAGAATTGAGACCATGTGGCATTCTGGTTTGTAATCCAAAACACTTCCTGTAGAAGGAGACGTCATCAGTCTCCCTCACACCAGGAACCATCTATATACCATGGAACATAAATGACTACATGTCTCTACCATAATTATTCCTAAAATAAATGTCTGGATACATTAGCATTGCTTTTAAAATCAGAGCATTGGCCTGCACAAAATGTTCAGCAATTCTTCTCCTGAGTGGTCTACCTGTGCAGCCCACAAGCTGTACATTACAATTTATGCAGGCAATAACGTACACAACATTATAAGTGTTACAATTTATGAACTGTCAAATCAGAAAAACCTCATTAGGGAGGGGGAGGAGCCTGATGATGGCGCCAGCACAGAGCTTGTGCTAGGAACACCAAGAGACCCTATCCCATACATGTAAAGCAGAAGCTAACCTGAAATCCCCTGCAGTATGAGGCTGGCCGGTGGTGGTGGCTAAGTGACTCTGTCACCTGTGACAACGAGGATGGCACCAGGGAGGAGAGCTTAATTGGCGGACCCTGGGTGGCTGTGGGTGAATGAGCCCGGAGGAGAGAGAGGACGGCCTGCTGACATGAGACGCTGAGACTGAAGGACTGCAGGGGGGGCTTTGCAATCTCCAGCGGAACTCGATGGTACTTGGTTGTCTCCGGTCAAACTCAGCAGAAGTCGCTGACCTCCCGAGGCTGAACACCTAAGGAGCCGGCAGGGAGTACTGCGGGAGCTGCTGGAGGGGAGAGGTTGGCCATTCGCAAAATAGCAACAGGCTGTCTATTGCAAAGGAAGGAGAAAGGATGTCTATTTAAAGCAGTACTCCCTTGTTCAGTAGGAGTGTTGAGTCACTCTCTACTTACTTCCCTGTCGCTATTATATATAAACTGTGGACTTACTGGGGGCATGTTTTCTCTACCTATTTCCTTATTTCCTAAGGGAAAATACATCTACCTAACACCCTCATACATGTACTTAAATAATCTCATAGGTGGAAATAGATGATAAGGGGGAAACCAGTTAAAGGAGGCGGAACTGCAAAGTCACCAAAAATAAGTACTAGCCCTGGAACAATAGAAAAAAATGAATGACCTATGAAGGGAATAACGAGAAACCATCTACCAAAAAACAACTGGGGGCCCGGGGGAAACAAGGAGTAGAAACAAAAATGGACAGAACAAGACAGCAATTGAGAAGAGTATGCTCAACCAATCAAAAGTAAATCTAGAGATTGAAAGTGACACAGAGGCTGGACTCAAGAAGAACATGTTTTTATCACTGAAAACCGATATGGCGACACGCCAGATTTTGAAACGAGTGGAAGATACAGAAGTGTGCCTGGACTCTCATACTCAAGAGATAAGGGAATTAAGAGAGGACGTGAAAGCATTACAAGTTGAACACAGGGACATGGCTTACAAAAAATAAGACCAAAAAAAAACAAAACAGAAGGAAAAATCTGAGAATTAGAAGCCTTCCAGAAGCATCAAAAGGAGAAGATCTGATAGAAGTAATGAAAAGATTGAAGATAGATGGAAAGAGTTCATAGGATCAGAAAGACACAAAGTGTAGCAAAGGATGACCCCAGAGAAGTTATAGTGAGGTTTCACTATTATGAGGAAAAAACACAGATATGGAAAAGCCTAAGGGGTGCATCTTCAATAAAACATGAAGACACAAGAAGAGTCACAGCTGGAGGAAGAGCAATGGCAACTAGTACCTAAGAAGAGTTTGAAATTAAAGAGACATAGAAGGGTTTTTTTTTTAAGAAAGTTGAATGAAGTAGATAGACACCTCGATAGGCCTAAAAAAGAGTAAAAGGGGAGAGTAGGGATAGAAAAGTAATATTATGTAGTAAGAGGGATGGGTCTTTTCAATACCTAATGGGCTCTGGGCACTACCTCCCCAAAAGAAAGGGGGAGGTAGATCCAGCGGGCGCACTAGACAGAACGCCACCCCAGTTGGAAGAGTAGACAGGTAGGGAAGACTCGAAATGAAGGAAGAAACCATCTACTTAAAGACCAGAGATAGAAAATCAGAAAATCCAGTACCTTAAATATAAGTATTGGAGAAGGGTGGGGGTAGGGGAGGATGGGAGGGCAGAATGGGGGGAGGGATGAGTGGGAGGGGGGACGGGGGAAGGATGAGTGGGAGGAGGTAGGGATGAGTGGGAGGAGGGAGGGATGAGTGGGAGGAGGGAGGGCAAGATAAGAAAGTTTATTTTGCCAAAGGTGATGAAATTCTCCAACCCCCTTTTTGTCTTTTTCCCTGTGCTCTGGCCCTCCTCTCCTCAATTCAACAGAGTCCCTCAGCCCCTGGGTTCGCCGGGAGGAGAGAAGAAACAATGAGAGGCAAGGAGAGGAGGGCAAGAGGGGAGACAGAAAGACAAGATGAAAACATTACATTTTATAACCTATAACATGCGAGTATTAAACACTCCAGCGAAAAGACATAAGGTGTTAAAAAAATTAAACAATACTCTGCAAATGAAGCTTTCTTACAAGAGACACATATCTGTACTCAAAATATTTCCCAATATGGTATTATGGAGATTCCACAACCAAAAGTGCAAAAGGGGTAGCGATAGGTTTTGCAAAGGATGTACAGTTTTCTTTGGAAGAAAGGATGGTAGACCCAGAGAGGCGATATATGTTTTTGAGGGGTAGATTGCAAGAGGTGGAACGTACCCTGGCAAATATATATTGCCGGAATAAAAACCCAACAGGGTATCTGAGGGAAGTAATGGGAAAGCTAGTTGATTTTAAAAAAGGTAAACTGATTTTGGCAGGTGATTTTCATTTCTGCATGGATCCAAGGATAGATAGTATATCACATTCACTGGGAAAGGGAAATAGCCAACTTAGACTGGTGAAGAAAATCAATCCCAGATAGTGGATGCATGCAGAGTTCATCATCCAGGGGTGAAGGACTATACATTCTATTCCTCAGTGCATGGGATGTACTCTAGACTGGACTATTTCATGGTAGACCACAGATGGCTGGACTCAGTAGTTGAAACAACTCAGTAGTTAAAAAACTTTAGAAATAATATCCTTGTCAGACCACACCCCTGCAACAATGAAGATGAAAATAGGAGATCAACAGACTAGAATTAGCACCTGGAGGTTGAATGAGGAACTGATACAAGAAAAGGAGGTTAAAGGTAGAATAAAAAGTTACAGCAATATTTTGTGCTTAATGACCCCAGGGATTTCCGAGGCCACGATTTGGGAAGCACATACATCTTATATTAGGGGTATTTTGATCTTGGTTGCACTTAAAAGAAGAGGGAAAGGATAAGTAGTATGAAAGCATTATTAACAAAAATATATGAGTTAGCACTTACATAAAAGGACAGTAGACTTAGAAGTACAACACATCATAACATTAAAAAGAGAAGAACTGAAAGATTTAACGGAACAAGAAACAAGAAGGGTATTCAATAGAGTGGCCAAAGATACCAATGGGATAACAAATCTGAGAAAAATTTAGCAAAAATATTAAAAAAACAAAAATCTGTGGGTTTTATAGGAAAGATAAAAAATAATAAGGGGGAGATGGTATACTTGACATTGAAAATAGCAGATGTTTTTCAAAGTTATTATAGCTCCCTATACTTGGTGAGACAAAAAATACAAGAATATATTAAAGAAAGCACACCTTCCTAGAGTACCAGCTGAAAAATGTCACATATTAGAGGCTTAACACAAGAAGAGATCAAAGTAGCATTAAAAAACACAGCTACAGGAAAGAGTCCAGGACCAGATGGGTTTACGATTCAATACTATAGAAGATTAAAAGAACAACTCTTACCAAAATTTGGTACATATATGAATGGACTAGGGGAAGGAAAGGAGATGAGGAAGGAATCATTGGAGGCCCATATCACAGTAATACTAAAGAAGGGAAATATACCACCTTGTGCTCTAGTTATAGACCAATAGCACTGTTAAATGTAGACACAAAATTATATGCAAAAATTTTGGCTACCAGAATAAAAAAGTGGATGCCTGATTGGATCCATGCAGACCAAAAAGGATTTGTCCCAGGGAGGGAAGGTAAGGATGATGGGATTAGAACCTTGTTCCTAATGCAAAAGATGAGAAGTGGAGGACCCCCAGCGCTACTCCTGTCAATCGATGCCGAAAAGGCATGGACAGGGTAGAGTGGGGATTCATAATGAATACAATATAGGCTGTGGGAATAGGTCCAAGGATGGTCCAATGGATTAAAACATTATATAGCCAACCCACAACATCAGTTAAGGTGAACAGGACGCTTTCCACATAATTTAAAAAGCATAATGGGACAAGACAAGGGTGTCCACTCTCTCCCCTCCTATTTGTGTTGTCATTGGAACCACTACTGGCAACTATATGAAATAATGGGACATGGGGTTGTGATGATTGGACACGAAGAACACAAGGTAGTGGCATAATATGCTGATGGTATTTTGTTCTATGTTTCTTTTTTTTTTGTGTTTTTTTGTGTTTGTGGTTTTTTTTTTGTGTTTTTTTTTGTGTTTTATGTTTCTAATCCGAGAATAACACTACCAAATTGAATAAAAGAAATGAAAAGATATAGAGAACTTTCAAATTTAAAGATCAACCCTGTGAAATCTGAAATTCTAAACATAAATATGAATAAGGAAGAAGAGAAAGCTTTAAAAAAAGAATTCCCATTCTCTTGGGGGGAAAAAAAGATCTAAAATACCTTGGAATAAATTTAACACAGTCTTCAAAGAACCTATACCAGGCAAACTATATCCCATTATTGAACAAAGTTAAAATGGAAATCAAAAAGGTAACAACTAGACCGCTTTCATGGATAGGACGAATAAACATAAACAAAAATGGCGATAGTGCCGAAAATTCTTTATAAACTTTAGATGCTACCAATACACTTACTGCAGGCTTATTTTAAAACACTAAATACATTGATAACAAAGTATATTTGGCAGAACAAAAAATTAAGAATAAAAGGGAATTTAAAAGGTGGTATGGCTGTACCGGATATAAAAAGGTACTATAATACAGTGGTATTATCATTAATGGTGGAGTGGAAAAAAATAAGAAGTAGTAAATAAATAGAAAACACACTGAGTAATACACCGTTAAGAAATAATATTTGGGTGAGTATTAGATGTAGACATGCACAAATTGACAAAGAATGTGTTTAGGGTCTGGGTATCAATTTATAAAAATGGGAATATAATTCACTTTTAATTTCACTCATGGGGACAAATTATTTTCCCTCTGGGAACGGGGCACAATTTGGAGAGTGGATAATAGATAAAAACGCACAGCTTAAGGATATAGTGAACAAAGGGAAGATATGATATTATAGAAAAAATTAATGATATTAAATGAATGGCGGTATTCTCAGTTAAGACACCGTGTCAACATTACCTCAACCCATTCGATTGGAAAAATACTTTTCTCCAATTGACCGCCTGTGGAACTCCCAGACGAATTAGGTTTCACAAATCTATAAGATACTCACAGAGATTACAGAGCCGAGAATTCCGCCATTTATCAATAAATGGGAAAGAGAGTTAGGATCACGTTTAGAGGAGCAACAAATAAAGAAAGTTCTGAGTGCGGTTCATACCACAGCAATAGATATAAATACAGAAGAGATTAGGGATGGGCTCTGTGTTCAAGTAGAACATAAGTTCAACTCGACCATCAGCTGTACGTGTGTACACAGAACACACGAACAAATAGGGCGCTCAGCGGGAAGTTCGCCGGCCGATGAGTGCCCCATAATGCACTGCGCTGTTGCAGTGCATTGATTGTTGATGATTGTCCAAAGCATGCACCTGACCTGTATGCTTTGGCCAGTCACACCATAATGTCCTGTCAGAGCCATGATTGACCAAAGGCAGGGTTCCTTTAGCCCACACGCCCGACACTATATATGGCTGCCTCTTATACGGCAGCTGTGCATAGTGTGTGACAATAAAGATTAGACAGGTAGTTAGTGGATAGTGTGTTGAGTTCGTTTAGTGCAGTCAGTGTAGTGAACAAGCATACTCCACTTTTAAAATGTATAGATATGTTGTAGTCCTGGGTCCCCTCTGGGTGCTCCCCAAGTTTTGTATTCATGTCACTTATAGTTCTGGAGCAGTGCCATGCCAAGCTGACCATGATTTTCCATAGACGCCAATGAGCACTGAAAGCTGAAAATTGGTCTGGGCAGGAAGGGGGTGAAAGTGCCCTGTATTCAAGTAGTTAGGGGAACCCTATGACAGAAATTAAAAAAAAAATGGCGTGGGGTCCCCCCAAAATCCATATCATACCCTTATCCACCAAGCATGCAGCTTGGTAGATCAGGAAAGGGGGGGGGACAAGCAAGCGCCCCCCCCCCTGATCCATACCAGGCCACTTGCCCTTAACATGGGGAGGGTGCTTTGTAGTGCCCCCCAAAGCACCTTGTCCCCATGTTGATAGGGACAAGGACCTCTTCCCGACATCCCTGGGCTGTGGTTGTGGTGGTCTGCGGGTGGGGGGTTTATCGGAATCTGGAAGCCACTTTTAACAAGGGGGGCTTCCAGATCCTGCCCCCCCCCCCCATGTGAATATAATATAAACTGCAAAAAAGTAAAAACCACAGACCACAGTTTTTGACAAGTCCTTTTTTAAAAAGAAAAAAAAAATAGTCTGACATCAGAAGGGGGGGCCAACGTATCTGAATGGCCCCGCCCCTTGCCTATAAAAGAGCTGTCAAAGCTGAGTGGGCATACAGCAGGTAGCCTCTGAAGAGGCAAACATTTTTTAAATTATTTTCTATTTTTTGGGTCTGGCAGGCGTCGTGATTGACGATGGATTCACATCAAGGGACACTATTTTCTTTTTTCTTTTTAATAAAAGACTTGTCAAAAACTGTGTTCTGTGGTTTTTACCTTTTTACACTTTTTTGGTGAATGGGTGTACCCGATACCCATTCACATGGGGGGGGTGGGGGGGAGGGATCTAGGACTTAATTCCGATAAGCCCCCCACCCACAGACCCTGACAACCACAGCCCAGGGTTGTTGGGAATAGGGCACTTGTCCCCAGCAACATGTTGAGGGCATGTGGCCTGGTATGGTTCAGGAGAGGGGGGCACTCCCTCATCCCCTCCCTTTTCCTGAACTGCCAGTCTGCATGCTTGAATAAGGGTCTAGTATGGATTTTGGGGGGGGGGGCACACTGTTTTTTTTTTTTTTTTTTTAATGTTGCCATTTCTTTCATTTTTTTAGCTATATTGCTGGGAGCTGACAATACATTACAGCCGCAAGCAATTTTAAATGACATTTTTTCCTTTAGAAATGTCAGTATTGCTGCAGCAGGCTCCATACCTTATACAGATAGGCTACTTTACAGGCACATTAAGGGGACCCCCCAGGCACAATATTTAAAGGAATTTTTCATGTTTATGGTTTCACTTTAAATATCATTAAAATCACTGCTCCTGTAAAAATGATTGTTTTAGAAAAAATTTTTGCATTGATACATGTCCCCCCAGGGCAGTACCCGGGTCCCCATACACTTTTTATGGCAATAACTTGCATAAGAGCCTTCAAAATGAGGAAATGAGGATTTTTCATGTTCGTGTCCCATAGACTTTGATAGAGTTTGCATGTTTGCTAAAACTTTTCCCCTGTTCGAGATGTTCTGGTGTGAACCAAACAGGGGAGTGTTCGGCCCATCACTAGTAGAGATGAACTATAAATGTCTAGCTAGGTGGTATATATTGCCAGTTAAAGCATAAAAATATCAGCCAGAGAAATCTTCAATGTGTTGGAGAGGTTGTAATTTGGAGGATACTATGGTGCATATATGGTGGGAGTGCCCAAAGATGCAGGATTACTGGCAGAATGTAAGACGATCCATGGATTTGCCTATTCCATAATGCAAAAAGTACAATAAAACAATATAAGAATACGGTAGTGCATTATCTAAAATACAGCAAAAGGGGTAATACCAAAAAAGTATCTAGACCCTGAATGTCCTTGTCATGGTCTTACCTTCTTGCTGTTCTCCTTCGTTTGACATGTGCTGGCGGCCATCTTGGTTTCTGGGTTTCTTGTAGCCTCCCACCCTGCGGCTCCTCCTTCCCACTGGGAGGAGCTGGATGCCTAGCTCATATATATAGGAGGTCTGTGGCTTCAGTTCCTTGCTTGGTCCTCCTGTGTTCACATGCTTCTAAGACTGCTGCTGCTTCTGGTCCCTGATCCTGGCTTCGTCTGACTACCCTGCTGGTTCCTGATCCTGGCTTCGTCTGACTACCCTGCTGGTTCCTGATCCTGGCTTCGTCTGACTACCCTGCTGGTTCCTGATCCTGGCTTCGTCTGACTACCCTCCTGGTTCCTGACCTCTGGCTTCGCAAGGACTCTCTGCCTCGGTTTCGCCATCCGTTTGGACTTTTGCTTTACAGCTTGATTTTCAATAAAGCCTTCTTATTTTCACTTATCTGTTGTTGTACGTCTGGTTCATGGTTCCGTGACATTAGGACCAAGCCATGAATTCTGACGGTACAGGGCCATCCTCGCTACCCACGCTGGTTGCCAGACTTGATCAGCAGGATCACCTGTTGGGTCGGTTCGCCGTGGCGTTGCAAATCCTGCTTGAACGCACGGCTCATTTCGCTCTCGTTGCCGATGGGTCGGTTGTCGCTCCTGGGCCCGCTCCTACTGCCGCTCCGGTTGTTGCGCCAGAGTCTACCCCGACACCTGTTGTTGCGCCTGCGGTGTTTCGGGGTATGACCGGTTCTGCCCCCCTTCCACAGCGCTTTGGGGGAGAGCCAACTCAGTGCCGAGGTTTCCTTAACCAGGTGGGCATTTATTTCGAGTTGCTGCCACATGCCTTTCCTACTGAGAGATCAAAGGTGGGCTTCTTAATTTCGCTGCTCTCGGACAAGGCCTTGGCCTGGGCCAGCCCTTTATGGGAGAACAACAATCCGGTGGTTGCCGAGTTTTCCGGTTTTGTTGCTTCTCTTCGGAGGGTATTCGATGTGCCGGCTCGTGCTGCCTCTGCTGCGAAGCTCCTTATGTCCATCAGACAGGGTTCACGATCCGTAGCTGAATACGCCATTGAGTTTCGTACCCTGGCAGCAGAGGTGGGCTGGAATAATGAGGCTCTGGTCGCTGCTTTCTCTCATGGTCTCTCGGATGCCTTGAAGGATGAGGTTGCAGCTAAGGACCTACCAGTGGAGCTCGAGTCTCTTATTTCTTTCTTGCTTTTGATTGACACCAGACTCAGGGAGAGACCTTCCTTTAAGGAGAGTCTGCGGAGGCCTCCTAACAGATTGGCGCCTACCTTTGCTGTCCCACCCGTGCCTCCCTCTCCTCCCACGCCTCCTGGGGATGACTTGGCTGGGGGTGAACCCATGCAGCTGGGCTTTGCTCGCCTGTCCGAGGGGGAGAGGGTACTCCGAAGACGCGAGGGTCGATGCATGTACTGTGGTCTCGGTGGGCATTTTCGGTTGGCATGTCCGAACCGTCAGGGAAACGCTCGCACCTGAGATCCTGTCGGGGGCAGATCTTGGGTGGAATCTCCTCGTCCCCGGTTTCCCGTGTTGACAAACCACTGATCACTGTTGTCCTCTCCTGGGTCGGGGGCTCTGTGACGACCCAGGCGTTGGTGGACTCTGGTGCTGGTGGTTTGTTCATTGATAGTGTGTTCGCTGCCGCCAATTCCATTCCTCTGCAGGCCCGAGGTTCTCCACTGGCTCTTGAGGCGATAGACGGCAGACCCCTTCTGCCGCCACACGTGACTCATGAGACCCTTCCAGTGGGGATAGCCATTGGTGCCGTTCACAGAGAGTCGGTCTGCTTCCAGGTTATTTCGTCTCCACACTACTCGGTGGTCTTGGGGTACCCCTGGCTCCAGAAGCATAACCCGACTTTCGATTGGAGATCGGCCGAGATCCTCTCGTGGTCACCGCAGTGTGGGGCTAGTTGCATCCATGGGCCTGTCAAGTTGCTGTGTACTTCCTCGGACTCTCTGTTGCCTACTGAATACGAGGAGTACCGGGATGTATTCGATAAGGTGCGCGCGGTTGCCCTACCTCCGCACCGCCCATACGATTGTGCCATCGAGTTACAACCTGGTGCCGTTCCTCCTCGTGGCAAGGTCTCTCCACTGTCGGTAGCGGAGAATGAGGCCATGGAGGAGTACGTGAAGGAGGCGCTTTCACGCGGACACATTCGCAAATCCTCGTCCCCGGCAGGGGCTGGATTTTTCTTTGTGAAAAAGAGGGGCGGTGAGTTGAGGCCTTGCATCGATTACAGGGGTCTCAATCGCATCACGATCAAGAACGCTTACCCGATACCCTTGATTTCCGAGCTGTTCGATCGCCTTAAAGGGGCCACGGTCTTTACCAAACTCGACCTGAGGGCGGCATATAACCTTGTAAGGATCAAGGCGGGCGATGAGTGGAAGACCGCGTTTAACACCAGGACCGGTCATTATGAATCCTTGGTTATGCCCTTTGGGTTGTGCAATGTGCCCGCAGTCTTTCAGGAATTCATTAACGATGTTTTCCGTGACCTGTTGCAGCAGTGTGTGGTGGTCTATTTGGATGACATCTTGGTATATTCTGAATCCATGGAGACCCACATTCTGGATGTCAGACGAGTGTTGCAACGGTTACGAGAGAACAAGCTGTTCGGTAAGCTTGAGAAATGCGAATTTCACCGATCCCAGGTAACCTTCTTAGGTTACATCATTTCCGCTGAGGGGTTCTCCATGGATCCTGAGAAGGTTTCGGCTGTCTTACAGTGGCCCCAGCCCAGTGGTCTTCGCTCCCTGCAGCGCTTTTTGGGCTTCGCCAATTATTATCGGAAGTTCATCAGGGACTTTTCCATGCTAGCCAAGCCTCTCACGGATCTGACCAGGAAGGGCAGTAATTCCCAGGTCTGGCCGCTCGAGGCCATCCGAGCTTTTGAGGCTCTACAGTCGGCCTTTGTGTCGGCTCCGATTCTGTCGCATCCCAACCCTGGGTTGCCCTTTGTCCTCGAGGTGGACGCGTCTGAGACGGGAGTAGGCGCCCTTCTGTCTCAGCGTAGAACACCAGAGGGTCCTCTGCTTCCTTGTGGGTTTTACTCCCGCAAACTGTTTTCCGCGGAGTGCAACTATCAGATTGGTGACAGGGAGTTATTGGCCATCGTGCAGGCCCTTAAAGAATGGAGGCACTTGCTCGAGGGTTCGGTGGTTACGGTCCTCATCCTTACGGACCACAAGAATCTGACCTACCTTTCTGAGGCCAAGAGATTGACACCACGTCAGGCCAGATGGGCTCTGTTCTTGTCACGTTTTAATTACGTGGTCTCTTACCTACCCGGTTCCAAGAACATCAGGGCGGATGCCTTATCACGGCAGTACTCCGACCTGTCCAGGTAGGAGTCGATTCCGACTTCGGTCATACCTCCGAATCAGATCCTGGCCGCCATTCGCACCAGCCTGACCTCTCCCCTGGGTGAGCAGATTTTGGCGGCTCAATCTGGTGCTCCCTCTGGGAGACCCAACGGCAGATGTTTTGTGCCTGAGGAGTTGCGCACTCGGTTGTTGCGAACCTACCATAACTCCAAGACCGCGGGGCATCCTGGAAAGAATCAGCTGTCCTGGGCTGTTTCACGTCTGTTCTGGTGGCCTTCCCTACGTTCCGACATCGCCGCATATGTAGCGGCATGCTCCGTTTGTGCCCAGAGTAAGTCCCCTCGGCACCTTCCATTGGGCCTTCTGCAACCCATAGCCACCGGGGAGCGCCCATGGTCACACCTGGGGATGGATTTCATTGTGGACCTCCCTGCATCCCGAGGCCATACGGTCATTCTCATGATTGTGGATCGATTTTCCAAAATGTGCCACTGTGTTCCTCTCAAGAAGTTACCCTCTGCACAGGAGTTGGCCACGATTTTTGCCAGGGAGGTCTTCCGGTTGCACGGTTTGCCCAAGGAGATTGTGTCAGATCGGGGGAGTCAGTTTGTGTCCAGGTTCTGGCGCGCCTTTTGCTCCCAGTTGGGGATTCATCTCTCCTTCTCCTCGGCCTACCACCCTCAGTCCAATGGGGCCGCAGAACGATCCAATCAGGCCTTGGAGCAATTCCTTCGTTGCTATGTCTCCGATCACCAAGACAATTGGGTTGACCTCCTGCCTTGGGCTGAGTTTGCCAGGAACACGGCGGTGAACTCTTCCTCTGGGACGTCTCCCTTCATGGCCAATTATGGGTTCCAACCTGTCGTGTTACCGGAGGTATTCTCTTCCCAGGATATTCCGGCTGTGGAGGATCACCTTTCCGTCCTACGTGCTTCTTGGGTACAGATCCAGAAGTCCCTTGAGGTCTCTGCGCAGCGCCAGAGACTCCAGGCTAATCGCAGACGAGCGCCTGCTCCTTCCTACCAGGCCGGAGACCGTGTATGGTTGTCCACCCGCAACCTCAACCTTCGAGTGCCCACTCCCAAGCTGGCGCCTCGCTTTGTTGGTCCCTTCCGAGTGCTTCGCAGGGTAAACCCGGTAGCCTATGCCCTTGCGCTTCCTCCTGGCATGCGGATCTCCAACGTGTTTCATGTTTCCCTGTTGAAGCCACTGGTGTGTAATCGTTTCACTTCCTCGGTTCCTCGGCCTCGTCCGGTCCAAGTGGGCAATCGTGAGGAGTATGAGGTGAGCAATATCCTGGACTCACGCCTGGTCTGCGGTCGGTTGCAGTTTTTGGTTCATTGGCGTGGTTATGGTCCAGAGGAGCGTTCCTGGGTTCCCTCCGCAGATGTCCATGCTCCTGCCTTGCTCCAAGCCTTCCACGCACGCTTCCCTCTGAAACCGTTCTTTACTCCGCGGAGGAGGGGCCCTTGAGGGGGAGGTACTGTCATGGTCTTACCTTCTTGCTGTTCTCCTTTGTTTGACATATGCTGGCGGCCATCTTGGTTTCTGGGTTTCTTGTAGCCTCCCACCCTGCGGCTCCTCCTTCCCACTGGGAGGAGCTGGATGCCTAGCTCATATATATAGGAGGTCTGTGGCTTCAGTTCCTTGCTTGGTCCTCCTGTGTTCACATGCTTCTAAGACTGCTGCTGCTTCTGGTCCCTGATCCTGGCTTCGTCTGACTACCCTGCTGGTTCCTGATCCTGGCTTCGTCTGACTACCCTGCTGGTTCCTGATCCTGGCTTCGTCTGACTACCCTGCTGGTTCCTGATCCTGGCTTCGTCTGACTACCCTCCTGGTTCCTGACCTCTGGCTTCGCAAGGACTCTGCCTCGGTTTCGCCATCCGTTTGGACTTTTGCTTTACAGCTTGATTTTCAATAAAGCCTTCTTATTTTCACTTATCTGTTGTTGTACGTCTGGTTCATGGTTCCGTGACAGTCCTACGATGAAGGAATGGTTTAGAAGAATAGAATATATTCATAAAATGGAATACTGTATCTGTGTAAGATCCTGGTACTTTCAGTACCTTTCTAGCCTTTTACTTCCGCATTGCGTTCCACCATTCAGGTAGGTGGAACGCATATAGCTGCATGTCTCTTTAACATCTGATGACGTCATCACTAGGCGCCGCTCTGAGCGGCTATTTCAACCGACGCTGTGCACTCACAAGGTGTTCGTGCAACCGCTCGTTATACATCCCTGTCTGACGCTGCCGAATCCTCCAGCTATCTTCCTATACCTGGATTGACCGGAGCCTCGCTACCTGATCCTTTACCTCGCTACCTGATCCTTTACCTCGCTTACCAGCTAGTGATAAGTACCCCGCAAGGGATCCCTTCCTATCAAGTCACATGCTATCTATTCTTGCATATTAAGAACTGTTGCTAAACTCTAGGATATATGCACTACAATATCTATCACCTGCATCGTTACTTAGATTGCTAGCTCTTGAGCCTACTACCACCTGTAACTTATATCCTTGCATTTACTTAGCATCTCCTGTACACTTCATCTGCTATCCCCTACCACCTGTAACTTATATCCTTGCATTTACTTAGCATCTCCTGTACACTTCATCTGCTATCCCCTACCACCTGTTACTTGTACATGATTGCTAACCCTCCTGCATACTATCTATCACCATCTGCTACCGCTCCTGCAACATTACTACCTGAGTGCCTATCATTAATTGCTATCACTACTCAAGCCTATTCCTTCAGTATATCACCTCAATACTATTGCATAGATATCTATCACTCCAGCAACATCTTATCTGAGTGTTTGTGTATGTGCATACTGAAGCGGGCTGAGCCACTATGATGAGTCAGGAGAGTTGGATAAGGTGATTCAACACATCTCTACAAGACTACTGAGTGGAAATTCTGCAGCTGCAAATCCAGTTCACTAAATCAAACCCCAGAGCGTTACAGATTGCACGAACCAGAAAAAATGGATTCAGCAGAATTAGCCACTCATGTGATGCACCTAACACAAAAGGTAGATGCATTAATTGTTTCTCTTACCGAAGTGCAAAAAGAAAATCAGACTTTGAGACAGCAGATAGCCCGTGTATCACAGCTCACTGCTGCTGAACCCCGTGAGCCCAAAATAAACCCTCCACAAGTGTTTACAGGTGATCGGAAAAAATTTCGTGAATTTAAAAACGCATGTCAATTGCTTTTTAATTTAAAACCTCGTACTTACAATACAGACCAAATTAAAGTCTGCACCACTATCTCATATATGTCAGGTGATCCACGGGCTTGGGCAGACTCTCTCTTTGAGAAAAATGACCCTCTTCTCAACTCCTATCCTGCGTTCCTAGCAGAACTCTCTAGCCTGTATGAAGACCCAAATAGGCAGAGTACTGCTGACAGCCAATTGAGGGCTTTAAAACAGGGAAGGAGACCTGTTGAAGACTTCGTAGCAGAGTTCAAGAGATGGACCCTTGATTCAGGGTGGAATGATGCATCTCTGCGAACCCAGTTCAGGCTCGGGTTATCTGAAGCCGTTAAAGACGAGCTCGCCCGAGCGGATTTACCTGGCACTTTGGATGCCTTAATACAACTCAGCATCAATATCGACAGATGTTTACGAGAAAGGAAGGCTGAGAAAATGGGAGTACCATTACCCAATCCTTCTCGGTTTTCGTCCTTTGACCCTACTCCTATGGAGGTAGGAATCATACGCCCACCATTATCGTCTGTTGAACGAGCCAGGAGAAAATCTCAAAATCTCTGCATGTATTGCGCTTCCGCTGATCATTAGGGTTGAGCGGACACCTAGATGTCCGTGTTCGACGGGTTCGGCCGAACTTTAAAAAAAAGTCCGGGTCCGTGTCCCGGACTTTTACCGAACTTTTCCCGGACACCGAACCCCATTGAAGTCAATGGGGACCCGAACTTTAAGGCACTAAAATGGCTCTAAAACACCAAAGGAAAGGGCTAGAGTGCTGCAAATGGCAGCAAAACGTAATTAAGAGCATGGCAAGTGCTCTGCAAACAAATGTGGATAGGGAAATAACTTAAAACAACAAAAAAAAACAGAAAAATAAAACAATGTTCTTCTTCATCTCTGAAGGACGAGGCCCATATGGAGTAGGAGGGAGGTTGAGGTGGTGGTGGATGTGGCGGTGACATAGGCGTGCGCACAGGGTGTGCTGGGTGTGCCTGGGCACACCCTAATCACCTAGGGCACATAGCATTGCCAGTGAGGAGATGGGAAAGATCTCCCTGGGACCTGCTCTGCTCTATTTCTCCTTGCCTACAGGTACATGGCCCCGATACATTACTCTCCCTGCTGGCAAACACATGCATGTGTATTTCAACTTTGGGGTGCACACCTTAATGCAATAGGCTGCGCACACCTATGGGCGGTGTAGGTGGAAGCGGCGGTGGAGGAGGACCAGGGCCGGATTAACATCATCATGGGCTTGGTGCTGAGGATTTTGAAGGGCCTTAAGGGCCGTGCCTTGCCATGCACCCAGAGGAGGAAGGGTGCAGCCATGCATGCCTAATTCAACATGGGATGCTGTCTCTGAAGCCCATAAACACATCCATGCATCGCCAACTGTCCCTCCTTGTCCGGCCTTCACGCTGTGTGGGGAGGTTCTGAGGGTGCTGCCTGGGGAAGCGAGCATAGAAGCCAGACTTCTGTGTTTACAAGTGACAGAAGAGCGGTAACAGTGAATATGGCCAACCCGGGGCCTATATAAAAGGTAGGGGCCTGGAGCTGCAGCTCCAATAGCCCCTACATTAATCTGGCCCTGAGGAGGAGGACGAGGTAGCCAACACTGCTTCTTTTCAAAAATTTTAAATGAGGGTACACCCCAAAAGAGTGAGAAAGAGCAAAAATGGAACAATGGGTGGGTAAGGTCGGTATCCATTGCTATTCTGCATAAGGTACGGAAAAGTCCCGTGGGATCCATGCCTGGTTCATTTTAATGAACGTGAGCTTGTCCACATTGTCTCTGGACAGGCGGCTGCGCTTGTCTGTTATAACGCCCCCAGCCGTGCTAAATACCCGTTCAGATAATACACTGGCTGCAGGGCACGCCAGCACCTCCAAGGCGTAAAGGGCAAGCTCAGGCCATGTGCCCAATTTGGAGACCCAGAAGTTGAAGGGGGCAGACCCGTCATTCACTACATGTAGGCGTGTGCACACATACTGCTCCACCATGTTGGTAAAATGCTGCCTCCTGCTAAGACGTTCCATCTGAGCTGCTGGTGCTGCTGTTTGTTGTGGCGTGCTGACAAAGCTTTTCCACATTTCGGCCATGCTAACCCTGCCTTCTGAGGTGCTGGCGGTGCCCTGGTTGCGTTGGCGACCTCCTCCTCCTCCTCCTCTGCCTTGTGCTTCCACTGTGGCCCCGCTGTCAGATGGGAATGCCAGCAGCATGGCGTCTACCAGCGTGCGCTTGTACTCGCGCATCTTGCGATCGCGCTCCAGTGAGTGAATTAAGGACGGTACGTTGTCCTTGTAACGGGGATCCAGCAGCGTGGCCACCCAGTAATCAGCACAAGTTAGAATGTGGGCAACTCGGCGGTCGTTGTGGAGACACTGCAGCATGTAATCGCTCATGTGTGCCAGGCTGCCCAGAGGCAACGAAAGGCTGTCCTCTGTGGGAGGTGTATCGTCCGTGTCCTCTGTATCCCCCCAGCCACGCACCAGTGATGGCCATGAGCTGGCCTGGGTGCCACCCTGCTGTGAACATGGTTCCATCTCCTCCTCCAGCTCCTCCTCCTCCTCATCCTCCTCATCCTCCAGAACTGTGCCCCTGCTGGACAATTGCGTCCCTGGCGTTTGCGTGTGCAGGAACCCACCCTCGGAGCCCCTTGCGAATGACTGCCCTGAAAGCCTTGGAAATGTTACCTCTTCATCCTCCTCCTCCTCCTCATCCTGTGCCACATCCTCTTCCATCATCGCCCGAATTGTTTTTTCAAGGAGGCATAGAAGTGGGATAGTTAAGCTGAGAACGGCGTCATTGCCACTGGCCATGTTGGTGGAGTACTCAAAACAGCGCAACAAGGCACACAGGTCTCGCATGGAGGCCCAGTTAAATTAAATAGCGGAATAGAAAATATGATCCAAAAAAAGTGTATGTATATCACACGTACACAACCACACTGGGCCCCAATTACTATTGTTTGTACCCCTAAAAGGCTAGATGAGGAGTAGGGGGAGTATGGAACAGGCAGCACCCTCAAACCTTCAGAAGTATGAGATGAACCCCAACAACTTGGAAAGGTGGATCTCTCTCACACGTACCAACACAGACTATCCCCCAATTTAACTGATCCCCAAAGGTTTTTGATTAAATAGCGGAATAGAAAATATGATCCAAAAAAAGTGTATGTATATCACACGTACACAACCACACTAGGCCCCAATTACTATTGTTTGTACCCCTAAAAGGCTAGATGAGGAGTAGGGGGGGTATGGAACAGGCAGCACCCTCAAACCTTCAGAAGTATGAGATGAACCCCAACAACTTGGAAAGGTGGATCTCTCTCACACGTACCAACACAGACTATCCCCCAATTTAACTGATCCCCAAAGGTTTTTGATTAAATAGCGGAATAGAAAATATGATCCAAAAAAAGTGTATGTATATCACACGTACACAACCACACTAGGCCCCAATTACTATTGTTTGTACCCCTAAAAGGCTAGATGAGGAGTAGGGGGGGTATGGAACAGGCAGCACCCTCAAATCTTCAGAAGTATGAGATGAACCCCAAAAACTTGGAAAGGTGGATCTCTCTCACACGTACCAACACAGACTATCCCCCAATTTAACTGATCCCCAAAGGTTTTTGATTAAATAGCGGAATAGAAAATATGATCCAAAAAAAGTGTATGTATATCACACGTACACAACCACACTAGGCCCCAATTACTATTGTTTGTACCCCTAAAAGGCTAGATGAGGAGTAGGGGGGGTATGGAACAGGCAGCACCCTCAAACCTTCAGAAGTATGAGATGAACCCCAACAACTTGGAAAGGTGGATCTCTCTCACACGTACCAACACAGACTATCCCCCAATTTAACTGATCCCCAAAGGTTTTTGATTAAATAGCGGAATAGAAAATATGATCCAAAAAAAGTGTATGTATATCACACGTACACAACCACACTGGGCCCCAATTACTATTGTTTGTACCCCTAAAAGGCTAGATGAGGAGTAGGGGGAGTATGGAACAGGCAGCACCCTCAAACCTTCAGAAGTATGAGATGAACCCCAACAACTTGGAAAGGTGGATCTCTCTCACACGTACCAACACAGACTATCCCCCAATTTAACTGATCCCCAAAGGTTTTTGATTAAATAGCGGAATAGAAAATATGATCCAAAAAAAGTGTATGTATATCACACGTACACAACCACACTAGGCCCCAATTACTATTGTTTGTACCCCTAAAAGGCTAGATGAGGAGTAGGGGGGGTATGGAACAGGCAGCACCCTCAAACCTTCAGAAGTATGAGATGAACCCCAACAACTTGGAAAGGTGGATCTCTCTCACACGTACCAACACAGACTATCCCCCAATTTAACTGATCCCCAAAGGTTTTTGATTAAATAGCGGAATAGAAAATATGATCCAAAAAAAGTGTATGTATATCACACGTACACAACCACACTAGGCCCCAATTACTATTGTTTGTACCCCTAAAAGGCTAGGAGTAGGGGGAGTATGGAACAGGCAGCACCCTCAAACCTTCAGAAGTATGAGATGAACCCCAACAACTTGGAAAGGTGGATCTCTCTCACACGTACCAACACAGACTATCCCCCAATTTAACTGATCCCCAAAGGTTTTTGATTAAATAGCGGAATAGAAAATATGATCCAAAAAAAGTGTATGTATATCACACGTACACAACCACACTAGGCCCCAATTACTATTGTTTGTACCCCTAAAAGGCTAGATGAGGAGTAGGGGGGGTATGGAACAGGCAGCACCCTCAAATCTTCAGAAGTATGAGATGAACCCCAAAAACTTGGAAAGGTGGATCTCTCTCACACGTACCAACACAGACTATCCCCCAATTTAACTGATCCCCAAAGGTTTTTGATTAAATAGCGGAATAGAAAATATGATCCAAAAAAAGTGTATGTATATCACACGTACACAACCACACTAGGCCCCAATTACTATTGTTTGTACCCCTAAAAGGCTAGATGAGGAGTAGGGGGGGTATGGAACAGGCAGCACCCTCAAACCTTCAGAAGTATGAGATGAACCCCAACAACTTGGAAAGGTGGATCTCTCTCACACGTACCAACACAGACTATCCCCCAATTTAACTGATCCCCAAAGGTTTTTGATTAAATAGCGGAATAGAAAATATGATCCAAAAAAAGTGTATGTATATCACACGTACACAACCACACTAGGCCCCAATTACTATTGTTTGTACCCCTAAAAGGCTAGATGAGGAGTAGGGGGGGGTATGGAACAGGCAGCACCCTCAAACCTTCAGAAGTATGAGATGAACCCCAACAACTTGGAAAGGTGGATCTCTCTCACACGTACCAACACAGACTATCCCCCAATTTAACTGATCCCCAAAGGTTTTTGATTAAATAGCGGAATAGAAAATATGATCCAAAAAAAGTGTATGTATATCACACGTACACAACCACACTGGGCCCCAATTACTATTGTTTGTACCCCTAAAAGGCTAGATGAGGAGTAGGGGGAGTATGGAACAGGCAGCACCCTCAAACCTTCAGAAGTATGAGATGAACCCCAACAACTTGGAAAGGTGGATCTCTCTCACACGTACCAACACAGACTATCCCCCAATTTAACTGATCCCCAAAGGTTTTTGATTAAATAGCGGAATAGAAAATATGATCCAAAAAAAGTGTATGTATATCACACGTACACAACCACACTGGGCCCCAATTACTATTGTTTGTACCCCTAAAAGGCTAGATGAGGAGTAGGGGGAGTATGGAACAGGCAGCACCCTCAAACCTTCAGAAGTATGAGATGAACCCCAACAACTTGGAAAGGTGGATCTCTCTCACACGTACCAACACAGACTATCCCCCAATTTAACTGATCCCCAAAGGTTTTTGATTAAATAGCGGAATAGAAAATATGATCCAAAAAAAGTGTATGTATATCACACGTACACAACCACACTAGGCCCCAATTACTATTGTTTGTACCCCTAAAAGGCTAGATGAGGAGTAGGGGGGGTATGGAACAGGCAGCACCCTCAAACCTTCAGAAGTATGAGATGAACCCCAACAACTTGGAAAGGTGGATCTCTCTCACACGTACCAACACAGACTATCCCCCAATTTAACTGATCCCCAAAGGTTTTTGATTAAATAGCGGAATAGAAAATATGATCCAAAAAAAGTGTATGTATATCACACGTACACAACCACACTAGGCCCCAATTACTATTGTTTGTACCCCTAAAAGGCTAGGAGTAGGGGGAGTATGGAACAGGCAGCACCCTCAAACCTTCAGAAGTATGAGATGAACCCCAACAACTTGGAAAGGTGGATCTCTCTCACACGTACCAACACAGACTATCCCCCAATTTAACTGATCCCCAAAGGTTTTTGATTAAATAGCGGAATAGAAAATATGATCCAAAAAAAGTGTATGTATATCACACGTACACAACCACACTAGGCCCCAATTACTATTGTTTGTACCCCTAAAAGGCTAGGAGTAGGGGGAGTATGGAACAGGCAGCACCCTCAAACCTTCAGAAGTATGAGATGAACCCCAACAACTTGGAAAGGTGGATCTCTCTCACACGTACCAACACAGACTATCCCCCAATTTAACTGATCCCCAAAGGTTTTTGATTAAATAGCGGAATAGAAAATATGATCCAAAAAAAGTGTATGTATATCACACGTACACAACCACACTGGGCCCCAATTACTATTGTTTGTACCCCTAAAAGGCTAGATGAGGAGTAGGGGGAGTATGGAACAGGCAGCACCCTCAAACCTTCAGAAGTATGAGATGAACCCCAACAACTTGGAAAGGTGGATCTCTCTCACACGTACCAACACAGACTATCCCCCAATTTAACTGATCCCCAAAGGTTTTTGATTAAATAGCGGAATAGAAAATATGATCCAAAAAAAGTGTATGTATATCACACGTACACAACCACACTAGGCCCCAATTACTATTGTTTGTACCCCTAAAAGGCTAGATGAGGAGTAGGGGGAGTATGGAACAGGCAGCACCCTCAAATCTTCAGAAGTATGAGATTGTGTTCACTGTACCCCACAAAGATTGAGTTCACTGCACCCCACAATGATTGTGTTCACTGCACCCCACAAAGATTGTGTTCACTGCACCTCACAAAGATTGTGTTCACTGTACCCCCCAAAGATTGTGTTCACTGCACCCCACAAAGATTCTGTTCACTGTACCCCACAAAGATTGTGTTCACTGCACCCTAAAAGGATGTTGTTCACTGCACCCCACAAAGATTGTGTTCACTGCACCCTAAAAGGATGTTGTTCACTGCACCCCAAAAAGATTGTGTTCACTGTACCCCCCCAAAGATTGTGTTCACTGCACCCCACAAAGATTGTGTTCACTGCACCCCAAAAAGATTGTGTTCACTGTACCCCCCAAAGATTGTGTTCACTGCACCCCAAAAAGATTGTGTTCACTGTACCCCCCAAAGATTGTGTTCACTGCACCCCACAAAGATTGTGTTCACTGTACCCCACAAAGATTGTGTTCACTGCACCCCAAAAAGATTGTGTTCACTGTACCCCCCCAAAGATTGTGTTCACTGCACCCCACAAAGATTCTGTTCACTGCACCCCACAAAGGATTTTGTTCACTGCACCCCAAAAAGATTGTGTTCACTGCACCCCAAAAAGGATTTTGATCACTGCACCCCAAAAAGGATGTTGTTCACTGCACCCCAAAAATGATTTTGTTCACTCCCCCCCAAAAAGATTGTGTTCACTGCACCCCACAAAGATTGTGTTCACTGCACCCCAAAAAGATTGTGTTCACTGTACCCCCCAAAGATTGTGTTCACTGCACCCCACAAAGATTCTGTTCACTGTACCCCACAAAGATTGTGTTCACTGCACCCCAAAAAGATTGTGTTCACTGCACCCCAAAAAGGATGTTGTTCACTGCACCCCAAAAAGGATGTTGTTCACTCCACCCCAAAAAGATTGTGTTCACTGCACCCCACAAAGATTGTGTTCACTGCACCCCAAAAAGATTGTGTTCACTGCACCCCAAAAATGATTTTGTTCACTGCACCCCAAAAAGGATTTTGTTCACTGCACCCCAAAAAGGATGTTGTTCACTCCACCCCAAAAAGATTGTGTTCACTGCACCCCAAAAAGATTGTGTTCACTGCACCCCACAAAGGATTTTGTTCACTGCACCCCAAAAAGATTGTGTTCACTGCACCCCAAAAAGGATGTTGTTCACTGCACCCCAAAAAGGATTTTGTTCACTGCACCCCAAAAAGATTGTGTTCACTGCACCCCACAAAGGATTTTGTTCACTGCACCCCACAAAGATTGTGTTCACTGCACACCAAAAAGGATTGTGTTCACTGCACCCCAAAAAGATTTTGTTCACTGCACCCCAAAAAGATTGTGTTCACTGCAGCCCAAAAAGATTGTGTTCACTGCAGCCCAAAAAGATTGTGTTCACTGCAGCCCAAAAAGATTGTGTTCACTGCAGCCCAAAAAGATTGTGTTCACTGCAGCTCACACACAGAAAAATGGATGTGGATCACTGACACCTGCCTATCTCCAATCCCACACCACACAGCAATATCGATTGTAGTTTGTAGAACACAGTTTCCCTAAAATTCAGCAGACTCTGTCCCTAACAGGATTGAGAAGAGATCGTAGATCAGGATTGAGTGCAGATTCACCCCACCCCCCACACAGCAATATCGATTGTAGTTTGTAGAAGACACTGACCCTATAATTCAGCAGACTCTATCCCTAAAATGCCTACAACTCGCCCTGCCTAAACACTCCGACCTGTCCCTCAATTCTATCCGGACACAAATGGTTTTTTCCTGCCTATCTTTCCCTAATCAGCAGCCAGCACATTGATGTGTGCTCTGTCCCTTAGCTAAGCAGCAGAATGACGCTGCTGCGGCGGCTGCCTCGAACTTATAAAGACTTGGTCACATGCTTCAGACGGCCAATCACAGCTACTAAGACATTTGCAGGCATGGCTGGGATGGCTTAAGGCACACCAGTTAAACGATTGTTGATTGGCTGTTGAAAGCCCGCCATGAAAAGAGCGCCAAAGCATGCAAAACCCGGAAATAAAACGACCGAACACGGATTTTTACCCGAACATACAGTAAAGTGTCCGTGTCCGTGTTCGGGTAAAAAAAATCCAATTATTCGGTACGAACACGAATAATACAGTCCGTGTTCGCTCAACACTACTGATCATCTGATAAGCGTCTGTCCCCTTGTCCGCAAAAAAGAGGGTGAGTGTTCACATGTATTACTGGCGGGATTAACTACTTCTTTTTCTAATCCCTATCTTTTCATTCATTTGATCTTACAGTGGGACCAAAATAGAATCACTACCAAGGCTATGATCGACACAGGATCTTGTGGGATCTACATTGATACTAGTTTTGTTGCTTTGAATAAAATACCTATTATTTCAAAACCCATTCCTGTCTCTGTTAGTTTAATTAACGGTATTCCGTTATCTTCTGGTCCAATTACCAATCAGACACAAGCACTTCTTGTTACTACTAACGAGTCTCATGTTGAGACTACCTCCTTCGATGTATTAACTTCACCACATTTTCCCATTATTTTGGGGCTTCCCTGGTTACACATACATCAACCAAACATTGATTGGAAAACGCGGACACTAACCTTCCCCTCTCACTATTGCGAGACCACTTGTAACCTCCAATCTTATAAAAAAATCCTGTCCATGGTGTCAGATGAAATCACACCACCACCATGCTATCAGGATCTATCTGAAGTCTTCCTTGAGAAAAATGCTCAAGTATTGCCTCCCCATAGGGACTATGATTGTTCTATTGATCTACTCCCTAACAGTAAACTACCTTTCGGACATGTTTATCCTCTATCTCAGGATGACCTTTCTCATCTTAAGGAATACTTGGATGAGAATTTAGCAAAAGGGTTTATTAGACCCTCTACTTCTTCCACAGCTGCAGGACTTTTCTTTGTCCGCAATAAGGATCTAAGTCTCAGGCCTATCATTGACTATAGGCAGTTAAATACTATCACAATAAAGGATCGCTATCCTTTACCTCTCATTCCGGAACTCATTGAACAAGTGCGTGGAGCCACCTACTTTTCAAAGTTGGACCTAAAAGGGGCATACAATCTCATCCGTATCCGTAATGGGGATGAGTGGAAGACGGCATTCAGAACTAGATACAGACTTTTTGAATATCTAGTGATGCCCTTTGGATTGTGTAATGCTCCCGCAGCATTCCAGCGGTTTATAAATGACATCTTCAGAGACCTACTCGATGTTTGTGTTGTGGTATATCTGGATGATATACTCATTTACTCTCAATCCTTGTCTGAACATGTAAGACATGTAAGACTTGTGTTGTCCAGATTACTCGCACACAATTTATATGTAAAGCTGAAGAAATGCCTATTTCATAAGGAAGAAGTATTATTCCTAGGATACATCATATCAAAGAATGGCATCAAGATGGATATGAGCAAGATATCGTGTATTCTGGATTGGCCTGTACCAACAACTCGTAAGGCATTACAACGATTCCTTGGGTTCTCAAACTTTTATAGGAAGTTCATCAAGAACTTCTCTTCTATTGTAAGACCGCTCACACAACTTACAAGTGTGAAAAAAACATACAAATGGTCTGAAGAAGCAAATAAAGCTTTCCGCTTGTTAAAATCAAGCTTCACTTCTGCTCCCATATTACGCCATCCAGACCCATCCCTCCAATACATCCTAGAGGTGGATGCGTCAAATATGGCTGTAGGAGCAGTTCTTTCCCAACGACCAACGAATACTTCACCACTCCACCCAGTTGCTTTCTTCTCTAAAGCACTAAGTAGCCCAGAGGTGAACTACCCAGTGGGTGAAAAAGAGTTGCTTGCCATAAAACTGGCACTTGAAAATTGGCGACATTTACTTGAAGGTACCCGGTTGCCAATACTCATATATACAGATCATAAGAATCTCCAATACCTTCAGACCAACAAGACCCTTTCCCATCGGCAGGTACGTTGGTCATTATTCTTCCTAAGATTCAATTTCTTAGTGACCTACACACCTGCAGATAAAAACAAGAAGGCGGATGCGTTATCACGGTTAACCGAAGATAACTGTGCTGAAATCCCTTCACTTCCTATAATACCCCATGACCGTATTATTGGTGTTGTTCGTTCCTTAAAGGAAGAGATTCTGCACAGTCTAGGACTGGATTCACCACCACCACAACTAAGTGCTGATGCAGAAGGCTTCCTCTACTTTGACAACAAACTCTACATACCTCCTGGTATGCGTACTAAAATCTTGGAACTATCACATGACGTACCTATGGCAGGACATATGGGTATGACTAAGACATTTAATTTGCTCACCAGGCAATTTTGGTGGCCTGGAATGAAGACGTCTGTACAGAAATTTGTTTCCTCATGTGACATCTGTGCAAGGTCCAAAATTGACACTACAAAACCATCTGGTCTACTTTGCAGTCTACCAATACCCAAAGTTCCATGGGAAGTTGTGTCTCTAGACTTCATAGTAGATTTACCACCTTCCAAAGGATTTACTACCATCCTAGTGTCAGTGGACCATCTGACAAAGATGGCACATTTCATTCCTATTCGCAGACTACCTTCATCTAAGGAAACAGCGGAATTACTAGTGAAACGTGTTCAAACTACATGGAATTCCAAAGACTCTTCTATCTGACCGGGGTTCACAGTTCATCTCTAAGTTTTGGCAAGCTCTATGTCATATACTACGTATTGAGCGAAAACTTACTTCCCCTTATCACCCACAGACCAATGGACAAACTGAAAGAGTCAACCATGGTATTGAACAATATTTGCGTTGCTACACCTCATACCTACAGGATGATTGGGTGGACCTCCTCCCTTTGGCGGAATTTGCTTATAATAATGCAACCCACAGTACTACTAAGCAAAGTCCGTTCTACCTAAACTATGGGTTTCATCCCACACTTCTTCCACCACGCATCCTACCATCAAGTAATCCAGTAGCCTCTGACTATCTTACCCAAATAAAAGACTCTCTGGGTTTACTTAACACCACCATCTCACATGCTCATAGCCAACAAAAAAGATACTACGACCTTCGTAGAAGACCTTCTCCTCAATATACTATTGGGGATCTTGTTTGGCTATCTACAAAAAACTTGAGGTTGAAAATCCCCAGTAAAAAGCTTGGACCTCTGTTTTTGGGACCTTTCCCAATCGAGAAACTCATTGGGACATCTGCAGTTCGACTTACTTTACCGGCAGATCTTAAGATACACCCCATTTTCCACGTATCTCTACTAAAGCCACATATACCCAACCAAGGAATTAGACCTACCATCTTGCCTCCACCTCCAGTACAAGTTGAAGGGGGAGAAGAATTTGAGATTAGGGAGATTTTGGATTCTCGTATCCACAGAGGAAAACTCCAATATCTCATCAGATGGAAAAACTATGGACCCCAAGATGACACCTGGTTGGATGCTTCTGACGTTCACGCATCCAGGCTCATAAGAAGGTTCCACTCTAAATACCCTGAGAGACCAGTGCTATAGGCCTTCTGGAGCCGGCCTTATGGGGGGGGGGGGGTACTGTAAGATCCTGGTACTTTCAGTACCTTTCTAGCCTCTTACTTCCGCATTGCGTTCCACCATTCAGGTAGGTGGAACGCATATAGCTGCATGTCTCTTTAACATCTGATGATGTCATCACTAGGCGCCGCTCTGAGCGGCTATTTCAACCGACGCTGTGCACTCACAAGGTGTTCGTGCAACCGCTCATTATACATCCCTGTCTGACGCTGCCGAATCCTCCAGCTATCTTCCTATACCTGGATTGACCGGAGCCTCGCTACCTGATCCTTTACCTCGCTACCTGATCCTTTACCTCGCTTACCAGCTAGTGATAAGTACCCCGCAGGGGATCCCTTCCTATCAAGTCACATGCTATCTATTCTTGCATATTAAGAACTGTTGCTAAATTCTAGGATATATGCACTACAATATCTATCACCTGCATCGTTACTTAGATTGCTAGCTCTTGAGCCTACTACCACCTGTAACTTATATCCTTGCATTTACTTAGCATCTCCTGTACACTTCATCTGCTATCCCCTACCACCTGTAACTTATATCCTTGCATTTACTTAGCATCTCCTGTACACTTCATCTGCTATCCCCTACCACCTGTTACTTGTACATGATTGCTAACCCTCCTGCATACTATCTATCACCATCTGCTACCGCTCCTGCAACATTACTACCTGAGTGCCTATCATTAATTGCTATCACTACTCAAGCCTATTCCTTCAGTATATCACCTCAATACTATTGCATAGATATCTATCACTCCAGCAACATCTTATCTGAGTGTTTGTGTATGTGCATACTGAAGCGGGCTGAGCCACTATGATGAGTCAGGAGAGTTGGATAAGGTGATTCAACACATCTCTACAAGTCTACTGAGTGGAAATTCTGCAGCTGCAAATCCAGTTCACTTAATCAAACCCCAGAGCGTTACAATCTGAGAAGCAGTAGAGAAGACCAGACAGAAAAATGTTTCATTGTATGAAAGATGGGGAGAATTTAAGAGAATGAGGAAATATGTGGAGATATGTAGGGAACAGGATATGAGGGAAGAAGCGAGCGGGGAAGAGGTGCAGTAGAAAAAAAAGAGAAAGCAATTAAATAATAGGGCAAAATGTGGGAAAACGGGGGGGGGGGGGGGAAGAAGGGAACTAGGAGGGTTAAATGTAAAAGTGTAATTAAAAGATATATGCAAAAGGTATAAACCTTTTTGTATATCAAAAATCAAATAAAGGGGAAGTTAATAAAATAAACATTACAATAAAAAAAAAAGTATCACTAGACACCATAGGTTGTTTCTGTCTCTGTTTTCCTATGTACATTACAGTACCAACATGTACTTACCTTACATCTGAATAGGCCTTGGGCATTTAGGACAATTGGAGGTTTTTCTAATTAGTTCTTTAAAGGGGAATAAAGAAAAAAAATCATGATGGTAATTACAAATTTAATTTTGTCACTACATGCTCTAATGAATATATTAAAATGGTTCAGATTGTGAAATGGATTCTTCCTACTTTTTATGCAGATTGGCAGTTTCTGCAAACGAAAACAAATAATGATTTGACCCCACTAGAGATTAGAAAACTCCTTTCAAAGGAAATTCTTCTAGTATATAGCCAGCTTAACCGCTTCCCGGACAGCCCAACATACATGTACTGCGGCTGGGCGGCCCTTTAGTGCAAAATCACAATCCTGCTCCTTATGTTTGATTTCTGGGTCTGGGGTGCGCATGTGTGCCGCCAGCGACCCGCTTTCACTGTGATTGGACACAGTGGGAGCCAATTAGCTGGTCCGCCGGACCTGATGTTCACCAGCACCCGGTAATCGTTCCCGAGAGAGGCAGATCGCCATTCTGTCAGAGGGGAAGATAGAGAGCCTATACTTCTGCTAAGCAGGAACATGGATCTCTGTCTTCCCCCAGTCAAGCACCCCCCACACAGTTAGCAAGCACTCCCTGGGAAAAAGTTTAACCCCTTGATTGCCCCCGATGTTAACCCCTGCCCTTCCAGTGTCATTAGTACAGTGACAGTGCATTTTTTATCACTGATCAGTGTATTAGTGTCACTGGTCCCCAAAAAGTGTCACAAAGTGTCATATTTGCCCGCCGCAATGTCACAGCCAATACTAGTAAAAAAAATATATATAAAAATAAAAATTTCATACATTTTTCCCATAGTTTGTAGATGACTTTTGCACAAACCAGTCAATATACACTTATTGGATTTTTTTTTTAACCAAAAACATGCAGCAGAATACATATTGACATTAACAGATGAAGAAATTTGATTTTTTTAAATGTTTTAAGTCCCTGTTCACACTGGGGCGACCTGTGAGGTGACCTGGTCGCCTCACAGGTCGCCGTAGGTCGCCTTCCATAGGGAAGCTGCGGACCCGTTCTAATAGGAGCGACACAAGTCGCTCTGACTTAGAAAAAGGGTCCGGAGCTTCTTTGGGGCGACCCGGAGTGACCGTCATAGACTTCAATGTTATGAAGTCAGTGCCGGCCGATCCGAGGTCGTGGCGCGCTGCTCGCACCGCGACCTCGGAGGTCGCCCCGGGAAGTCGGATCGCCCCAGTGTGAACGAGGCCTTATTGGATATTTTTTATAGCAGAAAATAAAAAATATTTGTTTTTCCTTCAAAATTGTCAATATTTTTTTGTTTATAGTGCAAAACATAAATATCACAGTGGTGATCAAATACCACCAAAAGAAAGCTCTATTTGTGGGAAAAAAGGACATTCATTTTATTTGGGTGCAGCGTTTCACGACCGCACAATTGTCAGATAAAATAACACAGAGCCGTATCACAAAAAATGGCATGGTCATAATGGGGGCTAATCCTTCTGGAGCTGAAGTGGTTAAGGATAGATGACGCAAGTGACAAAAAGGATGGAACAATTTACTTTTTTTTTGCATGGAACACATTACTTCATGAGCTTGTTTAATATAATCCTCAATTAATAAAGCACAATGACTATTCTGATCTATGAGTTTAAACTTTAATTTTGGTTTCAGCTCAGCACCAGCCTTGCTTTTAAAAAAATATGAGCTGAAAATGTGATTTCAATTTGATTTTGGCTCCACATCTGATACTAAATGTGGGGAAGCCCAGAAGTATGTGCAAATGCATTTCATTCCAAAGATGTGTCCGGAGCAGCAGTGGAAAGTCACCTAAATGTATTTTTTCAGATGAATACATTTGGTAACCCTTTATTACCTAAATGCTCCAATGGTTTGGAAATATTTGCTTTGGATCTCTACAAAACATCGGACGTGCCAGAATTTTTAACTGAGATTTCAGTAAAAAGCTAAAGTTAGACAAACAAGCCTACATACATTTTTTTTTTTCATATACCATTTGAAGTATGCAAAGAAGGTATTTGAAAATACCTGTTGTGATTTATATCTGTGTTTCCTGTGTTATCACTTGTAATATATTATATAGCAGTATGAAACTGGTTGATGAGCAACCACCAGTAAGTTGGCCAGGCACTTTGCAATCCCTCTGTACAATCCCATCTAGACAACTATGTTTTTTAAGGATTTACTAATTTAATATAAATTAAAGCAATACATTTTTGTACAGGGATTTTACAATCAGATTTATTCTATGGTCAACTTCAGAGAGCCACAGAGTACCTGCCCAGGCAGACCTCCTGAAATCCAGAAGCAGGGCCGTTCTGTTTTTCTTTAAGGTGGAGGAGACTGCATAAGAAAACAGCACATGGGCCTAAAAAATAAATTGCAAACTGCTGAAAAAATAGATCATTATATAGACCAAGAGGAAATTGTAGATGTGAGTCTTTATCATATTGGCCAAAGTTATTCTATGTAGACTTTTCTTCTTTTAATTTAGCACAATTATTACTTGTTGCTCCAATGCAAAAGCAACTGTCCAAAAGGAAACTTGTATACCTAGATTTAAAAAAAAAAATTGCCCCCCTATATTCTGCATACTAATGGTCTCCTTCCCATAGTAATTTCTACTCAACCCCCCGAGGCCCCCTTAATGTAGGTTATGCTGTACATACTGTATGTTATGCTATATTTCTTTTCTTATACAGTACAGTAAAACCTTGGATTGCAAGCATAATTAATTCTGGAAACCTGCTTGTAATCCAAAGTACTCGTATATCAAAGTGAATTTCCCCATAAGAAATAATGGAAACTCAGATGATTCGTTCCTCAGTCTTTTATTTATAAGTCCTTTAGTTTATAGTCCATATACAAAGATTATAGTAATGTGATTGTGTGTAACCATATAATGTCCATCCACAAATGTCAGCCTCTACAAGGGGATTAGAAGCAAAATCCAGCAGGAGCTACAGAGTATAAAAGAGAAGAGTGTAGCAATATGGTTACATTTAATGAAGGTTCAACATTTAGCAACTCACATGGTTGATGATTAAAAGAAGCACACCTGAGTATGCAGGCATCCGAGGTAAAGCTGTCCACATAGACCGTCCTCCTCACTTGCTGACTCTCACCGCTGTAAGTCTGCAGTCGTGACCGGAAAGACTACCGGAAAGACTACCCTGCAGTAGAGCGATTTGAAAGCGAGGCTTGAAACACTTGTGGAGCGCAGGGTGGAAGGGATGACGTAGATGGCGGTGAGGAGGATGGTCTATGTGGACAGCTTTACCCCTGATGCCTGCATGCTTAGGTGTACTTGTTTTATTAATCAACCATGTGAGTCATGTGTACCTTCATTAAATGTAACCATATTGCTACACTTAGAGGCACCTCTCTTCTCTTTTATACTCATTTGTGACATGACACTGCTTGTATATTAAGACATCGCTTGTTTATCAAGTCAAAATGTATAAAAAAATGTTGCTTGTGTAGCAGGATTTCTAGGCCTTGAGCCTAAGGTGGGTCTGCCATTGTTACCGGTAACACTTTCAGCACATTTGAGCTGTGAACCCAGGTGTGAGAACTGAGACAATGACCATTCCGGCATCTTTGGTTTGTTTGTTTTATTGTATTTAGGGGATGGGAGAAGGGAATGAGTGGGATACTCCTCTGGCTCAACTAGGTACACTTTGGGACACTTGAAGAAAAATGCCTGTTGGCGCTGTCTTGACGTCAGCTGAATGCCGACCAGCGCTTCCTGACGCTTATAGATACTATAGTACTAAAACTGTGCTGTGTAACGCTCCTGCGTTTCTTATATGGTGTGGATTTTCAGCTGCAGAAATAGTTCCACGTCAGTAGTCATGTAAGAGATATGCTGAGATACCATTCCCAACCTCAATGACTCATCATGTGTGGAAGGTCTTATTTCAGCCAGTAAATACACACAATTAGCAAGCTGGTTCCTAGAGTGACTTTATATATGTGGTAACACAATGATGAAGGTTGAGGGATAGGTTGAGTGGAGGTGGTAGGTGATAGACACTTGAAGGTGAGACAGTAGCAGATGGATGCAGGAAGGTTTAGCAATGTTGTATGATAGCAGATGATAGAATAGCAGGTGGACATACAAAAGAGATCAACCCAGTGCAGAAAAGTAGCAGTAGTCTCAAGAGCTAGCAATCTAGTTTATGCAAATGTGATAAACAGTCTCTACTATGCAGAGCTAGATAGTGTAAGCTTAGTATAAGTTTATAGAGAATTCCCCTGCGGGGTACTTAGCACTATTAGCGATACAGCCGAAGGGTGGTTCAGGAGAGGCGGATGATCCAGTAGCGGGATACAGGGATCAGCGCAGCGAGGTTCCGTCAGCGAAGTAAGCTTGCAAGCATGGAAGCTTCAAGCAAGGTTAGCATCCAGATAAGGGTGTTTGAACGAACACATGTGAGTGAGAACCGACGCCTTAAATAGCTTTCCAGTCCGGCGCTGAGTGATGACAGCTCCAGTCTTAAAGGTGTATGCGCACCTTTCCAAAAGTAAATGGTAGGGCGAATACACTTGTGGAAAGTGTAATTTAGGGCACCAAAGGTACCGGAACATTACAATACCCCCCCCTTAAAGCCTGCTCCTGAAGGCCTCTGGAGCTGGTTTGTCTGGGTATCTCGCATGAAAATTGCGGATTAATCTAGGGGCATGTATGTCAGAGGTGTTTAGCCAGGTGTCGTCTTGGGGCCCATAGTTCTTCCATCTAACCAAGTACTGAAGTCTTCTTCTGTAGATACGAGAATCCAGAATCTCTTCAACCTTCAACTTGTACAGGAGGGGGAGGTGGAATATTAGGCCTTATTCCTTGGTCCGGAACATGGGGTTTTAGTAGCGACACATGGAAAATGGGATGGATTTTTAGGTCCATTGGCAATGTAAGCTGCACTGCAGCTTTTCCAATAAGTTTCTTGATTGGGAAAGGTCCCAAGAACAGAGGTCCAAGCTTTTTGCTAGGGATCTTCAGTCTCAAGTTTTTTGTTGAGAGCCAAACGAGGTTCCCGATAGTATACTGTGGAGAAGGTCTTCTACGAAGATCATAGTACTTCTTTTGTTGACTGTGAGCGTGTGCAATGGTAGTATTTAGTAAACCCAGAGAATCCTTTATTTGGGAAAGATAGTCTGAGGCTACTGGGTTATTTGAAGGAAGGATGCGTGGAGGGAGAATAGAGGGATGGAACCCATAGTTCAAGTAGAACGGACTCTGCTTGGTTGTACTGTGAGTTGCGTTGTTGTAGGCAAATTCTGCCAGGGGGAGAAGATCCAACCAATCATCCTGTTGGTAAGAAGTGTAACAACGTAAATACTGCTCGATGCATTGGTTGACTCTTTCAGTCTGTCCGTTGGTCTGCGGATGGTAAGGAGAAGTGAGCTTCCGCTCAATCCGTAGTATGTGACATAGTTCTTGCCAGAATTTAGAAATAAATTGGGATCCACGGTCAGACAAAAGAGTTTTTGGGATACCATGTAATCTGAAGACATGTTTCATCAGGAGTTCTGCCGTTTGTTTGGACGAAGGTAGTCTGCGAATAGCAATGACATGTGCCATCTTTGTCAGATGGTCCACTGACACCAAGATGGTATTAAATCCTTTGGAAGGAGGCAATTCTACGATGAAGTCCAATGACAGAACCTCCCATGGAGTTTGGGGTATTGGTAGACTGCATAGTAGACCGGATGGTCTCGTAGTGTCAATTTTGGACCTGGCACAGACATTGCATGAAGAGACAAATTTTTGTATAGATGTTTTCATGTCAGGCCACCAGAATTGCCGGGAAATCAAATTGAAAGTCTTTGTCATACCCATATGTCCTGCCATAGGCACATCATGCGATAATTCCAAGATCTTGGTGCGTAGGGTAGGTGGTATGTAAAGTTTGTCGTTGTAGTAGAGGAAGCCTTCTGCATCGGTATTTAGTTGTGGTGGGGGTGAATCCAACCTTATACCATGCAGAACCTCTTCCTTCAAGGAACGGACAACTCCAATAATGCGTTTGTGAGGTATTATAGGAACGGAAGGAATTTCAAAGTAGTTTTCTTCAGTTAGTCGTGATAGTGCATCCGCCTTTTTGTTCTTATCTGCAGGTGTGTAGGTCACTAGGAAGTTAAACCTTAGAAAGAATAGTGACCATCGTACCTGTCGATGCGAGAGAGTTTTGCTAGTCTGAAGATATTGGAGGTTTTTATGGTCCGTGTATATAATTATTGGTAATTGGGTGCCTTCCAGTAAATGTCGCCAATTCTCCAGAGCCAATTTTATAGCAAGCAGTTCCTTCTCACCCACGGGGTAATTTATCTCTGGACTGCTCAGGGATTTCGAAAAAAAGGCGACTGGATGAAGTGGTGAAGTGGGGGTAGGTCGTTGGGAGAGTATTGCTCCTACTGCCAGGTTTGACGCATCTACCTCCAGAATGTATTGGAGGGATGGGTCTGGATGGCGTAATATGGGAGCGGAAGTAAACCTTGTCTTTAACAAGTGGAAAGCCTTATTTGCTTCTTCTGACCATTTAAATGGTATTTTTATGCTAGTGAGCTGTGTGAGGGGTCTCACAATAGCAGAAAAGTTTTTTATGAACTTCCTGTAGAAATTTGAAAATCCCAGGAATCGCTGTAGCGCCTTGCGTGTAGTTGGTGTAGGCCAATCCTGAATGCAGGATATTTTACTCATGTCCATCTCGATTCCTGTTTTGGATATGATGTAGCCTAGAAAGAGTACCTCATCTTTATGGAACAAGCATTTCTTCAGCTTCACATAAAGATTATGTGCAAGCAATCTCGATAATACAAGTCTTACATGTCTTATGTGTTCAGACAGGGTCCGTGAATATATAAGTATATCGTCCAGATATACCACAACACAGACATCTAGTAAGTCTTTAAAAATATCGTTTATAAATCGTTGGAAAACTGCAGGGGCATTGCATAGGCCGAATGGCATCACAAGATATTCGAACAATCCGTATCTAGTTCTGAACGCAGTCTTTCACTCGTGTCCATCACGGATTCGAATGAGATTGTATGCTCCTTTCAGGTCTAATTTTGAAAAATAGGTAGCTCCACGCACCTGCTCAATGAGCTCAGGGATAAGCGGTAGAGGATAGCGATCTTTTATTGTGATAGCATTCGATTTCCTGTAGTCGATGATAGGTCTGAGACTTGAATCTTTATTGCGAACAAAAAAGAGTCCTGCTGCTGTGGAAGAAGTGGAAGGTCTAATAAAACCTTTTTCCAAGTTCTCATCCAAATAGGTTTTGAGATGGGCAAGTTCATCCTGTGAAAGAGGATAAACATGACCGAACGGCAATTTGCTATTTGGGAGTAGATCAATGCTACAATCATAGTCTCGATGAGGAGGTAATGCTTGAGCATTTTTCTCAAGAAAAACCTCAGAAAGATCCTGATAACATAGTGGTGCAATCTCATCTGTCACCACAGACAGAATCTTCCCGGAAAACGGGAGGTTACACGTTTCCTCGCAATAACAAGAAGGGAAGGTCAAGGACCGTTTCTTCCAATCTATGGTTGGTTGGTGTGTGTGCAACCAGGGAAGTCCCAACACAATGGGAAAGTGGGGTGATGGTATTAAATCGAAGGTAGAAGTCTCCCTATGAGACTCGTTAATAGTGACTAGAAGTGCTTGTGTCTGATCGGTGATCGGACCAGAGGATAACGGAACACCGGTAATAAGACTTACTGAGACAGGTTTGAGTTTAGAAATAATAGGAATTTTATTTAAAGCAGCAAAACATATATCCATATAATTTCCACAAGATCCTGTGTCAATCATGGCCTTAGTAGTAATCCTGTTCTGGTTCCACTGTAATGTCAAAAAAACAGAAATGTAGGGGTTAGTGAATGAAGTTGTCAATCCTGCTAGAGAGACATGTGAACACTCACCCTTCTTTTTGTTGACTAGGGGACAGACGTTTATCTTGTGATCCGGGGATGCACAGTACAAGCAGAGATTTTCATTTCGTCTTTTGGCTTTTTCCATAGTTGATAGTGGTGGGCGTATGGTTCCTACCTCCATAGGAACGGCCAGACTCCGAGAGGAAACGGATAATGGCATTCCCATCTTTTCAGACTTTCTTTCTCGTAGTCTTCTATCTATGGTAATACTGAGTTGTATTAATGCATCCAGGGTTTTTGGCAGATCCGCTCGGGCGAGCTCGTCCTTAACGGCTTCTGATAGGCCAAGCCTAAATTGGGTTTTCAGAGATGCATCATTCCATTCTGAATCAAGGGTCCATCTCTTGAACTCTGCGACAAAGTCTTCCACAGGCCTCCTTCCTTGTTTCAAGGATCTTAACTGAAGATCAGCAGTACTCTGCCTATTGGGGTCATCATATAGGCTAGTGAGCTCTGCCAGGAACAAGGCATAGGAGTTGAGAAGCTGGTCGTTTTTCTCAAAAAGAGAATCTGCCCAGGCTCGAGGATCGCTTGATAGGTAAGAAATAATAGTACAAACCTTAATGTGATCAGTAAGGTAGGTACGAGGTTTTAGCAAAAAAAGTAACTCACATGCGTTTTTAAATTCGCGAAATTTTTTGCGATCGCCTGTAAATACCAAAGGGGGATTTATCTTGGGTTCAGGGGACTGAGCAGAGGTAAGTTGTGTCAGTCTAATTACCTGCTGCGACAGAGCCTGATTGTCTTCTTTTAATTCAGCAAGTTCGTGTATTAACGCAGATACTTGCTGTTTTAATTGTGTCACCTGAGTGGTTATTTCTGCTGAATCCATTTTTAGGTTCGTTCAATCTGTAACGCTCCTGCGTTTCTTATATGGTGTGGATTTTCAGCTGCAGAAATAGTTCCACGTCAGTAGTCATGTAAGAGATATGCTGAGATACCATTCCCAACCTCAATGACTCATCATGTGTGGAAGGTCTTATTTCAGCCAGTAAATACACACAATTAGCAAGCTGGTTCCTAGAGTGACTTTATATATGTGGTAACACAATGATGAAGGTTGAGGGATAGGTTGAGTGGAGGTGGTAGGTGATAGACACTTGAAGGTGAGACAGTAGCAGATGGATGCAGGAAGGTTTAGCAATGTTGTATGATAGCAGATGATATAATAGCAGGTGGACATACAAAAGAGATCAACCCAGTGCAGAAAAGTAGCAGTAGTCTCAAGAGCTAGCAATCTAGTTTATGCAAATGTGATAAACAGTCTCTACTATGGAGATCTAGATAGTGTAAGCTTAATATAAGTTTATAGAGAATTCCCCTGCGGGGTACTTAGCACTATTAGCGATACAGCCGAAGGGTGGTTCAGGAGAGGCGGATGATCCAGTAGCGGGATACAGGGATCAGCGCAGCGAGGTTCCGTCAGCGAAGTAAGCTTGCAAGCATGGAAGCTTCAAGCAAGGTTAGCATCCAGATAAGGGTGTTTGAACGAACACATGTGAGTGAGAATCGACGCCTTAAATAGCCATCCAGTCCGGCGCTGAGTGATGACAGCTCCAGTCTTAAAGGTGTATGCGCACCTTTCCAAAAGTAAATGGTAGGGCGCATACACTTGTGGAAAGTGTAATTTAGGGCACCAAAGGTACCGGAACATTACATGCTGGAACCTCGACTTTAATTCAGAAGATCCAGGACTCTATAACACTTTACTCCTGACACCGCTTTGGCTCAAAAGTCACTGAACAGCTCCCTCCAGCCCTGCACTGGCTGAGGTAGCTCTGTGGAGATACTTGTGCTGCTGCAACTCTCAACTTTGTACACTTCACACTGTACACTGACTCTTCAGGGCCCAAACTACAGGTACGCCCTCAAATACTTGAGGGTCCTCTGACTAGGTACCCCCTCTGACACTTCAGGGTCCTCTGACTAGGCACCCACTTTAACAGTTAGCTGACTCCTGGATCCCTATAACCTTCTCCAGAGTGGTCCACTCTGACACTAGGCAGAACCCCAGGGGCAGTACACAGTACTCACGACCTTTGTAGCATTTCCTGGAACTGGACCCCTCTCTCTCTCTCTCCGCTGGTTCTCGGCACACCGGATTCCTCTGCAGCTCAGCTTCACTTCACAGCCACCCAGGACACCTGCTTCCTCTGACAGGAGGAGAGACAGCCGTACTCTCCCTCCTGAGACTCTGCTTCCCGCCAAAGACACAGCGTCATGCGCCCCCTTCAGACTTATACCCACTCCCAGAATCCCCTGGGGCAGAATCTGCCTTCTGGGGTAGTTACAAGCCTGAATGTGTCCCTGATTGGGTCTCCTCCACTGCCCAATGAAAAGCCTTTCATAGAGCCAGTGGGGAGACTCCCCTCTCAGCAGACACACCTGGGAACCATGATAACCTACTGAAAATCATGGCCCTGCTGTTAGGCAGCCAAGACCCATGTACTTTACCTAGCACCTACCTGTAGGGTGCTACACTTGTCTTGCAAAACACTCTCAGACCAAGTTATTCTAAATCCAAGGTTTTACTGTATATTTATCTTTTTCAGATATCTTCAGGCCTGTTAAATTATATGCAATGTTCTCTTTCCTCTTACTTTTTCTGGTAAGCAGTTTTCAATGGTGCAAAAAGTGGTACTAGAGTGAACAGTTCTAAGGTTCATTTTGCTCTCTGAATCCTTACATTGTGAGTGCAGAGTGTCGCCGCAACATCCTTTCATGTAGCATTTCCATGATACCTGTTACTTATAGTAAATCTTAGTCTTCAAGGTTAAATAACTCTGGCCATCTTCAAAGAAGACTAGGTCATCTAGTGGTGAAATTAAATTAGTGCAGGGGACAGCACCAGAGAGGAGGTAAGCATTGCAGCCATGATTATTTTAAATGTACAAAACAATTAAAAAGGGCTAATTCACACAGGTTCTCTGTTATGTTTGTGTCTGCTAATAATTATTTTAGTGTATTTTTTGTGAAAATATTGTCTTGATATATTCGGGGGGTGTGATTTCTAACAGCAGCCCTGACTAACACATTATGCCTTAACTTTGCAGGTCAGGAAAAAAGAGAAAAAAAAAAAGAGGCATCGTTTACTTCCTCTTTAACTTCTTGGCACCCGCGATATAGCCGAATGACGGCTACAGCGTGGACCTGAATTCCCGGAGGGCGTACAATAACGTCCTCTTGGCAACAGGCAGCCTGCGCACTCCCTGCGTAGCCAATGCGTAGCCATCAGCCAATGACAGCTGATCATGTAAAGTAAACAGCAGCCGGAAATCAGCTGTTTGCTGGCTGCTGTCAGAGGGACATCGGTCCCAAAGAGGAGAGGGATAATTTATGCCACCTACCAGTGCCCACAAGTGCCCACCAGTGCCAACTACCAGTGCCCACCAGTGTCACCTACCAGTGCCAACCAGTGCCATCTGCCTGTGCCAACTAGTGCCACCTACCAGTGTCACCTATCAGTGCTCACCAGTGCCACCTATCAGTGCTCACCAGTGCCACCTATCAGTCCCCCATCATAAGTGTCCCCTACCAGTTCCTATCATTGCCCATAAGTGCCACCTATTAGTGACCATCAGTGCCCATGAGTGCCGCCTATTAGTGCCCTTCAGCACCACCTACCAGTGCCCTTCAGTGCCGCCCATCATTGCCCATCAGTGCCACCTATCAGTGCTGCCTTATCAGTGCCACCTTATCAGTGCCACCTTATCAGTGCCCATCAGTGCTGCCTTATCAGTGCCCATCAGTGCAGCCTATCAGTGCCCAACAGTGCAGCCTACCAGTGCCTATCAGGGCCGATCAGTGCCGCCTCATCAGCGCACATCAATGAAGTAGAAAAAATGACCTGTTTGCAAAATTTTATAACAAACTATAAAAACAGTTTTTTTTTTAAATTTTCGGTCTTTTTTTGTTTGTCCAGCAAAAAATAAAAACCCCAGTAGTGATTAAATACCACCAAAAGAAAGCTCTATCTGTTTGAAAAAAATGATAAAAATGTCATTTGGGTACAGTGTTGAATGGCCGCGCAATTGTCATTCAAAGTGCGACAGCTCTGAAAGCTGAAAATTGGCCTGGGCAGGAGGGGGGTTTAAGTGCCCAGTAGGCAAGTGGTTAAGTAAAGGTAAACCCAGCTACTGAATTCTCATGTGTTTACATGTTAATTAAATTTATTGAAAATCATTTTTAAATCTACAGCTTTTACTCAATTAAAACATGTTGTTTCTGTCATGATAGTTCAGCTTGGGCACCTCCTGTTATAGTGTGACAAAACTCTCTCCCTGTATGACAATTGTGCCCCTTCATTGTCACACAAGCTTCTGATGCAAACTACAAGTGGCCATTTTAACATGCAGGCAGGAAACCCACCCTGAGAAATGGAATGAACTGGAGTTGTTACTGGAGTGAATGCATATCGACAGGATTTGGCTGCAGAAAAGCTGGAGGAGATCATCATCAGCAGTACTGAGATGCAATCAAAATAAGCTAAAAACTAGGGATAGACCGATATGTTTTTTTCCGGGCCGATACCAATATTTTGGTCACATCGTATCAGTATCGGCCGATATTTTGTACATTTAAAGTTTTAAAAATAAGAGATATATTTTTACACAAATCTGGTACTGAACATGTTAATTTTTGTTTAATGCTTAATGGCTGGCTTGCTGGCACCATGTGGAGGGTGGCTGGCTGGCACTCTGTGGTAGCTGGGTGGCTGGCACAGGGGCTGTGGCTGGCTAGCTGGTACAGTGCATGTGGGTGGCTGGCTGGTACAGTGCCTGTGGCTGGCTGGTACAAGGCATGGGGGTGGCTGGCTGTCTGGTAACCAGTTTGTGGGTGGCTGGCTGTCTGGCACCATGTGGTGGATGGCTGGCTGTCTTGCACCCTGTGGTGGGTGGTTGGCTGTCTGGCACCCTGTGGTGGATGGGTGGCTGGCAAAGGGGCTGTGGTTGGCTGACTGGTAAAGTGCCTGTGGGTAGCTGGCTGGCTGGTAAAGGGCCTGTGGGTGGCTGGCTGGATCGCTGGTACAGTGCCTATGTGTGGCTGACTGGTACAGGGCCTGTAGATGTGGGTGGCTGGCTGGCACCGGGCTGCTGTCGGTGGGTGTATGGCGGTAATACACTCCTGCGAGTGGCAGGCAAGGGAGGCGGCCTAAGAAGGCAGAATGACATCACAAATATATTGGCAGTATCGGCCAGTGTCAGGGCCGATACCGATATATCAGGGAAAGTGCATATCAGCCCCCGATATATCGGCCTTGTCGATAATCGGTCTATGACTAGTAAAAACAGTATTTTATTAATTTAATGAAATTTGCTATGATACACAGCTCTTAAGAAAACGAAATGTCTGTTAGGATTTAAATCTTCTTTATTCTGACATATCACAGAGTAGCTCCGGAAGGTTTACCCCACTTTATGACCAGGCCATTTTTTGTGATATGGCACTGCGTTACTTTAACTGACAATTGTGTGGTTGTGTGACGCTGTACCCAAATAGGGCTTATGTAATTTTTATCCCACAAACAGAGCTTTATTTTGGTAGTATTCGATCTCCACTGCGTTTTTCTATTTTTTGCCCCATAAACAAAATAAGACCGACAAATTTAAAATATAGTATATATATATATATATATATATATATATATATATATATATATATATATATATATAGATATATATATATATATTACTTTCTGCTATAAAACACATCTAATAAAAAAAACTTAAAAAATCAAATGTATTTATAAACTTAGGCCAATATGTATCTTGCTACATGTTTTTTGTAAAAAAAAAAAAAAAAAATCAATAAGCGTATATTGATTGGTTTACGCAAACTATATAGTGCCTAAAAACAATGGGATATGATCATGGAATTTTTATTTATTTATTTTTTTATACTAGTAATGGTGACTTATATGCAGGCGGAAGTGATCCTGCACACACCTGCCGCACTGTAGCAGTAAAAGTTCTATAGGGCGGTCAGCAGGCAGTTAAACTATTCCACTAGGGAGATTTAACTTCACTTCCTGTCTTGGAGATGCAACAGGAAGTAAGAGGAGACCTCCCTAAAGTAAAAGAATTCCCATCTTATACAATTGTAACCAAGGCATGGCAGCTAAAATGTAAAATGTTCTCCTTACGTTTGTCTTAGTATCAGTGGTCACCAGGACAGATAGAGGGGTGAATCTTCTCCGAGGGTCAAACCCTTCCACATTATATCTGAAATGAAAAAATATATATATTTTTTTTGTTTACATTCACTTTAAGAATTATACCCCCTTGCGGATTACTGTGTAGGTGTAGGTATTGTTCATATTCTTGTAGTAATATCTACCTACATTTCCCAAAGTAGCTTACCACTACTTAATAAATAATTGTCAGTCAATTGACCAGTGAATATTAAGGTAATACTTACTGCAGTTCAGGAAATTTAAGAGGTGATTAGTCTTACTGATAGGTTAAACTTATCAGCAGGTACTTTTATCTAGTTAGAGGTGCTTAGTCAGCTTTGTTATGTTTTTGTATTTCTGATATTCATTTGTTGATGGAACCAACACAACATGGCTACCAGACAGTGTGCAGTGACCATCTGATTGGTCAGGCTTTGAAATCAACATTTACCAGCTGCTCACTCCCTTGGATGGCCAAAAGTCTTTAACTGGTCTTTTTCATTATCAGAGGTTCCTGCATTGGAACTGTTACATATGTGGTGAGTGTATTGTACCACATTTTGGACTCTCTAAAGGTGGTTTACAATTATTTTATATCAAATTCTGGTGTATGGTACAGGATATACCTTTTTATCCATGTAATATTATATTATTCTCTCAAAATGAATATATATTTATATTCTCTAATTATTATGGTCAAAAAGAAAAACAGCACGTAGATTCAGATTTTTCTTTTTTTTTTGTTCAAACAGCTGACTCGATCCCCTAGCCACACATTCGAGGTGAATGAAGGAATCCTCCCTGTTGAGCTATTGTATTCTGACACTGGGGAGACTTCCTCACTATCAGAACACACTGATCAGGGCTAATTGATCAACTTTTATCCAACAGGCTAGTTGTACAGAAGTTGATTGGTACAACCAGCGGTTGTACCGATAGAGGAGTCGGTAGATCGACTTTTGTACAACCATTATCCCTATACATTGATTGAAATTTGTCCGATCCCTGTTGACAAATTTCAATCCATGTATGGCTAGCTTTACTTTTCTTCTGTTATTCTGGGGAGCCAATGGTGACAGACCTGCAAGGTACTTAAACAGATTTATCACTGTAGATAAGACTCACCACAAAGAAGTGGTCATGAACGGGTTTTATTCTGTCGCAATGCTACTTTAGAGCAGCTAAAGCCCTGTACACATGGGCCGAATATCAGCCAGTATTGGACAGTTCAACAGAAACCGGCTGGCATTCGGCCTATGTGTGTGGCCGCTGACCAATGGGCATGACTGAAAAACATCTGCCGATCGGCATTCAATCAGGACTCATAGCCAATGGCTGAGAGTGCTGACTGGTGTGTTCTGGTGGGGACGCAGTCCCTCTGTCAGAACACAATAGCTCAGGGGGGAGATTGCTGTACTAACATTGGATAGTTAGTACAGCAAGCTCCTCTCGAGCGCCTCAGTATTTCTTTGTTCAGCCTAAAAAAGAAACTGATAGTGTGTACCTAGCTTAAGGGAGGAATATATAAATCAAGCTGTAACCTTGTAGTAAATCTGTGTCATGAATGATAATAAGCTAAGGGTTAGGCCAAGAATGGGCAAACTATGGCCCGGCAGGCCTTTTAATCCGGCCCGCGGAGCGCTAGCTAATTTATTAATTTACAGTGGCGGCCAGTCCTAGGCTTCAGTAAAGGGTGGACCAGGGGTGCAGAGCAGTGCGCCTGAGCCCACCCATTGTGACAATAGCGAATGAAAATTTGCTATTGTCACACGGATCCTCCTCCTAGCCAATCAGGAAGCGGGTCTAATACCCGCTTCCTGATTGGCCGCAAGGGAAACCCCATGCCATTGGCCGAGGAGGAGGCGGCAGGACTCAAGGAGACACCGGGGGACTGAGGAGAAGCCGCCGCCTCCACTGCTGCTACAGATAAGTGCACTGGTCTCGGGGGGGGGGGGGGGGGGGCACACTGCGTTGAAGGGAGCACGCACGCTGGTCTCTGCATTGAAAGGGGGCACGCACGCTGGTCTCTGCATTGAAGGGGGCACGCATGCTGGCCTCTGCATTAAAGGGGGCATGCACGCAGGTCTCTGCATTGAAGGGGGCATGCACGCTGGTCTCTGCATTGAAGGGGGCACGCACGCTGGTCTCTGCATTGAAGGGGGCACACACGCTGGTCTCTGCATTGAAGGGGGCACGCACGCTGGTCTCTGCATTGAAGGGGGCACGCACGCTGGTCTCTGCATTGAAGGGGGCACGCTGGTCTCTGCATTGAAAGGGGGCACGCACGATGGTCTCTGCATTGAAGGGGGCACGCTGATCTCTGCATTGAAAGGGGGCACACATGATGGTCTCTGCATTGAAAGGGGGCATGCATGATGGTCTCTGCATTGAAAGGGGGCACGTACAATGTTCTCTGCATTGAAGGGGGCATGCGCGCTTGTCTCTGCATTGAAAGGGGGCATGCACGCTGGTCTATGCATTGAAAGGGGGCACGATGGTCTCTGCATTGAAGGGGGCACGCTGGTCTCTGCATTGAAGGGGGCATGCTGGTCACTGTTTTTTTTTTTTTTTTTTTTACAAATTCAATTTTATTAACCACTTAAGCCCCAGCCCTATTTCGGACACTTTTTGTTCATGCGTTAAAACCAGTATTTTTTCCTAGAAAACTACTTAGAACCCCCAAACATTATATATATTTTTTTAGCAAAGACTCTGGAGAATAAAATGTCGGTCATTGTAATATTTTTTATCACGCGGTATTTGCGCAGCGGTCTTTAAAGCGTCATTTTTTTGGAAAATTTTTGAAAAATCACATTTCACTAATTTTAAAAAATACTAAACAGTAAAGTTAGCCCATTGTTTTGTATATTGTGAAAGAACATGTCACGCCGAGTAAATAGATACCCAACATGTTACGGTTTAAAATTGCGCCCCCCCCCGTGGGATCGCGACAAACTACGGTCAATAGAGATCTCAATCTGCGACGATTTAAATTTATTTAACGGTTACCAGTTTTGAGTTAGAGTATAGCTCTTTTTTTAAAAATTATTGCTCACGCTCTGGCGATCGCGGTGATACCTCACATGTGTGGTTTGAACAGCGATTTCATTTGCGGCTCGACTTCCGTATACGTTTTTTTTTGTGCGTGAGCTAACGGTGACGGGGGCGGCTAAATTATTTTTTTTTCCCATTTATTTAATTTATTTTTTTAACTTTATTAAAGTTTAAAAAAAAAAAAAAAATCTGATCACTTTTATTGCTGTCACAAGCAATGTAAACATCCCTTGTGACACCAATATGTAGTGACAGGTACACTTTATGGAGGGATCGACCCTAGACCCCTCCACTACACTTCCCTGTATGCAAAATGCCGAAAACGGCATTTTTGCATACAGCCGTTTTTCAAATTTGCCTCCTTTTGCAGCACAGTAACCCGGAAGTGACGTCATGGACGCCGCCTCCGGGTTACGTCATCAGAGACCCGATCTATGCCGTTTCCGGCATTCATCGGGACTCCAGCCGGCGGACGTGCCGGCTGGGTGCTCGGGGCTCCCGGTGGGACGGGAGCCCCGGGCAAAGCCACGGAAGGCGGCGGGAGGGGGGGATGTCCCCTCCCGCCCCCCCGGGTACTGATCGAGCGGCTCCCGAGCCGCATCGGTCGGTACCGACGGAAAGCCAACCGTCGGCTCTAAACCACGGTACCGGGATGGTGCCTCTAGCTAGAGGCATCATCCCGGTACACTACCGCAAAGTTTACTGACGTAGACCTATGTTAGTATGCGGTAAGTGGTTAAGGAGAAGGAAAAAGGCATACATAAGCATCAAGAACAGTGGATCAAGAAACATCCGAGCATCAAGGAAACATCGGAACAGAAGGTATGGACTATGCGGATAATACAGTATGCAATCAAGGACAATATATCGTTAATATAAGCATCTGCAGGGTAACAGGCCCCAGGGGAACACCCCCACCGGCATCCATCACATGGCTAGTATACAGGAGCGAGGAGGGCCCCCCACGAGGCCAGCCGCCCCAACAGACCCGAATCAGAGGTAATGATACGTATGCCATAATGTAGTGGAAAAGATTTTGGAGGAGACGTATATATCAAGAGAGGAATAAGATCAGGAAGAACCATGAAAGAAGGAAAAGTAGGGGGGAGAGGGGGGAAAAGAAAAAAAAAAAAAAAGGGGGGGGGGTGAAGGGCCGAAATAAGTGAGCCGATGGGGGTGAGGGGATAAGACCATCCAGAGTGAGCAAGTCATTCAGGCGATTAGATCTTTGTATGCTGCGGAAAAAGTAAATTCATGCCAATAGAACCATCGTTTAAGGAACTTATCCCTAGTACCGTGTTCGGCTGCCATCAGGTCCTCCATTTCATTGATAAACGCTACTTTACGTAGCCACATTGCCACCGTAGGAGGGTTGGACTGCTTCCAGAGTAGGGGAATGCAGCTCTTGGCTGCTGTAAGTAGTAGCAGCAGGATCGACTTCCGATAAGATACTTTTGAAAAGCCGTGGTGGTGCAGGAGGAAGAGAGCCGGGTCCATAGTTAGGGGATGGTCAGTAAATTTTTGCGTAATGCGGAGGACCTCCTGCCAGAAGGACTGTAATCTACTACAGGACCAGAAAATGTGGAGGAGGGATCCCACCTCCTTACCACAGCGCCAGCAGAGATCCGAGCAGCCAGGGAACATCCTGCGGAGCTTAACCGGGGTGTAGTACCATCTGGTCAAAAGCTTGTACCCCATTTCCTGGTATTTAGAGCATGTAGAGGTTTTATATGCAAAGAAGAGCATACGCTCCACTTGATGATCCGAGAATGAGACCCCCAAATCGCGTTCCCAGAGAGATATAAACGAGGGCCTGAAAGAAGGTTCGGGCGTAGTCAAGATACGGTACAGCATGGAGATTGCATGGCGTACCGGGGGTTCCGTGGCGCACAATTCCTCAAAAGGCGTGAGGCGTCTAGTAAAAGAGGCCGCCGGCGGTAGTGATTCGAGAAAATGGGCCAGCTGTATTTTCTGCCAAAACGACAGAACTGCGAAAGTGCTTGGAGAGAGGAGGGTCTGACGAGAAAACCAACAACCTCTGCTGATAAAGTGCCTGGCCTGGTGGAGACCCTGGGTTCTCAGTGCGCGGAAGGCCGGATCCTGCAGGCCGGGAGTAAACTCCGGGTTTCCTATCACTGGGAGCAATGGGGAAGGCAAAGTCGCGATTCGGCCTTCTCTGCATAATCGGCGTCCCAGCAGCAACGTAGCCCCAATAGTTGGATGTTCCACGACTCCCCTTGCCAGGGGGGATGTCCCCCAGAAAAGAGACTCCGGGTGGTCACTGTTTTGAAGGGGGCACACTGGTCACTGTGCATTGAAAGGGGGCACGCTGGTCACTGTGCATTGAAAGGGGGCACGCTGGTCACTGTGCATTGAAAGGGGGCACGCTGGTCTCTCTGCATTGTAAGGGGGCACGCTGGTCTCTCTGCATTGAAAGGGGGCACGCTGGTCTCTCTGCATTGAAAGGGGGCATGCTGGTCACTCTGCATTGAAAGGGGGCACACCATACCTTAATTACTGAAGGCCCCTTTCACACTTTTGGGTCCAATATATGAACCCATTGTGGCCCTCGAGTCAAAAAGTTTGCCCACCCCTGGGTTAGGCTGATATCAATGCTGCCCTAACCCACAGGAAACTCTCACATGACAACAGACCAGTGGCCATATTTTGTCACTGACCACACTGTATATAAATGACCAATATTCGCTAATTTCTAATCATATTCTGTCTCACTGCTCCTGTTTAGCTTGGCATTAGGCCCCTCACCAGGTAGTTTTCCCAATGCATGGGGCTCCAGCATTAAGCTGAAGGGCATAGGTGTGCGGTTCAGGACTAGAGTTTGACAGCTCTTGCAGCTGGACTGGGCTGGAAAGTGCACTCTGCAGTACTTACGTTTAGGGTAGTATGAACCAAGGGACAAATGCTTGGAACACAAGAATTCAGAGTACAGAGCATTGGTCCCTGCATGCATAATGCCCTAAATAGATGAACTGCTGAGTGCACTGCTCTGCCCTCCCCAGCTGCAGTGGTTGCCAACCTCCCATAGAGTTTAACAGGCTGCCAGGAGAATACCTGTGCCCTCAAATTGTGGCTAAACTCTGGAATCCAATGCACCTTGGGCTAAAAGCCCAAGGTGCATGGGATCTTACTGTGAAACATAATTGATCAATTATCCACATTATGTTTAGTCAGGTTAATATGAAATACTGCTTCTGAATATTGTGTGGTGTTTTGTCTAAGTAGCAGTTGGAGGCTTAGTCTACCTGTATCATATGTTGTCTGTCTTTTTACTACCTGCTGAAAAAAGTCTGTTGTTTATAGCTCTAAGTAGCTGAAATTGCAATTTACATACAGAACTGAATGACTCATCACAGTGACTTATTATCATGTACCTAGCTGGGGACTGAAGCTATAAGGGGTCCTTCCTTGCATCTTCTAGCATCTCTTGTCCACATATCCATGGAATTGTAACTGGGAACATGCGGGAACACAGTGGTATGGGCATTGACAATCCTGAATTGGTGATGTGGCCCAAAAAAAAAAATGGGGAGAGAAATTCCTGACTTGGAATATTGATGGTCATAAACAGGTATTATCACAGCAGGTAGAGCCAATAATCAGGAGGCTGGCTAAGTAAGTAACAGGCAGACAGGTATTACGTGTAGTCAGAAGATAAGCCAAGTTAGCCACTCTAAAGGCAGGAACAAGTCATGAAAGGCAGAATACAGCAGCACCCAAGACTCTAAGCGACATAACGTGATGACATCACAAAATAGGTTCCTCCTGATGTGTTTCATTACAGAGAAGGATTTAAAGGTCATAGTTTGTCCAGACATCACTCCTCTTGTCATAATACTCTTCTCTTAAGATTTTTGGCATTAATAAATATATTTTGCGTTGGTGCAGTAGAAATGCTAAGAGAGAAGTGGGACCTCAATTATTTTATTAACAAAAGCTGAAGATTATTTATTTTTCTGTACTGATTTTCAAAGATCATCTATGTTGGTCCTAATATATATATATATATATATATATATATATATATATATATATATATATATATATATATATATATATATATATATATACACAAATGCAAAAAAAAAATATATTAAAGTATAAGTAATAAATGTTGTATAATGATTTTTTTTTATTTATATATATTTTATTGATTTAGATGTGTCATTTTGGGTTGTACTCAATAGAAGAATGTTTTTTATTTTATTTTTAAATAGTGGTATAATGCATTCTGTGTATTTATTCAAGTGCCTTATGAATTCCGAGATTCTCCGAGATTTTAACTGCTAGAGGGAATTGGCTTATTCGTATAAAGATTATAAAGTTATGAGCTAAATTGATTTTGTGTTTTGGGTCCTAATTATTTCAAGGTATAGTGGGTCTATTGATTTATTTCAACAGGCCAAGGTCAGAGAGATCAGATGAACAAGGTTGATGAAGGATCAAAGGAAAAGTCAATCAGAAAGCCAGGTCATAGACAGGTAAGCAGGTTTAATGGATCAGGTCACAGGAATACAAGAACAAGCTGAAGACCATTCAGCAACTGCTCATAGTGATAGGCCAGTTTACATAGACAACTGGGCGCCAAGTATGCACACTAATTCATATGCGCACGTGCGTGTGAAGCTCAGTTAACTGGAATAGTACATATATTGTCTCTTTGCCTAGAAGTATTAGCAAGTGAGCAATGTACACATGCACGAATATGAGCATAAGCCTGCACTGGGTTTTTGGTGCTAGGAATCTGGTTTACCTTACAAAGGTGTGGTCAGGAGACACTGAGTCGGCAGCTAGTATACAGGAACAAGCCGTGGCAAGTCTCTGATCAGTTAGGATACATGATTCGAGAGCCCTTGGCGGAATGGACACTTTTGCGCTGCTGGATTCCAAGTGGTATCTGAAATCAAACTTTGAAATTCAGCTGTGTAGTCAGCAACATAGCATCTGCCCTGTCACAAACTTTTAAAGCGGAGTTCCGGCCACATTTTAAACTTCACATCATGCATAACTATATCTCTTTCTAAATTCGATTTGGCTATTTTTTTTTTTAGGTTCCCTTACCTTATGTTTAATGGAAAAAAACTTCACTTCCTCCCACTTCCTCCTTATGCCGCCGCGGCCACCAACATCATTTCCTGCTTTGCATTGACTCCTGGGAGATGAATGTCATCAATCCCAGGAGTCAATGTGCCTGCATCGGTGACCCTCATCACTTCCGTTTCAGGCGCGTCATTCTCTGCCGATGGATTGAGAACAGCTTCTGGGCGTGCGCAATGACACGGCAATGACGCGGAACCAGCTGTGGGATGACGCGCCAGCACCAGAAGTGACGAGGTATAGCATTCTGGGACTGGCGAAATCCAGGAAGAGGGACACTGTGGCTTCAGCTGCCCACACCGCAGATGGCCTCGCTGTGCAAGAACTTCATAAAGTAAGTAATTTATGCTGCACAAACAAAACACAGAGGACAGTTTACAGGATATCTTAATGTAAATGCATTAGCCCTGACTATTCTAGGGGTATTAAAAAAAAATAATTTTGGTCGGAACTCCGCTTTAATGACAATATTTCTGCCTACGTTGGCTGAACCAATCCTTTGCCTTAATTGCTGACTACACCATAGCTGCTGCCTGTACTGACCCATCTGCACATCCCACTCATTATGTCCCTGCGAGATACTAGTCCCAGCCATCCTCTGCAGGCATCTGTATTCCTGGAACTACAAGGCACTATTTTGTTTACCCTTTGGTCAGCCCCTTTTATGTCCTGTCAGTCAATCTAGCCTGACGGTGCTCCATGGATTTTGGTTTCCTCTATGTGGCTAAACTGTAAAAAATGTACATGCATGTGGTGTCTCCATACTTAGGAGGAGTATCACAATGTGTTTTTTTGTGGTGGAAATCTAAGAATTCCCATACCTTGTGCTAGAAATGCGTTAGTAATAGACATATTTGTATTGTATTTTTGTTAATTTTCCAAAAACTGGTTGAAACAAATTAAATCTTTAAAAGTCTCACTAGGTTGCTTAAAATATATTTGGGTGTTGGTTTTCTATATGTAGTAATTTTGTGGGTGTTTCTAGTCCCCTGGCTCTCCAGAGACTCCAAAAATGTAATAGGTAGTCAGAAAATAAGATGTAAATTGTATCCCCCCCTGAAAAAACAGAAGATGTTCTTTAGATTGTGGGCCCTTCTATGCTGCTAGGCTGTGAAAAACTTTCACACATGTGGTATACCCATACTTCAGAGGAGAAGCAGAGTGTGTTTTGGGATATAATGTTTCAACAATACATATTCACATGTAGTGTGTACTTGTACTTAACCCAAAGCACCAAGTTTGGCTCCTTATATACTGTATGTAGACTATATTGTAGACTCTAACTATCACACAGTCTAAATAATATACTTGTTTTTGACAAAACGAAATACATTTTGGCCTAAATTCATGAAGAAACATTGTTTATTTGCAAAGCGTTATAAAAGAAACTAAGGGAAAACCATTATTTATTTTTTTCAAAATATTCTTATTTTTTTAATGTGTGTATATATATATATATATATATATATATATATATATATATATATATATATATATATATATATATATATATATATATATATATATATATATATATAGTAAAAACATTTTAAAAAATCAGTGGTTATTCCATATAACCAAAAAATAGAGCTTTATCTGTGTCCAGAAAATGGCATAAAATTAATTTAGATACAGTGATCGAGTAATTGTCAGTGGAAGTATCACTGTGTTAAAATCTGAAAACCTCCCTGCACAGGAAGGGGATTTAACATGACAGACTTAAAGTGATTAAAGTGAAAGTAATGAATGAATGAATAAAAAAAAAAAAAAATGGAATTTCCTTTTAAAGCAGAGCATGTACTTGTTACTGACCATTTTTTCTTTAACTTGTCTTTTTTTTGAAGCACACCTATGCATTGTATTAAAGGAAAAAAAAACTGATTGCAACAGGGTGCACCTAAATCACCTCACATTATATCATTCACATGCACCAGCCATTCTCCTCCATAGATAAAATAAACATCCTTAATTAAAACTCTCCTGCTGCTTCCTAGTTTTACACCATTGTGTCTTCAGCAGTCTCTTAAAGAGGAGCTCCAGCCTCCTATGTAAAATGTATAAAAAGCCACCCACCTGTCCCACAATCCAGCGCTGTGCTCAGCCCAGGCCAGCCCAGACATTTTCTCCCTGTGTCCTCTCTCCCTGTTGCGGGCATCCTTACAATGGGCATCCTGCTGTGACAGCTTGCGGCTTCAGAGTTGGGTTTCCACTGCGCATGCACGAGTGGCCCAGCACACTGTTAATGGTCCCACAGTCTTCCTGTCTTGTGTCCCAGAAGACTGCGGGAGAGAGGGGTAAACTTCCACCTCTGATCTCCTAGGCTGTCGGAGCAGAACTGTGAGTGGGTACCTGTCAAAGTCTGGTATCCACTCCCCCCTCCTCCCCAAAATCTCCATTTCACAAAGGAGGAGGAGAGGAGGCCTTAAAGTGGAACTTACCCTTTTGCATAGAGATCCACTTTAAGTCTTGTAGTAAAAAAAACCTACCTGTACTCTTTTTCTCAAGTATGTTTTGGTTAAGACTCCCTCCTTAAAAATGCCCTGCTTCTGGCCAATTTCACAGTGCCCTATTAACTGTTGTAAGTATTTTCTTAACAAGAACTTTATTTGCATCAGCCAGAACAAGGTCAGCCACAGCAAACTACTAGCCAATTTCTATCTGCCAGTGCCTACTTACTATAGTTCAAAGCTGCTAAAGCTACCTGAAAAAAGCTTTTTTCTGAACTGAAATAAATCTGATTGAGATGCTGCTCCTGTGTGTATGTCAAGCTAACTGCAAAAGTAAAAAGAAAATCCCAATCCAAGTATGCACTGCCATCGTACATCATTGCTTTCTGTGAAAATCATTCTGCTCTGTAACACAAAGTACAGCTTTAACATAACTTCCAACAATGTTATTTAAAGGAATTTTTTATGTTCAATGTTGTCCTCAAAGCCAAATAAGAAAACCTTTCCTCAACAGGAACAACAGGATTACCCCCCCCCCCCCATGGATTTTTTTTATAAGATTTGTCTCAAGGTTTGGGTTTGCAAATTTTGAGCAAGATTTGCTGGACCCTTGATAAATTGAACCTGGGCAGATTTGCTCATAACTAGCTACCCTCCATGCAGTTTTCTTCAAATGCCAAAGAATGCCCACTTTTAGGATGTATGGTGTGCAATCACCCCCTACCCAAAATGCCCAAACATCTCATTTGATACCCCTGGGTACCAGTTAAAATGGGTTGGAGCTTGTAGTATAAATATAAAAAGCAACCCTAAATGGCATCTGTGAATAAAAGGAAAAAAATTAAATAAGAAAATGTATTAGCATTGCTTTAAAAAAAGGAATTTATAATTAAATATTCATTCAAAAGTAGATAAACTAACTGCATGATATTTTAAAAGCATAGTTTGCATAAAATGTGTCATCACATTTTTAATAAATGAACATTAATATATTCAATGAATAACAAGCATGCACTGCAAAGTACAGATAAACATATAAACCTAGTAATTTAGTAAACTGTGCCAGATTCTCTAATTCGGTAATTCAGCAAAGAATGAAGTACATTTGTACAGAGGATTATACTTGCGATGACAGCAAAACAAAGGAGGCTTAAGGTACCAAACAGAAGACCAGGGGCATATGCGCTAGGAGCCAAGTCATGGCTTTGACTTTACCCAAGGCCTAAGCTGTGCCATGTGTGGTGTGGATCCTAAAGTCTAAGCCAATACTGACATTAATAAAGTTAGGAATTGCCTAGGATGCTTTAGAGAAGTGAAGAGAAACTTGAAAGGGCTGTGTTCAATATCCCTATTATGTGCTGCAATGCCAGGACAAGGTCACCTAGAGCCCAGGGCGAACATGCAAACTGGCCCCCCCCCCCCCCACCAGGAAGTATCAGCATTATGTGTCAGCAAAAAATTCACCCCACAAAAAAAATTGGTCACTAATCTGCTTGATTACCCCCTAAGCATAAATTCTCCCTCCTCCCAGTACAAATCTGCTCCTTGCTGAAATTCCCCCCCTCCAGCACAAATATCATCTCCCTCCCTCCTCTAAATCCCCCAGCACAAATGCCCCCCTCTCCCCAACAAAATCACCCTGTGACGGTACTCACCGTCACTGGGAGTGAAAGACAGATACTTAATGATTTGGATTGCTTCAAATAGGTTCTGTGTTTACTTATGATAATGTGTATTGAACTTCAATGTCAGAGACAGGATCTCCCTATTGTCTGTGTATTGAGGTAAGACGTGTATCCTGTTAAGCCTGTCTGTTCCATTGTTAAATGTTAATGAACTCACATTGTTTCTGTCCAGATGGCTAGATAATTAGTTCAGGTATATTTCTGTATACAATTTCATCTGCATATGATAATGTAATCAGGTAACCCCTGACCTGTGTGTGGTATTCTGATCAGGAGGGGGATGTACTCATGTGTGTATAAATTGAGTGTGAAACTGTTCAATAAAGGAGAAGATTCCAGTACAAGCTAAATTGTCAGCTAGCTTTGTATGGGGCAGCTGTAAAATCTGATATCTATGTTCATGACTGGGAGGAAGCCGTATACTGACAGAAGTCCACAAGTACAGTGTGGGTCGCAGTTCTGTTACACACACCTACTAGGACAAATCCTTTGCCCCAGAAATTTCCCCTCCAAGTACACATTGTCTCCCCCTCCTATCACAAATATCCCTCAATCATCCCTACTAGCACAAATCCCCCCCTCTAAAAAAAAAAGCATCTCTTCCCAACACAAACCCACTCCCCCCTCAATCTCCTCGTGGTGCCCCCCCCCCCATCTCACAATACCACAGTGCCCAGGGAAACCTCCTCTCCTGCCCAACCCTTGTCCCAGCCCTGTTGCTACATTAAATTGTCAGTCTCGGACATGCTATACAGATGTGGTTGGAGACATGCTGCAAGAGATGGAACAGACTGGGGGCATGTTATGGGAGTTTGCTACAGATCAATGCCGTTACAGCCAAAAGACCACAGGTTGGGCACCAGGATTCAAAAGGCTTGAGCAGCATAGATTTATGTTTAGATATTCATATTCATAGTCATATTTGTAAGTGTCACTTTTTTTAAAAAGAATGAGAATGCTTCTGTACAAAGTGTATGCACACAACAATATAACTGAGATATACAGTACAATACGTCGAAGTGAAATTGTACAAAAAAATCAACAGTCTGCATGTGTGCAAAAACATGTTGCAATTATACATAACAGAGAAAAAGCAGGTCTGAAAATGATTTTGTTTATTGTGACTGTAACATACAGTATGTTTTTTTTTTTTTTTTTTTGTACGTCTACTTGAGATTTCTATTTTAACTGTCACTAGGTTTATATAATCAGAATCATATTTTTTGCTAGGGTTTATCATCAGATCTTATTAATATAATCTTTTTGATTTCAATAATTCCATTAATATTTTGCACAATATATGAAATGTACCATTAAGAGAGAGGCTGGGTCATGAAAAAATAATCATAATGTGTGGTTAGCAACACACAATTTCTGCTTGCATTAAGATATCTTAGGGTATGTGCAGACAACGCCTTTAATTCACTTTTAATCCCTCTTTTATCTCTAAAAGCAAAAAGAAAAATGCAACACAATGCATCCCTTTTTCTGTCTATGCATATATTCACATAAATGCTAGTTAGCATTAATTCTTGTTTATTTAACTCTGACATATAACACTACGCTTTACAGAGTATATAGATTAATTGGCATTAGTCCTTGTCCCCCAAAGCAACTCCAAATCTAACGTCCCTGGCATACTCATACTAGGGGCAATTTGGGAGGATGCCAATCAACCTAGCAGTATGTCTGTGGATTTTGGGAGGAAATAGGAACACCCAGTGCAAACCCCATTAAGATCCAGCTTGAAGACCAATAGCTGTAAGGCAAAAGTGCAAACCACTTTGCATTTTCCTGTTTTTCCTGTTTTCCTGACAGATTTTATCTTTATAGGTTGTCGCTGTTAAGAAGCAGATAAAAAATACATGCTGTTTTTCATCCATTGTTTCTAGTATTGTGCAATATATAAAATACAGCTAGTTAAAAAAAAGGTTGATAGACAGAATGAAGACTGATCAAATGAATGAGACTGAATTAAACTGTGGATGTTTTTTAAATGACAGATTAAAAATTGATTGAAAATTGAATGAGACTGAATTAAGCTATGGATGTTTTTTTTTTAAATGACAGATTAAAAATTGATTGAGGTCTGGGCAAAATATGAACACTTTAGTAAAATATTCTGTATTTTTTCCCATCCTTTATTTATGCTTTTTCTGTACCCATGTATTCTCCCTATGCATGTCTACTAAATATTGGTCATATTTATTTGCATCGTTTGTAATGGTTAGCATTGTCACAATCAAATTAATAACCGCTGTGTTCTCTGTCGCTTTTATTGTGCCCTACTTATGTCAGTACAGTGACACTTATGTATACACAGCTACATTGTGTCTGCAGTTTGGCTTACACTGGCCAAATCACATGTAATAGCTTCTGTCAGCTGGAACAAAGCTGGAGTGCACATTGCCAATCTGGGTCAGCTAGAGTCATTTATTATAGCTTAGACACACAGCAATGGAGGACTTGATGTGGATTGAGGATGTATGTCCCTAAACTGCACCCATGTCTTGTGCCATAAACATTACAGTTTTGTTATACATGCAGCATCGGTCCATAATCCAATCCAGTCCCCACAAAGAATTGAATGAATTCTCGGTAATAACAAAAACAGGATATTATCCTTATGAGAAATGATCACACCAAAGCCGGACATTTTAATTCAGAGTTTGTTCACAAATGTTGGGGCTAAATAAGTTGCATATGTTGTTGGTTTCTATACTTTTAAAAATGTATTTGCCACCATAGTGCAAGTGTTAAAGCCCACATATCATGAAGTATGTAAAAGCATTATCTTCTAGTGTACACAGCCTGCACAATCCTAGTACACATACCCCCCAACCTTAATGGACATCTTCTATTATAGTGTATATGGGTATAGGACTACCCCTTACTGCACCCCCCAATTTTGCGTTAATATTAATACCCAAAAAATGATTGATTAAACACGCAAGTACTTTTTTAACACCAATATATTTATTTTATACTGGCTTTTTAAACACCAAATGCAATAATATAGAGGCTAGATGAAAGGTTTGGTGTAGTAGAAACTGCTTGGTAGTACCTTTTTTTTAACATCAATAAAGAAATGCCAGCACAAGGTAACTGGTTCTGAATACCAGGTTTATTGCAATATGGCAAACAATCATAGCATTACAGATACTGTATGTTTACTGAGCTATGAGTAAGGCCCTATCTACCAAAATTAGTTAGCATCCCTGTCATGTTTTAATTGATGTGCAAAAAATGGGTGCGCTAGATTCGAGCAATGTGTGTTAAACCAAAAGGAAAAACACAATGAACAAAATACGTAATAAATATAAATATACACGTAATAAATATAAATATACATAAATATAAATATACACAGATATAGAACAAAAACGTGCTATGGAAATATGTGCAGTCCAAAACAAGTCCAAAATGAAAAAAGGCTGAAATCTTCTTGATGGTGAATGAAGGTGAAGAAGAGGACGTGCAAACACCAAATCCCTCTTGGCACCCACGTGTAAAGAAAAGAGAGGTAATACCCTTACCACCTCAACATAATAAAACACTTGAGAAGATGACACCAGCCAGTGTAATAGATATGAAGTCCCAACCTTTCACTCTTCCACCCGATATGTGGTATATCAAAACTCTTACCAAAGGCAAGTATTTCACAGGTCAGATGGTGAGTGATAATGTTCTCCAAATCATCAGGCAAACTATCCAGACTAGCAGGCAGTGAATTTTCTTGTAAATCTTATTCTGACTACTGAATAAGGAGGGTTGGTCTCTCTCCTGTACCCCTCACACTCAGTGACAGATTGTGCCCAAAAAAGAACGGAACAGGCAATAGTGCATTACCTCTTAAACGACTTTATTAAGAAAAGGTAGAACACTTACAGTTAAGTTGAATAAATAGGCGAATGCAAATTCAATCGTGGCAGCGCGGACCATGGGTGGTGATGGCGCAGGCTTCTCCCCCGACGCGTTTCCCCTGATGAGGCATCGACTGGGAATGGAGATAGGGGCCGCGTCATCACTTAGCCTGTATTTATATTGTTAAATATGAACACTTCCTGTTTCGTGAACTGGGGACCCGGAAGTGACTCTTACTTCCTGTCCAGATCACTTCCAGTGTACACAAATGACCCGGAACGTAAATCTGAACACTTCCTGTTTTGTGAACTCAGGACCCGGAAGTGACGCTTACTTCCTGTCCGGATCACTTCCGGTGTACACAAATGACCCGGAAGGTAAACATCAGGTCTGTCTAAAATGACACTGAGTTGTTCACACTATATAATGTATTATCGTGTTCTAGGAATGACAAAGGGGCAAAATTACAAGGGGATTGTAGCAATATAGCTACAAGTATCCCCTTTAATAATATACTTATATAGGAAACCGGGATCTATATTATATTAAAATATATAAATAAGCAGTTTAATATATTAAAATAAAATTAAATTACCCGATCATGAAGTGTTAAAATTTAACACATAAATGTTTGATAAACTAAAATCATACTGTAAAATTTAATACAAACATATAAAATCCAATATGATACATGTGGACTAATACACACAAGAATAAAATATTATAAATATATAAAATTAAAACATGGTTTAATGTGGATTATAGTTATGAGGGTCGCGAAATAAAGTGGTCCTAAATTCTATTAGGTGAGATATTAGCCTATCTGGAGAATGTGTATAGGAACTAGGTACTGATATACGAATATGATAAACAGATTAACTGTTATTAATATGGGCATTTATGTCCCAATCAATATTCAGGCTCAAAGGTCGGTAACTTCTTAACTCATGTATCCAAAACGTCTCGCGTTTGGAAATGGTTCTCCTTAGGTTACTGCCCCTCCAGTGGGGGACATATTTTTCTATAGCAATCACCTGGAGATTAGTGGGGTTCTTATGATGGCATTTAGCATAGTGTTGAGACACACTATGTCCCCCAAAGCCTTTTTTAATGTTGGTTATGTGCTCTCCAACTCTGATACTTAGCGTGCGAATTGTCCTACCCACATATTGGAGACCACAACTGCAGTTTCGAAGATACACTATACCCTTAGTGTGACATGAAATGAAATGTTGAATTTTAAAAGTTTTCCCCGTCACATTGGATGAATATTGGTGTGTTTTAATAGTCTTGGATTCTGAACAAATCCTGCATCTCCTACATGGAAAAAAAACCCTTCATGTTACCAAACATTACAGGGGAAACAGGCCTCTCTATCGGGTTTGGAGCAACTAATTCTTTTAGGCTCTGTGATCTTTTAAAGATTAATTGTGGCCTATCTGGGAGTGTAGGACCCAGAGTTTTGTCGCCTTTAAGAACTTTCCAATGTTTTTCAAGGGTTTCTTTTATCCAGTGGTGGTGATGGGAAAAAGTAGTGAGAAAGGCAAATTCGTATTGCGCTTGATCTTTCTTTCGTCCTGTTACTTCTTTAGGAACTATTATATCAGCCTGTTTATATTCAACTACCGGATACATTTCCTCTTCCAATACCATACTGTTATACCTTTTTGTATAAATTTATCCTTGAGGATTTTTGCCTGTACTTTAAAATCTGAGTCGTTAGTACAGTTGCGACGGATGCGTCTAAATTGCCCCTTTGGTACTGCTTTAAGCCATGTTGCGTGATGACAACTGTCAAGAGGAATAAAACCATTCTTGTCAGTTGGCTTAAAGTAGGTTTTCGAAGTAAAACTTAAACCTTGTCTGGTAATAACCAAATCTAAAAAATTTACAGATGTCTCACTGTATTGGTATGTAAACCGTATGCCCCAGTCATTGCAGTTCAGCTGGTTCATGAATGCATGCAATGACTCTACACTTCCCTTCCATAACAATAAGGCGTCATCTATATATCGCCTCCAGAATATTAGCTCACTTGCTCGATCTATATAGATATTCCGGCCCTCCCAAAGAGCAATGAAAATTTTGGCGAGGCTGGGGGCAAATTTGGCCCCCATAGCCACGCCAGTCTTCTGCAAATAGAAATCCCCGCCGAAATAAAAGTAATTGTGCTCCATCCCGAATATCAATAACTCCAAAATGAAGCTCTTCTGTTTCAGTGGAATTTTGTGATTCAAATCCAAATATGTCCTGACCGCCTCATATCCCATATTCTGGGGTATGATTGTGTATAAAGATCCTACGTAGGCGGTCACTAGTAACAAGTCACCTTCAATCTCTAGTTCAGTGATCTCCTTTATACATTGTGTAGTGTCTTTAAGGAAAGCTGGAGTATCCTGAACCAGGGGCTGAAGAAAAAAATCTATATATTTCCCGATGCGAGCCGTCACGGAGTCAATACCACTCACGATTGGTCTATCGGGTGGCTTGACAAGGCTCTTGTGGACCTTCGGGAGATAATAGATAGTTGGGATTCTTGGATTTCTCTTTTTTGTCTAAAATCCCTTCTTGGAAACCTTTTTCGATTAATTTCTCTAATTTTCTTTTGTAATTGTGGGTTGGATCTTTTTTGAGGATTTCCTAAGTTTTATTGTCTACAAGCAAATTGTTTACTTTACTTGGAAGAAATGAACAATTTGCTTGCAGACAATAAAACTTATGAAATCCTCAAAAAAGATCCAACCCACAATTACAAAAGAAAATTAGAGAAATTAATCAAAAAAGGTTTCCAAGAAGGGATTTTAGACAAAAAAGAGAAAAAATTTAACACTTCAGGATCGGGTAATTTAATTTTATTTTAATATATTAAACTGCTTATTTATATATTTTAATATAATATAGATCCCGGTTTCCTATATAAGTATATTATTATAGGGGATACTTGTAGCTATATTGCTACAATCCCCTTGTAATTTTGCCCCTTTGTCATTCCTAGAACACGATAATACATTATACAGTGTAAACAACTCAGTGTCATTTTAGACAGACCTGATGTTTACCTTCCGGGTCATTTGTGTACACCGGTAGTGATCCGGACAGGAAGTAAGCGTCACTTTCGGGTCACCATCTGTCCTGTGAAATACTTGCCTTTGGTAAGAGTTTTGATATACCACATATCGGGTGGAAGAGTGAAAGGTTGGGACTTCATATCTATTACACTGGCTGGTGTCATCTTCTCAAGTGTTTTATAATGTTGAGGTGGTAAGGGTATTACCTCTCTTTTCTTTACACGTGGGTGCCAAGAGGGATTTGGTGTTTGCACGTCCTCTTCTTCACCTTCATTCACCATCAAGAAGATTTCAGCCTTTTTTCATTTTGGACTTGTTTTGGACTGCACATATTTCCATAGCACATTTTTGTTCACATTGTGCACCATTTATAATATCTGTATATATTATATATTTATTAGGTATTTTGTTCATTGTATTTTTCCTTTTGGTTTAACACACATTGCTCACATCTAGCGCACCCATTGTTTACGTTTACTTTATCAAGGTTAAAGTTTCGGTTGCTGCTGGAGATTAATTTTTTGTTTGCGCACCTCATTCTTTAATCTATTTTAATTGATAGCTGTATTGTAATAAACCAGCTATCAAGGAACAGTTACCATGAGCCGGTAATTTCTCTTTTGATTGGACTTTTGCTGGGCTTGTGGAAACCTGGCTGTGCACTGGTGTACCGTCCTAATTGGATAAGTGTGGAGGAGGTTTGAGCGTCCCTCGTTTTTTGTCTAGCTTTTTTTTTTTTTTTATAGATGTCTTTGCATTATATAAAAAGTAGAGGCTTCCAGAAGAAATTTTACATCCAATACAATTCCAGGTCTGATGGATGCATGTGTTTCCCACTGCACACTGAGGTTCATATTCAACTATCCTTATACAGAGAAACAGGTAGAAGGGTAGTTGAATATGAAATGTTACACATTTTCCAATGTAGATCTCTGGATAGAGAGGCTCCCTGCTGCCTCTTTCTTTGCTTCTGGACATGCCCAACTTCTTTCTACACCTCTCCAGAGCAGTAACCCAATTCCTGATTTCTAACTTCACAGAGGCAGCAAATCATACGCCTTACCCTAAACCTGGAAACCACTGAATACAGCTGGCAGACCAAAATCACATCTCACACAGTTCAAACAAGATCCCTGTGGCTCATCTTCTACAGCTAAACCCTCCACCTAGGGTCACAACTCTCATGTACAACCAACAGATCAAAGCTCTTCCCTGGAAAGAGACTCTGGATGCATACGTAGTTGACAACTATGTAGCTGAAAGATCAAAGAAACCCCTGGAACGTTGATTCTGGCAGGGTACCCAACACTTGGAAACCAAGCTATCTGCCTGTTCCTGAGTTTGCAGTTCCCTACTCCCACCAGTGCAGCTGCCTGAGGACAAGGCTGCAATCCCAAGGCAATACTTGGCCATCAGGGGGTGATAATCTTTGCAGTCTGGTGCATGCCTCCTCTCTTCCTTGTCCAGTCTGCACCTTTTCTCAGACCTGTTAAGGCCCTAAATTTATAAATCCCAATTACACTTTTTGTGTGATTCTTGGGCCTCAGAATTCCATAGTGGCATCATTTATCTTTAAAAAGGCTGAAATGACAATGATCTCAGTCTTATGTAACAAGTCTCAGTCTCTTGCAGCACATTTCCAGTCTCCAACTATACTTGTAGCATGTCCCCAGTCTCTGACATTTCCAGAATATGTCTATGAAGTTTCTGACAATTGTCTGTAGCATCATATACTAAATGTTATGTGTGTTATGTGTGGCTTCATGGGGAAGTCACACATCCTATATGTATATAGGGCCACAGTTGAGGCCCTATATATCTAGTCAGTTAGCCACCACTGTTTTATAGTTTATGAGCAACTGCACTGTGACTGATAGACAGAAGTCTGAACTGAGGCTGGGTTCTGTCTGTGAATTTATTAGCTGCACAGAGAATGGAATGTATTTTGACCCTGGGACAACTGTGAGTAATGTACAATGCTAGGCCTGCCATGGGTTGCTGGAATCTGCTGATTTCTACATGCTGTTTATTTTATTTATTTATTTATTACAGGTACTTATATAGCGCCATAAATTTTATGCAGCACTTTACATATACAGTATATTTTACATTCAGATCAGTCCCTGTCCTCAAGGAGCATACAATCTAAAGTCCCTAGCTCACATCCATACACATACTAGGGCCAATTTAGACAGGAGCAAGTTAATCTAACAGCATGTCTTTGGAGTGTGGGAGGAAACCAGAGTACCTGGCACAGGGAGAAACCACGCAGGCACAGGGAAATAATTGTTGCTATGTACTCCTGGGACTATTCCTCCTGTGTATTGCTAAGTATTGCTGGGACTTGTAGTTCTATGCCTTCCAAGTGCTGCTAAGAGCTGCTTGGAGCTGAATTTGTACACCAGCCGTGTGCTTCTAAGGACCACTGGGACTTGTATTTATATGCCATCTTTGTGTTGCTAAAGACTGCTTTGACCTGCAATCCTCCATTATATGAGAAGTATCCTTGCCATTCCGGCCCACTGCTGATTCTTTTCTAGCAATTGAAGACAGCCCCATACACTTGTTTGTAAATTACATTTGACCCACAGCTTGCTATATTCTGTCCTTCTTGTCATTATGTGTAACAAATACCCTCAATAAGCACCCCACACATTGGGTATGCTTAACCTCATCGTGCTCCCTCTGTACTTCTAGCTCATCACAGGATCATTTTTTTTTCCAGCTAATGCATTGTTAGATTTGAGCATCAACATTTTGCCTGAATAGTTTTTCAAAATGTTTGCAAGTGTGTTTTTAACCTTGCAGTGGGAACATGCAACATCAGCTAAATTTTTAAGTAATTTTTCAGCTGGCATAACCTATTAGATGGTTGCTTTAACTGTGGTTTTCTCAAGGCTGGAGTATGCGATAAGGTGGGTCTGTGCAAAGCCTTTTAGAGTACTTTTCTGAACTGCAACAAATTGAAATGGCATACTGGGATGTAGCTATCCTCCCCACAAGTTTTTTCAGCAGCATATCATTGCGGCGGAGCAATATAAATATAAGACTTTCTAGTTCACCTCTCTAAAGCATTGGAGGCATTTTATTCAGAGCTACCTTATACCATAAACCATGATGCTTAAAGATAAAAAGTTGAAAACATATCTGCAGAAACTAATATTTCCAAATATTGGTTTAGCCATCTCAGTAAACCTATAGTCTCAACTTCACCAATATTTTACATTTTAATTTTTCTTTATCAACAATTTTATTAAACAAGTTAAATACATTTTTAAATATTTTGTGTTCCTGACTTTATCCTGGTGCTGTCCTGTGATATGTATGAATGAGTCACCACTAGAGGCTCTGGTGAATACCTGCTGGGTCTTAGACTCCGCACCCTGGGGAATCTTGGGCTCACATTCCGGTCCATCCGCAGCAGTCTGCTATCGGGTTCACTACCTAGCGCTGCACCCCTGCCTCCAACAGGGTGCAGTTGTCACCTGGCCACAGGTGACCTGACACACATGAGTGAATAAATGGAGACATTTTAACTTCCTAGTAATCAATTCTTCATGATATTCTGCATTACTCAGTTTCTCCATAAATATCCCATTCTGTCACTATCCCTGCACCCGCAGGCATGGACATTTTTTTACAGCCCCCGACTCCCCCGTAAGGGGATATCACATTTCTATGCAATATTCCAGGACAAACACATTTTTTGTAAGTCAAATGCTATTACAAAATGGGAATTAGACGTCAGCCAACAGTTTTCTGATATTCAATGGATTGCTGCATTTCGATCTGTGTATTCTGCATCCCGTAATGCCAATCATTGGGGGCTACATCAGAAAATTGTAACAAGATGGTACTACACACCTCTACATATATCCACATTTTTTCCCACAGGTAGGCTCCCTATACCATATACTCTGGGCCTTCAGTATTATTTCTGAAATTACCGGAATATTGGAGTACATTACCCCCGGCCTACCATTATTAAATCTGGGCATTGACCTATGGCCAAAAGAATATCATACAATTATTTCCCATATTCTTTTGGTGGCTAGAACCATACTTGTTAGGCATTAGAAATCCCTCCTAGCACCCAACTCATTGGAAATCCTCTCCTTGGTCAAAACCAGCTTCTCTTAGGAAAAGGCCCTTAGCATGAACAAATATCTGACATTTGTGAAGGTTTGGCAACCCTTGGATTGAGTGGAGTTCTGTAGAAAAAAGTTAAAATTGACCCAGTGGATTTTTGACCATACTGTTTTACTGATCTGTGTTGTGATCTGAAATTTGACATGGCTGTGTTTTATAACCTTAACCCTATTGTTGTTTTTTTTCTATTTTCTGTATTTACCATGCACTGTTTGGTATATATGCCTTTAAGCATTTGTGCATGCTTACTCAGTGTACTTATTTAAAACTTTTAATAAAAATATAATGGAGAAAAACCTTCACTGTGCTGCTTCCCCCCCCCCCAGCCCTCTATACCTACCTGAGCCCTATCTCGATCCAGGGATGTGCACAAAAGCAGTGGCTTATTCTGCTCTCTCTCTCCTTATTGAATAGAGGGGCAGCAGTGGAGCCATTGGCTCCTGCTGCTGTCAATCACACCCATTGAGAATGGAGTGGGGGGGAGCAGAACCACTCTCTGTGTTTCAATAGACACACAGAAATAGATTGGGATTAGCAAAATACTGTTAGTCCCTTATTATAATGTTTTCGATTAACTTTTTAGTTTCATTATTGTTTATCTGTAGCCTGCACGCCTCCCTTGAATGTGAGGCTCGATGGTGTGGTTTCCTATATGTGGACCGCACAGGTCACATGTGCCTCGATGATATGGGTGAAGTGTTCCCTCCCTTTCCTGTCAGTTAGACGCAACTAATGACATAGCCCCTGCCCCGGGTATTTCTATAAATACAGAGTAATGTCGTGTGCCGACCACACCCCTGGCGACGTCATTGATGACAAAACAGGTAGGAAGGAGTTGTGATGTGTGACGTCATCAGGTACCGGGATGCAGCAGCCATCTTTTTGGTTGGAAACAATCGGTGTCCTTGTTTGATGCCTGAATAATTTTGTTACCAAGTGAGTATTGCTTTTTAACCCAATTAAAATATTTATTTAAACATACTGCGCTATGATATGCCCTTTGTTGTGCTTTTGCATTTGATGAGATTGGTAAAGACACTGAGGGCAGCTGAGTAACATTCCATTAAGGAGAAGTTGGAGACCTAAATCCAGTGATACCATCCCAGGATTGTTCTGACTGTGCTCGATTGACCTTCCTTTGGTGGGTGTCCACAGTAAGGGGTACGAGGCAGTGTGAATCGGTGCTGGTGACGGCTTCTCTTTGTATACCCCTTTCTCCTTTACTTTATTAAACATCACTATACAGCGTTCATGTGTGAACTTACTACGGACACACAGAGTTAGCTCGGAAGCGGATGAGCATGCACTTTACAGAGAGGAGGAGTGGACAGCGCTGGCAGGGGACCCAAGAAGAGGAAGATCAGGGCTGCTCTGTGTAAAACCACTGCACAAAGCAGGTAAGTATAATATGTTTGGTATTTAAAATAAAAGAAAATGCAAAGTTTTATAATCACTCTAAGGTGGCGTTACGTGGTTTTAAGGATGTAAGGAGTTTTAAATGGCACCTGAGGGTATGCCAAAACACTTTCCTCATCAATTGCCCCCATCAATTCAGAGTGACCACAGCATGCCCCCTTCAATGCAGAGTGACCACAGCGTGCCCCCATCAATGCAGAGTGACCACAGCGTGCCCCCATCAATGCAGAGTGACCACAGTGTGCCCCCATCAATGCAGAGTGACCACAGTGTGCCCTTATCAATGCAGAGTGACCACAGCGTGCCCCATTAATTCAGACTGACCACAGCGTGCCCCCTTCAATTCAGAGTGACCACAGCGTGCCCCCATCAATTCAGAGTGACCACAGCATGTCCCCTTCAATGCAGAGTGACCACAGCGTGCCCCCATCAATGCAGAGTGACCACAGCATGCTCCTATCAATGCAGAGTGACCACAGCGTGCCCCCTTAAATGCAGAGTGACCACAGTGTGCTCCCTTCAATGCAGAGTGACCACAGCGTGCCCCCATCAATGCAGAGTGACCACAGTGTTCCCCCTTCAATGCAGAGTGACCAGCGGGGCCCCTTCAATGCAGAGTGACCACAGCGTGCCCCCTTCAATGCAGAGTGACCAGCGTGCAGAGTGACCACAGCGTTCCCCCTTCAATGCAGAGTGACCATCGTGCCCCCTTCAATGCAGAGTGACCACAGCATGTCCCCTTCAATGCAGAGTGACCACAGCGTGCCCCCATCAATGCAGAGTGACCACAGCGTGCTCCCATCAATGCAGAGTGACCACAGCGTGCCCCCTTCAATGCAGAGTGACCACAGTGTGCCCCCTTCAATGCAGAGTGACCACAGCGTGCCCCCATCAATGCAGAGTGACCACAGCGTTCCCCCTTCAATGCAGAGTGACCAGCGGGCCCCCTTCAATGCAGAGTGACCACACGTGCCCCCATCAATGCAGAGTGACCAGTGCACTTACCTGATGCAGCGGTGGCTTCTCCTCAGTCCTCCGTGTCTCCCGAGTCCTCCTCCTCCTTGGCCAATGGCAATCGTTTGCCTTTTGACCAATCAGGAAACGGGTCTCGGACCCGCTTCCTGATTGGCCAGGAGGAGGATCCGTTTGACAATAGCGAATATTCATTCGCTTTTGTCACACAATGGGTGGGCTCAGGACGCACTGCTCTGCGCCCCGGGTCCCCCCTTTTCTGAAGCCCATTGAACTCCATGCGTCCAGCGCCCCTGCATGAAGATTAGGGGGCCGGACGCATGGATGGGGGGGCGGCGCCTCTGTGCCCCCAATGCACCGGCTGCCACTGAATTGCTTGCGCTTTCCTAACCCAGACCACAGAGACACAAAGTGCTAATACATAATTATACATAACACTGAGATATTAACAGCTAACAGTAGAAGGCAGCAGATCCCTATATCAATTAATTTATCCTTAGTGATATGTTCAATTTATGATAGCTACTATACTATAAGGGAATACATATTTTCCATACATAATACCCCTACCCATTCCCCAAAAAAGTGTAAAGAAGTCCTTTATTAAAAAGAAAAAAAATAGTGTCCCTCAATGTAAATCCATTGTTAATCACGACGCCCGCCGGACCCGAAAAATAGAAAAAAATGACAAAGCACTTCGTCTCTTCAGGGGCTTCCTGCTCTCTACCCGATTCTTAGCTTTGACAGTTCTTTTATAGGCAATGAGCGGGGCCACCCGGTTACGTCACCCTGTCGCACCGCCACCTTCTGACGTCACATGACATGACGTCAGAAGGGGATGGTGCCAGCAGGTGACGTAACCCGGTGGAACCGCCCATTGCCTATAAAAGAACTGTCAAACCTGAAGATCTGCAGATGGTGGGTAGCTTCTGAAGAGACAAAGCATTTTTTTTTATTTTCCGGGTCCGGCGGGCATCGTGATTGATGATGAATTTACATCGAGGGACACTATTTTTTTTTTCTTTTTAATAAAGGACTTGTCAAAAACTGTGTTCTGTGTTTTTTACACGTTTTTGGTGAATGGGTACCGGGTAGGATGTACCTGATACCTATTCACTTGGGGGGGACCAGGATCTGGGAGCTTCCAGGTTCCGATAAGCCCCCCACCCACAGACCCCTACAACCACAACTCAGGGTTGTCATGAAGAGATCAAGGTCCTCATCAACATGGGGACAAGGTGCTTTGAGGTGGGGGGCCCATCTCCCCATGTTATGGGCATGTGGCCTGGTATGGTTCAGGAGGGGGGGCACTCGCTCATCCCTCCCTTTTTCTGACCTGCCAGGCCGCATGCTCCGATAAAGGTCTGGTATTGATTTGGGGGGGGGGGACCCCACAAGTTTTTTTTTTCTTAATTTTAGCATGGAGTTCCCCTTAAAATCCATACCAGACCCGAAGAGCCTGGTATGGACTGGGGGGGACCCTATGCATTTTTTTTTTCATTTTTATTTATCTGTATTGCCCGGAGCCGACAATAGCCTCTGTCACAGGCTGAAAGGGACACAGAGCAGCAGCAGCTGGGTTGCATAAGTCACTGTGGGTTTATCCAAAATAAAATGCAAAAGACACTACGATATCCAATCAATCAAGTAAAAATTGCATTCAGCAGCGCTTCTATATGTCTGCACATATCAAGTGTAAATGACTAAAAGTCCCCAATAATGAGTATAGTCATTAAACAGTAACATAAACCATAGGTAAGTTGTAGTCCATATATTGCTGAAAAAATATATTAATTCAGAATCAGTCCAATATATATAGCTTGACCATCGGCGGTACTCCCAGTGTTCATATGGGTAAGATTATACTATATCCTCCACCACACCAACAGTGCACCCCATAGAAGTGGGCACTCACCAGATATCAAATAGGGATCACGCTATTTCTATATATCCACTCCAATACTTCCTCCACCTCTAATGTGCCGTATCGGATCCTCGGATACTCCTGCCTCTTCCAATATAATCAGAAGCTTCTGAGAGTTTTCAAGCTTCTGAGAGTTACTCTAGCAAGAAGTGTATGATGACTGGGATCATCCGGATAGGATGTTTGTTCCTCCTAAAAGGTTTTCATCGTTATATCCTATGGAGGATACATTTTCTAAGAGATGGAAAATTCCCACTGTGGATGCAGCCATTTCTTAGATTAACAAGAATTTAACCTGTCCTGTGGACAATGATCAGGTTTTTAAAGATCCAGCGGATAAAATGTTGGAATCTTTATTGAAAGCCTCCTTTGCAGTTGCAGGTTCTGCAGCACAACCTGCAGTAGCAGCCATAGGAGTGTGTCAGTCTTTGAAAGACCGCATAAAGCGAGTGGCCAAGACAGTTCCTTCTCAAGGAAAGTCTGTGGAAGATCTGTCAGATCTATCTCACACTTTGTGTTTCGCAGTAGATGCTTTTATGGACTCCATAAGGCAAATGTCATGGTTTTCTCTGATGACAGTGCACAGAATCCATTGGTTAAAGAGCTGGTCTGCGGAATTATCATTAAGTAAAAACCAGTAAAAATTACTGGCTAGCTTCCCCTTTCAGGGAGAACGCCTTTTTGGTGATGATCTGGATAAATATATCCAAATAATCTCGTGGGGAAGAGCACATTGCTACCTGTAAAGAGGAAGAGCAGGCTTCCTTCCTATAAGATCCCCAGCACTCATAATACCAGTGCTTTCAATTCCAGGCAGTGGCGACGGCCTCAACTGTCTGCATCCGGACCCAAGCCTTCGGGGCAAGGTCAGAAAAAAGCCCTGGGCCCAGAGATCAGCCAAGTCTTCCTCTAAGTTCTCTCAGTGAAGGGGCGCCTCCACTCGCCTGGGTGGGGGGAACGCTCCTGCAGTTCTCAGGGGCATGGGTGGAGTTTATTCAAGACAACTGGGTTGTCTCCACCATTTTACAGGGATACCAGCTGGATTTTCAGGTGTTTCATCATCCTCGGTTTGTAAGGTCAAGTATACCAACAGATCCCCTAAAACAAAGATCTCTCTTTTAGGCATTGTACCAGCTGAGAGCTTGGAGGATAATGCCCGAGGTTCCAGAAAATGAAAGGGTCAAGGTTTTTACTCAAACTTATTCATAATCCCCAAACCAAACGGGGATGTGAGACCTATTTTGGATCTCAAGGCTCTGAATCAGTTTCTGAACGTTCGTTCTTTATGCATGGAATCAATTAGTTCAATCGTAGCCTCCCTGCAGAGAGAGAAATTTCTTGCATCCATAGACATGAAGGATGCATATCTTGGGCCTTGGGTCCTTCCACTGCATCCGCACTTGCTCTCTCAAGGTCCGATATTCCACCCTGCTACACAGTCTCTAAATTTGATGGCTTGGCTATTGAAGCCTTAATCTTGGAAGAGGAGGGTTAGTCTTGCCCCCGCAGTTCATACACTGATAAACGCCAGGAAGCCAGTCTCTAGAAATATTTATTAAAGGGTCTGGAAATCCTACATTGCCTTGTTTGAAGCCAGGAAATGGCATCCCCGCACATATATTATTGGGAGAATTCTATCCTTCCTGTAAGCAGAGGTAGATATGAAATTAGCCCTGAACACGATTAAAGGGCAGATTTCAGCTTTATCATTTTTTTTCCAGGTACCGATCTCTTCCCATTCATTGGTTCAAACCTTAGTCTGGGGAATATTGTGTTTGCTTCCACCAGTGAAGCCACCGTTGTGTCCTTAGGACTTATATTTGGTGTTTGCTGTTTTGCAAAAACAGCCTTTTGAATCTCTGGGGCAGGTTCCCCTGGTTCCTTTGACCAAGAAACTGATCTTTTTGATTGCGATAACTTCAGCTAGAAGGGTATCAGAACTAGTAGCTCTTTCTTGTAAACAGCTGTTCTTGATATTTTATCAAGATAGGGTGATTTTACGTCCTCACCCAGATTTTTTGCCCAAGGTAGTGTCCGCCTTTCATTTGAATCAGGACATTATACTACCTTTTTTTTTTCTAGATCCTCACTGAGAGGAGGAAAAGTTATTGCATTCTCTTGATATAATGCGTGCACTTAAGATTTATTTACAGGAAACAGTTTAGATTCGTAAGACCAAGAGCTTGTTTGTACTGCCAGAAGGCCCCAGAAAGGGATTGGCAGCATCTAAATGTATGATTTCTTGTTGGATTCACCAGGTTATTATTCAGGCGTACGGTTTAGTAGGAAAGGTTCCACCTTTTCCTGTAAAGGCATATTCTAACAGAGGAGTAGGTGCCTCTTGGGCACTTCGCCATCAAGCCTCTATGGCTCAGATTTGCAAGGCCGCGACCTGGTAGTCGGTGCATACGTTCACTCGTTTCTATAGCGTGGATGTTGGGACCCAGGAGGAGTCTGCTTTTGGCCGTAGTGTGCTGCAGGCGGCGGTGTAATCCTTCTGTTAAGGGTCAGATGATGGTATTTTTTGGTGTCCCCTTCCACTCAGATGCATTGCCTTGGGACATCCCATATGTTATGATTTATGGCTCTGTGTCCCGTGATGTACGAAAAGAAAAATGTATTTTAATTCATACTTAACTGTAAAATCCATTTCTTGAAGTACATCACAGGACACAGAGGTCCCTCCCCTCTTCTATGGGGCCTATTATTGCTTGCTACAAAACTTAGGTACTTTCTGTGTGGGAGGGGTTATATAGGGGGTCATCAATGCTGCCAGTGTCCTTAACCTATAGGTGGCTATATAACTCATATGTTATGATTTATGGCTCTGTGTCCCGTGATGTACTTCAAGAAATGGATTTTACAGGTAAGTATGAATTAAAAATCCATTTATTTACTTTAACATTAAAGTGGATATATATCATATAAAATTGCCACAAAGCCGTAATTTATTGTTAAAAAAATATATTTCCGTTTCAATCTGAAGCAGCTGCAATTTTGCTTATAACTGTCAAAAAATGTAATGAAACCCAAAAACTTGTAGGTGTTCTGTTCACAGCAAATGTACAGAACACCCCTAAAAATGTAATTTCTTCCTTGTGTTATTGGCTCCACGTTTCTCAGACATCTGCACTAAAATGTACATCATTTTTTAGGCATCATCTGCTACAGGAATTACAATTTTAATAAATAATCCCTAAGAGTTAACTACTTACAAAGGGATGCAGACATTGCAAGTTTACTCATTAGAATATTAAGGGTGCACCAGGTGGTTATAATAATTACTGCAAATCCTTAGTTTCAGGAATCAGTCTTACATGAACATTGCGGAATAGACAGGTTCAGAATAGAAAGTAGTAGGACTCTGCTACAAATTTTGTTAAAATCCTTGCAATGTACATAGATCATCCTGAGGCAATTTTTTTCCTTTTGAATAAAATAAAGGAGAACAATCTGGATTTTACATGGATTGTGTACCCCTAGGAAGACACGTTAGGGACGTCCATTCAGGTATTTGCCCTAAAATCAAATTTCTCATTTTAGATAGAGCCCACCCCAAAAATAGAGGAGGAGATTGGAACAAATTACTGTTACAAAGAGAAACTTCGGTGGATTGTTGACCTGAATGCCACCTTCCCTCCAGGTCTGAACGATGCGCTCAGTTATCGACCATTCCTGGAGGGTTTTGTCTCAGGAGGTTGTGAAAAATGAAGAAATTATGATGGCGGACTTGCTTCCCTGGGTTATCGTACTGGCATATGAACTATGAATTTGGGGTCCAGTGCCGATATCGAGCCTATAGGAATACTTGGTACCTCGCCTTGAGAGGCCATTATGTCATAATTGGCTTATTAGCATGATTGGCAGTATTCACATCTTGCTGACGTATTCCCAGTGTGCATGAACAGCTCCCCACTTGGGTGCTTTTACACTTACAGTGAAACCAATATGACAATAATAATCATTTGGTTCCACATATAATCATTTGCTGTTGATTTGACTTGTCTCTTATTTTTTGGTCATGCTCTAGAATTAAACTCTACTTGTAGTGCATCACACAGCCGTTTGTCCTCCCCCCTTTTTTGAACCATAGGAACACATTATGTACTAGGTTTATATTTCTTTCATGTCTGTTCTTGTAATCTCTGTCCACTTCCTGCTCTCTCTATTTGTGTGTTCACCTTTGGATCACTATGCACTCTAGATGACCATCCTGTTTGGTTGCTGACTCCCTTTCGCTTATCTTACCCGGCGCAGGGGGGGGGGGGGTCTCCGCGCCCTTTTCCGTGGGTCCCCCTGTTGTTGGTAGCTTTGCTGCGATGTGAGGCCCCATTGCTATGCAATCGGGATGCCTGCATCAGCGGTGGAGTCACAGTTGTGCCCCGGCGCCTCTGGAACGCACGGTGCACTTCCACTTCTGTTGGGGCGATGTCGTGCACTCCATGGATGGGAAGTCCCATTGGCCATCTTTTTGCGCATGCTACCCTTCACCACGCATGCGCGGGCATCCCATGCTTCCTTTATAGCTGCGTCCAGACTTTGGGAGGCTCCTATTGACTGGACTCTACTGACCAGAATTTCTTATGATTTGGACATTTATAGGGGAGGTTTATTCATTCCTTTTTAATCCTTGTCTTTGCTCTATCTAATCCTCCATTGCACATTGTGTTCAGGAACATACAAGAGACTGGGGGATCCCTATCATCCATGGACAGCTTCACTTATATAAACCCCTGGCAATGGCATTTTCCCTAGCTATGATACTGTGATAGGTATGCATCACATTCTTAAGTTGCATTGAATTTTTCTTTTTTCAATTTTCTTGCTTTGGATATATTGCATACGTCTGCTGATCTTACCCCCTGTAATTACTATATGATTCTTATTTTATATTTGTCCCCTTTCATTAGGGTTACTTTATGAACTGGACTGAGAATTATTGCTGTTCCAATACTTCCCATCACCTCTATGCATTTCTTATATTGTTTTGTAGAGACAGATCCGTCTTCTACACCTTGAGACATCCTGTGTCCCTTTTTGCTGGGACCTTTGTGTGATTTGTTGGTGTGGGTCTGTCGGCTATCTTGTCCCTCCATGACACAGTGGTTACAGCGGTTCAGTTTGCCAACATTAGGAACTTCTAAGAAATGGGTATGAAACTACTCAGCTCCACAATCAATATCCCTGATGAAAGGTGTTCTCCCCTGAAATGCGTCGGCTTTGGAGAGATCATTTGCATTGAAGTTCCATTATTTGGATAAGCATCCTGTAAAAGCCGTGAATGTTTTTATGCTCTTGTACATTTGTAATTTATCTTATTGTCTAATTCATTTTATGAAATATGTCATGTTTACTTTTCTTATATGATAAAAATGAATACTAATTCTATAATCTATTAGATTCTTGGTTGCCCTTATAGTCCCACCCATAGGGGGTTCGTTGTTTCAATTACATGGATTGTGGTACATATTCAAAGGGTAACAAACTAATTACTTTAATTGGAAAGAGACAAATAAAAATTAAAATGCAGTATTATTATTATTATATAGGATATATATATCACACTATATAAGCATCAAATAGACTGTCAAAGTCAAATGTAAAAAATGTCATGTAATTTAAAAGAAAGAGAAAGGTAGATTGTTGACCGTCAGTCTAGTTTAAAAAAAAAAGTGATTAATAATTCAATAAAGCAAAAGTACATTTCAACGGGTCTGCAGAACAACCCTGTGAGTACCACATAAGAACTGATAAAAGGAAATGGGTCATGAAAAAGGAGTAAGAGAATAGAAGAAGTAAAGAAAAGGGAAAAAATACAGTGGGAGTAAAGGGTAAATTTGATAGAGGTAGTGCAGCTTCAACTGAATGAAGGGTGATGAAAGGGTAAAGTAAGTATTATTACCATGGCAATAATAAAGTGTCATCAAAGTGTGGAGGTAAACAATATTTAACCCAAGGTAACCAAAGTTTTTCAAATTTGCAGATCCGATCACTCTTAATTGCTTTCATTTTTGCATTGGTTCTGTGAATGGTTTCAGGTACAATCAGATTTTGAGTTTTCTGTGCCTTAGCTATGGTTTGTTTTGAGGTCATTTTTTTCAACAAAAGTAGAGTTGCACTGTAAATTGGTGTTTAAAAGGTGATTAAACAAACGTAAGTCTCTTGATCATTAATTTCACTGAGATTTAATGCAGCAACTGGAACAGTTGCTTCTAAAAAATATATATATACAGGTGCATCTCAAAAAATTAGAATATCATCAAAAAGTTAATTTATTTCAGTAATTTAATTAAAAAGTGAAACTCATATATTATATAGATTCATTACACTCAGATTGATACATTTTAAGCATTTCTTTCTTTTAATTTTGATTAATATGGCTGGTGAAAATCCAAAATTCAATATCTCAGAAAATTAGAATATTGTAAAAAAGTTCAATATTGTTGACTCTTGGTGTTACACTCTAATCAGCTAATTAACTCAAAACACCTGTAAAGGTTTCCTGAGCCTTTAAATGGTCTCTTAGTCTGGTTCAGTAGGTTACACAAATATTGGGAAGTTTGCTGACTTGACAGTTGTCTAGAAGACCGTCATTGACACTCTCCAAAAGGAGGTAGGTCAAAAAAGGTCACTGCTAAAGAAGCTGGCTGTTCACAGAGTGCTGTATCCAAATATATTAATGGAAAGTTCAGTGGAAGGAAAAAGTGTGGTCCGAAAAAATGTAGCTGTTAGTGCAAATGAAAAAAAAAAAGAATACGGACAGTGCTCAACTGTTTCATTTACAGTAGAATTGTCAACCCTTGTGTTACATGAATGTGTAGGGGGTGCAAAGAAACTGTTTCACAAGAGGAAAGGGGCAACTAACCTGCCCTCCAAAGAGGCAAGAAAGTTAAATAAAACCTACTAAAATTCTAATATTCCTCAGATTAGGAGGAGATACAAAATATGGGGGTTATGTAGTAACAAGTGGTAAGCATGGCTTCATAGACTAGACTGGGTTGAACACACTTAGAGGGCTATTTTTAGTGAACAGTGCATATTGCTTTTTGTTCTCAAGAGGACATCAGAAAGTTACTGTGGCCTGCATTTTACATATCATTCATATAATGGAGACTGCATAGCACAGCTGTTTTCTCCCAGCTTTTTATTCTCTTTTTAAAACTCCAATAATTTGTACATAAATTCACTTGCTTTACAATCGCGCTGTCGGTGGTGCGCTTAGCAGATTTGTGACCTTCACAATTTCAATTATTACTGTGTTGTGAGTTCGCTATCAATAAAATTACCATGAGATGCAATAGAATGATATAGATATGCGTTAATCCTTGATATATATGTCCTTTTGCAACCAAAAGATTGGTTTAATTATTGGCTTTCCATTAGCCTATTGTAACGCTCCTGCGTTTTTAGTATAGGCTGGATTTGCAGCTGCAAAATCTCCACTCAGTAGTCATGTAGAGATGTGTTGAATACCAGACCCAACTCTCCAGGACTCATCACCGTGGGCCTGTCAGCTTCAACATACAGATATATACACACTCAATGAGATGTTCCTGGAGTGATAGGATGTATATGATAGTATGAAGGTGATGTGCTGAAGGGACAGGTGTGAACAGTGACAAGGATGGTAATCACTTGATAGGTTTGTATAGGAGAGTTCAAGATGGTATTTAGGAATGCAGATAGGTTAGTATCGAGTATGCTAACAGGTGGTGAGGACAGCAGATGACAAATACAGGATAGACTAACCCAGTGCAAGGATAGATAGTAGTAGACAGGAGAGCTAGCAATCTATGCAGCAGTGCAGATGATAGATGGTAGTAGGCTCAAGAGCTAGCAATCTATGTAACAGTGCAGATGATAGGATAGTATGGATAGGTAGTAACAGTCCTTAATGTGCATAGGTAGATAGTGCAATAAGGTTATGGAGGGTTCCCCTGCGGGGTACTTATCACTTGTAATGTTAGTAGTTTAGAGAGGTCCAGTAGATAAGGAATGATCCGGTAGCGAGATACAGGGATCAGTAGCGAGGTTCCGGTCTGCTCCAGGTAAAGGGAATAGCTGGAGGTTCCGATCGAGAGACAGACTTGAAAGCATGTGGATAACAAGGCAGGTTGAACGAACAATGTGAGTGAGACCGCCGGTGGTTGAAATAGCCGCTCTGCGGCGCTCAGCAGTGACATCATCGTTCTTAAAGGTATATGCGTACCACCTGAAGAGAAAGGTGGGACGCATTACAGAGAAAGTGGTGATTAAGGGTACCGGAGGTACCAGAATCTTACAGTACCCCCGCCTTAAGGCCGGCTCCGGAAGGCCTATAGGACAGGTTTCTCTGGGTGTTTCGAGTGAAAGTTCCGTATAAGTCTAGGCGCATGAATATCAGAGTGTAATGTTCTGGTACCTCTGGTACCCTTATTCCACTTTCCAATTCAGTGTATGCGTCCCACCATTCTCTTCTGGTAGGTGCGCATACGCCTTTAAGACCGATGCTGTCATCACTGAGCGCCGCAGAGCGGCTATTTCAACCGCCGGCGTTCTCACTCACATGTTCGTTCAACCTGCCTTGAAGCTCATATGCTTACAAGCGTACCTCGCTGTCGGAACCTCGCTGCTGATCCCTGTATCCCGCTACCGGATCACTCGCTCATACCGAACCGCTCTACTACTGCTTGCTATTAGTGATAAGTACCCTGCAGGAGAATCCTCCATAACCTTCCTACTAAGCTTACACTATCTAGCTCTGCATATTAAGGACTGTAACTATCATCTGCACTGTTGTTTAGATTGCTAGCTCTTGAGCCTACTAACATCTATCCTTGCACTGGGTTAGTCTCTCCTGTATGTCATCTGCTGTCCTACCACCTACTACCATACATGATTGCTAACCTATCTGCATCCTACCTGTTACCATCTATACTCTCATGAACATTTCTCACAAGTGCTGGTCACCTATTGTCACTGTTCATACCTGTCTCTTCAGCTCATCACCACTATACTGCTATATACATCTATCACTCCAGGAACATCTTATTGAGTGTGTATATTTGTATGCTGAATCAGACAGACCACAGTGATGAGTCTTGGGAGTTGGAATTGGTATTTCAACGTATCTCTACATGACTGCTGAGTGGAGTTTTTCTGCAGCTGCAAATCCATCTTGTTTCAGAAAACGCAGGAGCGTTACAGATTGAACGAACCTTAAAATGGATTCAGCAGATTTACCCACTCAAGTGACACAATTAAAACAACAAGTGACTGCGTTAATACACGCTCTTACTGAATTAAAAGAAGACAATCAGGCTCTGAAGCAGCAGGTAACCCGTCTATCACAACTTGCCGCTGCTCAGCCCCCTGAACCCAAAATAAATCCTCCTCTAGTGTTTACAGGTGATCGCAAAAAATTTCGTGAATTCAAAAACGCCTGTCAGTTACTTTTCTTGCTAAAACCTTGTACCTACCTTACTGATCATATCAAAGTCTGTACTATTATTTCATACCTAACGGGTGATCCACGGGCCTGGGCAGACTCTCTCTTTGAGAAAAATGATCAGCTTCTCAACTCCTATGCTTTATTCCTAGCGGAACTCGCTAGTCTATATGATGACCCCAATAGGCAGAGTACTGCCGATATTCAATTGAGGTCCTTGAAACAAGGTAGGAGACCTGTAGAAGACTTTGTAGCAGAGTTCAAAAGATGGACCCTTGATTCAGGGTGGAATGATACATCTCTGAGAACTCAATTTAGACTCGGCCTATCAGAAGCCGTTAAAGACGAGCTCGCCCGAGCGGATTTACCGGACACCCTGGATGCTTTGATACAACTCAGTATCAACATAGACAGGAGGCTGCGAGAAAGAAAGGCTGAAAGAATGGGAATGCCATTGTCCAGTCCTTCTAGGATTTCGGCCGTTGACCCTACTCCTATGGAGGTAGGAACCATACGCCCACCTTTATCAACTACTGAAAGAGCCAGGAGACGATCCAGTAATCTTTGCTTGTACTGCGCATCCCCGGATCACATGATAAGCGTCTGTCCCCTTGTCCGCAAAAAAGAGGGTGAGTGTTCACATGTCCTCCTAGGGGGATTGACAACTTCATTTACTAACCCTTATCTTTTTGTTCGTTTGACATTGCAGTGGGACCAGACTAGGATTACCACTAAGGCCATGATCGACACAGGATCTTGTGGAAATTATATCGATATACGTTTTGCTACTTTAAATAAAGTACCTATTATTTCAAAACCTAAGCCTGTCTCTGTGAGCCTTATTAACGGTATTCCGTTATCTTCTGGCCCAATCACTAATCAGACACAAGCACTCCTAGTCACCACTAACGAGTCTCATACGGAGACCACTACCTTCGACCTATTGTCTTCGCCCCACTTTCCCATTGTTTTGGGACTTCCCTGGTTACACACACATCAACCAACCATAGATTGGAAGAAACGGACCCTAACTTTCCTCTCTAACTATTGCGAGAGTACGTGTAACCTCCCGTCTTATGGAAAGATCCTGTCTGTGGTGTCAGATGAGATTGCACCACTATGCTATCAGGATATGTCCGAAGTTTTTCTTGAGAAAAATACTCAAGTACTGCCTCCCCATAGGGATTATGATTGCACTATTGATCTACTCCCTAATTCTAAATTGCCTTTTGGTCATGTTTATCCTCTTTCGCAGGATGAACTTTCCCATCTCAAGGAATAGATGAGAATTTGACAAAAGGTTTTATTAGACCTTCCACTTCTTCCACAGCTGCAGGACTTTTTTTTGTCCGCAATAAAGACTCAAGTCTCAGGCCTATTATCGACTATAGGCAATTGAACGCCATTACAGTAAAAGATCGTTATCCTTTGCCGCTTATCCCTGAACTCATTGAACAAGTGCGTGGAGCTACCTACTTTTCAAAATTGGACCTGAAAGGGGCATACAATCTAATCCGAATCCGTGATGGAGATGAGTGGAAGACAGCATTCAGAACCAGATACGGATTGTTCGAATATCTTGTAATGCCATTTGGGCTATGTAACGCTCCCGCAGCCTTCCAACGATTCATAAATGATATCCTTAGAGACTTACTTGATGTCTGTGTTGTGGTATATCTGGACGATATACTTATTTATTCACGATCCTTGTCTGAACATATAAAACATGTAAGACTTGTGTTATCCAGATTACTCACACACAATCTATACGTGAAACTAAAAAAATGCTTATTTCATAAAGAAGAAGTATTATTCCTAGGATACATCATATCCAAAACAGGAATCAAGATGGATATGAGTAAGATATCCTGTATTCAGGATTGGCCTATACCAACCACCCGCAAAGCACTACAGCGATTCCTTGGATATTCAAACTTCTGTAGGAAGTTCATCAAGAACTTCTCTGCCATTGTGAGACCTCTCACACAACTCACAAGTATTAAGAAACCATTTAAATGGTCAGATGAAGCAAATGAAGCTTTTCGCTTGTTAAAAACAAGCTTTACCTCTGCTCCCATACTACGCCATCCAGACTAGTGTTGAGCGAACACGGACTGTATTATTCGTGTTCGTACCGAATAATTGGATTTTTTGTACCCGAACACGGACACGGACACTTTACTGTATGTTCGGGTAAAAATCTGTGTTCGGTCGTTTTATTTCCGGGTTTTGCATGCTTTGGCGCTTTTTTCATGGCGGGCTTTCAACAGTCAATCAACAATCGTTTAACTGGTGTGCCTTAAGCCATCCCAGCCATGCCTGCAAATGTCTCAGTAGCTGTGATTGGCCGTCTGAAGCATGTGACCAAGTCTTTATAAGTTCCAGGCAGCCGCAGCGTCTTCATTCTGCTGCTTAGATCAGGGACAGAGCACACATCAACGTGCTGGCTGCTGATTAGGGAAAGACAGGCAGGAAAAAACCATTTGTGTCCGGATAGAATTGAGGGACAGGTCGGAGTGTTTAGGCAGGGCGAGTTGTGTGGGGGGTGGGGTGACTCTGCACTCAATCCTGATCTACGATCTCTTCTCAATCCTGTTAGGGAGAGGATGCTGCTGCTGAATTTTAGGGAAACTGTGTTCTACAAACTACAATCGATATTGCTGTGTGGTGTGGGATAGGAGATAGGCAGGTGTCAGTGATCCACATCCATTTTTCTGTGTGTGAGCTGCAGTGAACACAATCTTTTTGGGCTGCAGTGAACACAATCTTTTTGGGGTGCAGTGAACAACGTCCTTTTTGGGGTGCAGTGAACAAAATCTTTTTGGGGTGCAGTGAACAAAATCCTTTTTGGGGTGCAGTGAACAACATCCTTTTTGGGGTGCAGTGAACACAATCTTTTTGGGGTGCAGTGAACAAAATCCTTTGTGGGGTGCAGTGAACAAAATCTTTGGGGGGTACAGTGAACACAATCTTTTTGGGGTGCAGTGAACAAAATCCTTTGTGGGGTGCAGTGAACACAATCTTTGGGGGGTTCAGTGAACACAATCTTTTTGGGGTGCAGTGAACAAAATCCTTTGTGGGGTGCAGTGAACACAATCTTTGTGGGGTGCAGTGAACACAATCTTTTTGGGGTGCAGTGAACAAAATCCTTTTTGGGGTGCAGTGAACAACATCCTTTTTGGGGTGCAGTGAACACAATCTTTTTGGGGTGCAGTGAACAAAATCCTTTGTGGGGTGCAGTGAACACAATCTTTGTGGGGTACAGGGAACAGAATCTTTGTGGGGTGCAGTGAACACAATCTTTGGGGGGTACAGTGAACACAATCTTTTTGGGGTGCAGTGAACAAAATCCTTTTAGGGTGCAGTGAACACAATCTTTGTGGGGTGCAGTGAACAAAATCCTTTTTGAGGTGCAGTGAACACAATCTTTGTGGGGTGCAGTGAACACAATCTTTGTGGGGTACAGTGAACACAATCTCATACTTCTGAAGATTTGAGGGTGCTGCCTGTTCCATACTCCTCCTACTACTGCTCAACCATCCTTTTAGGGGTACAAACAATAGTAATTGGGGCCTAGTGTGGTGGTGTACGTGTGAGATACATACACTTTCTTTTTGATCATATTTTCTATTCCGCTATTCAATTAAATCCTTTGGGGATCAATTAAATTGCGTGATAGTCTGTGTCGGTACGTGTGAGATCCACCTTTCCAAGTTTTTGGGGTTCATCTCATACTTCTGAAGATTTGAGGGTGCTGCCTGTTCCATACTCCTCCTCCTACTGCTCAACCATCCTTTTAGGGGTACAAACAATAGTAATTGGGGCCTAGTGTGGTGGTGTACGTGTGAGATACATACACTTTCTTTTTGATCATATTTTCTATTCCGCTATTCAATTAAATCCTTTGGGGATCAATTAAATTGCGTGATAGTCTGTGTCGGTACGTGTGAGATCCACCTTTCCAAGTTTTTGGGGTTCATCTCATACTTCTGAAGATTTGAGGGTGCTGCCTGTTCCATACTCCTCCTCCTACTGCTCAACCATCCTTTTAGGGGTACAAACAATAGTAATTGGGGCTTAGTGTGGTGATGTACGTGTGAGATACATACACTTTCTTTTTGATCATATTTTCTATTCCGCTATTCAATTAAAACCTTTGGGGATCAATTAAATTGCGTGATAGTCTGTGTCGGTACGTGTGAGATCCACCTTTCCAAGTTTTTGGGGTTCATCTCATACTTCTGAAGATTTGAGGGTGCTGCCTGTTCCATACTCCTCCTCCTACTGCTCAACCATCCTTTTAGGGGTACAAACAATAGTAATTGGGGCCTAGTGTGGTGGTGTACGTGTGAGATACATACACTTTCTTTTTGATCATATTTTCTATTCCGCTATTCAATTAAAACCTTTGGGCATCAATTAAATTGCGTGATAGTCTGTGTCGGTACGTGTGAGATCCACCTTTCCAAGTTTTTGGGGTTCATCTCATACTTCTGAAGATTTGAGGGTGCTGCCTGTTCCATACTCCTCCTCCTACTGCTCAACCATCCTTTTAGGGGTACAAACAATAGTAATTGGGGCCTAGTGTGGTGGTGTACGTGTGAGATACATACACTTTCTTTTTGATCATATTTCCTATTCCGCTATTCAATAAAAACCTTTGAGGATCAATTGAATTGCGGGATAGTCTGTGTCGGTACGTGTGAGATCCATCTTTCCAAGTTTTTGAGGTTCATCTCATACTTCTGAAGATTTGAGGGTGCTGTCTGTTCCATACTCCTCCTACTCCTCATCCATCCTTTTAGGGGTAGAAACAATAGTAATTGGGGCCTAGTGTGGTTTTGTACGTGCGAGATACATACACTTTTTTGGATCATATTTCCTATTCCACTATTCAATAAAAACCTTTCTAGGGCAAGATCTTAAATTACAGAAATATGAGGAGACCGTCAAATAAGGGCCGTGGCCTGGGTCGTGGTGCTGCTGGTAGAGCTCCTGTTGCAAGGAGAGGACGTGGTCGATCTGTACACGCACAAGTGAAACACCTTCCTCAAGTGTGAGTAGGCGACAGAACCTGCATCAGTATTTGGTAGGGCATCATACGCCCCTAGAAGTGATGAGGCCAGAACAAGTGGAGGCGATAGTAGATTGGTTTGCTGCTGACAGTGCCTCCAGTTCCTTCACATTGTCTCCCACCCAGTCTACTGCAGAAAGGTCACAGTTGGCACCTGCAGCCGATGTCCAACCGTCTTTCACCTCACCCCCTTGCAAATCAGGCAAGCAGTCTGAGCCCCAAGCCATACAGCAGTCTCTTCTTCTTTTTGATGACTCTGTCAGCAGGGTTTCCCAGGGCCATCCACCTAGCCCTGCCCCAGAAGTGGAAGAGATTGAGTGCAGCGATGCCCAACCACTTATTTCTCAAGATGAGTACATGCAAGGATCATCGCAGCACGTCTCCGATGATGACGAAACGCAGGTGCCAACTGCTGCGGCGTTCAGCATTGTGGAGACCGACAAGGAGGGCAGGGGTGAAGACTGGGTGGAAGATGATGTGGAGGACGATGAGGTCCTCGACCCCACATGGAATGAACGTCATGCAGGTGACCTGAGTAGTTTGGAGGAAGAGGCGGTGGTCGCACAGAGCCACCAGCACAGCAGAAGAGGGAGCAGGGTGCAGAAGCGGAGCGGCCGTGCCCTAGACACTACGCCCGCTACTGCCCAACGCAGCAAGGGAACGAGCGCACCAAAGTCAGCTCAAAGGAGTTCTCTAGCGTGGAAGTTCTTTAGAAAATGTGCTGATGACAGGACACGAGTGGTTTGCACCCTGTGCAATCAGAGCTTGAAGCGAGGCATAAACCTTCTCAACCTGAGCACAACCTGCATGATCAGGCATCTAAGTGCAAAGCACGAGCTGCAGTGGAGTACACACCTTCAAAACCAAGAAACGTCTCTGGCTCATCCTGCTTCCTCTTCTGCTGCAGTCTCGGCCGCTCCAGCCACATCTGTAGTGATACCGGCACCTGCCACCCCGCAAACAGACGATCTGTCAGCAACACCACCACCTGGGTCACCAACAACCATCTCCACAATGTCCCGTGGAAGCGTTCAGCTTTCCATCTCCCAAACACTTGAGAGGAAGAGGAAGTACCCCCCTACCCACCCGCGATCCCTGGCCCTGAATGCCAGCATTTCAAAATTATTGGCCTTTGAAATGCTGTCATTCCGTCTGGTGGAGACGCACAGTTTTAAAAACCTTATGTCGGTGGCTGTCCCACAGTACGTCGTGCCCAGCCGCCACTACTTTTCCAGGAAAGCCATCCCTTCCCTGCACAACCAAGTGGGGGAAAAAATCAGGTGTGCACTGCGCAACGCCATCTGTGCCAAGGTCCACCTAACTACCGATACGTGGACCAGTAAGCACGGTCAGGGGCGTTATATCTCCCTAACGGCACACTGGGTAAATGCAGTGGCGGATGGGCCTGAGGCGGATAGCAATTGGCGCATGTCCTTCCACCACCGAGGATTGCAGGGCGCTTCAGTTTGCCTCCTGTTCCTAACTCCTCCTACTCCGCTTCCTCATCCTCTACCGCCTCCTCATCCGGACAGCGTAACACCTTCACCACCAACTTCAGCACGGCCAGGGGTAAACGACAGCAGGGAGGTTTACAACTTGCCTGTTTGGGGGACAAACCACACACCGCGCAGGAGTTGTGGAGGAGCATGGAACAGCAGACAAATGAGTGGTTGCTGCCAGCGAGCCTCAAGCCCGGCCTGGGCGAAATCTCATAGCAGCTCTGGGCCTAGCCGGTTTGACGCACATCCCTTGCCTGGCGCATGTGCTGAATTTGGTGGTGCAGAGGTTCCTTAAAAACTACCCCGATATGTCAGAGCTGCTGCAGAAAGTGCGGGCCGTTTGTGCGCACTTTCGGCGTTCTCACCCTGCTGCTGCTCGCCTGGCAGCGCTGCAGCGTAACTTCGGCCTTCCCGCTCACCGCCTCATATGTGACGTGCCCACAAGGTGGAACTCCACCTTGCACATGCTTGAAAGACTGTGCGAGCAGCAGCAGGCCATAGTGGAGTTTCAGCTGCAGCACGCACGCGTGAGTCGCTCTGCGGAACAGCACCACTTCACCACCAATAACTGGGCTTCCATGCGAGACCTGTGTGCCTTGTTGCGCTGTTTTGAGTACTCCACCAACATGGCCAGTGGCAATGACGCCGTTCTCAGCTTAACTATCCCACTTCTATGCCTCCTTGAAAAAACAATTCGGGCGATGATGGAAGAGGATGTGGCACAGGATGAGGAGGAGGATGAAGAGGTAACATTTCCAAGGCTTTCAGGGCAGTCATTCGCAAGGGGCTCCGAGGGTGGGTTCCTGCACACACAAACGCCAGGGACACAATTGTCCAGCAGGGGCACAGTTCTGGAGGATGAGGAGGATGAGGAGGAGGAGGAGCTGGAGGAGGAGATGGAACCATGTTCACAGCAGGGTGGCACCCAGGCCAGCTCATGGCCATCACTGGTGCGTGGCTGGGGGGATACAGAGGACACGGACGATACACCTCCCACAGAGGACAGCCTTTCGTTGCCTCTGGGCAGCCTGGCACACATGAGCGATTACATGCTGCAGTGTCTCCACAACGACCGCCGAGTTGCCCACATTCTAACTTGTGCTGATTACTGGGTGGCCACGCTGCTGGATCCCCGTTACAAGGACAACGTACCATCCTTAATTCACTCACTGGAGCGCAATCGCAAGATGCGCGAGTACAAGCGCACGCTGGTAGACGCCATGCTGCTGGCATTCCCATCTGACAGCGGGGCTGCAGTGGAAGCACAAGGCAGAGGAGGAGGAGGAGGAGGAGGAGGTCGCCAACGCAACCAGGGCACCGCCAGCACCTCAGAAGGCAGGGTTAGCATGGCCGAAATGTGGAAAAGCTTTGTCAGCACGCCACAACAAACAGCAGCACCAGCAGCTCAGATGGAACGTCTTAGCAGGAGGCAGCATTTTACCAACATGGTGGAGCAGTATGTGTGCACACGCCTACATGTAGTGAATGAGGGGTCTGCCCCCTTCAACTTCTGGGTCTCCAAATTGGGCACATGGCCTGAGCTTGCCCTTTACGCCTTGGAGGTGCTGGCGTGCCCTGCAGCCAGTGTATTATCTGAACGGGTATTTAGCACGGCTGGGGGCGTTATAACAGACAAGCGCAGCCACCTGTCCAGAGACAATGTGGACAAGCTCACGTTTGTTAAAATGAACCAGGCATGGATCCCACGGGACTTTTTCGTACCTTATGCAGAATAGCAATGGATACCGACCTTACCCACCCATTGTTCCATTTTTGCTCTTTCTCGCTCTTTTGGGGTGTACCCTCATTTAAAATTTGTGAAAAAAAGCAGTGTTGGCTACCTCGTCCTCCTCCTCAGGGCCAGATTAACGTAGGGGCTATTGGAGCTGCAGCTCCAGGCCCCTACCTTTTATATAGGCCCCGGGTTGGCCATATTAACTGTTACCGCTCTTCTGTCACTTGTAAACACAGAAGTCTGGCTTCTATGCTCGCTTTCCCAGGCAGCACCCTCAGAACCTCCCCACACAGCGCGAAGGCCGGACAAGGAGGGACAGTTGCCGATGCATGGATGTGTTTATGGGCTTCAGAGACAGCATCCCATGTTGAATTAGGCATGCATGGCTGCACCCTTCCTCCTCTGGGTGCATGGCAAGGCACGGCCCTTAAGGCCCTTCAAAATCCTCAGCACCAAGCCCATGATGCTCTTAATCCGGCCCTGGTCCTCCTCCACCGCCGCTTCCACCTACACCGCCCATAGGTGTGCGCAGCCTATTGCATTAAGGTGTGCACCCCAAAGTTGAAATACACATGCATGTGTTTGCCAGCAGGGAGAGTAATGTATCGGGGCCATGTACCTGTAGGCAAAGAGAAATAGAGCAGAGCAGGTCCGAGGGAGATCTTTCCCATCTCCTCACTGGCAATGCTATGTGCCCTAGGTGATTAGGGTGTGCCCAGGCACACCCGGCACACCCTGTGCACATGCCTATGTCACCGCCACATCCACCACCACCTCAACCTCCCTCCTACTCCATATGGGCCTCGTCCTTCAGAGATGAAGAAGAACATTGTTTTATTTTTCTGTTTTTTTTGTTGTTTTAAGTTATTTCCCTATCCACATTTGTTTGCAGAGCACTTGCCATGCTCTTAATTACGTTTTGCTGCCATTTGCAGCACTCTAGCCCTTTCCTTTGGTGTTTTAGAGCCATTTTAGTGCCGTAAAGTTCGGGTCCCCATTGACTTCAATGGGGTTCGGTGTCCGGGAAAAGTTCGGTAAAAGTCCGGGACACGGACCCGGACTTTTTTTTAAAGTTCGGCCGAACCCGTCGAACACGGACATCTAGGTGTCCGCTCAACCCTAATCCAGACCCATCCCTCCAATACATTCTGGAAGTAGATGCGTCAAATATGGCAGTAGGAGCAGTACTCTCCCAACGACCAACGAATACTTTACCACTCCATCCAGTCGCCTTCTTCTCTAAATCTCTAAGCAGCCCAGAGGTGAATTACCCAGTGGGTGAAAAGGAACTGCTTGCTATAAAACTGGCTCTGGAGAATTGGCGACATCTACTTGAAGGCACCCGATTACCAATACTCATATATACAGATCATAAAAATATTCAATATCTTCAGACTAACAAAACCCTCTCCCACCGGCAGGTACGATGGTCACTATTCTTCCTAAGATTTAACTTCCTAGTGACCTACACACCTGCAGACAAGAATAAAAAAGCGGATGCGCTATCACGATTAACTGAAGATAATTGCTCCGAAATCCCTGCCGTTTCTATAATACCCTACAAGCGTATTATTGGGGTTGTCCGTTCCTTGAAGGAAGAGATTCTGCACAGTATAGGTTTGGATTCACCTCCACCACAACTAAGTGCTGATGCAGAAGGCTTCCTCTACTACAACGACAAACTCTACATACCCCCTACTATGCGCACCAAGATCTTGGAATTGTCACATGATGTGCCTATGGCAGGACATATGGGTATGACAAAGACCCTTAATTTGCTTACCAGGCAGTTTTGGTGGCCTGATATGAAGACATCTATACAAAAATTTGTCTCTTCATGCAACGTCTGTGCCAGGTCCAAAATTGACACTACAAAACCATCCGGTCTACTATGCAGTCTACCAATACCCCAGACTCCATGGGAAGTTGTGTCCTTGGACTTTATAGTAGAACTACCACCTTCCAAAGGATTTAATACCATTTTAGTGTCAGTGGACCATCTGACAAAGATGGCACATTTCGTTGCTATTCGCAGACTACCTTCGTCCAAACAAACAGCGGAACTACTGATGAAACATGTCTTTAAGTTACATGGTATTCCAAAAACTCTTTTGTCTGACCGTGGATCACAATTCATCTCCAAGTTTTGGCAAGAACTATGCCACATACTACGAATTGAGCGAAAGCTCACTTCTCCCTACCATCCTCAGACCAACGGACAGACTGAAAGAGTCAACCAGTGCATCGAGCAATATTTACGTTGCTATACATCATACCTACAGGATGATTGGGTGGATCTCCTCCCTCTGGCAGAATTTGCCTACAACAACGCAACCCACAGTACGACCAAACAGAGTCCGTTCTACTTGAACTATAGGTTTCATCCCACTATTCTTCCACCACACATCCTTCCATCAAGTAACCCAGTAGCCTCAGACTATCTTACCCAAATAAAAGACTCTCTGGGTTTACTTAATACTACCATCTCACACGCTCATAGTCAACAAAAAAAGTACTATGACCTTCGTAGAAGACCTACTCCTCAGTATGCTATTGGGGACCTCGTTTGGCTATCAACAAAAAACTTAAGATTAAAGATCCCTAGCAAAAAGCTTGGGCCTCTATTCTTGGGACCCTTCCCAATCAGGAAACTTATTGGAAAAGCTGCAGTACAGCTCACATTACCAACAGACCTCAAGATACATCCCATCTTCCATGTGTCGCTACTGAAGCCCCATGTTCCTGACCAAGGAATAAGGCCTACCATCCCACCTCCACCTCCTGAACAAGTTGAAGGCGGAGAAGAATATGAGATAAAGGAGATTCTGGATTCTCGTATCCACAGAAGAAGACTCCAATATCTAGTACGATGGAAGAACTATGGGCCCCAAGACGACACCTGGCTGGATACCTCTGATATACATGCCCCTAGGCTGATTTGCAATTTTCACGCAAAATTCCCGGAAAAAACAGTTCTAGAGGCCTTCCGGAGCCGGCCTTAAGGGGGGGGTACTGTAATGTTCTGGTACCTCTGGTACCCTTATTCCACTTTCCAATTCAGTGTATGCGTCCCACCATTCTCTTCTGGTAGGTGCGCATACACCTTTAAGACCGATGCTGTCATCACTGAGCGCCGCAGAGTGGCTATTTCAACCGCCGGCGTTCTCACTCACATGTTCGTTCAACCTGCCTTGAAGCTCATATGCTTACAAGCGTACCTCGCTGTCGGAACCTCGCTGCTGATCCCTGTATCCCGCTACCGGATCACTCGCTCATACCGAACCTCTCTACTACTGCTTGCTATTAGTGATAAGTACCCCGCAGGGGAATCCTCCATAACCTTCCTACTAAGCTTACACTATCTAGCTCTGCATATTAAGGACTGTAACTATCATCTGCACTGTTGTTTAGATTGCTAGCTCTTGAGCCTACTAACATCTATCCTTGCACTGGGTTAGTCTCTCCTGTATGTCATCTGCTGTCCTACCACCTACTACCATACATGATTGCTAACCTATCTGCATCCTACCTGTTACCATCTATACTCTCATGAACATTTCTCACAAGTGCTGGTCACCTATTGTCACTGTTCATACCTGTCTCTTCAGCTCATCACCACTATACTGCTATATACATCTATCACTCCAGGAACATCTTATTGAGTGTGTATATTTGTATGCTGAATCAGACAGACCACAGTGATGAGTCTTGGGAGTTGGAATTGGTATTTCAACGTATCTCTACATGACTGCTGAGTGGAGTTTTTCTGCAGCTGCAAATCCATCTTGTTTCAGAAAACGCAGGAGCGTTACACAGAGGTATCTAGCCAGGTGTCGTCTTGGGGTCCATAGTTCTTCCATCTTATGAGATACTGGAGTCTTCCTCTAAGGATGTGAGAATCCAAAATTTCCTTGATCTCATACTCTTCTCCGCCTTCAACTTGTATTGGAGGTGGAGGCAAGATGGTAGGCCTTATTCCTTGGTTAGGAACATGGGGCTTCAGTAGCGACACATGGAAGATGGGATGGATCTTGAGATCTGCTGGTAGGGTGAGCTGTACTGCAGCTTTTCCGATAAGTTTTTTAATTGGGAAGGGTCCCAAAAATAAAGGTCCAAGCTTCTTGCTAGGGATTTTTAATCTTAAGTTCTTTGTCGATAGCCAAACAAGGTCCCCAATAGCATACTGAGGAGAATGTCTTCTACGAAGGTCGTAGTACTTTTTTTGTTGACTGTGAGCGTGTGATATAGTGGTATTGAGTAAACCCAAAGAGTCTTTTATTTGGGTAAGGTAATCCGAGGCTACTGGGTTACTCGATGGCAGGATGCGTGGTGGAAGAAGAGTGGGATGAAACCCATAGTTCAAGTAGAACAGACTTTGCTTCGTAGTACTGTGGGTTGCGTTGTTGTAAGCAAATTCTGCTAGAGGAAGGAGATCCACCCAATCATCCTGCAAGTATGATGTGTAGCAACGTAGATATTGCTCAATGCACTGGTTGACTCTTTCAGTCTGTCCGTTGGTCTGAGGATGGTAGGGAGAAGTGAGCTTTCGCTCAATGCGTAAAATTTGACAAAGTGCTTGCCAAAATTTAGAGATGAATTGTGAACCACGGTCGGACAAAAGAGTTTTTGGAATTCCATGCAACTTAAACACATGTTTCATCAGTAGTTCCACTGTTTGTTTAGATGAAGGTAGTCTACGGATAGCAATGAAATGTGCCATCTTTGTCAAGTGGTCCACTGACACTAGGATGGTATTAAATCCTTTAGAGGGTGGTAGTTCTACTATGAAATCTAAGGACACAACTTCCCATGGAACCTGAGGTATTGGTAGACTACAAAGTAGTCCAGATGGTTTTGTAGTGTCAATTTTGGACCTTGCACAGATGTCACATGAAGAAACAAATTTTTGTACAGACGTCTTCATATCAGGCCACCAAAACTGCCTGGTGAGCAAATTAAAGGTTTTCGTTATACCCATATGTCCTGCCATGGGCACATCATGCGATAACTCCAAGATCTTGGTGCGCATAGTAGGGGGTATGTAGAGTTTGTCATTGTAATAGAGGAAGCCTTCTGCATCAGTACTTAGTTGTGGTGGAGGTGAATCCATTCTTATACTGTGCAAAATCTCTTCCTTCAAGGAACGGACAACACCAATAATGCGTTCATAGGGTATTATGGGAATGGAAGGGATTTCGGCGCAGTTATCTTCGGTTAATCGTGATAGCGCATCCGCTTTTTTATTTTTGTCTGCAGGCGTGTAGGTCACTAGGAAATTAAATCTTAAAAAGAATAATGACCATCGTACCTGCCGGTGAGAGAGAGTCTTGTTAGTCTGGAGGTATTGAAGGTTTTTATGATCTGTATATATGAGTATTGGTAACTGGGTACCTTCGAGCAGATGTCGCCAATTCTCCAGTGCCAGTTTTATGGCAAGCAACTCCTTTTCACCCACTGGGTAATTCACCTCTGGGCTGCTTAGTGATTTTGAAAAGAAAGCAACTGGGTGGAGTGATGAAGTGTTTGTTGGTCGTTGGGAGAGAACTGCTCCTACTGCCATATTTGACGCATCTACCTCTAGAATATATTGGAGGGATGGGTCTGGATGGCGTAGTATGGGAGCAGAAGTAAAGCTTGATTTTAACAAGCAGAAAGCTTGATTTGCTTCTTCTGACCATTTGAATGGTTTTTTTTATACTTGTCAGTTGTGTGAGAGGTCTCACAATAGCGGAAAAGTTCTTGATGAACTTCCTATAGAAGTTCGAGAATCCAAGGAATCGCTGTAGGGCCTTACGAGTTGTTGGTATAGGCCAGTCTAGAATACAGGATATCTTACTCATATCCATCTTAATTCCAGTTTTGGATATGAAGTATCCTAGAAATAATATTTCTTCTTTATGAAATAGACATTTTTTTAATTTCACATATAGTCTTTGTGAGAGCAGTCTGGACAACACAAGTCTTACATGTTTTATGTGTTCAAGCATAGATCGAGAATAAATAAGTATATCGTCTAGGTATACTACAACACAGACATCAAGTAAGTCTCTAAAGATGTCGTTTATGAATCTTTGGAAAGCTGCGGGAGCATTACATAGCCCGAATGGCATCACAAGGTATTCGAATAGTGCGTATCTGGTTCTGAATGCTGTTTTCCACTCATCCCCGTCACGGATTCGGATTAGGTTGTATGCCCCTTTCAGGTCTAATTTGGTGAAATAAGTAGCCCCACGCACCTGTTCAATAAGTTCAGGGATGAGCGTCAAAGGATAGCGATCCTTTATCGTAATCGTGTTTAATTGCCTATAATCGATAATAGGCCTGAGACCGGAATCCTTATTGCGGACAAAGAAATGTCCTGCAGCAGTGGAAGAAGTAGAGGGTCTAATGAACCCTTTTGTCAAATTCTCATCCAAGTATTCCTTGAGATGAGAAAGTTCATCCTGTGAAAGGGGATAAACATGACCGAAAGGCAATTTGCTGTTAGGGAGTAGATCGATAGTGCAATCGTAATCCCTATGGGGAGGCAACACTTGAGCATTTTTCTCAAGGAACACTTCGGACAGATCCTGATAGCATAGTGGTGCAATTTCATCTGACACCACAGACAGAAAGTCCGTTTTTTCCAATCTATGATTGGTTGGTGTGTGTGTAACCAGGGAAGTCCCAAAATAATAGGAAAATGTGGTGAGGATAGTATGTCAAAGGTGATGGTCTCCACATGTGATTCGTTGGTAGTGGCAAGGAGTGCCTGTGTCTGGTTGGTGATTGGACCAGAAGACAGTGGAATACCATTAATGAAACTAACAGAAACAGGCTTAGATTTTGAAATAATAGGTATTTTATTTAAGGTAACAAAGCGTGTATCAATATAGTTTCCACAAGATCCAGTTTCGACCATAGCCTTGGTGGTGATCCTAGTTTGGTCCCACTGTAATATTAAATGAACAAAAAGATAGGGGTTAGAAAAGGAAGTCGTTAATACTCCCAGCAAGACATGTGAACACTCACCCTCTTTTTTCCGGACAAGGGGACAGGTGCTTATCAAATGATCCGAGGATGCGCAGTACATGCAGAGATTTCTGGATGTTCTTCTAGCTCGTTCAGTAGTCGTTAAAGGTGGGCGTATGGTTCCTACATCCATGGGAGTAGGGTCAACGGCCGAAATCTGAGAAGGACTAGACAATGGCATTCCCATCTTTTCAGCCCTTCTTTCTCGCAGTCGTCTGTCGATGTTGATACTAAGTTGTATCAAGGCCTCCAAGGTGCCAGGTAAATCCGCTCGGGCGAGCTTGTCTTAAACAGCTTCCGATAACCCGAGTCTGAATTGAGTTCGCAAAGATGTGTCATTCCACCCTGAATCAAGGGTCCATCTTTTAAACTCAGATACAAAGTCTTCTACAGGTCTCCTTCCTTGTTTTAAGGCCCTCAACTGAATATCAGCAGTACTCTGCCTATTGGGGTCATCGTATAAACTAGCGAGTTCCGCTAGGAATAAGGAATAGGTGTTGAGAATCTGATCATTATTCTCAAAGAGAGAGTCTGCCCAGGCCCGTGGATCACCCGTCAAGTATGAAATAACGGTACAGACTTATGTACGAGGTTTTAACAAAAAAAGCAATTGACATGCGTTTTTGAATTCACGAAATTTTTTCCCATCACCTGTAAACACTAGAGGAGGGTTTATTTTAGGTTCAGGAGGCTGAACAGCAGTAAGCCGTGAGTGCTGGGTTACCTGCTGTGTCAGAGTCTGATTCTTTTCTTGTACGTCAGTCAGAGCAAGTATTAACGCTTTTACTTGTTGTGTTAATTGTGTCACTTGAGTGGGTAATTCTGCTGAATCCATTTTTAAGGTTCGTTCAATCTGTAACGCTCCTGCGTTTTTAGTATAGGCTGGATTTGCAGCTGCAAAATCTCCACTCAGTAGTCATGTAGAGATGTGTTGAATACCAGATCCAACTCTCCAGGACTCATCACCGTGGGCCTGTCAGCTTCAACATACAGATATATACACACTCAATGAGATGTTCCTGGAGTGATAGGATGTATATGATAGTATGAAGGTGATGTGCTGAAGGGACAGGTGTGAACAGTGACAAGGATGGTAATCACTTGATAGGTTTGTATAGGAGAGTTCAAGATGGTATTTAGGAATGCAGATAGGTTAGTATCGAGTATGCTAACAGGTGGTGAGGACAGCAGATGACAAATACAGGATAGACTAACCCAGTGCAAGCATAGATAGTAGTAGACAGGAGAGCTAGCAATCTATGCAGCAGTGCAGATGATAGATGGTAGTAGGCTCAAGAGCTAGCAATCTATGTAACAGTGCAGATGATAGGATAGTATGGATAGGTAGTAACAGTCCTTAATGTGCATAGGTAGATAGTGCAATAAGGTTATGGAGGGTTCCCCTGCGGGGTACTTATCACTTGTAATGTTAGTAGTTTAGAGAGGTCCAGTAGATAAGGAATGATCCGGTAGCGAGATACAGGGATCAGTAGCGAGGTTCCGGTCTGCTCCAGGTAAAGGGAATAGCTGGAGGTTCCGATCGAGAGACAGGCTTGAAAGCATGTGGATAACAAGGCAGGTTGAACGAACAATGTGAGTGAGACCGCCGGCGGTTGAAATAGCCGCTCTGCGGCGCTCAGCAGTGACATCATCGTTCTTAAAGGTATATGCGTACCACCTGAAGAGAAAGGTGGGACGCATTACAGAGAAAGTGGTGATTAAGGGATTAAAGGTACCAGAATCTTACACCTATCTGATGAAAAAAAACTTAGCTTACATAAGTAAAGCGATTTCCTATAAATACAATGGAAGTGTTTTTTTTTTTGTTTTTTTTTTTTTTTTAAAGATAGCTTTTTAAGATAAAAGATCCATCCAGATTTGGAGAAATTATTTTTAACATGAAAAACTGAATTCTTTTTAACCTGAAAATATCTAATGACACATGAATGCAGCATTGCAATTAATAAACTAATCATTAAAAAAATGTTCCAATATGTTAATGGAGCAAAAGCAGGATTGCCGCTGGAGCAATGACAGCCATTTGGTAAATTCATAGTGCCGGGATATTGGCTTTGTCACTCAAGACTTCTGCCAGGGAAATCTGTAACACTTTACTAAACAAAGAGTGCATGTTTCATTGGAAGCAAAAGAGAGAGGAGGCATTTTTGCTTTGTGGGGAGGGTCTCCCGGAGATGTCAGGACATCCAGACACTAATTACAATTATCCAATAGCTCCCTTTGTTATCAACAGATGGAGAGTAATGACAGTGTTTAGGAGCCTGGACGGATTACAGCATTTAGCCTGTCTGCCTGAACAAGTCACGATCAGCACAAAACTCAGTGCATTGTCCCCTTGTCACTACAGCTAAGCTGGAGAAGGACAACACTGCTGACCACATGAAAGCACTGGCAGCTCAACACTCCTCTAAATCACTCATAATGCATCTGTAAATGATAACTGTATCATTTTATGTTTGCTTTATTCAATAAGATCCTCTGTTCTTTATCTGCCTGAAAAACCAACCTTAACATTTAGATGTAATGCATTTCTCTTTGATACTCATTCCAACTATGTGCAAAGACAAATCATATGAATGTTAGTAACATTAACCATGTCATATGCTTGTACAGTTGATTTTGTAGTCACTCATTTGTATATATGTTCATGGACATAACATAGAAAAATAATTTGGTAGGGTTCAAATTGATCTTGGCATCCACCAGAAGGGTTGGAGTCACAGTAATGTGGTTTAGCTTGATTATAGTAAGGTGCTTGGATGGTTCATATCAGTGCATTGTGGTGCATTAAAACAAGTCTGTTGTGGTGCTTTGTCATTGCATGGCATGTGTGAATGCTTCTATTGCTGGCTGTGTCATCTTATTTATTTATGTGACAACTCACCCCACCCTTGTGCAGTATAGGAACAGGAAGTCAGAAAATCTCCCGGGAGGGGGGGGGGGGGTATCACAAGGAGAAAGACAAGTTTAGGAAATTTTAAATCTCCCACACTATCTAAAACTTACAAAATGTAGGAGTTAGGTTTTAGGAGTTACAGTATCTCACAAAATAGAGTACACCCCTCACAATTTTGTAAATATTTTATTATATCTTTTCATGTGACAACACTGAAGAAATGACAACTTTCTACAATGTAAAGTAGTGAGTGAACAACATGTATAACCGTGTACATTTGCTGTCCCCTTAAAATAACTCAACACACAACCATTAATGTTTAAACCGCTGGCAACAAAAGTGAGTACACCCCTTAGTGAAAATGTCCAAATTGGACCCAATTAGTCATTTTCCCTCTCTGGTGTCATGTGACTCATTAGTGTTACAAGGTCTTAGGTGTTAATGGGGAGCATGTGTGTTAAATTTGGTGTTATCCTCTCACTCTCTCATACTGGTCACTGGAAGTTCAACATGGCACCTCATGGCAAAGAACTCTCTGAATATTGCCAAGACCCTGAAACTGAGCTGCAGCACAGTGGCCAAGACCATACATCGGTTTAACAGAACAGCTTCTACTCAGAACAGGCCTCGCCACGGTCGACCAAAGAAGTTGAGTGCACGTGGTCAGTGTCATATCCAGAGGTTGTCTTTGGGAAATAGACGTATGAGTGCTGCCAACATTGCTGCAGAGTTTGAATGGGGTGGGGGATCAGCCAGACAGTGATCAGACCATATGCCGCACACTGCATCAAATTGGTCTGCATGGCTGTCATCCCAGAAGGAAGCCATTTCTAAAGATGACGCACAAGAAAGCCCACAAACAGTTTGCTGAAGACAAGCAGACTAAGGACATGGATTATTGGAACCATGCAAGAAAACGACAAGAGAAGGGCACACTGACCTTGTGCATTACCACTAAAAAGTTTATTAAAATCAAAGAAGGATAGCGTACAATATACTCACAAACATAGGATAAGGGCAAGCATGTAGGACATGGGAACCGCTCGCTTCCAGAACACTTCTCTACTGCTGGATAGCATGATAGCGTCCTCAAAACCTAGTGTGGCTTACGCGTTTCAATGGGGGACCCTCTTCCTCAGAGCCAGAATTGCCACTGTGCCTAAAAAACACCTAGAACATTTACCTTCCCGCATACCACTTGAGCGCAGGAGAGATACTGTTTTTTATTATTGGAACCATGTCCTGTGGTCTGATGAGACTAAGATAAACTTAGTTGGTTCAGATGGTGTCAAGCATGTGTGGTGGGAACCAGGTGAGGAGTACAAAGACAAGTGTGTCTTGCCTACAGTTAAGCATGGTGGTGGGAGTGTCATGGTCTGGGGCTGCATGAGTGCTGCTGGCACTGGGCAGCTACAGTTCATTGAGGGAACCATGAATGCTAACATATACTGTGACATACTGAAGCAGAGCATGATCCCCTCAATTTGGAGACTGGGCCACAGGACAGTATTCCAACATGATAACTACCCCAAGCACATCTCTAAGATGGCCACTGCCTTGTTAAAGAAGCTGAGGGTAAAGGTGATGAACTGGTTAAGCATGACTCCATACCTCAACCCTATTGAGCATCTGTGGGGCATCCTCAAATGGAATGTGGAGGAGCGCAAGGTCTCTAACATCCACCAGCTCTGTGATGTCGTCATGGAGGAGTGGAAGAGGACTCCAGTGGCAACCTGTGATGCTCTGGTGAACACCATGCCCAAGAGGGTTAAGGCAGTGCTGGAAATTAATGGTGGCCACACAAAATATTGACACTTTGAGCCCAATTTGGACATTTTGACTTAGGGGTGTTCTCACTTTTGTTGCCAGTGGTTTAGATATTAATGGCTGTGTGTTGAGTTATTTTGAGGGGACAGAAAATTGACATATACAAGCTGCACACTCACTACTTTAGATTGTAGCAAGGTATAATTTCAGTGTTGTCGAATGAAAAGATATAATAAAATATTTTTAAAAATGTGAGGGGTGTACTCACTTTTGTAAGATACTGTAGGTTAGGAATTGAATGCAGGTGTAAATTTATTGTTACGTTTAGAGTTTGGGTTCGGTTATGACTAGGTATAAAGTTTCAGGAATACATTTTTGAGGTTCATTCAATTTTCTGTTAAAGTGGGATATGCAAGATTTAGGCCTCATGCACACAGGGCGTTTTTGCAGATGCTTTAAGGAGCGTCAGACATTTTTGCAGCTTAAAAATGCCCCTCCATGTTATCTTATGGCCTCATGCACACACAGACGTTTTGCAACTGTAAGTGGCAAAGGGGTTTTCAAGCTGCAAAAAAAACCTAGGACCAGCATCAGAGCTGTAAACACGTCTGATGCTGCTAAAGGCTGCCTAACGTTGCTTAAGGTTGCTTATACAGCGTTAAGCCATGTTATACGTTTTTTTTTTTATGTGAAAATCAATGGTTCCCTATGGGAGCCCATTGATTTGAATGGAAGTTGCATAACAAGCTGACTTGTGGTGTGACTTGCGCTCTGAGGATCTTGAGGGGGAACTCCACGCCAAAATGGAAAAAAAACGGTGTGGGGGTCCCCCCAGGTTCCAAACCAGGCCCTTTGGGTCTGGTATGGATTTTGAGGGGAGCCCCACGCCAAAAAAAATGGCATGGGCTGCCCTCCAACATCCATACCAGACCCTTATCCGAGCATGCAGCCCGGCAGGTCAAGAAAGTACCAGGACACACACCCTCAACATAGGGGGGGTGGATGCTTTGGAGCAGGGGGGCTCTGCACCCCCCACCACAAAGCACCTTGTCCCCAGGTTGATGAAGACAAGGGCCTCTTCCCAACAACCCTGGGCGGGCAGGGGGCGTGACGACATATCAGGGGAAGTCTATGGGTGACATCACCAGGAGGCCATGCCCCCATGGCTATAGAGGAAACTGCAAAGAGCGGAGCTGGCATAATCATGGGAGACATCTTCGGAGGAGGACCCGAGGAAGACGACTGGAGGAAGAAGACCAGAGGGAGAAGTCCGGAGAAAGAAGAACAGAGGGATAAGATCAGAGGGAGAAGACCGGAGAAAGAAGACCAGAGGGAGAAGAGCAGAGGGAGACGACCTGAGGGAGAAGATCGGAGGAAGATTTTTAATGAAGGACTTCTCAAAATCGTCGTGGGGAAAAATGGGTAGGGAGGGGGTCCGGGGGGCCCCCTTGTTACAGGGGGCATCCAGATTCTGATAAGAGCCCTGCCGGCAGACCTCAACAACCACCGCCCAAGGTTTTAGGGAAGAGGACCATCATCAAAATGGTGACAAGGTGCTTTGGGGTGGGGGGTGATGAGCCCCCCCCTGCTCCAAAGTACCCACCCCCATGTTGAGGGCGTGTGGCCTGGTATGGTCCAGGAGGGGGTGGGGCCGTTTGCTCATCCCCCCCCTTTTCTGACCTGCTGGCTCGGATAAGGGTCTGGTATGGATTTTGGGGGGACCCCACGCCGTTTTTTTGGCGTGGAGCTCCCCTCAAAATCCATACCAGACCCGAAGGGCCTGGTTTGGAACCTGGGGGGGGGGGGACCCCCACTCCGTTTTTTTCCCCATTTTGGTGTGGAGAAAAACTCTGCTAAAAGCCAATGTGGCCAAATATGCATTAACACCAATGGAAAAAGCTACTAAAAGCACGTTTTTACAGCTGCTTTTTCCTGGTGTTAGCAGTGGCTCTGCAGCTCGTTTTTTCTAACGCCCTGTGTGCCTGAGGCCCTACCTTCCCTGAATTGATGCAACATCTGCAAGCTCCATCGCATGCATGTCCCTTTTCACCCTGTTTTCTCCAGGATTTAGCATCTTCAACCATCTTGATTACCCGGCCCAGGATTATGTAAGCTCTGTAAATGCACAAAAGAGTTAATTCCCCCTGGCACCAGGGCATGCTAAGAGCTGCATAGTCTAAAGTTCACTTTAACCACCTCAATACCGGGTACTTTCACCTCCTTCCTGCCCAGGCTAATTTTCAGCTTTCAGGTCTGCGGCACTTATGGGCAGTGATAGGTGGCACTGATGGGCACTTATGGGCAGCACTAATGGGCAGGCACTGATGGACACTGAAAAGCAGCACTGATTAGCATCACCGATGGGCAAAGACTGGCCTCATTGATAGGGTGAGACTGGTGTCACTGATGAGCACAGACTGCTGTCACTGATGGGTACAGAGTGGCATCACTGATGGGTACTGTTGGGGATGCTTTGTAAACAGGGCATTGATAATCAGTGTCCTGATTACCTATACATGTCTCCCCTGTGAGGAGATGCCACTGATTGTCTCTCCTCTCCTCGCACTCTGTCAGTGTGAGACGAGGAGAGCTGATAAACGGCATGTCCTTGTTTACATGTGATCATCTGTGTTTGGACACAGACGATCACATGGGTAAAGTGCCGCCATTTGTCTATACAGCAGGCAGGAGGTGGTTAAAGTGATATTAAAGTCTAGCTAGTTTTTGTTTTAAATAACAAACATGTTATACTTACCTGCTCTGTGCAATTGATTTGCATAGAGCAGCCCAGATCCTCCTCTTCTTGGGTCCCCTGCTAGCGCTCTGGCCCCTCCCTCCTACCTAGTATCCCCAGAGCAAGCAGCTTGCTGTGGGTGCACCCAAGCAGGTTTGCTCCCTAGCCGTGGCTCTTCACGCCTATTCACACACAAAGCCACAGCTTGGCCCGCCTCTTCCTCCCCTGATTGACTCACTGGCTGTGATTGACAGCCAATGGCTCCCACTGTTGCCTCAGCCAATGATGAGTGAGAGTTCCCCATGAGCTGAGACTCTTATGCAAATCGCTGGATCAAGATGGGGCTCAGGTAAGTATTGGGTGGGAGGGGCAGGGGCTGCTGCACACAGAATATTTTTTACCCTGAGCCTTTAGGACCACTTTAATGTTTCTTTCAACTTCTTTTATTTGTATATCAGTTAGCAGTACTAGCATCCAAATATACAATGCCTTTTTGGAAAAAAAATAAAAAATACAATGCCTAAATTACTAATAAATATATATATATATATATATATATATATATATATATATATATATATATATATATGTATATATATATAAGTTCATAAGCAGCGCTTGATAGAAGGGAAAATCCACCACCTTCAGTGCGTCTGATAGCACACACCACCAACATGTGATTTCTCCTAACCAGAATGAAGATGAAAAAAGCATGTAGCAAGTGTCAGCAGAGGATCAACCCAATGATATGTCAGCCCCCAATAGCAGCTTTAAACCAATCAACAGGGATGGTGTAATCCGATATAACTCTCCAGCCAGCAACTGAGAGGTAAACCAAGAGGGATAAAGGTGGACACGCTGACACGCACATTCTGAATGAACTGGGATTTCTGAAATGTTTTAATGCTTGGATTTGATCTCCTTTTGTAAGTATGTTTGCAAATAAATTTTAAAATTTATTGAACATATTGCACTATGAGATCTCTTTTATCCCTCCTTGGTTTACCTCTCAGTTGCTGGCTGGAGAGTTATATCGGATTGCACCATCCCTGTTGATTGGTTTAAAGCTGCAATTGGGGGCTGACATATCATTGGGTTGACTGCTGTCTGCTGACACTTGCTCCATGCTTTTTTCGTCTTCATTCTGGTTAGGAGATTGAGAAATCACATGTTGGTGGTGTGTGCTATCAGACGCACTGAAGGTGGTGGATTTTCCCTTCTATCAAGCGCTGCTTATGGACTTTTATACTTTATTTACGCTCTTGACTATGCATTTAGCTGGCTGCTTGAACCTCCTTTTTTTGTGAACCTTTATGGTTTTTAAAAGGGTTTTCTTCAATTGTATAGCGAGGATATTTATTTTATATACATATATATATTTGTGTGTATGTTGTGAAGAAGAAAGAAGAAGCAGTATAAATAAAAAGAAAATATTTTGTGAAATGAATTGTCATTTATGGTGTCCTAGGATGAAGTAAATTAAAGACTTCTCTAACCTACCCGGAGGGGAAAGATTGCTGTTGTTGCATTTGATTTCAGTTCAAAATAGGTCATTTTTTTGCCCATGTCTCTGTTTTGAAAAACCACAAAACCAAACTGAACTGACAACAGAGCAAGAGCTTAGGAAGAGAAGAGATGGATATGTGATGGAAAATTACAAATATTAATGCGTTAAAAAACGGAAACATGTCATCTAAAAAAAAAAAAGAAAAATATATCCCATCTAGTCTGTACAGGATCGTGTACAGCATTTTATATTCTGTGCTTGTTTGTGTGGATTTCAGCACTATATTATTTAAAGCAGTATTAAACCCTAAAGCAAACATTTGTTATATTGCAGCTTACCATTTCTTAGAGGAGATGGCTGTTTTTTGTATTCTGTTTTAGGTTTACTTTCCTTTATCTGCATCTGGTGATACAGCTAGTAAATCTGTTGTTTTTCAAAAGAACAAGCTCATCAGAAGAATGTACCAGTTATGGAGCTAAGATGAACCATTTAGGACTAGCAAGAGTGCTTGCAATAATCAGCTTTTATTTATTGATCTAAAAGCTCTATCCCAAAAGGGAAAAAAAAAAAACTGCTTATAAAGTTTTAGCTGGAGTTTGGCTTCAACTTGTTATTGTATTTAAATCTACTAGTACATATCCAGAGTGGAGGCACTTTAGTAGAGGAGGTATGAGAAAAATAAGCCTAAAAAGAGAACTGATGCAGCCGCCACATCCAATGACTTGTAAGCTGCAATACATTACACTTTTGGTTTTGTGTTTAATACCGCTTTAAATAAAATTACATTTAGCTTGTATAATAAATGACTCCTTTTATTAACCACTTGACCCATGGAAGGTTTTACCACCTTCATGACCAGAGCATTTTTTGCTATTCAGCTTTAACTGGCAATTGCTTGGTTATGCAATGCTGGACGTAAATTAAATCAAAATCATTTTTTTTCACACAAATAGAGCTTTCTTTTGGTGGTATTTGATTGCCACTGGGTTTTTATTTCTTATTATATAAATAAAAAATATATAACATTTTGAAAAAAAAAAACAACATTTTCCACTTTATAAACATATATAAAAAAAAAATCTAATTTCTTCATAAATGTAGGCCAAATTGTATTCTCCTACATGTCTTTGGTGAAACCAAACTGCATTTTTGTGGACACTATACTATTGGGGACAGTGGTATAGTTCTGATTGTGATCAAGATACTGATCCATATAGGCACTATACTAGCAATGGCAGTGATCAGTGACTTATAGTGTGACTGTGATAGGGTGGTGGGCAATCTGGTGCTAACTGACAATGGCTGGGAGGGACACTGACTGACACTACCGTTGCTATTGACACTAATACAGTGATAATACTGTGCACTGACACTGACTAATGACACTGGCTGGGAGGGACACTGACTGACACTGCCGTTACTATTGACACTAATACATAATGCTGTGCACTGACACTGACTAATGACACTGGCTGGGGTGACAGGAGTGATCAGGAGGGCAATCAAGGGGTTAACTGTGTGCCTAACAAGTGTATGCAAGTGTATGTGTGCTGCTTTCACTTACAGATCTGGACGGAATCTCTCCTTGCCTTCAGTTCTGAACTGTAAGTGAAAGCAGGGAGAAATCTAGCCAGAATATGTGTTGTGTTTCCAAACACACAGATCTCTGTGCTGTGATTGGCCACAGCCAATCAGCAGGTATACAGCCAAAATCATTGGCTGTAACCTGCTGAAAAACACATGCTGTGCCCAATCACAGCAAAAATCAGCATGCGCGCCTCTAAACCAGGAAGTTCTGGGACAGCTGCCCGCCAGTAGTAAGTGTTAAAGAACATGTTTATTTGCATCTTCATTTCATACTTTGTTGCATGTCAGTGCTGCGGATACCCTGCTTCCTCTTTGCAGCCACTTTCTGTCTACATGAATGTAATCCAGCAATGGCCACATGGCATTTCTCAGGGTGGATTTACTGATAGAGAGACAGTGGACTAATACTGACAGTGGACCATAACTGCATAAAGTGTTTTGAAAAGGCCCATGTGACATGATGTCAAATACGGTGTCTAAAGGTTGTTAATGTTAAGTAGCGACTTAACCATGTGACATCACCATAGTAAAAGCAATCAAAAAACAACAAAGCCATGCTAATACAATGAAAGAGTAGAAATTAATATTTAATAAAACATGTTTTAAATAAAGTCCATGTGAAAAAGTGAGGATTATTGAAGCTATCTTCTTTAAAAGTTCACTTGAGAACTCTAAAACCACAACTGATGAGAACTCCTATTGTGAACACCACCACCTCTAATAATTGGAGCGCTTACCAGATCCTATTGACCTTCTATCTCTAAAGAGGTCCAACGGGCAATGATCATAGACATTTGTGGGATGTAGTAAATCTAGAATGCCCTTCTATGGAACTTGACTGTACTGCTTGTCTCCAGGCCAGCCACACCAATTGCCATGGGCTGAAGTATAAAGGGAAAGAGACACTACAATAGAGTAAAGCGTTTTATTAAAGCATTAAAAATTGCACTTACATCCATATGTAGTATACACACTAAACTGTACAGTCTCTCTAGCCGGCAAACAATGCACCCGCGCTTCTGGGATCAATGTAAACGCGATCGGGTGCATTGTTTGCCAGTAAGAGAGACTGTACAGTTTGATGTGTATACTATACTTAACTGTGGTAAGCTTTTCTAGTCTTTTCTGGACAACGGCTTCTGTTAGTCACAAGGGTACATCCTGCGACGTGTTACTAACAATACAGTCGTGGTCAGTATACCCCTCCTTTTCCTGTGTAAAAACCGAGGAGAAGAAAGCATTTAATACAGTTGCCTTCTCTGTGTCATCTGTAACCACCCTCCCTTCATCATCTTTTATGTGGCAAATGTGCTCTGACCTCGCTTTTTTACTGTTAATATATATAAAATAATGATTGGATATTTTTTACATTCCCTGCTATGTGTCTCTCATAGTCTTTTTTATCCTTTGTCGTTCTTACACTTCTTATTGCGTTCCTTATAGTGTTGAAATGCTGACATAAATTATAAATGAAACGTTTTAACATTCACTATACAATTTCCTCCCACACTCCAAAGACACGCTTGTAGGTTAATTGGATCCTGTATAAAATTGGCCCTACTGTGTATGTATGTGAGTTAGGGACCTTAGATTGTAAGCTCCTTGAGGGTAGGGACTGATGTGAATGTGCAATGTATATGTAAAGCGCTGCGTAAATTGACAGCGCTATATAAGTTCCTTAAATAACTAAATAAAATAAATACATTTCTTGTGTGTATGTATATATATATATATATATATATATATATATATATATATATATATATTAGGGCTGGGGAATATAATCGAAAGATCGATGCAGCGCAAAACGACCCTTCGCGATTCTGCATCGATGCGGGCTGCCGGCATAATCGATTATACGAAATGACGTCATCAGCCGCGGCCACGCCCTATCGCGCAAGGGAAAAAAAAATTAAAAATCACAAGATCGCAGGATCGGCAGCTGATTGGTGGGTTAGTGGCGGGAGCTTAATAAAAAGGCTCCGCCCCTCCCCTTCCGCCTCTTTGACCCGGGCCGAGGCGCAGCAAGACATCCCCCGCGTGTATCGGCATCCCACCTGCGGCCTAGAAGCCAGCCAGCCATCCAAGCCAGAAGCCGCCAGTCCAGTGAGTCCACACACAGGAGCCCCCCATCGCAGCCAGCCAGCGCCGCCAGCTTCACCTCACCTCACCGTAGCCAACAGGCCCTGGAGGCCAAGCCGCCACGCCACTGCCAGTGACGCCAGCCGCCCGCCACAGAGCCCAGAGAGCAGCACAGCACCTGTCCTCCTCTGCAATGCAGTGCACAACAACCCACACAGTCACACAGCAGGTATGTCCGAACAAATAATTGTGTAATCATTCATGGGGGTCTCTCGTCTGTATCTCTGGGGGATGTCTGTGATGGGGGGGGGGGGGCTGGGACAGGGGACGGTCGGTCGGGGCCTGGGGGTACTGTTCTGCTGTGGCAGTCTGGCAGCCAGGGGGGTCAGTCAGTGTCAGTGGGGGCCTGGGGGTCTCTGTCAGTGTCAGTCAGCTATGGGGGCCTGGGCAAGGGGGGGACGTAAAACCTTGATTAAATCTTTACTGGATCACAAATACACACAAACCTGACCTAACCTATATGCCTTGAGTTGTACCAGTGTGGCAATGCCAAACCTTTCTTCAGTTCTCATGATTCTGATGCAGACAATCGTGTTGTGTGTTTTTTTGTGATCCCATGAAGATTTACTCAAGGTTTAAGCTTTAGTTGATGATTTACTCTGTCAAGGGTTTTCCTTCCTCTAATGGTGGCTTTGGCTTGGCTTCAGTTGGGTTTAATCGTGGTAGAGACAGAGACTGTCTGCAGGACAGGTAACGTTCACTGTAAAGTAAGTGACATAAAAGTGACATAAGTGAATTGATAAGCTTAAAGCTTATATTTGAAACTCCCCTCTAGCAGCCAATCCATCAACTCACTTGAGTTGACTGGCAGTTGCAGAGGGAAACAAACATCACGGTGAACATGGAAGTTATGCAGCAGTGCACTATTGCCAGGTTCACCCTTGATGTTTGCTACTAGTCAGAAAGTGCTCTGTTTTGTAGAGGACAGGTTATGGCACACCTGGAATTTATTGCAATGCATATTCACATAAAAGGATTTATATATAATGTTTTGTGGGAATTTATGATGACCATTTTCACAAGAATATTAGCTTGGCTGGCTGGCTGGCTGGCTTCTTCTATCTTGGCTTGCCTTAAAGTACAACTATAGGCCAAACTTTATCCAAAATACAAAAAGTTTGGCCTTTAGTTGTACTTTAAATGGTGGTAGGCCTGGCTTATATTAATATTTTCTTTTATGAAGCAGTAAACTGCACTACTACAGTTTTTTACTAATTTTACTGTTACTTCTAGTAAAATACTAGTGTTGTTGTCTGTCTCTGCTATGCTGTTTGCATTTTCAGACCTTCCTATATGTTTGCAGTGCAAGTGCACTAAAGTATGCAGGGCTTGCAGGCCATGACAGGGTCCAGGAAAGTGTCCTTTGAAGCAAATGAAAATAAAAAGGATTCTTTTATTTGTGTCTGCTTGATTGTTTTTTTTTTTATAAAGTTTTAAAAACCATTGGGCTGGGCATGGGCATTGGGCAGTAATCGTGATGCATCGTGATGCATCGCGGAATCGAATCGTATCGAATCGCGACCCTAATAATCGTAATCGCATCGAATCGTGAGGTAAGTGAAGATGCACAGCCCTAATATATATACACACATACACACTATATTGTCAAAAGTACGCCTGCCTTTACATGCATATGAACTTTAATGGCATCTCAGACTTAGTCCGAAGGGTTCAATGTTGATTTGGCACACCCCTTGCAGCTATACTAGCTTCAACTGTTCTGGGAAGGCTGTCCACAAGGTTTAGGAGTGCATCCATGGGAATATTTGACCATTCTTTAAGAAGCGCATTTGTGGGGTCAGGCACTGATGTTTGACAAGAAGACCATGCTTACAGTCTCTGCTCTAATTTATCCTAAAGGTGTTCTTTCTGGTTGAGGTGCAGGCCAGTCAAGTTCCTCCACCCCAAACTCACTCATTCATGTGTTTATGGACCTTGCTTTGTGCACTGCATTCATGTTAGAACAGGAAGGGACAATCCCCAAACTGTTCCCACAAAGTTGGGAGCATGAAATTGTCCAAAATGTCTTGGTATGCTGACGCCTTAAGAGTTCCCTTCACTGGAACTAAGGGGCCAAGTCCAACCCCTGGAAAAACAACCCCACTTTGTAAGCCTCCCTCCACCAAATTATTTGGACCAGTGCACAAAGCAAGGTCCATAAAGACATGGATAAGGTAGTTTGGGATGGAGGAACTTGACTGGCCTGCACCTGACTTCAACTTGATAGAACACCTTTGGAATGAATTAGAGGGGGGACTGCAAGCCAGGGCTTCTCGACCAACATCAGTGCCTGACCTCACAAATGCGCTTCTGGAAGAATGGTCAAATATTTCCATAGACACACTCTTAAACCTTATGGACAGCCTTCCCAGAAGAGAGGAAGCTGTTATAGCTGCAAAGGGTGGGCCACCTCAATATTGAACCCTATGGCAGGCGTCACAATACTTTTGACAATATATATACAGTATATAACTATAGGAACACTTTTTAATCAGAGTATAGCATCAAGTCAATTAAACTCCTGGGATAATTATCTGGTCCCTTAAGTAGTAGAGGGAGCCGTTAATCAGTTTCAGCTGCTTTGGTGTTAATGAAATTACCAAAAGTTGCACTAGACGGGCAACAATGAGACACTCTTCAAAAAAATAATTGTTTTACAGGTGGAGGCCATTGACATTTTTTTTCCCTACTCATGTTTTCTGACTGTTTTTTGCTAGGTTTGCATTTGGCTAGGGTCAGTGTCACTACTGGTAGCATGACCCGATACCTGGACCCTATAGAGGTTGCACAGGCAGTCCAACTCCTCCAGGATGGCATATCAAATGTGCAAAGTCTCCCAGAACGGTCTCAAGAGCATGGAGGAGATTCCAGGAGACAGGCAGTTACTCTAGGAGAGCTGGACAGGGCCGTAGAAGGTCCTTAACCCTTTAGCAGGACCGGTATCTGCTCCTTTGTGCAAGGAGGAACAGGAGGAGCACTGTCAAAGCCCTACAAAATGACCTCCAGCAGGCCACTGGTGTAAATGTCTCTCACTAAACAATCAGAAACAGACTTCATGGGGAGGTAGCATTTGAGCGTTTTTCTCAAGGAAAACCTCCGATAAATCTTGATAACACTTAGGAATAATGTCATCCGGCAGTACAGACAGGATCCTATCATGTGTGGGGAGGTTACACGTCGTCTCACAATAGTGAGAAGAGAAGGCTAACGTTCTTGTTTTCCAATCGATGATTGGTTGATGTATGTGTAACCAGGGAAGTCCCAAAATGATTGGAAAATGTGGTGAAGTTAATACATCAAAGGTGGTGGTCTCCACATGAGACTCGTCAGCAGTTACAAGAAGTGCCTGTGTCTGACTGGTGATAGGACCAGAGGATAAAGGGGTACCGTTAATAAAACTAACGGAGACAGGTTTGCGTTTTGAAACAATAGGTATTTTATTAAGGGAGACAAAACAAATGTCAATGTAGTTTCCACAAGATCCGGTGTCAATCATAGCCTTGGTGGTGATCCTAGTTTGGTCCCACTGCAATGTTAATTGAACAAAAAGATAAGGATTAGAAAAGGAAGTTGTGAGTCCCCCTAGCAAGACATTTGAACACTCACCCTCTTTTCTGCGGACAAGAGGACAGTCGTTTACCAAATGATTCGGGGATGCGCAGTACATGCAAAGATGTTCGGTTTTCCTCCTGGCACGTTCAGAAAGGGTCAGAGGTGGACGTATCATTCCTACTTCCATAGGAGTAGGGTCAGCAGGCAACATCGGAGAAGGACTGGAAAATGGTGAGCCCATCTTCTCAGCCTTTCTTTCTCGTAGTCGTCTGTCAATATTGATACTGGTCTGGATCAGTCCCTCTAGAGTGCCAGGTAAATCTGCTCGGGCGAGCTCGTCTTTAACGGCCTCAGATAGGCCGAGTCTAAACTGCGTTCGCAAAGATGTGTCGTTCCACCCTGAATCAGGGGACCATCTTTTAAAATTCACCACGAAATCTTCAACAGGTCTCCTTCCTTGTTTTAAGGCCCGTAATTGGGTGTCAGCGGTACTCTGCTTGTTGGGGTCTTCATATAAACTAGCAAGTTGTGCTAGAAATAAGGGATAAGATTTAAGGAGTGGATCATCCTTTTCAAAGAGAGCATCTGCCCAGGCCCGGGGTTCACCCGTTAAATAGGAGATGATGGTACAAACCTTAATTTGGTCAGTGGTGTAGGTTAGAGGTTTTAAAAAAAAAAACAATCGACATGCGTTTTTAAATTCACGGAATTTGCTCCGATCACCAGAAAACACTATAGGAGGGTTTATCTTAGGCTCACGGGGCTGAGCAGCAGGAGGCTGTGTGAGACGGCCAAGCTGCTGTCTCAAGGTCTGATTTTCATTTTGTACCTCTGTAAGCGCAAGGATCAATGCATCTACTTGCTGTTTTAATTGTAGTACATGAGTGGATAATTCTGCTGAATCCATATTTTTTTTAAGGGCTCGTTCAATCTGTAACGTTCATGCGTTTTTGTTAGTGGATGGATTTACAGCTGCAGAATTATTACACTCAGTAGCCTTGTAGAGAATCTGTTGAACAAACATATCCAACTCTCAGGACTTCATCACCGTGTACAGCCTGTTATATACTATATATATATTAATAGATGTTTAATGGAGGGATAGAGTATATGAGGATATATAGATGAGAGACAGGCTATTGTATGGTGAGCACTAGAAGTAGTATAAGGAGAGTTGCAGGTGATGGTAAAGCAGATAGGTTCTGATGTCAAGTATAGTGCAGATGGTAAGAGGACACAGATGGAGTATACTTAGACAGAGTAACCTAGTGCAAGGATAGTTGAAGGTAGTCCCAAGAGCTAACAGTCTATGCAGATGATAGTGAATAGATAGATACAGATAGTCTTGGTAATTGCAGTAGATGACAGTAGGAGATTGGTTAGCAAGAATCCCCTGCGGGGTACTTATCACTTAGATAGGTTTAGGAATAACAGTGTCCATTGGAGAGGGGTGATCCCGTAGCGAGATACGGATCACCAGCGAGGTTTCCGGCTTCAGTTCAGCAAGGGAGAAATGTCAGCAGCTCCGACTTCACAGGCGTAGGTGCGATGAACATGTGGGTTTGAACGAGCGATGAGTGAGAGCAAACCGGCGATTGAAATAGCCGCTCATATCGGCGCTCGGCAATGATGTCATCGGGTCTTAAAGGTATATGCGTCCCTTGTTACACAAGATGGGACGCAATTAGGAGAGGAGAAATATGGAGACAAGGGTACCAGAGGTACCAGAACATTACACATTGTTCCTGTTTCTTTTTGCTAAAGGCTGCCATTTTGCTAATGCCCAGAGCCCCTGAGCAGCAGTAAATTTTTAGGCTGGCAGCAGATCGGCCTCTACATTTTTGCCACAGTGACGAAAAATAGAGAGCAACTGAGGATGTGCAGAACAGGGTAAGACAGTGTATTACTGGATTTTAAACAGTATAGGCACTTTTTTCAATGTTTTACGTAGCTATACCTGCAAAAGGGGTCAGCGTGAAATGGTCTAGCAGGACTTCATTTTCTTACTGAAGTTCCACTTTAAGCTCCCGGGGGACATCTCCTCTCCTGCCCAGATTGGGCACATACATTGGTTGTAAGCAGACATGTGGGTGGTCTGTTTCTCTGACTGTCAAGCTCTGCACTGCAAGTATGAAAGGAGAGTAGAATTGGGCTTTGTAACTAACAGTGCAATTTTCTTCTTATTTACAGTGCATTTACAAAGTTATATTGGACACAGCTGTATAGTAAGTTATTATTAATCATTCAGCCTGCAGCTGACATAAATCCTGAAGGATCATGTCTCTTTCATTTTCAAGTTCAGAACTACTAGACTGATGACCACATTACCCTACAGGAACTCCCATTTGGCTTGCATTTCTATAATTTTCAGCAGCCCACGTAATAGATAAAATCAAGGCTAGATTGATAAAATGGTATAGGTGGTATATTCTATTTAGTTGTACTTCAGATAAAAGAAAAAGACAAAACTACAGACTGGGTGGGATAAATGGGTTTGATGTTTTCACATATGGCACATTTTTATGGTTTAAAAGTTCCTAAAATATTGTTTTTGTTTGTGTTAAATTTAGAACATTCCACTGTCTTCTGTCTATGTATGCTAACTAAGCTTTTTGGAGATTTAAATGCTATTTTTGAAAAGTATAGCTTAGGATGAAAGTAAACACTGGTTTTAGAACTCTGTAAAGTGTTCAAAAACACATTAGACTGAAATGGAAAGTATAGAGTGAGATGTTTAACTCCAAAATGACCACATCACAACCACTATGAAAATCTATCCTGGGAAAATTGGGGGCTTCCATTGCTAGCTACTCTTTCTGAACATAATAGCTGTCTGTCATAGGGGATGAGCAATCCGGCTTGGGTTTGGTTTGTGGGCAGTTCACTGAACTCATCGTAAAGTAATTAAATTGAGAACCGTAATTCACAATCAATTGTAGTCTTGGGGGGGGGGGACTCTTGAAAATCCGATTTGGCCATTTTCAAGGGTAACGGACACGGTATTGTCAAAAAAGGGCATAGGAAGCTGGGCACTGCCATAGGGAGACATGATGCACACAGTGCTAAAAAAGAAATAAGTAATAAGTAGGTACAGTGGGGAGAGGGTCCTTGTTTTTTGTGCAATTGCAAATGTAATATGGGGAAAAACACCATTCCTTTCAAATACATTGTAAAGGAAAGCTGCGCTGTATCTGAGAAGGTAGGATAATCTAACTGACAGATGGCAGGTGAACATATATATGAAAATGTCAAAACATTTGACACAACATGTGCCTATAACTCCAAATAAAAAAGTCCAAATATAAAGGAGGTCCAGTATAGAGTGCAGTATAGAAGAAAATGAATCCACCACCATAGGTCACTCCTTCCGCCGCTAGTGTGGCATGCTGAAAATATGCTATGCGCTTACCAGATCTACCAAAGATATCAGCATCGAACACAATACATGGACATCAGTGGACAAAACCCAATGCGGTAATCCTCTCCTAGATGTTCACTTAGTGGACAGAAACCCGCGGTATCCAGCATACAGCACTAGTCGCCTCATCCAGTTCGTCAAGCAATCAAGGGATATGCAAGAGAAGGGCCACAATAGTGTAGTATGCAAAAACACTTTATTATAAAACAAGGTGATACACTCACATTTGCGAAGAATCAATAGCGCTATCGGTAGACAATTCCATAGAACGCCGCTGCCCGACTTCCTTGTACACCGTGGTGACATCAGCACGCCTTCCCTACGCGTTTCGTCAGAGATGACGTCTTCCTGGGGATGCGGGCGGCGCGCTGACTCACCACTTATGTACCGTACGAGGCAGCCGCACCATCCGGAGTCAACAGAAGCGGCCGGCACCATATTGGATCATGGAATAAGCCCATATTAGACAAACATATAGGGCATCATTTAAAACATTTATACAGTGGCCGCCACATCCAAACTAATGGGAGCAGCGGGCGCCGTATTAGATCATGGAAAATACCCATTCCTTAGCAGTGTGAAACGGCATTTAAGAATTAAAAAAAAAAATAAACACATGCAGCTATAAACTGCACATATAATTAAATACCCCAGTTAGAGCTGCCTCCAGAGGGAAACTGGTACTATGGTCTCAATTTTAGATTGACATCCCCACTTGCATGATAAGGAAACTGGCGCATTAGCATCAGCCAGATCATACATCAATATTACATACATAATGGACATCAGTAGACAAATAAATCGTCCATCATTGGTACCTCAATAAACCGTCCATCATTAGTGCCTCAATGGATAAATTAATAAATAAATGAATAACAATGTCACATTACATCAAAAAAATTACAGTCTATGTTGGATATGGTAAAAATGATCCCAATAGATAATTAAATATGCAATTAAGGGACAAATACCAATGGCCCATGTCTATATAAATAAGGCCAAAAAATTGATTGATTAATCGTAATTAAACCATAGTTAATACAAGTCTAAAATGTTAAATGTAAAATTAAAATATACATTTTAAATTCCTAAACAGGGTAATGTCCAAATGCCTACAAGACACTAATATATAAATGAATCAATAGGCAGACTAGTCCCAGGGCCTACATGGACACTGCTCACACTGGGTTGGACAAAAAATGACATACTAAATTCTAAAACATATATTACATCTAAAAGTCAGAAAAATTGCCTAACAAAAGCCGGAAATTAGGAATTGTCTATGAAAGCATTGACATCTGTGTCTATGTTTAAGCCAAAAGGACTAAAAGTCTTATTCTTGTAGATCCAAGACTTTTCCAACCTGGAGAGCCCCCTAACAAAGGGTTCCCCTCTCCAGTGTGGAACAAACTTGTCAATCCCCATAAAAATAGTGTTACGAGGATCCTTATTATGTTTTAACCGATAATGATTAGACACAGAATGCTTCCTAAATCCCTTCTTAATATTAGCTATATGCTCATTACACCTGATGTATAGGGGTCTCTTGGTCCTCCCTATATATTGCAAGCCACATGGACATTGCAATAGATAGACTACCCCTGTTGTGGAACAGGAGATGAAGGATTTTATGGGGAATATCACTCCCGTGCTGGTGGACAGGAATTCTTTGGTGTTCCTCTTTTTACACTTTCAAATACATGTTTAGGAGATGCATTTAGATTGTATGTAACGTTACAGAACAGTACAATTCTTATAGATAGCGTAAGTGACACTGTATTCTGGCATCACATATTTGGGTTTTTTAGATTTTGCTTTACTTTCACAAAATTGTTAGGCTTAAATGCAGCAGCTTAATCTGATTAGAAATCCGTTTTAAAAAGTGGCTTTCTAAGGTAGTCTTGCCTGCAACACTAGATTTTTCAATTCAGCGACAATATGTCTGAACTAAACAGCGGAATGCACAACCACAACAAATCTAAAAAAAAATAGGAAAGTTTATTTTTAAAAAAAGCTAAAGCCCATATCTTCATAACAACTGTCCAGTGGAAATACTGTTTAATTTTAAAGCGTGTACCCCACTTTTTCATAGTACCACATTGTATTTTCTTAAAAGTTTAAAAAAATGTCAAAAAATTGTGCAAAAAAAAAAAAACACTGCAAACACCCTACTTTCCAGAGGTGAGGCCGTTTTTCTCCTTAAAGTCTCCTGAAATTGGAGTGCAACATTTCATATACAATAGCCACACATGGTACAGTGGTTTAAGAACATGTAAAAAGTGTGATTAGGCTGCAATGTAGGAGGTAAAGATGAGGCAGTTTCAGAAATAAAAATCTGGGTGTATTATGTCAGGAAAAACAGTCAGAAATATTGTACAGACTCACTGCACGGCATGAAAGTCTGTTTACTAGGCTGCAATTTAAGAGAGAGAGAGACAGAGAGAGAGACCAGGCAGGCTTTATTTTTAGGAAATATAGACAGCCAGACCATGATAATGGTTATGGTATAGACAGACAAACTTTCCCCAATGTCAGCAATACCTTAAGAAACATGAATACATTCAATATATTACCCTGGATGTCTTCTGCTTCAGCAGGTGTGGCATATGGAGCTAGTTTACTTCTGATGATGGCACTCCTGAACTTGTATTCTGAGTGCTGCTTGCAAGTTTTGGTAAGGTTGTCTTGGTGGTTCATGGAGGTCCCAAAAACTCAGGGGTGGCCCCATATGATAGGATCATACAATAATACCCCTGTGCATGGTAAATTTACTTAGAGACCTTCTTCCATAGACATCTTAGAGAAACATATAATTAGACTAGGTGAGCAGCATATATTCTTTCCAAAATTTCTCAGGTCCTGAGTTCAAATGCTAGCTGAGTCACTATCTGCATGGAGTTTGTATGCTCTCACTTTGTGTGTACAGTATTTACACATTCAAAACATACTGGTGGGCCATCTGGCTTGCTCCCAAATTGCCCCTAGTGTTTGTATGAGTACACTAGGAACAACAGATTGTGAATTCCATCAGGGGACCAAGCCTAATGTGAACAGATCTATGTACTCTGTAAAGCGTTGTGTAATATGTCAGAGCTAAATAAATAAGACATTATGCTAACATTCATGTAGATAAACAGAAAGAAGATATGTATTGTGTTGCAGTTTCCTTTCTGCTTTTAGAAGTAAAAAAAGGATTTCAAGCAGATCAAAGACACTGTTTGTATGTACCCTTGAATGCCCTAATGCAAGCATAAATTGAAGACAGCCATTGATGTATATTGATTCATGTGCTCTATAAAGTGATGCATAATATGTCAGTCTTATATAAATACTGGAAAAAACACATTTATAAAATACTTGAATAAATGAACTATGCTGTATAACAATAAACATGATATCAGTAATCTTTACTTTTTTATCCCTTGAGCAATCATATGCCTGTGTACAAGAGGAGCTCTCGTCAGAAAGCCTTCTTTTCCTGAAAGCGTTACTAAGCCCAGGACACTGCATTCACTATATCTGGTCTCCCACAATACACAGAGCATGGAAATAGTTTTAGTAAATACAAACTGCTAAATACCTTTTCTCATCAGCAGTTAGAGCAGTCTTGTGACTTCTATCAGTGTCTGATTGGCTCTGTGCTGATCACATGCACTCTCCCAAGAAAAGAAAAAAACTCACTAGCAATACACACCAAACTGAGCATGTACAGATTGTCCCCCAGCCTCTGTACTATCTGGAGATGGTTTGGGGATGGTGAAAGAAGGGGAGAAACAGAGAAGACAGGATCAAACAGCCTTTTTACACAATACAGCGGATTAATGCCTTAGGTTCCACAGTGAGTATAACAAGTAGTGATGGGCCAAACAACCCCCGGTTTGGTGTGCACTAGAACTGCCGAACGTGGAAAAAGTTCAGACCCAAGTCGGGAACCCTATTTAAGTCTATGGGAACCTGAAAAATCAAAAGTCCCCATTTTGAAGGTTTATATGCAAGTTATTGGCCATAAAAAGCAATATAACTTGCATATAAACCTTCAAAATGGGGACATATATCAATGCAAACATTATTTTTTTTTTAAATATTGTTTTTAAAGGAGCAGTAGCTTTAATGATGCTTAAAGTGAAACAATAAAAATTGAAAATTCCTTTAACCACTACTGGACCGAAAGGTTTTACCCTCTTAATAACCAGGCCATTTTTTTTCGATACGGCACTGTATTAATTTAACTATGTTATTGTGCAATGCTGTACCCAAATAAAATTGATGTCCTTTTTTTTCCCACAAATAGAGATTTCTTTTGGTGGTATTTGATCAACTCTGCGATTTTTATTTTTGCGCAATAAACCAAAAAAGGGTGACGATTTTGGAAAAAAACATATATTTTTTACTTTCTACTAGAAAACATTCCCAAAAAAAAAAATTGAAAAATCTAATTTTCATAATTTTAGGCCAATATGTATTCTGCTACATATTTTTGGTAAAAAAATATTATTATTGTTAACTGGTTTGCGCAAAAGTTATCATGTCTACAAACTAGGAGAAGGATTTATGTAATTATTTATTTATTTTATTTTTACTAGTAATGGTGGCGATCATTGATTTTTAGCGGGACTGCGACATTGCAGCGGACAGATCAGACACCTAACTGACAGTTTTTGACACTTTTGGGGAGACCAGTGACATTACTACAGTAATTAGTGCTAAAAATATGCACTGTTACTGTAGTAAAGACACTGGCAGGGAAGGGGTTAACACCAGGGGCTATCAAAGGGTTAAATGTGTCCCTAGGGGGTGCTTTATAACTGTGTGGGGGATGGGCTTGCTAAATGAACACAGAGACCTGTGTTCCTAAATAAGAGGAACACAGGATCCCTGTGTTCATTACTGACAGAACGGCATTCTGCTGTTCTGTCTCCACGGGGAGTGATCGCAGGTGCCCGCTAGACATTGTGGCCGCCAGGCCCGCTGATTGGCTCTCCTTGTAGCCAATCGGTGCGTACAGGTACGTCGTTTCGAGAGACAGACCTGACAAGCCGCAGTATAAGTACGGCGGCTGGTCGGCAAGTGGTTAAACACAGTATAGTGTCTGGGGGGTCCCCTTAGTCTGCCTGTAAAGTGGCGCATCTGTACCCTGTATAGAACTTGCTGCAGCAAAACCGACATTTATTAAAAAAAAATTATATTTAAATTGATTTTCCCTGCTGCAAGCTTTCTTGAAAAAAAAAATACATTTCCGGCTATAGAAAAGGCCCATGGAGGGGTGCTTTGAGGCAGAGGAGGCTCTACCCTCCCACCCCAAAGCACCTTATCCTCATGTTGATGGGGACAAGGGCCTCTTCCCGACAACCCTCAAAATATGGAAGCCCCCTTTAACAAGGAGGCCCCCAGATCTCATGCCCCCATGTGAAAGAGTATGAGGTACATTGTACCCCCTACTCATTTACCAAAAAAAGTGTCTAAAATAATTATAGACAGGAGGCAGTTTTTGACAATTCCTTTATTAAAAAAAATAAATAAAAAACAATGTCCCCCAATGTAGATCCATTGTCAATTACGCCGCCAGCAGCACCGCCGGACCTGGAAAAAACTTGCAGCACACAAGGGCCACCTAGTGACATCGCCCCTAATAAGGTCACTGACCAGTGCATCCTGGGTAGATGACATCACAATGGGGTGGTGCCACCCAGGGACCCCATGATGTGGCCCCACCCCCTTACCTACTTAAGAACTCTCACACAGGAGCAGGCATTCGGCAGTTAGCCTTCGTCACAGGAAGGAAGTTAGCCTTCCTTTTTTTTGGGTCCAGCGGTTTGGCTGGCATCATGATTGATGATGGATCTACATTGGGGGACATTGTTTTTAATTTTTTAAATAAAATTTAAAAAAAACTGCCTTGTGTCTATTTTTGACACTTTTTTGGTGAATGAGTAGGGGCACAATTTACCCAATATTCATTCACGTAGGGGGGGCAACATCTGGGGGGCCCTCTTGTTAAGAGGGGCTTCCATATTCTGATAAGCTCCCTGCCCACAGACCCCCACAACCACCCAGGGATGTCGGGAAGAGGCCCTTGTCCCCATCAACATTGAGCCCTGCCCCAAAGCACCCCCTTTATGTTGAGGGCATGTGGCCTTGTATGGTTAAGGAGGGGAAGGGGTGCTTGCTCGTCGCCCACACTTCCTTGGCTTGCCAGGCTGCATGCTTGGATAAGGGTCTTATATGGACTTGGGGGAAATCAATTCCAGACTCAAAGGGAAGGACAACCCCCAATTTCTTTTAATTTTCTATTTCTGACTAATTGTTTTTTTTTTTTCAGTCAGCGGGGAAGCCTGCTGACAGCTGACGACTCATCCGTTGTTTAGGACGGCTGGCTTTCTGGCCCCGCTTCTTAACAACCTATTGACTGTGTGCTCGGTGGGTGAACATCCTGCAAGCACACAGGTGTTCGGCGAAGACCTGAACGGGCGATGTTCGGGGCGACTTTATGCTCGGTCTGAACCATTTGCCCATCCCTAATAACAAGAATGCTTTGCTGCATATACAGACTGATTTTACTGTTGTGGGTTTAGTAACACTAAGTAATATACAGTATTTTTTTAAGCCGGTTTGTCATAACTACCCTACTTGGTGTCTCTTTATAGAAACTTTGCTTTGCGAATGTATCATTATTCGTGCAAAGAAACTTAGTTAGCTTCTTTGCTAGTTTCTGAAATCCCTGTGATGTCATTGACCAAATATGGTCAATATCATCACCGTTAGTCCTTGTTCCTTTGCTTGACATCCGGTGGGAGTCAAGCCACATGTGTGAATATGAATTTTGGGGGAAACCCAACAACATTTTTTACACAATCTCTGCTGTTTGCTTCCTCGGCCTAACACCCATCTATGGCGATGAGGTCTTCCTCGCGTTATTTCCCCTGCTGAATGAATGTTCTGAGCCTATAGTGTTATGCTATTTAACCTAGTGGTTGAATGCTCTCTTAGCTTTTTTTCTCTTAGGATTGAATGTTGGGTGGGAGCATTATACACTATTTTACCAAAAGTGTTGGGATGACTGCCTGCACATGAACTTTAATGGCATCCCAGTCCTGGTCTGTAGGTTTCAATATTGAGTTGGCTCACCCTTTGCAGCTATAACAGCTTTTCTGGGAAGGCTGTCTACAAGATTTAGGAGAGTGTCCATGGGAATGACCATTCTTCCAGAAGCGCTTTTGTGAGGTGAGGCACTGATAGTGGAGAGAAGGCCTGGCTCTTATTCATCCCAAAGTGTTCGGGTTGAGGTCAGGACTCCATGCAGGCCAGTCGTGCAGTCATGTTGGAACAGAAAGAAGCCATCCCAAAACTGTTCCCACAAATTTGGGAGCATGAAATTGTCCAAAATTTCTTGGTAAGCTGACGCCCTAAAAGTTCAGTAGAAAACTTCACTGGAACTTAGGGGCCACGCCCAAATCCTGAAAAACAACCCCACACCATAAGCCCCCCTCCACCAAATGAATTGGACCAGTGCACAAAGCAAGGTCTATAAAGAGATGGATGAGTGAGTTTGGGGTGTAGGAACTTGGCTGGCATGCACAGAGTCCTGACCTCAATCAGATAGAACACCTTTGGGATAATTTAGAGCAGAGACTGCGAACCAGGCCTTCTTGTCCAACATCAGTGCCTGACCCTCACAAATGTGCTTCTGGAAGAATGGTCAAACATTCCCAGAGAAACATTTTAAACCCTGTGGACAACCTTTCCAGAAGGGTTGAAGCTGTTATAGCTGCAAAGGGTGGGCCAACTCAATATTGAACCCTACAGACTTAGACTGGGATGCCATTAAAGTTCATGTGCGTGTAAAGGCAGGCATCCCAATACTTTTGGTAATATAGTCTATTTGCCCATGGAAAGGCAACAAAGGAATTGTTACACACATATTAAAAACATTTTGGGTTTTTTTTCGTTACGCTTGCACAATTGTTGAAACAACTTTTTTTTTCACTTTGGATAGATTAAGGAATGGTTAAACAACATCAGACTTTTTTCCCAATCTGTGTCCTATTGGGGAAAGGACAATGTCCCCTTAGGCAATTGTCACCAGAACAAGTGGAAATGTCCCCTCTATTTCTGTTTAGATGGCAATATTTTCTCTGGCAATGGTTACAAGGAAAACTTGACTTTACTATTCTATAAAAAAAAAAAAACTAAAAAAAAGGCCAAGGCATCAAATACAGTAAAACCTTGGATTGAGAGTAACTTGGTTTGAGAGTGTATTGCAAGACAAGCAACATTTTTTTATAAATTTTGACTTGACGAACAAGCAATGTTATGATATACAAGTAGCGTCATGTCACAACTGAGGATAAAAGAGAAGAGAGGCGCCTCTAAGTGTAGCAAAATGGTTACATTTAATGAAGGTTCAACATTTAGCAACTCACATGGTTGATGATTAAAACAGGCACATCTAAGTATGCAGGGATCCGGGGTAAAGCTGTCCACATAGACTGTCCTCTGCACCGCCATTGACGTCATCCCTTCCATGCTGTGCTTCATGAGTACTTCAAGCCTCTCTTTCAGATCGCTCTGCTGAAGGGTAGTCTTCCCGATCACAACTGCAGACTGACAGCGGTGCGAGCCAGCGGTGCTAGCCAGTGGTGCGGAGGATGGTCTATGTGGACCATACCCGGATACCTGCATACTTAGATGTGCCTCTTTTAATCATCAACCATGTGACTTGTTAAATGTTGAACCTTCATTAACTACCTGGTGCCCGTGCTATAGCCGAAAGACAGCTACAGCGCGGACCTAAATTGGCAGGAGGGCGTACATTGATGTCCTCTCGTGCACGAACGGCCTGCACGCTCCCTGCGAAACGGTCCGTTTCGCTCTGTGATCAGCGAGCACATGAGATCGGAGATTGGGGGCGGTCTTTCCCCCTACCACGTAATCCGCTGTCAGCCAATTACTGCTGATCATGTGAAGTAAACAGCAGCCGGCAATCAGCTGTTTTTTTCTCCTTACACTGTGTGTGGGGAGAAAAAAAAACAATTGCTGGCTGCTGTCAGAGGGACATCGGTCCGAAGAGGAGAGGGCAAATTGTGCCCACCAGTGCCACTTACCAGTGCCCACCAGTGCCATCTGCCAGTGCCCAGTAGTGCCACCTACCAGTGTCCTCCAGTGTCCACCAGCTCCACCTACCAGTGCCACCTATCGGTGCTCACCAGTGACACCTATCAATGCCAATCAGTGCCCCATCATAAGTGTCACCTACCAGTGCCTATCATTGCCCATCAGTGCCATCCATCAGTTCCACCTATTAGTGCCCATCAGTGCCCCTGAGTGCTGCCTATTAGTGCCCTTCAACGCCATCTACCAGTGCCCTTCAGTGCCGCCCATCAATGCCACCCATCAGTGCTGCCTTATCAGTGCCACCTTATCAGTGCCCATCAGTGTCGCCTATCAGTGCCCACCAGTGCAGCCTATCAGTGTCCATCAGTGCAGCCCATCAGTGCCTATCAGTGCCCACCAGTGTCGCCTCATCAGCGCACATCAATGAAGGAGAAAAATGACCTGTTTGCAAACTTTTATATAACAAACTATAAAAACAGTTTTTTTTTCTAAATTTTCGGTCGTTTTTTTTTTTGTTCAGCAAAAAATTAAAAACCCCAGTAGTGATTAAATACCACCAAAAGAGAGCTCTATTTGTTTGAAAAAAATTATAAAAATGTCATTTGGGTACAGTGTTGCATGACCGCGCAATTGTCATTCAAAATACGACAGCGCTGAAAGCTGAAAATTGGCCTGGGCAGGAGGGGGGTTTAAGTGCCCAGTAGGCAAGTGGTTAAATGCAACCATATTGCTACACTTTCAGGCGCCTCGCTTCTCTTTTATACTCTGTAGTTCCTGCTGGATTTTGCTTCTAATCCCCTTGTGGTGGCGGCCATTTGTGGATGGACCTTTTATGGTTATAAATCAATCTTTTTAAATGGACTATAAACTGAAGGACTTATGAATACATGGTTGCGGAACGAATCATCTGAGTTTCCAAGATTTCTTATGGGGAAATTCACTTTGATATAAGAGTGCTTTGGATTACAAGCGTGTTCCAGGAACTAATTAGGCTCGCAATCCAAGGTTTTACTGTATCATTTATTATACAGTATATTAAAAATAATGCGTAAACAGATATGTAGAAAGAAAGAATAAATGTTTTGCTAAAATGTGTATATACAATAATGTACAGGAATTGCTTTAGCAAGAACTTTTTTGATTTTGTGATCGGATGAAAGGGTATTGGGTAACAATAAGATGAAAAGGATAATAAAGGTCACTTCACAGTTCCATCTCTATGAAAGTTTTTTTTTTTTTTTACAGGTATGTGACTAAAAATAACTGAAGGAGGTATTTCTATATGAGGTATCGGAATATGTGGTATGAAAACAGAACAGCATATGTGGAATAGAATTTACGTAGCTTTGTCAGTGTGGTTTATTAATGCTCATACTGACACTAGCCTGAGATTTTATCACCAATAACGGTTGAGTATGAAGTCTCATTATGTGAGAGGTGAGAGCCTGTCATCAATGTGGAAGTGGTGAGGTTGTAATAAACCGTTAAACTAGTGGTTAGAGTGTTCATCTCTTGAGTGTTTGAAGACCAAAAAAAAAAAAACGTTGGAGAGAATTGAACCAGGAAACGGAGTACGCTGAAAGCCTAGGTCCTACCAGGTGTGAAAGACAATACTGATGTGTATGGGACACATCATAAGCAAGTCTGACTTCAGCTTAAAGTTTAACTCCAGTCTTACCTTCAGTCCTGCACACTTATATATTACGGAAATTGCCTACTCTGATTTCTGGCCACACTGGGAATTTCTCACAGTGTGCACTGGAAACTGCAGCAAGTCAAACAGAGCCCACCTCATTGGGTTATGGGCTCTTGAGAAATGTATTGAAGCAGGGTGCTGAAATGCTTCTGGAAAGCTATATATAGTACCCTGCTGGCCCCTCCCACAAGACATGATCTGCCTGCACTGCATCAAGAAGAGCAAAGAGCTAGTGATGACTTCACTGCATTTACAAAAAGGTATAAAATGAAAATGGAAACTTTTATTAAAATATTATAGGAGGATGTTTGAGGAACCAGCAAAGGTACATCATAAACATATTAATATTCAGCTTTAGCCACTTTACCACCGGAGGATTTTGCTGTCTTACGTCCAGGCCACTTTTTGCGATTCGATTTTTGCGATTGTGCAACTTTAACTGACAATTGCGCGGTCGTGCGACGCCGTACCCAAACAAAATTTACGTCCTTTTTTTCCCACAAACAGAGCTTTCTTTTGGTGGTATTTGATCACCTGTGCGATTTTTACTTTTTGCGCTATAAACAAAAAAATAGCGTAAATTTTGAAAAAATAACAATATTTTTCACATTTTTTTTGTATGAAATTCCCCCCCAAAAAATGTAAAAATCAAAATTTTTTTTAATTTTTGGCCAATTTGTTTTCTGCTACCTATGTTTGGTAAAAAAAAATCACAATAAGCGTATTTTGATTGGTTTGCGCAAAAGTTATTGCGTTTACTAACTAAGGGAAAGATTTCTGTCATTTTTGGTGTTTTTTTTTTTTAACGAGTAATGGCGGCGATCTGCGATTTTTTTTTGTGGGATTTGCGCCGGACAGATCGGACCCTTGACTGACATTTTTGACACTTTTGGGGGTACCAGTGACATTACTACAGTAATCAGTGCTATACATAAGCACTGTTACTGTAAAAATGACACTGGCAGGGAAGGGGTTAACTTTATTAGAGAAGGAGGGGTTAAGTGTATCCCTAGGGGCGTGCTTCTAACTGTGATTGGATGTGGCTAGTGATGTAACAGCAGAGATCTACGGTCCTACATAGCAGGACCGTATGATCTCTGCTGTTACACAGGGGAGAAGGACAGGCAGATGTGTTTACATTAGCCGCCTGCCTTTCTCCCGGTGTAACCGACGATCGCAAGTGAGCGGCGGACATTGGGTTCGCCGCTCACTCGCGTGGGGGGGTCCTTGAGAGTGGGAGCGCGCCTCAGACGGCGTGCGCTCGCTACCTAGAGCCTCACAGGCTTTGCCTATGAGGGGCTGACTGCCGCTGTATATAGTCATGCGGCAGTCGGCAAGTGGTTAAAACCTTATAGGAGGATGTTTGAGGAACCAGCAAAGGTACATCATAAACATATTAATATTCAGCTTTAATATGATTAATTGCCCAGTACTAGAAAAACAAAAAAAATAGAGCAGATCTTGCACATTCTGTCAGCCTCTACTATCCAGAATTGGTTCTTTTTTGGTTTGAACAGCACTCAATGTTTTTCAACTCACTTCCTTTGAGTCCAGGGTGTCAAGGACCCACTTGTAGGCAGGTGTAAGTTCTGCCCCAACCTGTTGGTGGCACTGTGCCATTGTTACAGGTGGAGATGGTCTGATAAGAGAATTGTCCTCTTATGGACTCCATCAGTGTCTCAGAGAAGCCCTGATTGGATGCTGCAATCTCTCGAGATCCCAGACAGCCTTCTTGACCGAGAACCTCTTAAATAGGGTCTTCAACGACATTCGGGCACACCTGGAGTGAGTGGTAGGTCAGGGACAGGTACCCGCTGACTAGGGAAAGAACAAGAACAACACCTGCCGCAAGGAAACAGTCCAGTAACTAGAATAGTGACAGGGGCTCCCCCTAGCAGCATTACAGTACCATCCTGGTGCATTGAAATTTGTCACCCCTGCAGGAGAAACCGTCCTCAGGGAATAAAGACCAGAGCCTGATAACACTGTGTAGCTCCTTTTCCAGCATAGGATGCTCGGTATATTCAGTTTTTGTCTCCTTCTGTAATCAAGAGAACAGTGATTGTTTGGTGTGAGGGTTTCACAGGCTGGAGATTTGATTGCTTCCCACTGCCTGTAGAAGAAGTTTCTAGACCTTGAATAGGGAGAATTCAAATTCAAATAACCAGCCTGAATATTGATCAGGTTCTAGACAATCTCTGTAGAAGTGTGCTCAGATGATGGCTGGGAAGCCTATAAATAGTCTGGAACCCTAGAGAAAGGGTATTTCCCCAGCAAGGAGAGTTCAAAACCTCAGGAGTCTATTGCCCATGAGGCAACCTGTAGACTATGTTACTGTTCTGTAAGGTCTCAGTAGTGGCAATGTTGGGACTTGGAAGTGATTTGATTGCAGGACTTTACCAAAGGTCTGGTCTAGACAGGGCCAGTGCAAGGATTTCTGTCTACTTAGGTGAAGGTGCATTTTGGTGCCCCCCTACACTGTACTGTACACTATATATACTGTTGTACAGCATGATGTCCGGGTACAGACTGGTCTGTATATGATGTACAGCACAGTGCATACTGGTCTCTATATGATGTACATGTATATGCAGGTCAGCATTCATTTATGGAACTTCTCTGTGCCATGATAAAATCACTCCCGTGCATGATGATGCAGGAGTGAGGTCATTGTAGCTCAGCTAATGGAATCTGGATGGAGACCCAGAGAAGATGGCAGTATCCTTGACTGACGGGATTGCTGACTGCTATTATAATGATGATGCTTTTATAAGGACGTTGGTGGGTGCAGGCATCGCCAAATTTTTAACAACCAGTGATACCCTGACCCCATTTACTTACATGGCTGCATCCCCCATCTGGCCTCCCCAGCCTTGTAAGCACATGAGTCAGGATAGATAACAAAAAAAGCATAAGGCTCCCCCCAATTCATGCCAGGGCCTTTAGGTCTGGTATGAATATCAGGGGAACCCAAGCAAAAAACAAAAAGAATAATGTGCGCCTCCCCCTCAACAATCTACAGTATACTAGAGCATTTTTTGAGCATACAGCCTGGCAGGCCTCCCCTTAATTTATACCAGGCCACATGCCCTCAGCATGGGGGGTACCTTGCTGGGGGGAGGACTTACCCGGCAAACTCCCTTGATTGATGGGGTCAACCCTGGCCCTGTGGCTGTGGGGGCCTGAGAGCAGTTAGCTTATTGGAATTTGAAAGCCCCCTTTTATATAGGGGGCCCTCTAAATACTAGCCCCTCCATGTGAATGAATATGGGGTACAACATAGTACCCCTACTCATTCCCAAAAAAATGTAAAGTGTAAATAAAAACATAAACAAGTCCTTAAAATTGTAAAAAAAAAAAAAAAAAAAAAATGCAGCAGGATCCCAGTAAAAGTAAAAAAAGTCATATATTTTTTTTTTTTTTTATACTATTTTTAGATTTCAGTAAATACCTTTTTATATGTAGCACCCTATAGTGTGCTATGAGTTTATATAGTTGATAGAGTAGACAAATTGTTTGGCTTGGCTGGCAGCCAAGCCTGGGCTGAATCTGGGTCAGGGTGAGTGACTCAGGGAGGCTGGATGACAGTCATTAGGCATAACCCATGGTACCTCCCCTACTTGCTGGAACCTTGGGGAAGCATCCAGAAAAATTGATGGGAGGTTAGGAGAAGCTGCCTGGAGTATTGAGGAGGGCCCCAGCCAATCCTCAGCAAGTTGGCTTGCAGGGGGCAGACACCTTTTTTTATACTAGGTGTCAGCCCAGCAAGGGCAGTGGTGTCGGAGATGGTGTGGAAGACTGGAGATGGAGAGCTGAGGAGTCTGTCGGAGGCCTCTGATGGTGCCTCTGGTCTGGGGGTGGTGATCTCAGGCCTAGGGCTCTGGTGCTGGAGGGATCCTCTATTACAGACAGAGGAGTCCTGTCCTTGATGCACAGGAGTAGGTGTGAAGACAGCGGGAGAGAGTCAGCACCTCCGGGAGAAGTCAGCCAAAAGGGCTGGTGAGTGAGCAGTCTGTCAGGACTGTGGGAAGTAGACAGGTGGGCTAGATAGAGAGGCAGCTGCAGCCAGGCGGGCTGCCAGGGCCTGAAGAGGTGGTGCTGGGATCAGTAGCCACAGGGACGGAAGCTTGACATTGACTTTTGCTACAAAACCAGAAGGGCCAGCAGTCCCTGCCTGTAAAGAGCCTTTGCTGAATCTGACTGTTGCCTTTTGTCAGATTAACTAACAGTGTGCCAGCTGGAACTATGATTTTGTCCTGCAAGCACGTGATATGCTGGAGGAAGTTAAGGAGTGTGTAAATAGACTGTACAGAGTGTCCTCAAAGAGTTTTTTTTTTTTTAAATCAAACGGGCATCCCATAATAATCCCATCCTTATCCAAGTTCAATACCCCTAATAAACAAAAAAGAAAAAAAACAAAGCTGCTAGACTGCTTCCTGACTCAAGTGTGCCTGTGGAATTTGGTGTGCCTGGCTGTGCAGGGTGGGGAATCCCATTTACCAGCAAGTTTTAAAGGGGATGCGCTACATATATTTTAAAATTCACCAGCATCTGCTCCATTGGCAGCTACTGTGGTAACCTATAGTGCTCCAACTGTTCCAAAAATAGGGTTTTCTAAGTTTTCCAGGTGATCTGACATTTTTATTACATTGTAAGTCGAAAAAGAAAAAGCATTCCAGTCAGGTAATTGACTAGATCCTTGCTCACTCATTGGGCCTAGCCAACTGTTGCTTTGCTAGTAATCCAGTTCAAGTAGAGCTTTGACTGGAAATCAGAAACAGTTGAAAACGATGCTTATCAAATCAGAAGTATTTTATAAAACCTAGAGAGAAGAGCAGAATATGTTAAGTAGATATAAACCCTAGCTGGATTACCTTTACTTAGTTAACCCATAGTTAAATCGTAAACAGTTGCATTTTTTCTGGTAGAAAAAGTGGAAGAGCAATTGGGAGAGAGGGACAGAGCCCTGCCACCCCATAACAGAAAATGTCTGAACAACGACAATCATGAAAATTGGGAGAGAAGAACAGAGCCCTGCCACCCCATAACAGAAAATGTCTGAACAATGAAAATCATGGCAATTGGGAGAGAGGGACAGAGCCCTGCCACCCCATTACAGAAAATGTCTGAACAACGACAATCATGGCAATTAGGAGAGAGGGATAGAGCCCTGCCACCACATTACAGAAAATGTCTGAACAATGACAATCATGGCAATTGGGAGAGTGGAACAGAGCCCTGCCACCCCAATACAGAAAATGTCTGAACAACGACAATCATAGCAATTGGGAGAGAGGGACAGAGCCCTGCCACCCCATAACAGAAAATGTTTGAACAATGGCAAACATGGCAATTGGGAGAGAGGGACAGAGCCCTGCCACCCCATAACAGAAAATGTCTGAACAACGACAATCATGGCAATTGGGAGAGAGGGACAGAGCCCTGCCACCCCATAACAGAAAATGTCTGAACAATGACAATCATGGCAATTGGGAGAGAGGGACAGAGCCCTGCCACCCCATAACATAAAATGTCTGCACAACGACACTCATGGCAATTGGGAGAGAGGGACAGAGCCCTGCCACCCCATAACAGAAAATGTCTGAACAACGACAATCATGGCAATTGGGAGAGAGGGACAGAGCCCTGCCACCCCATTACAGAAAATGTCTGAACAATGGCAATCATGGCAATTGGGAGAGAGGACAGAGCCCTGCCACCCCATAACAGAAAATGTCTGAACAACGACAATCATGGCAAGACCACTTGGGATTATCTTATTAAAAACTGTAGATTGAAAACTACTTTTAAAATTAAATTAACATACTAAAGGTGTAACAATTTACTATTAAGGTTTAATCAACCTGCCCTCTGCCTCCTTCTTACCATCCTATCCCCCCACTCCCCTCCCTTCTTCCCTAATCTCACTTATCTCTACCCTCTCTTTCTCCCCACATGCTTTTATCCTTATCTTTTTCACCCCATTCTCCCCCCCCCCCCCTTACTTTTTCCTTCTATGTCAACTTCCCCATACCTTTTCTCTCTCTTTATGTTATATGACCTAGGTTAATTGCATGATGTTCACACGAACCCAGGCAGTGTCTGTCGATATTTTCCTAGATTTTGAGATTTGCTATCCTGTTGGTTCTTGGGTGTGTTGTGTAGATATCAAAAGTGTATAGAAGACCATTTTTATACTGTACATATGTCTTCCCTGTTTTTCTTGTTATTCTTCTTAATAAACAGATATTAACCGCTTGCCGACCAGCCGATGTAAATTTACTACTGCAGGTCAGCTCTATCCCTCGAAACGACGTACCTGTACATCACTTCGCAGGACCGTGCACCCCTGATGGCTCGCCATGGTGACAGATCTGGTGTTCTGTCAGTTATGAACACAGGGATCCTGTGCTCCTCTTATTTAGGAACACAGGTCTATGTGTTCCTGCAGCAAGCCCACCCCCCCACATTTAGAAAGCACCCCCTAGGGACACATTTAACCCTTTGATCGCCCCTGGTGTTAACCCCTTAACACCTTCCCTGCCAGTGTCATTAGTACAGTAACAGTGCATATTTTTAGCACTGATTACTGTAGTAATGTCACTGGTCCCCCCAAAAGTGTCAGTTAGGTGTCTGATCTGTCCACCGCAATGTCACAGTCCCGCTAAAAATCGCTGATCACCGCCATTACTAGTAAAAAAAAAAAAAATAAATAATAAAAAAAAAGACATAAATCTTTTCCTAGTTTGTAGATGGGATAACTTTTGCGCAAACCAATCAATATACACTTATTGGGATTTTTTTTACCAAAAATATGTAGTAGAACACAAATTAGACTAAAATGTTGAAAAAATTAGATTTTTTTTTTATTGGGAATGTTATAGTAAGTAAGTAAGTAAGAAAAAAATATATATATTTTTTTCAGAATTGTCGCTCTTTTTTTGCTTATAGCGCAAAAAATAAAACTCACAGAGGTGATCAAATACCACCAAAAGAAAGCGCTATTTGTGGGAGAAAAAAGGACATCAGTTTGCAGTGCCGTATCTCAAAAAATAGCCTAGTCAATAAAGGGGTAAATCCTTCTGGTCCAGAAGTGGTTAAACAAAAGAATAAATAAAAAACATACTAAAGGTTATTTCAGATTTTAATGATTGAATTTACAGATACTTTAGAAGATCAGGATTAGTAATAGGAAAATGTATTTTTAAAAAATACAGTGGTATAAAGTTTTGCACATCAAAGATATAAAAAAGATATCAAAGACAAAGGCAAGGTGTTTACATTCAGCCTCTTGACATAATTTCTGTGAAAAGTACTTTCATACCGCAGGTTCATATTTGTAAATGGTGAAGCAGAGAAGAAAAATTGCTTTCTGTGAGAAGCTGCCCTTCTGCACCCATATTGTTCACAACAACTATATGGTAGGCAGATGAAAACAATCTTTTCATCAAAAAAAGCAAATGTTACTTCTGTTTTTTTTTTCATTTCAGATTAGAAATCATCATCAAGAGTGCTCAATAAATTTTATTTTTCAGCATACTTTACTTCTCCCCTTGGTTTTATGCATGAGACTGCAGTTTAAATATATGCTGTGAGCACTGTAATAAACCATGTTAATTAGACAGAGGGTACTACTTAAGTTGTAAATGTATTTGGTGTTCATTCATAACCCACATTCTGTACAATTTATTTATTACAGTTACTTATATAGCACCATCACTTTACGCAGTGCTTTACACATATTTATTATACATTCACATCAGTCCCTGCTCTCAAAGAGCTTACAATCTAAGGTCCCTAACTCACATTCATACATACACTTACTAATTTAGACAGGAGACAATTAACCTACCAGCATGTCTTTGGAGTGTGGGAGGAAACCAGAGGAAACCCACACAGGCACAGGGAGAAAATGCAAAATCTGCACAGGTATTGCCATGGTTGGGAATTGGATCAATGACTCTAGTGCTGCTAGGCAGAAGTGCTTACCACTTAGCCACCATGCTGCCCATTGTCAAGCCAATCATCATCGATCATATGACACACAATGATATGCTTTAAATAATTACAAAAAATACAGTTAATTAATATCCATCATCCAAATTTAATATCAAACAGAAAATAAAAGAAAAGTAGGACTTTAAAGGCCACAGAGGAGTGATAATCTCAATTACTTTAAAATTGTATCACAATTTATTCAATCCATATAGTTAAAAAGCATACATAAGACATAATAGACAAAAAGAATTATATCCCTGTGGGAATATTAACAATACAAAATGTAAAAACAGGAAAGTCCCTGATAAAGTCTGTAGGTCCTCAAGAAGGCCGACACGTTTAACCAGAGGCTTCTTCAGGGCTAGAGAGACCTTATAGACATTCTAAAAGAGAATATATACATTTAATTAGATTTGCAAACATACACCTGATATAATGATGTAGCATCCTCCTAGGAAGGTGCTAGGAAAATGCATTTGGTGGCTCTTTTCTGCTTCTCAGGAGAGCCTGATCTGTTAGTTTGGTCTATCACATGTTTCCAGGTGTGAGTTATTGGGTCTAAGGGAGTCTCCCCACTGTATCCAATAAGGGAGCTTGTTGGACAGTGGAGGAAACCTGACCAGTTGCACATCAGGGTTTATGGCTGTGCCAGTGGGCGGACAATGCCGCAATGCATCCTGGGATGGGCAATAAATCTGGAGGGAGCATGTGACAGACTGTCTTTTGGCGAGCAAAGTCCCAGTAGGAGGTGGACGGCTGTCCCTCCTCCTGTAGGTGTGAGGAAGGTGGTTCGGGCGGTCGGCTTAGAGAACTAGGTGTGTGGAGCTGAGCTACAAAGGATCCAGCGCTGACAAGTGGAGCTACTGGCAGAAACATCTTGGGAAAAACAGTATTGTGAGTACCAGGAGATCTGCCTAAGGGTCTGCCTAGAAGAGGGGACCACTCCAGAGAAGTCAGGGGATCAAGGAACTAGCTCACACAAGGAGTGCATCAGTAAAGGGGGTGCCGTGTAGTTGACCCTGAAGATTAGGAACAAAGGGGGTGCCAGGAAGGGCCCTGAAATTGTTCTGCAGCACAGTCCAGTTTACCTCAAGATATAGTATACCTCAGGATATAGTTTACCTCAGGTTATAATCGTAAAGGAAGGGGTGAATGAGCGCTAATCCTTTAGAATGGAGAATATTCGTTTTGAGTCCGTCATCTTTATCCATATTTTCCCTCTCATCTTTTACCCGCTTAGCAGCGCATAGGTATCCTTCTCTTTATCTTTACCTCAGGATATAGTTTTCCTCAGGATATTGTGTACCTCAGAAAACTCATTCAAATATACTTCACAGCTAAGGGCAAAGTGATACAGCGGCCTAGCTGTGACTAGCGTTACTCAGCGTCAATCAGCGTTACTCAGCATTTTTAAGTCGTCCCAGTCTATTGTGATTAGTGTATAAAGTTGGAGTATCCCACTCATTCCCTTCTCCTATCCAAGTTTCAAATACAAACAAAAAACCAAAGCTACTGGACTGTTTCCTGACTGAGCTAAAACACTTGGGAAAATGCCAAACTGTCATGTTGTTGCTAATGGTAACCCAGGGGAATCCGTAATCAGCAGCTCCCAAGGGAGTAGTGCTACAATGATTTACAAAAAAGTACAGAAAAAGGCATGTAGACACTGAGCCAATCATCATATGCACCAGACATCACTCTAGGACAGGCACAGGGACCATATAAGCAGAAACGACCATCTATGTCAGTGATGGCGAACCTTGGCACCCCAGATGTTTTGGAACTACATTTCCCATGATGCTCAATTACACTGCAGAATGCATGAGCGTCATGCTAAATGTAGTTCCAAAACATCTGGGGTGCCAAGGTTCGCCATCACTGATCTATGTACACCATACAATTGTACCAGGAGATTTAACTCATCTAACCATATATGGGCTTAGAGGATATCCAAAAACATTGATGGTAATAGAGGGAGGCAATTGTAATCCAATGAGACCTCTGTTCAGAGGAAACGAAAAATCCAAACTGCAGGCAGAAGTATATGGGTAGCCTATGTATATAAGTCCATCAGTATCAGTAATTAAATGAAAAAAAAATAAAATATGTCTGATACCACCTAATTCTAAAATAAAGGGAGTACCTACCCACTCAAAGACTATATAGTAACCTTCTCCTCTTTTATTGTCGTATACTATTGCAAGTGCAGCCATCAGCATTTAGTGCCTCTAAAGCAGTGGGATCTATTCTCCACTCTAGAAATAAGTCAAACAGTATAATGCACTCCCCTGGTACTAGTCCATATTCAGATTGATAAAGGTATCCACAATGACTTCATTGGCACAGGGAGAACATGCAAAATCTGCCCAGGTATTGCCATGGTTTGGGAATTGGACCAATGACTATAGTGCTGCTAGGCGGAAGTGCTTACCACTTAGCCACCATGCTGCCCATTGTCAAGCCAATCATCATATATCATTTGACACACAATGATATGCTTTAATTAGTTGCAAACACAGTGAGGGAGATTTACACACATAATCTAGTGCTGCTCTGCATAGAAATTAATCAGCTTCCAGGTTTTATTGTCAAAGCTTAATTGAACAAGCTGGAGTTAGAAGCTGATTGGCTACCATGAAAAGCTGTGTGGCTGGGCCATGATGACATCACCCCTGCTCATGTGTACAGGCAGGGCCGCTGATAGGGGGGGCCACCAGTCCTCCTGTAGGGGGCCCGGGCACACAGGAGGAGGGGGGCCCCGACAGCATGGGAAATCCGTGCGATAGGGTGGAAGGGCCATTACAGAAGGAAGCCCTGTGCTTCCTGCAGCAGCTGAAAGCCAGTTCCTCCCCCTCCTGCCAGCTTTCAGCAGCTGCCGGGAGAGACACAGACACAGGGCATCGTTCCTGTAATTGCTTCCCTGACACCGATCCTCCTTACTGTTCTGCCTGCTCTTGTGTGCCCCCTTTCACTGTGCCCCCCCCCCCCCCTGAGCTGCAGGCTTCCCTGTCCTATAAAAAAAATAAAAATGTGTGTATATATATATATATATATATATATATATATATATATATATATATATATATATATATAAATAGTAGTTAAACATTGTAATAAATAATTTAAAAAAATTGTACAATAAAATAATTGTAAACATTTTTAAAATTTATATATATATATATATATATATATATATATTTAAAAAATGTTTACAAATATTTTATTGTACAATTTTTTTTTAATTATTTATTACAATGTTTAACTACTATTTTATATATATATATATATATATATATATATATATATATATATATATATATATATATATATATATATATATATATATATTTTTTTTTTTTTTATGTAAAAAACAATTAAAAAGGGCTAATTCACACAGGTTGTCTGTTATGTTTGTGTCCGCCAATATTGATTTTAGCGTATTTTTTGTGAAAATATTGTTTTGATATATTTGGGCGGGGGGCCCTGCCAGGTAGGCTGTATGGGGCCCCGAGATTTCTAACAGCAGCCCTGTGTACAGGCATCACTTGCTCACAGAGCGGTGCCATAAATGTATGCTGAACTGCACAGTGTAAATTGCCACTGACAGACAAGGAGAAGCATTTGTGACAGAAGAGACCACCAGGGTCTAGGAGACCACATTACCTGTTAACAGTTTTTACATTTTTTAGTTAAATTTAACCTTAAGCCTACTTGGCAGTAAACAGTAGGGACATCATTGGCAATTGCTTCTTGCTGGCTGTTGTCACCTCCTTCTATGATCTTGGAGCTCACTTCCTCCACATCCTTCTGCTTCAAGTAACTAACTTATGCTGTACTGAAATAATAAGGCAGTTTCCTTTATGCCAGATTTTTGGGGCAATGGTAGGATTAAAGGGTAACTATGCAATCAAATAAAGAAAAAATAATATAGCGTATACAATTGCGACACAAGTCATATTGTAATTAAATGTCATTAAAAAAGAGCATGCCCAGAAGCTGTTTAGCAGGGAATGAAGCGCCCGCACCGGAAGTGACGAGCGGGGCCGGTGCAGGCGCATTGATTCCTGGGAGCGATGACGTTCAGCTCCTAGAAATCAATGCAAGGAGGAAGTGACGGCGGGGACCGCGGTCGTAGAGGGAGGAAGTGGAAGAAAGGTGAGTATATTTTCTTCAATAACAATGTAAGTAAACAAAAAAAAAATCGTAACTATCCATTTGTTTTTCAGGTGAGCAAGAGCAAGCGGATGGCCCAAAATCGATTATGTCGATTTTGTGGCCGAAACTCCGCTTTAACTACTTATGTCCTGTTGTTTAAATCAACACTGTATTTGCACCGTTTGAATTGACCGTTTTATTTCCAACCATATCCAACCATATCGAAATTCATAGGAGTTTCATCCATATTTCCGATTCTTCATAACGCATAGCCATGTTCCTGGTGCTTTTATTACATATCGATGGGAATTATTTACTTTGCCGTCGAGAACTGCAGGTAATATTTGTGCAATTTTGGTCTTTTTCCTCAGTACCAGATTATGCCTTTCCAAGAACCTAATATGTGGACTGTCTTCAAGAGATCCATTATTAGTGGCTCAATCTTTTGTCTTGATAGGAAGACACCAAAACAAATTCAGAGAGTAATGCTGATGAGATTATCAGACGAATGGTCGTCTGTTTATTTTTTTTGCATGCTAATCTCATGTCGAAAATATAGAATTTACTAAAGTTACAAAAATTCTCGTGCGACAGAATAAATATTTGGAAGTGATGTAATGTGTTGTAGTGTGTTTGTACTGAATTTATGAATGAAACTGTACTGATTAACTAGTTCCTGACCGCTTACGTTATATTTACTGCAGCAGGCTGGCCCGTACAGGCAAAATGACGTAGGTCTACGTTGCTCGCCTGGGAGGAGCTAGGGGGCGAGCGCGCGCCACTGGCAGCGTGCTCCCGCCCCCGATCGTCAGCGGGGCAGTTGATGCACGGATCAGGCAGCTCTGATTGCCGCCTGACACCCGCGATCGCTCCCGACAGAGAGAGAAGGACGTTCTGCTGTTGTAAACACAGCCGGCCGTCCTTCTCCCTGAAATGATCACAGAGCTCATGTGATCCTTCGATATAGTCTCTGTGGTCATCTCAGAAGCCACGCCCCACATAGTTAGAATCACTCCCCTTGGGTCACATTTAACCTCTTGATCACCTATACTGTCAACCCCTTCCCTGCCAGTGCCATTATTACAGTAACAGTGCATATTTTTAGCACTGATTACTGTAGTAATGTCACTGGTACCCCCAAAAGTGTCAAAAATGTCAGTTAGGGGTCCGATCTGTTGGCCGCAATGCCGCAGTCCCACTAAAAATCGCAGATCGCTGCCATTACTAATAAAAAAAAAAAACAATAAAAAGGACATAAACCTTTCCCGTAGTTAGTAGACGCAATAACTTTTGCGCAAACCAATCAAAATACGCTTATTGCGATTTTTTTTTACCAAAAATATGTAGCAGAAAACAAATTGGCCTAAAATGTTAAAAAATTTAGATTTTTAATTTTTTTTTTGGGGAATGTTATATAGCAGAAAGTGAAAAAATTGTGGTTTTTTTTTCAAAATTGTTGCTTAATTTTTGTTTATAACACAAAAATTAAAAATCGCACAGGTGATCAAATACCACCAAAAGAAAGCTCTATTTGTGGAAAAAAAAGGATGTAAATTTTGTTTGGGTGCAGCGTTGTACGACCGCGCAATTGTCCCTTAAATTACCAGTGCCGAATCACAAAATAGGGCCTGGTCATTAAGGGGGCAAATCCTTCCGGCCTTAAAGTGGTTACAGGAAAATCGTAGTAAATTTTTTCTTTGCTTGTCCGATTGGATAATATTGAATAAACTGTCATGATCAACTTTTGAAAGCTCTGCACTAATGATCAGATTATCGTATGATCGCTTCAAAAGCAGTATCTTACGTACGATTTTCTAATCGTGTGTACAGGTCTTAAAGTGCAGCTCCACCCAAAAGGGGAAGCTCCGCTTGTTTGCTTCCTCCCCCTTTTACTGCCACATTTGGCACCTTTCAGGGGGGGAGGGGGAGTGGGTACCACTTTTTGACAGGTACCCATCCCCACTTCTGCGACGAGGTCCCCCAGAGGTTCGGCCTTCCCTCCTTCTTTCTCCTCTGCCGCACCATTCACAAAGCGCAGCCAGTATCCCTTACATGGAATGGCGGTGGCAGCACCCGAGAGCTTTGAGACTGAGGGACCCTGCGCTTATGGATTAAAGTGAAAATAGTGTTTTCTAAGTGCTGTTAGATATAATAAGTGTACATTTAAAGCTGCTAGCTGCAGTGAAAAGTGCTGGTGCTCTTTTAGGAGTGTGAAATGTGAATGCAGCGCTGCTTTGAAAATATAAATAATTATTCTTAAATATGGGTGATATTCTTAAAAAAATCATAAAATCATAAGATCATAAAATCCCACAAATCATAAAATCATAAACTTCCTAAAATCAAATGATTTAACACGTTGTGCTTTGAATAAATGTCCATTAGTGCATCCTTCCGAGGTACTGTGACCTTTCCCAATATTCATAAAGTGCTTGAGTGCTCGAGCTGTGCTGTAAGCGGGGTTTCCCCCTTAAGATGTCTACTTACCACCAAGTAGATATAAGCAGGCATGAAAAAATAGGCTTTACACTCACTTTCTCCAATTAATCAATCAAGAAGGGATATTGCTGGAAGATCAAGATTTATCACCCGTGTCCTCAGAAAAAGAAGCTTTACATAGTGAAGTTCGTTTAAACAACACATTTATTAGGTGTACAACGGGGGTTTATACTCACAAACATCACAATTTAGCATGCAAAAATGAAAAGAGCGGCTCGGCGGTGTGCTGCTCCCCCAGCATACGATCCTCCGGCCGGGGATCACGTGGTACTCGCTCTACCTATCGCTAGACGCGTTTCGCTGTGACACACAGCTTCATCTGTAGCTGACATGTGAGGCGTACCACTCGGTTAAGTATGCTGCATTGCCACTCCTACTTTCTTTCAAGTCCGCAGACTTGATACATTTAGTTTTATATATTGCAACTGTTCGCTGGTAAAGTGGATACATCAGAGTGGATGCTTTCTTTTATAAACAATGATAGTGGAATTTAAAAACAATGATTATCTTTAATTGATTTAAAAAGAATTTTAAAAACAATGACTCAATTTCAGTATGTTAATTAGGTATACAGGGCACTCCTTATTGCCCTCTTCTGGTGAATCCTATGTGTTTTTGCAATAATGATTGGTTATAGCCCATACATCTTGCGATTGGTCATGAGCGATTCCATGTATAATTATATATTTCAATATAGCTCTTAATGCACAAAAATATACTGTTTACAAGGCTGGAACACAGTTATAGTCATAAATTGAATAAATACAGGCTTATGCAAACAATTTTAAAATTAAAATTACTAAAATTACCAATAAATATTAAAAAATTTAAAAATCATTAATAAAACAATTTATATCTATTTCGACATTCAAACCTTTAGGTGTCATACTATCTAATTTATGGATCCACCATGTTTCATTTTGGGAGATGGCTCTTCTCATGTTGGTGCCTCTCCAGTGTTTTTCTATCGTATCTATTGCACAAAATTTCAATTTGCTCGGATCTTTATTATGTACAGTTCTAAAATGATTAGACAGACTGTGCTTTTTAAAACCTTTTTTGATATTCGCAATATGCTCTCTGAGTCTAATCCTTAATTCTCTGGTAGTACGTCCTATATACTGGAGTCCACATTCACACTCCAATAGATAGGTGACGTGGGTGGTCCTGCAGGTTATGAATTTTTCTATTTTGTATTGTCGCTTGGTGACATTCGATTTAAAGTGCGTTTCTTTTTTAGATTTGTGTGTTGCCGCACATGTAGAAAGAACAATAAACCTAAAAAAGAAACGCACTTTAAATCGAATGCAGTGTAAAGCCTATTTTTTCATGCCTGCTTATATCTACTTGGTGGTAAGTAGACATCTTAAGGGGGAAACCCCGCTTACAGCACAGCTCGAGCACTCAAGCACTTTATGAATATTGGGAAAGGTCACAGTACCTCGGAAGGATGCACTAATGGACATTTATTCAAAGCACAACGTGTTAAATCATTTGATTTTAGGAAGTTTATGATTTTATGATTTGTGGGATTTTATGATCTTATGATTTTATGATTTTTTGAAGAATATCACCCATATTTAAGAATAATTATTTATATTTTCAAAGCAGCGCTGCATTCACATTTAGCACCCGAGAGCTGATTGAAAAATTGGCTGGGGTGCCAACATTGTGGATTCCCTGGACAGGTAAGTGTTTGTAGCTGCTGACTATTAATTTTTTTAGTGGGGGGGGGGGGGGGCTGGAGCTCTATTTAGGTGTTCAGGTTATGTTTACGAGTAAAAATGTAAAGGGTTTTTAAAATAAAATAATATAAATATATTATTAAAAGAAATCTTTTCCCTGTTAACAACTACTGTATGATCTTCCTCTGATTCTAGCTCAGTCTGACACACAGACTGTTCTACTTCTGTGAAACTAAAGGGGTTCAAATTGAAAAAAAAAAAAAAAAGCGGAAAGAAAGCAGTCTAATCTCTCATTTTATTTCCTCATTTTACCGCAGTAGAAACACAAAAGGTGAAATCTGATTGGTTGTGATGGCTAACACTTATGGTCATAAGGCCTATTATTCCTTATACAAAAACCGTGTGAACGTGAAACCAAGTTGCAGCACAGTACATATCCATTTTTCCTTTTCTTCTGTTTTATAAATGAGCTGCTTTTAAACACAGCGCACATGTGTAAGAGCTCTGATCTTGTAACTGTGGTGGGAGTGATTTTCTTTTTCAGAATCAGGCTTTCCCTTCTTTCTTTGTTCATCCTCATCAGTGCAGTGATAATGTCATATTGGAATTAAGCCTCTACATCTTACTGTGATCTTCTTGTGTTCCTATATATCCCCCGGCAGACGTTTACAGAAAATCCGCTCCCATCATGGGTTAAATATCCTCCAGTATTTCCACATTAGATAAAAGGAAAACAGTAAGAAGTGATAACATACTTAATAATGATAGTCTCCATGGAAACTAAGTTTTCTCTAATAAACAAGAATAAAAAGGAGAATTTATACTAAAATGATAAAGATGAAAGGCAAAGAAACATAACTCATGGCATTTCATTGTACAGAAAGCATGAGAAATCAGTGGAGCTGTGTTAACCTGCAGGGTTGGAAATCTTTGCTTGTCATTACCAGCATGTTCTAAATACAGACAATTTAAATATCTGCAGATTTATCTTGTATCAGTACTCCCTCTTATAATAAATGTAGCAGCAATGTATCTAACACATAATAAAGGTGTAAAAGGAATGTTCTATTCATGGCATATCTCTCTGTCTGTCCCTGCCCCCTGTGTCCGTATTTCTTACTTCTTTGTTCCACCATTGTGGGTTTCCTCTGTGCAGCCTACTCTATATGGGGCCAACACAACCTTAAAGAGGAAGTAAACCCTCCTCTGACACTTTTACCTATAGGTAAGCCTATGATAAGGCTTACCTATAGGTACTGTATATATCTCCTAAACATGTACCGTTTAGGAGATATTTACCTTAAATGCAGCCAGTGACGTCACTGGCGCATGCGCTCTGAAGGAACGGCCACTGGTGCCATTCCTTCAGAGCCCCGTGCCATGACCGTCGCGGGTCCGGCCAATCAGATGGCCGGATGCCGCGATCCCGGAAGACGTGCGACTGAACATGTCGCCCATCATACAGGTAAGCGGGCGGCACGGTGGGGGCTCGTTCTAAGGTAAGTATTTCATAATGAGCTAGTATGCGATGCATACTAGCTCATTATGTGTTTCTCTTTCAGGTTGGAAAAAAAATAAAAAATTTGTAATGAGTTTACAACCTTTTTAATCTTGGTTACTACAGAAAGCAATACCAAGTAGGCCCAAAGCAGAGCAGGCCAGGAGTCGCTACATATTTAGGGTTTGGGGGCTACTTTGATTGCATCTACATTCTTATTAAATGTGAATGCTTACAGAAAGGTAGAGACAGCAAGTGCCAGGAGACCATTATGCCTCGTACACCCGATCAGATAGTCTTACGGAAAAAAATGCTTTTGAATTGATCCCACGATAATCTGATCGTTAGTACACAGCTTTTGACAGCTGATCACGACATTTCGTCCAACAAAACCTGAAGGAACAAACACGAAAACCTTTGTCGTACGATAGCCTAGTGAACGACAATCGTTTAATCAGTACAGTATGCGTTCGCTAAAAATCAACAGATAAAGACCACACATTAACAGAAACACGAAAGAACGCGGAAAAAGCGTAGCTGACATTGTTTTTGTTTTGAACTATTTGATACGTAGCTACGCAAGCAGGAAGCTTTTCCAGAATCATGCAAAAAAAAAAAAATATACGGTTAGTACGCATTGTTGAATTCAATACTAGTACATGCAACAGAATGCAAAAAATAAGTCATTTGATTATCTGATTGTTTGTACGAAGCATCAGTCTCCTAAGCTGGTTGTGCCTGGGCACACCCTAATCACCCCATGTGCATGCTGATTCCCCCTGCTGCCCAGTCTCATCCCCCTGTAGCACCGCCAGCTGCTGTGGGGGATGTTTCAGGATGGACAGCGGGGGAAAGGGGCTGATAAATATGTCATTTACAGGCCTCTTCATTTCCTGAACACAAAGAATGATTGGTACTGATCGCTCCTCTGTCAATTCATGACTGAAGCAATGTAAACTGCGTTACAATGCTTCAGCTTTTGAATAAACAGGAAGCCGCTCAGCACAGAGCACTTCCCATTCATTCACTGTCCAATGCAGCTGAGGCTGCAGAGAAAGTGACTGTGGAATCCTGGGGAATCCACTGCTCTACTGACACTATCCATAGCCACCAATCTCTGCGTTATTGACATGTCCACAGATCTACTGACACCATCCACTGCTCTACTGACACCATCCATGTTTTAATACATGTTTGTTTATATTTATTTATAATAGTACGGGTGTGTATATATATATATATATATATATATATATATATATATATATATATATATATATACACATACACATCAGAATGATCGGTAGGGATCGCTCTCTGTCCATTCATAACTGAAGTTAAGTAAACTGTGTTTACAATGCTTCCGTTTTTGAATGAACAGGAAGCCCGCTCAGCTCAGAGCACTTTCCATTCATTCCCTGTCCAATGCAGCTGAGGCTGCAGAGAAAGGGACTGGGGAATCCCTGTCCTCAGCCCCTTTCTCTGTCTCAAGGGTGAGACATCAGGGGTCTGTTTTGACCCCTGGTTTTTCACCAACGCCGGTTATTGGGGCTCAAACAAATTGTAGTTTATTTTGGATGTTTTTGCTGCATGCACTTGTTTGAAGAAATTGGAAGAATAAACCATAAACTGTTGTTTATGGTTTATCGTGCTGCTCCTCGGCTATCTCCCTGTTTAACGAACCCCCCCAAAGGGGTCATCCACACCCACTACCGAGCTAATCCCTCACATATGGTGGAGTGCCGCGGGCAGTTAAAGTAAACCCAAAATGGAGGAGATACTGAAACAACTGATTATATCGAACAGCAGGCAAATGCAGCTCAACAGCAGGCAAATGCAGATTTTCAGCGGAGCTTTGCAGCTCAACAACAGGCTCACCAAGAGAGCATTGCAGCTCAACAACAGGCTCACCAAGAGAGCATTGCAGCTCAACAACAGGCTCACCAAGAGAGCATGGCAGCTCACCGAGAGGCCATTGTAGGCTTGGAACAGAGACAACAGCAGCAAATGGAGGCCATTGTGAAACAGCTTCAGAGACAGCAGACCGAGGCTGGGAGTCAGGCCAGTAACATACCGACTTTTCGGGTAAACCACTTATTGCCAAAGATGACTGCAGATGAGGACCCTGAGATGTTTCTGACCACGTTTGAAAGAACAGCGGAGAAAGAGAGTTGGCCTAAAGAACAGTGGGCTGGACTAGTGGCCCCCCTATTATCTGGAGGAGCCCAAAAGGCATATTTTGACTTGGAACTTGCAGATGCAAAAAACTATGATCAATTAAAAGAGGAAATATTGGCACGTTTTGGGGTAACCTTGGATGTCCGTGCTCAGCGGGTCCACAATTGGAGTTATCAGCTGAAGAAGCCACCCGGTCGCAGATGTATGACCTCATCCATTTGGCTAAGAAATGGCTGCAGCCAGAAATTCTGTCCGGATCAAAAATTTTGAAACGAGTAATCATGGACAAATTTCTTAGGTCTCTTCCTAACACCCTGCAGAAATGGGTGAGCCATGGTGGTCCGGAAACCGCAGACAAATTAGTAGACCTGGTCGAAAGGTACCTGAGAATTTGATCTCTTTTCCCAGAGATGCACAGACTTTTCACCCCAAGACCAGACCCTCCCCACCTATAAGTAAGACTGCGTCAGGGGATGGGGGTGGAGAGAGGATCCAAAGAGCAACTAGAGGTATTAGCAGGACTACTACTAATGTTTGGCGAGAGCGGCCTAGAAGACCCATCCCACAGGAGAGGACCGGAAGGTTGATTTGTCACCGTTGCCGGGAAGAGGGACATGTAGCAGTGGTTTGCCCAGCGGTTTGCCCAGCGGTTTGCCCAGCGGATGATGAACCCATGCATTGTGACTTTCTGACAGAGAGACGACAGTCCCTTTTTGCAACCACATACACTGCAGTAAAGGGGAATGAGAAACCTTTATATAGAATGTGTTTAGATGGTAAAGATGTTGTGGTATTGTTGGATTCAGGTAGCCTGGTCACCTTAGTGAGAAGTGATCTAGTGGTGAAAAAAAACGTACATCCTAGGAAAATGGCTGTCGTTTGTGTACATGGGGACACTCGAGAATATCCGGTGACTACAGTTACTTTTGAAACATCCCTCTGTATCTTGTGTCACCAAGTGGGTTTAGTTCCCAAACTGCCACATGACGCCATTGTGGGAAGGGATTTCCCAAAGTTCTGGGAACTCTGGGATTGCCCAGATTCCCCAGTAGGTGGTTCTTCTGAGCCTGAAACATCTACTCCAGAATCCTCTAACTGTGAGGATTATCCTGAATTTCCGTGCTCAGTCTTAGCCGGGGAAACACCAGTCCCTAGGGAGGAGCCTGCTACCTCAGAAGAGGAACAGCGGCCGTTAGGGTTGGATGACCTTAAGGTGCACCGAGAAAATTTTATCACTGAGCAATTGAGGGACCCCACATTGCTAAGAGCCCGGGAGAATGTAGTGAAGATAGATGGGGAGTTAGTTAACCCTGACGAGAGGATTGCCCTCCCTTACTTCATTATTGAAAGGGACCTCTTATATCGAGTGTCACAGAGGATAGAGGATACCGTTGAGCAACTGGTAGTGCCTAAACCGTACCGCAAGATGGTTTTGGAACTGGCCCATGGGCACATTCTTGGGGGACATTTGGGAGCAGAAAAAACCCGGGAGAGAATCACCCAGAGGTTTTATTGGCCTGGGATCACTAAGGAAGTGGAATTGTACTGCTCTTCCTGTCCAGTGTGTCAGATTAATGCACCCATGCCCCATTTCCGCAGTCCGTTGGTACCCCTGCCCATTATCGAGGTCCCTTTTGAGAGGATCGCCATGGATTTGGTTGGGCCCTTACTGAAGTCCACTAGAGGGCACCAGCACATCTTGGTAATAATGGATTATGCCACCTGTTACCCAGAAGTGATTCCTCTCCGAAATACCTCTGCTAAAACCATAGCCAAGGAGTTATTTCAAGTTTTCAGCCGGGTGGGTCTTCCTAAGGAAATCCTAACTGACTAGGGCACCCCGTTTATGTCTAGGGTGACAAGAGAACTTTGTAAACTCCTGAAAGTGACCCAATTACGTACCTCAGTATATCACCCTCAAACAGATGGGTTAGTGGAGAGGTTTAATAAAACTTTAAAACAAATGTTGAGGAAGGTGGTGGATAAAGACGGAAAGAATTGGGATTATCTGCTCCCTTATCTGATGTTTGCCATAAGAGAGGTTCCCCAATCATCCACAGGGTTCTCTCCGTTTGAGCTGCTGTATGGGAGGCACCCCCGGGGCCTACTGGACATTGCCAGGGAAACATGGGAGAGTGAGAGTTCCTGTTAGGAACCTGTCAGGAAGGCTCTGGCAGATGATGAGTTAAGACTCACAGGCTATTCCGGCTCCACCCCTCTCATCTAGAAAGAGCTCTATTTAAGCTGGATCAGCACACAGGTTCAGTGCTGTCTTGTCTTCAGCTCCTGCCATTGTTCCTGAACCTGTGACCTGTTTGCTGCTGATTTCCTGTTGACCTTTATGCTTGTTCCTGACTCCGCTCGTCTGCTGCCCGTCCTGACCCCAGCTTGTTTGACCATTCTCTCGGATCTCCCTTGTCTGTTTACCCGCCTTCGGATCTTGATCGGTTCACCCTTGGTGGGGCGACCCTGAGGACCGCGACCTGGTATCCACACGCAGCAAACTCCATCCTCACCACTAGAGGCTCTGGCGAAAACCGGTGGATACTTAGACTCCGCACCTCAGGCTAGCCTGTGTCACTTACCTTGGGGGTTCAGTCTAAGCTCCGCCCTCTAACGGACATCGGGGCCTATCTCTGTCGCCAGGTTACCACCATCACCCTAACCGTTCCCCTCATCGAAGTGTGATTGAGCATGTGGCACAAATGCAAGATAGAATTGCCCAAGTGATGCCGATTGTGAAGGTACATTTAGCCCAAGCCCAGTTGGCTCAACAAAGGATTTACAATCGTGGGGCCCAGGTCCGTTCTTTTGCACCTGGTGATAGAGTGTTGGTGTTGGTCCCCACGGTCGAAAGTAAATTCCTAGCCAAATGGCAGGGTCCCTATGAAGTGTTGGAGAAAATAGGGGTGGTGAATTATAAAATTAGCCAACCGGGAAGACGAAAACCTGAGCAGCTCTATCACGTGAACTTGTTAAAATCATGGAAGGATAGAGAGTCCTTGGTCGCTGAGACTACCCGATTTTCTGCTCCATTTAACCTGGCTGTCCCTAAAGTTGGGATAGCAGAGACTCTGTCCAAAATTCAGAAACAGGAGGTTAAAGAATTTGTGCTCCGTAATAGGGAGAAGTTTTCAGACCTGCCAGGTTGGGTCTCTGGAGTTAAACATGACATCATCACCACACCAGGGGATAAGGTCAAGTTAAAGCCTTATAGAATTCCAGAAGCCCGGCGAGAGGCCATTCGCCAGGAAATAAAAAAAATGCTTGAGTTGGGGGTGATAGAAGAGTCAAATAGTGATTGGTCCAGTACCATTGTCTTAGTGCCCAAACCAGATGGAAGTTGGCGGTTTTGTAATGATTTTCGTCGCCTGAATAAAATCACTAAGTTTGACACCTATCCTATGCCCCGCATAGATGAACTAATTGATCGCCTAGGCACTGCCCGGTACATGACCACGTTAGACCTTACCAAGGGTTATTGGCAAATTCCTCTCTCTGGGTCGGCCAGGGACAAAACAGCATTTGTAACTCCAGACGGATCTTTCCAATATCGGAGGATGCCTTTTGGGTTACAGAATGCTCCTGCCACATTCCAACGCACCATGGATAAGACCCTTCGGCCTCATCAAGCCTATGCTGCTGCATACCTCGATGACGTGGTCATTCACAGTGAGAATTGGAACTCACACTTACCAAAAGTTCAGGCTGTGTTGGATTCCATCTGGAAAGCTGGGTTTACAGCCAATCCAAAAAAATGTACCATTGGGCTAGAAGAGGCGAAGTATCTGGGGTATACCATTGGTAGAGGTCTAATCAAGCCCCAAATAAACAAAGTTGAGGCTATTAAGAAATGGCCACGTCCCACCAACAAGAAACAGGTTCATGCATTTTTGGGGATTGCAGGTTATTATCGCCGTTTTATTCCCCATTTTGCCTCACAGGCTGCTTCCCTGACCAATTTGACCAAAGGGAAGGAGTCTGTCATGATCAAATGGACTCCCGAGGCAGAAACAGCTTTTCAGGCTTTAAAACAGGCCTTATGTAGTCAGCCAGTTTTAAAGTCACCTGATTTTTCACTAGACTTTGTGGTCCAGACAGATGCATCAAATGTGGGTTTAGGAGCTGTACTGTCCCAGATTATCAATGGGGAAGAACACCCTGTTATGTACCTCAGCCGAAAGTTGAAGGCCCATGAGGAGAATTATGCCACCATTGAGAAAGAGTGTTTGGTGGTGAAATGGGCTTTGGATTCTCTCCGGTACTACCTCCTGGGTAGACAGTTTGAACTGGTGACGGATCATGCCCCATTGAAGTGGATGGCACAGAACAAGGAGACCAATAGGAGAATAAATAGGTGGTTCCTAGCCCTTCAGGAATTTAGTTTTGTGGTAACGCATCGCCCCGGTGTTAAAATGGGGAATGCAGATGGTATGTCCCGATAACATGCGTGCCTGGCAACCTGTGTCCCAACCCTAGGGTTGAAACAAGAGGGGGGGGTATGTGACAGGAAGTCAGGTAAATCTATGGGTGTTGTCACAGACGGGAGATACATTTCTGCTTGGTTTAGACAATTCACCAATTACTATCAGGTGTCGGCTGCAGAGGTAGGCAGGAAGGTGTACGGAAGTTGAAAAAACTTTCAGCTGTTCAGAATGAGGCAATTAAGGCCTCTATAATTTGTCCAAAGGAAGTCTATTGATTGCTGCCTCCTGAGGCTGTGTGAGCTGGGGAGAGCAGTCAGATGAGAGACTTCTAAAGGTGAGGTGTTGAACTTTTTCTGTGTAAAGAAAACACAAATGGACATTTGAGTGTCTGCTGTAGGATCAGCAGTGTCTGCCCAACTGTCTGGTTGGGAAGACTCCTTAGGTAGGTTCCTGTGTGTGAGAAGGTAGACGCCCACAGCGGCCAGGATTTATTTTGTGTTTTAGTTTATTTTGGATGTTTTTGCTGCATGCACTTGTTTGAAGAAATTGGAAGAATAAACCATAAACTGTTGTTTTCAACCACTCCTCGGCTATCTCCCTGTGTAACGAACCCCCCCAAAGGGGTCATCCACACCCACTACCAAGCTAATCCCTCACAATATATATATATTTACATATGTATACATATATGTGTGTGTTTGAGCTCTGGGGTGCATAACCCAATGCAACAGGCTGTGCTCACCTATGTTAGTAGTAAACATATGTATTGAAAAAGTTTTGTTGGACATCTACCAGTTGTCCTGATTTGTTTTTCCTTATTAAAATGTATATAAACCTAAATTTTCAAAGCGTAAGACATATACTTGTGCAAACATTATGGTCATGTTTAGTTACGGAAGAAGAACAAGATACAGTAAACAGCTGGTGATCTTGCCAATCCCCTTGGAAAAAGGAGCTTCCTGTTTACTTCAGACCGTGCACCCCACAAAAGCAGATCCTTGGTAGCTTGGTCATTTTGTGTACCTTCTTCTTCTCTTGCTGTGACTCCATCTGAGCTTGGTTGGCTGAGTTGGGAACATGCACCCTGCCTTTCCCAAGAGTGATTAGATCTCAGCGATGCGGAGCGACGCGGTTCCCTGTACTGTGTGCGGGCAACCCACACGGGAATTCCTAGGCTTAAAACAGAGGGATTTTTCCTTGTTTTATGCTGCAACTTTTATATTTCCTGTTACGCCATAAGGGGTAATTTTTTAAATAGTCTGGAGATTGTATGGATACTACACCATGAGGAGTCCGTCTCTTGTGTTCCCTAAAATCCACATATAGGAACATCCTCTACAAGAACCCACGGGCTGCTGGATCAGAGATCACGGGGATCTCCCAAGCGCCATTTAACCTTTTTTTGCCATAAGGTAAAAGAGATCAACATCTGGTGGGTTTGTATTCTCTCTAATTCCACTATACACGGAGGGTGTCACCATCATTACTGGTTCAGGTAGACAGCACTTTGCACCTATAAGGAGAGTACTCACTTGGTTGAAATATAAAGGAACCATCACTTACTGTGGTTGAATTCCTCATTTGGACTGTGATTGCACTTTTCTTATTGATTCGGACTGGAGTTGCACCTTTGTCATATATTTAGAATTTTTTAAATATATTTGCACTTTTTTATATATTTACAATTTTTTAAATGAATTTGAACAAGGTTTGTACCAATTTATTGTAATGGATTTTTATGTGTTTATTTGCACTTGAGCACTTTATCTTTTGCACCGGGAGTGATTTATTCTGTTTGAGGAATTTGCCCTGCTAATAGCAATTTTCTATTTATTTCTGCTCAGTTAATTACCCCTGGGGGTTTATAGCAGCAGCAGTCCTATTTTAATATTTAATACCCATATTTTTCTATTTCATATTTTTTGTTTGGCGCAGGTGTTTTAATTCACTTATTTTTAAATAGAGCTTTCTTTTGGTGGCATTAAATCCCCACTGGATTTTTTTTTTCTAAATAAACAAAAAAAGGTTAACATTTTTGGGGGGAAAAAAACAATTTTTTTAGTTTCTGTTATAAAATTTTGCAAATAAGTAATTTTTCTCCTTCACTGATGTGCGCTGATGAGGCTACACTGATGGACACTGATAGGCTGCACTGATGGGCACTGATGAGGCAGGACTGATGGGTACTGAGAGGTGGCACTGATGGGCACTAATGAGGCGGCACTGATGGGCACTGATAGGCAGCAACGATGAGCACTAAGAGGCAGCATTGATTGGCACTGATGGGGCTGCACTGATAATCAGTGTACATGTCCCCAGTCACACTTGCCTGTTACCAGTGCGTGAGGCAAGTACTGCTAATAACCGGCAAGTTTGTTTACATGTGACTGGACACAGCTGATCACAATGTAAAGGGCCACTGTGATCGGCCCTTTACTACAATCACAGAGCACACCAGATGCGTGCCCCAGGAGGTGGGCAGGGAGCGTGATTCCAGGAGGACGTCCATGAATGCCCTCCTGGAACAACAGAGCTACGTTGTCGCTGTCTTTCAGCTATAGCGTGATAATGAAGTGGTTTAAAAAATTAATGAAACCCAAGGCTTTAAAGTGAAATAATATACCTGAAATTAAAATTCTATATTCATATACCCGTACTGTATTGGAGTCTGTACATTGGAGACTTGAAGGAGGGCAGGCTTAATTTAATTCTTTAAGATACTTTTTATAGAGATGCAAACACTAGTTTTATTGATGTTAGGCAAAAAAAATCAAGGGTCTTCAAAACTACTAATAAATCAGCGATCCAACTTCCAGGTTTTCATCAATGTGTAATCTTCAGGCATACAGCAAGCATTTATAGATATATACAATAGAAACAATGACCCTGCACTTAGAAAACAAATTATTATTAATAGGAGCAAGCCTGCATAATTGATCCATGGAAATACATGCTTTGTTCACTAATATAAAAATATTTCCTGCAGATCAGCACTGTTATTCTATGGTCTTCAATATCACAATTTTTTTTATTACCAATGTCCTATAAATGGTCCAATTTTTGGCTTCACCCCCCGCTTACCACTAATGAAAGTAAATTATTTTGTACATGTGGCTGTGGACCGGTTACTGCAGTAGAGAGCTTAAAGCGGAGTTCCGGCCACATACACATTTTTTACCTAAAAATACCCCCCCTAATCCTAAGCTATCCCCAATTACTCTAACACTAACCCCATATTACAGGTCATTACAGTTATAGAATAAAGATAAATACTTACCTTTAAAATTGATTGCAGAACGCGGCCAACTCTGGTGTGGGCATCTGAAGCCGTGGTATCCCCCTCTGTGTCATTCTTCCGGGTTCCTGGCTATCCAGAATGCCGATCACAATCTCACGCATGCGCTGTAGATTGCAATCGGCAATCAGAGTAGCGGCTGGGGCCGTTCCCATTGCATCCTGGGATTGATGATGCTCATCTCCCAGGACGCAATGCAAAGGAGGAAGTGACGTCAGCGGCCGTGTCCGCACAAGGAGGAAGAGGAAGGAAGGTAAGTTTATTTTCATTAAAACTAACTAACTATCCAATTTTTATCTTTTTCAGGTTTTTTTATGCTAACTGATGCTGCAAAATGTATTTTTAGAGTGGAACTCATCTTTAAAGTCATTTTTGTGTTCTGTTTCTACAACATGTATATGCTGCACATAGTTAAAAAAAAAGTCAACTTTCTGGGATCAACATTTGGAGTTTATTGTAGCCAGACAATGTTACCTGATTGAGCCACAAAAGAATGAACATTAGAGAAACTATTTTAAAAACAGCATTTATATATTTTATTACTCAAATATTAATCCTAGGGTTCTGCAATAAAGGAAAGAAGCCAGAAAAATCAAACCTAAAACCCAATTTCCTCTAAGCATACATCATGCTTTAACAGTGTCACAAAAATAAGTCAGTACAAAACTATTGATGTCATTGTACATTAGAAAAGTATGTTAAATCCTCCATGACAACACAAATATATCCTAGGAAGATACACTGTACCAGAATACTGTAGAATTGAAAAACTACTGAAAAGATAGAGTGAGTTTGTAATTGAAATAAATTTATCGGACACTTTGATCCTACTTTTCCATACAAATTTTGAAATGTTAGTTTTCTTTGATGCATAACAGGTATCAAGAATGGTAATTAATGGGCATTGTATTGGAAGCATTCATTTCTGCAAAATATGTCTTTTAAGGAAACCTAATCCAAAAAATTAAAAAAAAAAAGTTCTTCCAACAACGCAAAAGAGAACTCATTGTCTTGTCGTTACCTTAGCTGTATATTCTATTCTCCTGGCTGGAAAATATGAGAACTAAATATCTACTCCCCATTGTATAACATTTTTCTGATATATTTCTGGTATCACTGTTTTATAATGTAACTTTTAGACATTTCAAAGACCAAATCAATATCTACTAAAGATGACTTTGAAAACAATCACACAGCCAATTTTCGCCCATTGGACTTTAAATGGGGCATAATACAAAAGTTATAAAATATCAATTTATCATACAATGATTTGACACATAAATGTGAGAAGTACACATAAAACATGTTTGGCATATCAAGCCATTGGGTTAAATGTAACAATATATAATGCACATCAAGCTTTTATATTTTCAAGTACATGTTTTACATAACCAAGATGATTGCAATATGAGAGAGGAATGCATCTTGTAACTCAACGCATTATACCAGCTTGATATGCCAAACATTTTTTATGTGTACTTTTATGTGTCAAATCTTTGTATAATAAATTGATATTTTATGACATTTGTATTATGCCTCATTTAAAGTCCTATGGGCGAATATATTGTAATATATTGTATGTGTGTATGTTGTATATGGGGATAAAGGCATGATGCGTTAAGCACCTGGTCACAGTTCTTTTTTACAATTGACTTTGAAAACAAGTGAGTAGGAGTGTTAGAACAAATGAAGGTCACTCAGAAAGAAAACCTTGAGGTTAACAAAAAGCTAGATCATCCTATGGAATGTGTTAAGTGTTAAAAGCTGCTATGAAAATTTTTTGTTTTGAATCTATCATTTTGTGACAAATTGTTCTGTAAAGGTGTAATTCACAATTAGAATTTGAGATGTACGATCTGTCTAAGTGCTTTGTTGCATTATTCCTTTTTAAACTGCAACTATTAAGGGCTGTATTTAACTTTTGTGGTGTTGATTCACTAAATGTAAAGATGTTGCTTACTTTGCAAGGAAAGATGCACTTTGCAAGTGAATTATTCCTAGAGCAAAGTGAATGAGGTGAAGCTCGATTTCAATCACCCACTCATGCGCAATTAAAAATGCTGTTTCTTTTTATTTTCCTTGAATATCATTGGGTATTCTTTGCAAAGTGAAATTTCATCACATTTACTAATCCCTGGGAAAATTCTCTTTCAAAGTGAACACCTATCTGTCTTTAGCAAATATACCCCTGTGTGTGGATTTTGGCCCTGAACCTTAGATTTAAACACATTTATAGTAACTGAGGCAACTGCTTTTAGCATCTTTGTTCAACAGCTTTTCTCCTTTTATTTTTGCACGACTATCTGTCAGTTCTAAACACTACAAACCTTATGGCTATGTCTGCTAATCAATTTGAAAATAAAAAATATCTGCTGTCCTCCACATAAACACATGGTATATGAAGCAGGAAGCAATCCGAACCTGTGCTCAGGGATTCATTCAAACACTTAACTTTCAGCCCATACCTCAAGAGCCAAACATTATATAGAGTAGTGAGTTTTTTGCTTGCTACCATATATGACAGCTTTCTCCTTCTAGTTTGTCCTTAGAAACTAGTGGCGTCATACTGCCCTGTTTATTTATTGCCCAGGAGTCCATGGCCATTTAAACGAAAGAACCTGGAACAATTCTAAAAAGAATGACGTGGAAGATGCTCCTAGCCACATGGGACTGCAAATTGCTTTTGTATTCATAGCCTCAAGAATTGCTATAGCCAGGTCTTCGAAATCTTCTACAGTCCCGTTTGACTTGGTTAAGGCTAAATTATCCCAGATAATGATTAATGAAAAACGTTCCCCTATCTTGAATGATAAAATGTCAGAGTTCAAAAACTTGGGACCCATAGATCAAATATCTCTCAAAGAATGCCTAGTGCCCCTTTGACTTTTTAATGGTGTAGTTGCACAGTCACTTCTGTTTTTTCTTTCTCTTTTTTCTTTCTGTTTGTTTCCTTCCTGGAAATAATAGTCTTTGCCTGCACTGAAATCTATAGCACTCGCCGGTTATCTGCACAAGGTGGCATTTTCCAGGATTCATTTACCTAATCTGTTCCCTGTATTGTATTGTGGATGTACAGTACCTAATGTGTATTCTGCAATATACAGTAATTATATAGATCTTACATATAGCCATTTATTCACAGTATATGTACAGTTACATAGTTCCTAGATGTGTGTAGGTCTATAATTTTTTTACTTTTAAGTTTTTCGATGTGTTTTATTTTTGTATATTTATAATTATGTTTAATTAGTATGTAGTACCGTGGTCCTGCGAGACTAGACATTTCGTTCTACTGTATGTCTTCACGTGTAGTGGAATGAAAATAAAGTTTGACTTGACTTGAATATTATATAGGTATCAGGTCTTCACGTGTAGTGGAATGAAAATAAAGTTTGACTTGACTTGAATATTATATAGGTATCAGTTTTATATTGCCAAAAAAAATGTCACTGTTATGTCAATTGCCTTGTTTTAATGAGAGTTTGTAATTGTATTACATGCCTTAGTAAAAGAATAACAATTATTGGAAAACAAAAAAAAAAAAAATTACTTGGGGGTCCCGGCATGAATTTTCAGGTGACCCCTATGCAAAAAAAAAAGGCTTGCCCCCTCTCCCTAAATTCTATTTCAGACCCAAAGGGATTTTTAGGGAGAATACCATGCAAAAATCAAGAAAAAAAAGTGTAAGGGTCCTCCCATGAACCCAAAATAGACCCTTATCTGACAAGGGCCTCTGCTCCACAAACCTGGCCTGGTTTTTAGTGGTTACCCAGATAACACCCCCCCCCCCCATGTGAATGAGTAAGGGGTAGATAGTACTTCGACTCATTCATAAAAAATAACGTAAAAAAATACAAGTATTTTCATTAAAAACACAAGAAAGTGTCCCACTATGTACATCTATTTTCAAGCAAGTCGGCCAGTGATACAGATCCACGGCAATCATGATGCCCAATGGCCGACTCACCTGAAGAAAAAACTTGCTGCCTGCCAACACACATCTGTTCCCATCCCTTTCCTCAACTAATATGTAAACAAAGGGGAAGGGTCTCCCTGGTGACATCATTGACTATTTATGTATATATATATATATATATATATATATATATATAAACATGACTTTATTTAGTCATTGACATCACAGGGATTCTCCCTAGCTATAGAAGATTATATACATCAGACAGATGTGCCACTTCATTGACAGATTAAGAGCATCCCTTAAGCATGTTATTTATGAAGTATTGCATTTTTAATGCTGCCCAGTAATATGAAAATCACTGCTGCACAGTAAACAGAATGTAAAAAAATTTTTTTTTGGCTTGGTACATGTTCTCCAGGACAATGATCAGACCCACGCGCCATTTGTTTGACAGGCTCTTGCTTAATACCCTAGAAAATTACCAGAACTAATTTTTAACATTTTGCTCCCATTGGCTTTACTGGGGTTTAGATGCTGCACCTGAACTTAAGTAAAATTTGCCAATCCTGCCCCAAACTTCACCCATGTACATTTGGCTCATCACTAATTAACAGCTTAGGTGTGTTAGTTGGCTCAAAAAGGTGAGGATGGGATCTATGAGCTACAGAGTCACCAGAAAAGAGGTTGACTATGGACACACAGAGAATAGAAAATATAGCTTTATTGTAACAATATTAAAATAAACCACTGACCACCAAAAGCGGCATGTGCAGCCCAAACAATTAAAAACAGACAACATTGTCTAATCAAAGGGGGACATAACCAACAGCTGCTCATGCATTACCCTGAACCATTCAAACCACATTCACTAGGCATGAAATAATTGAAGTTCTAATAAATGAGATAATGTGCAGAGTAGAGATTCATTAGTTCATCTTCAGGCCTTATAAAAATGTCATAAAAAATTAATGGTTCCTATGCAGTTGTGGGGATAAAGGAGGCTTCACACTCAAGCAGCAATGTATCTGTATCATGTATTATTGGATGAGTGTCAAGGATATCGCTTGGTATTCAAGCCGTCAGTGGCCAGGGCTATATCAATATGACAAGCCAATTACTGAGTCCAGGCTGAAAAAGTTCATGTAAAGAGTAATGCTGTCCGCTCACCGCTCTGTACACCCATAGAGAGACTTGCATCCGTGCTGTAGATTTTTGCACTTGTATCAGTGCCACTACACTGGCTTCAGGCCACCCGACTGGCCGCAGAAAGTTACAGGGTGCATGCAGGCCGATTACCTCCCTGAGAGACGTCAGTGATGATGACGGAGTGCTGACATGTTTCATTAGCCTATCACACTAACTTCATCAGGGGGTGACTCTTTTTACTCTTTTTATGACATTTTCATAATTTGAGGATGTCATCCCATCCCCACCACCACGGCTGCCACTGATTACCCCCCTTCCCCCCAACACCCTCAGTGGACTGATTCCATCACCCCACTCCCCTCACCATCACTTCCACTGATCCCGTTCCCCAAAGCACCATTAATGGATGTATTCCACCTCCCTCAGCACAACCGTTAACATTTTTGTGTATAGCTTATTAAATGTGGTTCTGTTTTTTTGAATTTGACATAATAAAGTTTACCTCTTAAGGAAATACCACTGTGTACCCCTTCCCTTTCTCCTTTTTGAACTCCTAGTGGGTTCTTTCCCCAATTCTTTGTGTCACAAGATGACTGGGGTCCTTTTTCTAATTTTCATCCCTCTGTCAATGGGTGATACTCGCTCTTGCACAGAACAGTACTGGTATATGTGTGCAACAATACTATGAGCTCAGGCAGGTGTGATGATGTACCCACTGAGGTGGGGCCATGACATTCTGAACCTATGGAAAGTGGATTTGAGATGAATATTGCAGTGTGTTATTTATTAAATATTGGAGTTGGCAAAAACCTGTACTCTGTCCTTAGCAGCCAAATCATCTCTTCTGAAGTGCAGTAGGCACCGGAATGTGCTTGGTCATAACTTTACAGCATGGCCAATCCCATCTGCCAACTCATTTTTGAGTTGGGGCACACATCTGGGAGTTCCTGCTGTACAGAGTCATTGTTAGTTTGGCTGCAAGAAAAACTGAAAAAGGTGATTTTATAGTGTATTTTCACTTTTGCAACCATGTTGGCATAACACCTACGTTATATTTGTTACTTGTTGCATAACATAAATTAAAAAATATTTAATATTTTACTCTTTTTGAAAACTCAAAAACTGCAGAGGGGTCTATGCAGTGGCGACTCTAGAAACAATATATAAGGGGGGCACATAAGATACCACAGTCAAAACTAGGGAGGGGGCACTCATAATTTTCACCACTATATCATACCACTGAAAAAAACGAAATACAAATACGAGAGCAATGCATTGTGCAATGATAACTTTTTATGGTACTAAACTAACACCTAAAAGAGAAGCTTTCAAGAGTTTTCCTTTCTTCCTCAGGTATTGCTTCAGTCCTAAGAAAGAGGAAAACTCTTAAAAGCTTTTCTTTAAAGTTTAAAGCAATTTCAGCAAACAGTTTATGCAGTAATAGTCCCTAGTATTGGTGCCAGTTTATGCAGTAATAGTCCCTAGTATTGGTGCCAGTTTATGCAGTAATAGCCCCTAGTATTGGTGCCATTTTACGCAGTAATAGCCTCTAGTATTGGTTCCAGGTTATGCAATAATAACCCCTAATATTGGTGCAAATTTATGCAGTAATAACCTCTAGTATTGGATGGAGTTTAGGCAGTAATAACCCCTAGTATTGGTGCCAGTTTATTCAGTAATAGCTCCTAGTATTGGTGCCAGTTTACGCAGTAATAGCTCCTAGTATTGGTTTCAGTTTATGCAGTAATAGTCCCTAGTCATGGTGCCAGTTTGCTCAATAATAGCCCCTAGTATTGGTTCCAGGTTATGCAATAATAACCCCTAATATTGGTGACAATTTATGCAGTAATAACCTCTAGTATTGGATGGAGTTTACGCAGTAATAACTCCTAGTATTGGTGCCAGTTTACTCAGTAATAGCTCCTAGTATTGGTGCCAGTTTACGCATTAATAGCTCCTAGTATTGGTTTCAGTTTATGCAGTAATAGTCCCTAGTCATGGTGCCCGTTTGCTCAATAATAGCCCCTAGTATTGGTGCTAGTTTATGCAGTAATAACACCAAGTAATGGTGCCAGTTTATGCAGTAATAGCCCATAGAATTGGTTCCAGTTAATGCAGTAGTAACCCCTAGTATTGGTGCCAGTTTATGCAGTAAGAACTCCTAGTATTGGTGCCAGTTTATGCAGTAATAGCTTCTAGTATTGGTGCCAGTTTACGCAGTAATAGCCCCTAGTATTGGTTCCAGTTTATGCTGTAATAGTCCCTAGTCATGGTGCCAGTTTGCACAGTAATAGGCCCTAGGATTGAATGCAGTTTATGCAGTAATAACACCTAGTAAGGGTGCCAGTTTATGCAGTAATAGCCCCTAGCATTGGTTCCAGCTTATGCAGTAATAACCCCTAGTAAGGGTGCCAGGTTACGCAGTAATTACCCATAATATTGGTGGCAGTTTAAGCAGTAATAACCCTTAGTATTGATACCAATTTATGCAGTAATAGCCCCAAGTATAAGTGCCAGTTTACGCAGTAATAGCTCCTAGTATTGGTTCCAGTTTATGTCGACATAGTCCCTAGTCATGGTGCCAGTTTTGCGCAGTAATAGCCCCTAGTATTGATGCCAGTTTATGCAGTAATAACACCTAGTAATGATGCCAGTTTATGCAATAAAAGCCCCAAATTTTGGTACCAGTTTACACAGTAAAAATCCCTAGTATTGGAGCCAGTTTACGCAGTAGTAAAGCCTAGTATTGATGCCAGTTTACACAGTAATAAAGTCTAGTATTGAAGCCAGTTCACACAGTAATAAAGCCTAGTATTGGTGCCAGTTTACGCAGTAATAGCCCCTAGTATTGGTGTCAGTTTACGCAATAATAACCCCTAATATTGGTGCCAGTTTACGCAGTAATAACACCTAGTATTGGTGCCAGTTTAAGCAGTAATAGCCCTTCGTATTGGTGCTAGTTTATGCAGTAATAGCCCCTACTATTGGTGCGAGTTTACACAGTAATAACCCTTAGTAATGGTGCCAGTTTATGCAGTAATAACCCCTAGTAATGGTAGCAGTTTATGCAGTAATAGCCCCTGCTATTGGTGCCAGTTTACACAGTAATAAAGCCTAGTATTGATGCAATGCTCTCAGCACAGAGGAGGTAGGAAAGAATAGTGAAACCTGCCATTTACAGTGAGGAAATTGTTAAGGCCATCAGCGACAGTGGCAGTGGTCTTATCACTTATATCAACTTAATGGGAGATCTTTATGATTTCCTTGTGGGTCTCCTGATGTGCTACAGTACAGCGCACCTCTCCATCTGGGACTCCTTCCCGGCACCATGGCGAAACTAAGGGGGAAGGCTGCTACAGTGCCCCTCTCCACCTGGGACTCATGCCCCTACAGCAGGGGTGCTCAACCTTTTGAGGAGCTAGGGCCCATTAACGACTTAGTAACCGGTCACGGGCCACAATTAGCGGAGCGGGCAAATGACAGGTCCGTGTCCACTCAACATATGCAGATCAGACACGGACAGAGTACTGCTGGCTGGTACTGCTGGTGAGTACTATTGGCTGGTACTGCTGGTGGGTACTTCTGGCTGGTACTGTTGGTGAGTACTGCTGGCTGGTACTGCTATCGGGTACTGTTGGTGGGTACTGCTCTCATAGGCGGAGTACATTTGGTATCACTCCGCCTGTGACAGGAGCCAGAACTATACAGGAAGCTTCTGCTCTGCTTCCTCTAATACCGCCTCCGTTTGACACAATAATGCTCGTGGATGGCAGGTCGGGATCCCGCAATCTGAGCTTACCGACTGGCCATCCCAGAGCAGGAGGTGGGATCCTGTTGGGGGGGACACATGAGGGGGCACAGTATAATTAAGGATGGGCTTGATATTAGGGCACTCGGCGGGAAGTTCGCCCGTCGCACCCAAAAAAAAAAAAAAGAGCTCCCGCCGCTTCACACTCGTCCAGCGTAATGAACGGCTAGAGCTGTAACAGCTTCTTTTATAAGAAAGGGGCGGGGACACCCAGCCGGGACACCCAGCGGGGATACCCGCCCCTTCTGCCGTGACATCAGTCACTTTATTCACTTCTCTATTTTTTTGTGAACTTTTTTGGTGAATAGGTAGGGATACGATGTTCCCAATATCCATTCACATAGGGGGGGGGGGGGCGGGATCTGGGGGCTCCCTTTTTAAAGTTTCCGATAAGCCTCCCCCTGCAGACCCCCACAACCACAGCCCACGGTTGTTGGGAAGAGACCCCTGTCCCCATCAACAAGCACCCACCCCCTCATGTTGAGGGCATGTGGCCTGGTATGGTTCAGGAGGGGGGGGTGGGGAGGGCACTCGCCCATCCTTTCCAGCCAGGCTGTGTGGTCGGATAAGGGTCTTGTCGTTTTATTTTAAAATTTTGCACGTGTACGTTGTTTTTTTTCCTTTTTTTATCTGTATTGCCAGGAACCGACAATACATCACAGCCGCGAGCAAGTTTAAATAACTTTTTTTACTTTAGAAATGTCAGTATTGCTGCAACGGGCTACATACATCGCACAAATGCGACACTTTACAGGCACATTAAGAGGACCCCCCTGGCACGATATTTAAAGGAATTTTTCATTTTTATTGTTTCACTTTAAGCATTATTAAAATCACTGCGGCCGTGATGGCAGTGGTTCCTAGGAATGTGGTGGGTGCACTGCCTGCTACTTCTTCAGGAACCATTGACAGTGGAAAAACTGTGATATAAAAAAGTGGTAGAATTATTGCTTCTGTATATGATTCGTGGCTCCTGCCAAACAGGCTGCCACACTGAAAAGTGTGGATGAAGGAATCTCTGCTGCTTACAGTATCTCACAAAAGTGAGTACACCCTTCACATTTTTGTAAATATTTTATTATATCTTTTCATGTGACAACACTGAAGAAATTACACTTTGCTACAATGTAAAGTAGTGAGTGTACAGCTTGTTTTGCTGTCCCTTCAAAATAATTCAACACACAGCCATTATTGTCTAAACCGCTGGCTACCTAAGGGAGTACACCCCTACGTAAAAATGTCCAAATTGGGCCCAAAGTGTCAATATTTTCTGTGGCCACCATTATTTTCTAGCACTGCCTTAACCCCATCAGAATTCATCAGAGCTTCACAGGTTGCCACTGGAGTCCTCTTCCACTCTTCCGTGATGACATCACGAAGCTGGTGGATGTTAGAGTCTCCGAAAGGAGGGGATCATGCCATGCTCTGCTTCAGTATGTCACAGTACATGTTGGCACTCATGGTAACCTCATGAAACTGTAGCTCCCCATTGCCGGCAGCACTCATGCAGCCCCAGACCATGACACTTCCACCACCATGCTTGACGACATACTTGGCTTTGTACTCCTCACCTGGTTCTCGCCACACACGCTTGACGCCATCTGAACCAAATAAGCTTATCTTGGTATCATCAGACCACAGGACATGGTCCCAGTAATCCATGTCCTTAGTCTGCTTGTCTTCAGAAAACTGTTTTCTTGTGCATCATCTTTAAAAGCCAGGGAAAGATAGAGGGTGCATGTACAATTGTAGCGGGTAAATTCTTTTTTTTTATTAAATCAATTCTATTTAAAGCAGTGACCAAAAAATGCATAATGATATTTACTTGGGCAGAACTTCTCATTTCCTCTGGAACAGACATGCTACTCAAAAATGGTGAAATCAAGTAAAATAAGTTTACTTTTGAATGTATTGTTTCTCAGTGATTAATAATGAGTCAGAATAGAGAAAACAGAACAGGAAACCACTGGAACAATATCTTTTACTCATAGGATACTCACTACTCTTATAAGATTCTTGTAGTAAATATATTGCACAGTATGTTGCTGTACAAAAGAAGGAATATAACTGTAATACATGTACATCCTGATTAATACATATTCATGTGTTCCGCTTTGTGCTTTAAGCTGTTTTTTCCTCTAGAAAAGGGTTAAGTTGTGCTGTATCTATATCAGTAACAATTTACCCTGGATCATGAAAAGCCAACTCTCTATTCCCAGGAACAAGCCACTCTGATTAGCATTGTCTGCTAACCAGCCCATTCCAACAGCCTACAGATGCAATGTCTGTGGGTTATTTATACAGTATTTATACAGCTCCCTCCCCACTCATCAGGATTCTGTGAAGTCAAAAACAGAACAGCAAAAGAAGGAAAAATACATGTCCCATCAACAAACACAGATACTCTCAATATATATCAGTTGTTCTTTGTTTTAAGTTCACCAGACTGTACAACATAGTAATACTAAGTTTTATAAAATAGCTGCATGTATTAATGAAATATAAAACCAATCAGATGACATGTTGTTGTTCATATGTGTGATAATGTTAGATTACAGCTGCAGACATGAATGCTAGTTGTGCTTGAGGAAAAAAAGATGAGCAATCCAGCTCAGTATCTAGGATTGATAGATGTTCAATAACCTGGTTGAATTTTAGAAGATAGAAAGAATTACTGCACTCCAGGATACAAGGAAAAATGCTTTACACCATAAAAACATCCAACTTTTTGATGTTGGATGATTTTATGGAATAAAGCATTTTCCTTGTATCCTGTAGTGTGGTCATTCTCTTTCTTCTTTGGATTACCTGGTCAGATCATGGACTGGACCAGCACCCGGTCATTAAAAAGAGGATTACTTTCACCTGAAGTGGTGTTGCCCTTACCTTCTGTTGCAGTGCTGGTTGAATCTATGGTTGAATAAACAGCATCATTTTATTTTAAGTAAAGAGAGATTGTTAGACAAGCCTAGGTATCTCAGTGCAGTTGTCACACAATTTCACAGCTACACTATATTGTCAAAAGTATTGAGATGCCTGCCTTTACACGCACATGAACTCTAATGGCATCCCAGTCATAGTCCGTAGGGTTCAATATTGAGTTGGCCCATCCTTTGCAGCTCTAACAGCTTCAACTCTTCTGGGAAGGCTATCCACAAAGTTTAGGAGTGTGTCTATGGGAATGTTTGAGCATTCTTCCAGAAGAGCATTTGTGAGGTCAGGCACTGATGTTAGACGAGAAGGCCTGGTTAGCAGTCTCGGCTCTAATTCATCCCAAAGGTGTTCTATTGGGTTGAGGTCAAGACTCTGTGCAGGCCAGTTAAGTTCCTCCACCCCAAACTATCCATGTCTTTCTGGACCTTGCTTTGGGCACTGATCCAAATCATTTGGTTTAGGGGGGATTTTGGTGTGAGGTTGTGTTACAGGGGTTGGGCTTGGCTCTTTAGTTCCAGTAAAGGGAAGGCGTCAGCATACCAAGATATTTTGGACAATTTTATGCTCCCAACTTTGTGGGAACAGTTTGGGATGGCCCCTTCCTGTTCCAAGTCATGTCTGCGCACCAGTGCACAAAGCAAGGTCTATAGAGACATGGGTAAGTGAGTTTGGGATGGAGGAACTCTAATGGCCTGGTCCTGACCTGGTAGAACACCTTTGGGATGAATGAGAGCAGAGACTGCGAGCCAAGCCTTCTAGTCCAACATCAGTATCTGACCTCACAAATGCGCTTCTGGAAGAATGGTCAAACATTCCCATAGACACACTCCTAAGCCTTGTGGACAGCCTTCCCAGAAGAGTTGAAGCTGTTAGAGCTGCAAAGGGTGAGCCAAGTCGACATTGAACCCTTCGGACTAAGACTGGGATGCCATTAAAGGCAATGTGCATGTAAAGGCAGGTGTCCCAATACTTTTGACAATATAGTGTGTGTGATGAAAAAGATAGGAACAGAGAACCAACATTTTTTTTTTGTCAGATGTAAAGCCATAAACTGTTGTTTCTTGGTGCATGATGGCAGCATACATTGGGTTGTGGCTGTACCCTTCAGTCTGATAGGACTGTTATTCTTTAAAGCTTTGCTGGCATGCCCCATTTTGTCCTCACCTCACTTTTAAAGATTAGGCTGGATAACTTACCTCAAACAGACACTCTTGGTAAAGAGTGACTGAGAGAAGATATAGTGGCAGCCTTGCAAGAGTTAAAACTCACAGGCGACTTTGTGGCAGAAGCATCAGTCGACATGATGCTCAGCCAGAGCTATCTTTTCGGCTGATTTGGCTGACTTGGCTGACAGCTGATTTGGCATCAAAGTTCAATTGGTTCAAATTCCCTATGATGAGATAAACCTCTTTTGCAGCAAGCTGGATGTGGCCATTTCAAAAGTTACAGGCAGCAAATTTGGTCTAATACCTACGGACAGGAAGCAAGAGTCGCAGAGAGGCGCTCTGTCACGGCCTAATATCCCAGAGAAATATAGAGAAGCAAGATCCTATAAACCTGGAAAAGATTTGAGATGTAATTGGCAAGAGACTCCTTCCCCTCCTCAAGTTGCAGAAGTAAAAAATCTCCGCAATCAGCAGAAGTATTTTTGAGTGCCCATAGCAGCCAGAATCAAACTCTTTGCACGGGTCTTGGCAGAAAATTGCAGTGTCTACAATTTCAGTAGGCCACCATTGGAAGTTCAAGGGCCAGTGGCTGAACAATCGTTTCTTTTCAACTCAGCTTCCTGATGGGCCAAACACCCAAACCCCCCCCCCCGTTCGGTTTGCAGCAGAACCCTGAACAGGAAAAAAGTTCTGCCCCGAACAGCGAACTCCGTTGAAGTCTATGAGAGCCAAACATAAATCAAAAGTGCCCATTTTGAAGGCTTATATGCAAGTAATTGGCCAAAAAAATATTTTTTTTTTCATGAGCAGTGGTTTTATTGATGCTTAAAGTGCAACAATAAAAATGAAAAATTCCTTTAAATATAGTACCTGGGGGGTCCTCCTAGACTGATTGTAAAGTGGTGCATCATTTCTAAATAGAAAATAGAGTCAAATCACATTTAAATTGACGTGCAGTGCAATTGCCATCACTTATGATGTCACCAACCCAGCATGCACCGGTCATAAGGTGAGGGGGGGATTACACCAGGTGATGTCTCCAGGTGGCTTTATGCCTACCTGTATAAGAAATGTCAAATGGTGGAGGAGGCATTCGGCTGTTAGCTGTCAGACTGTTTTTTTCTTCTTTTTCAGGTGCGGCGGGTTCGCGTGATTGACGACGGATTACATCAGGGGATACAGTTTTTTATTTTTAAATAAAGGAATTGTCAAAAATTGTCTCTGTGTTTTTATTACTTTTTGACACTTTTTTGGTGAATGGGTACCTGAAACTTATTCACATAAGGGGGGGCCAGGATCTGGGGGACCCTTATTAAAGGGGGCTTCCAGATTCCAAAAACCCCTTCATCCACAGATCCCTCTCAACCACAGACCAGGATTGTGGGGAAGAGACCCTTGTCCCATAAACGTTGGCAAAACTAAATTGCCATTTTTCAAACGAGCAAATAGACATGTTAAAAGCATGAGGACCTGTAATCCAGATTTACCACTAGGACGACACACCTCCTCAGTACATGCAGGAAAGTTTCCAAAAATTAGATTTTTGATCATTGATAGAATACACCCCAGTCCCCGTGGAGGGGACTGGAACAAAACTCTTTTACAGATGGAATTACGTTGGATATACACCCTGAGGGCCACAGATCCTCCGGGCCTGAACGAAATGGTTTCTTTTAGGCCTTTCTTAGAGGGGTTCACATCAGGGGGTATGGAACAATAATCCCATCTGACATATTTTGATGATAACCAATATTTTTTCACTTCCACCCTGCCTTTCCTCACTCATTGTTATACAGGCCAACGGATGATTTATTTTCTCAATTTTCCTTTTTCTTTTCCGTTGTTCTCTGTTGTCTATTTTCAATTGCCATATACTGTACAAACTAAATTGTATATCTATACATAAATGTGTATATAACTATGGCACTTACAAACTGTTTTTTATCATCGTCTTTCAGATTTACCAACTATTGAGGGGATGCTTTTGATAATCTACACACCATGTAACTGGTCTGCCTTCCTCCCCCTAATGGGGAATCTGTGCCGTTACAGAGGAATTTTTCTTTTTTCTTTTTATTGTTAATCTTAATGTAATTATTTTTGTAAAAGATTAATCACTCTCTATGTTCTTTTTCATAGTTTCAGTTGTCAAGATTTCCCTGCTACCAATTTAAATAATCATTCACTTTCTAGCCATCTGTGTGCCTTTGGCGACATGCCCGGCACGGTGGGCGGACATTCTTTGAATTGTCCGCCCTTGCGCGACTGCTATTGGTTCTCCTCGAGATCCCTCAGCTTCGCCCATTCACTTCCGTTTGCGTGTCACGCATACGGAAATGACCGTGCCGGTGGAGCGCATCGGCCGCACAGACTGCCGCCTCGTACTGCCTGCGCAGGCGTGGTCGGGAGCCGGTTCGGCGGCTGCGCACCAGGGAACCCATAGGGAGACTGTAAAGTAGTAGGATGAAAGGCAACCTTACCCAGCTAATTCCAATCTAGCCAATTAACTCTCTAACATATATAGCTCCCCTTCGAGCAGTGATTTGTATTGATCACTTGCCTGAAGGTGGATGCTCTGATACACGATTCCACATGAACCTATGTGATTGTTAAGGTAATTTAATGTTTCCCTTTTTTTTCTCTCTTACACTGTGACTGTATGGTTGGCTGGTTTTCCGCGACCAGCGCTGCATTTGGTTTACCATCTTCCTTACATACTATTTAAACCTCCAGCTACTGCTATGTCCTTTTACTTGATTTTGGCTGTTTTCAATCAAGAATACTTATTTACTTTCTCTACGGCTATTTTATGCCAAACAGACCAAATTGGATACCTGGGACTCAAATTATTCCCTTGATCCACTCTAACAAATTTTAGACTCGTCTATGACCTAAACAATGCTTAAATTGGACGCATAGACTATTTCACCCATGCAGCGCTTTTCTGCAGACATTAGCCCTACCCAACACCACTGTGTTTAAATCAATGTTCCATTTTTTTAGAACAAATGAAACACAACCCTTTTTGGTGACTGTTTGCTTTTCCTTTGTTCTACCCGACAGATCTCCCCTTTTTTCTCTGGGTTCCCGCTGTCCCCATTCAGTCTTTGGACTGACGGGCACACAATAATAAGAACGTGTTTTTTTGATACACCTCCAGCTTTTCATCATCTACCTTCCTCAATCTGGCACCCAAATACAGGGACGAAGGCATTCCAGCTTTTTGCTTTTAAACGCTATGGGCAGGCATACATTCTAAAATGTCATCGGACAGATTCTGTAAGTGTTCCATCTCAGTTATATTGTGCCAAATTGTGCATAAAATGTAATGACTATAAATATTATTATATGTTTATACATATTTTTCTATATTTATCACTGATTGATTAGTATATGATTGATCACTTGCAGACCGCCACTTTAAGGTTGCCCCTGAAGAAGGAATTTCATTGTGTCTCTGAAACGCGTTGGGCACTTACCTTCATACAGCGGTATTTGTATCTGCTACATGACCTCAGGAATTGTATACAGCTTGCCTTATGTTTTTAACCATTTTTTGTAATTGTATTTTTTCAATAAATTTATAATCTTAAATGTTTGTTTCAATATTCCACATTATTATTTGTGCCTCAAAAGTCCCACCCCAAGGGGAATTTCTTTCCAAGCTTCTATATTAAGGGATGTGGCACACTCTGGTGTGATTCCACATGAGCACAATATATTGTCCCATAAACAAAGGAACAAGATGCTTTAGGGTGAGGGGGCAGAGCCCCCCTGCCCCAAGGCACCCGCCATGTTAAGGGGATGTGACCTTGTTTGTTTTAGGAGGGGTGCACTTGCTGGCTTCCCCCCCCCCCCTGCCTGACCTCTCCGAACAGGCCAACAGTCAATGTTCGGCCTGAACTCATTCTCGGGCTGAACCGTTCACCCAACCTTATGCCCTACACACAGTGCAGAAGATGAACTTGGTTTCTGAGAAGGCGATATTTACCAGCGAGAACATGCCTGAGCCTGTTAGGCTCTTTAACATCAACTTTCCCAATGGTCCAATGGGCCCAGTGGCACACATGTGTCTTCCATTTCCTATTCCTGAGGCAGTGGCATGGAGCCTCAATGCATCAGAGGATTTTCATTTCCAGGGAAATAAAGGATTCCCTGTGCTGGTGGACACATGAGGAAAATCTAAAGAAGCGTTGGCCAATTGCACCTCTGGAGGCAGAAGTTGCCACATCTCTAGAGGGAAAGAGCATCCACATGCGTTTGGACAATACTGTTGTGGTGACATATATGCAGGAACAGGGGGGCACGAGGAACCAAATATTGTTGGTGGAAGTTCACCCTATCCTAGAGTGGGAACAGAACGCTCTGTGTACCAGCAGAGCAGAATTAGTTGGCCAACTACTTAAACCACTCAGATCTATCAAATAATGAGTGGGATCTCGGCCCAGCAGCTTTCTCCTTTCACACAGAAGTGGGGCAGTCCCCAAATAGACTTAGCAGCATGGAATTCCAAACGCTCCAGGTTCCTTTCGAGAGCCCCATATCAAACAGCAAAGGGAATAGATTGCCTTCATCACCAGTAGAACTTCCACATTTGTTATATCTTCCCTCCAATGTCTCTAATAGCCAAGCTGAGCCACTCTTCAGTAACAGTGGTGGCGATTATTTCATTTTGGCCCAGGAGGCCTTAGTTTCCAACTCAGCATGGAGCCCCTACTAGTGCTTCTGGTAACACCAGGCCTTGTTTCTCAGGGGCACTTTCTATATCCAGATCTAAGGAGTGGAAATTGAAAGGCAGAGGCTGTTAGATCAAGGCACACATACGTGTAAAATGACCATTTGTCAGAAGTTGATAATTTCCAGGGGCAGTAAATATGAGACTTCACTATGGCCAGAATAGCCACACCTGATAGGAGGGCACACCATCTCTCCAATCAGTCAGGCCCTTGCACTACATAGTTGATGATAGATCTAAAGGAGATTGTACAATGAGATTGTATAGTGAGATTTACAGAACCCAGGACATATTTTTCCTGTTTTCAACACCACAGCCCTGATCCACACAGGCTAGTATCCGATTGCTCAGCTCCTGCACACTCTGCCAAGTGAATGATCTATCAAAGATGAAAGTCAGGTAGAAAAAAAAAAAAAAGATGCCTATGTATTTAGTGAGAATGGTGATCACTGAATAAATTAGAAAAACATGCATCTGCAGAGGTGGGTTGGAGCAATCTCCTATAGGAGGTGAACAGATGCAGGGTGTATGTTAATGAGTTCAGCTGGTTAACTCCTTCTTGTGTCTTTACAGTTTTCACATTCTAAGGTCTGTCCAGGAAGCAATGACAATGTTTTTTTATACAACAAGCTAGCCACTGATGTAAGGGATAGTGTAGGATAAATATGAAGCTTTTTTATTTTTGAAAAAGAAGTACAATAATGCTATATTGGTACATAGGGGAGTTGGAATTTAGAAAAAAAAAAAAAAAGGTGAACTTAGCCTTTAACTAAACTGATTGAACAAACCAATATGATATACAGTACCTAAATCCCAGTGTTCAGGGAATCACTGCCTAGCTACTGAAGTATTCATCTATGCAACATGTTTTGAGATTACAACTATATTAAAGAGGAAGTAAACCCTCCTCAGGAAGTTGTACCTATAGGTAAGCCTATGATAAGGCTTACCTATAGGTACTGTAAATATCTCCTAAACATGTACCGTTTAGGAGATATTTACCTTTAATGCAGCCAGTGACGTCACTGGCGCATGCGCTCTGAAGGAACGGCTGATCGTGCCGTTCCTTCAGAGCCCCGTGCCGTGACCGTCGGCTCCCGCGCGCGTGCGTGGGAGTGACGTCACCGCGGCTCCGGCCAATCAGATGACCGGATGCCGCGATCCCGAAAGACGAGCGACATGTCATGTCGCCCGTCATACAGGTAAGAGAGCGGCACGGCGGGGGCTCGTTCTAAGGTAAGTATTTCATAATGAGCTAGTATGCGATGCATACTAGCTCATTATGTCTTTCTCTTGCAGGTTTTTAAAAAAAAAAAATAATTTTTAAACAAGTTTACAACCTCTTTAAACACAAACTGTTAATGTGCTACTGAACCTACAACAGTAAAATGAGTCTGTAAATGCAGTAAAGCATACTTGTTATACTCATTGTGGAACCTAAGAATCCTCTGCATTGTGTAAAAAGGCTGTTTGATCCTGGCTTCTCTAATCCTCCCCTCTTTCCACTGTCCCCTGATAATTTCCTGATAGAACAACAGAGTCTATGGAGTCAGGCTGCATAGGCTCATTAATGTGTATTGCTTGGGAGGTTTTTTTTTCTTGGGAGATTGCATGTGATCAGCACAGGGCCAATCAGCACTGTCCAGACAGAGGGTCTAGGGTCTTGCAGTCTCATAGGATAGTCAGAAAACTCCCCCTACAAGCTTTAACCAGTGCTTCCCTGGACACTGATAGAAGTCACAAGACTGTTATATACTGCTGATGAGAAAAGGTATTTAGCAGTTTATATTTACTAAAATAATTGCATTTATTATAAAGAAGCACGACTGTATAGTATATATGATTACCATATGAAAGTGTATACTCTATAAACATTATGGACTTTCGCACCATTCCACACTTACTCCAGGCAATAGCTAAAATTTTAAGATTTTCTTGTGAAGCATTTACCTGTTGCTTTCCATATATTTTAGGGACCATGCATATGCATGCATTGCAGCAATGTGTTTGTTACCATAATTCATCTTAAAGCAAGGGACATTATTTACTTTAACCTCTGCTGCTGAATCCTTGTTTAGCAGAAGTCTTCCACTTCCAATGTTCACCACCCCACCACACTCTATAATCTTACAGTGCGGCAGGGGTTAATAGAACTAAGAAACCTGTGACAGGCATTCATCATAGGTTCCCAACTTTGCCTTCCCCCTTCTGTCCAGCTATTTCATTCTTATTCATAGAAGCCGGCGCTAAAGATTCTATGAATGGAACATTGTGTATGAATGGAAGACAGGCGGATGGTTGAAAGGTATGCCCCCTCCATTTATAGATCATGTTTCATTCATACGTTCATAAAAGCTCTAGTACCAGCTTCTATGAATGGAGGAGCTGGACAAAACGGGGGGGGGGGGGGGGGTGTGTGGCAACTCTTGATGAGCGCCTGTAACAGCTTCCTTGGTTCTAGTAACCCCTGTCTCACTGGAAGATTACAGCAGCAGGGGGGGCCAGTTGTGGGGGCATTGGAGGTGGAGGATTTCTGCCAAACAAGGACACAGCAGCACAAAGGACACATCTCAATAAAAGTAGGTAATGTCCTTTGTGCTCATTGTCTTTTTTTTTTTTTTTTTTTAAGCAAACGCAGGCTTTGTTGCACCATACATGTACCATATACTGTATTTATTAGCACCCCTAAAGCACTAAGGAACACTCTAAGACAACACACTTTGGTGAGTTATTATAGGCTGTGTTGCTAAAAATGGTATATGGCTGTTTTGTAGTCTATTCTTGTTTATTAGCAGCCCATTCAAATTAATTGGCTTTCTTAATGCAATGCATATTAAAGTGGTTGTAAACCCTCACATATACCCAGTAAAGTGAATAGCCTCAGATGATACACGGAGATGAAACAAATCCTCCTACATAAGTATTAATTGTTTATCTTCAGTTTTCTCTTCTCTACGCCCCTTCAAAAGTACAGATTCGTGATAAAATCCTTATGCATCTGTGATGAGTACAGAGGAGGGGATGGAGAACTGCAGTTACAGCTCTTATACACTGTGTGATAGCTGATCGGAGGAAAGGGACAATCCCCCCCCCCCCCCATAGATAGAGGAACATGCAGAGCTTTATTCTGAATAGACAAGCTGTGTGCTTATCTCCTTCCCCATCACAATTTCCATCTTATGTGTTGGGAAAACTTCTCAAAAGTTACTCATGCTGATAACAGAGGAATGAAGCACCAGAGAGAAACAACACTTAGAGCTAGAGCTTTGGAGAGAGACAAATAAACACTGCAGAAATATGTGCTCTGTTCCGATTTCATGACTGGGCTTTACAACCACTTTAAGTAAAGTAGACCTGAATGGAAAGGTGTGACTGGGCGCTTAAATTGCTACATCAGACAGTGCTTCTGTAAGTACATGTGAGGCTATGTTCCCACTGTATTTTGTGGTGTATCTCGCGTTTGCACGGATTCCTGTGGGACATGCAGAGAAAAAGTCCCTGACCATTTTTTAAAAACATGGCTACATGGAAGTGCATGGTGATGCAGCCCGATATTGTTTCATGTATACAGTTCAAAATGTACTAGATTTTCTGATGTAAGAATGCCATTTAATGTTAATGGAACCCCCCGCATGTCTGGCATCTGCAAAAGAGCCATGCATTTTGCCTGTGGGTCCGAGAACACGTGTAATTTACATGTATTCTCAGAGCCCCTATAGTGTCAACCTAGGCTAAAAAAAAAAAATAAAATTAAACAAAGTAGCTGCAGCACTCTTCTTGTGTATTGATCCAAAAAAGTCACAACAATGTTCCAAAATAGACAGCAAAATGGCAACAGTTTTGGGCGCATTAGCTCAACTCTTCCTTGAGCTTGTTGTCTAACATCAACCACCTTACACCAATTATCCTAAATATATCTTAACCACAACTGATATCCACTTTTCAAATATAACTCTTAGGGTCCTTTCACATAGGCATTCCGCCCAGCGCACTCCGCTTTGCTCAGCGGGGGATCGATCCGTCTCTGCTCACTGTGCAAATACAGAGCTGTCAGAGCCCCGCTCTCCTCTATGGGGAGATTGGGTGAAAACGGACCGCCTATCCCTTTTCATTTGATCACATCTGATCCGATCCGCCAGATGGATGGAAAATAGGGTTACCATTTGTGTGGATTTCACGGAAAGTATCGGATCGGATAGCAGCTGGTGTCAGCGGACATGTCACCACTGAAATCCGCTGCCCCATAAGGGTGAATGAAGCGTCCAATCAGGTCCACCTGTGAAACTGACAGGTGGACCTGATCGGAAAGCCTGTGTGAAAGGAGCTTCAACAGGCTTCTCTTACAATACTTATCAGTCATAGAGTGAACAATACCAAAACCTACACATTTAAATACCACTTTAATAATAAAAACAAAAATGTAAAGGAAATCCTTTTTTCCACCCACTGTTTTCATCATTGTTATTCTTCACATTTTAAAAGGCATCCTTTCAAGGCCAAAAATGGTGCAAAAATATTAAAGCTCAAAAGTGTAACTTCTGCTTTAGTGCTCCTGACATGCCATTTTTTTTGGGGGGAGCAGGTACCTAGTTTTGACAGGTACCCGCTCCCACTTTCGCTCGGGCCGCTTAGGTGGCTCGAGGGGAAGTTCTTCTCTCCCCCTCCCTCCCTGCAATCTTCTGGGACACGTCACAGGTCCCAGAAGATTGCCCGGTCACTAAAGGCCCATACACACGCACCGATTGTCGGCCGAACGATTGGACATCTTTTGTCCGGTGCTGTCGTGTAGGTTGAAAAGTGCTAAAGACTGCACACAAATTTTGTTGGCCAACAACAACCGACTGCAGAAGTGATGTCATGTGATGGATAACTTTCCGTGTGTTTTTTCTTCTCTGAGCATGCCCAGTCTTGCTCATCTGCTGTTTGTCGGCCGAATTCTGTACTGATGGAGGAACAATCAGCCGTTCTGGTGTTGGCCAACAAAAATTTTAAAGCATGCATATCAGATTCTGTTCGGCCGAAAAGTCGCAGTCGGTTGTCGGAAGCATCATACTAACAAGCCGACAATCGGCCGATCGGACGGTGGCCGAATATTTACGGCCGACAATCGCTACGTGTGTACGGGCCTTAAGGAAGCACAGCGTGACTCACGCATGCACAGTGCGCACCGGGCTGTGAAGCCGCAAACTGTCACAGTCGCGTGCCCACACTTGTAAAGCCGGCATTACGGGGAGAAGAGGGAGAGAACGAGGCTCCCACCGGCTGCATCGCGGGATTGTGGGACAGGTTAGTGTGTTTTTCTTAAATGTCAGCAGCTACAATTTTGTAGCTGCTGACTTTTAATAGACACAAAAAACGGGTGGAATTCCGCTTTAATGGATTGAATAGGAGCAGTACTCCCGACCCACAAACAATTAAGCAAATCAGAGGCAGAACACTCTAGTTTAAATATTACTATAAAGAATACCATTTTTTCAGAAACAAATTTTTTTGTGAAGCATTACCAAATACAAAAGATATGTAATATTTTTTTTTTTTTTTCAAATCTCAAGCAGATTTTTGGAGTTAGAGAATAAAACTTGTTCAGATTTTCTGGAAATATTATTTACATACAAGTTTAAACAACATTTCCGAAGTCTATATGTCAGGTTACTTTAATCAGAAAGACAGAAGCTCAGGTGACATCATGATTTTATTACACATTATTATATGATTGACATATCTAAGTTATTCAGGTTTCATGGTTAATTTGATTTTAGTCAGTTCCTATGTCAATCAGCCCCTGAACCTGTGTAATTTATATGTGTCAGTATTAAAGAATTCAATTATTAATTAAAGAAAAAAGCTGCCATCCTTAGTACTTTAGGAATGAAACACTTTGAACCTTATGGATGTGCTAAATCAAAGAGATCTCATTCTACACCTGTTAAGTTTGTGACAGTTATAATTCTGCCTTACGCTTTGCAGCCGAATAACTTGCTCTGCTCCATTTGCCATAGAGTTGCGATAACCCTTAGGAATGATCAGAATTGCAACATGAATGGCAGTTAAAATGCAATCATTTTTTTTTTCATTGAAGTCTCACAATGAACTAAGATGATAAAAAAAACAATATTCTTACTCTTCTCACATATGAATCAGGTATTCCAGTTAAAGTGGAACTAAACCCTCCTATCCTTTTAAGCCAAGGAAGCTGCCATCTCAGCTTCTGTTTGATGTGCAAATGCTATGGTGCTTTACATGCTATCAGTTATGACACAAGTCATTTGACGGATTGACAGTTTGGTTGAGAGAACAACCAATGTGACAGTAAGCCTTCCCGACTTGTCACTAATGTAACTGTTTTTTGAAACCTTTACATTTTTTGGTTTGGTTTCGCTTTAAATCAGGTGTGGGTTTGATCTGTCCTGTTCTGTAAAAAAAAAAAAGCACCCACAATTTTGGTTAAAATGAAATGCACAAAAGGTTGGTATCACTTCCAGGCAGACTTGTGGGGTCTCTAACCAGCTATAGGATCTGTCTCTTCCCTGGATATACTTCTGCAATACACCCATATGCCACATAAATGTAGTGTTGCACATATTCTTCTCAACTTTTCTCCCATTCTGACGAGTTTCACTCTTTTTTAAGGCTTAGTCATAAGGGTGAAGAAGTTAGAAGGGACATTTGCACTAAATTCCCACAATTCCGGGCGTGGCTAGCGCGTGCATGGGAATGGTGGCTTAGATCCTGAGCTCCAGCCACCCTAGGAGGAAAGCGTCTCAAAGCAACTTAGCAGGCTTAGTTTCTGGCCATAACAGCAGCGGTCTGATCCCTGAGCACAAGAGAGTCTGTCCCGCAAGAGAAAACAACCCAACTAGACAGCTTGAATACTTCACTCACTCTGACAGATATATAAAAAGCCATTGATTCCCTCCCCAACAACAAGTCCCCGAGACCAGATGGATTTGTAGGGGAATATTACAAGACATTTAAATACATACAGGGGTTGATTTACTAAAGGCAAATAGACTGTGCACTTTGCAAAGTGCAGTTGCACACTGTAAGAGCAGTTGCTCCAGAGCTTTGTAAATGAGCAGAAGCTATGCTGACTTCCAACATCCAATCACGTGCTAGCAAAAATTATGTGTTTTTAATTTCCCTTGCATGTGATTGGGTATTTTTTGCAAAGTGAAACTTTACCTCATTTGCTCAGCTCTGGAGCAACTGAACTTTCAGAGTGCAACTGCACATTGCAAAGTGCACAGTCTATTTGCCTTTAGTAAATCAACCCTACAGAGTCCTTATCTGGATTTCATTTTTAATTCTGCTGCAGCCTCCTCCTACTTCCCCAAAGAAATGCTAAATGCTCTCAGTATTACACTACTAAAGCCAGGGAAGGATCCCACCAGTCCCCAAAAGTTTTGTCAAATTTCCCTATTAAACACAGACCTAAAAATGTATGCCTAACTCTTAGCCCTGAGACTGGTTGACATACTACCCACCTAAAGGTAGACAAATATCAGACGCCACTAGAAAAGTTATAAATGTCCTCCATTTCGCCAAAAATTGAAAACGCCTTCTCTGTATCTGGCGTTAGACGCAGAGAAGGTGTTTGACAAGATACATTGGACCTACGCTTCAAAAGTTTTCATGGAATTTGGATTTGAGGGGCGTATAATATCTGTACTATTAGCTTTGTATACCTGCCACTCTGCCCAAGTATACACATCAGGCATGTTATCTAAACTGTTTTTAATTACTAATGGCACACGTCAAGGCTGCCCACTCTCGCCCCCCATATTCAATTTACTTATGGAACCATTAGCCACATACTTGCGGTCCCACCTTGATATTTCTGGGATTCAAATTGGAAATTGCAACCACGCCATCAGCCTTTTTGCTGATGACGTTATATTGATGCTCACTAAGGGGGAGTCCTCCCTGGCAGACGTACAAAATGCTTTACAACAGTTTAATTCTGTGTCCTAATACAAAGAGAATGCAACTAAATCTTATATATTAGATCTAGGAATAGATCACTACGTATGTTAGACAAAAACTACCATCGCAACTATCTTACATATGGAAAGACGATGGTATTGATTACCTAGGAGTAGTGCTCAACAGATCAGTTGACTTACTCTTTAAAGAAAATTATCTAGCCTTTCTTACAAAGCTGAAAACTGCAGTAACTCACCTATCTTATCAAGAACTGTCTTGGTCGGGTAGACTGGCAACATTTAAAATGCTTATATTACCTTAATTGTTATATTTCGAACAATGCCAATACAAGTACCTAGCCATTATTTTCCTTTCCTACAATCTATACTAAACCAATATCTCTGGAAGGGGAAAAAAGCTTGCTGTGCATTCAGTAAGCTTCTTAAACACTGGAAGGTCTTGGTCATGTGATTTTTAAAGAATATTTTATAGCTACTGTACTCGCCCAAATTAAAGGAGGTTTCGCCCAACCACCCACTCACCTATGGGCAAACATAGAGACTGAATTAACTCCGAATAAGAATCTTCTAACTTTTTTTACTTCCAGTTCATTTATTAATCTTCTGCCAGACCAGAGGCTGCTAGTTTCCAAATGCTCAGTGTGCCTGTAAAGGGCCCCAGTAAAAGTAGGACAGAAAAAAAAGCTGATGGGGAACAGAAAATATATAAAGATTTCCCACCACTTCATGTCCATACTCAGTGGTGGCACAGGCAACAAATTAGCCAAATACCCAAAATAGAATACTGGGAGCAGGGAAACAGATTATAAGGTAAAGAGAGAGATTAAGAACAGGAAGTCAAAGCCTAAAATAGGATACTCAAAGTTTAGATGAAACACACAATTTAGATGGCTTATCCAAAAATCCCAAGAAAGAGACAGATAGAAAGATCAAAGGCTAGGAATGCAGACATATTCAACAATGAGCCAACAATGCCTAATGCTAGAAGGTGTCCTCAAATACACTCAAATAGCAATCAGATGATGCACTGTTGATAACAGGGTGGAAACACATGGAGGGATGAACACAAAGAATTGATATGAATAATCACTGAAAGCCCAAATATTACAACAATTAAGGGAGATACACAACAGCCATGATCAAAAGTAGATAGATCCTTACATTATCTTCTTTTTGAGACAGAAAGATTGTAGGCATTTTGGGTCAGCTAAATATTCAGGTATCTACGAACATCAGCTGTTCGTGTCTTCGCCGAACACACGAATAAATGGGGCGCTTGGCAGGAAGTTCGCCCGCCCTTGAGTGCCCCATAATGCACTGCGCTGGTGCAGTGAATAAATTACTGATGATTGGTCAAAGCGTGCACCTGACCTGTATGCTTTGGCCAATCACAGCACAATGTTCTGTCAGAGCCATGATTGGCCAAAGGCAGGGTGCCTTTAGCCAATCATTGCTCGGGGGCTAAGTCCATGCCCCACACTATATAAGGCTTACACGGCAGCCCCTCTCTGTGCTCCCCAAGCTTTGTGTCCCTGTCACTTACAGTTTGTGAGCAGTGGCTTGCCAGGCTGACCAAGATTTCCCATAGATGCCAATGTGAAAGACATGGAGCAGTGCCATGTCAAGCTGACCAATATTATCCACCATAGACGCCAATGTTAAAGACAGGGAGCAGCGCCATGTCAAGCTGTCCAATATTTCCCATGGACGCCTATGTAAAAGACAGGGAGCAGTGCCATGTCAAACTGACCAATATTTCCCATAGGTGCCAATGTAAAAGACGTGGAGCAGTGCCCTGTTACAGATGTAGCACCCTCCTAGGTAGCTGCTAGTGAGAAAGTATAGTTTTGAGCCTTGTCTGCCTACCAGAGGGGCTGCAGGTAAATCTATATTGTTCTCTGCCTACCAGAGAGCAGGATGAGATAGTAAGGTTAGGTCATTGTGCTCAGTATGCGATTCATTGTGTCTAGAGAGAGTTTCACACTGGTCCAATAGGGAGGCATGTTGGACAGTGGGGGGGAAAACCTGACAAATGGATGCATAGGCTTTGATACAGCCAGGTGATTGGCAGAGGGCAGGTCGCCTCAGTGCATTCTGGGATACTGTATAAAAACCAGGAGCACATGTGCTGCGGGGTCTTTGGCTGGACAGCAGAGTCCCGGAGGGAGGGGGTGGTTTGCATGCGGCTGCAGGAGGTCATCCTGAGGACCGTAGGAACCGATGAGAGGAGCTGAACCCAGAGGTCCAGGAGAGCTGACCGAAGGGGAGACACTGAAGACCCTGGGACCGCGGTATTGTGAGTACAGGGACTCATGTCGAGGGGCCTGACCTGAGGCGGACTACCCCAAGTGTAGGATAGTCAGTGAGGGAGTGTAGGCAGTGGATGGAAAGAGAATGGGGGAGAGAGCATCCTGAAGATAATTACAAGCTCACCAAGTCATCTTAGGAAAGAGACTTAATTCCCAAATTCACCTATAGTGGCAGAGTGAATCAACAGCCTGGCTGTACCTGAAGATAGGAGTCCTCAACCAATTGTGTATAGTTAATTTGGAGTATCCCACCCTTCCCTTCTCCTATCCCTAATTGAAATAAACATAAAAGAACCAAATACCCCTGGACTGATAATTGAAAGGAGCCAAGGAAGGAGAACTAAAAGAACGGTATGCTAGTAACTCAGGGGGACCCGAAAAGTGTGATTCTGGCAGTCTTTACGGGGGCAGCGCTACAACGACAAGAGCAGCGCCATGTCAAGCTCACCAATATTTCCCATAGACCCCAATGTTACTGGGAGCAGTGGCATACCAAGCTGACCAATATTTCCCATAGATGCACATGGGAAATGTTGGATAGCTTGACATGGCACTGCTCCCTGTCTTTACCATTGGCGTCTATGGGAAATATTGGACAGCTTGACATGGCACTGCTCCCCTCAACATTGGCATCCATGGGAAATGTTTGTCAGCTTGACAAGACACTGCTCCCTGTCAACATTGGCGTCTATTGGAAATATTGAACAGCTTGACATGCCACTGCTCCCTGTCTTTAACATTGGCATTTATGGGAAATTTTGAAGACAGGGAGCAGTGCCATGTCAAGCTTACCAAAAATTCCCATAGATTTCAATGAGCACTGAAAGCTGAAAAATTGGTCTGTGCAGGAAGGGCGTGACAGTGCCCTGTATTTGATTGGTAAAGGGGAACCCTATGACAGAATTAAAAAAAACGGCATGGGGTCCCCCCCAAAAATTTATACCAGTCCTTTTGGGACTGGTATAGATTTTAAGAGGAACTCCATGCCAAAATATAAAAAAAAAAATGGCATAAGGTCCCCCCCAAAATCCATACCAGACCCTTATTCAAACATGCAGCCTGGCAGGCCAGGAAAGGGGGGAGGGGGGCGAGCAAGTGCCCCCTCCCTCCTGAACCTTACCAGGCTGCTTGCCCTCAACATGGGGAGGTTGCTTTGGGGTGCGCCCCAAAGCACCTTGTCCCCCTGTTGGTGGGGGCAAGGGCTTCTTCCCGACAACCCTGGGCTGTGGTTGTGGGGGTCTGCAGGTGCGAGGCTTATCTGAATCTGGAAGCCCCTTTTAACAAGGGGGCCCCCAGATCCCGCCCCCCCCCCATGTGAATGGGTTTTGGGTACATTTTACCCCTATCTATTCACCATAAAAGTGTAAAAAAAAAATAGACACAAAAGACAGTGTTTGAAAAGTCCTTTATATAGAAATAAAAAAATAGTGTCCCTTGATGTAAATTCATCGTCAATCCCGCAAAATAGAAAAAAATTCAAAAGCGCTTCCGCCTCTGCTGAGGCGTATCTGCCGAATGACGCTCTTGAGCTTTGACAGCTCTTTTATAGACAAGGGGCGGTGCCACCCCATTACGTCACCCGGTGGCACCACTCCTTACGTCACATGACATCACGTGATATCCTGCTTGTCTGGAAGAGGCCCTTGCCACAATCAACAGCTGCTCCCTGTCTTTAACATTGGCGTCTATGGGAAATATTGGTCAGCTTGGCATGGCACTGCTCCCCATCTTTAACATTGGTGTCTATGAGAAATATTGGACAGCTTGGCATGGCATTTGTATTGCCGGGAGTCGACAATACATTACAGCCGCGAGCAAGTTTAAATGGCATTTTTTCCTTTAGAAATGTCAGTGTTGCTGCAACAGGCTACATACATCGTACAGATGCGATACTTTACAGGCACATCAAGGAGACACCCCAGGCATTATATTTAAAGGAATTTTTCATTTTTATTGTTTCACTTTAAGCATAAATAAAATCACTACTCCTGTAAAAAAATGTTTTTGCATTGATTCATGTCCCCCAGGGCAGTACCTGGGTCCCCATACACTTTTTATGGCAATAATTTACATATAAGCCTTTAAAATGAGGACTTTTCATTTTTCATGTTCCTGTCATATTGACAGAGTTCGCATATTCGCTAGAACTTTTCCCCTGTTTGATATGTTCTGGTGCAAACCGAACGGGGGGGGCGTTTGGCACATCACTAGTATCTACTGTAGTAAGGCTGAAAATGTTGGACGTGTGCTATGCCCCCCAAGAGACAAAATCTAAAAAGTAACAGAATCAAAATGTAATATCTCTAGATCTCTGTCTCTCAATATTTATAAATATAAATGTCTTTGAATATTTTATTTGCTTAAATGATGCCAATGCATATTTGAAAATTTCATTTTATTTTCATAAAAATCTCTTCTTTTCCATAACTTTAGATAAAAAATGATCCCCACCTCTTTCCATGCCCTAGTATGAATACTATACCCTTATTCCTCTGACATCCTGTATTCCCCAGGTTTACAGCTGAACTCTGGGATAAGCAAGTATTGTCTAAGTATAAAAGGCATGTGATTCTTAAAATATGTGCAGTAATCCAGTGTTAAACTTTCTCCCTGTGCAGAAGCTTCCTGCAGTAAAGACCATTCACTGCTGCTCCCTCTCCTTGTGCAAGATGACTGGTCTTGTCTCTGCCTCTTCCTGTAGTTTTCTACAGGCAGCCTGCTAGGCCGTCCCCCACAGTTCTGCTCTCTGCACAGACTATGTACAGCACAGTGATGATGTCACTTCTACTTTTACAAGGTATTATCAAGGTTTATAAAAGTATGTACAAAGTGCATTTATATTCTTTGTGGCTATTTAGAAATATGTTTGAATTTTGTGCCTGGAGTTTACCTCTTACTCATTCACATGGAGACCTCCTTATTGTTAAAGAGGACTTCCAGCTTCCATTAAGCCCCCCCCCCGCAGACCCCCACAACCTCTGAGCCAGACGAGAACACTGTTGAGGGTTGCACTGGTCGGTGACACTGGGACTGGTGTGATTGCGATCAAGAACACTGCTACTGGCTTACACTGGTCTGATTCTTCTTCAGAGTCAAAAGAGTAGCACTTTTGCGGATGCCATCATGTTATCCAGCAGCATAGGAGTATCCTAGAGGCGATTGATCCCTATTTTTTACATGTTTGTATATATCTTACGTTTGTGAGTACAATGTATGCTACCTTTTTGGATTTTAATAAACTTTTTTAGTGGTAATGCACGAGGTTAGTGTGCCCTTCTCTTGTTGTTGTTTTCAGTTTAAAAAGGCCTCCTGCCTTCAGGAAGCAGCCATCTGGCTGTTTCTCTATAACAGGTGGGTGGCAAGTGGTTAAAATCGCTACTCCCCGACAAGGAAAATAAAAAAGAAAACGTTTTTTTTAACAACTGTTGCCCTTTATTAACCCTTTGAGCGTATTCATCTGGGTGGTTAGCCCCATGCAGTGGCCAGAACTGTTTGCCCATAGAAAGTTATTTGGAGCGCATTGGATGTATGGACTCACCCGCACAGATGAGTTTGATAGGTACATGAGGAAAGGTGCAGCCAGGTCAGTGCACCTGTTACTGGATGCCTGTTGAACTTGGCAATCCATACAGCCAATGCACTCCCACTCACTTTCCATGGGCTGCCTGGAGAAATTCAGAACTAAAATGTAAACAATTCGCTCTGGCCTCTGCATATGGGGCTGTGTGCCCATGTAAATGAGCCCTTAGTGAACACTAATTGTTTTTCTATTAAACCTTTTGCTACCAGACTCTGTGCTCCACTTTTAAACTTAGCTGGCCAGGCCATTTTTGCAATTTTTCCCTTACAACTTTCAGAGTTTGTTAACCACTTGCCGACCTGCCGCCGTATTTTTACTGCAGCAGGTCGGCTCTGTCCCACAAAATGACATACAGTACCTGTAAGTTGCTTTGTGAAACAGCTAGTGGGGACATGCACACGCGCTGATTGGCCACAGGGAGAGCCAATCAGAAAGTGCGGCAGACGCGATGTCCACAGGGCACCCGCAATCGCTCCCCATGGAGACAGAATGGCTGTGTTCCTCCTATTTTGGAACACAGGTCTCTGTGTTCATCCAGCAAGTTAGAAAGCATCCCCTAAGGACACACTTAACCATTTGATTGCCCCTGGTGTGAACCCCTTCCCTGCCAGTGTCATTAGTACAGTAACAGTTCATATTTTTAGCACTGATTACTGTAGTAATGTTACTGGTCCCCCCAAAAGTGTCAGTTAAGTGTCTGATCTGTCCGCCGCAATGTCGCAGTCCCGCTAAAAATCGCTGATCACGGCCATTACTAGTAAAAAAATAAATTAATAAAAATGACATAAATCTTTCACCTAGTTTGCAGACGTGATAACTTTTGTTCAAACCAATCAATATACACTTATTGGGATTTTTTTTTACCAAAAATATGCAGCAGAATACATATTGGCTTAAAATTATGAAAGTACAGTTTGTATGGCTGAATTAGCATCGCACAGACATTGCATGTGAACTGTACAGCGTTGCGGTGTGAATCACTTTCGATGTCTGGCATCGCACCAGTGTGAATCGACCCTCAAACCAGACATTTTCTAAAAGCACATGACCTGTAGAATAAAAAAAGCGCTACTGATTTTTGGGCCCCACAATAATTGTGAAAACGTTCATCATATCGTTTTTTTCACAAAAAATACACTAAAATCATTAATAGCGCATCTAAAACAACATAACTTGCAAAATTCCTGCTAAATTACTACTAAAACATTGTTCACATGTGGCATACTAAAGTGTACTTCCATGGAGAGCCATGTTCACCCGCACAGGGATGCACAGGTGTTCCGTGCATTCCTGTGCAAGCAGTCACATTTATGCAGGGGCGTACCAAGGGGTTGGCCAGATTGGCGCGCGCCAGGGGTGCAGGCTGAGGGGGGAGGGGCACAAAAAAATTGGCTCACCCTGCAACCCCGGCGCCCCCAGGCAGCGTGCGGCTCCAATCCCGGATCTCTGTGTCCATTCCAGGCGGCAGTGCGGGCTCTCTGGAGCCCACACATGCGGCCGGTCAGCAGTCACATGAACGTGACATCATCAATTGGCTCCAGCTCAGCGGCAGACTGGGGATAGGGACTGCACTGGGGCTGTCAGAGGAGCCCATACTGCTACTCTGCTTGGTGAGACTCCTTCAACCTCCTCTCCACTCCCAGGCAAAGCTGACCGGGGGACCCCCCTCTCTCTCTATTACCCCTCTTCTCTCTCAGTCACCCCCTCTCTCTCTGTTACCCCCCTTTCTCTCTCTCTCTGTCACCCCCTTTCTCTCTCTCTGTCACCCCCTCTCTCTCTGTCAATACCCCCCTCTCTCTCTCTCTGTCACCCTCCTCTCTCTCTCTGTCACCCCCCCTCTCTCTGTCACCCCCCTCTCTCTGTCACCCCCCCCTCTCTCTCTCTCTCTCTCTCTCTCTCTGTCACCCCCTCTCTCTCCTTCACCCCCTCCCTCTCTCTCTCTCTGTCACCCCCTCTCTCTCTATCACCCCCTCTCTCTCTCTCTGTCACCCCTCCCTCTCTTTCTGTCACCCCCTCCCTCTCTCTCTGTCCCTCCCTCTCTCTTTCTGTCACCCCTTCTCTCTCTGTCACCCCCTCTCCCTCTCTCTGTCACCCCCTCTCTCTCTGTCACCCCCTCTCTCTGTCACCCCCCTCTCGCTCTCTGTCACCCCCTCTCACTCTGTGTCAACCCCTCTCTCTCTCTCTGTCACCTCCTCTCTATCTGTGTCACCCCCTCTCTCTCTCTGTCACCCCCTCTCTCTCTCTGTCAACCCCTCTCTCTCTGTCACCCCCTCTCTCTCTGACACCCCTCTCTCACTCTCTGTCACCCTCTCTCTCTCTCTCTCTGACACCCCCTCTCTCTCTGTTACCCCTTCTATCTCTCTCTGTGTCACCCCCCTCTCTCTCTGTGTCACCCCCTCTCTCTTTCTCTGTCACCCCCCTCTCTCTCTTTCTGTGTCACCCCCTCTCTCTCTGTCACCCTCCTCTCTCTCTCTCTGTCACCCCCTCTATCTCTCTTTCACCCCCTCTCTCTCTCTGTCACCCCCTCTCTGTCACCCCCCTCTCTCTCTGTCACCCCCTCTCTCTCTGTCACCCCTCTCTCTCTCTCTCTGTCACCCCCGCTATCTCTCTCTGTCACCCCCCTCTCTCCCTCTGTCACCCCCCTCTCTCTCTGTCACCCCCTCTATCTCTCTTTCACCCCCTCTCTCTCTCTGTCACCCCTCTGTCACCCCCTCTCTGTCACCCCCCCCTCTCTCTCTGTCACCCCCGCTCTCTCTCTCTGTCACCCCTCTCTCTCTCTCTGTCACCCCCCCTCTCTCTCTCTGTCACCCTCTCTCTCTCTCTCTCTCTGTCAAACCCCCTCTCTCTGTAAATGCCCCCTCTCCCTCTCTCTGTACAACCCCCTCTCTCTCTCGGGGGGGGGGGGGGGACAGATACAGCTCCTCTCCAAGGGCGCTGGAGACTATAGGTACGGCTCTGCATTTATGTCAATTGGGATGCAACGGCTGCACAGGCATAGCTGCTGTTCCCAATCTAACATCCGTGTGGGTGTGGGTGCATGACCCCGGACTCAGACACTGTGAGCTCAGGGACATGCATGTGGACCTACATTGATGTTAAATTGGGAGCGACGGCTCTGTTCATGCAGTTGTTACATCCCAAATGATATCAATGGGACTTCCTGCACAGGGATGCACAGAACACCTGTGCATCCCTGTAAATGGTACGCTGTGTATGCCTGGTGTGAACAAGGCCTTAGGCCTCTTTCACAAAAGCAGATCAATCGGGTTTGTCTGTCTGTTTTTCAAGCAAGCTCAATCAGACCACCCATTTTTTTTATGGAGAGGCTGATGTAAATGGACTTTGTCTGTTTACACCCACCTGCATCCAATGTGATTAATTAAAAAACAGACGGATGGGGATCCCATCCATCTAGCAGATCAGATCGGATGGAAATGGACAGATGGCATGTTTCCATCCGACTGCCCCATTGGGAACAGCAGGCTGTGTCCATGTCCGTTCTGCATCGGGGGAGCAGACGTGGACCTGTCATCTGCCTGCACAGCGGTGATCAGCAGAGAGATCCCTCACTTAGCAGGTGGATCTGCTTGACAGAGTCAGCTCCATTATTATTATTATTTTTTTTTACAATCATATTTTTTTGGTGAGATATCAGATGTCTAAACAAACCCCCATATCTTCCATATCTCATATATTTTTTTTGAGACAGAGAAAGGGACTTAAAAAACAAACTGCAGTCTGACACATAGTAAACTCTCAGTTTACTATGTGATCAGCAGATCAGCAGAGCTGTCAGTGTGCACAGGAGCTATCATTAGCAATGGCTGCCTCAGTCCACTGCACTACAGGGAGGGGGCTGGTAAACACATGTTTATCAAGCCCCAGCTTCACCAGCACCCCCCACCCCCTCCAGCTCACTATGACAGTGCCGATCAGCAACTGCAGGCGGTGGGAGGGATGCCTCCGGAGGGATGGATGGATGGGGAGTGCAGGGGTCGGCACGGGGGGAGGGGGAGGAGGGGGGGATCGGCTTGCTGGTGGGGACATTCTGTGATCCCCAGCCTTACCTGAAGCCAACGGAAGTGACAGAGAAGGGATGCCGGATTCTAAAGGTAGCTGCAGGGGATCGGTTTACAGTAGGGTTGCCAACTCATCCCTTTAACCCAGGACACACATTAATTACACAGATTCTGGGGCTGATTAAGGTGGTAATTAAACTCACTTAGTGCCTTATAGGCATTATATTAGCCTCAGAACCTGTGTAATTAATATGTGTCCTGGTTTAAAGGGATGAGGCGGCAACACTTGTTTGCGGGGGGGGGGGGGGGGTCTCATTGTGTGTGGGGGGAATCAGTGCTGGGGGGGGGCAGAAAAGGGGGGTGAAGGGGATAGGAAAGGAGGGTGGGGGGAGTCATTTTAGGTGACAGGGAGCAGCGGGAGGGGGAGAGGGTGGGGACAGGGAAGCGGCGGCAATGGGGGGGGGGGGGGTGGCGGTCGCATTCTAGGTTAATAACTCTGATTAGGAAGTCATGAGATCAGAGTTAAAGAACATTTCAGTTATAAGTTCATGGTCATTGAATTGAAACAAAGGAAAAAATAAAACGAAACAAAGGAAAAAAAGAAGGAAGCTGCACAAGGAATAAGCTTTGGGTGGATTAAAATTTGCTAGAGCTTGTAGGATCAGGTGGAACAGTTTGTGCATCAGACTACCAAATAAACAGACGTGGGGCTTTTAACGAAGAGTGGCTTCCTTTTTTATATATATATATGTATAAAAGTGGACCTTATGGATTGGCCAGTGACCATAAGCAAACCTTTTAGAGCCAGAGGAGTAAGGGTGATGTGTGCCTGGAGTGGGAATAAATGCTTACGAGGACTTCAATTTACTTTTAACTCCTTCATTCCCTTCTTCGCTCAGTATTTTTTTTTTCTTTTTTTTTTTTTGTGGATTTTTGTTTAACTGTAAAATTTTTACATTTGTGTCTATTCATTTTTGTAGTATGACATTAAAAAATGCTTTGAACCAAAAACATGATAACACGATTCCAGTTCCTTTATAAAAGAGAAATATCACAGTATACAGAGTAGGTAAAGTGACACTAAACTTTAAATATAGACGCCTGTGATATGTGACTTAGATTAGAAAATGACTTAGAATGCCTAAACATTATATATCTTCTTTTAGCAGAGACCCTAGAGAATAACATGGTGATTGTTGCAATATTTTATGTCACACGGTATTTGTGCAGCATTCTTTTAAATGCTATTTTTTTGGAAGAAATACACTTGCATAAATAAAAAAATAAAAAAGTAAAGTTAGCCCAATTTTTTTTGTATAATGTGAAAGATGATGTTACACCAAGTAAATAGATACCTAACATGTCATGCTTTAAAATTGTGCACACTTGTGGAATGGCTTAAAAAATCTCCATAGGCGACACCTTACAAAATGTTTACGGTTACCAGTTTAGAGTTACAGAGAAGGTCTTGTGCTAGAATTATTGCTCTCGCTTCAATGGTCGCGGTGATACCTCACATGTGTGGTTTGAACACCGTTTTTATATGCAGGCACGACTTGCGTATGCGTTCCCTTCTGCACGCGAGCACAAAGGGATGAGGCTCTTTAAATTTTATTTTTTTTTAATTATTTTATTTTTTCTTATTTTTACCCTAGTCTTTTAAAAAATATTTTTTTGATCACTTTTATTGCTGTCACAAGGAACGTAAACATCTCTTGTGACAGTAATAGGCAGTGACAGGTGCTCTTTATGGAGGGATCGGGGGTCTAAAAGACCCCAAACCCCTCCTCTGCACTCAAAAGCATTCAAAACACCAAGTTTAGCTGTTTTGAATGCTTTCGTTTTTTTTTTTTTAAATCTGGCACCTTTATTGCTTCCGGGTTTTTACATTTACGAATTTGGCTTTGTTCGGGACTCCAACCAGCTGGACGTGCTGGCTGGTGACTCGGGTCTTCTGGTGGGACGGGAGACACAGGCGAACTGCGGGATGTGGCGGGAGGGGGGACCCCTCCCGCTCCTTGTAATGACAGGCCTGGAGGACTACAAAAGGTTTTGGTGGTCACGCAAGTACAAGTAGTTGATGCCCACAAGGACCTTGTGACTCCTATGGTGGGGTACAAGGTCCTGCTATGGGTTTTTTGAGTAGAAAGAATATGTACATTGGTAGGGACCCGTCCTGGGTAGGGCTCCCATTATTATGGTTGATGGTACCTGCTGCTAGTTGTTGCTCTCCGAGTCGGTGCCTAAAAATTTTTTCGGTAGTCACACAGGTACAAGTAGTTGATGCGCACAAGGACCTTGTGACTCCTGTGGTGGGGTACAAGGTCCTGCTATGGGTTTTTTGAGTAGAAAGAATATGCACATTGGTAGGGACCCGAGTTGGTGTTTGTTGCGGCTGGAGGCCTGAAATTTTTCAGTCACCCAGGTACGAGTAATTGATGCACGCAAGGACCTTGTGACTCCTATTTTTGGCAGAATGTACTGGATATTCATATGTTGCATATGTTTATATGTTGATAAGTTGTTTTTAATTGGTTAATAAAAGGCTGCTATGGTCATTGTACTCCATCCTGAGTCTCATGTGGTTAGTCTCGAGAAAAGGTTAGTGGAGGAGGGGTGGTCAAGCAGTTGGGAGAGCAAAGCATCTTTTATACACTAATCATGCTCAGAAAACGTACAGGACTCTTTAAATTAACACTGCAGATCCACCGCAACTTTAAATGAAATCAGTTACTTCACATGTCATGCATATTGAGTGCGGTTCAAAACACATCCAATTCGCATATATGTGAATCGACCCTTAAACTGAATAGCCTGCATGTCGTCTACTAAACGATGTTTGTACAGTGGAATATGTTCATATTCAATGTTTTCCAGTACTTTTGCAGAGGAAACATTTAGGCTACATTCCTATGCTAGTTGCTCATTTTGCCTGTGTATCTGTGGGTATAAAGGGGTTGGATTAGAGACATACTGTATACCGGAATTTGATATTGTTCTGAACTGAAATAGCCTTGGGGCTTTTAAGTTCAAATCAGGACAGTCTGCCTGAGATTGAAAACACACACTTCTGTAGTTGTATGTGTGCAGTGTATGCACGCGGTTGTAAAATGTAATGCATTATTTTACTGTTTACATTTCTTACTGGCCATAGAACATTTTATTGGTTTCTAAGTTAACCCTTAGTTGGGCCTTTTTCGTCTTGCTTTTTAAAGCAGGATGCTTGATTTTACACAGGAAACCTTGACATTTAATGTAATAGTGCATAATTATAACTTAGTTACGCACTGTTTTTAACCCTATAAAAAGCAGACTTTAAAGTTGTTTGTTTATTTCTGGCGTCGTGAAAATCTGGGTGTACTTGACTTGAATGCAGAATGCAATGCCCATCTGTAGGTTCTAAAGCAGAAGTTCTGGATTCTAAATTTAATCCGCAAGATGATGATTTGGTATTTCCATTTTTAAAATATTAATAATAACTAATACAAAAAAATGTATGCAAATTCTGATAGAAACAGTAAAACTATAAAAGTGATTTCTGTAGAAACTGGTTATAGCAAAGAATGGCTTAAAATGGTAGAATACCTTCCTAAAAAAAATTACACATTAACCACTTCTGGACCCGAAGGTTTCCCCCTTAACCTCCCTGACGGTATGATTCTTTTGGATTTTAGGTGCTAGAAAGCGGTACCATTATTTTGCATGTAATTCTTAAGAATGAGCAGCCCAAACCAACTATTTACATATGATTTTTTTTTACTGTGCGTTCTTCTTTATAACATCTCGGGTTTGATAAAATTTGAAACACAAAATCATAAATGATAATATAATAAAAAAACTATAAATAAGTTAAAGCATGTATGTATGTATGTATGTATGTATATATATATATATATATATATATATATATATATATATATATATATATACCGTATTTATCGGCGTATAACACGCACCTCAAATTTAGGAGGGAAATTTTAGGAAAAAAGCTTAAATTTGAAATAAACAGCATTGAACTCAGAACTTTTTAATCAAATGCAGTCTTACCAGTGCCCTTGAATGCAGCCTCATCAGCGCAGGGTTCATTCAGCCTCATCAGCGCAGGGTTCATTCAGCCTCATCAGCGCAGGGTTCATTCAGCCTCATCAACGCAGTGTTCATCAATGCAGCCTCGCTAGCGCAGTGTCCATCAATGCAGCCTCGCCAGCGCAGTGTCCATCAATGCAGCCTCGCCAGCGCAGTGTCCATCAATGCAGCCTCGCCAGCGCAGTGTCCATCAACGCAGCCTCGCCAGCGCAGTGATCCCCCAGTGCAGCCTCGCCAGCGCAGGGTACATCAATGCAGCCTCGCCAGCGCAGTGTCCCCCAGTGCAGCCTCACCAGCGCAGTGTCCCCCAGTGCAGCCTCGCCAGCGCAGTGTACATCAATGCAGCCTCACCAGCGCAGTGTCCCCCAGTGCAGCCTCACCAGCGCAGTGTCCCCCAGTGCAGCCTTGCCAGCGCAGTATCCCCCAGTGCAGCCGCGCCAGCGCAGTGTCCCCCAGTGCAGCCTTGCCAGCGCAGTGTCCCCCTGTTCATCCTTGCCAGCGCAGTGTCCCCCTGTTCAGCCTTGCCAGCGCAGTGTCCCCCAGTGCAGCCTCGGCAAGCGCAGTGTCCCCCAATGCAGCCTCGCCAGCGCAGTGTCCCCCAGTGCAGCCTCGCCAGCGCAGTGTCCCCCAGTGCAGCCTCGCCAGCGCAGTGTCCCTCAGTGCAGCCTCGCCAGTGCAGTGTCCCCCAGTGCAGCCTCGCCAGTGCAGTGTCCATCAATGCAGGGCAAAGTAACAGCAGCCTCGCCAGCACCATTGCAGAGAGCGTTTGACATACCGGTATTTTAAAAAGGCTGCACTCAGAGGCAGAGGGGGGCGGGCCGGACCGAGGAGGAGGGAGGACGAGCGACCGCTGTCATCAGTAGTCCCGGCGCCTATGATAGACGTCACACGTCCCTCGTCCCGCCATTGGATCACTGTGCTGTCTATCATAGGAGGCGGGACTTCCTATGACAGCAACCGTTCTTCCTTCCTTCTACTCGGCCCGGCCCGCCCCCCTCCTCTGCCTCTCAGCGCTGCCTGGACTGTTTCATTTTTAATAGATCTGCGTATAACACTCACTGGTGTTTTGCCCTCCATTTTTAGGAGGAAAAAGTGCGTGTTATACGCCGATAAATATGGTATATATATATATATATATATATATATATATATATATATATGTATATATATATATATATATATATATATAAAAAGTACAGTAAACCTGCAGGAAAAGGCACTGGGGGGCAAACTAATGTGATTTTTTTTTTATTTTGAACTGTATCAGTGTGTTTGGTGTGTTTTACATTTGAATTTGCCGCCAGTTCCACCCCCCTGCGAACGTCACGTCACAGGAGACGGAAGCCGGGGCACGGAGAGGGTCGTGAGGAAGATCCACCGCCAGACACCGCTGGATCCCGGTGACAAGGTAAGTAACCCTGCTTTCAGGATCCAGCGATCTTCCTAGCGGTACCCCGAGTGTGGCTCGGGGTCACCGCTTTTGGCTCTGAAATTTAACCCCGAGCCACACTCGGGAATACCGCTAGGAAGGTTAATGCCCAGGCCATTTTTTACGATACGGCACTGCCTTATTTTAACTGACAATTGCGCGGTCGTGCGATGTTGTACCCAAATAAAATTAATGTCCTTTTTTTCCGACAAATAAAGCTTTCTTTTGGTTGTAGTTGATCACCTGTGCGGTTTTTAGTTTTTGTGCTATAAACAAAAAAAGAGTGACAATTCTGGAAAAAAAAACAATATTTTTTACTTTCTACTATATAACATTCCCAATAAAAAAATCTTTACAGATCAAATTTTTTCATAATTTTAGGCCAATTTTTCTGCTACATATTTTTGGTAAATAAAATCCCAATAAGTGTCTATTAATTGGTTGGCTCAAAAGTTATCGCGTCTACAAATTAGGGGAAAGATTTATGACATTTTGTTTATTTTTTTTTTTTTTTTACTAGTAAAAGCGGCGATCAGTGATTTTTAGCGGGACTGCGACATTGCAGCTGACAGATCAGACACCTAACTGACATTTTTGACACTTTTGGGGGGATCAGTGACATTACTACAGTAATCAGTGCTAAAAATTTGCACTGTTACTGTACTAATGATACTGGCAGGGAAGGGGTTAACACCAGGGGCGATCAAAGGGTTAAGTATGTCTCTAGGGGGTACTTTCTAAATGTGGGGCGGGGTGGGCTTTCTGCATGAACACAGAGACCTGTGTTCCTAATAAGAGGAACACAGGATCCCTGTGTTCATTACTGACAGAACAACGGTCTGCCAAGTTTTCAATGGCAGACCGCCGTTCTGTTTCCACGGGGAGTGATTACGGGTGCCCGGTGGCAATTGTGGCCGCTGGACCCACTGATTGGCTCCCCTTGTGGCCAATCAGTGCGTGCGTGCGCCCCCACTAGCGGTCCCGTGAAGCGACGTACAGGTACATCATTTTGCGGGGCAAAGCCAACCTGCCACCGTAAAACTACGGCGGCTGGTCGGCAAGTTGTTGAAGAATGAGTGTACTTTAAGGTAAAGAATGCTTAAGCCTAGTACACACTGACCGAATGTCTTGTTTCTATTGAAAATTCTATTGAACATGTGGCCTGTGTTCGACCGGCTTCTATTGATGGGGCATGACCGAAAAATGTCTGCAGATCGGCTCCTGACCTGCCCTCTTGGGCAAGCGGCTGAAAGCGCTGACCAAAGTGTATTGGTAGGGGGGAGGGGGCGTCCCCCTGTCAGAACACAATTGTACAGTAGGGGCGATTGCTGTACTAACATCGCATGGTTAGTACAGCGACTCCTCCTGAGCTGTCAGTTGTTTTTTTTTTTAATTTAGCCCTGCTGGATTGAACACAAAAGAACTACTAGTGGAACTAGGCTTTACCCAACCCTTTACTTGATACAAAATTTAAAGAAAAATGCATACAGAATCTTAGTGACATGATTTATCTTATTATTAACATGGATCAAAGAGGAAAGTTTTCTTTTGTTAAATAAAAAAGTAAAATGCTTTGTTTTTCACTGAAATGATTGAGGTTTCTTCACATGTGCATTTTTTTAAGGTCTGATCTAAAGGTCATGTGGCTTTTTTGGTGTAACAGTGTAACCTTAAATTCTATTTTCACCTTTGCAGACAAATTTGGATAACACCTACTTTGTATTTGTTACGTGTTCCAAGTTACATATAATAACTTTAAAAAATGTAAAAATGTCTTTTTGAAGTCTTTTTTACAAACTCTCCTTGCTTTGTAATGTTTAGGAGGGGGCTGTGGGGTAATATTTAATTCAATCAATCTTGCCTGTACTGTGCTCTCAGTCCTTCATTATTAACTATAAACTATATTTGAACAATGTCTGTCATAAAGACTGGTTAAAAATGTGGAACCCTGTATTATATGTTAATGAGGTATGGCTAATGCAGGCCATACACATTTTTTTCCTGAAAATTTGCTCGATTCTCCAATCAAGGCAGACAGTGGTGACATGGGCATCCCTCCTGCTGAGCCATTGCATTCTCCCGGCGGGGAAGCTGTCCCCTATACCAGCCACTAGTGATAATCACATGTCAAATCTGGCAGACTGGTTATACCTGTAGCACTGCACCCCCAGGGACTGCTGGATATTAACTCTGTGGGCTCCCCTGGTTACTAACACACAGTTATAAGCAGATACAGATCCTGGATCCCTCCCTGCTCCTGTTGGCTTTTCCCAGAAATAAACAGTCAAGGGATGTTGGTTTTTTTGTTGTTTATTGGTAATTGGGATAGGAGAAGGGAATAGTGGGATACTCCAATTGAACTCTTCACATAGATGAGGACTTCTATCTTCAGAACTTCTTTGGTGATCAGAAACAGTAGGCTGTTCATCCACACTGCCACAAGTGTGAATAGGGTTAAGTCTCTTGTTCTCTAACAAGCCGACCTAGTGCACCTTATCTTATCTTCAGGACACTCTCACTAGCATCCCCTTTCAGCTGACACCCGTCCACTGACTATCCTAGGAACAGGGGTGGCCCCCCTCAGGTCAGGCCCCTTGACACGAGTTTCTGTACTCACGATACGCATAAACAGGACCTACAGTGTCTCCCCACTCAGTCAGCTTCCCTGGAACTCCAGGTTCAGGTCCTCTCAACTGCTCCTCTGGCCCTCAGGATGACCTCCTGCGACCGCATGGCACCTCTACAAAGGGGGAGGCAGCCACCCCCTCCCTCTGGGACTCCACTCTCCAATGAAAGACCCCAAGCACATGTGATCCTGGCTTTTATACAGTAGCCCAGCATTCACTGAGGTGACCCGCCCTCTGCCAATCATCAAGACTGTATAAAAAGCCTATGCATCCATTCATCAGGTTTCCTCCCACTGTCCAACATGCCTCCCTATTGGACCAGCGTGAAACACTCTCTAGACTGAATAAATCACATACTGATCACAATGAACAGACCTCACTAACAGATCCTGCTCTCTCGTAGGCAGAGAACAATATAGATTTACCTGCAGCCCCTCTGGTAAGCAGACAGAGCTCAAAACTATACTCTCTTCCTAGCACCTACCTAGGGGGGTGCTACATACCCAAATTGATCAATCAATCAAGCTGATACATGGTACTGCTGAACCGGCTGAGATTCAAACTGTCTATGGTCTTACTCTGTGTGGGGACAAATACTGTAAGGAAATTCTTAGAATCAGCCATGACACCTTCTTATTAGAAACATCAACAAGGTAAGAATTTTTTCTTTTTTTAGGTATATTAAAAATAAATTATGCCATACACTTTTAAAAAAATACTGCATATCAGCATTGTATATTTACCTTTTTTTGCAATGAACACGTGTCAAAAACTAGTCACATGTGCTTTTTAAGTGTGTATAGTGGCAAAGGATGCAGTTTTGACTTGAGTGCAACTCTGAGAGCCCATTCACACTAGCACGACTTGTGAGGCGACTTGTGTAGCCCCAGGTCGCTTGACATAACAAAAGCAATGTTAATCAATCAGTGCTGTCTTAATTGGCACTACTGAAGTCGCTCCGACTTCAGAAAAGGGTCCTGTACTACTTTGAGGCGACCTGTGATCCGACTGTCCCATATACTTCAATGGGAGTCGCCTCCTTATCTTAATTGACATGACTTGTTATCAGACTTTCCAGGAAGAAGAAAGAGATTAGCCAGGCATTCCCCACAGACAAAGTCGCCTGTCTCTTCAAAGTAGTGCACAAGTCTCTTCCAAGTCTCTTCCAAGTCTATAAACAAGTCTCTTCAAGTCACGGGGCGACTTTCTGGTCGTGGTAGTGTAAACCGGCTCTGATATAACATCGAGTCAGTTCACCCAAATATTATTAATCTTTTCCATTTTGGATGTTTTTGGCTTTCTTTTTATGGTCTATAATATACAATAAAAGTAAAAAAAAAATCCATCTTAGAGTTTGAGAACCCTGGTAATTTCTATGACGTAAAGACCTAGGATCTTAAATATAAAGGATTCCTTATAGACCCCAACAAATATAAGAAACTCTTAGGTGATTTAACTTTCTAGTTTTAATTCCTGATTCATATCTAAACATCATATTAAGTTATCAAGCTCAAACTAAACTAGCCAAAAATAGAATTCACAGAGAACTGCCTGACAGAGAAACAAAATTAGCAGTAGCTGCTCTCTCCAATTAGCTCAGCAGTATATTAAGCTTTTGGGCTGCTCCCCAAATTTGGAAGACTGAGAAGAGGCTGTTATGCCATCAATTTTGGTAGCATTTAACCAACTCAATTATATTGATGGTTAGAGGTTTCATGACCTTAGATTGTAAGCTCCTTGAGGACAGGGACTGATGTAAATTGACAGCGCTATATAAGTACCTGAAATAAATAAATAATATAAAATAAATAAAGGATGGGTGAAATGCCATTATGACCATCTATGCTATAGGAATTTTAAGACTACTGTCCTCTATAACTTTTATTCTGTTATCAGCTAAGTCAAATTATATTGTTTATTCTTTTTAATTGTGGCTTGGTATTTTTCACTAGTATTATGCCTAGAGAGCTAAATAACTTACTGTATATAATCAGTTTCTTTGGTGTCTTTGCAAATTAATTTAAGGATGCACATCGCCAGGCAATTGGAGACCTTGCAAAGATCTGATCATTGAATTAAAAGTCTAAGTCCAAGCACTAGACCAGTATGTACCAAATACTAAATAATCAATTTTGGGTGGACTGAGCCTTCACATAAAGGATTTTTTTTTTGCATTTAAAGGAGTTATCTTAATGCATTCTATGTGCGGTTGCCTCCCAGCACTCCCTAATACTTACCTGTGCCCCCTCTCTGTCCAGCAATGTCCATGAGTCCCTCGCCCATCCGGGACTCTCCCTCCTGATTGGCTGAGACACAACAGCGGCACCATTGGCTCCCGCAGCTGTCAATCAAAGTCAGTTAGCCAATCAGGAGAGAATGGGCAGGGCCGAATGGAAGTTCTGTGTCTAAATGGACGCATGGAGCTGCAGCTCGGCTCAGGTGCCCCCATAGCAAGCTGCTTGTTGTGGGAGCACTTGACAGGAGGGAGGGGCCAGGAGCTGCGGAGAGGGACCCGAGGAGAGGAGGCTGCTCTGTGCAAAACCACTCCACAGAGCAGGTGAGTATAACATGTTTGTTATTTAAAAAAAAAACAAAAACAGATTTTACAATCACTTTAAGCCACGCTGTGGCCTAATGGAGCTCTTTGGTAAGCTTTAAAGTCCTCCTAACACTAGTGAAGGGTATATGCTAACATTTAGTGTTTTTAAATCCATAGCCTAAGGGTCCTGTTTAAAGTGGCTTTAAACCTAAAGGTTTTTTACCCTAATACATGTGCCACAGAGTCCCCCCTTACCCCCCTTATACTTACTTGAGTCCATTCTCGATCCAGCGCTGTGCATGAGACCAGTGGCTCTGTCCACGCTCTCTCTTCTTACAGGGAAGATTGATAGCAGTGGGAGCCATTGGCTCAGGAGCTAGCCCACACGAGGGCTCACTTAGAAAGTTACTTTCTATAGGGAACTCGCCAAATAAGAGGAGTAAAAGGTGTTTGCAGGGGGCAAAAAAAGAGGATGACCGGGCCTGCTCTGTGCAAAACCTTTGCACAGAGCAGGTAAGTATAACATGTTTGATAGTTGATTTTAAAAAAATGAAAGCTTTACGATTGCTTTAATGTTATTTCCAGTGCTGTGTTGATTTGCCACTTATGCTGCCACTGTAGGACTTAATACATTGCGTACTGAACCAAACAAATTCACCTAATTTCCTAGGTAATAATAGGGATTAGGATTAACTATGTAACATGTGACCTCTTATCTTTAATGCAATTTTTTTCCCACTAACAGATATATGTTTGCAAAGCCTAGAATATTAGATAACATCAAAGTAACTTTATTATGTAAAAAGAAAACAACTTGGTTTATTCAGACCTGTCCCCGTGGTAAAGGTAAAGAGTTACCAATACAGTACATTCCATTTTACAAAGTTCTTGACGTGATAGGCCCCAATGTGCTTTTGCCTGCAGTGTCACTGATAGCCCTTCAAAAAATATAATGTTGCTTCATACACTGCAGTTGATCACTATCCTTGACTCACAGGGACATTCCCAGATATATAGGAAATGTTCCAGGATTTAAGCGCTGACTCATTTAACAATAAAATCCCTTTTTATATTTGCATAAGTCATTTGATTTATAAAGTATTGTTCTTTGGACATCTGCAGTTAATTGCTTGTTGTACACAAACATTTTCTTTTTTTTTTTTTTTATATTTATTAATATTTTCTAACATACAAAATCCAAACCAAAATAGAGAAATACAAAGCAACAGTAATAATGCAGGCAAATACCCGGGGAGAACGCCCCAAGGTAGTATATAGTAGATTAACAAAAAGCAGATAATTGGTTTTCAAAAAAAAAAGAGAAAAAAAAAATCTGGGTAACACAAGCATTGTTATATAAAAAAAAAAAAAAAAAAATATATATATATATATATATATATATATATATATATACAGTGGGTACGGAAAGTATTCAGACCCCCTTAAATTTTTCATGTTATATTACAGCCATTTGCTAAAATAATTTAGGTTCATTCTTCTTCCTCATGAATGTACACATAGCACCCCATACTGACAGAAAAACACAGAATTGTTGACGTTGTTGCAGATTTATTAAAAAAGAAAAACTGAAATATCACATGGTCCTAAGTATTCAGACCCTTTGCTGTGACACTCATATATTTAACTCAGGTGCTTTCCATTTCTTCTGATCATCCTTGAATGGTTCTACACCTTCATTTGAGTCCAGCTGTGTTTGATTATACTGATTGGACTTGATTAGGAAAGCCACACACCTGTCTATATAAGACCTTCCAGATCACAATGCATGTCAGAGCAAATGAGAATCATGAGGTCAAAGGAACTGCCTGAAGAGCTCAGAGACAGAATTGTGGCAAGGCACAGATCTGGCCAAGGTTACAAAAAGATTTCTGCTGCACTTAAGGTTCCTAAGAGCACAGTGGCCTCCATAATCCTCAAATGGAAGACGTTTGGGACGACCAGAACCCTTCCTAGAGCTGGCCGTCTGGCCAAACTGAGCTATCGGGGAGAAGAGCCTTGGTGAGAGAGGTAAAGAAGAACCCAAAGATCACTGTGGCTGAGCTCCAGAGATGCAGTCAGGAGATGGGAGAAAGTTGTAGAAAGTCAACCATCACTGCAGCCCTCCACCAGTCAGGGCATTATGGCAGAGTGGCCCGATGGAAGCCTCTCCTCAGTGTAAGACACATGAAAGCCCGCATGGAGTTTGCTAAAAAAAACACCTGAAGGACTCCAAGATGGTGAGAAATAAGATTCTCTGGTCTGATGAGACCAAAATATAACTTTTTGGCCTTAATTCTAAGCGGTATGTGTGGAGAAAACCAGGCACTGCTCATCACCTGTCCAATACAGTCCCAACAGTGAAGCATGGTGGTGGCAGCATCATGCTGTGGGGGTGTTTTTCAGCTGCAGGGACAGGACAACTGGTTGCAATTAAGGGAAAGATGAATGCGGCCAAGTACAGGGATATCCTGGACAAAAACCTTCTCCAGAGTGCTCTGGACCTCAGACTGGGCCGAAGGTTTACCTTCCAACAAGACAATGACCCTAAGCACACAGCTAAAATAACGAAGGAGTGGCTTCACAACAACTCCGTGACTGTTCTTGAATGGCCCAGCCAGAGCCCTGACTTAAACCCAATTGAGCATCTCTGGAGAGACCTAAAAATGGCTGTCCACCAACATTTACCATCCAACCTGACAGAACTGGAGAGGATCTGCAAGGAGGAATGGCAGAGGATCCCCAAATCCAGGTGTGAAAGACTTGTTGCATCTTTCCCAAAAAGACTCCTGGCTGTATTAGATCAAAAGGGGGCTTCTACTAAATACTGAGCAAAGGGTCTGAATACTTAGGACCATGTGATATTTCAGTTTTTCTTTTTTAATAAATCTGCAACAATGTCAACAATTCTGTGTTTTTCTGTCAGTATGGGGTGCTATGTGTACATTCATGAGGAAGAAGAATGAACTTAAATGATTTTAGCAAATGGCTGCAATATAACAAAGAGTGAAAAATTTAAGGGGGTCTGAATACTTTCCGTACCCACTGTATATATATATATATATATATATATATATATATAAACGATTAAAATTTATTTTATATTTTGGAAAATAATCATTTGAAACAGTCATGTTTGTCCCTGGAAAGTCTATCGGAAGTGATTATATTGCCAGCCATCGATGAGCAAAATTCTGTTTGCAGACAACATAAAATCCCCAAGAAGTGTAAACAACTGGGGAACAAGGATTTCTCTGTTTCTTAATAAATGCCTGAGGAAGGAGGGGGAGGACTTTTCTAGGTGCTGCAGGAAGGGATCATGTTTATTTCACTTTGCTAGAAATTCTCTTATGAAGATCAACTCCATTCAAAATTCATTTCAGTTTAAAAGGTAAAAGATTTTTAAACTGCACTCGTGTTTTTGTTACAAAACTAACATTGTTGAAACGTAGACGCCATAAGGAATATACAGCAAATGCATCCTGCTCGGGCATGCCAGAAGCCCTCCAACCCAGTTATACAAATCAAGGCTTCAGTTCAGACTGTCCAGCTCTGGCATACCTGAAGGACATCAGCAATGGTCCTCCAAAATAAATCTAGTTACTATAATGTATTTAGATTATAATGTATTTCTAGACTGTATTTCTAAAGCTGGAAATTCTGCTGATTCAGCAAGCCCTGGTGGGAGTTTTGATCCATGTATGGGCAGGCTGGTTGTACACAAGTTGATCTATTGATCAACTTGTGTACAACCAGCCAGCCAGTTGGAAAATTTTCTCTCAATCAGCAACAGTGGTGCTGATGAGTGTATTCTGATGACGCAGAAGCTTCCCTGCTGTCTGAGTACAATAGCACAGTGTAAGGGATTCCCTCATCCACATTGAGTATGTGGATGGGGGAACTGAGTCATTTTCTTACATTCAACCCACTGGCTAAACAAAAAAAGAAAAAAAAAATGGACTTGTGTGTGGCCAGCCTTACTGTATGCTCTTCTTATATAGAGCAATACTTTTTCACCTTTCTGTGTAATTAATAATACATTCCATTACAATAGAACTGTGTTGTATACACTATACAAAATTATAAACGCAAAACTTTTGCTTTTGCCCCCATTTTTCAGGAGCTGAATCCAAAGATCTAAGACTTTTTCTATGTACACAAAACGCCCTTTTCTCTCAAATATTGTTCACAAATCTGTCTAAGGTCCCTTTCACACAGGGGAGTCCATTGGCGGACTCCGTTTTTCTCTCCGCCGATCCCCCGCTGAGCAGGCGGATGGCAGCCCTGTCTCCGTGCTGTGTGCCTGACAGAGATGTCAGGTCCCTGCTGTTCTCTATGGGGGGATCGGAGGGGAACGGACCATCTGTCCGTTCTCATCCGATCCCATCCGATTCCATCCGCTGGACGGATGGAAAATAGGGTTTCCATCTGTCCAGATTTGACGAATTGGATCGGATGTCAGCGGACATGTCTCTGCTGACATCCGATGCCCCATAGAGATGCATGGGGCATCCGTTCAGATCCGCCAAAAAAACAGACAGGCGGATCTGAATGGTCCACCTGTGTGAAAGGGGCTACTATCTGTGTTAGTGAGCACTTCTCCTTTGCCGAGATAATCCATCCACCTCACAGGTGTGGCATATCAAGATGCTGATTAGACAGCATGATTATTGCACAGGGGTGCCTTAAGGCTGGCCACAATAAAAGGCCACTCTAAAATGTGCAGTTTTAGCACACAGCACAATGCCACAGATGTCGCAAGTTTTGAGGGAGTGTGCAGTTGGCATGCTAACTGCAGAAATGTCTGAGTTGTTGCCCGTGAATTGAATGTTAATTTCTCTATCATAAGGCGTCTCCAAAGGTGTTTCAGAGAAGTTGGCAGTTCATCCAACTGGCCTCACAACTGCAGACCGCGTGTAACCACACCAGCCCAGGACCTCCACATCTAGCATGTTCACCTCCAAGATCGTCTGAGACCAGCCACCCGGACAGCTGAAATGCTCACATTCAATGGCATCTGGCACTTTGGAGAGGTGTTCTCTTCATGGAGGAATACTGGTTTTCTTAGATCTTTGAGTTCAGCTCATGAAAAATGGGGGCAAAAACAAGTGTTGCATTTATAATTTTGTTTAGTATACATCAACAGCAAACAAGTAAAAGGGGACAGATTATTTTCAAGTAACTGAAACAATCATATGTCAAGATTAGTTCTCTTTTATGTATAACAGATATTGATTAAATGCATAAAACATACATAAAGCGAGGGCGCATGCACGGCGGCTCCGTAATGGCCGCTTAGACCGGGAGCTCTGCTCTTATGCGGCCGCATCGCTCCCCATCCAGCCGCAACAGGGGCTCTATCGATCTCCCGCTCAGTCCGGCCGAAAGAGGAACACCTCCGGAACATTCTGGACCCCCCAGATACTGCCTCCATCAAGGGAAAGGGCCCGGCCAGGACGTTGAATTTTGCGGCCTGCTTGCCTAAAATGGCGGCCGCTACACACCAACGCTGGCCATCCGAGCAGCAGCAGGGCTCACCTCAGCCTCACACAGATCCCTCTCCATACACCCCGATACAGGGACCACCAGGGGACACTTTCCTTAACCCTCCCCAGCATCCACGGAATCCCTTATAGGACAGAACCTGGATGATCTCCTCCTCTCCCCTATGGAAGCTGGCACTGCTCAATATCCTCACAGATGCCATGTCTAACACACAGCTTGACACCAATGTCCTATTTGCCAAATTCTCTGAAATGCTAAACAGGGGGGTTTCAATCACAGTGGCAAAAACAGGAGATATCAAAGCTGACTTAAGTAACCTTGGCTCCAGGATTGAAGCCATTGAATCTAAACTAGATAGAACGGTCGCTAGAACCACTCAAAATACTGACCGCATTCAAAACCTCCATGCCCAGCTGGAAACAGCAATGTCAAAGATTGATGATTTAGAAAATAGAGCAAGAAGGTACAACTTCAGAATAAGAGGGATCCCGGAGAACTTTACTGACACCACAGATCTGGTGGAGTCCCTGATTCCTGATATCCCACAACATATGTCCTCCATCTATCCCATTAAATGCATGTGCTCTCATTGTAGAGACTCTTTAAATTGTAGAGTTAGGGACTGCAGAGTACAGGGTGCCTTGCCACGGCCTGCAGCTTACGCATGTATTTGGAGATGTGTGCAACCAAACCCCTGTTTTTAACGCATACTGTTAGACAGTGCAATTTGGTTGGTCGCTGGCTGGTTGGTAAGTTGTGACTGGAAATCTCTTCGTTTTTCTTGATCTGCGTCCGCCCTTCCAGTGCTCCTTACCATTTAGACCAGTTATAGGTGGAAGTGGTGACCACTTTTTGCATTATCGTTGATATCTATATTGAGCCAGGCAACGCACTGACACCTTTGCCGCCATTGTGCGATGTGCTGGGTGTTCAGTGTGACCCTGTGCCTTTAAGGAGGGGTGGGCTCCCTCTAGTCACCTGTCCTCCATCTATCCCATTAAATGCATGTGCTCTCATTGTAGAGACTCTTTAAATTGTAGAGTTAGGGACTGCAGAGTACAGGGTGCCTTGCCGCAGCCTGCAGCTTACGCATGTATTTGCAAATGTGTGCAACCAAACCCCTTTTTTTAACGCATACTGTTAGACAGTGCAATTCGGTTGGTCGCTGGCCGGTTGGTAAGTTATGACAGGAAATCTCTTCGTTTTTCTTGATCTGCGTCCGCCCTTCCAGTGCTCCTTACCATTAAGACCAGTTATAGGTGCAGGTGGTGACCACTTTTTGCACTTTTTTCAGTATCCCACAACATAAGCTTGAATTGGATAGAGCCCACAGCCCACGGGCTTCCCAGGGACATAGTGGTTAAACCACATTACTTCACGGTAAAAGAAGAAGTAATGAAGAGGGTCAGAGCCTCTCATAACCTAACTTTTCAGGAGCAACCAATCCAAATATTTGCTGACCTTTCTCCTTACACTATACAAAGACACAGAACCCTGAAGCCTCTTCTCTCTGTACTGACCCAAAAAGAGATTAAGTACCGGTGGCCATTTCCCTTCAACTTGAAGTTTTCCTACAGGAACAAGTACTACACCTTCTCTAATTTTGCTGACGGAGAAAAACTGCTCTTTGATCTTTGTCTCATCTCCCAGACCCCTTCATTGCCCCCTCCTGAGACGTCTGGAACAGCTGCTAAATGCCAGATGCCAAGACCAAGCGTTCCAAGGAAGCGAAACACCCTGGATGAACAAGACTTTCCACTACCATCACAGGCCTGTGGTGTCTCTCGGACTTTTAGTCCCCATGACCCCCCCCCCCCCCCCCAGTCTTTTAAGTCCACTCCACTAAGGGATGGAGATTATCCTCCCAACTTTTTCTGGATTTAACAAAATTTTACCCATTTGATGATCTTCACACAACAAGGAAATGATAGAAAATTGGTAGCACAAGAAGTGTCTTCTCCCTTTTACCCCCCCTTTTTTTTTTACCTCTCCCCCTGGTGGCTCAGCCTCCTACGTTTGGGGATTAGCTTTTTCTACTTTTTTAAATATATGAAACCACATCCTATTTCTGCCGGTTCAAATTTCAATATATCCTGTTGTCATACGCTAAATACAATTATTGTTTGTTCTTTATAGTTGGGGCGCAGCAGCTGGATCAGCAAGCTGACGCCTTTTCCCACCCCGGAGACTAGGTACCTTTCCGTATCCCAGGGGATATTGTACATCTTCCCTAGGGAGGCAAAGGATCCTTTTCCCTCGCTCCCCTGGAGGACGATTTCTCTTTCTTTATTCTCTTTTCTTATTTTCCTTTTCTTCCTTTTTCTTAATACTTATTCTCTTTTCAGATGCCCTGGCAGGTCACCACTCCAAGCTACCGCAGCGAGACCCTACTTTATATAATTCAACCTCCACTCTCTGAGACTTGCATATCGATTCCAGGTGAGTAACTTGTTATCGCACATGGCCTCTCTCCTCTCACTCCATGGCTGACAAAATTGATTCGTCCCCAATTTTGAAGATAGGGACACACAATACACGGGGCCTGAACTCTCCCGTCAAACGGAGAAAGGCACTACAGTATTACCATTGTCAGAAAATAGATGTCATCTTTCTCCAGGAAACTCACTTCCCTAGAACATACAACCCCAAATTAATTCACCCTAAATTTCCCCTATCCTTCTTGGCTAATGCTGAAAGTAAGACAAAAGGAGTAGCCATCGCTTTCTCCCACAGATGTTTATTTTGCCCAATAATGGAATTTAGAGACCCAGAGAGCAGGTTTCTTCTGGTTAAAGGGACATTTGAAGATCATATCTTCACCTTTGTATCCTACTATGCGCCTAACCAAGCTCAGGGCCCATTCTTCTCCACAATGTTCCACACATTACAACCTATGTTAGAGGACTCTGTCATTTGGGGTGGGGACTCTAATGTTGCTATTGACACTGGTATTGACAAGAAAAGACCCCTGGGTTCCCAAAATATTCGCCCTTCCAAACTCTGCACTCAGGTAGCCAAACTCATTCACAACCAAGGCTTAATAGATATTTGGAGAGAACTGAATCCTACATGGAATGACTATACCCACCATTCAACACCACACCAATCATTTTCAAGAATAGACCACATTCTACTCCCCTCATTCCTAACACCTTTAGCACTGAAATCTTTTATTAGAGTTTCTGCGTGGTCTGACCATTCCTTGGTCCTACTGCTCCTACAGAGACCCCCGAACCGTTCATCTCATAACCAATGGAAACCAAATTAATCTCTACTCAAAGACCCAGTTAGAAAGACAGAGATTGAGGCAGCTCTTAGAGAGTATTTCTCTCTTAACGACAAGGATGCTATCTCGCCAAATACCCTGTGGGCGTCTCATAAGGCCACCATCAGGGGGACCATCATTCGAATTTCTTTGCAGATACACAAAGAGAGGAGACTCGATTATGTGCGCCTGGAAGAAAAATTCCTATCGCTCAAGCGTCGACACAAAAGCGACCCTACTTCTGTTCCAATCTCAGAGCTAGACTCGGCCAGAACACAACTTAACCTAGCTCTCAACGCCAAAGCTGACAAATACATACGATGGAAGGGAGCTTGCTTCTATTATCAAATGGATAAAATAGGCTCTCAAGCGTATCCCCTAAACCTCGCCTGAAGGCTCCGCCACTAGTAAAACTTCACAATGGTATAGGCAATCCACAGAGAATAATGGGTGCTTTCCACAATTTTTATACACAGCTCTATAACAATAACTCTGAACCTCAACACTCTCAGCTCCACTCAATTCTGGACTCTGTACCCCTTCCTCAACTAGCAGATTGCCACCGCGCTCTGTTGGAGGACCCTATTTTAGCTGAAGAAATAAAACAGGTCATCAAGAACTTGGGAGGGGGCTCAGCCCCTAGACCAGATTGCTACTCAGTTCATTACTACAAGACCTTCAGCTCAACCCTTGCCCCCTACCTTGCAAGGTTATTTAATGAACTTCACAAAAACCCTCACCTAGATAGCTCACTGAATTCGGCTTACATCACGGTCATTCCAAAGCCAGGGAAAGATGCTAGCGAGGTTAGCAACTACCGCCTAATCTCACTTATAAACAATGACCTCAAAATACTTACCAAGATCCTAGCGAACAGGCTCTCCTCCTTTATTGCCCAATATATCCATAAAGACCAGGTGGGTTTCATCCCAGGCAGACAAGGCCCGGATCAAATTAGACAAGCAGTGGACATAATTTTGCTATTGCATTCAGGATGGGATGGGGGACCATCTCAAGAGGGTCTCCTCCTGTCCATTGATCTACATAGGGCCTTTGATTCCATTTCGTGGATTTACCTCTTCACTATCATGGAATGTTGGGGCTTTGGCCAACATTTTACCAATATTCTTAAAGCTTTATATTCCAACCCCAACGTGAGAATTAGATTCTAGGGTTGCTACTCTGATCCCCTGCCGATTTCCAGGGGTACTCGCCAGGGATGTCCCCTTTTGCCCCTCCTTTTTGCAATCGCAATTGAAACGTTAGCCATAACTATCAGAGGTAATCCGAAATATTCATGGACTACAATGCAGCCAATGTACACATAATTGTGCCCTGTTTGCGGACGATTTACTCCTTTTCATCACGTCCCCGCTAATCTCCCTTTTAAACATTTGTAACCTCCTTACAGCCTTCAGTGAAGCATCTGGCCTGCAGGTTAACATGTCTAAATCGCTTGCCTTGAATATCAATATCCCCAAAACCACTCTCACAAGTCTCAAGGGACATTTCCCTTTCACCTGGATCGGGCCATCCCCTACCTGGGCATTTCACTAACGAATACATTTGAACATCTTTACGCAGATTTTATTCTAAATTGGAATCTGACCTCCGCACCTGGTCACAACTTCCAATGTCCTGGATAGGCAAGATACATGCAATCAAGATGACTCTGATGTCACGCATCCTTTATTATTTTAGGTCATTGCCTATTCATATCAATAGAGTGCATCTTGGAAGATTTCAGTCTAAAATAATTGCATTTATCTGGGGTGCAAAGGGTCACAGGCTATCAAAAGCAATCTTATACAGGTCCAGGGTTCAGGGAGGCATAGGCCCCCCCAATCTCTTATGGTATTATCAAGCAGCACAACTAGCCCAGGTCTCTGTCATTTACTCACACGTAGCAAAACTTGACTGGGTGCAAATTGAACACCAACCGGTCCCACTTCATACGCTAGATTACCTACTGTGGTGCCACTCTAGGTTCCGCCCGGCTATACTGGCTCCAACTTTATCTCACTCGTTCACTTTATGGGATAGACTTCAAGGCCGCCCTGAAATAACCTCTCCTTTACGCCCTCTGGCTTTCTTATTCCAAAATCCACACTTCCCTCCAGGTCTAGACATCACTTCATTCAAATGGTGGATGGATAAGGGGTTGTACAGAATAGGACACTTCTTTAACAGATCGGGCCTGATCTCCCTATCACATTGCATGACTAAACTTAAAATGCCCGCCATTTTCGATTTAGACAGATATCACACTTCCTATAATCTATATGGAAAACTAAACCTTTACCTCCCACTTTGACACCTTATGAAACATGGTGCGGCAATGGCATGGAGCAGAGGGGAGGTATATCTGTGATTTATAAGTTACTGGCTAATAACGATGAGAAACCGAGTTATGCTCAAGCCTTGGAGAGAGACCTCTCACAAGAATGGGAGGCGGAGTCTTGATTCTCCTCCATGTCCAGAGCTTATAAAGGCATTTTAAAGGTCTCACTAAATGAGGCAGATGTTAAAGTCCTAACAAGATGGTATCTGGCACCAGAGAAACTCCACAAATTCTACCCCACAACATCTCCACTTTGCTTTCGGGGTGCTCTCTCCTTGGCTCTTTCATACACATTTGGTGGGCAAAATAAGGGGCTTTTTGAACAAAATTTTTCATATGATTTGAAAAGTCACAGGGCTGGACGTCCCACAATCCTTGCATATTGCTCTATTGAACATGCCAATTACTAGCGCATCTAAGTACCAAAAACGCCTGATACACTTTATGCTCCTGGGTGCTAAAATGACTCTAGCAAAGGCTTGGAAACAACCCACAGTATCTATTATGCTAACGAAAATAAAAATGTCATGGATCATGACTCAAGAAATGTTAGCCAGTAAGATTCTTGATACACTCCACTCTTTTGAAGCTGCATGGGAACCTTGGGCCCTTTTCACAAACACTTCTCTAACTACATGTTAGGGTGCGCTGTATTGGTATTTCTTCTCTAGACCTGCCAGGACATCATTCTCCCTTCTCTCTCTTTTTCTCTGACTTATCTGTTTCATATCTTATGTGCCTCTCTACTCTTGGCTATCCTCTTAACTTTCCTCTTCTTTCTCCCAATCTGTCTCTCCATGTTAGCAGCTCTGTACCTCTCTGTTATACTGAGCCAGATTGCTTATACCATGTTTCTGGGGATTTTTGATGGACATTACTATGCTCAAATTCTGCAAAGGGCATGACAGTCTACAAAATGATCACTCAAACTCATAGTTCCATATGTTATTCTATTAATAGAGTTTTCAAGAACATGAAATTATAGTCAATAACCTAATGCTCCACCCTATTCAGCTGATGGTGGTTTTTAGGGGGACAGGGACCGCCCTCCCTTTTCTATGGAGACAGTATTAGTTCCCATAGGGGTCTCCTTGGGCTGGGGTGGGCCTCCTATGGCCCCTAAATCAAGGTTATCTCTTTCTGTTTATCTTTTATGTTGGAGAACATGGTTATGTTATACATGTCTAACATTATTATTATTATTATTATTATTATACAGGATTTATATAGCGCCAACAGTTTGCACAGCACTTTACAATGTGAGGGAAGAAAATACAGTTACAATACAATTCAAAACAGGAGGAACTAGAGGGCCCTGCTCGTTAGAGCTTACAATCTACAAGGGAGGGTCAAGTGAAACAAAAGGCAATAACCGTGGGGGATGGGTTGATGGAGAAAATGGAGGTATAACATTAACGGCATTTATACTCTGTTGTTAGACTATTCCCTTTAGCTTACCTGGACTACATCTATATCTCGCACTGCCCTGAAAGTCTGTAGTGTTGTCAAACAAATGTTAAATAAAAATTTTTTAAAAGAAAACATACATAAAGCATATCACCAGCTCATGACATTTAATTTGTATGGTGCTTTTTAACCACTTCCCGCCCGCCCTATAGGCAAATGATGGCGGGAAGGTGGTTACATTATCCTGACCGGACGTCATATGACGGCGGCAGGATGATGCGTGCTGCAGGGGAAGGCAGAGCGGCGATCGGTGATGCGGCGTGTCACTCTGACACACCGCATCTCCGATCTCGGTAAAGAGCCTACTAATGTAGGCTCTTTACCATGAGACCAGCTGTGTCCAATCACAGCTGGTCACATAGTAAATAGGAAGTGCCGTTGATCGGCACGAGTAGAGCAGAGCCGATCTGCGGCTCTCCTGACAGGGTGGGGTCTGCACTGGTAATCAGAGCATTGATTACCAGTTCAGACCCTTTGGGGGGGGGTGCCACTAGAAACACCAGGGATGCCCACCCATGACCCCAGGGATGCCCACCCATGACCCCAGGGATGCCCACCATGGCCACCAGGGATGGCAATCAGGGCTCAGGGAGCCCACCAGTGCCCTCCCCATCAGTGCTGCCCGCCAGTGCCCTCCCCATCAGTGCTTCCCACCAGTGCACATCATTGCCATCTATTAGTGCCGCCCACCAGTGCCCATTATTGCCCACCAGTGCCGCCTATCAGTGCCCATCAGTGCCGATCAGTGCCCATCAGTGCCACCTATGAGTGCCCATCAGTGCCGCCGATCAGTGCCCATCAATGCTGCCTATCAGTGCCCAGCAGTGCCCCCTATCAGTGCCCACCAATGCTGCATATCAGTGCTACCTATCAGTGCCACATATCAGTACTGCATATCAGTGCTGCATATCAGTGCTGCCTATCAGTGCTGCATATTAGTGCCACCCCATCAGTGCCACCCCATCAGTGCCACTCCATCAGTGCCTCCTCATCAGTGCCTGTCAGTGCGGCCTCATCAGTGCTCATCAGTGCAGGAAAAAACGTATCTATTTACATAGTTTTATAACATAAACAAAAAACTTTTTTTTTTCCAAACTTTTCGGTCTTTTTTTATTTGTTTAGCAAAAAAGAAAAAAACTTGCGGTGATCAAATACCACCAAAAGAAAGCTCTATTTGTGGGAAAAAAAATGACATAAATTTGGTTTAGGTACAGTGTTGCATGACCGCGCAATTGTCACACAAAATGCAATAGCGCTAAAAGCTATAAATTGGCCTGGGTGGGAGGAGGAAAAGTGCCCGGTATTGAAGTGGTTAAAGAAGAATTTTGACAGCTTCAGATGAGGACTAGCAGAGAAATCCATTGTTCCTGTGTAAAAAAAAAAACAACAAATTGGTGCTTTAAAGCCGATTTCACCTTTGCTGCCTTATTGGCAGAACATCTACTTTATATTTGTTATATGTCCCCATTCATGTATCATAACATAACCACTTCCATACTATGCCAATTCTGGCACTCAGCTTCTACATGTAAAAATCATCATTTTTTTGCTAGAAAAATGCTCAGAACCCCCCAAAATTATATATGTTTTTTTAGCAGAGACCCTAGGGAAAATTGCAACTTTTTATGTCACACAGTATTTGTGCAGCAATTTTTCAAACGCCTTTTCTCTGGAAAAAAAAACTATTAGAAAAAAGCAAAACAGTAAAGTTAGCCCGATTTTTTGTATAATGTGAAACCTGATGTTACGCCGAGTACATGGATACCTAACATGTAATGCGCCGAACTTCGGTACTTAAAAATCTCCATAGGCAACGTTTTAACATTTTTTACAGATTACCAGTTTAGAGTTACAGAGGAGGTCTTGGGCTAATATTGTTGCTCTCACTCTAATGTTGGCGACGATACATCACATGTGTGGATTGAACGCAGTTTACATATGTGAGCACAACGTATATATGCATTCGCTTCTGCGTGCGAGCACGCGGGGACGGGAGCACTTTACATTTTTTTTATTGTTTATTTTATATTTCACTTTACCTTTCCTTTTTTTTTTTTTTGATCACTTTTATTCCTATTATAGAGAATGTAAACATCAGTTGTAATAGGAATAGTGCATGACAGGTCATCTTTATGGAGAGATCTGGGGTCAATAAGACCTCAGATTTTTCCTACAGGCCTAAAGGCTTAAAATAAAAAAATAAAAAAATGATCTCATCTGTCCAGCAGAGATCATGGTGGTATTTACAACTGCCAGAGAGTCATAGAGACTGCCAGGGACCATCTGGACAACCGCTTTGATTGTTCTTATGGTGAAGAGAATTGGCGCCTAAAAAAAATTATATCTGAATGATGCCATGCGGTAAGGAAGGGGTTAAAAAATATTTAAACCCTCACATATACCCAGTGAAGTGAACAGCCTCAGATGATACACAGATATGAAACAAAACCCCCTACATACGTTTTATTTGTATATCTGCTGTCTTTAGCTTTCTACACTGTTTAGAAAGTGAACATCGTATTAGATTTTTTTTCTTCCTGTTCCAGTACTGGGTGTGGGGGTCTTGACATACACTGTGTGAAAGCTGATTGGACGAAAGGCACCCCCTCCCCCCTCCGCACAGGTAGAGGAAGGAAGAAACATGCAGAGATGTGTTGTGAATAGACCAGCTCTTTGCTAATCTATCTCTATGCACCCACCCCGACACAAATTTCCAGTTATTTGTGTCTCCTGTGACAGAGAACTTGTCAGAAGTTATCATGCTGATAACAGAGGAATGGGGCTTTAGAGAGAGTTAAGTAAACACTACATATATATGTGCCAAGGTCAGATTTCATGAATAGGGTTTACATCCACTTTAAACATTGCAGCCTACTTTTTTCGGATTATCTATTTTGGATAACACGTTGAGCTATACTACATTCTACTGCACCCACAACTGTAAAAGCCGTTAACAGTATGCATGGAAAGGGTTGTATTTACTAACATGAGCAGGCATGTAGAAAAGTGTAACTGAACCCTCAGTTAGGAAAAAAGTATGTTTCCACAATATGTCATCTGTTTATGGTGAAAATGATCAATGTAAATATTAATAAAATTGTGGGCTGCTGGTGATAAAAAAGGGGGTTGGTCCCTTGAAAGTGAAATAATATATTTATATCAGCACTGCTACTTTATGTAAACTATTCAAAAAAGTGCTCTGTGCTTGCAAATAATAAATAATCTCTAAACCCTGTGTTTACAAATTATTATAAGTGCTGACCTTATATAATGTATATATATGTCAATCCTCCAGGTTATTACAGTAACTGTGTATTTTCTTAATGTGCAAAAAAGCAATATAGAGGTAGATTCATATATATATAAAGTGCAGCAAGGTATTAAATAAATTCATATACAAAAAGTGCCAAGTAAAATAATAGTCCTTATAGTCTGTGCTGACTATGTGATGAAACAAAGTGCAAAGTGAAACAAAGTCCTTATATTCAACAATAATTATGAAGTGAGGTAGATTTTTCAAACGTAGATTTTTCATCACTTCACCATGCTCCCCTCTTGTGTCCCCACTCACCAGACAAATAGAAGGGATGGGCTTAATTACAAGATCAGCAGTGAAGTAGGTATTTATATAGTCCTTCCTGATGCAAATCTGGGTCTCCTAGGCTCCAGAACCTCTTTACACCAATGGCTCCCATAAAAGGCGATTACATAAAAGAGAACGCTCCATAGTGTAATGTAGTTAAAAAATGGTGGTTGTTATCTCCGTTTTTGTTCCAACCACTAGAAAGAGAAAGAGCTTTACGCGTTTTGCCCCTCCCACTGGGCGTCTTCTGAAGCTGAGGTGTCATACGCACGTCTGCCTTTTATTTAGTCCACTCCTCCTCCTCCACCCATTATGTTAATTATTACTAAGGACTTTCATATGCATCTGGCGGAAGTCTCGCGGACATCATATTGGTCCTCTAACATGCCGGAAATTCCTCGGATGCTATGTTAGTACTCTAACCCATATGTGTATATCCCGACAAACGTCATAAAAGTAAACAATATACACACACATAGTAATTTATATTGCATGTACGGATACTACCCTAATTATTGCACAAAGTCTGATAGCATCATTCTAATTATATCTGTGTGTGCATGATTTTTTCCCCGTGATAAATACAAAACTGCTGGCGCAAAATATGTGTAAAAAAGCTAAATAAAATGTGATGCTTATAATAACATACCCAAGTGTGTGTGAAAACTTAATAAAAATTAATTAAATATTTTATCAACCAATTAACTATTAATTGATTTAACAATACATTAACCATTTTTATTATGTGATGTATTAATATAGGTCATGCATGAGTATACCTAGAACGACTATGAGTATACCTAGAATGATTCATGTAAAGTTATCTAAATATGAACACCCCAAAAGTGTACTCCATATGCTAGTTGTATAATAATTAACCCAGGACTTAATGTAATCTTCGTATATCATGCATGATGGCTATAGGATCAATATCTATATATATATATATATATATATATATATATATATATATATATATCCAAGTAAATATCTCAACTCCTCCTCCAAACTCCTCAATGTATAATTGTGTATCAATAACTCATGTATCCATAAATGTACGGCACCCAGCATATAGTGATTAAATATTCGAAAACATATATATACTGTGTATATATATATATATATATATATAATTTAATTAAAAATCATTAATAAAACAGTTAATATCTATCTCTATGTTTAAACCTGCTGGTGCCATACATTTTAACTGGTGGATCCATTTTGTTTTGTTCTGTGAGATTGCCCTCTTCATATTAGTACCTCTCCAATTTTTTAAAATGCTGTAAATCCCTGTTATGGTATAGTCTAAAATGGTTGGACAAACTATGTTTTCGGAAATCTTTTTTTATATTGTTTACATGTTCTCTTATTTTAACTTTGAGTTGTCTGGTAGTTCTTCCCTCATATTGGAGTCCGCACTCACATTCCAATAGGTATGTGACGTGCGTACTGTTACATGTAATAAATTGGGAAATTTCATAACTGCGTGCGGTAGTATTGGATTTAAAGTGCATTATTTTTCTGCTGTTATTCTTACACATTTTACAAGTGACACATCTTCCACATTTAAAAAATCCTATTTGGTCTAAAAAGGTAACCATTTTCTTGGGGGATCTGGGACACTCTTTACTATTTTGTCTCTAAGTATAGTTGGACGCTTGTAAATAAATCTTGACTTATTTGGTAAGGTTTTTTTAAAAAAACAGGGTCCCTTAATAAAACAGGCCAATGTGTTTTGATAACTTTCTCAAGTTGCCGATATTGTTAATCTTATTCAGTACAGAAGGCTATGCTAAATTCATCTCTTCGTTTGGATTTGGATTTTAGAAGTTCCTCCCTATCAATATCTCTAATGCTCTCTTGTATCTTATCTAATTGTGATTTCGTTTACCCTTTCTCAATGAATCTGTTAATTAATACGCTAACTTGTTCCTCCTAATCTGATTCTAAATTGCAGTTTCTTTTAATTCTTAATAACTGTCCTTTAGGGACTGCTGATATCCATTTAGGATGCTGTCCACTTCTAGTAGGGATATAGCTGTTTCTATCTGTGTCCTTAAAATAAGTTTTAGTAAATATATGTTGGTTAAGTTTAAAAATTGTCAAATCTAAGTAATTTACTTCTGTTGTACTATAATTGGCCGTGAATGAAATATTGTAAACATTGTTATTCATGTATTCAATAAACTGTTTTAATGCTTGTTCTGGCCCTTCCCAGACAATGAAGATATCTTCTATGTATCTTCTATACGCTCTTAAGCATCGGTGGGGTCTGCAAAAAATACTTTCATGCTCCCACTTGCTCACAAAGATATTTGCCACCGTGGGAGCATATTTTGCTCCCATGGCAACCCCTCTTATTTGATTGTAAAATTGTTTATTGTGCCAGAAATAATAATTTTTCATGGCAGTTTCCAGAATATCTAGCATAAATAAAATTTGCTGTCCAGGGAGTTGGTTATCTTTATTTAATGCCCGCTCTACTGCATGAAGAGCATCTCTTTGTATTATGTTGGTATATAGTGAATTGACATCTACGCTATAATTGCTTCCTCTGAAATAGAAATGTTTTTTATATAATTGATTAAGTCTCTACTATCCTTCAGATATGAGGGAACATTTTGGGCTAATGGTTGGAGATAATGATCTAAATATTCTCCAACTCTGGAATATAATGATTCAACCCCATTAATAATAGGTCTTCCTGGGGGTATGTTAGGATTTTTGTGTATTTTAAGGTTTTGATAGATAATAGGCATTCTGTTCATTTCTTTATTAACATAGCCTTGAGTTTATTGATGGGGTCACCTTTTAATTTAGTGTATGTGTCTTCTACCAAACGGTTAAGTTCTGAAATCTAATCTTCTTTGTCCATAACCACTATACCCCCTCTTTGTCGGCTGGTCTAATGATAATGTCCTTTTTCTTTTCTAGTGCTCTAATTCCTTGTTTAATTGCTTTACGTCCTCTAATAGGATGTATGTTGATACTTTCTAGGTCCTGTTTGACCATAAGCTTAAACACTTCCAAACATTGGTTGTTATTATTTTTAGGATTGAAAGTCAAGATTTATTTCTTAATCCACTATGTACATATGGTTCTTGCAAATTATCTGCCACTTGGTTTTGATTAGCAAAATGCTTCTTGATGTTAAGCTTTCTTATACATTTATGTAAATCTATGAAGGTTTTAAATGTATCTATATTTTTTGGGCGGTGCATATTTCAGTCCTAGTATTTTTAGTTCTTCTTCATTGAAGCTGGCACTACTCAGATTAAATATACCCAATCCTAGGCCTCTCTTTTTCTTTTTCCCCTGTCCTCCTCTACATCCTCTCTTCTTTCTTCTGTTGTGGGGTAATGTGATAGGTGTCCTCTGTATTGTCCTCTTGGCTTCCATTGATATGGTTGACCTCTTGGGGGACGCCAGTAGTTGCCCTTTCCTCTGTGTCCACTCCATGGGGCCATACAAGTCTAGCATTGTGTGCCGGACTCTCACAACCACATGGTATTGCATCATGATAGAAGGCATGTGAGAAATTATCTATATACAGACTAACTATATAATGGCGGCTCTATCGGTTTATAATCATGTAACTGGCTTTACTTATCTCTATATGTTATAGCCCATGGGACTCCTTCATACAACGTTTGGAGCAGCTGATATATTTTAAAGTGACATAGCCCTATTGATTTTGATTAATATATGAGTATACTGAGAACGGGGTTATCTATCTATCCCTCTCTGGAGCAACAACTCTTTTAGAGAGGAACAGCCCTCTATGAGGTGAGGCAGCTCTCTGTTTGATGCCGGTCCGATATATGCAATATAAAATATCTTTAATATATAAATACATTTTTCTAGAAAGCCTCCTATGTGCTTATATTTTGTCCTACACCGTGCTATTCGTCAGCTTGGACACACGTAATAGGATATCTAAATATTAATATCAATAATTATATATAGAATATGGCGCCATAGATCATTGGGTATTTTGAATGGTATAATAACTATTTTATTAACATTTATGGAGTGGTTCTCCTATAGAATGGTCTAGGCACCCGCCCAGGGATTATTTTCCCTCGCGTGTGCGCCATTGGAGGTTTGTTCTTGTGTATATTCCAGAATTTTTATGTAGTATTTGAATATGAATATGTACAATATATGTATTGAGATCTGTTAGTAAATTATGTTGTTTCTATCTATAGATAAGTACTGTATAGTTTTTGCGGCCCTGAGGAAGCGATTGGTGAAACGCGTCGGCACTGAAGACCCTTAACTACACAGTGCTTATCAAACCAGTTACCATATATGTTTTTCCATTTAAGGGACTGTTTTTATACAATTGGTATTTTTTGCTTTTATTTTTGATATAATAAAAATATGGATTTAACTAAATTATAAATATCCCTTCGCTTGGCCTGTAAAGTCCGATATTTTCTTTTTTTGTTTTTTTTTAGTAACTAGCTCTCTCAGGCAGCCACTTCGTCTGACTGATCACTAAGGTGCCGTGCAGCAGTGAAGGACATGTCCCGACTCAGTCTCCTGGCAGAACGTAAGCAATATCCCCTGCCGCTACATGCACCTCTATGATCAGTGACACTCACTGTGACCTGTCTGTCTCTCTCTGGACTCTCTGGTGATCATACCATAATATCCCAGACCAGTACAGCCAGCTCTGCCTTTCCATCCCTGTACGTAGCGCGCCCCGCAACAATGCACTCAGTACATCGCGCATACTGCAACCCTACACTCAGTGTGTAGCGCACCCCGCAACCCTGCACTCTGTGCATAGCACACCCCTCATCCCTGCACTCTGTACGTAGCACACCCCTCAACCCTGCACTCAGTATAAAGCGCACCTTGCATCCCTGCACTCAGTACGTAGCACACCCCTCAACCCTGCTCCCACTACGTAGCACACCCCACAACCCTGCACTCACTACAAATCACATCCCACAACCCTGCACTCAGTATGTAGGACACCCCGCAACCCTGCACTCAGTATGTAGCACACCCCACAATCCTGCACTCTTTATGTAGTATAAGAATGTAGTAAAAAAAAAATGCAGATCCCATGCATTCTGTGCATTACACTCCTGACCCCTGCATTCTGTGCATTACACACTCCTGACCCATGCCACCTCCGCTGTATACATGGGCAGGACAAAAGGGGTGGAGTCAAGGGCTGAGCCAAAGGGGCGGAAAAATTATGTTTTGCCTAGGGTGACAAAAATCCTTGCACCAGCCCTATTTGGCAAAGAGGTTACATACTGTATATGTTTAAATGTTTCGGTACCATTACTATTTTAAAAAGGGCTGTTTTTTCTTGTTTTTTTTTTTCTTGTTATAATTTTTATCTAAGTTTTTGCACCCATTAATAAAATACATATACAGTACTTTTAAGATAAAAAGTGTTTCATAAAGTGTGTTTATAGTCCTCCGCTTTGTACATACTCTTTATGTAAAAAGAGAACTATTTAAAAAAATATATATAAATTCTGGCATGCTTTGTTAAAGGAAACATATAAACATATAATGGGGGTTTCTCAAATTTTGCTGCTAAAGTGGAAATACACTTTGAAGCTATTTTTGAAAAGCAGTGGCCAAATCTATGTAAAAACTATGTATCACCAGTTATTAAGGTTGGGTTCACACTAATGCGAATTGGATTAGCATGACAGGAGAGTGTGACCGGCATTTAATTGAGCCTGAATTGCAAAAGTTTCAGGTGTGAATTCAAGCAAATATTTGCACCTGAAATGATAAACAGGGACGCACTGGGCCCGTTGCCGTGACCTGCGGCCGCAGCAAGTGTGAACCCAGCTTAAAACTGACTCCACAAGGTTTGGAATCTAGGCAGCATCAGTATTTGCTAAGGAGGTTTGGATTTTACTCTTTAGATCTCAGCTTTAACCAATTGGAGAAAACCAATGAACTAACAAACAACCAAAATTAAGCACCTAATCATCTACAAGTCTATAATCCATATCAGGGCTGGTCCAAGACATTGTGCTGCTCGGGTCCAAGAATGAAATGTTGCCCCCCCAACCTCTCCCCCCCAAAAAAACGTGCTGCAAACTGATGACACAAAACCGCTGTTAAAAAAAAAAAATCCTCTTGGGCATCAATTTGCCACCCGGGGCACTCTCAAAGTGCCACCTGAGTCCAATGGACCCAGTGGTACCCATAGTAGGGCCAGCTCTGACCCATATATTAGCAGAGGTCAGGGAAGGTGTTTTTCAGGCAGAATTATATCTTAAGGTCAAGGTTAGAAGACCAATATAAAGAATCTTTAGAAATTCTGTGAGTAATAATCAATGCTGTTAAAGACAGGCTGAAGTATACCTGCTTTGCAGGTCGCTATTTAGGCCACCAAATGTTTGCCATGCTGGATATTTGAATGGAAGTCTGGTGACTTCCCAGGTAGTGAACATAAGTGGATTATTCGTTACACTGGAACATGCCCTGCTATCCTACTTCAAGTCTTCTGTATGTGCTCCCACGATACAGGTTTAGAGATTTAGGGGTTAATTTACTAAAGCCAAACAAGCTGTTCACTTTTATAACAAATGTGAAAATATAAGGTTGTTATTAGATTATAAATATTAATCTTATAACAGTGGGAAACAACAACATTTATAAAAAGCAAAAGACTGCATAAACTTGAGCTGATTAGCTCTTAATTGTTGCAGAACAATATATTGAAATTGCTGGTATACTAGACAGTCACGCAAATATCTAGTGAATATTTAAAATGAACAGACAAACCAAGAGCAGTTTTGATAAAAAGCATAAAACAAAACTTTACTAGACATCAAAATACATAAAGTTCCTTACACATAAAATTTACCATAAACATTACACAAAATACCACAACTTAAACATACACTCTTATTCCCAATATCCCAAACAAAGGTCAAATATCCATAGCAACACATTCCACCTCTTGATTTTTATAGAGTTCTCAATAGCTCTTAAAGCCTTTCTCCAGGAAAGGGTGAAATAAACCCCCTCATATGGTAAATGGGAGGAAAAAATTCCCATTCGACTCCCTTATGTTCTGGGCAATCAGAAAAAGTCCCTGGAAAACTCCAACATTCCTTTGAGCAGGGTTAGCAGTGTCCTTGGCAGTCTGTGGAAAGAAAATTCCAGATGAGGAAAGACCCATGTCCTCCTTCTTGTCCTCCTGGTCATAAGGAAATGCTTGGGTGAAAGTCTACTCCAGTTCAGCCACTATCAGGAAATCATCCACATCTTCCTCAGGCTTCCATCTGATCTTTTGGTCTACCTCATCCCATCTGGCTTATTAATCTGCTCTGCCTGCTCCACCTCTCCATGCTCAATCCCTAAAAGAGTAAGAGACAAAGCAGATTATATGTTCCTTCCACCTGTGCCAACATACATAGCTCACTGTTCACATTTCTCAATCTGCCCATTTTTAACTGCAAAACTGTTGTAGTTTGCCCACTGTTGCCTTGTAACACTTTCAAGGATAGGCATTGACTTCCAAAGAAACAAATAAACTTGCATGTCTCTCCATGCTGTCCTGGGAAAACAGGCCTGCTGTTGTCCAGTCTTTACAGCTTGGCACTCTCTAGCAATGTGCCCATTCTATGACAACAAAAACACTTAATTTGACTGAATCTACCATTCTCAACCACCTGCATCCACCTCTTAAACAAAGCTGGTGAACGAATCCCATCTATTTCCTCTCTAGGGACCCCCACCTTAAGTAAATCAGTCCACATGTGTCTCCTGGAGACCATAGGCCTTGCTTCCTCCTTGATTCTGACTCAATTTGGCCATAGCTGATCAGATCCTCAGCTTCCCACTTATGGGAAGTAACAGTGCCACATGTCCTATCTTTGCTTACAGGCTTAGGGCTTTTGTCCTTTGTTAGGGCATCATTAGACTTGTTTATGGGGGCTGCACATGGCTCATTCAAATCTTCAGCTCTGTCTACATGGGTTTGAACACATTCTAACACATTTTAATTTTGAGTACCCTATTTCCTAAATCATTTGCCTTGCTTGCACTGTCTTCCAAACACTCGGTCACCACTGCCAGCTGATCCTTGAGCTCAGTTTGGGTATGCCCCTCTACCACTATATTCAGTTCATGATGACCAGTATCCCACAAACCATTCTCTCCACCATGCTCACAATTTATTTTCCTTTTTCTCTGATGTGTAATTATTGGACGTGAATGACACTCATCCAGATCATCACTATCACATACTCATCATCTGAAGACTGGAACGTGTCTTCAGGATTCCATGTGGGATCTGCAATCATTTCTCTCACTTTACACTTCTCCTCTAAAGCAACTACTCGACATGAATTACTTTGCATATATTCTTTGGTTATAACCAACATTTCTTTCAATTCCTGCAACTCTTTCTCAAGCGCTTCATTCTTCTGCACCTCTTGGCAAAGGCCCTGCACAACTAACCACCCAGTAGTGGCAGCGACTTTCTTCTCCTTCTTAGAATATACGCTCAAATCTCAACGCAAAACCTACGTACCAAGTTCAGTACCAAGGTCTGGATAGATTAGAGTAGCATATTTATTCAATTCCTCTGCAATGGGTTTCCAGTACTCAAAACAGTCCCATGTTAGAATTGCTCCATACTTAGAAGCTGATTCCTTCCCTCCCGCTCTCTTGCTTTTTTTTAAACAGAGTATGCATCTCTACGGGAACACAAATGCAAAAACAACAATCACAATCTTTATGTTTTGTCCTGGCTCAAAGTGACTGTGCTAAGGACTTATTTACTAAATTGCTGACTCTAGCAGAAATTCAATGAATAATACTCATACACCCTCTACAATGCAATATTTCATTCAAATATTCTATATTTAGTGACCATGCAGTATCCTGCCGACTACACCAGTTGTATCAAATGTGGGAACAACAAAATGTAAAATGAAGGTATACTGGACAGCCACTAAAATATCTAGTGAATACTTAAAATGAACAGATACACCAAGAGCAGTTTTGATAAAACGCATTAAACAAAACTTTACTGGACATCAAAATACATAAAGCTTCTTGCACATGAAAGTTACCATAACCATAAACAAGACTCAAACATACACTCCTATTCCCAATATCCCAAAGAAAGGTCAAATAGCACTCAGCTCTGGTAGTTGAATGTCAACAGCTTACACTGGATAGCTGGAGGAACAGGACAACAAGAAATCCTGGCTGCAGGCTTAGTCTTTTCACAGCTCCAAAAAGACTACTCCTCATGCTACGGACTCTTTTTATAGTCCTGTATACCAGAGACCACCCACAGAATGTAATAATTCCTCTTGACCACTCACAGGTCATTTTGTGACTGAGGTCAGCAACACATGGTTGCACTTCTCCCCACAACCACATGGTCAATTGGATATGCGGCAGCCATCTTTAAATACACAACGTCAAAGGCTCACTAAACCACCTGTGGGTGAGAGATAGTATTACACATGTATGGGAACATTTGTCACGAATCAGTTAAAAAAAACACAACTGATACAATCCACCTGTTGATCCCATACATACGCAATAATTACAATGCATACAATTCTTCTTTTCTTAGGGGCCTAGCTTTCCTCAATGCTTTTTTCTCCATATACATCACGCACATCACACAATTCATAAATATGCCTACAACATGCACAAGCTAATTATCTTCAAATAAGCATGTACAATGTGTATGCAATAAATATCCAAACAGTTGCTTAAAGATGAAATCAAGATAGAATTTTCATAGTTCTTTGCTCAGAGTCTAAACTACTTATTAAGTCTAAAGCAGACATGTTACTTTTATGTTCCAAAAACAATTCTCCATTGTCTGAACACATGCTTGTTTCAAAAGTCCTAAACAACTCCCTCATATACTTCTTGGTAAATGTTTAGCTCCTAAACCAACTGGACTGGTTTATTTGCATATCAATAGGGGGAAGCTAGCTTCCTAATACATAATCTAACTAACAAATACATTTGCTATAAAATCATCAAATCCATTGCAACACAACTTTGCAGGGCAAGTTGCACTTTCCAAGCAAACTTTTCTCAGAGCATGTGGTGAAATTTCACTTTGCAAAAAATACCCCATCATGTGCAAGGAAAAAACCTTTTTGCTTCCACATGATTGGATGATAGAACATTTCCTTGCAATCAGCAACTTCCCTTGCAAAGTGAACAGTCTATTTGCCTTTAATAGATTAACCACGAAACCCATTAATTCCAGCAGTGTTTATGCCTTTTTCTTCTAGGCAGCTGCCATACACAGGCATATGAAATGTGTTGTATGATGCAAATCTGCAGTGTTTTTATAGCTATGAAGCACTATAAAATCATAATTTGCATTTTAATAGAGCAAATTAGATATGATAAAGACAAATGTGTCTAAAACCTAAGCATGGTTACTGTTTTTGTCTACAATGACTTGGCCAAGAATGTGTTAATATATAATAAATATAGGCTTGTCTCCCCCAGATTGACCGCCTGGTACACATCGTTCTGTGCAATCGCTCATGCAAACATAACTTAAGAAGTACTTTCTGGTTATTCCCTGCGGAAGTCACAAGATTTTTATCTTCTGGTACGTGAAAAATGAAATGAACTGAAATAGGTCAGCCAGAAAGAGAAGTGTCCTGATCTGCTCACTTTGGTGTTTGTCTTTGTCTGTCCTGATGTATGCATTTCTGTCCTGACATGACCTAATTTGTCCCGATAAGCCAAGCTGTCTCTTTATCATACATTCTCATCTCTTACAGTATATGCTTAATGGATTACATTAATGTGTTCTTTGTAGCCTTCTGGGAACTGATAAACCTTTCAATTTCCAATTTTAAAGGGTAACTCCATTTTTGTGTGCAAAAAAAAAGATAAAATAAAAAAATAATATAGCATATACAATTGCTACACAAATCATATTGTAATTTAACGTTATTAAAAACTACTTTTCCTTTTCAATCTTCAGCTCTTTTATGCTCTGTAAAATGCAATGCAATATGGCTACCTGGAGGCATTCTGTACACAGATGGTGGCAGATGGCAGATGGCAGAAATGTAATTTCCTGCTTGTGTGATTGGCTGATTTTTACTAATTTTCCCCGAAATCCGCACTAAGATACAACTCAGATTTTGAGCATCTCCTGCAACAAAATTGACATTTTTGGTGTGATACTCTCAAAGGAAAATTACATCTAAAGCGATGCAGACCCTGTAGCTTTCCCCATTAGAGCCCTGCAGGTGCAGCAGCTGATTGATAATTATAAAGACACTCCCCTACAGATGCACTGAGCACATGGACACAGACACACAAACAGTAATTTCTTCAGTATAACAAAAGATAGAATTCTGCAACAAAGTTGCAACACAGATCACCCAGAGGGTTTTTTTTTTCTCAACAAAAGTGGAGTTACTCTTTTAGTGCTATATCACGGGCATTAGGTGGAAATACAATAGATATTAGTATGGTTCTGTGATATATCTAATAGGGAGGCACCCATGAAATGCAACTGTGTGCTACTTTTGTAGTGAGTTAAACCATTGGAAAGCAAAATACCACTGGATCTTGGGAATTATGTTGGATTACACTCAAGAGTACAAAGTAGGAAACCAATATTTGTTTATCAATGTGTTTTTTTTTGGGATAGAGTTGTCTGGTGACAAGAAGTGAAAGGAAATTTCTCTAAGGGTCCTTTCACACGAGCGCTCCGATCAGATCCGCCTGTACGTTTTTTAGGCAGATCTGATCAGATGCTCCATGCATCCCTATGGGGCAGCGGATGTCAGCGGAGACATGTCTGTTGACACCCGCTGCCATCCGCATCCAAACCTGTCAGTGAAATCCGGACGGATGGAAACCCTATTTTCCATCCATCCAGGGGATCGGATTGGTTCAGATGAGAGTGGACAGGCGGTCCCCTCTCATCTGATTCCCCCATAGAGATACATGGGGCTCTGACACCTCCCTCTCTGTTTAAAGAGCAGAGAGGGAGCTGTCACCTTCCTGCTCAGCGGGGATCTGTGTTTACGATCCCCTGCTGAGCAGCAATGATCCGCATACTGAGGCAGACCGTGTGAAAGAGCCCTAACAGAACTTTGATAATAGTAAATATTAACTGGGGTTTTAATTCTTATATGCTCTATAAAAAAAGATTTTTGGTTGGACATACACTTATGCAGAAGGGAATGTATAGCATTTTGTATATATTTTTGTCTTTATTTATTATGTTCAGCAACAAAAAAATAATACCTTTTTATCAAAGATGGCTTTGTTTTAAATCAGGTATATGTGAAAAAAATGCATACTAATATTTAAAACCTATGTTTAATTGTTTTTGTATTACATTTTGCAGAGAACAATTGCAAGGTACGTATAAGAACAAGTATACAAGCAAATTGAATGCAAGACAGTAAAAAGGCATATATATGCATTAGTATCGGAGTCAGGGACCATACAATGGAAATGGAAAGACTAATTTTGAGCAACTGTACAAAAACACATTATATTTTTTTAAATAGAAGGCAGTTTACATATGAATAATGGTGTAATTGCATGAATTGTGTGTATATTTCTGGTACTGTATGTAAACACACCAAGGTAGTAATATAGGGCTCATGTCTATCAGGCTTAGGAAAAAATGAACCAAATTCCCCAACTTTTTTGTCTAAGAATGTGCTTGCAGGCAGAACAAAAAGAAAAAAAAAGGTTGGCATGGGGAGGGAGGGGGGTAGATAGAACTAGGGAAAAAGGAACACATAATGAGAATGTCAGTGTCTTCTATATTCCATAAAAGATCAGTTATCAATAATCAATCCATGATTAGTGCAAACTCCTGCTATTCCATTCCCTTTAAGGGAAAAGGCCAAGTTCTTCCTCTTCCTCCAGTAACTCCCTTGACCCCTTTACACCCTCTTTACAGGATTCACTTTCAACAGCCTTCAGTGATAGAAATGACAGTATAGCAAGTATAGCAGGGTGCTACCTTTCAGCTCCTCCAGCAGGGAAGAAGGTCTGCATGAGATGAATCAAGCACAGGCTGCAACCTTACTCTGATTCTGCCCACTCCACTCCACCAGCAGTAGTATTATGCAGACAAGTTTCACTAACCAAGTAGCTAGATTGAAAAATACACCCCCAGCCACATCTATGCCTAAATGCTAGCTTGACCAAATTGCTAGCTTTAAAAGCCCTGGCTTTCCAGCTGATGGATTCTGCCCCTTCTTAGTAATTTGTGTCCTGTGTTGTACCACAGTGGCAGGTTCCTGGCCACTTTTTCTTCACCCAAAAGGCTATTCCTGCCATTCCTGCTTTAAAAGCCCGCTAACATTTGTGGTTCTCTCCACACCCTCTCCCTACAGCCGGGGGAACCCTATAGACCAGTGGTTCTCAACTCCTGTCCTCAGGACCCACTAACAAGCCAGGTTTGCAAGATAACTGAAATACATCACAGGTGATACACTTTGCTACTCATTGATTTCAGTATTCTAGTCTGCATCTCCCCAAGGTAATACTTAAAATCTGGCGTATTAGTGGGTCCTGAGGACCGGAGTTGAGAACCACTGCTGTAGACTGTTTTGTGGAGCGCACACTCCCCCGCTTTTTGTTCTTTCTTGGGGACACAGAGCTCCCTGCAGCCAAGATGGCGCTTGCTGCACACACAGACCAGGGAGACCAGGCAAGCTGTCAGCAGCTTGCACTACCCACATCACAGGTAGCAGTAGACCCCACCTCTTCAGCTGGGATTGCCCAGGCAGTGGTCACCCTCCTCACCCCAACATTAACTGAGCATATTGATCAGGCTGTCATAAAGGGTCTGGAGCAGCACCAGGGGGATATGCAGTTCCATGTTTAGAAGATCACACAGGCGAAAGAGCGAATCTCCTCCCTAGAAGATGACACCGCAGAAGTCTCTGCAGCAGTGCTAGACTTTCTACTGCCAATAAAGACCTTCAGGAGAAGGTGGAGGATCTTGAAAATAGGTTTAGGCTCAATAATCTGCACATTATAGGATTGTCTAAATCCTTTACAGCTGCTAGGTTTGCTACCCTCTGCTCCACCACCATCCCTGAGCAGCTTGGTTTATGCTCACCAAGCATGGTCGACAAGCCCACCGCATTAGTCATCCTTTGGAATCTCACTCTAAATCTCACTCTAATTGTCAACTACCTCAAATTTGCTGACAAGCATGCCATCCTTCAAAAATACAAGTGTGTGCTTAACCTCTCTATTGATGACCAGCCACTGCTTCTGTTTGCAGGTTATTCCATCGAGGTGATGCATCAAAGCTAGGCCTTCTTGACTATCTACTCTACTCTATATAACAACCATATCAAATTCACTTTGGTATATCCAACTGTTCTAAACATTCAACCTGCTTCGGGCCACCGCATCACTTTCACCTCACCTTCGGAGGTGGAGCGCTACCTTAACACCTCACCCGACATGGCCATGAATCAATGGGAACCTTTACCCTCTCCACAGTCCTCACAATTGAGAGGAAGAGCTTCGTCTTCTCAGTATCAATAGAGCCCTCAAAAACCCGCTTATAAACAGGTCTGCTTTGGCCTTCCGAATGAATGCTATAAAAACCACTGATTTCTTCTACTGTGGGTTGATTTTGACTTTTTTTGTGTAGAACATATTAATTCTCTTACATTGATTTTTTTTGTAGTTCTCTACTGTTGCCAAATATTTTGACCTTTCTGTTGGTACACATGAGAATCCATTATTTTTGCGTCTCTGGGCTTATTTCTGGTTGTCTTCTTCAGGCCCTTTTCTTCCTGTGCCTTTTCTTTCTTCCATTTCATCCTCCTTCCCTCGTCCCTATCCTCGCCCATTTTCCCATTCCTCACCTTCCTAGCCCCCTCCCTCTTACCTATACCCCCCTCCCCTCAGGTACTTAGTGCTGCGTAGTTAAGGAGATACTCATTGGCAGGAGCACTATGGGGGATAGCTCCATGTGGAAAAAAGTAAAGCCCACAGTGTTCGATTGGGGGGCTCAACCTGTGTTTTTTTTTTGGATGTTTATTAGGTTATTTGTTTGTCTTTCTTTTCCGTTTTCAGGATTCTACCCTTATAGCAGTGACACCAAGCTCGATGGGGCAAAGCCTGAGGTGATGTTGCCCCTTTGTGGGTTGCGTTACCTACTTCATGACGGCAGACATGGCTCTCTCTGATGACGGCGATCACTTAACCGTGATATTGTGAAATGTTAAGGCACTGTGTTCCCCAAACAAAGGCATGCAGATCTTGGGACATCTGAAATGTTTACAGGCAGCTATTGCACTCCTCCAGGAAACTGCTTTGGAGGCAGATGATATCTCTCCTGTCTTTGTAAATCATGGGTAGGTAATGTTTATGGCTCCCCAGCTGTGGGAGCAAAGCCAGGAGTAGCCATTTTGCTCCAAAAAAACCTCTGCTATACTGTACAATCTTTCCAAGCAGACTTGGAGGGTCGCAGACTTTCTCTACACTTAACGATCACCTCCCGCGACATAGCCATTTCAAATGTATATGCAGTTAACTCTCCAGTACAGGCCTTTTTTCAAAACATGGTTTCCTGGGTGCTACAAGTTCCCGAGCCATATCACCTTCTTAACGGGGACTTTAATTTGGTTATGTACCCCTCAGAGGATCGAGCTGCCAGTCATCCTAGGAGACCTGACCAGAGATCACATCAGATCCTTGCTTCTACTATGCTCGCCCCAAACCCCCTACATGCTTTGCCTCATTGATCTTTGGCTTATGACTTACCCAACTGATCGCAGATTCCAATTTTTTTTGCCTCATGCCGCTTTTTCACGTATAGATTAATTTTTTGGCTCGTCGGCTTTACTTCCCCTGGTGGCTGCCTCAGACATCGGTGCCATGGCTACTTATGACTATAGTCCTATCATTTTACGGTTGTCGGGGCTCCAGTCACTGCGGTCAGTGGGCACCTGGCGTTTCCCTTCCTATCTTGCTAATGATGAGGATTTTAAAAGAATGCTGCATGCCGCCTGGGTGGAATATGTTAATACAAATGGAGATCATTTGACTACTCCCAACCTGTTCTGGGAAATGGGTAAGACCTTTCCCAGGGGGCGCATTATTTTGGCTTTCGAACATGCCAAAGCTCACTCTAGCCAAAATCTGGCTATCATCTCTCTAGTCTATGGTCATGAATGCATTTGGCATGTCGGGTCCCATACTCCACCTTGTTCAAAATATGTATGCCTCGCCTTCAGCTCGCCTGGTCACCCCAGATTTCATGTTCCCGGATATCCCACTCACCAAGGGCACATGTCAGGGCTGCCCCCTCTCTCCCTTCTTTTCCAACATAGCTATAGAGCCACTATCTAGACTTTTAAATTCCCCTTTGGGGATTAGTGGTGTCACGATAAGAAATCAAACCTTCTGATCTGCCTTGTTTGCCGATGATATATTGCTATTTTCTATTGATCCACCTTCCAATCTCGACAAGCTGCAGAGTCTGTTTGCAGCCTTTCAGCCCTGTTCAGGTCTATGGATTATTTTTGACAAGAGCGAGGTTCTAGCACCTTCCCGTCTGCATCCTGAGGTTGGCTGACTTCATCACCTCTCTGCGTGCCCAAACAATATATACAGTAACTTACCTCGGTATACAGTATGTGTTGGATGGGAACCATCCTCCTTGTACATTCTCAACTACCCTTCTTTATTTACCAAGTTTGTACAGGAGTTGGAAGCATGGGCGACCCTTCCTCTTTTACTCTTCGGGAGATGCCACCTTTTTAAAATGGTCTCAGTTGCCGGACTACTTTATTCCTTGCAAACTCTAACTATTCTTTTTAAACATTCTGATGTACAGGAAATCCATTCTGCTTTGCTAGCCTTTATTTGGTGCAGCAAGAAACCCTGAATTGCACTTAAGAAACTACGTCTCCTTAAGATGGAAGGCTGAGTGGGTTTGCCCAATTTACGGTTTTATAATATTTCCTGTTAACTAAGGCATGGTTTGGGCCTGGTTATCAGAAAAGTTTCGCTATACAAATTATGTGCTAGAGAGTGCCGTGGTGGCTCAGTTCAAACTTCAGGTGGTTCTTCATTCTAAACTACGATCTCTGCCCACCCCTCTGAGATCTAATTTGCTGATTAGAGACACCATAATTGTTTGGAGGGAGGTATGGCAACTCCTGGACTTACCCTCGGCTTTTTTACCATTACCTGCCAATTCATGGCAATCCTATGTTCCTGTAACGCTCCTGCGTTTTATGTATGATGTGGATTTTCAGCTGCAGAAATATTCCACTTCAGTAGTCATGTAGAGAAACGCTGAGACACCAATCCCAACTCCCAATGACTCATCATGTGTGGATGATCTCAATTCAGCAAGTAAATACACACACTCAGTAAGATGTTTCCTAGAGTGACTTATGTATATAGTAACACAGTGATGATAGGCTGAAGAGACAGATTGGGTAGAGATGGTAGATGACAGACACTTGAAAGGAAATGTTCTTGAAAGTAAGATAGTAGCAGATGGGATGCAGATAGGTTTAGCAATCATGTATGGTAACAGATGACAGAGTAGCAGGTGGACATACAAGAGAGATCAACCCAGTGCAAGAACAGGTGGTAGTAGGCTCAAGAGCTAGCAATCTTAGATAATGCAGATGTAGTAATAGTCCTTAGTATGCAGAGCTAGATAGTGTAAGCTTTAGTATGATGGTTATGGAGGTTTCCCCTGTGGGGTACTTATCACTAATAGCAATGTAGCAGAGGAGAGGTTCGGCAAGAGCGGATGATCCGGTAGCGGGATACAGGGATCAGCGCAGCGTGGTTCCGACAGCGAGGTATGCTTGCAAGCATGAGAGCTTCAAGACAGGTTAGCATCAAGGCACAAAGCAGTTTGAACGAACACATGTGAGTGAGAGCCGGCGATCTAAATAGCCATCCAGTCCGGCGCTCAGTGATGACAGCATCAGTCTTAAAGGTGTATGCGCACCTTACCAAAAGAGAATGGTGGGGCGCATACACTTATGAAAGAGTAATTAGGGTACCCAAAGGTACCAGAACATTACAGTACCCCCCCCCCCTTAAGGCCGGCTCCTGAAGGCCTCTGGAGCTGGTTTGTCTGGGTACTTCGCATGAAAATTGCGGATTAATCTAGAGGCATGTATGTCAGAGGTGTTTAGCCAGGTGTCGTCTTGGGGCCCATAGTTCTTCCATCGAACCAAGTACTGAAGTCTTCCTCTGTGGATACGAGAATCCAGAATCTCTTTTATCTCATATTCTTCTCCACCTTCAACTTGTACAGGAGGAGGAGGTGGGATAGTAGGCCTTATTCCTTGGTCAGGAACATGGGGCTTCAGTAGCGACACATGGAAAATGGGATGTATTTTGAGGTCTATTGGCAATGTAAGCTGTACTGCAGCTTTTCCAATAAGTTTCTTGATTGGGAAAGGTCCCAAGAACAGAGGTCCAAGCTTTTTGCTAGGGATTTTCAGTCTTAAATTTTTTGTTGAGAGCCAAACGAGGTCCCCGATAGCGTACTGAGGAGAAGGTCTTCTGCGAAGATCATAGTACTTCTTTTGTTGACTATGAGCGTGTGCAATGGTAGTATTAAGCAAACCCAGAGAACCCTTTATTTGGGTAAGATAGTCTGAAGCTACTGGGTTATTTGAAGGAAGGATGAGTGGTGGAAGAATAGAGGGATGAAACCCATAGTTCAAGTAGAACGGACTCTGCTTGGTCGTACTGTGGGTTGCGTTGTTGTAGGCAAATTCTGCCAGAGGGAGAAGATCCACCCAATCATCCTGTTGGTAAGAAGTGTAACAACGTAAATATTGCTCGATGCATTGGTTGACTCTTTCAGTCTGTCCGTTGGTCTGCGGATGGTAAGGAGAAGTGAGCTTCCGCTCGATCCGTAGTATGTGACATAGTTCTTGCCAGAACTTGGAAATAAATTGTGATCCACGGTCAGACAGAAGAGTTTTTGGGATACCATGTAACTTAAAGACATGTTTCATCAGGAGTTCTGCCGTTTGTTTGGACGAAGGTAGTCTGCGAATAGCAATGAAATGTGCCATTTTTGTCAGATGGTCCACTGACACTAAGATGGTATTAAATCCTTTGGAAGGAGGCAATTCCACTATAAAGTCCAAGGACACAACTTCCCATGGAGTTTGGGGTATTGGTAGACTGCATAGTAGACCGGATGGTCTCGTAGGGTCAATTTTGGACCTGGCACAGACATTGCATGAAGAGACGAATTTTTGTATAGATGTTTTCATGTCAGGCCACCAGAATTGCCTGGTAATCAGATTAAGAGTCTTTGTCATACCCATATGTCCTGCCATAGGCACATCATGCGATAATTCCAAGATCTTGGTGCGTATGGTAGGTGGTATGTAAAGTTTGTCGTTGTAGTAGAGGAAGCCTTCTGCATCAGTATTTAGTTGTGGTGGGGGTGAATCCAAACTTATACCATGCAAAACCTCTTCCTTCAAGGAACGGACAACTCCAATAATGCGTTTGTGAGGTATTATAGGAACGGAAGGGATTTCGAAGTAGTTTTCTTCAGTTAGTCGTGATAGTGCATCCGCCTTTTTGTTCTTATCTGCAGGTGTGTAGGTCACTAGGAAGTTAAACCTTAGAAAGAATAGTGACCATCGTACCTGTCGGTGCGAGAGAGTTTTGTTAGTCTGAAGATATTGGAGATTTTTATGGTCCGTGTATATAAGTATTGGTAATTGGGTGCCTTCGAGTAGATGTCGCCAATTCTCCAGAGCCAATTTTATAGCAAGCAGTTCCTTTTCACCCACGGGGTAATTTATCTCTGGACTGCTTAGGGATTTAGAAAAAAAGGTGACTGGATGAAGTGGTGAAGTGTGAGTTGGTCGTTGGGAGAGTATTGCTCCTACTGCCATGTTTGACGCATCTACTTCCAGAATGTATTGGAGGGATGGGTCTGGATGGCGTAGTATGGGAGCAGAAGTAAACCTTGTCTTTAACAGGTGAAAAGCTTTATTTGCTTCATCTGACCATTTGAATGTTTTTTTAATGCTAGTGAGCTGTGTGAGGGGTCTCACAATGGCAGAGAAGTTTCTAATGAACTTCCTGTAGAAATTCGAAAATCCAAGGAATCGCAGTAGCGCCTTGCGTGTGGTTGGTGTAGGCCAATCCTGAATGCAGGATATTTTACTCATGTCCATCTCGATTCCTGTTTTGGATATGATGTAGCCTAGAAACAGTACCTCTTCTTTATGAAACAAGCATTTTTTCAGTTTCACATAAAGGTTGTGTGCAAGCAATCTCGATAATACTAGTCTTACATGTCTTATGTGTTCAGACAGGGATCGTGAATATATAAGTATATCGTCCAGATATACCACAACACAGACATCTAGTAAGTCTCTGAAAATATTGTTTATAAATCGTTGAAAAACTGCAGGGGCGTTGCATAGCCCGAATGGCATTACAAGATATTCGAACAATCCGTATCTGGTTCTGAATGCAGTCTTCCACTCGTGTCCATCACGGATTCGAATGAGATTGTATGCTCCTTTCAGGTCCAATTTTGAAAAATAGGTAGCTCCACGCACCTGCTCAATGAGCTCAGGGATAAGCGGTAGAGGATAACGATCTTTTATTGTAATAGCATTCAATTGCCTATAGTCGATGATAGGCCTGAGACTTGAGTCCTTATTGCGGACAAAAAAGAGTCCTGCTGCTGTGGAAGAAGTGGAAGGTCTAATAAAACCTTTTTCCAAATTCTCATCCAAATAGTCTTTGAGATGGGAAAGTTCATCCTGTGAAAGAGGATAAACATGACCGAACGGCAATTTGCTATTTGGGAGTAGATCAATGCTACAATCATAGTCTCGATGGGGAGGTAGTGCTTGAGCATTTTTCTCAAGAAAAACCTCAGAGAGATCCTGATAACATAGTGGTGCAATCTCATCTGTCACCACAGACAGGATCTTCCCGAAAGACGGGAGGTTACACATACCCTCGCAATAGCAAGATAGGAAGGTCAGGGTCCGTTCCTTCCAATCTATGGTTGGTTGATGTGTGTGCAACCAGGGAAATCCCAAAACAATGGGAAAGTGGGGTGAAGGTATTAGATCGAAGGTAGTGGTCTCCATATGAGACCCGTTAGTAGTGACTAGGAGTGCCTGTGTCTGATCAGTGATCGGACCAGAGGATAAAGGAACACCGTTAATAAGACTCACTGAGACAGGTTTAAGTTTAGAAATAATAGGAACTTTATTTAAAGCAGCAAAACGTATGTCAATATAATTTCCACAAGATCCTGTGTCAATCATGGCCTTAGTAGTAATCCTGTTCTGGTCCCACTGTAATGTTAAGCAAACAGAAAGGTAAGGGTTAGTGATTGAAGTTGTCAATCCCCCTAGGAGGACATGTGAACACTCACCCTTCTTTTTGTAGACTAGGGGACAGACGTTTATCTTGTGATCCGGGGATGCACAGTACAAGCAGAGATTACCAGATCGTCTTCTGGCTCTTTCCATAGTTGATAGAGGTGGGCGTATGGTTCCTACCTCCATAGGAACGGGGTCAACGGCCGAAATCCGAGAAGAACTGGATAATGGCATTCCCATTTTCTCAGCCTTTCTTTCTCGTAGTCTTCTATCTATGGTGATACTGAGTTGTATCAATGCATCCAGGGTTTTTGGCAGATCCGCTCGGGCGAGCTCGTCTTTAACGGCCTCTGATAGGCCAAGCCTAAATTGGGATTTCAGAGATGCATCATTCCATTCTGAATCAAGGGTCCATCTCTTGAATTCTGCGACAAAGTCTTCTACAGGTCTCCCACCTTGTTTCAAGGATCTTAATTGAAGATCGGCAGTACTCTGCCTATTGGGATCATCATATAGGCTAGTGAGTTCTGCTAGGAACAAGGCATAGGAGTTGAGAAGCTGGTCGCTTTTCTCAAAAAGAGAGTCTGCCCAGGCCCGAGGATCGCCTGTTAGGTAAGAAATAATAGTACAAACCTTAATGTGATCAGTAAGGTAGGTACGGGGTTTTAGCAAGAAAAGTAACTCACATGCGTTTTTAAATTCGCGAAATTTTTTGCGATCGCCTGTAAATACCAAAGGAGGATTTATTTTGGGTTCAGGGGACTGAGCAGTGGTAAGTTGTGTCAGTCTAATTTCCTGCTGCGACAGAGCCTGATTGTCTTCTTTTAATTCAGTAAGTGCGTGTATTAACTCAGTTACTTGCTGTTTTAATTGTGTCATCTGAGTGGTTATTTCTGCTGAATCCATTTGTGGTTCGTTCAATCTGTAACGCTCCTGCGTTTTATGTATGATGTGGATTTTCAGCTGCAGAAATATTCCACTTCAGTAGTCATGTAGAGAAACGCTGAGACACCAATCCCAACTCCCAATGACTCATCATGTGTGGATGATCGCAATTCAGCAAGTAAATACACACACTCAGTAAGACGTTTCCTAGAGTGACTTATGTATATAGCAACACAGTGATGATAGGCTGAAGAGACAGATTGGGTAGAGATGGTAGATGACAGACACTTGAAAGGAAATGTTCTTGAAAGTAAGATAGTAGCAGATGGGATGCAGATAGGTTTAGCAATCATGTATGGTAGCAGATGACAGAGTAGCAGGTGGACATACAAGAGAGATCAACCCAGTGCAAGAACAGGTGGTAGTAGGCTCAAGAGCTAGCAATCTTAGATAATGCAGATGTAGTAATAGTCCTTAGTATGCAGAGCTAGATAGTGTAAGCTTTAGTATGAAGGTTATGGAGGTTTCCCCTGTGGGGTACTTATCACTAATAGCAATGTAGCAGAGGAGAGGTTCGGCAAGAGCGGATGATCCGGTAGCGGGATACAGGGATCAGCGCAGCGTGGTTCCGACAGCAAGGTATGCTTGCAAGCATGAGAGCTTCAAGACAGGTTAGCATCAAGGCACAAAGCAGTTTTAACGAACACATGTGAGTGAGAGCCGGCGATCTAAATAGCCATCCAGTCCGGCGCTCAGTGATGACAGCATCAGTCTTAAAGGTGTATGCGCACCTTACCAAAAGAGAATGGTGGGGCGCATACACTTATGAAAGAGTAATTAGGGTACCCAAAGGTACCAGAACATTACAGTTCCCCCCATCTAGTGAACACAGAGCTTTTGCCCAGTGGACTGTGTGTGGTCTCACTAAAGTTAAAGCTATTTTTAATGGTGCCCAAAGCTCCCCTAAATCATTTGCTGACTTTTCTTCACAATACTCCTCTTCCTGGATTCCACATTTTTCACTATCATCAGCTGCTAAACTACCTCAAGACTTGCTTCAGTCCTCGTCAGGACCCTCTTCAAAGCTCCTATATTGAGGTAGTGTTCTGCTGTGATCAATACTCTGTTTCGGACAGTTACTCGCACCTCCTCTAATGGCTCAAAATCATCTTGTTCCCTTCAAATCATGGATGTCTGTCTTTGATGACGAAAATGCCTCGGAAAGAATTCTGGCCGGCTATAAAATAGTATACTCACTAGTATTCTGTGAAACATAGCGTGAAACACAATTCAAAACCATGCACGAGCCTACATCCCCTTCCACTTTGCTGCGGTGGTTCCCTTCAAGCATTGTGTCAGTGATGTAATTCTCTCTGACCTACTTTATTCCACAGATTATGGGACTGCTCATCAATCTCCATGTTCTGGGTTCAAGTCCTCATCTATATTGGTAAGGTCCAATGGATCAACATCTCCAAAGATCCTATTCTGTGCATTTTTGGCTGTGAACCGATGACAACTTCATCGCAACCCTCTTTAAGCAAAAGACTGCCACAATGGATCTATGTTTGCCTCTTAGTGGCTCGTAGGAATCTCAAGCAGGCTTAGATTCAACCCATCCCACCTCATATAAATGCAGTGAAACAGGCTCTGTTGGCCCTTTTCAACCTTGAGGAATTAGACACCAACGTTCAGAACTTTAAATCTACCCAATGCCTAATTGCTAGATGCTGTAAATTCATGGAATATTACTTCTTTCTGGAAAAACTGTCCTCCCATATGCAGCCTTTCTGCTATACAGACTGGTACTTGCGAGCCGGAATTACCAACACACTGGGCAAGCTCAAAGAGATCAAACTATCTGCCTCTGTGTCACATTCCACACTCCTCCTGCTGCTTCAGAGACTCTTGATCTGTATAACATACCTTGTAGCCTTTAGTCATCTTTGTGTTATGCTTTTGTCTCAGTAGCCTAGGTTTTGCACCTGGTCCACAAACACAAATACTTCGACTCCCAAGGTTTTCATGGTAGAGCCCGACCTTTTTCTTTCTCCTTGTAACAGTTTTCATACCTTACTACCTTACTCACTGATCGTGTACTGCTCTATAGTTCAACTAATGTTTATTATATCTATGCCTTACCCTGTGAAGGCATAGTTGCCTATTCCTGCTGTCTCCACAGGCTCTTTGTATTTCTATTCTTTCGGAAAAGCTCCAATAAAAAAAAAAAAAAAAAAACTTTATTATAGCTTCATGCTGAAATAAGACTCCTTTGTCTCTAAAGTGGTCTTCCATTAAGAAGCATGAGATTCTCTGTCTGAAATATATGTTTATATCATATAATATTTATATCATATCGCCACAAATATAGAGTCTAATTTAAATATTTAAAGTTTAATTTGCCTGTTCTGTCCCTCTCCAAAAAGGGTATAAAAGCTGTACTGGCAAGTATTTTAATATTTCCATTTCCTGCGTGGAAAAAATAATAATTGTAATGTTCAATCAGCTTGCTCTCTCTTTTACAAACAGTAGATGGTCTGAACCTTTTTAAAAAGGAGTGCATCAAATCTGTAAAATGTGACCTTCCTCACTTTATTAAAAAGGAAGCTCATTTTTGGGCAAATTGCAGTTTCTCCTTTCTAATCTGCAGCCTTGACAATGGAAACTTCAAATTGTATTGCAAAGATGTGTGCTGTTTCCTTTTTCAGTGTCCAAAACAAAAGGCACCGATATACATTTTCCTGGTGTAAAATGCCTACCCGCTCTACCCCTCCAAAATTTCTGACTGTCCACTTCAGATGATATGTTGTATTGCTAAGCTGTATGCTTTTTCCATCCTCAGTGTGAAAAAAAACGCACTATTTAATTATTACCTGATGGTAAATGTCTGCTCAATCACTGCCTATCTAAACAGGCTTTTTAGCTGTGGAGCAAACCTATATGCTATGTTCATCGTCGGTGTCCCAAAAAGACACACATTTTGAAGATGCTAAATGCGGAGAGAGATGGAGCGGGGCTGAGCCACGGCTCTGTGTGTGAATGGACATGCAGAGCCACAGCTCATGAACGAGCCTGCTTGGGTTCCCCCATTGCAAATTGCTTGATCTGTGGACACTCGGGAGGAAGGAGGGGCTAGGAGCGCCAGCAGGGAACCAGAGAAGAGGAGAATTAGGGGTTCTCTGTGCAAATCCACTGCTGTACAGAGCAGTTGAGTATAACAATTTTGTTATTAAAAAAAAAAAAAAAAAGAAAGCCTTTAATATCATTTTACCTTCTGCACACTGGCGGTACGCATATATGCAGCCTCTCAGTGGGTGGGCCTTGATGCCGAGTGGCCTCATATATGCGTACCAGAATGTAAACAAAGCTGTGCTGAGAACGCGCACCCTGCGCACTTACCGGCGGCGAACGGAAAGCTCCCGATCTCTACTTGTGACCGCTACGACAGCCAATCATGGAGGTCGCATGAAACTGAAACTCTGCCCAGCCTCCCGGCATCAGAAAATTCTTAAACGGACGTTAAGAGGTTAAGGATACTAAATGCCTCCTCAATCTCTCAAAAAATGCAGCCTGTTCAAAAAGACTTTCTAGATGGGGTGCAAACTGGGAACAGTATTTCTATGATCTGTGTTTTTAATAAAAGAATATATATATATTTTTTTTAATATACAAATGACATTAAGGCTACGTTCACATCTTGGCGTTGCTATTTACAGGTGTTTTTAGGCTTTTTTTTCCAGGTGCTTTTATGGGCATTTTTTCAGGCGTTTTACAGGCGTTTTTACAGGTATTTTTGTGCAGGTGTTTTTAGGTTGACAAGTGACCAATGGAAAAAAATAAAAATGCCTGTAATCTGCCCAAAACGAAGCTCATGTACTTTTTTGAGCGTTGGGCATTTTGCTTAAAATGTCAAAATGCTCAGATGTGAACAGGGGCCATTGAAGTGAATAGGATTTGTCTTGTTGGGCGTTTTTTGAGCTGATCCTAGAGCAGAAAAATGCCCCAAAAACCCCCCAAAACGCCTACATGTGAACTTAGCCTTAGTCTCTCTTAAATTGTGACCTGTGTATACGGCCTTAATAACTGTGCTGAAAAACTTGTCACATTCCAAAGAAAACACAATTTTAGATTTCAAGATGCAATCTGATTTCTCCTTTAAAAAGGTGCACCTATACTAAAAGATTAAAAGATGTCTTTCAAAACTATTTAATTTTTCCATCTTCAATTGTAGATGACCCCCCTTTTTTTACATTACTTTGCCTGCTATCATCCCCTTGAATAATGGAAAAGCAAAAAGGCTTCTTGGATGCCCTCCAGCTACTGTGCTAAAATTTTTACTTTTGTCTTTGAAAGAAGGCATTGTGATTTATTTATTTTTTTGGCATAACAACTGCTACAGCTCTGCAGTGTTGGTTTGTGGTTTGTACACAATACATTGTGTTACTGAACAGAAAAGCACAACCAGCTCTAGTACTCATTTTGCCTGTTTGGCAATTCTGGTTCTCCAAATGCTATGCCATGCTTTTAGCTGATTATTTTTCTAATTTAGCGATGGAAAGCTGGGAGAAGGATGTGTGTGAACTCTCTGGTGATCAATGGGAGGAAGCCTTACAGGCTGTACGCCTATACTTTATGAATGTGTCGAATAAATTATCACAACTTTACATTCTATTAAGAGTACATTGCACTCCTCTCAAATTGCATACTTTGGGCTTACACCCTGACCCCACATGCCCTAAGTGTTGCAGAGATAGGGGAGATCTTATACACCTACTGTGGCTTCCTCAAATATTGGATGTGACAGACCTAACCAGAAAAGGGGCTTTTGAAGGGGATTGCAGGATAGCCTGTTGCTTACTGATCATGGGCCCTGGCATTTGAGGGAGCTACGAGCATTTAGGAAGATGTTCTGGTATATAATGCAAAATTACATGTTATTACCACATTTAACAGTCAAGGAAGCCATGATGGTCTTTGCCAACTTGAAACTCAGTGAGGAAATAGATGGGAAAAGAAGGCTGGTTAATGAGATATATTGCCAGACTGTCTGGGTGGGCACTCCCTGACTAATCAAGGCTTGTCTAGGGGCTTAGCTGTATATTAGCTTACCGGTTAATTAGGTCATTGTTTAATTACGTTACTGTTAGCTGCTAGCTGTTCATTAGATGTACTGTTAGATGTACTGATGATAATACTGTTTAAAGTTCGCATTGTTTAGGATAATGCGATCAAACTCTTATAGCAGGGTATAAATTTTGTTTGAAATTACAATAAAGTTAGTTCAAGTTTGCACCTGAGCTAGTGTCGTCTATGTCTTGGGTGAAATTCTCAGCTATAACACCTGGTTTATTTTATGTTTATTTTATTGATTCTTTAAGTTTATGTAAGTGAGACTCTCAATCATAACACAATAATTATGGAGTATTCAGCAATGTTTAGGATAGCATCAGAACTTAATCTCATTGCATCTAGCTACAGGGGAGCAGTTTCATAAGAGCAGACAGGCAAACCTTTTAGCATGCCTGTGACTAGCAATTTGTCTCTGGTGGCAGAATTATCCATGTGACATCAGCCATAGGCTGCCTGAATTTTATCAATAAGTATTTTTTTTGTATTTCTGGTATTGGTATTGTCACCTCCTCAATGGGGTTTCAGTACCAATAATAATGACCAAGTTTTTCATTTACAAGCAAAATGCACAGAAGAATGTTTGTTGTCAGTAAGGAATTGAACAGTTAGAATGTATGCATAAATTCTAGTTACAAATCAGGTTAAGGTTGCCATGCATGTAGCATAATCCTGTTGCTTTTTCTAAGAAGCTATTGAATAAATCAATATTTCCTAACAAAGTAATACCCAGACCAGAAGAAATATATTGATGGCAGTTTCTTCAAGCATTCCTAAAGCTGATCTAAATTATTTTAACTGGGTACATTACATTTTAGAAATTTAATATCTGCAATATTAGGACAAATGCTGTAATATTTCTAATTTTGTAGTTGGCCACAATAGGTATAACAAATCATACTACTCAAAGCTTTTTAATGGCAATATTGCACAGAATATTGCAACAATATTGCACAGAAATGTCATTTTGTGCATAACCTTTCTAAAGCACAATGTAAAAAAAAAAACCTTAAAAGCAGAAATTGCATTTGTATTTGGCTATTGTACAATAAAATGTGCTTTTTACCACGCATTAACGCAATGCACAAAACTGACTATGTGGTATTGCTGTGCCCCAGCACTAAGAGTAAGGATAAGTGAATGTTCCTGAGTTCGGCTCATGGGCCATTTTGGAAACTCATCATAATTTCTGAAAATTTCTAACTTAAAGCCAAACCTCATTGGTTGGACTGGATGGACTTGTGTCTTTTTTCAACCTAACTATGTAACTCATTAAAATATATGGGGGAAAAGAGGGGGGGTGAAAACCACTTCATGCCCTATTGAAGGCTAATAGGCAAGGAATTCCAAACAAAGGTCATGGGGAGCTGGACATCAGCATGGGGGACATCACTGATGCAAAGATAAATAGAAAAATATGGACTCTTCTGTTAAGCTAACTTAAATGGAAAGGTGGGAGATAGATCTTCAGGAGAGTCTTGAGCTGGATGAATGGCAATATATGGCTCAGGAGGCATTGAGATTGCTAACAAACACTTAAATATTCAAAGCAAATTATGAAAAGTGCTTCTGAGATGGTATATGGTGCCGGCAAGGCTGGCAACATATGTAATGGGAGCATCCCCCTTGTGTTTCTGTGGCTGTGCTCAGGAAGGGACGATGTATCACATATGGTGGCAATGCCCCAGAGTGAGGCATTATTGGATTAGGGTGTATAATTTTATCTACACTCTCTCCCAAGTAAATTTGACTAAATCCCCAAAACAGGCCCTATTGGGCTATAAGGTGGAGACCGCTAGGAGATCCCAGAGATGACTCATAACCTTTATATTTACATCTGCAAAAATTATAATAGCGAAATCTTGGAAATCTTGGTTAATGAATAACGAACGTATGTCAATGATATTAAACGATAAAATGAAGATGTTTGAGAAAGTATGGGAACCATGGGTCAGATATCTAACTGGTGATCCTAGATCCATAGCCACTGGCTAAATAGATTCTGGGACTGTGGGGTTCGGATTGTGGGGTCTCGTCCAATTACCCTCTTTAATCATTACCCTTTCTCTCTTTTCTATTCTAAAACTCTGATGTCATCTTTTTCGGGTCTTCCCAATTGTCCTGACTAAATGTGGAAGTGATCATGAAACAAGTTTTTTATAATTTAGTTTTTTTGTTATGTAACGAGATTTTGATGTGCCTTATTTTTTTATTTATTTTTTTTTAAATAAGATTCTACACAGTTTGAGAGATAGCCCACAAAGATGAAATGATCCATATAGCTTGAGAAGATTTTTATTATCTTAACAGCAGAAAATAGGGAGGAAATACAGCTAAAGGAAAAAAGGAAGAGACAAAGAAAACTTCTTTACATAAACTGGTGGGCTTTCAGTCCTTTGATATATGTTGGACACTTGTGGAAGACATGTACTCTTTGTTATATCATTGTATTTTCTTTGTTATTGTGAAATACTTTAATAAAAACATTGAAACAGAAAAAAATATAATTCAACAGAGAGATGTTTTTTTTGAGACTTTAAGAGCAATATGGTAAAAACACCATGCTTTTTTATTTCATGCTGAGGAAATGCCTTTAAGTTGCATGTGGTCTTAGAGAACAGTATGATTTCAATATAAAGCTTTAGCAACATATGCACCTTTTCCAAGTGGATGTGGGCATCATATATTTACCATGTTTATTAGATGTCTTTGTGTTTACATTATTGCATGGCTTAAAATTGTAATTTAGGTATAATATTTCTTTCATAGTTACATTGGTCCAGCCTGGACCAATATAAGTGTACATATCTCATAGATTCGTAGTTACATAGTTAGGTTGAAAAATCCATCTACTTTAACCAATCTCATACCTAACTGATCCCCATGTAAGCTGCAAATTACTGTATTAATTGCCAATACTACAGTAATAGCAGCAGTCTTCTGGTTCCAATGCTTTAGTACTGCTGCTATTTCGAGAATGTATTTTTTTAATTAATACAATTCTTTCTCTGAATGAACTAGATGGATTTTGTTTCACTTACCCACTTCTTTACCTCATCCAGTCAGAGAACGCCTTGCATTCATTGAAAAAATGACTGGGCTCCAATCCCAGTGGACGCCTTCTTAGGGAAAACGCATCGGGTGCAGAAGCCGCGCTGTCATTTCTCGTGGTCCGAGCTGCAGAGCGGCCGCATTCATCTGTAACCATTTACTCGCCCATCTTATCGTCTGTTCTTGTAAGTGTTCTACCTTTTTTGCATTAAACTTATCATTGAGATAATGCACTATTGCCTGCTCCTTACTTTCTTATGTGGGGACTATCACTGGGAATGAGATACACCGGGAGTGACCCATAGAGGAAGTTTTTATCTATACTGATACGGAGCCGCAGTAGGACTGTTCAGAGGGAGACAACTTGGATATCAGAGATACCGGTGGTTGCTGGCAATATTTCCCATACCTGATCTGTAATAATTTACATCTGGTAAGAGTCTCATCCTCACTATCTTACGAGGTGAAAGATTCGGTTGTGGGAAGACTTCTTGCTGCACTACACCAGCCCTTGCAAGTTATAAAGTGTATGCTATCTTGTTAGCTGGTAAGGGTACCATCACCATTCCCACTTTTCACGTGGTGTTGTGGAGGACACAAGTCTGTGAACCATTATTGCACTTTATCATCAAGAAGTTTCATGTACACATGTTTATGGACTCTTGGGACATGAATATTATGTGCGTGTTTTCACACACACAGAGCACTTTTGTTGTGAATTTTATGTATTTATCTTTATATTTTATTATTTTATTTTATTTTTAAATAATTTATAACCTTTGATGGTTTTTTGAGCATCACTTTTCAATTTCGATGACATTTTTGATGATTTTGATTATATATACTATCAAGCGCATTCATACACCTTTTTCCACAACAGACCTAAAGGCTAGAGGAAAGTGGAAAGTTTGTCATCGCTGAAATTTCAAAACTAGGGACACCTTTTTCACTGTGTGTCCAACAAGCCATTGTATGGAGGGAATGTTCTTTAACCACTTGCTTTACTGGGCACATATACTCCTTTTCTGCTCAGGCCAATTTTCAGCTTTCAGCGCTGTCACATCTTAAATGACAATTGCACCGTCATGCAACACTGTACCCATATGAAATTTTTATCATTCTTTTTTCACACAAATAGAGCTATCTTTTGGTAGTATTTAATCACCACTGGGTTTTTATTTTTTTTTTAACAAGCAAAAAAGACAGAAAATTCTGAAAAAAAAAAAAACAGTTTTCATAGTTTGTTATAAAATTTTCCACACAGGTAATTTTTCTCCTTGATCGATGTGTGCTGATGCAGCTGTACTGATAGGCACTGATAGAAACAAATAGTGCTGAGGTACTTTGGTAGGTGTTAAAAAAGCAGGTTTGTCATGTCCATAATAAATAGGCCAAAACAATTGTGAGCAAATATGCATCAACAACCCTCATGGACTAAGACAACAGACCCGTGAATTAAAAAAATTATTTTTATTAGAAAACAATCTTCATAAAAATGAATAAAAATCTTGAGGCGTACAAAATAATTGCTGATCCAATACATAATGTCAAAAAAAATTGTTAAATTGATACAATATATGGATAACATACAACTATTAGAAGCATGCTGTAATATCTAGTACCATACATAAGTGAGAACACCTAACATGTTTCTGAGTCCTTCTTTAGAGGTGAGACACTTGGTAACAGTATCTTTTAGAATATATAAATATTACCCAAAAGCGGCCCCATGGCAAGCAGCCCCAGGGCAGGCAGCCAATCCCAGAGTCCCCGACCAACCCCAGGCCTTGGGACTTAGGGCTAATAATTGTCATTAGGGATAGGAGACCCGGGGGCTTTTTGGGGGCCCACTCAGGGCTGTAGCCCGGGTCAGCCCCCCGCCAACGCCACTCCCCATATCGTTTTTCATCAGCGGTATTATATTGTGGTAGTGTAAAAGTTTCCCTGTAAAGAGTTTGATCTCTCTGTATCTGTTCCAAGTCTCAAACACACATTGACTGTGTGTGTATATGACTGAATGTAAATACAGCAGATTAAGCTGTAGTACTGTATAGTCTGTGATCTTTCCCTATCTGCCTCGGGACTGTCCAACGTACAGTGAGTGTTCTTCTGTCTCACCGTAAATATATCAGTTTTCAGCAATCCCTTTTTATTCTAGGCCACCTGACCACAATTTAGGGAACAGCAAATGCATTGTTGGTATTCCACCATTTTCTCCAATCATAAATTGCTTGGGTCTAATTCATGTTTAAAACTCATTCCATTAACTTATCAGTGCACAATCTTGAATAAGTAAAAAGTCACTGCATTTGTTGTTTGTTCCACCTGGGTGCAATCTAAAGTGAAGTTCCACTCATTTTTACATGTTGCTTAGATCAGAAAGCCCTAACGTAGTATAAATGGATATCCTTTTTTTTCCCTAAATACCTTTTATATCTGTATACAGGTGGCACTTCCAGTCCTGGTCACCTAGGCGATTTCATCATAGGGCGATTCCCATGGACTCCTGGGATACCGGTGTCATCTATCCCAGTAGTCCTCTGGTAGTCTAATAGCGAAATCTTACGGTATTTTGAGACTTTGGTATTTGCCCTCCTTCCAGTTTATTGACAGTTTGCCATAAAAATGGGGCAGGAACGTCTGCTATGGCAACTTGTAAACACAGTGCACTGTGCAGTGTCATTACTGCGCAAGATTGGGAGGTGCATGATGGATAGCAAGCTGCACGGGTCTCGGAACCGAATAGGAGAGGGTTTCAAATGCCCACATCATAAATGCCTGCTGCCTGCCGGGATCCGGTGAGGAATGACAGACATAAGTAAAAAGCATGATTACACTTGTAAGAATACCCTAATGTTTTTGTAAAAATAAAGAAAAAAATGGGGAGGTTTTTAAAAAAAAAAATTGCTAAGGAGACTGGAGCTCCGCTTTAAACATGGGGTGTATTATTCTGCTGTGATAATTATACCCTTGTATATGCTTAACATGTGAATTAAGCTGTTGCAGTTACAGGACTTTATGAAGCTGCTACAGATACTTTAACATTGAGAAAGGGAGTAGGTATTATAAAATGTTTGCACCTTGGCTAAAATGGGGTAAGGCCTAAAATATTTTAAGTTGGCAAATGGTTATATCTGTGGTTTCAAAATAATAAATAAACATTTTTAGGATTTTACTAATATAGAAAATATACTTGAATAAGCTAAAGACATAGGGAGTGGGATGTAAGACTTCTAAAGACTTAACAGTATAGCATGTATTCAGGTCAGTCTAGCAAAGGAATGGTTAAGCGGCACCTTTTCTAAGTTCAAAAACAGGTTTGTTTTTTAATTATTTATCCCGAACACAGTTAATTTATGAGGGCAAAGATTCATTTCTCTGTGTGCATAAAATATTTATAGTGACAAGATAATGCCATTAAATCCTACAACACCCTTTTAAAGTAATTTTCTTCCCAGGTTCTTGAAAGTTTTAAATCCAAAGGGAATGGGGTTCTTCTTGTGCAGCAACTCTGATTGGCGATGATTTCTAGATAGCGTTCCATCTCGCTCACAGTCAATTTCAGACTTTTAGAAATTTACTTAAAGCATCTGAACATGAAATAAACATGATATCATCCCAACTAGCATGAAGGAATGCAACCTCATGAAACCAACAGCTCAATTAAATAATCTGAGGAGCTGAGGAGCCATTTAAAGTTGCCAGGCCAAGTTACCAGTATAATGAATTAGAAATTCAAAAATGATGAAACATCTAGCAAAACAAAGGGACAGGTTTGTGTATAGTATATGGTCTTCTTTATTGGTACCATCCCTAAGCAAATAATATCCAAAACTACTCCTACCACCTGGCCAAAGAAATGGGGGTGGTGGGGAAAGGTATAAAAAAAGGGGACTTTGATTGTACTTTATAGAGACAATAGGCATTTCTTATATTCTTATATATATATATATATACACACACCGTATATCACAAAAGTGAGTTCATCCCTCACATTTTTGTAAATATTTAATTATATCGTTTCATTTGACAACACTGAAGAAATGACACTTTGCTAAAACGTAAAGTAATGAGTGTACAGCTTGTATAACAGAGTAAATGTGCTGTCTCCTCAAAGTAACTCAATACACAGCCATTAATGTCTAAACCGCTGGCAACAAAAGTGAGTACACCCCTAACTGAAAATGTCCAAATTGGGCCCAAAGTGTCAATATTTTGTGTGGCCACCATTATTTTCCAGCACTGCCTTAACCCTCTTGGGCATGGAGTTCACCAGAGCTTCACAGGTTGCCACTGGAGTCCTCTTCCACTCTTCCATGAAGACATCAAAAAGCTGGTGGATGTTAGAGAACTTGTGCTCCTCCACTTTCCCACAAATGCTCAATAGGGTTTAGGTCTGGAGACATGCTTGGCCAGTCCATCACCTTTACCCACAGCTTCTTTAAGCAAGGCAGTGGTTGCCTTGGAGGTGTGTTTGGGGTCATTATCATGTTGGAAAACTGTCCTGCGGCCCAATCTATAAAGGGAAGGGATCATGCTCTGCTTCAGTATGTCACAGTACATGTTGGCATTCATGGTTCCCTTAATGAACTGCAGCATTCCAGTGTCGGCAGCACTCATGCAGCCCCACACCATGACACTCCCATCACCATGCTTGACTGTAGGCAAGACACACTTGTCCTTGTACTCCTCAACTGGTTGTCGCCCCACACGCTTGACACCATCTGAACCAAATAAGTTTAACTTGGTTTCATCAGACCACAGGACATGGTTTCAGTAATCCATGTCCTTGGTCTGCTTGTCTTCAGCAAACTGTTTGCAGGCTTTCTTGTACATCATCTTTAGAAGAGGCTTCCTTCTGGGACAACAGCCATGCAGCCCAATTTGATGCAGTGTGCAGCGTATGGTCTGAGCACTGACAGGCTGACCCCCCACCCCTTTAACCTCTGCAGCAATTCTGGCAGCACTCATATATCTATTTCCTAAAGACAACCTCTGAATATGACGCTGAGCACGTGCACTCAATCTGTCCTGTTAAATCGCTGTATGGTCTTGGCCACTGTGCTGCAGCTCAGTTTCAGGGAAATCCTTGGCAATCTTCTTATAGCCTAGGCCACATTTATGTACAGCAACAATTCTTTTTTTCAGATCTTCAGAGAGTTCTTTGCCATAAGGTGCCATGTTAAACTTCCAGTGACCAGTATGAGAGAGTGAGAGCGATAACACCAAATTTAACGCACCTGCTCCCCACTCAAACCTGAGACCTTGTAACACTAACGAGTCACATGACCCTGGGGAAGGAAAATGGCTAATTGGGCCCAATTTGGACATTTTCACTTAGGGCTGTACTCACTTTTCGTGCCAGCAGTTTAGACATTAATGGCTGTGTGTTGAGTTTTTTTGAGGTGACAGCAAACTTACACTGTTATACAAGCTGTACACTCACTAATTTACATTGTAGCAAAGTTTCATTTCTTCAGTGTTGTCACATAAAAATATATAATAAAATATTTACAAAAATGTGAGGGGTGTACTCAATTTTGTGAGATTCTGTATATATAGTGCAACCATCAATCAATTCTTTATCAATTGTATCATTCCACAGAGTACCGTTAATAGAATTTGGCAATATGGCACTTGTGATCAACGCATTTCATACATAATACACTTCCCCAGGATCTACACCACAAACTGTGTATGGATGATGGTTTGCTGTAAAGGATGAGTCATAACAATAAATAATATCAAGCTTCAAAATTCAACAAGGCAACAATAATAAACATACAGTATATCCAACAAGTTATACACCATCAGCAGAGAAAGGAAGGAACACCGCTCACTGTCCAATCCTCTGTGATCAAGCCATGGTGTGCCGGGCAAAACATGTCAGAGGGCATGGCTGGAGCAGCGCTGGCTGAGTTCACACTCATTCACATATTCATGCACTGGGTCAGTGAGTGCCATTCCTTCCTTTATCTGTTAATGCTTCTACAACCCTGAGTAGTGCATAGGCACCTTCTATCTTCACTGAAACTGGTGGGGAGTTCTTTGGCTTAGAGTGGCACTGCAAGTTATACCTAGGGCATTGTAGGTTATACACTATGATACAGAAGAAAAAAACACCCCACAAACACTACCCCAGTCACCATTATATCATAGGATTTTTCAAAGCCTGTGGATGGGCATGATAAAACAACACACAATCATGAAAAAGAACTCTCCAATTTATGACCATAAAAAGCTAACCTCTCCTAGGGACACAGAGAATCCCATGCCCAGATGTGGGTAGGTGTGGTGGTGTTTGTGGAGTGTTTGTTTCTCTATCCATGCTTATCAACATTCATGCTTATTATAAAAGCAAGAATTGGCCTTTCTGTAAAAAATTGAAATTTAATTTCAGCTAATTTCACTGGCTGTGTATGACCGCCTGAAATGGCTACGGACTCTTACGGCTACCCTTAAAAGATCTTGTAACCCTGGATACCTGTTTAAGAAACACTGCATCACCAAATTGAGGACATGTTCCAGGCATGGTACATGTGTCATATTTCCCTGTCGAAGGGTGGACAGAAGGTTAGTTCCATTGTCGCACACCACCATTCCTGGCTCAAGCTGCCGTGGCGTGAACCACCTCTGGGTCTCCCCCTGCAGAGCTGAAAGAATCTCTGCTCCAGTGTGGGTCCTGTCCCCTAGACATATCAGATGAAGCACTGCATAGCATCTTTGAGCCTGACTTGTTGAATAGCTCCTTGAACGCTTGGTGCACTGGTAGGAGAATTCAGCAGAGGAGGGCATAGAGGAGGAGGAGGACGGGGTGGAGCTGACAGATCTCGTATCATCACCACCACCAACCATATGGTGATGTGGTGGCAAAACAACCTCCAGCACTGAGCCCTGTCCTGCATCCTTCCTGATTGCAAGCAGAGTTACCCAGTGTGCTGTGAATTAAATATATCGTCTCTGACCATGTTTGCTGGACTACTACTGCTACTGACTGCCTTGCCCAATGATGCCAAAACATTACCTTTCACTTGATGGTACAGAGCTAGATTGGCCTTACATGTAAAGAAATAGTGTCTGGGAACACACCATTGTGGTACAGCACATTTTGCAAATTCAGGGAAGGGGGCAGAATCCACCAGACGGAAAGGCAAGAGTTGTAAAGCCAGCAATTTGGACAAGCTGGAGTTTAGATGCTAGTGTATTCTTTTTTTTTTTCGCTGCAGCAGCCGGGGCAGAGAAATGTGCCTGCTATCTACATCTGGTGGTGTGCTACTGGCAGACGTGTTGCAAGGACCTGTGACATCCTTTGCTATACCATCATTCCTGTCAGTGGAGGCTGCTGAGGGATCATAAGATAAAGCGGGGGTAGAGATAAAAGGTAAATAGTGAGGAGGAGAAGAATTGTGTCCCTTTGGTGTAGCTTTCAGGTGCTCTTGCCAATGGGATAAGTGGTGGGAGGTTAAATGCCTTTGCAAGGATATGGTACTCAAATGGCTAGTGTTTTTTCCACTCTTGATCTGCTTGCGGCAGAGATTGGAAATTGCAAAAAGGCCCACACAGCTGAGCTTTGGGAAGTGGACCGAGAGATAACAGCTCCACAATCTGATTGAATTGGCTGGCTGCTCTCTAATGTTTCATTATGGCTGCCTCTGGAGGTCATCCTGTCTCTTTGGGGTTGTTCGTTCCTCTCACTTTCCTCCTCCGACACAAGTTGCATCAGTGATCCTATCATCATCATCATCCCTTCCATCCTCATTATCACTGTAGCCAATTTGTTTTTTATCAGTATTATCCCCTCTCTGTAGGTTCATGTTATTCCCTTCCTCAACCACAGAACCAACATCAGAATCAAGTAATGCCTATGCACTGTCAAGAAGCAAGTGGCTGATGCTGTATTCAAATAATTTAGCTGACTCCTCCGTGCATGATGCTGGGGCTATGGCAGGAGTAGCTGTGGACAAGGAGGAAAAATAGGCCGCTCTGGCAGCTGTGGTGGACTGTGCACTAGTGGTTATAGTAATGCACTAATGGTTTAGTAAGCCAGTCCACTACATCCTCTGCATGCTGTGGCTGGATAGCAAGGGCAACATTACTGAACAGAGACAAACGTGCCCTGCCTGAGGATCGACCACATGCTCCTTTGCCTGTAGACACAGACGCTGCTGGCCCCCTCATAGTGGCATGGGAACATCTGCCTGTCCTTGTTGGCCTCTTAGACATAATTGGGAGGGGTTATTACTCAAATTAAATAGAAACTGGGAAATGTGTGATTGGATGCACTTTATTGAATAAAAAGTGGTGTTTGGTGACCTTTAAATTGAGGACTTTAGCTGACAGAAATGTAAAAACTATAAAAATGAATATATAAATAAAAATAATAAAGGGGGAACAACAGCATCACAGTCAAAAGGGGGCAGGAAGGGGAAAAAAAAAAACACGCAGAAACCAAAAAAAAAAAAGTTGCAGCACTGTATACAGCACTAAATGTTATATAATGCTGTGTTAAACACTGCACTACACTAACACTACACTATACTCAGGCTACAAGCGGTAATAAAATCAAAACAAAACATATATTATATTGCAGCTTACTAAGCATTTGTTTTCCTTTTTTTTTTACTTTTTGTTTTACTCTGTTTTCACCTGGTGATCTGGCCAGTAACACACCTCCTGTATTAGAGACACACAACTCTTGAGGAATGACCACAGGAGGAACAGCAGATGGCAACTTTGTCAGTCTGGGGGGGCGTGTTAAATGTATTAGCAGATTTAAAAACACTAAAAAATTTAACACAAACTCCAGCTCACATTTTAAAATCAGTTACAGCAAACATTTTTTTTTCCTTTTGGGATAAAGGTTTTGCATGAATAAAAAAAAAAACTGATCCTTTTTATTACCCCTGCCAGTGTTAAGTGGTTTGTCCCATCCATGTAAACTCATTAATTCTGAGAGTTTGTGCTCTGAAAAACAATAGACTTGTGTAGCGCTACCCCTGCAAGGGCTGATAAACTGTGTCCCAGTTTCTGTTCCCTTTGCGTAGCAGCAGCCAGGCAAACAGCAACATTGGCACCACTGGCTCAGAAAAAAAGTCTAGGGGTTGCCTTTTTAAAGTTTATTACAGATTACCTTGGATTGGGGCTTAGGGAAGCTGTGGGATACCCCAGAACACTGAACAGGAAGGTGAGGACAGTCTTCTCTTTGCAGCTACTTCTTAACACAGTTCTTTGAGCAGTAGGACATAAAGGGGACAGCACTGGGACACCATTAGCAATGTTCCAGGCCAAGCAAACCTTCAACTTAGTGCACCAGGGGTTAACAGCAACAACAGTCACTAGGATTCCACTTTCAGGTCTATGCTTACAGTGTCTCTAGGACTTGGATGTCTCCCTCCAGACTCAGGCTGGCAGTATCCTCAGTAAAGCCTTTAGACCAGATCCTCAGTGAAACCCCCCTCGCTTAGCTCCAAAAGGACTTTGCAGTAGGATAGCCTGAGAGAGCAGTCAATTTTCTGTGTGAGAGTGAGGTGCGGTGTACGGGTGATTGTTGGATCACATGGGTTTGTAGCCTGTCCTACTCCTCAGCCTCCTGTTAACTGTTGTGTGCTTTGGAGACAAAATTTTAGTTTTCTGAATGAAAATGCTGCTGAATGAGGGCTGTGCTGTGCCTGCTGGGACCGTCTCTTTAATGACCTGGGCTGTCGTTTTGATGCACTGGGCTGTCATTTTGTTGCACTGGGCTGTCATTTTGATGCACCGGGCTGTCTTTGCTGCCCTGGGCTGTTCATTTGATGCACTGGGCTGTCTCTCTGTTGCACTGGGCTGTCTCTTTGGTGTACTGAGCTGTCTCTGCTTGATGGGGCTATCTCTTCAATGCACTGGGCTGTCTCTTTACTGGACTGGGCTGTTTTTGCTGGACTGGGTTGTCTCTTTGACGCACTGGGCTGTCTTTGCTGGACAGGGCTGTCTCTAAGATGTACTGGGCTGTCTCTTTGCTGAACCAGGCTGTTTTTGCTGGACTGGCCTGTCTCTTTGATGCACTGGGCTGTCTCTCTTTGCTGGACTGAACTGTCTCTTTGCTGGACTGGGCTGCCTCTTTCCTGGACTGGACTAACCTGTCTCTTTGCTGAACTAGGCTGTCTCTTTTCTGGACTGGACTGTCTCTTTTATGCACTGGGCTGCCTTTTAGGTACTGGGCTGTCTCTTTGATGCACTTTGATATGATGTTCTCCCTAATGAGTGCCTTTTTGCTTATAAAACTTCTATCTAGTCTGCTTCACAGGATTCGAGTGAAAGGAATTATGGTGTTTCTAACCCTAATCTAGCACAGGAGAACTAGGTTATCTGACATTGTAAACATTTTGGCAGATGACCCTCGGATCTTTCAGATCGACCCAACCTTCTGTCTCAAGATCCAATCATCTTTCCATTTCTTACAGTTGCTGGTTTAACAGCATGTCTGTTGCAGTCAGGGCCTTGAGAAACAGGGGAGTTTTTGACTCAGGCATTCCTACCCTACTGAAGCCTTGGAAGTTTACTTTAACCTTCTTAGTGGTATTCCCGAGTGTGGCTCAGGGTTAATATTCAGTGCCAAAAGCGGTAACCCCAAGCCACACTCAGGATTACCCCAGAATGATACTCACCTTCCCCTGAAATCCCCCGCCGTCCTCCCGAGCCTTCCTGCAGCCATCCTCCCGCTGTCCTCTAACTGTGTGCTCGGCCGATGCTGGCAACCTTCTTCCGGTTCCCTTCCCTGCGAGCGCCACGTCGCAAGGGAGTGGAACCGGCGGGAGATTCAAGAAAAAAAAATGACATGATACAGTGTAATCTGTTAGAGTTACAACTTTGTATCATGCCATTTCACCTAGAGGCTTTTCTAGTGCCCTGCCTGTACTTTTTGCGGTACTTTGTGCCTGGAAAATTGATAATGTCCATGGCGTCCAAAAAGCGTTCTTTTAGCTCAAAAACGCTTTTGGATGAACTGAAAAACAGCAACGGTGTATCTGAAATATTTGAAGAACTGAGCGATAGCGATTAGTGGGAAAAATCGTCATCAGGTACTAAAAGTGACAACAGCGACAATTCTGCGACTGAGCTCAGCGATGTGCGGACTTGGTGTTCTATTGACTGCGATACGGATCAGGCAGCACCCCCGAGTACAGAATCTCCCTCATAATGAAATATCTCCACTTCGAAAACAATGAAGAATTTGATGAAATTTATTATTATTACATTATAATTTATGATTTCGTGTTTCAAACATTATCATACCGGGGATGTCTACTAGATTCTTGTTTAGACAGATTTAAGTGGGTTATTCCTAAGAATTACAGGCCTAAAATATAAAACAACATATTTCCATGCAAAACAATGTACCGCTTTTAGCACAGAAATTCTGACATAATCAGACCGCCAGGGAGGTTAAGGATAATTTACCACAGATCTTGGAAATCTTGTTTTGTTTGATGTGAGGCTAGAGGTTTCCACATTGGAAGCTTGTTAAAGCAGATTTTTTTCCAATCTGGATTTTATCTGGGCCTGGCTTTGAGTTTGATCAAGCTTCAGATTTCAACCTTTTGGGGTCACTTTTCAGATGTAGATTGCTTCATATTCCTTGGTGTTTGTCTTTGTGCAATGTATCATGGTCAGGATTTCATTGACTTCATGGAACCTCAACTTGACACTTACTTTATTGTTGAACTCTCTGTTTAATCCTTCTGGTTTGGATGGTTATATTTCTCGATCCAGAATTGACTGCTTTTTCCTGTCAGGAAACGTTCCTGGTACTGCACTATGACAGGGCAGTTTTCAGGCCTCATCTGTGATTTTTACCTAAGGTAAATTCTTACATTATGTCTCAACCAGGACATTGTTTTGCCATCTTTCTGTCCTATGCCACAGATACCAGAGAACAAGGTTTTTCACACTTTGTATATGGTTCATATTAAGCTGTAATTCATGGTCGAATTCCCTTTTTGTGCTTCCTGAAGGCCTAAGGAAAGGTCACGCAGTTCCCAAGTCTACTTTTCTTGTTAGATCCTTTTGCTTATTTCTCTGGCTTATGATCTAGGGCAGTGATGGTGAACCTTGGCACCCCAGATGTTTTGGAACAACTTTTTCCATGATGTTCATGCACTCTGCAGTGTAGCTGAGCATCATGGGAAATGTAGTTCCAAAACATCTGGGGTGCCAAGGTTCGCCATCACTGATCTAGGGCATGTTCCACCATTTTTGGTAATTTATTAGGAGTGTGGGGGCTTCATCACCTATTCAACATCCAGCTCCCATAGCTAAAAGTTTGTACAATTGCTACCAGGTCTTTGGTTTATACCAACAGTAGTACATTGTTTATTACCAAATGGATGTTAGAGCCGCTGAGAACACTACCTTTGGTCTGTGTGTTTTGTAAGCTGCTCTGCATGGTTCTAACCTATTTTTGGTTTAGTTGATTGATTTTGAGACATCCCTGTCATAATGATTATGAAGATTCCCTGTGCCCAATTAAGAAAATGTGATTTTTGGTTTACCTGTAAAAGCCTTTTCTTGGAGCAGATCACAGGACACAGAGAACCTGCTCCTCTTCCTTTGTGATTTGTGGCTTGCTATAAAAACTGAAACCCTGACTAACACGTAGAGATGATGCCTGGGAGGGGACTTCCTGTCCTGTTTTTTTCCCCAGTGTTCAATTACTTGAAGGTGGCAGCATAACTCCTTTAGCAATGATTATGAAGATGCTCTGTGTCCCATGATGTTCTCCAAGAAAAGGATTTTACAGGTAAACCAAAAATCCCATTTTTATTGATACACAGTTTCCAATTGTGGTAACATGGCGATTCAACTAGAGAATGGAAAACTCATAACAGATACTTACCGGTCAAAGATCTTTATAGCTATTCAAAGGGGCTGACTAACAGGTATCAGAGGCAGAGCTCAACTAAATCATGGTGACACGGTGAGGAGCCAGAGAAAGAAAGTGATGATGTCTGTTAGGAATTTTCAATTGTAATGCAAAAATGCAACCACAACAACCTGATTTGTGGTGCTTATGCATCCTTATAGAATACCTCAAACTTTATTTGAATTTATTATCATTGTTATTACATTACATTTAAATTAAATACATTTTTAAAATACTTTTTTTGCTGCTTAACAGGGAATCAGATTACTGTTTGCCAACAGAAAATATTAAATGTGTTACCTACTGGTAAGTCAGGACAGCAATTGCTATAATAAATGCATAAGGTAATACATCAATGTACAGTATCTCACAAAAGTGAGTACACCCCTCACATTTCTGTAAATATTGTATCATGTGACAACACTGAAGAAATAACACTTTGCTACAATGCAAAGTAGTAGTAGTGAGTGTACAGCTTGTATAACAGTGTAAATTTGCTGTTCCCTCAAAATAACTCAACACACATCCATTAATGTCTAAAACGCTAGCAACAAAAGTGAGTGCACCCCTAAGTGCAAATGTCCAAATTGTGCCCAAAGTTTCAATATTTTGTGTGGCCACCATCATTTTCCAGCACTGCTTTAACCCTCTTGGTGGAGTTCACCTTCATAGGTTGCCACTGGAGTCCTCTTCCACTTCTCCATGACAACATTATGGAGCTGGTGGATGTTAGAGACCTTGCACTCCTCCTCCTTCCAATTGAGGATGCCCCACAGATGCTCAATAGGGTTTAGATCTGGAGACATGCTTGGCAAGTCCATCACCTTTACCCTCAGCTTATTTACCAATACAGTGGTCGTCTTGGAGGTGTGTTTGGGATCGTTATCATGTTGGAATACTGCCCTGCGGCCAAGTCTCTGAAGGGAGGGGATCATGCTCTGCTTCAATATGTCACAGTACATGTTGGCGTTCATGGTTCCCTCAATGAACTGTAGTTCCCCAGAGCTGGCAGCACTCATGCAGCCCCAGACCATGACACTCCCACCACCATGCTTGACTGAAGGTTCAGACACACTTGTCTTTGTACTCCTCAAATAGGTTTATCTTGGTCTCATCAAACCACAGGACATGGTTCCAGTAATCCATGTCCTTAGTCTGCTTTTCTTCAGCAAACTGTTTGGTGGGCTTTCTTGTACATCATCTTAAGAAGAGGCTTCCTTCTGGGACGACAGCCATGCAGACCAATATGATGCAGTGTGCGGCGTATGGTCTGAGCACTGACAGGCAGACCCCCATCCTTTCGACCTCTGCAGGAACGCTGGCAGGACTCATACGTCTATTTCCCAAAGACAACCTCTAGATAGGACGCTGAGCACATGCACTCAACTTCTTTGGTTGACCATGGCGAGGTCTGTTCTGAGTGGAACCTGACCTGTTAAACCACTGTATGGTCTTGGCCACTGTGTTGCAGCTCAGTTTCAGGGTCTTGGCAATCTTCCTTTAGCCGGGGCCATCTTTATGTAGAGCAAAAATTCTTTTTTTCAGATCCTCAGGGATAGTTCTATGCCATGAGGTGCCATGCGGAACTTTCAGTGACCAGTATGAGAGAGTGAGAGCGATAACACCAAATCACCTGAGACCTTGTAACACTAACGAGTCACATGACACTGGGGAGGGAAAATGGCTAACTGGGCCCAATTTGGACGTTATGACTTAGGGGTGTACTCACTTTTGTTGCCAGCGGTTTAGACAATAATGGCTGTGTGTTGAGTTATTTTGAGGGGACAGAAAATGTACACTGTTATACAAGCTGTACACTCACTACTTTACATTGTAGCAAAGTGCCATTTCTTCAGTGTTGTCGCATGAAAAGGTATAATAAAATATTTACAAAAAATGTGCGGGTTGAACTCACTTTTGTGAGATACTGTATAGAATTGTAATAAAGACATGCTATATTTTTTTATTGGCCTAATTGAATTCTTCTTTTGCAAATCCCTGTGAACCTTTATTATGTATGCAGAAATCCAGTGGATTAAAAAATATATATTTTGTTTGTATTTTATGGTGTGTTTAGTTCTTACCTCTTGGAATTTACGTAGTAGAATTGCATGTATTTTAAAGGTTCCCATCATTTATATTAGCTGCACCTTATTTTTGTGTGGCCTAATAGTGTAAAACCTAAACACAGCTGCTATTGGTAGGCTCGCTGATGTCAGCAGTACTACTGAACCTGGCTACAACACCCCTCAACGTCATCAGGTCTCTACCCGTCAACCTGAAACACAAATGGATTAGCGGCTGGAGGAGAAGACTGCTGACGATCTTTCCGATCACAGCAGTCCCCATAGTACCAATATTATAAATCTTTAAGGGGTATCTGGATCCCTAAAGTGATGTATATTATTTGTGTAAACAATGTAGCCCATTTGTGATGTAGACTTATGAATGGGCAGGAAAAATCTGTTAAAATTTACTATTTTCAATAAATAAATTTCATTAGAGGAATGATTAATATAGTTGTTTAAACTTGAATTTAAATTGCTAGACAGCTTGATTGGCAGATACATTTTTGGTTGCCGTGATTGATGTTGGATGTTGGATGCCATAGACATAACAACATTTATTTTAAATACAGGTATGTATGTGTTTGTTTTTTTCAATGTGTTGGGTTTTTTTACTTTTTTGAATGGGTAAGAGGGACTATAGTACCCCTGTACTCATTCTCCTGGGGTGGGGTGTATATCTGGTTGCTCTGAATAAAGAGGGCATCCAGATTCCACTATACATCCTCATTTTACTATTGTCCCTACCTCCTTTTAAGGAAACACAGAGGTGAGAAAGAACCCCCTGTTCATAAACATTGGGAAAAGGGAACCTTGCCAGGTGAGCGAGGCTTTGACATCCTCATTTGCAAGGTACCACCCCATTGTTTAAAGACATGTGGTCTGATATGGTACAGGAAGTGGGGGTTGCATGCTTACAGCCCTAGCTTTTTTGGCCATTCAAGATGTATGTAAGAAAAGGGTCTAGTTGGAGCATTAGGAGGAACTCAAGGGAATTTTTATATAATTACTACATACCCTATATACCATAACTGTGGACAGTGCTGGGACAAGGTCACCTAGAGCCAGTGACGAACATGCCAAACTGTGCCCCCAAGAGGTATGAGCATTATATACCAGCAAACCCACCCCCCCCCAAAAAAAAATTGGGCCCTAATCTGTATGATTACCCCCTAATATAAATCCCCCCTCCTCCCAGTACAAATCGCACCCCCTTCTGAAATCCCCCCTCCCAGTAAAAACTGTTGCCCCTCCATCCTCTAATTTAGCACATATCCCCCCCCCCAAAAAAAATCACTTCTCCTAGCACAAATCCCCCACCCCCAAATTTACACAAGAGTACACATCCCCCCCCCACTCCAAATCCCCCTCCTACCACAAATATCTCCCCCACCCCCCTCCTAGCACAAACACCCCCCAATTATCTTTACTAGCACAAATCCCCCCTCCTAGCACAAATCCTCTTCTCCCACCCCCTCACCCCCTGAATCAACACTCCTAGCACACACACACAAAATTCCCATCCTAGAAGAATTATTTTTCCGCTGCCAACACAAATACCCTGCCCCCTCAATCTCATTGCGGTGCCCCTCCCCCCCCCACCTCCCATGATACCACAGTGCCTGGGGCAGCGGCCCCTCCTGCTCACCCCTTGTCCCAGCCTTGGCTGTAGGGGCCTTTCTGAGTTATTTTGGTGGCAATGCATTGCCAAATTATATGTGAGCACTGTACTGGTTTATAATATTACAATAAAAATAGACCCCCACCGACTTTATGAGTCAGGAGCCTAATTTCATATGCATAGTTACAGATATTCACATATAAATATGCACTCTGTGTGGCATTTTGAAATGTTTGCACTAAACTCAGATACATTCATTCGTAGCTTTTCAGAACTGATGGGCAGAACAAATAATGTTTTTTGCAAACGCAAACAAGTTTTAGCAAACCAAATTACAAGCACTAAGGTGTGTGTTCCGTATAAAAAGTGTCTCCTATCATTTATTTAGGATACAGCTAAATAAGAACTCATAGCCATAGAAAAGCATTTGTGTGTACTTTTTTTTTTTTTTTAGCAAATCATCCCTATAAAGCGAATTGAATAGATAACAGTAACACAGCTACATCTGCTCTAGAGGAAATGTATTATTTAACAATTTGTATTTACCAACTTTTTATGGCATTATCATATTACAGAACACTTTATGGTGCACTTTATCTTGTTCTCAAGAACCCACCAATTACACCCTATGCTGCCAGTGCCATGCTAGATGTGCACACAAACCAAGGGCATGAGGGCATAGTAGATCATGCAGCTACTAAGGAGCCAAGCTGTAAAAGTGACCCTAGCAGTCTGGCTGTATATTGATTTATCCAGGCAGTAATAGCTCTGGAAAATAATTAGGATGAATTGAGGGCAGAAACAGTTCAGGCAGATCTATACCATTGCTGTGAAAGAAGTTGACAAGCTGCTGCATTAATTATTGTCTTAGAATGCCAGGAGTCTCAGTGTTGGATTTCCTTTGCAGAAAATGTGTAGTATTATAGGATATACTTTTGTCATTTTTTTTCTGTTCAATGAAAAAAAAACACATTTTCATTTTTTTAATCAGATGAACCTTATGTAAGGTCTGCAGTTACCCATTGTGCTAACAATATACCTAAATGTCTCAGAGTATGGACACACTTTCTGCTTTCCGAGTAATTGAAAACAATATTCTAATTCACAGGCAGTGCTGTGCTTTCTTTTTAGAAAGGCCAGCATCATTTGCAGTCACTGTATCATGTACCTTACCTTGGTTGGAGGCCAAGTTGACAAGAGGGCTTCCCTTGCAGCTCTGGTCTGAGCACCACTGAATGTGGTGACAGAGGTACAATGCTCAAAGAAGCATAGGTGCCAGTAGCTTGATAACAGGTGACTGACATGGTCAGGGACATAGCCAAGGTGAGCTGGGGTCATACACCGTGAGACAGCAGTGTAGTCAGGAGAAAGGCTGGTGTTGGTACCAGGGAAGCAGGCCAAGCAAGGTACAGTAGCAAGCTGAGTTTAGCACCAGGAGATCAGGCAGAGAATAGTGAGTGGTAAGTCAAGGTCAGAATCCAGAACCCACAGAGCAAAGTCAGGAGCAAGTCAGGTCAGCAACGAAAGATTATTTAGCACAAGTAGGAACACAGGAACAGGGATCATGGGAAGATGAGGAACATCCAGCAGTTAGCATCCAGAGGGTCTCCTTTAAATAGTTGGCCATTTGTTTTGAAAGCAGAAAAATCATGTTCAGGATTGTATTTTACTGGCATTTCAAACCCCAAATGCTTGTTACTGTGTGTAACTGATTGTAACCGCAGTAAACAGTGCTGATGTGCGTTTGCGTTTATTTGCGTTTTTATAAGGGTAAATATTTCTGAAAATGCATATAGTTTATCTTTCAAAGGATATTTTAAAAGCCAGAGTGCCTATATTTTCTATTTTACAATAGAAATAAATTATTGTCTTATACAAACTTTCCCTTGGTGGTATCTGAACCCATCAAGTACAGTTTACATATATATATATATATATATATATATATATATATATATATATATAGTGATCAGCATAAATTAGTGCACCCCTTTTGAAAAGTAAGATTTTAATCAATAACTCAATGAACAATTTGCAAAATTTTGACAAAATTTAGTTTTTTAGAATATTTGTTTAGCTCATTACATGAAAGTAAAGTTATTAATATAACTTAGATTATAAAATCTTAATTTTTCTCTCAAAATAGTTGATGCAAAAATGAATACACCCCACGAAAAAAACTGCTACATCTAGTATTTTGTATGACCTCCATGATTTGTAAGGACAGCACCAAGTCTTCTAGGCATGGAGTTACCAAGTTTGCAACATATTGGAACATCTATCAATTTCCATTATTTAAGGATCTCTTTTAGAGCCTGGATACTGGATGGGGAATGATACTCGACTTGTCTCTTCAAAATTCCCCATAGGTGTTTGTTTGGGTTCAGATCAGGAGACATACATGGCCACTGAATCACTCTTACACTGTTCTTCTTCAGAAATGCAACAGTGGTCTTAGATGTGTGTTTTGAATAATTGTCAGGTTGGAAATGTGCATGCGGACCAAGGGCATGGAATGAGGGTAGCATCTCCTCTTTCAATATAGAAAAGTACATCTGTGAATTCATGATACCATCAATGATATGCAGCTTCCTTACACCACAGCACTCATGCAGCCCCACAGAAGGACACTGCCACCACCATGTTTCACTGTGGGCACCATGCATTTTTCTTTGCACGCCTCACCTTTGCGACACCACACAGTTTTAAAGCCATCAGTTCCAAAAACATTTATCGTTGTCTCATTACTCCAGAGTTCAGAGTCCCAGTAGCCTTCTTCTTTTTCAGCATGGGCCCTGGCAAATTTTAGGTGGGCTTTTATGCGCATGGGCTTTGGGAGAGTCTTCCTTTGTGTACGACACCCAGGCATGTCCAGAGATGTATGGTAACTAAGTAGAACTACTTCACTACTGTACTTAAGTACCGAAAGGCGGTATCTGTACTTAACTAGAGTAGAATTTTTTTCTCCTACTTCCACTTTTACTTCACTACATTTTTTCAATGATTTCAATACTTCTACTCCAATATTTTTTTTTTGTGCTGCATAGTTACTCGTTACAATTATAAAAATTACCACTGCCAGAACAGTAGATGGCAGGTTTCATGAAGCTCAAAACATGTGTATTATCAGCGCATATGAAAATAAATGCTACTGTATGTATAAATAAAAGCTGCATTTGAAATAATAAAAAACAATATGATGTTCAAACTTTTGACTTCTTTCTTTAATAACTACATAACACAGTACTTGTACTTTTACTTTCAGTACTTGAGTAGCATTTTTTTTTCAAAACTACTGGTACTTTTACTTTTAGTACTTTAGTACCTTTAGTACTATTTTTTTAAAAAAACTACTTGCAATACTTAAGTACAAAAAATGTTGAATACTTTAGTACTTCTACTCAAGTCACTTTTTGATCGAGCACTTCCACTTCTACTCAAGTCACTTTTTGATCGAGCACTTGTACTTTTACTCAAGTATGGGTTTCGAGTACTTTATACAACTCTGGGCATGTTATTCCTCTGCAGTGTATGCCGTATTGTGTCACAGGAAACAATCACCCCAGTTTGGCTTTCTACTTCTTTAGAAAGCCTTCGCACTTGCATGGCAATTTTCTTCAACCTTTCTCATCAGAAGACGCTCCTGCCGAGGTGTTACCTTCCGCGGACGGTCATGATGCCTCTGTGAGATGGTTGCAGTTCCGTCTTTGTGAAATTTTATCAAAATGTATCACTTTTGCTACAGTATTCTGACTGATAAGTAAAGCTTTGCTGATCTTCTTGTAGCCTTCAACTTTCTTGTGTAAAGAAATGATTTTCTTTCTCAGACTTTGTGACATTTCTCTTGTAGTGCCATTGCTGACAACATGTAATGGGAAGGGGATTTCTTTTATAATCAACTGTCTGCTGGACACCTGTTTATTGAATAATTAGACTCACCTGTAGTTGAATTCTTGTTAATTAGGATTTTGTTGTCAAAATTTAGATTTGCTCTTAAGACATTCTTTGCAGTATATTCATTTTTGCAACACAGTCTTGAATAAATTTGTTAGGAAAAATACTTTTTTTGTGTGTACAAATTAACAAATCTTGGTTGCAATCAATGGCCTGCGTTTGTAGGGGTATTTTGTAGTATAGTGTCCCATAGAACATGTTGACTCTGAATGGAAAGTAAAGGTTTTCTGACAAATGTGTTGGGGTGTACTCATTTATGCTGAGAACTATATACAATATATATATATATATATATATATATGTCTTTGGAAGTTAGGAGGTATAATACGGAGAGACGTTTCTGCCCTTGATGTGCCTGATGAATCAAATGCATAGTCCATGCAATATCTGCTTTCATATTACTGCTACACTGACACAGACACTTTTCTGTTCTCAAAGTAAGCCCTGATCTTTAAACTACATCAGCTGTTTACAGAAATTTTAATATTCCATAATGTAACTAATTTCTGTATTGCATCAGTACATGCAGTGCTACTGCTCCCAGCTGTGCATGAAACTGGTGGAGCAGTTTACAGACACAGATTCCTTGTATACCCAAAGAACTGACTTTTGTGTCCTGATCATTTCATCTCTACAAATGTATCATCCACTATTAAATCAACTTTACTGAAAAGTGAATATTTCTAATGATTCCTCATTAGCCTGACATACCAAAATGGCTTTTTTTTTATGTAAATACTGTCAGGAATTTGGACAAAATACCTTGTTATTAGCTTCTCAAGTATAATAGCCTCTTTTGTCTTCAAAGAAATAATGTTTCTGTAACCCAGAGAAGCCTTGAGATGTTCCCGCTGAAGAGAGTTGAAAGGTGGAAATCTCTTATTAAGGCATGTTATTAATGTAACGAGGCAGGAACAAAGATTGGAATTATCTGGAGACGATTTCTAGAGAAGTTCAGGAACATGTAGAAAGCCTTTAATTTTAATGCAGAAAAAAATGTTGCATTAATTTTAGTTTGTAACTGTGGTGTTTGTGTTGAAAAGCACAACATAATGGGCTTGATTTACTACAAAGAATTGCACATGGGAAGAGTGAAACCGTTATGAACATAATTGGCATGCTTATCATGCAGGGTTGGCATAAATGGCACATCTGATCTAGTAAAGCATATGTAAAAAGACGTGTCTACTAAGATTATAGCTTAAAGGAAACCTAAAAATTATTATGAGACGAGCACAACAAAACGTGCACTATAGCTGCTTAATATTTTTTTACTTTTTTATATAGTACATTTTAAGTGGTTCTTCAATCCAGTACTGTGCACGTAGTTCTGGGTCTTACTAGTTTTGCTTGCGCATTGCCATTGGCTTCCACTGCTGTTATTCAAAGCCACTGACAAGGCGGGCGGCATGGCTGAGTCCTGCCGGCACCCGGCGGTTGTTCGTTACACAGGCAGAACGACAGTCTGCCTATGCAAACAAGGCAGATTGCTGTTATGTCAGCGGGGAAGGCATTGATCCCCTGTTCATGTAAATTAGGAAAAGGGATCTATGCCCTCCCCTAGTACAGCTCCTCCTCCCACAGTTTAGTAAAACACAAGTTAAGAACACATTTAAACTTTTTATCGCCCCTGATTTTAACCCCTTCCCAGCCCGTTTAATTAGTACAGTCACAGTGCATATTTTTTAGCACTGATCACTGTATTAGTGTCACTGGCCCACAAAAAGTGTTAAATGTGTCAGTTAGTGTCCAGACTGTCCGCCGCAATATTGTAGTCCTGCTATAAGTCGCTGATCACTGTCATTACTAGTAAAAATAAATAGATAAATAAAAATTCCATAAAAATATCCCATAGTTTGTAGACTTGTATTGGCTCTTCGGCTGTTCCCCTGCTTGCTCCCGGCGGACCGACTCACCGGAAGTGACGTCGGCCGCTCTGACCTGGAAGTGGATGTCCCTCACGCCGAGGTAGCTCCATGCGGGGTATGAACGCCGGATGAAGCGATACATCGGACCGGGCGGCGCACACTATCCGGGCTAAGGACCGAGCCTTGCACCTCCATAGATCTCACCCTGGGCTCCCACACGGACCTTTCTCCCTATACAGCAACCGGACACAGGTAAACCGCGGCTCTACACCCTTGGAGTCTGCTCCTTCTGTATCCAGCGGGGACATCACCCATTCTGTGTCCTGTTACCTGTTTTGATCCACAGCTTGGACTTACCTACGGTGCCCCTCCACATTCCCCTTTCAACCCTAAGAAGGAGCCTGGAATGTAATTGGCCTTTCTAGAGTCACCGGTCCGTTCCATACCCTCATCCACAGAGGGTTAAATCTTCAGGACCCTTTCATTGCTCCTCCGATTCACTTAGGGCCATTCACAGTCCAGTTTCTACAGGTCTATTGGATTTGTCTTTATGGGGGTACCCCCAAGGGTCTGGTCACAGATGCATCCATTGTGAGGTCTCATCACACCACCAGGCATTCTTATCGACCTATTAGTGTCGATACATGTTTGGTGATGTGAATTCCTACCTTCCACCAATTGAGTCACTGCACAGAGGAAAATGTTCAATTAATATACACTATTTTTAGTGTTCTGAGCCACCTCTGCAGTTTCATGACGGTTATCAATCCATGGTGGGATTAGGCTCGAGTCCATAACTTATATGTTCTATGTGCTATTTTAATGTTGTATTTTAAAATGTTGTTATGCAGTGTTCCTCTTGTCACCCCCCAATTTTCTTTGCTGAATTCTTACAGGCATACGTGCCTAATAAAATTATTTTTACTTTACTGATTGGTTGTAGTGCCCTTAGTTGGTTTCTGGTGGGAGTGTCTGACCTTGGTTGGTCACCCCACATCTTATGTTATTTATAGTTTGTAGACGCTTTAACTTTTGCACAAACCAGTCAATATAGGCTTATTGGGATTTTTTTAACCAATATATGTAGCAGAATACATATTGGCCTAAGATGATGAAGAAATTTGATTTTTTACATTTTTTTATTGGATATGTTTTATGCAGAAAGTATAAAAAAAAAAAAAATTTAAATTGTTGTTTTTTTTTGTTTATAGCACAAAAAAAAACAAAAAAAACACAGAGGTGATCAAATACCACAAAAGGAAAGCTCTATTTGTGGGGAAAAAAAGGACATACATTTTATGTGGGTATAGCATCGTACGACTGCTCAATTGTTAGGTAAAATAACACAATGCTGTGATGCAAAAAATGGGCTGGTCATAAGGTGTGTAAATCTTCTGGAGTTCAAGTGGGTAAAATGTAGGTCAAGTCAAAATTACAAAACAAAAAGTGCAGTGTATTTGTCAATATATGTACATTTTCCATTTAGCCCCGGTTCACCCTATAACCCCCATGTGAATCGCACAGGAACTGCACTGCATTCCTATGCAATTTACATGCTGTTCAGTGTAGTGCGGTTTGAGTCCATTCAGTTAGAATGGGCTCAAATCCTACTGCATTACACCAAAGACATGCAGCACCTTTTTTGGAGCTGCATTACATCCAGATCACGTGCTCGTTTTGTATCATGTAATCTAGTTCAGGCAATTCACACTGTGTTTGTGATCTGTTTGGGGAGACATTAACCTTATATATGACACTTGCATCAGATTTCAAACTCGTGCGATTTCAATGCAGTGCGGGAAACACGCAGGGATCATGGCGTTTCCCACATCACATATATGTGAACTGGGGCTTAAAGACCCTGAAATGTCAGAAAAAGACCATTTTATCCGTCAGAGATGCATTCGGCTCCTATGTCCTGTTGTAGGCTGAAAACACATAGGATCTTATTTATTAAGGCTGGAGAGTGCAAAATCTGGTGCAGCTCTGCATAGAAACCAATCAGCTTCCAGGTTTTATTGCCAAAGCCTAATTGAACGAGCTAAAATTAGAAGCTTATTGGCTGTCATGAACAGCTGCACCCGATTTGAGTGCTGCAGCTTTAATAAATCCCCCCCCCAGCTGTAGTAAATCCCATAGCTTTTTTGTTAATTAAGCAGTGTGAGCCCCGCCCAGTGCCTTTTGTCTTTTGCAAAAGGACTCAACCACCCCTCTTCTCAGGTCTTCATAATATGAAATCTAATTCTGTAGTCCAACAAGGAAGTGTTGCGAGAACACATGAAAGATCTGAACTGCTGGCAAGATCAAAAGGTTTTACAGTAAATGACATATCAAACACATATAACAAAATGCTATATTAAACAGGAACCAAATATGAGGTGTTTCTATCCTATTTCACTGTAGATATGCCAGCACTTGTCTGGCACACATTCAAACTCTGCAAAGTGTACTGATTAGAAAATCATTTTTATTAATGAATTAGCTGTATGTACACCTTAATGGTTGTGCTCATAAACTTGAATATTTCATGTGCAGAGCAAATACTGTACGGAAAACTTTGGTTTTTCTGGCTGGATTGTGGAGGCATCCATGTGACTGGGAATGCCTAAATTCCCTAGTAAATTTGCCCCAATGAATCAGGTGCCATAAATACTGCAGGAGCAGGCAGAATTTCAAACCAGGTATGGCCGTTCCTGTTCATGAGAAGTTGATCTATTAGTTGACTTCTCATTATAGAGGTAGTAAACTTTTAAAGAAAAGAAAAAATCACCCCTGCAAGGTAAAGGCATAATGTGCTAATATGCATAGAATTATGAAAGACTTACCTTGAGACAAAGTCCTCCAGCAGCACACTGTCACCGCTGCAGAGGCTTCCATCTTCACCCGGTCTTCCTTCCAAGTTTGCAGATTGCGGCCACTTGACTCCCAGAGCCACGATGACATCAGCCCCGAGCATGTGAACGGGAGTCGCGGCCGCAGCAGGGAAAATCAAGAGATTAAATTAATTTTATTTCACAAAAACGTCATTTTGGCAAGTTATTTCTCACGCACAGCATAGGCATAATTACAAATACATCCCAAAAAACATTCTGCTACTTCTCCTGAGTATGGAGATACCACATACTTGAGACTTTTTCACACCCTAGACTCATAAAGGGACCCAAAACCCAAAGAGCACCTTTGGATTTAAATGAGCATAAATCTTGCATCTAATTTCCTGACTACCTATCATATTTTTTGAGTCCTTGAAGTGCCAAGACAGGGGAAAAACCCACAACCTTTTTTTTTTTTTTTTTTTCAAATTTTTTTGAGCTTAGCATATAAACCATACAAACTTTGTAAGTAAAATCTGTTATCCGAAGATATAAGACATCTGCTGGGTACAGAAACATTCTATGCATAAATAACATCTCAAATATTATATGAAAGTTTATAATGAATATTCGCTCGTAAGGAGTTAGGAGGGTGGTGCTAGTCCTGCCTTCAGACCCCCCAAATGGGAACAAACTGTGGTCTAAAAGAAGGGGCACCCTGTTGTATGATTAAGATTATTACCAATAGCCATATGAGTACCATCAAGAAGAACTATAAATTTATGGAAAAAGGAAAGGGATTGTGGATAGGGAGGGAAGAGGAAAGGAGAGTAAAGGGGGATGGGGAAGAGGGGAAGCTTGGAGGAAGAAGAATAAAAATAAAAATAAATTTCGTGTGTCTTTTCCAACTAGCCAAATATCCCAGAGCTGAATAAATTTCCACAGGGATAATGAGTTACTAGCCAGGGATTTTTCGTATTGGTATTTTTTTTTTACCATATCGAGTACTTCTGAGATGTTAGGTGTTGAGGGTATTTTCCACAGTCTCAATATTAGTAATCGGGTTGCTGGGAGTATATGGGAAACCACATGTCTATAGTACGTTGGGTATTTTTCAATACCTATATTAAGAGTGATTAGTTCAGGTGTAGGAGGTGTAATAAAGCCTGTGCATAACGCTATGAATTTAAATGGTTGGTTCCAGAAACCTGTGAGTGTGGGGCATTCCCATAAAGTGTGTGTTAGATTCCCCACTTGACCACAATTACGCCAGCATAGTGGGGAGATGGAGGGAGAGAAACTCGCTAGCTTGAAGGGCGTGTAGTACCATCTGTTCCATCTGTTCGTGATCTTCAGGGTCATCTCCCAATGGTGTGAGACCTTGTATATGGAACAAATAGCTGACTTCCATTGGTGTTTCGTGTATGTGCCTTTCAGTTCCTTTTCCCACTTCGGCGTCATAGAGGAAAGAGATACCCTTAGTCTTGTCCATTGTATTAGTGTAGTATTGCCACACTGTCCTGTTGACTATTAGCTTCGTTAGGGGATTTTGCAAAAGGAAATGTAGGATGCGGATGATGGTAAATAGGGTTTCGTTTGGGAGGTGCTGGGACTGCATTAACTCCTCTCTAGTTTTGAGATTCTTATTACTGTATAACTGGCAGACCTCATGCAGGTCATGCCTGAGGAGAGTTGTAGTGTAAAGCAAGGGAACCATAGCTTCTAGTAAACTCACAAGGATGGGAGTATTGGGATTGGGAAGAGCATCAAGGGTGTCTTGCTGTTTCGCCGAGTGTCACCCACAACCCATTTTGAAAAGCAAACACCCCAAGGTATTTCCTGAAAGACATAATGAGTCTTTTTTGATTTTTTTATTATGAAAAATTTTATTTTTTGCCACAGATTTTTAGACAATGTAGAAAAGAAAATGAAAATTTATTTTTTTTCACACAAAGTTGCCAATTAATAAACTATTTCTAACACACAGAATATGCATACATATAATTAACATTCTGCTGATCCTCCCCAGTATGACAATACCACATGTGAGAGACTTTTTAACAGCCTAACCACATAAGGAGGACTACATTTTTTCATTTTTTTCTAATTCTTTATTTATCAATATACCAATATACAGAGGGTATAAGTAAAAGGAGGAAAATAGAAAGCACCACAGAATCTGTCAGGGAAGTACCAGCTACAGTGGCGGCCCGTCCATTGGGGGCGCAGGGGCGCCACTCCCTCTATCCATGTGTCCGGCCCCCTAATCTACATGCAGGGTGCCAGATGCATGGATTCCAATGTTTTTTTTTGAAGCCCGTGATTAGAGCCAGAGGCTCTAATAAGCTTCAAAAAAGGGTGGGCTCGGGGCACAGAGCACTGCGCCCTGAGCCCACCCAGTTGTGTGACAATAGCGAATGAATATTCACTATTGTCACATGGATCCTCCTCCTGGCCAATCAGGAAACAGGTCCCGTTTCCTGATTGGCCAAAAGGAGAAGCCATGCCATTGGCCAAGGAGGAGAAGGGAGGAAACGCAGGAGACTGAGGGGAAGCCGCCACTGCTGCCTGCCACATGGTGAGTGAGCCGGCTACCCGGTGGGGGGTATGGTGTGCAAGCTGGTGTGGTCAGGGGGGGGGGCTATGGTGTGGTCTGTCTGCCGCCCCCCTGCCCATGCAGCACCAGCTGCCACTGGCCAGCTATTGTGCAAGTGATGCTCTGGGGTGCACACAAATGTGAAGGTGTGTCCCTGCGGGAGCCTCCTTGCAGTGCACAGGCGTGCGAATATGCACATGAGATCCCACAGGACCATGCCTTTTTCTTGTTGCAGGAATATAATCAAATAATCCTAAGCAAGACCTACATATGCCCCACTGTCCCACTCTTGGGGAGTGCAGAGAAAAGCTGCATTTCAATTGTTCGCAAACCGCCCCAAGCACCCTTGATCACGGTTTGGTTGGCGAAAGTTGTGAAAATCAGTAAGGTGGAGGACTTAATTGTGACAGAGAGGGCCACTCACAACAAATTTGTAAAAAAAAATGGTTCTACTAGCATGGGTATGCGTACACCCCTGATCACCTGGGTGGTGATTGTATTACGAATAGATATACTGTATATATGTACTTAATGGGTACCTAAAACGCACTTACGCATATCAACTGGTGCATTATGAGCATAATATAATATGTCGGAGACAGAATGGCATACATTAATTATATATTTGGTTTTGTAGCGCACACTCTCCCGTTTACATTATTGAAGAGAATTTTTATTTTCATGCGGCATTTGTTTAATCATGGAATTTTATAATGCAATGTCTGTCACTGGCATGTATAGCCTTACTTTAAATATTTCATTTATGTTCTAATTAAGATAAAATTCATGTTAGCATTTCAATCCATGTTTTTTTTTTTTTTTATTGGTTTTAAATAATTTACCAGTAAGAGAGATGTTTACACTGTAGCAAGCAAAGGGGAGAGAAAATACTAAAGAGAAAACATTTGGATTCATTAAGTATTTTTTTTTATTTCTGTGCTTTCTTTTACATTATTAGCCTAAGCTGGAAATTGAGAGATAATGTAACATGTTATATAGACGCATATAATAGCTTTGGAAGTGTAGAGCACCCCACGTAGGAGCTGCTGGTGAATTGGGATCCCCCACCCTGCAGAGCCAGGCACACCGAATTTCCACAGCTTCCCAGAGTCAGAAAACAGTCCAGTACTTTGTTTTTGTATTTTGTATTGCGGGGATAAAACTTGGATGGGGAGTAGGGGTATTATGGGATGCTGACATGACTTTGAAACATCTTCGGGGACAACTCTTAGTTTATACAGTCCTATAATCAAATCCTTTCCTTCCTCCAGCACTTCACTTGCTTGCAGAATAACCAGTGGTGTCACTATCTAAAATGTACCACCGGCCCATTACAGGCAGGGACTCGCAGCCCCTATACTTGCAGGATGTAGAGTGCCACCACTAGTCCACTAACACATTTACTGCCCTTCCTCCCATGGTCACTGGTCCAAGCACCACCTCTTTAGACCCTGCCAGCCCTCTTGGCTGCAGCAGCCTCTTTCACTAGCCCTCCTGGCTACTTCCCCACAGTTCTCCTGACTGAGGCTCCCAGTCCTCTAGACTGACATTCACCAGTCCTCCAGACTGACTCTCAGGAGATCTCCCAGACGTGCTGACTCTCTCCTGCTGTTCTCACACCTGCTCCAGTGCATCCAGGCAAGGATTCCACTGTGTTGTAGAGGGTCCCTCCAGCACCCAAGCCCCAGGCCCCAGGTTACCCCACCAGACTAGGGAGCACCCTCAAAGGCCACTGACAGCCTCCTCAGCACTCCATCTTCATCTTCCACCCAACTGCCCCTGCTGGCATGACCTCACCTCCTGCCATTACACTCTGGGAATGGCTGGGGCCCTCGTCAATTCTCCAAGTAGCTCCTCCTAAACTCCACCCTCTACTTCTGGAAGCTTCTCCAAGGTTCCAGAGAGCAATGGGAGTTTCCAGAGGTGCTTCTTGATGAGTCATCCAACCTCCCTGAATCATTCTTTCCTGACCCAGATTCAACCCAGGCCTGGCTCTCAGCCAGGTCAATTTACCTACTTTGACAACTATGTACACTCTATCTAGTACACTATAGGGTGCTACAGAAGCAATATAATTTTTTTAGACATACTGCCAAACAGTGTGCGCCACAGGGCAGCAGTTACTATTTCATGTCCAATTAGAGTGCTTTAGTAGCAAACAGGTCTCTCATTGGACAAGGGAATAGCCAGTGGTGGAACTACCAGGGTCACAGCAGTCGCACTTGCGACTGGGCCCAGTAATTCTGCTAATTGGGGGGGGGCTGACGTTCTGTCACTGCGAGGGGGGCCCACCTGCCTGTTCTGTCACTACGAGGGGAGAGGGCAGTCACTGTGAGAGGAGGGGGCCCACCCTTGCCCACCTGTTTTGTCAATGCGAGGGGAATGGGCGGCCACTGTGAGAGGAGGGATGCGTCCCCGGGCCCCCACCCATCCGTTCTGTCACTTCGAGGGGAGGGGGCCTGCCCCTGCCCACCCGGTCTGCCAGTGGCTCAGAGCCTGTACTGACAGTCCCTCCTACCTTGCACGGATAGGAGATAGCCGATCTTCTCCTCTCACCTCTCTCCTGTGTGCACCGCAGGAAGTGTGAATGATCACATTCAGCTGCTTAGCTTCAAACTTCCTGCAGTGCACACAAGAGAGGGGTGGAAGGAGAAGGACCAGATGGGCTGTCTCCTATCTGTGCGAGGTAGGAGGGACTGTCAGTGTAGGCTCTGACTCTGAGCTGTATGAAAGAGACACTCTTAGCTCAGAGTACTGCTGATAGTCACTGATAGGGAGCATTAGTGAGCACTGATAGGCGGCACTGATGAGCACTAAGTGGCAATGATAGGCAGCATTGATAGTCAATATTGATGAGCACTGATAGGTGGCACTGATAGGCAGAACTGATAGGCAATACTGATGAGCACTGATAGGTGGCACTGGTAGACAGCATTGATGAGCACTGATAGGCAGCACTGATGGGCATTGATGAGCACTGATAGATGGCACTGATAGGCAGTATTGATGAGCACTGATTGGTGGCATTAATAAGCAGCACTGATATGCAATACTGATTAGCACTGATAGGTGGCACTGATAGGGGGCACTGATAGGCAGCATTGATAAGTACTGATATGCAGCACTGATGGACACTGATAGGCAGCATTGATGAGCACTGATAGGCAGCACTGATGGGCATTGATGAGCACTGATAGGCGGTATTGATGAGCACTGATAGGCAGCATTCATGAGCACTGATAGGTGGCACTGATAAACACTGATAGGCAGCATTCATGAGCACTGATAGGTGGCACTAATAGGCAGCACTAATGGGCACTGATAGGCGGCATTCATGAGCACTGATAGCTAGCACTGATAGGCAGCACTGAAGAGGCTGCACTGATAATCAGGACACTGATGATAAGAGCCCTGATTATCAGTGTAAACAATGTACTGACAGTCTTGCTGGTTAACGTCTCTCCTTTCCTCACACAGACACAGCGTGGGAAGAAAGGAATGCCGATAATCAACAAGTCTGTTTACATGTGATCAGCTGATCACATTGTAAAGGGCCACTGTCATCCAAAGAACACAGCAGTCACAGAGCATGCTGGATGCGCTCCACAGGTTGCACGTGGGAGGCAGAATTCTGGGGGGATGTCCATAGACACCCTAACAGAACTGGAAGCCTGGAGCTCGGATGGAGGGGGGGGGTCAGGGGGAACCTTTATGGTTAATTGCACCGGGGCCCTGAAGGTTCTAGTTATGCCTCTGGGAATAGTTGTTAGTAAATCTTTATCTTTAAGTTAGGAAATCAAGCTGGATGCAGTCCAGTGCATTTTAGCATCAAAATCGCATGTCGTAGTTCACATCTAGTGAAGTGCGTTCCAGTGCAGTGAACAAAAGTAGAACATGCTGCATTTTTTCTATGTGGAACGCATCTGGAGCATGGCAAAACACATCAAAACCACACTGGAATGCAGATGTCCCGAACTGAGATGAGAAATAAAAGAGGGATAAAAATACAACAGAATGCATCAAAAACGAATCAGAAATGCACAGGAATTAATCAAAAACGCACTGTTGTGTGAACTGTTCCTAAGGCAGAACTTTTAAATGACTGGCAGGTTTGCTTAAAGAGAAAGTTTGCCATTTACAAAATAAACAAACATACACACTCACTTTCATGCTGCAGCATCAGTGTGATGCTGCAGCTGTCCCCTACCAGCTCTAAGAGAATTGAGCGATCACATGCCCGCTGAATGCTCGGTTCCTGGTCTTAGGGCCAATTCACATGAGAACAGGGTGAAGGAAACCCATGTTCCATGTGCGTTTTCCGCACCGCACACAAAATGCACTGCACTAGTGATCTGAAGTGGGTGTAAGTGTTGACTTAACAACACCCCAAAGGCAGGTCAAAAATGCAGTGCCTCTGTCTGCACCAGATCACATGGTGCAGTAGTACCATGTGATCTGGTTGCTATAAGTTTTATAAAGTAGGGCATGCACTAGCTTTGGTGCAGTTTGGCGCAATTTCAGCCAACTGCACCCAGATCACTTGTAAATCACACAGGAATAGACAGCACGTTTCTATGCAATTCATGGTGTGAACTGGCATTTGGCCTGCGGCTCCCTGACAACCGCAAGTGCTGCGCGATGTCCCGGCTGCAGTGTCAGCTGTGTCATTGAAGAACAGAGCCAATGCTTCCGGTATAGTTCCGGCTCCAGTCACAGGCGGAGTGATACCGATTGTACTCCGCCTGTGACAGGAGGGATACAGGAAGTATCAGCTCTGCTCTCTACTGTAGCTGCATGCTTCCTTCAGCGCCGCTCCTGTCACACTCTCCGTCTCAGAGGAGCCAGCAGTACCCACCAGCATTACCCGCCAGCAGTACCCACCATCAGTACCTGCAGCAATATCAGACAGCAGTACAAGCCAGCAGTATCTACCAGCATTACCCACGAGCAATACCCACCAGCAGTAACCGCACCAGCAGTACCCACCATCAGTACCTGCCAGCAGTACCCGCCAGCAGTACCAGCCAACAGTAGCCACCATCAGTACCTACCATCAGTACTCGCCAGCAGTACCTACCATCAGTATCTCCCAGCAGTACAAACCAGTGGTAGCCGCCAGCAGTACCCACCAGTGGTACCTGCCAGCAGTACCCATCAGCGGTACCCACCAGCAGTACCCACCAGCAGTACCAGCCAGCAGTACCCACCAGCGGTACCAACCAGCAGTACTAACCAATAGTACCCACCAGCAGTACCCACCATCAGTACCTGCCAATAGCACCTGCCAGCAGTACCCACCAGCAGTACTCACCTTTAGTAACCGCCAACAGTACCCACCAGCAGTCTGAAAAATAAGTAGAAAAGGTATGTGCATTAGCATGTGTAAATTGTTGCAATATGTTTTTTTAATAGCTAGTTGTGTTCAGTCATAATAAAATGTCATGTCCTTGTTTAACATATATGAACAAGGACATGACATTTTCTGGCTGCCTATGTCACATGTGCTAAGAGTGCAACTAGCCCCCCAGCACATAACTGTAAATATCCCAGCATGTGCAGTATTTCTGACTCCTACCACCATGACCACTTCAAATCACTGAAGTGGTCATGGTGGTTAGAGTGTTCATTTAATATCTCTCAGAAGAAGTAAACCTCTGTATACTGATTACATTTAATTTGATCATCCTCTAGTTGTGTTTAATTGGTGTGGGGGGGCGCAGAGTGGCACCTCCCTGAAATTAGTTTTTGGAGGTTGGGATGTCTGGATTGCAGTGTTGCGGTGTGAACACAGCAAATGGAGAACAACTGTTTTCTTTGTGCCCTTGCATACGTCTGCACAGAAAAAAAACTCACGTGACAGCAGTGTTATGGTGTGAATAGGGCACATGGAAAACAATGGGCTTCTTTGTGTCGTTGTAGAGACCTACATTAGAAAAAAGCATGTCTCTGCCAATTGTGTGAACATGCCTAAAATATTCCATGCAATCCAAATCTTCACACCTTCTCCATCAGTTTGTATGCACATTTGATGTGAATGAGGTCCCACTAGAGCGCCGGTCTGCAGATGCGGCGGATGCAGTTGACTCCCCTCAGCCTTGCAATGAAAGAGCCAGAGCCAACTGTCAATCAGGCAAGTGGGTGGATCCTGACAATATGGTCGGGATTTTTCCAGAATTTGGAGTGGCTCTGTGACATCAGTTGACAGCAGAGTTTAGTCCATTGTGGACTGATTTTGGGTCATAGGAGTGCACAAGTAAGTGACCCATAAGAGAAATATGGCCAAAAAAATAGCTTTGGCCATACTTTTCTTTTAAATTTGGGAGTGTACCTTATTCACATATTGCATTAGGGGACAAGAAATTGGACTGAAAGCACAAAAGACAGAGAAAGCCAGCCTTCATTTGAGCCTCCTCACATAGGTAATGTGTTGCAAGAAATATTCTCTTTAGAAGTATAGCAAAGCAGAAAAAGTAAACATTTTGAAATCAAAATTAATGTAGGTTTCAAAATACATTCACAGTAAGCAAATCCTTTATGACAGGTTTGCTTTTAAAATATAACTTCAAGTGGATGCAATAGCATTTTAAATTTAATACAGTTTATTTGAAATGCAGGGGCATAAAACATTAACTAGAGCACACATAACAAACCACAACTGCTGTACTACATTCTACGGGTTATATACTCCATGTCAGTAGAGGCCATCCGGCTCCCCCCTCTGGGAAGAAAGAGTAATACTTTATGCTGCTCAGGCCAATAAGGCCATCCAAATCTTTAATTGAGAGATTTCATGCTAATCCTTGACCTCAAACTGTGCATATCTGCCTTCCACATCATAGCACATTACTCCACTGAGCTGTTTCTCTTATTTCCCTCAAAGCAATGATAACAGCTGATTTTGTTGGCTTGAATTGGGTCAATACTTTAAGTAACTTTTCTGTGGGTATAGGATTTTGTATATACAAGGTTTCAATGTATTTATTTATTCTTTTTTTTTGTACCCTCTTCCTGCCATCCTCTGATGGTTGAACTCAATGTATTGGGGTTTTTCCTCAACCTGACAAACTACGTAACTATGTAATCCAGGCCAGTGGTGCTCAGATGGTGACCTAGGCTTTTTTTAAATTTAAATGTGTTTAATTAAATGTGTTTAATACGTTCCAAAAAAATTGCGGTTAAAAAACCAGTGCGCCAATATCGCGTGACATAAAAATTGCAACATTCACTATGTTATTCTCTAGGGCCTCTGCTTAAAAATAAATATTTTATAAAGTACTTTTAGCAAAAGAATGCAGATTTTTACATGTATGAGAGAAATGTCAGAATTGGCCTGGGGGCCTCTCCCTCAACTACCCCCACCTACCTCACCCTGGTAGCTCCTTTCCTCTCCCCCCCCCCCCACTTTACTGTCTTATACCCTCTCCCTCAAAAAAACACTCTACTCCTTCCTACCTTCTCCATTACCTAACCCAACATACTCTCTCCTACTCTCTTCCTGCCTGGCCAACCCTCTTCACTCCTACTCTCTCCTTCGCTTATCCACTCTTCAATACCTACTTTCTTCCTTGCCTCTAACCTTCTCCCTTGCCTCCATCCTTCTCCCTCGCCACACCCACCTTACTCTTTGCTACCCTCTCACCTGTTAATCCTTCTTACTTTCTCCTACCCTCTTTCTCACCAAACCCAACCGACTCTTTCTCCTACTGTCTTCCTTGCTTTGCTAAACCTACGCTCTTCAACCTTCTCTCTTACCCAGCCCAACTTGCTCTCTCCTACCTGCTTCTTCATCTAGAAATCTCTACCCTCTTCCTCTACAACACACCCTACTGTCTCCTACCCTGTCTCAGCCTTTTGCTGTCCACACAGTACACAAAATGGCAGCTTAGGTTTTTTTCTTATAGGCAAACGTCTGTGCACTCTTCCCCTGTTGTTTGGGCGGGCTCTTTCCTGGGTCTGACAGGATACCAGAAATGTATGAAAGGCCCACCAATATAACAACAAAAACACATGTGCTCTAAAATTGATGTAACTCGTTGGTGGAAAACTAATACTGGATTTGCTGTGAGTTTTAGGTCAGTTTGCTAGTGTTTTATCATTTGAAGTGATGTTCTGTAGTTTGAAATGCCATGTGGCACCGCATCTAACTGCATGGTAGCAATAAACAATTATGGAGGCTGGAATTTAGGTGCCGTAAGTTTCTCAGCTGCTGCTTTAAAGTGCTTGCATGCCCTCTGCTATCCCTCTATCCAGTTGGACACTTTCATATTTACTACTGATGCATCTCATTTTATAGTATCTCAGTAGTGGGAGTGCCATCATTTCAAAGTCAAAGTATATTAAGACATTTATTTGCATTCTGGTTAAGGGAATCCAGGGATGCAAGGAAAAAGAAGCTGTATCAGCCAACGGTATATGCAGGCACCTTGTGGTGTCTGTTTTTTTTTTTTTTTTTAACTATTATATAGCTTGGATGTTATAGAGGATTTTCTGCTATTTGGACCCATACACACGTTTCTCAAATAATACAGCTGTATTTCAATGTTTCAATGTTCTTTCATGCATCTCTAAGTCTTCACTAGAGTTGGTGCTCTAGTATATAAAACGTATATACTGACCTGGATGTCAGCAGCATCGATCTAATTCTGCAGCTCTCTCACTGGCTCTACACTGAGAACTGAGCTATCAAAGACCGCTGATCACTCAGTTTCTGGGTCCACACTCACTGCTGTGCTGGACTTTGGAGGGGGAGAATGCTGCTGGCTCAGGCTCTCATCAGTGTGCTCATAGGCTGAGCCAGCTCCCAGTCAGGAATCTGGGCAGATCCTGCTTTAGCTCACTGTCGGCTGAATCTGGGTCACAGGAGTGCAGAACTAAGTGCACTTCTGTGACCCACAGGAGAATTATGGCCAAAAGAGCTTTGGCCATACTTCTCCTTTAATTTATTGACTGCGTGTACCTTGCTCTATCATCACATTCGCTCTTTTGACCCAGTCCTCAAGCAGCCAGCTTATCACACCATGCAGCAAAGCTGTATGGGATCAAAGAAAAGTCATAATAAAAAAAAAAAATCAAGAAGGCCTTCGTGGTACTGCAGTTTACTTCCATGATTTACAGAAAAAATACTAAAAAAAAAAAATGCAATAATAAAAAAAAGAGATAGTAGTCTGGACATATTTTCAGTCATTCCATGGTCAGTAACTAAAGATTAAAACTTATAATAAGCTCCATTAGGTAAGTTCACATGAAAGTCTACCTAGTCACTTTAATTTCATTCATTAGGTTGTATAGGAAATACATTTTATTGTGAGAAGTGGGACTTTAATGGTGCTTAAACATCTTAGGAAAAGACAGACCAAAATGTTAAAAATATATGTGATTTTACTAAATTAAAAAAAAATAAAAAAAAAGTTAAAAACCAGTTACTATTTGGGAACACATAAAGATTTAAAATATATACTAGACATTCCCAGCTTTTTATTTTTGCTCACCATACCCATTGTTACAACATAACCCAACATTGTGCAGTACAGATCAGCAAATAACATGACAGAAGAACTTAAAACATAAGGTTTTAATATATTTGATTTCAATAAAATCGCATGAACTGTACATGTGCACCTCATAAAATTAGAATATCATCAAAAAGTTATTTTTGTTTCAGTAATTCAATTCAAAAAGTGAAACTCATACATTTTCTATAGATGGGTTACACACAGAGTGATATATTTCAAGCATTTCTTTCTTTTAATTTTGATGATTCTGACTTACAGCTAATGAAAACCCAAAAATTAGTATCTCAGAAATTAGAATATTACATAGGGATTTATTTATGTATTTATTAATTTATTACAGAACATACTGAGGAAACATACAAGTTACACTATTCTTGATGTTCTAGACCAGCCTTTCCCAACCTTTTTAACACAGAGGAACCCTTGAAATAAATTTCTGGTCTTGGGGAACCCCTGCTAAAAATCTTAATCTACAACTCATGACTAGGGTTGAGCGAACACGGACTGTATTATTCGTGTTCGTACCGAATAATTGGATTTTTGTTACCCGAACACGGACCCGAAAACTTTACTGTATGTTCGGGTAAAAATCTGTGTTCGGTCATTTTATTTCAGGGTTTTGTATGCATTGGCGCGCTTTTCATGGCGGGCTTTCAACAGCCAATCAACAAACGTTTAACTGGTGTGCCTTAAGCCATCCCAGCCATGCCTACAAATGTATTAGTAGCTGTGATTGGCCATCTGAAGCATGTGACCAAGTCTTTATAAATCCGAGGCAGCGCCGCTGTGTCATTCTGCTGTGTTAGTTCAGGGACAGAGCACACATCATACGTGCTGGCTGCTGATTAGGGACAGACAGGCAAAAAAAAACATTTGTGTCCGGATAGAATTGAGGGACAGGTCGGAGTGTGTTAGGCAGGGCGAGTTGTAGGACATTTTAGGGAGAGGCTGCTGATTTTTAGGGTCAGTTTTCTACAATCGATTTTGCAGTGACCGATCTTATCAATCCTTTTAGGGAGAGGCTGCTGATTTTTAGGGTCAGACATTGTGTTCTACAATCGATATTGCTGGGTGGGGTTTGCAGTGACCGATCTTATCAATCCTTTTAGGGAGAGAGGCTGCTGATTTTTAGGGTCAGACACTGTGTTCTACAATCGATATTGCTGTGTGGGGGGGTTTGCAGTGACCGATCTTATCAATCCTTTTAGGGAGAGGCTGGAGATAGGCAGGTGTCAGTGGTCCACATCGATTTTGCTGTGTGTGGGGTGCAGTGAACACAATCTTTTTTGCCCACTGAGGAGGAGGGAGAAAAGTATTTTTCTATCAGTCACTGTGTGCAGCGTTTGTCCTTCAGCTGTGCTGTGCTGACTCTGATCATACACTGCTGTGTTCAGTGTTCAGTTCACATGTGCTATTATTGAGTGGTTTCAAAAATCATACACTTTTTTCTATTCCACTATTCAATATACAGCCTTGGGTTAAAAAAAAATAAATTGTGGCCTGCAGCAGAGCTGAATGATATAAGCTGCTGCTGTTCACATCATGTGCTATTGATAAATCACACCAATCTTATATCATATTTTCTATTCCGTGATTCAATAAAAACCTTTGGGTATCAATTAAATTGCGGGATAGTCTGTGTTGGTAGGTGTGAGATACACCTTTCCAAGTTTTTGGGGTTCATCTCATATTTCTGAAGATTTGAGGGTGCTGCCTGTTCCAAACTCCTCCTACTCCTCATCCTGCCTTTAGGGGTACAAACAATAGTAATTGGGGCCTAGTCTGGTTGTGTACGTGTGAGATACATATACTTTTTTTATCATATTTTCTATTCCGCTATTCAATAAAAACCTTTGGGGATCAATTAAATTGCGGGATAGTCTGTGTTGGTAGGTGTGAGATACACCTTTCCAAGTTTTTGGGGTTCATCTCATACTTCTGAAGATTTGAGGGTGCTGCCTGTTCCAAACTCCTCCTACTCCTCATCCTGCCTTTAGGGGTACAAACAATAGTAATTGGGGCCTAGTCTGGTTGTGTACGTGTGAGATACATACACTTTTTTTGATCATATTTTCTATTCCGCTATTCAATAAAAACCTTTGGGTATCAATTAAATTGCGGGATAGTCTGTGTCGGTACGTGTGAGATACACCTTTCCAATTTTTGGGGCGCATCTCATACTGCCGAGGATTTGAGGGTGCTTCAGTCTGCCTCCTGCCTGTTCCGAACTCCTCCTACTCCTCATCCTGCCTTTAGGGTACAAAAAATTGTAATCGAGGCCTAGATTGTGTTTGTACGTGTGAGATACACCGTTTTGTAAAATTTGTCCTATTCCGCTATTCAATATACACCCTGTTTGAGTGTAAAAAATTAAATTGCGGGATAGTCTGTATCGGTACATGTGAGATACACCTTTTTAAATTTGTTTGGCGCATCTCCTTCTACCGCCGAGGATTGCAGGGCGCTTCAGTTTGCCTCCTGTTCCCAACTCCTCCTACTCCTCTTCCTCATCCTGCCTTTAGGGTACAAAAAATTGTAATCGGGGCCTAGTTTGTGTTTGTACGTGTGAGATACACCGTTTTGTAAAATTTGTCCTATTCCGCTATTCAATATACACCCTGTTTGAGTGTAAAAAATTAAATTGCGGGATAGTCTGTATCGGTACATGTGAGATACACCTTTTTAAATTTGTTTGGCGCATCTCCTTCTACCGCCGAGGATTGCAGGGCGCTTCAGTTTGCCTCCTGTTCCCAACTCCTCCTACTCCTCTTTCTCATCCTGCCTTTAGGGTACAAAAAATTGTAATCGGGGCCTAGTCTGTGTTTGTACGTGTGAGATACACCGTATTATAAAATTTGTCCTATTCCGCTATTCAATATACACCCTTTTGGAGTGTAAAAAATTAAATTACGGCATAGTCTGTATCGGTACGTGTGAGATACACCTTTTAAATTTGTTTGGCGCATCTCCTTCCACCGCCAAGGATTGCAGGGCGCTTCAGTTTGCCTCCTGTTCCCAACTCCTCCTACTCCTCTTCCTCATCCTCCCTTTAGGGTACAAAAAATTTTAATCGGGGCCTAGTCTGTGTTTGTACGTGTGAGATACACCGTTTTTTATCCTTTTTTTCCTATTCCGCTATTCAATATGCACCCTTTTGGGGTAAAAAACATTAAATTGCGGCATAGTTTGCATAATTGACTGTGAGATACACCCGTGAGATACTGTTGTTGTTTTGTTCCGCTATTCAATAAACACCTTTCTAGGGCAAGATCATAAATTACAGAAATATGAGGAGACCGTCAAATAGGGGCCGTGGCCTGGGTCATGGTGCAAGGAGAGGATGTGGTTGATCTGTGCCAGCTACACGCACAAGTGAAACACCTTCCTCAAGTGTTAGTAGGCGACAGAACCTGCATCAGTATTTGGTAGGGCATCATACGCCTCTAGAAGTGATGAGGCCAGAAGAAGTAGAGGTGATAGTAGATTGGTTTGCTGATGACAGTGCCTCCAGTTCCTTCACATTGTCTCCCACCCAGTCTACTGCAGAAAGGTCAGAGTTGGCACCTGCAGCCGATGTCCAACCGTCTTTCACCTCAACCCCTTGCAAATCAGGCAAGCAGTCTGAGCCCCAAGCCATACAGCAGTCTCTTCTTCTTTTTGATGACTCTGTCAGCAGGGTTTCCTAGGGCCATCCACCTAGCCCTGCCCCAGAAGTGGAAGAGATTGAGTGCAGCGATGCCCAACCACTTATTTCTCAAGATGAGTACATGCAAGGACCATCGCAGCACGTCTCCGATGATGACGAAACGCAGGTGCCAACTGCTGCGGCGTTCAGAATTGTGGAGACCGATAAGGAGGGCAGGGGTGAAGACTGAGTGGAAGATGATGGGGAGGACGATGAGGTCCTCGACCCCACATGGAATGAAGGTCATGCAGGTGACCTGAGTAGTTTGGAGGAAGAGGCGGTGGTCGCACAGAGCCACCAGCACAGCAGAAGAGGGAGCAGGGTGCAGAAGCGGAGCGGCCATGCCCTAGACACTACGCCTGCTACTGCCCAACGCAGCAAGAGGGAACGAGCGCAACAAAGCCAGCTCAAAGGAGTTCTCTAGCGTGGAAGTTCTTTAGAAAATGTGCTGATGGCAGGACACGAGTGGTTTGCACCCTGTGCAATCAGAGCCTGAAGCGAGGCATAAACCTTCTCAACCTGAGCACAACCTGCATGATCAGGCATCTAAGTGCAAAGCACGAGCTGCAGTGGAGTAAACACCTTCAAAACCAAGAAACGTCTCTGGCTCATCCTGCTTCCTCTTCTGCTGCAGTCTCGGCCGCTCCAGCCACATCTGTAGTGATACCGGCACCTGCCACCCCGCAAACAGACGATCTGTCAGCAACACCACCACCTGGGTCACCAACCATCTCCACAATGTCCCATGGAAGCGTTCAGCTTTCCATCTCCCAAACACTTGAGAGGAAGAGTAAGTACCCCCCTACCCACCCGCGATCCCTGGCCCTGAATGCCAGCATTTCAAAATTCTTGGCCTTTGAAATGCTGTCATTCCGTCTGGTGGAGACGCACAGTTTTAAAAACCTTATGTCGGTGGCTGTCCCACAGTACGTCGTGCCCAGCCGCCACTACTTTTCCAGGCAAGCCATCCCTTCCCTGCACAACCAAGTGGGGGAAAAAATCAGGTGTGCACTGCGCAACGCCATCTGTGGCAAGGTCCACCTAACTACCGATACGTGGACCAGTAAGCACGGTCAGGGGCGTTATATCTCCCTAACGGCACACTGGGTAAATGCAGTGGCGGATGGGCCTGAGGTGGATAGCAATTTGGCGCATGTCCTTCCACCACCGAGGATTGCAGGGCGCTTCAGTTTACCTCCTGTTCCTAACTCCTCCTACTCCGCTTCCTCATCCGGACAGCGTAACACCTTTACCACCAACTTCAGCACGGCCAGGGGTAAACGACAGCAGGCAGTTTTAAAACTTGCCTGTTTGGGGGAAAAACCACACACCGTGCAGGAGTTGTGGAGGAGCATGGAACAGCAGACAAATGAGTGGTTGCTGCCAGCGAGCCTCAAGCCCGGCCTGGTGGTGTGCGATAACGGGTGAAATCTCATAGCAGCTCTGGGCCTAGCCGGTTTGACGCACATCCCTTGCCTGGCGCATGTGCTGAATTTGGTGGTGCAGAGGTTCCTTAAAAACTACCCCGATATGTCAGAGCTGCTGTAGAAAGTGCGGGCCGTCTGTGTGCACTTTCGGCGTTCTCACCCTGCTGCTGCTCGCCTGTCAGCGCTGCAGCGTAACTTCGGCCTTCCCGCTCACCGCCTCATATATGACGTGCCCACAAGGTGGAACTCCACCTTGCACATGCTGGAAAGACTGTGCGAGCAGCAGCAGGCCATAGTGGAGTTTCAGCTGCAGCACGCACGCGTGAGTCGCTCTGCGGAACAGCACCACTTCACCACTTCACCACCAATAACTGGGCCTCCATGCGAGACCTGTGTGCCTTGTTGCGCTGTTTTAAATACTCCACCAACATGGCCAGTGCCGATGACGCTGTTGTCAGCTTAACTATCCCACTTCTATGCCTCCTTGAAAAAACAATTCGGGCGATGATGGAAGAGGATGTGGCACAGGATGAGGAGGAGGAGGAGGAGGATGAAGAGGTAACATTTCCAAGGCTTTCAGGGCAGTCATTCGCAAGGGGCTCCGAGGGTGGGTTCCTGCACACACAAACGCCAGGGACACAATTGTCCAGCAGGGGCACAGTTCTGGAGGATGAGGAGGATGAGGAGGAGGAGATGGAGGAGGAGACGGAACCATGTTCACAGCAGGGTGGCACCCAGGCCAGCTCATGGCCATCACTGGTGCGTGGCTGGGGGGATACAGAGGACACGGACGATACACCTCCCACAGAGGACAGCCTTTCGTTGCCTCTGGGCAGCCTGGCACACATGAGCGATTACATGCTGCAGTGTCTCCACAATGACCGCCGAGTTGCCCACATTCTAACTTGTGCTGATTACTGGGTGGCCACGCTGCTGGATCCCCGTTACAAGGACAGCGTACCGTACTTAATTCGCTCACTGGAGCGCGATCGCAAGATGCGCGAGTACAAGCGCACGCTGGTAGACGCGATGCTGCTGGCATTCCCACCTGACAGCGGGGCCACAGTGGAAGCACAAGGCAGAGGAGGAGGAGGAGGAGGAGGAAGAGGTCGCCAACGCAACCAGGGAACCGCCAGCACCTCAGAAGGCAGGGTTAGCATGGCCGAAATGTGGAAAAGCTTTGTCAGCACGCCACAACAAACAGCAGCACCAGCATCTCATATGGAACGTCTTAGCAGGAGGCAGCATTTCACCAACATGGTGGAGCAGTATGTGTGCACACGCCTACATGTAGTGAATGACGGGTCTGCCCCCTTAAACTTCTGGGTCTCCAAATTGGGCACATGGCCTGAGCTTGCCCTTTACGCCTTGGAGGTGCTGGCGTGCCCTGCAGCCAGTGTATTATCTGAACAGGTATTTAGCACGGCTGGGGGCGTTATCACAGACAAGCGCAGCCGCCTGTCCAGAGACAATGTGGACAAGCTCACGTTCATTAAAATGAACCAGGCATGGATCCCCCGGGACTTTTCCGTACCTTGTGCAGAATAGCGATGGATACCGACCTTACCCAGCCATTGTTCTATTTTTGCTCTTTCTCACTCTTTTTGGGTGTACCCTCATTTAAAATTTCTGAAAAAAAGCAGTGTTGGCTACCTCGTCCTCCTCAGGGCCAGATTAACGTAGGGGCTATTGGAGCTGCAGCTCCAGGCCCCTACCTTAATATAGTCCCCGGGTTGGCCATATTCACTGTTACCGCTCTTCTGTCACTTGTAAACACAGAAGTCTGGCTTCTATGCTCGCTTCCTTAAGGCAGCTCCCTCAGAACCTCCCCACACAGCACGAAGGCCGGACAAAGAGGGACAGTTGCCGATGCATGGATGTGTTTATGGTCTTCAGAGACAGCATCCCATGTTGAATTAGGCATGCATGGCTGCACCCTTCCTCCTCTGGGTGCATGGCAAGGCACGGCCCTTAAGGCCCTTCAAAATCCTCAGCACCAAGCCCATGATGCTCTTAATCCGGCCCTGGTCCTCCTCCACCGCCGCTTCCACCTACACCACCCATAGGTGTGCGCAGCCTATTGCATTAGGGTGTGCACCCCAAAGTTTAAATACACATGCATGTGTTTGCCTACATGTACATGGCCCCGATACATTACTCTCCCTGCTGGCAAAGTGAAATAGAGCAGAGCAGGTCCGAGGGAGATCTTTCCCATTTCCTCACTGGCAAACAGAGCGATAATGCTATGTGCCCTAGGTGATTAGGGTGTGCCCAGGTACACCTGGCACACCCTGTGCACACGCCTATGACACCGCCACATCCACCACCACCTCAACCTCCCTCCTACTCCATATGGGCCTCGTCCTTCAGAGATGAAGAACGTTGTTTTATTTTTCTGTTTTTTTTTTTTTGTTGTTTTAAGTTATTTCCCTATCCACATTTGTTTGCAGAGCACTTGCCGTGCTCTTAACTACGTTTTGCTGCCATTTGCAGCACTCTAGCCCTTTCCATTGGTGTTTTAGAGCCATTTTAGTGCCTGAAAGTTCGGGTCCCCATTGACTTCAATGGGGTTCGGTGTCCGGGAAAAGTTCGGCAAAAGTCCGGGACACGGACCCGGACTTTTTTTTAAAGTTCGGCCGAACCCGCCGAACACGGACATCCAGGTGTCTGCTCAACTCTACTCATGACACATTAGTGTGACAGTCAGTGGGAAGAATGCTCCTTACTCTTGTCACCATTGGGAAGAATTACCCCCTTACAGATAGCTAAAAGGAACAATGGTGTCATTGGAAACTTATCTGAGAGTCAGAAATTGCCCATTGCTCAAGGAACCCCTTGCAATCTCAGGAGGAACCCTAGGGTTCCACAGGACCCTGGTTGAGAAACCCTGTTCTAGACAGTAGGTGTCCTAAACTTTTTCAGTCTTGAGCAACATTAAAATACAACAAGTGATATTGATGTAGCACCCTACAAGGTAGGTGCTAGGCAAAAGTATGGTGGGCCTTGGCTGCCTAACAGCAGGGCCATGATTTTCAGCTGGGCTGTCCCAGGTGTGGCTGCTGAGAGGGGAGTCTCCCTACTTGCTCCATGAGAGGATTCACATTGGGCAGTGGAATCAGAGGCACATTTAGGCCTGTATCTACTTCAAAAGGCAGATTGTGCGGCAGAGGATTCTGGGAGTGGGTATAAGTTTGAGGGGAACGCACTGTGAATTGCCCCTGAGGATCTGCCTAGTGTAGAGGGGACCACTCCAGTGAAGGTCCCAGGGATCCAGGAGCCAGCTAGTGTCAAGGGGGTGCTTAGTGAGAGGACCTGAAGTGTCAGAGGGGGTGCCTAGTGAGAGGACCCTGAAAGTGTGGAGGGGGCGCCAGCGGTTGGGCCCTGAAGAGTCAAGTGTACAGTGTTAAAGGTTGCAGCAGCACAAGCAGTTACAAGGAGCTACCTCAGTCAGTGAAGGGCTTGAGGGAGCCATTCGCAGGACTTTTGAGCTAGACAGAGGGCCAAGAGTCAAGTGTTACTACAGTCCTGGATCTTCTGAGTTAACCAAGGAGTTAAAGTCGAAGTTTCAGCATATTTCAGCAAAACAGTATTTCCATGCGCCAGGGAGCGTTGGTTGGCATTCAGCTGGCGTCAGGACAGCGCTAACAGGCATTTTTCTACAAAGTGTCCCAGTTAAACCTAGCTGAGCCAGAGGAGTATCCCACTCATTCCCTTCTCCCATCCCCATTACAAAATAAACAAAACAAACCAAAGATGCTGAAATGGTCATTGTCTCAGCTCTCACACTTGGGATTTCAACTTAAATGTGTTGGAAGTGTTACCGGTAACAATTGCAGACCCACATCAGGCCCAATGCCTGGAAATTCTGCTACATTGAGTTAAAACAGTACTAGTTCAAGTTCTAGTGGCCCTGTTATACAATTGGAAGAAATAGAAAAACACTTCTCCAATAACTTGGAAAGAGTAATTAGATCTTTGTACACTGCTTCCCTGTAAGTGTCCTTTTACTTTGCCAGGGGATATCATACACTCTAAAAACACACTTACGTTTCTTAAAGTTCGAGCCAGTTAGCAGTGGACAAGGTTTATTAATATAGCCTTCACTCTTCTTGCATGCTATATTTCCTAACACCATGGTCAGTTTATAGTTCATCCCAGAAGCTACCTGCTCCATGGCATCTTTCAGGGATATCATTGTGTATACGCAGTCATTGCTCTGCGGATTGTACTGGGATAAGCTGAATTCCACTATTTCTTTCACTTTCTCACTGTTCTTGTCAGCTGCACTCCACCCTCCTAACAAACCAGCCCAGCTGAGGGACAGGAGAGTGCACAGGATGCCGGTGATTACCGCCTGGCCATGGCTGTGTCTAGAAAAAGGATTTTTAATACAGAAATGTTTCCTTGCATGAATTACTGGATCAATGCGGCATGGCATGGAGGTGATCAGCCTGTGGCACTGCTGAGGTGTTATGGAAGCCCAGGTTTCTTTGATAATGGCTTTCAGCTCATCTGCATTATTGGGTCTGGTGTCTCTCATCATTAATCCAGGTATTGGTACTTTTAGCAGTGTGGGATGGTGCCAAGTCCTGCTGAAAAATGAAATCAGCATCTCCATAAAGCTGGTCAGCAGAGGGAATCATGAAGTGCTCTAGAACTTAATAAAACAATAAAACAGTGGACCAACATCAGCAGATGACATGGCTCCCCAAATCATCATGGACTGTGGAAAATGTTGCATTTAATTTGGAAATCAAGGTCCCAGAGTCTGGATTAAGAGTGGAGAAGCACAGAATCCAAGATGCATGAGGTCCAATGTGAGTTTCCACAGTGCGAGATGATTTGGGGAGCCATGTCATCTGCTGGTGTTGGTCCATTGTGTTATATCAAGTATAAAGTCAGTGAAGCCCTGTACCAGGAAATTCTAGAGCACTTTATGCTTCCCACTGCTGACCAGCTTTATGGAGATGCTGATTTCATTTTGCAGCAGGACTTGGCACCTGTCCACACTGCCAAAAGTATCAATACCTAGTTTAATGATCACAGTATCACCGTGGTTGTTTGGCCAGCAAATTTGCCTAATCTAAACCCCATAGAGAATCTGTGGGGTATTGTCAAGAGGAAGATGAGAGACACCAGACCCAACAATGCAGATGAGCTGAAAGCCGCTATCAAAGCAAACTGGGCTTCCATAACATGTCAGCAGTGCCACAGGCTGATCACCTCCATGCTACGCAGCATTGATGCAGTAATTCATGTGAAAGGACCCCCGACCAAGTATTGAGTACATACTATAGTGTACATATTTTTCAGTAAGCCAACATTTCAGTTTTAAAAATCCCCCTTTTTTATTGGTTTTATGTAATATTCATATTTTCTGAGATACTGAATTTTGGGTTTTCAATAGCTGTAAGCCATAATCATCAAAATTAGAAGAAAGAAATGCTTGAAATATATCACTATGTGTGTAATTCACTTTTTGAATTTAATTACTGAAATAAATTAACATTTTGATTATATTCTAATTTTATGGGATGTACTTATTTTTAAAATGTTTGCCTGTCTTTTCCTGAGATGTTTAAGCACCGTTAAAATCCCACTTCTCACATTGAAAACTATTCCCTATACACATTTTAGTGATGTGGTGCTTGGTATACCCACCTACGCTATGTCTACAGTAGTTCTATGCTTTCAGTTGTTCATTTAGTCCTGCTTTTATTCTTTCTTTTAGTTTAGAGAAAAGGTACCAATAAAAGTGCATTCAAGATTCCTAACATGCTTTTCTATCCTTTCTTGCTGTGGTAATTTGCATACTAGAATTTTTGTGAAATTTATTTTTATTGATCTGTACACAAACTATTCCTCTAGTGTAATCAGTAGAGTTTGAGACGCAATTTTACTTCAAAAATATAAATTGCCAATGTGTAACATGTTTTATCATGTGCTCTTGTGGATACTGCCACCTTGTGGTAAATTATCTAATATCTTTTTTCAGAAAGTTTTTTTTAGGAAAATCTGCAGTGAGCGTTGTTTGGTTAATTACCATATTTTTCAGATTATAGCCAGTGATACTTAGGCACAAGATGGTGCATCAGATAAGGTTTAATGATAGCAAAGAGTTTGAAATATTAGCATATATTGCTGTCTTCATACATAAACACTACCACCACTAAATGCACAATTTTATTTTATGACTCCCAGCTCTAAGACTTATGTCTGACAACTGCTGATAACTGAACATTTTTATTTTTCTGAGTTTCTTATAAGCTTACTTAGCTCTAAGCTTCTAGAATTTGAAGTGGAAAAAATCACTTAAAAATGTTTATATACGTAAAATGTGCCACAATAAATGAGGATGCATCAATCCTAACCAGTGAATCAAATCATATACTACATACCCATGCACCTATATCACCAAATTCAATAATACTTAAAAAAATGTAGCACATAAAAAATGATCAACAAATTGTGCATCACATTATAATAAAAATTAAAACACATTAGCAAATCTTCAAATGTGATTGTAGAAAATCAAAACCTAAAAGCAACACATTACAAACAAATGACAGTGTCCATAAAATACATTTTCTAATATCCTTGTTCAATATGCAAGGGCATAAAGATACACTACTGCCAAAATGATTGTGATCTCCAACTTACCTAGTAGGCATACTCTTACCTTCTTAAATACACCTATGAATCAAAAAGAAATTCCATCCATGTCCCCCGTAAAGCCAAGACAGGGCCAACGTCATAGACAGATTCAGCTCACTCGATACACAGATCTCCTAGAATGATAATGAACTCAAAAAAGCAAACCATAGTGCTTTCCATAATATTAAATATCTGTATTATACAGATAAAAGTTACACTAACATGTTTAAAAATAAGCAGGCCCATCTAGGAACTGCAGGAAAACATCTCTCTGGGGCTGGAGTAGTACTAACTTACCGCTCAGAGAAACATACTGTGTAATCACCTCCATGCAGTCCGAGGCAGCACCCCCTCACTAGCCCCTGATGAAGTTACAAATGATAGAACTAGTTGGGGGAGCAAGGAGATTGCACTTTCTCTCCCCCCTAAGCTGCCAGAAAGCTGGAGTGTCTGTGTGAGTTGAATGGATAGAGAGAGAGAGAACACTGAATGCTATAGGGCTGTGTGGCACCAGAGGAAAACCTCATCCACTATCCGGGAAAATAAAGGAAGAAGTAATGCTGTTGCTGTACAGCCTTGGAAATGACAGAGCCTCCTGGGATGAGGAAAAAATTGCCGGAAACGTAGCCCAAAAACACTGTACCTGGTGCTGCATGTTTTTTTTGTAACTACAAGTCCCAGCAAGACAGATCTGCAGGAAAGGAAAAGGCAGAAAGTTCCTGGGCTTGGGGCAGTCATTTAAAGGACGGTGTGCAGTATACCGGTATATCAAGAGAGTTTCTGTGTCAGTGAAAGCTGGCTACTGGATGGTTCGCTGCGTGTCAGAGATGCCCAGAGGTTCATCTAGTGACATCATCGGGTCTGCAGGAATTCCATTGTTGAGTATGGTGTTGCTGTCAGGTCTGTGTTGCCACTGTCATTGCCAAGCCTGGCCGGAGAGTGGGAGGAGACATCAACTTATGTGGTGGTGAGAGGCCACTGGCTACAACCTCCTTCCTATTTTTTAAGCAAATAGCCTCACCAGTTTTGGACATTAGGGCAACTACATCTGGATTTTTAGGACTCCAACTCTGGATTTGGACCCTCAACTTACACCAATGCGCTGGTTAGTAGGAGGGGGTCAGACAGAGGTTATGGACCTCTAATTCTTGAATTGCCTTTAGTTAGGATCCCCTCTTAGTATAGGGCTTAGGGACAAAGATATTGACTTGTTTGTTAGTTTTTGAGTTATGCATTATTTTGCATCTGTCCTTGTATACCTGTTATGGCGTTTGCTATTGCTTTTACATCGTTTGATTATTGATTTACTATGTGTTGCACAATAAATATTCACCCTTAGGCCTTGGCATGTCAGAGAGTGTGGTGCTGCCCACAGACTTGTTGGCACTGGGAACAGGGTACTCGAGACAAAGCGGTTTCTCTAGGGGTACGTGCTACAGGAGAAAACACATTTAGGAATATTTTAGTACCATGGGGAAATTAAACTGAAAGTTTATTTTAGTATCTGTGACGAGACCAATCTCGCCACTGGGCATTGGAGAAGCCTGGTTGCTCACCTCCTGCAATGTGACTATGGACCCTCTCATCAGCCCATGCTAAACGTAAACCCCATGGCGATTTGACTGTGTTTGTGGCATCTGAGCGCTGTTTGGATATGTTGAGCGCTCAGATCCAAGCTATCTGGGGATGGGTTGAATGTGGGGGTTCTGTTCAGTAGACTGGGAGTTATGCATTTTTGTGTCTTTTTGTGTTTCTTTAACCATGTGGCTAAGGTAGTCTTGCCTCTATCCTGGAAGCTAAACCTTATTCCTGTAAACTGTAAGGCACAGGAAGTGCACTCCTAATATGGTCATTCCAGGAAGTTCGATGAGGAGACGGACTGTCTGAGGTGGCTCTCCATTCACCTATTGTCGGGTGTGCTAATGAACTTGCCTGCTGTCTGCTAAGAGATGTATTGACACTCAGAATAATGTGTATTGAGGGCTCGTTAGGGAACCATTGTTCTGTGTCTGGCTATTGTGTACATTGATTACCCCCTGGGGGCTTCTGTCTTCTTGCACATGGCAGTCCTTCTGGTCAAGCTATCTGACCAATCACTGCTGACTCATTTTCAAGCCCTCATTTGCATGGCTGGAGAGGACCTTATGGGGAACTGCAGGTACTGTGCAATTGACCAATGGGAAAGCGGTTGTTGGGGGAAGGATGTTCCAAATTCTGTATAAAAGTGTGCTGTGTTCTTCCAATAAATGTTGTTCCTGTTTTACCCTCAACTCAGAGCTTTGTCTCGTTATTGGGGGGGATTTATTGTATGCTGTTCCAGTTTGACTGCTAGGAGTGTAAACCCTTCATATGGTTTTTCCTATTCAGCTGTATGCAGCATTCATAAGGTTCCAGCTACACTGTTTGCATCATTCCTTGGTTTCTAGTTCGGGAGTTTGGTGTCCTGCAAGTAGCTGTGCCTGTAGCTCTGGAAGGGGAAGATCTCCTAAACGGTTTTAACCCTTTTGTGTCCGGGGTGCCGTACCAGTATCCTTTCAGTTATTTCAGTAAGCCTTCAATAGAAATGTTCTTTGCAATCAGTCAAGCTAAGGTATATGATAAAAATAAGTGTATGTATGTGTGTTATACATTTTAACTTTCACCCTGTCTGCAATTTTGGTACATGCAAAGGCCCCTTTCCCACTTGTGCAACTTGTCCTGCGATTTGGAACTGCAAAGTCGCATGGCAAGTCGTACTCTATGATTTCCAATGAGTACCGTTCATATCTGTATGACTTCAAGTTGCAACGACTTCAAAGTAGTTGCTGCACTACTTGGGCCGGTTTCAATGGGATTTGAGGTCCAAAGACATAGGCATTGCTTCAAGTCCAGTCAAAATCATGCCGCATTCGCTGTAAAATCACACGACTTTAAGGTCGCACAAGTGGGAAAGGGGCCAAAAATAAAACTTTTTTTGTTTTGTATTGTGTAGGCACTATTTTTTGTTTTGTAATTGCTTGTTATAACTTTTGACTTAATTTCAAACATTACAATTATAACATAACAAAATGTGTATGAAAGAAACAGAAGGCTTTTACAGATAAGTGCATACAAAATAGATGATGGCTATGAGTATGATACATACTTTTGTTTACAAAAAAAGAAGGGATTTCTGTGAGTAGGAGTAATGGTCAAACCTCTAAACCTCAAACCTATAAATAATAAATAAACAATGGACCCCACTCACATCTCTGACGGAAAGGCATGGGAATGAGCATTTTACTTTTTTTTTTATTATTATTCTTATTGTTACTTTATATATAACAGTACAAAGACAAAAATCAGACAGATATTCAAAATAGCCTGAGCATCAGGTGACTAATAATATAACAAACAAAGCTTCAGCACAAAGGCACACAATAAAGCTCAGAGGTTATATGTGATTAAATGAACAATACAAATTTCCCTTCTTTTACAGGTACGTATGACATAAATATACTCTGTAATTCCTCATCCTGACATCAGTGATCTTAAAAACTGCCACACCAAGGAGAGAACACTGGAGCTGACAATCACTCAATTGCACAATGCCAGATCCAATGCATATACATTGAACATAACTCTAGACACATATTTATCCATTCAAAACAATATATCTCATGAACAGAAACAAAGACTTTCCAACTACTCCCATATTAATCGGACACTGTAGAGGTACTCTTTGTCCATCTGCCCCATACCTTTTCAAATTTATTGGGTATACCCCTACTGGCATAGGGAGCCTTATAAAAGGGAAGTGCTTTATTTACAAGCCCCTTTCATGCCTGGATGGCAAGGGGTGTAGGCTTTTTCCAGGAGAGCACTATAATTTTCCTAGCATAGAAAAATAACAAAGTCAGCAATGTACTTATTACTCTCTTTGGAGCATCTACCAAACCCAAGAGACACACTTCAATTTTGGGCCTAATGCAGAGAGTAGTAACCTCCTCAATGCATTCTGCGACTTCCAGCCAAAACTTCTGTATGGCCACACATTCCCAGAATATATGAATGAAATTCGCTCCGGATGAGGTGCACAACCAACTACAGGACGACTGGGAAGGAAAAATTCTAGCCAATCTGGCTGGGGTAAGATGTAGAAGTTTAAATTGAATGAGATGATCTCTAGCTGAGACCAACTGAGAGAAATTTATATCCCATACATTGTCCCAGTCATCACTGTCCATCTGGGGAAATACCCTTTCTCAAGCTGTTCTGCAAGGTTCAATGACTGTGTATCTCTAAATAACTGCTTATACATATTAGACAATGCTTTATCCAAAGAATCATTTCTTGGGGGGCTCTCTTTAAGACAGTTATCATAGGAGTAGATGTTCTCATTGGAAGCTTTCGCCTCCATTCCCCTTTCAGTAACATCTGAGAAATTTTGGATTTACCATCTTTCTGTCCCCCAAAAAAAGATTTTGACTTCAGATACGCATTAAATTAAAAAATAAAAAAAATAATTAAAGTGCTAAGTATATATTCCAACTGTCTATACAGCTGTTGGATACATAAGAGCGCAAAATAAATCCAAATTCCAGGTTGGTTACATATTTGTTTTTTTTTTTAATACACCTTTGATTTTCGTTTAGTACCAAGTGGTTAATGTAGCAAAGGTTAAAGAGGACCAAACTCGCAAGATATTTTTCATATTAAACTGACTGTCGTTTGAAAAGAAAACTAAAAGCTATTAAATGCATTTGTTTGTTCACGTTTTACACTTAATGTTGCATTTACGCCATGTCTGTACTACTTAATTTTAAAACTTCAACAAAAAGTTACAGCTAGAGAAGAGTTTGCTAGCTATGGTACTGTGTCCCTTTAATCATTCTCATCATAGTACCTATGAGTACCTGTGAGTGAGTCACATAAGTCCACTGGTGAATCGCAGATTTTGGACCCAAAATGGTCAGCACAATTCTTCACTACAAATTGGTAAATGAGAAAAAATACTCACAGGGTTTAATTACATTTTGTGGGATGAGGCAACCTGGCTTAGTCTCTTCTCAGTTTACCAAAAATTTTTATCCTTTGTTTGGAAAGGTACCTAAAAAGAATGTACATGGTAAAAAAGAGCGTAACAAGAGGATTTGATCACTAGGTAACAAAATTGCTATAAATGGTTGTGGCTACAGCTACTTTCAATGGAGTCTTTGTCCAGGCAAAGTGCTACCTAGGGTTCAATAAACAAACATCATTTTTTACTTTTCTTGCAGATTGCAGAACATTATCTACCAGAAGAAATTTCAGAAACATCAGACTGTGAAAATGGAGCATTTCAGAAGATGTACTTTGTACTTTTTTTTTACTCACAGAATGGTATTAAGGTAAAATAAAAAATAAAAAAACGGTTCTTGGTTTAAATGTGTATTATATAAATTATGGTAAAACTTTGGTGACCTCTGTCTGTAAAAAGTATAGCCTTCCTGTGAATGTTTTATTCCAGTTATTTGCTAAATGCCTTTTTTGAAGACACAAACCTGCAGTTTAAAGGCAAAGTTATAAAAGTGTATAATAGTAAAGGCAACATAATCCTTTACAAAATCACTTTGTTCCTGTTGAAACCAAAGGGTTTCTGTACAGTAAAATGTAGTCATATCCAAAATTTCCCTGGCCAAATTATTTCCACTAGCAAAACCATCTTTCGGGACAAGGATAATAGGGAAAATTCTCAAACCACAAGAACGAGGTTCAGACCCCACCACTGGTGAGTGGATCCAACCCCAGGTGTATTTAACCTCTTAAGCCCCGGGAGATTTTACCCCCTTCCTGACCAGGGCCTATTTTGCGATTCAACACTGCATGACTTTAACGGACAATTGCGCGGTCGTGCGATGCTGTACCCAAATGAATTTGACGTCCTTTTTTTCCCACAAACAGAGCTTTCTTTTGGTGGTATTTGATCACCTGTGCGATTTTTACTTTTTGCTCTATAAACAAAAAAATAGCATCAATTTTGAAAAAACAACAATATTTTTCACATTTTTTTATATGAAATTCCCCAAAAAAAAATGTAAAAATCTAAATTTTTTAACATTTCTGGCCAATTTATTTTCTGCTACATATGTTTGGTAAAAAAAAAATCGCAATAAGCGTATTTTGATTGGTTTGCGCAAAAGTTATTGCGTTTACTAACTAAGGAAAAGATTTTTGTCATTTTTGTTGTTTTTTTTTTTAACGAGTAATGGCAGCGTTCTGAGATTTTCTTTGCGGGACTGCAACATTGCGGCGGACAGATCGGACCCTTGACTGACATTTTTGACACTTTTGGGGTTACCAGTGACATTACTACAGTAATCAGTGCTATACATATGCACTGTTACTGTAAAAATGACACTGGCAGGGAAGGGGTTAACTTTATTGGAGAAGGAGGGGTTAAGTGTGTCCCTAGGGGCGCTTCTAACTGTATAGGGATGTGGCTTGTTGTGTAACAGAGAAATACGATCCTGCATGGCAGGACTGTATGATCTCTGTTATTACACAGGGGAGAATGACAGGCGGCTGTGTTTACATTAGCCACCTGCCTTTCTCCCTCTCCACGGGGAGATTGCGAGTGACCGGCAGACATCGGGTCCGCCAGGCACTCGCGAAGACATGTTGGGGAATGAGCGGGGGCGGGAGCACTCGCCCCCTAGAGGCTCACAGGCTAGCTACGTAGTCGTGCGGCGGTCAGCAAGTGGTTAAATAATCCCTCAACCCCTGAAAACATCTCCATGAATGAAGTTAAGTGTAATCACAGCAATAGAGTTACTTGATTCCAGTCCTGGAAGCAGGCATGGAATATTGGCAAGCAAGATCTGCATACCGCACTTACATTGACCAGTCCCAAGCTATACACAAAGTCAGAATCCATTCTACCACAGTGTTGCAAAGCAGATGAGAAAACACATAAATCAGTGCAAAACAATCCCACAGAGTACTTAAGGCCTCCACTGCCTCTGCTTATAGATCCCATATTTTGGACACAATTTGTCCCCTGAGTCCTTATTGAATTATGTCACAAAAAAATCCACATTCACCAATCCCCAGCGGAAAAAATAATCCTGAAAGCACTCCCTGGAGAAAAGACCATTTGCCAGGATCCAAGCCCTGCTGACTGAGAAAGTCTCCCTGCTGGTTTCCCAGATCAGAAATGTACATCTCAAGGGGAGCCAAAGCATGGTGCTCAGTCCAGGTCAGAATAAACACAACCTCCCTCCCTATTGTGGAACTTTTCATCACCCTGTTGGTATACATGGCATTGTTTGATTATACCTGTACTGGGTAACCAGGCAGAAGATTTGCCCAACACATATACATAGACAAACCATGCTATATCCAAAAACAGAGGGAGCCTGTACCACGTTGAGGGAATAATCAATTGCAGACATCTTGTGTGAAACTGAGCAAACTACACTGCAACAAAGCAGGTCTAAACCCCACACTTTTACCCCCCTGAATTTTGTAACACGTAGGCACCATGCCTTGTAAATGTGTTCTTCTGTGTTATACATTTCACAGAGCCTGTCTTCTGAACTCCAAAGGTGCTGACAGGAGGAGTTTCAGAAGACAAAGTCAATTGAAGATACATACCACATCATCACTGATTGCAGGTAGAATGGTATCAGTGGAAATTCAGTCCTTCTAAATTTAAAGTAAACCCTAAAGGAATGAGCAGTGAAGAATCTGCAAACCATGCAGGGAATCCAGGAAGAGAAAGAAGATGGAAACGAGGAGATGTGGAAAGAGATGGCCAGCAGATAGGCAGCACTCACAACTTAAAAAGGAAACCTTTCAAGTAAGTTGTGTATATATAAAACACCCAGCCCTGGCAAGCTTTGATCACCCTCTGCAATGCCTGTTGCTCAGAAGGAGGATAAGACACAGTTTCCCAATATTTAGCACCTTCCTTAATGCACATTAGTCTATCCAGTTCACTAAGTATGTTCATCCTAATTAGGATTAGGGATGATCGAACTTTTGAAAAGTTCGGTTCGGCCAGAACACCCGAACTTCCCGAAATTTCGGGTCTGGATTCCAGAACCCCATTGAAATCAATGGGACCCGAACTTCGGTAATCAAAAAAAAACATTTTGAAGACCTAAAACCCAATAAATGCCCCTAAAAAGTGCCTAGGGTTCTGGGTCATGCCCCAGGGACTATTAATCACACAAAAAAAAGTTCTTAAAAATTGTCGTTTTTGATAGAGAGCCAATCATTGAAAAAATTATTGAAAAAAAAAATGAGATTTCTTTGGATTTAGTGTCTGGGGGGTCTAAAAAGTGTACCTGTGACGTTTCAGCTCTGTAGCATGTCCAGAACCAGGAAAAAAAAGATAATTTTTATAAGAATTTCAATAGCGCAGGGATGTGGCTCCGCTCCTTTCACACCTGGGCGTTTTTGTTTCAGGCATTTATTGGGCATTTTTTGGGCGTCTTTGGAGGCAGGCATGACATCTGAACTTCTGTATAGGGGTATATATACACACACACACATATACATATACAGTATATACACACATATAGGTGTGAAAGGAGCGGAACTCTATCCCTGCAAATTATTTAATTAGCGCCTGGATGGTGTTCCGATCCTTTCACACCTATATGTGTGTATGTGTATATATACATATATGTGTGTGTGTGTGTATATATACCCCTACACAGAAGTTCAGATGTCATGCCTGCCTCCAAAGACGTCCACAAAAAAGTCCAATAAATGCCTGAAACAAAAATGCTCAGGTGTGAAAGGAGCGGAGCCACAACTCTGCTCTATTAATAATTCTAAGAAAAATGATCTTTGTCTTCTGGCGGTCACCCTGACATGGATGAGTTTGGTCACCCTGGCATAGCAGTCAGAGTCAGTTCACCCTAAACTACATTGCGGTCACCCTGACACTTAACACTTTCCTTACAGAAACTATATTTTTGAATCTAACTATAGTGGTATATAGTACCCTAACTACACCAGATATCCCTTTCCTCACACTAATAATTGTTAAATGACACTTTTGCAGCAGGAGTAACAGAACTGCTTCCACTCTCTTCCACAGCCCTGTATTACAGTGCTAGAGATTTGGCGGGGCTATGTTATATACTGGGGGGCATATTCACTACTGATTGGCCTCTGGACCCCCTAGTCACTCCAATCACATTCCTAGCATACTCCTGCCCCCTCAATTGACTTTTCCTGACATTTCTGGTCCAATCACGGGCTTTTAAAGCCCAGTTCCTGTCCCATTGCATTTTGGGCGGTTCTGGTTGCCGAATTCCGAACTTTCCCTGCAAAAAGTTCCGAATTCGGCCGAATTTCGCACAGCCAATGTTCGGGTCGAACTGATGGTCGACCCGAACCGTTCGATCATCCCTATTAGGGATATTATAGAAAGTCAAGTCATCAATATCATGATATACAAAGAAAAAGCCACAGCTGCTAAGATAATGGCAGAACTCAGTCCCTAAAATATATATTATATATGATTAAATAAACCAGGCATTATGTTAGCAAGGAAACAAAATCCACTGTCTCCCCCCCCCCCCCCCCACACTACAATAGAATATAAAGGTCTTAATGGCCGGAATACTGCCAACCCTATTAAAATTGTCCAACTTTTATTTGCAAAAATTTAGTGACTCTGTAGGCTAAACCTGCTACTATCCAACCCCATAAAGCTAACCATATTTTCTGAAACATTACAATCCTACAAATTACATACTGTACAATATAAAAAAACAAAATAAACACAAGTATTACAACAGAGGAAGTCTTACAGTATGTGTGAAGATAATGAGGTCTGAGGAACCCTAAAGTTGAGAAAGGAACACAGGGGAACCTTTTGGTTTTGACATTTTTTCCCTAACAGAGACCTTCTATTAAGCTTTGAAGAAATGTTTAACAGTGCCGACCGGTTTCGTCATACGTATGACGGTACGACGAAACTAGTCGGGCGACAGCGTGACATCGGATGTGACCAGACCACGCCCCCACTAGCCGGCTTTTTTATGATCATAGCGTGCTGGGAGATGCCGCTGCACTAATTCCATATACATGCCTTATGATGTCTTCAAATACGTGAGTGTACTTGTCTTGATTTGAATAAATTTAGTGTTTTTTACGGAATTACACTATGTTCCTGTTACCATTTTTTATATGCCATCGATTGCTGTTTGATTGCTGAGTACCTATCGTTTAACATTGGAGGAGTGACATCTGGTGGAGTTCTTTGGTATTACATCAAGCCTGCATTGGTCTACTCTATTCATTCACTTGGGTTACCCATATATCCTGGTAAGCTGCTAACTTGCTTACTTGGTGACCCCTTTTCCTGGTGTGGCTCCTTCCTCCTTCCATCCTACCCTGGGCTCTGGGACCTATTTGCTGAGACCTGTGGTTCCTTTGGATTTTCCTGGCACTTATATATCGTCTTTATACATCTGTGTAGGACACTTTTGATTTTTTATTCACATATATTTCTTCACATGGACTATATCTTTTTATATCACAAATTTTTCTTGTATAATGATTGATACTTTCTATGAGTATTCCAGTATGGCATTTTAATTTTGTTAGCGCTACACATATTTTATTACCAAACAAATAAATTTGATTGTGAATAAAAACCAATATATAAAAATACATGCAGCCCTAAATATATATGTTGTCATAAAAAGTCCATATAGACTTCAATAGCTGATAGATGTTGGCACATTTGTCATGAAAAGTCCATATACAGTATCCTTCAATAGGAAGGAAAGTCCCAACACCAGCTTTAGTGTGAAATTACCGCAATCAGCACCACTCTGATAAAGCCAAGCAGCTTACCAGACAAAGTGGACCCTCAAATTATAGAGTGGTCACAAAAGTGCCTTATAGTTGTTGGGTCCAAGGACCCCTAATCACTCCAACATTAACCTCCCTGATAACCCGTTCTCCAGCAATAATCGTAAAGGAGTCAGGAGAGCTGTGCCTTTAAACCAAGTCGCTGTGTGCTTCATACATCACACATCAGCAGGAAATACCAGCACAAGTGCATCAGACTCATGGCTGTCTTTTGTCAATAAAACCAGCATGTGTTCTATATGGTGCCGAAGGCAGAACAGCAATTCAAACATTTAATACTATTACATAAAGTTAAATAAACATTTCTGACACTAGAAAGCATGGTGTAATTGGCTGCGGCCATTTATTAACCAATATTATTTAACAAAGAACAAGTGATATAATTAGTCCAGCCAAAAAGCTCGAATTAAAACCAAATTAAACAGAACATTAAATTACAAGATGTAGCTCAGCCAAAGAGCTCAAGCTACCCATTAACCACTCTGCAACCGCTCACAGTAATACTACTGCGGCAGAGTGGTTCGTTATCGTCCAGCCACGTAGTATTAATGTGACTGGACACTCCCCCTTCTGGGCGGCGCTTGCGCGCCGCCGGAGGCTCGCTCCCGCTGTTTTCATTCACAGCGGGAGTCGGGCCAGGGGAGGAGCAGCGGCGATCGCCGCTGCTCTTACCCGATCATCGGGGATCGAGTCTGGAGATCCGCCCGCTGTGTGTAAACACAGCGGGCGGATCTCCATAGTGACAGGGAGTGACAGATCGGACTGTTCAGCATAGCTGGACATCCGATCTGTCCATGAATCACATAGTCACCTCCCCCCCTACACGTCAGTAAGCACCAGGCATACATTAACCCCTCCCTCTCCAATAAAATTAACCCCTTCCCTGCCAGTGTCATTTTTACAGTAACAGTGCATATTTATAGCACTGATTACTGCAGTAATGTCACTGGTACCCCCAAAAGTGTCAAAAATGTCTGTCCGCCGCAATGTCGCAGTCCCGCAAAAAAAATCGCAGATCGCCGCCATTACGCGTTAAAAAAAAAACACCAAAAATGACAGAAATCTTTCCCTTTGTTAGTAAACGCAATAACTTTTGCGCAAACCAATCAAAATACGCTTATTGCGATTTTTTTTACCAAACATATGTAGCATAAAACAAATTGGCCAAAAATTTTTAAAAAAATTGGTTTTTACATCTTTTTTGGGGGGAATTTCATATAAAAAAATGTTAAAAATATTGTTATTTTTTCAAAATAAACGCTCTTTTTTTGTTTATAGCGCAAAAAGTAAAAATCGCACAGGTGATCAAATACCACCAAAAGAAAGCTCTGTTTGTGGGAAAAAAAGGACGTAAATTTCGTTTGGGTACGGCGTCGCACAACCGCGCAATTGTCAGTTGAAGTCGCACAGTGCCGAATCGCAAAAAGTGGCCTGGATGGAAGACAGCAAAATCCTCCGGTGGTAAAGTGGTTAAACCACTTTAATACATAAATATCCCCAACTAATACAACAAAAGAGGGCCGCGAAAGCATTAGGGCGGGAGGGAGGGACGAAACTTCTTGCTTCTCTCCCACTGACTGTTTAAATTAACAGAATGTTCCTCTTTATATAGGAAAATTCTTTGACTCTAGTTTGCTGATACCGTCAATTACAACCAATCGTAGGTAAGTAATATAACTGACCAAAAAAAATGTATTTCCATTGACCAATTATAAAATACATTTGAATGACCAATCAAATTTTAACTTTAATTAGCCATTGACCTGTCTACTATTGTTAACTTGTTTTACTGTCATGCCTCTGCCCCATCCATGCAGTGTGGGTACAGTGTGACCCATTGTATGGCCTATGATCTCCAAAATATGTTCCTTCCTGTGTTCCTGTGTATGACTTGGCCTGGCTGTCTTCCCTTTCGATTCCTGTTCTTGATTTTTGCTCCTGACTATGCTAACTTCTGGTTTCCTGAACCCGGCTCAATTGATTACCCGCTCTGGCATCCAAATCCTGGCTTCTGTTTCTGTGTTATTTTTGCTATTTCATTAAAGCTGTGATTTTTACTTTCACTTTCTGTCTCTGATGACTCCACAACACTGGATCAGAATTAAGTTACTTAGAAATGGAATCTATAGGTTACCTAGAATTAGACTTTTCATTTATTTTACTGTTACCCGTTGTCTACTTTTTTCATTCATTTGGTTTTTATTTGGATTCATAAATAAATAAAAAACAATAGTAGATCCAATATTGTAAAAAACAGGTAAAACATCATGTAAGAACAGGGTACAACATACAGTATCTCACAAAAGTGAGTACACCCCCCACATTTTTGTAAATATTTTATTATATCTTTTCATGTGAAAACACTGAAGAAATTACACTTTACATGACAATGTAAAATATTGAGTGTACAGCTTGTATAACAGTGTGCATTTGCTGTCCCCTCAAAATAACTCAACCCACAGCCATTAATGTTTAAACCACTAGCAACAAAAGTGAGTACACCCCTAAGTGAAAATTTCCAAATTTGGACCAATTAGCCATTTTTCCTCCCCGGTGATATGTGACTCGTTAGTGTTACATGGTCTCAGGTGTGTTAAATTTGGTGTTATCGCTCTCACTCTCCCATACTGGTCACTGGAAGATTGCCAAGAAGATTGCCAAGATCCTGAAACTGAGCTGCAGCACGGTACACCCATACAGCAGTTCAACAGGACAGGTTCCTCTCAGAACAGGCCTCGCCATGGTCGGCCAAAGAAGTTGAGTGCACGTGCTCAGCGTCATATCCAGAGGTTGTCTTTGGGAAATTGATGTATGAGTGCTGCCAGCATTACTGCAGAGGTTGAAGAGGTGGGGGGGGTCAGCCTGTCAATGCTCAGACCATACGCCACACACTGCATCAAATTGGTCTGCATGGCTGTCATCCCAGACGGAAGCCTCTTCTAAAGATGATGCACAAGAAAGCCTGCAAACAGTTTGCTGAAGACAAGCAGACTAAGGAAATGGATTACTAGAACCATGTCCTGTAGTCTGATGAAACCAAGATAAACTTATTTGGTTCAGATGGTGTCAAGCGTGTATGGCGGCAACCAGGTGAGGAGTACAAAGACAAGTGTGTCTTGCCTACAGTTAGGCATGGTGGTGGGAGTGTCATGGTCTGGGGCTACATAAGTGCTGCCCGCTCTGGGGAGCTACAGTTCATTTAGGGAACCATAAATGTCAACATGTACTGTGACATACTGAAGCAGAGCATGGTCCCCTCCCTTCAGAGAAAGGGGCTGCAGGACAGTATTTCAACATGACCCCAAACACATCTCCAAGAGGATCACTGCTGTTCTAAAGAAGCTGAGGGGAAAGATGGTGGACTGGCCAAGCATGTCTCCAGACCTAAACCCTATTGAGCATCTGTGGGGCATCCTCAAACGGAAGGTGGAGGAGCTCAAGGTCGCTTACATCCACCAGCTCTGTGATGTCATCATGCAGGAGTGGAAAAGGGCTCCAGTGGCAACCTGTAAAGGTCTGGTGAACTCCATGCCCAAGAGGGTTAAGGTATTTCTTTGAAAATAAGGGTGGCCACACAAAATATTGACACTTTGGGCCCAATTTGGACATTTTAACTTAGAGGTGTACTCACTTTGTTGCCAGCGGTTTAGACATGAATGGCTGTGTGTTGAGTTATTTTGAGGGGACAGCAAACTTACACTGTTATACAAGCTGTACACTCACTACTTTACATTGTAGCAAAGTGTCATTTCTTCAGTGTTGTCACATGAAAAGATATAATAAAATATTTACAAAAATGTGAGGGGTGTACTCACTTTCGTGAGATACTGTGCATTTGATACAGTAGTAGACCAGAAAGAGCACATACCTTATGGTCAGATCAGTTGTAAGAATTTTAAAGTATACAAGGATAGGGTTTATCCCAGGCTAGCCATGGGTGCCATAATTTCTCAAGTTTTCCTGACACGCCTGAGCGCACTGATAGTGTTTTTTATATATTCCTAGGTTAACAGACAGGATCACCTCAGTAAATTGGGGGCCTTATATGTTTTCCAATACTGGTTATTACAGTTCTGGATGCCAGTAGTATGTGGGCGACTACCAGATGAAATACGTATGGAAAGTTCCCAGTTTAATAATTTAGAAAAAGGCTTAGGCAAACCATTATCTAGAATATTGTCTACCCACTGGATGTTGAGATCACACCACTTTTGTATGGGCAGGTAGAGGTCCAATTCCTTAAGAGGTATGAGAAGTTGTTGAATTTTAAATGAATTCCCTGGATAAAGCCCTCCACACTGTAACAGAGGCTTGGACTGTAATTGGTAGTTTACTCAGTTGGAGTGGTTTCCAACAATCAGCCAGGAGCAGTGTGGAAAGACGCCGTACCTTTACTATTGCAGCTTCAGCTGGGACCCAGCTGATATCAGGGAAAGGGGTAAATCAATGATTCATGTGTGTCAATTGTGTTGCCAGGTAATAATCTTTCAACTCCACTATACCAAATCCCCCAATTCTTTTGTGCTTAATTATATGGGACCAGAAATACCTCGGACTCATATGGCACCAGGAACACCTCAGATGTTTGTCTTGCCAAACATATCTTTTGTGAAGGTTTTGAAGGGATGTTAAGTAGGGATGATCGAACGGTTGGGGTCGACCCGGACATTGGACATTGGGTGTTCGAAATTCAGCCGAATTCCGAACTTTTTGCGGTAAAAGTTCGGAATTCGGTCACCAGAACCGCTCAAAATGCAATGGGTCAGGAAGTGGGCTTTAAAAGCCCGTGATTGGCCCAGAAATGTCAGTAAAAGCCAATCATGAGTGAATACGCCCCACAGTATATAATATAGCCCCGCCTAACCTCTAGCACTGTAATACAGAGGCTTTTGAAGAGAGTGGAAGCATTTGTGTTTCTCCTGCTGCTTGTAAAGCTCCAGTGTCATTTTGCAATTATCTTCTGCTCTATGGAGCTGTTCTTTTAGTGTGAGGAAATGGATATGCAGTGTAGTTAGGGTACTATATACCACTATAGTTAGATTCAATAATCTAGTTTTTGTAGGGATACTTTTAAGTGTCAGGGTGACCGGAGTTTAGGGTGACCTGACTCTGCCATGCCTGGGTGACCGAACTCTGCCATGTAAGGGTGACCGGAGTGTAGTTTAGCTGACCCTGCCATACCAGGGTGACCGAACTCTGCCATGTCAGGGTGACCGTAGTGGAGTTTAGCTGACTCAGCCATACCAGGGTGACCGAACTCTGCCATGTCAGGGTGACCGTAGTGTAGTTTAGCTGACTCTGCCATACCAGGGTGACCAAACTCTGCCATGTCAGGGTGACCCCACTATGCAGATTTTGGGTTAGGGGTATACATATATACATATATGTGTGTATATATATGTATGTATATGTATATATACACACATATATATATATACAGTGGGTACGGAAAGTATTCAGACCCCCTTAAATTTTTCACTCTTTGTTATATTGCAGCCATTTGCTAAAATCATTTAAGTTCATTCTTCTTCCTCATGAATGTACACATAGCACCCCATACTGACAGAAAAACACAGAATTGTTGACATTGTTGCAGATTTATTAAAAAAGAAAAACTGAAATATCACATGGCCCTAAGTATTCAGACCCTTTGCTCAGTATTTAGTAGAAGCCCCCTTTTGATCTAATACAGCCAGGAGTCTTTTTGGGAAAGATGCAACAAGTCTTTCACACCTGGATTTGGGGATCCTCTGCCATTCCTCCTTGCAGATCCTCTCCAGTTCTGTTAGGTTGGATGGTAAACGTTGGTGGACAGCCATTTTTCGGTCTCTTCAGAGATGCTCAATTGGGTTTAAGTCAGGGCTCTGGCTGGGCCATTCAAGAACAGTCACGGAGTTGTTGTGAAGCCACTCCTTCGTTATTTTAGCTGTGTGCTTAGGGTCATTGTCTTGTTGGAAGGTAAACCTTCAGCCCAATCTGAGGTCCAGAGCACTCTGGAGAAGGTTTTTGTCCAGGATATCCCTGTACTTGGCCGCATTCATACTTCCCTCGATTGCAACCAGTCGTCCTGTCCCTGCAGCTGAAAAACACCCCCACAGCATGATGCTGCCACCACCATGCTTCACTGTTGGGACTATATTGGACAGGTGATGAGCAGTGCCTGGTTTTCTCCACACATACCACTTAGAATTAAGGCCAAAAAGTTCTATTTTGGTCTCATCAGACCAGAGAATCTTATTTCTCACCATCTTGGAGTCCTTCAGGTGTTTTTTAGCAAACTCCATGCGGGCTTTCATGTGTCTTACACTGAGGAGAGGCTTCCGTCGGGCCACTCTGCCATAAAGCCCTGACTGGTGGAGGGCTGCAATGATGGTTGACTTTCTACAACTTTCTCCCATCTCCTGACTGCATCTCTGGAGCTCAGCCACAGTGATCTTTGGGTTCTTCTTTACCTCTCTCACCAAGGCTCTTCTCCCCCGATAGCTCAGTTTGGCCGGACGGCCAGCTCTAGGAAGGGTTCTGGTCATCCCAAACGTCTTCCATTTGAGGATTATGGAGGCCACTGTGCTCTTAGGAACCTTAAGTGCAGCAGAAATCTTTTTGTAACCTTAGCCAGATCTGTGCCTTGCCACAATTCTGTCTCTGAGCTCTTCAGGCAGTTCCTTTGACCTCATGATTCTCATTTGCTCTGACATGCATTGTGATCTGGAAGGTCTTATATAGACAGGTGTGTGGCTTTCCTAATCAAGTCCAATCAGTATAATCAAACACAACTGGACTCAAATGAAGGTGTAGAACCATCTCAAGGATGATCAGAAGAAATGGAAAGCACCTGAGTTAAATATATGAGTGTCACAGCAAAGGGTCTGAATACTTAGGACCATGTGATATTTCAGTTTTTCTTTTTTAATAAATCTGCAACAATGTCAACAATTCTGTGTTTTTCTGTCAGTATGGGGTGCTATGTGTACATTAATTTCATGAGGAAGAAGAATGAACTTAAATGATTTTAGCAAATGGCTGCAATATAACAAAGAGTGAAAAATTTAAGGGGGTCTGAATACTTTCCGTACTCACTGTATATATATATATATATACACACACACACACATACATATATATATATATATATATATATATATATATATATATATATATATATATACAGTACAGACCAAAAGTTTGGACACACCTTCTCATTCAAAGAGTTTTTATTTTCATGACTATGAAAATTGTAGAGTCACACTTCAAGATGTAGTCACCTGAAATGGTCTTCCAACAGTCTTGAAGGAGTTCCCAAAGATGCTTAGCACTTGTTGGCCCTTTTGCCTTCACTCTGCAGTCCAGCTCACCCCAAACCATCTCGATTGGGTTCAGGTCTGGTGGCTGTGGAGGCCAGGTCATCTGGCGCAGCACCCCATCACTCTCCTTCTTGGTCAAATAGCCCTTACACAGTCTGGAGCTGTGTTTGAAGTCATTGTCCTGTTGAAAAATAAATGATGGTCCAACTAAACGCAAACCGGATGGAATAGCATGCCGCTGCAAGATGCTGTGATAGCCATGCTGGTTCAGTATGCCTTCAATTTTGAATAAATCCCCAACAGTGTCACCAGCAAAGCACCCCCACACCATCACACCTCCTCCTCCATGCTTCACGGGGGGAACCAGTCATGTAGAATCCATCCGTTCACCTTTTCTGCGTCGCACAAAGACACAGTGGTTGGAACCAAAGATCTCAAATTTGGACTCATGCACAACACATGAGTATATAAAAATACATATATATATATATATATATATATATACATATATATATATATATATATATATATATATATATATATATATGTGTGTGTGTGTGTGTGTATATATATATATATATATATATATATATATATATTATATATATATATATATATATATATATATATATATATATTAGAGATTGGTGTTTGTTATAAGTTAATGAAAACGAACCAACATCCCAAATGATACTAAATCAGGGAAAAATAGTCTGTGTGAGATCTGGGTGGGAGATCAAAAACACTGTGACTATGTTTCACATTAAAGGGATGGGGAAGGAAAGGGGAAGATAGGGGACAGGGAGGGTGGGAAAAAGGCACAGAATGGGGAAGGGAAAGGGGGGGAAAGGGGAAGAAAGGGGGGAGGGGGGATAGGGGAAGGGGAGAAGAAAAAAGGGGGGGGGAAACGGAAAAGTAGGGGAAGGAGAATGGGACAAGAGGGTGGTGGGGGAGTGGGAAAGGAGGGCTGGTGGGATTTTAGCGGTACTGTAGACCTGGAAAGTATGCGACTGTTTAGTATAAAATATATAAAAATTTATTTTACATAGTTAAAATCACAAAAAACATACAGCTGAGACATACAATTAGAGTGCAAAACATCTATCATTGTATCCAATGTTGACATACAGGCAAAAAACAGGCAATTAATATGAACACATAGGACAATAACTGGTGGTCAGATGAGCACCTGGCATCTACCCAACATGTTTCGCGGACAATTGGATCCGCTTCTTCAGGGGTTTTGGTACAAGATAATATTATTTTGATTTTAAGTTCCTGTGTGATAGAAAATATACATTAGAATACTGCATATGAATTAATGCGTCTGGAAGCCACTTCAAGCACGTGCACACCAAAGTCCCATGTCTATCACGCCCCGTGCAAGCACAGGCCACCACCCAGTAAACGCCTCACCAACGGATGTGGAGGGGATATAGGCATGCAGTGAACGATGAATAAGAGTGCTCAGGTTTGGAAATATAGGAAGAAAAGAAGTTCTTTCTTTAAAGAGATAAAAATACCTGTATATAGACAGTACTGGTAAATATGTATTGCCAGAAATGTCCACAGCACTGTAACTCATCAGCATAACATAAGTTATGTCACTCTCTGTAAAAGCAGAGACGTTCTAGGTTAATACTAGCGAGTAACAGCCAGACCTTAATGGTTAGGGACAAAAGTTATGCAATTAAAGGGCTGGGCTTACCGAGCCTTTGAAGATATGTAACCTGTCAAGCCAGACTGAGGGAACACTTGAGAACTGAGACTCAATTTTGGGGTGCCGGGAGCCTTGATTTAAATTCAAACGGTGGAAGGTTGAAGTATATTACTCTGCCAGCGAGAGGAGGGGGAGGGGGGAGGAAGGGAGGAAGAGGGGAAAGGGTATCCCCCTATCGTCACCGGCACTGCACAGTCTGGATCAATAGAGAAGAGACAGGGTCAAAACCAGATTGGAAGCTAAAATCAATGTTCAAGTCTCAGCATAAGGGCTCCACATTGCTTACCTCTGTGTAGTCTGATCGCGTAGACAGCGGCATCTAAAATGATGATGCCGGTGTGCTGTTTTTAAATGCCTTCCCTCAACCCGGCACGGTGACGCACATCCGGACGGATGTGACGTCAGCACGCCGAGCCAGGTCCCTAACGGCGCAGTCCGAGGGACGGAGCATGCGCCGTGCTGTGCACCAATCAGCCGCGATCGCAGCAGTGCACAGCCACCAAACCGGATGTGGGCGGGAACCAAGTCCCGCTATCTCGGCCGGCCCAGGGACCACACATCTGTTGGAGGTGCTGGGCAACGGCGACCCCCGCAGGAGGGGCGGAAAATAACATGGGATTGCGCACGTGCAGTGGCTAAAAACAAACAGCATTAAAGGAAAAAGTATTAAAGACACATTAAGTATCAATAGCCAAGTAATCATAGTGCAATATATTAGACAGTGAAAAATAATACATGAGGTATATAGAATACCCATTTTAATATTTTTATATATTGTACACCTTGCAGCCACTCGGACATGGATTGCCACTGTGGCTGTCAAAGAAAATAACAACAATGTTTGAGTTATTTCCTGTGTGTGAAGAACACACAGGTTACATAGTTAACCATAGAAACTTTGTGTCGCTGGTATTAGATAAGAGCATATTCATTAGCGTTCATGGGAATACAGAAAAAATATCAATTTAATGAGAAAAAAAAAAAAAACCAGGAGAAGAAAAACAGATAAACTTTACTCCCGAATCCCCTGACTAGACCAATGGGAACGCAAGACACTAGATGTGTGGCCTGCTATTCCACCTTTCTGCACAAGATTAAAACCAGTGCGGTCAACGGCGAACCTGGAAACACCCGGAGAGTATCCCCTTGGTATACATAGACTCAGCAGCATGTATGCATCTAAGATGGTAGGTCCAAAAGATTGGACCATAGGAGCAAAAGGCCACATACAAGGACCCACAGGGACTGAACTTAAGTGTGTAATAGAAGGGCCAGAGAATTGGCCAAAAAAAAAAAAAAGGGGGGGGGGGTCACCGGGTGATGTATACTGGGTATCTTAGCTATAGAAGTGGAACTAGTTTGATTATCCCAGGAAGGGTTTGTAAGTAACCATTTCATTAATTCCTGGAGGTCTAGTGGCATCTAACGCCTCAATCCAATAAGACTCCTTTTGGAGTATACGTCTATCCCAATTTCCGCCCCGGGGGTCTGGGGGGACGACCTCCAGGACGAAAAAGGATACAACTGAGTTGTCAAACTTATGATAAAGATTGATGTGTCGAGTGACACTTGTCTGATATGTGCCTCCCTCAGAATAATATACGTGGTCCCCTACTCTTTGTCCCAGTGTACGTATTGTTTTACCAACGTAATACGAGCCACACTGGCATGTCATCAAATAAACTAATCCTTGTGTATTGCAATCAGCATATTGCTTGGATTTTAGCCAACGGCCGTTAGGTAGGCGAATGCCCTTGCCAGTGTGGATCCAGGGGCATCTATTGCAGGAACCACAGGGATATGTGCCCTTTTTGGTATGATGGTGGGGAAATTAAGTGGTGTAAAGGCTTTTTATGAGGCTGTCCCTAAGTGAGACAGCCCTCCTAAAGACTAAATTTGGCTTGGGCCCCAAATATTTGTTCAGGGTGTGGTCCTGTGTCAGTATAGGCCAATGTTTATAAAGGACATCACGGAGTATTTCTTCATGCGCCGAAAACCTCGTGATGAACCTTACGTTTTGTTGGTCATCTTTAATAGTATGTGTATATAATAGCTCAGATCTAGAACGTGCTTGAGCCCGATTGAAGGCTTTTCTGAGGAGACTTCTAGAGTATCCCCTAGCAAGCAAACGCTTTTGCAGCTGATTAGCCTGGATATGAAAGGTTGCGTCAGTAGAACAGTTTCTACGGAGTCTTAAATATTGGGCATATGGAATGCTCTTTATCAGGGGGGTGGGATGGGCACTCGCTGCGCACAGGATAGTGTTTCCAGCGCTCGGTTTTCGGTAAAGATCAGTGGAGATATGGCCATCAGGCAGTATGGAGATGCTGAGGTCCAGGAATGAAACTTGTGATGAACTGATCGTATGCGTGAATCTCAGATTCAAATTATTGTCATTATGGGAAGACGTCATACTCTGACGAAACGCGTCAAGTTGGCACGCACGTTGCCTCGCTCTGAGTCAGCAGCTGGACCGCACGCCGAGATTCCGACTTCCGGGTTCGGCGCGAGTCAGCGGGCACAGATAGCGTCCTATGTGTTACTCTAGCCGCGAGGCACCATAGGAGCTCTAAGAGCGGCTTCAATATCACTTTGACCCTGCAGCCATTTTTTGGGTCGAACTTGTTTTTTGCTGTGTCACCTACGTTTTCTATCTGGAGTGTTTTTACCACATTTGGAGTGTTTTTAAAGTCTGCAGTACCGATCGGGGGTTTTTTATGGATTTGTTCTTTGGATGTTGTATATTAAGATTGATGGGATTTTATGAAGTTGAAGTTTAATAAAAGGAAAAACCTTTTTACACTATGAGGAGCTTCTACCTTCTTTCTTCCATGCTGAATGCTCATCCATATCCATAAGGAGATCGTCCACCCACCTATCCATACACAGGAGCAGCAGACAAAGCGTTTTCGATTCCTTTTGGCGTACGCCATTGGAATCCACACCTTCTGGTAAGTATGCTACCTTACCCCTGGGCACAGAGTGTGAGAACCCAAGGATCACCGGCACGCAGCACCTTATCCCCACACTGAGAGTCTTTGAGCACGTTTTTGCACATACTATTTTGTATTCACTTTATGGACTTATTCTTACTGGACTTTCACATATATTTATTATATTTTAATTTTTGTGTGGTACATTTATATATGGAAAGCAATTTCATATAGTTTATATATCACTCAAGCACGTGCACTTTTAGAGTCATCACGGTATCCCACAGTAATTATTTATTGATTATTTATTGCTTTATTATTTTGAACATTCAGCAATAAGGTATTACAGGAGCATTGTGTACAAGATTGCACTTGCACTTTTATTTAATACTGTCACAGAAAAATACCAGGGTAGCGCAGTCTTTTTATATATCCATTACATTGTCATTAAGGGCTAACAAAAATTCCTGGAGCTCATCCTCACCGCCTGTCCAGATAACCAATAGATCATCAATAAATCTATACCATATGAGAATATATGGCAACCATCTTTCCATGTTCTCACTGGAAAACACTAAACGATCCAAACCGCCAAGATATAGGTTGGCGTAGGACGGTGCGCAGCAAGTGCCCATCGCAAACCCCCTGAATTTGCAAATAAATCTGTTCGAGAAAAGTAAAATAATTACGTGTAAGGATGAATTGTAGTAGTTTTAAAACAAAATTCATGAGGGGCCAGGTGTTTCGATCTTGCTCTTTGAGGAAAGATTCAGTCGTTCGGATGCCCTGCTCGTGCGGGATGCTCGAGTACAATGCCTCGATATCGATGGCAACGAGCAGGGCATCCGGAGGGATCTGGATCTCCTCAAGATGTTTCAAGAGGTCGGTAGTGTCCCGTATGTATGAGGGCAAACTTAGCACGTGGGGGATAAGAAAGGAGTCAACGAACTTACTGGCATTTTCGGTCAGTGATTCGTTGCCCGATATGATTGGTCTGCCTGGAGGGCAAGCCATGTCCTTATGCACCTTAGGTAACGTATAAAAAGTGGCAATTTTTGTGTATTTCACATTCAAAAAGTTGTATGTATCCTTATCAATAAGGCCTTCCAAAAAGGCATTGGTGCATAAGGATTTATATTCTTCAACGAATCCTTGGATGCATGTTGAAGAAATAGGGCAGTACCAATCTTGATTTTCCAGCACCCTAAGGCACATATTTTCATATTGGGAGGGTGTCATTATTACAATGTTACCACCCTTGTCTGAGGGTTTGATTATGATGTTCTTATTGGCTTGAAGTTGTTTTAATGCTGATGTCTGCTGCTGTGTTAGGTTACCTGATGGGGAGGGCCAAGATGTTGTTTTGAGATCCTGTGAGACTCTTTGGACAAATGTCCAGATATTGGGATTGGTGGTTAGGTCAGGGAATTTTTCAGATTTGGGTTTGAATTTTTTTTTTTTTGGGGGGGAATGATAGTCATTCCTGCAGAGGAGGCCTCCAGAGGTGAGTCTGTAGCGTCTATGGCTGAGACCACCTCAGTGTTGCCTTCCTCATACAGGAGGACCAAATCCCTCAATGCTCTACTTTCGGCCATGGTGAGGCGCTTGGTCTGTTCAGCTATCTGCCGCTCCTGTTGTTTTTGTTTCCTATCCTTATCAAAAATGTATCTAAATGTGAGATTTCTTGCAAATACATGCAAATCTTTTATCGTTTCAGAAGTATCGATAGATCTGGAGGGGCAGAAACCAAGTTTTTTTTTTTCTCATTAAATTGATATTTTTTCTGTATTCCCATGAACGCTAATGAATATGCTCTTATCTAATACCAGTGACACAAAGTTTCTATGGTTAACTATGTAACCTGTGTGTTCTTCACACACAGGAAATAACTCAAACATTGTTGTTATTTTCTTTGACAGCCACAGTGGCAATCCATGTCCGAGTGGCTGCAAGGTGTACAATATATAAAAATATTAAAATGGGTGTTCTATATACCTCATGCATTATTTTTCACTGTCTAATATATTGCACAATGATTACTTGGCTATTGATACTTAATGTGTCTTTAATACTTTTTCCTTTAATGCTGTTTGTTTTTAGCCACTGCACGTGCGCAATCCCATGTTATTTTCCGCCCCTCCTGTGGGGGTCGCCGTTGCCCAGCACCTCCAAAGGATGTGTGGCCCCTGGGCCGACCGAGATAGCGGGACTTGGTTCCCGCCCACATCCGGTTTGGTGGCTGTGCACTGCTGCGATTGCGGCTGATTGGTGCACAGCACGGCACATGCTCCGTCCCTCGGACTGCGCCGTTAGGGACCTGGCTCGGCGTGCTGGCGTCACATCCGCCCGGATGTGCGTCACCACGCCGGGTTGAGGGAAGGCATTTAAAAACAGCACACCGGCATCATCATTTTAGATGCCGCTGTCTACGCGATCAGACTACACAGAGGTAAGCAATGTGGAGCCCTTGTGCTGAGACTTGAACATGGATTTTAGCTTCCAATATGGTTTTGACCCTGTCTCTTCTCTATTGATCCAGACTGTGCAGTGCCGGTGAGATTAGGGGGGATACCCTTTCCCCTCTTCCTCCCTTCCTCCCCCCTCCCCCCTCCCCCTCCTCTCGCTGGCAGAGTAATATACTTCAACCTTCCACTGTTTGAATTTTAATCAAGGCTCCCGGCACCCCAAAATTGAGTCTCAGTTCTCAAGTGTTCCCTCAGTCTGGCTTGACAGGTTACATATCTTCAAAGGCTCGGTAAGCCCAGCCCTTTAATTGCATAACTTTTGTCCCTAACCATTAAGGTCTGGCTGTTACTCGCTAGTATTAACCTAGAACGTCTCTGCTTTTACAGAGAGTGACATAACTTATGTTATGCTGATGAGTTACAGTGCTGTGGACATTTCTGGCAATACATATTTACCAGTACTGTCTATATACAGGTATTTTTATCTCTTTAAAGAAAGAACTTCTTTTCTTCCTATATTTCCAAACCTGAGCACTCTTATTCATCGTTCACTGCATGCCTATATCCCCTCCACATCCGTTGGTGAGGCGTTTACTGGGTGGTGGCCTGTGCTTGCATGGGGCGTGATAGACATGGGACTTTAGTGTGCACGTGCTTGAAGTGGCTTCCAGACGCATTAATTCATATGCAGTATTCTAATGTATATTTTCTATCACACAGGAACTTAAAGGCAAAATAATATTATCTTGTACCAAAACCCCTGAAGAAGCGGATCCAATTGTCCGCGAAACATGTTGGGTAGATGCCAGGTGCTCATCTGACCACCGGTTATTGTCCTATGTGTTCATATTAATTGCCTGTTTTTTGCCTGTATGTCAACATTGGATACAATGATAGATGTTTTGCACTCTAATTGTATGTCTCAGCTGTATGTTTTTTGTGATTTTAACTATGTAAAATAAATTTTTATATATTTTATACTAAACAGTCGCATACTTTCCAGGTCTACTGTACCGCTAAAATCCCACCAGCCCTCCTTTCCCACTCCCCCACCACCCTCTTGTCCCGTTCTTCTTCCCCTACTTTTCCGTTTTCCCTCCCTTTCCCCCCCCCCTTTTTTCTTCTCCCCTTCCCCTATCCCCCCTCCCCCCTTTCTTCCCCTTTCCCCCCCTTTCCTTCCCCATTCTGTGCCTTTTTCCCACCCTCCCTGTCCCCTTTCCTTCCCCATCCCTTTAATGTGAAACATAGTCACAGTGTTTTTGATCTCCCACCCAGATCTCACACAGACTATTTTTCCCTGATTTTATATATATATATATATATATATATATTACAGGTGTGCCCTGTCAGGTTTAATAAGTGTGATTTCTTGCCTTATAAATGGGGTTGGGACCATCAGTTGTGTTGTGCAGAAGTCAGGTGGATACATATATATATATAATATATACCCCTATACAGAAGTTCAGATGTCATGCCTGCCTCCAAACGCCTTCAAAAAACGCCTGAAAAACGCCTGAAACAAAAACGCCCAGGTGTGAAAGGAGGGTAACACCATCCCTGCGCTACTGAAATTCTAAGAAAAATAATCATTTTTTTTCTGGTTCTGGACATGCTACAGAGCTGAAACTTCACAGGTACACTTTTTAGACCCCCCAGACACTAAATCCAAAGAAATCTAATTTTTTTTTTCAATAGTTTTTTCAATAATTGTCTCTCTATCAAAAACGACAATTTTTAAGAGCTTTTTTTTTGCCTGATTCATAGTCCCTGGGGCATGACCCAGAGCCCTAGGCACTTTTTAGGGGAATTTATTGGGTTTTAGGGCTTCAAAATTGTGTTTTTTGATTCCAGAAGTTCAGGTCCCATTGATTTCAATGGGGTTCTGGAATCCGAACCGAACTTTCGGGAAATTCGGGTGTTCTGGTCAAACTGAATTTTTCAAAAGTTCGATCATCCCTAATGTTAAGCAAGAGGGGGGAATTGGGAAAGACAATGTGCAGAAAAGATATAGGATCTGTGGGAGAAGCATCATGTTAAACGCAGCTAATCTGCTTGCTCAGGATAAATTCTTTATAGGAATATTGCAATAGTTCTTGGCAGCTTTCATCCAGTAAAGGTTTGAAGTTTGCCTCCGCTAGTGATGAGACAGATGGGGGTTAGGGTTATGCCTGGATATGGGACTTCTCCTGTTATCCATATGTATGGAAGCAGGGTTTCTAGGTGAGATTTGCCATGTTTTTGTAACCCTAAGTCTAAAATCAGGGATTTTATAAAACTAACTTTGTAATAGGACACGTTATTAAAGAAGGTCAGTGCCTGGTGGAAAAAGGGAAGAGATATTAATTGATTAGTTAGGGACAGAATAACATCATCCACAAAAAGGCTCACCTTGTGGGATGTGCCTTGCAGTCTGAAGCATGAGATATGTTGGTGCATGCGGAGAGTTTCTGCAAGAGGTTCTATCTCGAGATTAAAGACAAAGGGTGACAGGGGAGAGCCTTAGGTACCGTTACTGATAGAGAAAGGTTTGGAGAGCAGCCCAGAGGTGAACACTCAGGCTGACGGCATAGAATACAACACCAAAATTGCTTATAATATGGACCTTTAGAACCCAAACTTCTCTAATACCATCGACATATAGCACCATCATATTCTATCGAACGCCTATTATTAGATAAGAGCAGAGAAGGCGTTTTAGACAGTTCAACGAAATTAATTAGGTTTAAGATCCTTCTAGTGGCATTTAAAGCTTGTCTGCCTCCCATAAACCCCATTTGGTGACTTAATTAGGGATAGTAAAACAATAATTACTTGCACCTGGCAAGTAATCTGGCGTATATTTTAATGTCAGCTTTCAGTAAAGATATTGGGTGAAAATTAGCCTGTACATCAGGTAATTGCACAGTTTTAGAAGAGTAACTATGTGTGCCCTTAACATATCCATTGAGAGAGATATGGAGAATGAAGCTTCCTGAAATAGTTTAAGGAGGTAGGGGGACAGGATGGACTTAAAGGTTTGAACATACTAATTAGTGAAGCCATCCAGACCGGGTGACTTGTTGAGCAAAGTGTCTATCATTTTTTTTTTCCATGATATTTTATTGCAAATGATGAGTTGTACAATGCACAAGCTGAAATACAAGGGCACAAACATAAAGCATAAAGAGAGAACTTTGAACACATCTAAACAGGTGTCAACTGAATTTATCATATACAGTATATCAATCCAAGTTCTCAAAAGAGATACACTAGTTAGCTCACAAAATAAAAACTGTAATGTGGATTTGAGCGAATTATGCATCTGATGGATAGAGTGGTTAAGAAGAGATGAGGAAGGGATAGGAAAAATAAAGGGAACAGTTGAGAAGGAGAGGGAGAGAGGAGGAGAGAAAATAGGAGAGAAAGACGAAGAGGAGAAAAAAAAAAGGGGGGCAGAGCATAGGGTGCTGGGGGGGGGGGGGGGTTGGTAAGTGAGAGTGGAGAGTGGAGGTAACAGGGGAGGAAGGCTACAACTCTCAAGGGAGCATGCCGGAAGTCACTCCCAGCTCACACACTCACAAAGGAATGGTATTCTCCTGATTCCTTGTATTCCAACCAGCAATACTGGATTTTGGTGAAAGAGGACATTTTGTCCTGGGCAATGTGAATCAGCTCCTCCATCTCCTCCATTTCTTAGTCCTGTGAATCCATTCGCATGTCATGGGAACAGTAGTAGAGCGCCAGTGGGAAGAAATGCATAATTTAGCCGCGTTGCCCATGAACATCGCTAGAGATTTGCTATATCGAGCCTTCGTTATTGTGGTATGATGAAGTAACAATTGCTCTGGAGTCTATTCCAAGTTGTATGATGTGACTTTGTTAATTAGGCTGTGTATCTGTTTTCAGAAGGGTTGAAGACTGGGACACGACCATCAAATATGGATCATTGTGCCAATTGCTGACCCACATCGGCAGCACGGATTCAAGTCAACCGGGTAAAATTTGTGAAGTAGGGACAGAGTCCGATACCATCTAGTAAGAATCTTGAACCCATTTTCCTATATAGCGATGCTCAACAAGCCTTTGTGAATCAAAGTACATATTGTCTCCCAGTCCGCGTCAGAAAGGTCGCAGTTCAATACTTTTGCCCGCGCCCGACATGCTGAGAATTCAGAAATGGGACTGGAAGATAAAAGAGAGCTGTAGATAGTGGAAATAGCATGTCTGATTGGTTGCTTTTTGTGACAAATGGTCTCCAGAGTCGTTAACTGCCTGGACCATGTTGAGTGGACCCCTGAGTAGTCAAAAAGTGGTGAATTTGAAAATAAGTCCAACGTGAAAGATTGTGTGAATAGATTTGGAATTCCAAGACCTCCTGTGAGAGTTGAGAGTTTATGGAAAAAGTGCAGATAGCGGGATTGTGGCGCAAAGGTATCATAGGACCTCTATTTGATGCCCCATGAAGGGACTGGTGAAGTATTAGTAGCAGGGATCCTATCAGGGGATGTGATTTAGCCTCAATAGGCATTCAAGCCATGGTAAAAGTTGTAAAGGAAGATGAATCTGTGAGTCTTCAAGGTTGACCTAACCCTTAGTGTGTTTGTGACTACTCCAGTCTACTAGTCTGACTAAAAGATATGCCCTGTAGTTACCATGCAGGTCAGGGAAGCCCAGGCCCGCCTTATTCTTGGGAGCAACTAAACAGCTAATACTTATCCTAGGGGGTTTCTGATGCCAGATAAATTGAGAGCTTTCTATTTGGTATACTGAAAAGAATGTTCGGGGTACCTGAATATGAACAATTTGTAAGACGTATAGTATGCGGGGAAGAGCAGCTCTGCCAAACCAGGATATGTTGAGAGAGTTCCAGGAGCGTAAGTCCTTATGCATACCCTCCAGTTTGTGCAAGTGATTTCGCTGGTATAGTTCTGATAGGTTATGGGGGATTTTAATCTCCAGATAGGTCAAGGCATTGGGGCACCAACTGAACAGGAAATTGGACTGGCAGCGTTCAACCACTTCCTTCGGAAGAGATACGTTCAAATCCTTAGATTTCTCATAGTCAATATTCAGATTGGAGAGGATCCTAAATTGTTCAAGGTCATTAAGGAGATTTCGCAATGAGATGTGAGGGTTTGAAAGGACCAAGAGCATGTCATCCTCAAACGCGTTTTGTATTCAAAATGGCATTCAAAATATGGCATTTTGTATTCAATGCCATGGACCATAATTCTGCGGATATTTGGGTTTGAGTGCAGTTTATTTAGGGAGGGATCAAGGTAAGGATAAAGAGAACAGAGGAAAGGGGGCATCCCTGTCTCGTTCCATTTGAAAAATGGAAGGCATCCGACAGGTGACCATTGACGCAAACTCTCGCATAAGGGTTTGAGTAAGGTGCTTGGATATTAATACACATACCCGGACGGAGCCAAATTTCTTTAGGAGTCGCTGCCAGATAGTCCCAGGCCACCCTGTTGAATCAATTGTCAGAGTCAAGTAACAGGAAGAAACCTTGATTTTTTTTGTGATGTTAAACAGTAATGAAGGTTCAAGGCTTTGATAGTCCAGAGGTGAAACCCGCCTGATCAAGAGAAACAAGGGAAGGGAGAAAGGGTAATAGCCTATTAGCTAGGATTTTTGCGTAAAATTTGACGTTCACATTCAGAAGGGATATCGGACGATAATTGGCAACTTGCGTCTCATCCTTCCCCCCTTTAGGAATTACTGTAATGTGGGTTTCATTTCTCGAACCGCTTTATCCAGTTCCTCTCCGGAAATCGCATTCAGTGATAGGTGGTAAACCCAATTGAATCATTAATCAATTGCACCCTCAAAGCTTGCTTAGAGGAGTTACTGGGGGAATCATTCAGTTTGTATAGAGATTTGTAAAAATTATCGAATTGCTTGGCAGTAGCGGCATTTGAACAGTGCTTGTGGCCCTAGGAATCTCTAAGAGCCGGTTCACACTGCCGCGACCACTAAAGTCGCCTCATAAGGGACGATTTCTAGCGTGACTTTTAGCGTGACTTCAGCGCGACTTTGCACGACTTCGGCACAACTTTGGCGCGACTTCAGCGCGACTTCAGTGCGACTTGACGCGAGACGACTTTGTAGGACTTTGTATTTGGCCAATCAGAATATTGTGTGACCTAATTTCCCTTTCCTTTTTTTTTGCTGGCATTTATCGGGCATTTTTTGGGCATCTTTGGAGGCAGGCATGTCTTTAGTGTCTGGGGGGTCTAAAAAGTGTACCTGTGAAATTTCATCTCTGTAGCATGTCTAGAACCAGAATAAAAAGAGCATTTTTCTTATAATTTTATGAGCACATGAATATGGCTTCTCTCCACCTGGGCGTTTTTCAGTGTGGGTTCTGGACATGCTACAGAGCTGAAACTTCACAGGGACACTTTTTAGACCCCCCAGACACTAAATCCAAAAAAAGTCATGCCTGCCTCAAAAAATACCCGATAAATGCCTGCAAGAAAAAAAGCCAGGTGGAGAGAAGCCGTATTAATGTTCTAATAAAAATGATAAGAAAAATGATAATTTTTGTTGGGGTTCTGGACATGCTACAGAGCTGAAACTTCACAGGTACACTTTTTAGACCCCTCAGACATGAAATCCAAAAGAAGTCATGCCTGCCTCAAAAAAATGCCCCATAAATGCCTGCAAGAAAAAAAGCCAGGTGGAGAGAAGCCGTATTAATGTTCTAATACAAATTATAAGAATAATGATAATTTGTTTGGGGTTCTGTACATGCTACAGAGCTGAAACTTCACAGGTACACTTTTTAGACCCCCCCAGACACTAATCCAAAAAAAGTCATGCCTGCCTCCAAAAATGCCCGATAAATGCCTGCAAGAAAAACGGCCAGGTGGACAGAAGACATATTCATCTTTTAATAAAAATTATAAGAAAAATGCTCTTTTTTTCTTGTTCAATACCATTTTTATGGAAAGTCGGATCACAAGTCGGATCACAAGTCGCTTCAATTAAGATAAGGAGGCGACTCCCATTGAAGTATATGGGACAAATCGAATCACAGGTCGCCTCAAAGTAGTACAGGACCCTTTTCTGAAGTCTTCACTTCAGTAGTGCCAATTAAGACGGCACTGATTGATTAACATTGCTTTTGTTATGTCAAGTGACCTGGTGCGACACAAGTCGCCTCATAAGTCACGCTAGTGTGAATGGGCTCTGATACAGTGTATCATGGATCTTCCTTTTTGGGTCTGCTTTGGCCAAGAGACGACCACTTTTATTGCCCTGTTCGTAGAAAAACTTTTGGCGTAGTGTATGTTGCCTCTGGGATTTCTTGTCTAAAATCTCTAGGAGTTGGGATCTAGCCTCCATTAACTCTCTGTAGATTGGAAGCAGCTTGCGACTGTTTGTGAGCCTTTTCCAGTACCTGAATCCGTGTGAATAACGAGTTAATCGTGTCCTGGTGGGATTGTTTCCTTGCCGCTGCCAGGGACAGAAATTCCCCCCTAATAGCACATTTATGTGCTTCCCATTGCATCAGGGAGTCCATGTCTGGCGTGTCAGTGATAAAAGAAAAAGTCACGTAGTTTGACTGTAAGATCTGCGATCGTTGCCGTCTCCCTTAACAAGGAGGAGTTGAGTCTACATATTAGGCTCCTCATTTCCCATTCAGAGAAGGTCAACATAAGTGTTATCGGGTGATGATGATCAGATACTATCATTGGCTCAATGGTTGCTGATGTCAAGAATGGAAGGTATGTTTGAGAGATAAAGAAGTAGTCCAACCTAGAGAATTTAGTATGTGGGGCAGAAAAAAAGGTGTAGTCAGATTATTTCGGGTATAAGAATCGGCAAGAGTTGTGAAGTTGTAGGTTCTGAATTTGTGAGTTTATCTGATGCAGAGCTCTGTATGGGAGGGGAGAGGTACCTGTAGAAGTGTCCAGGGGAGGGGATTAAGGGGCACGTTGAAGTCTCCGGCCAAGATCAGGATGCCAGTGGAGAATTCAGTCAATTTGCACCCCAGGAGCCGGAAAAAGTTGACCTACCCCCTGCAAGGGCTATATATGTTAGCTATAGAGACCCGGACGCATCCCAATCTGGCCCCTCAAAAACAAAAATCGACCCTCAGGGTCTACTTTGACGTCTTTTGAGACAAAAAGAGAATTTTTCGAGAGGAGTATGGAGACCCTATTTAGTTTTAGAGTCAGCTGAGGTAGCATGAAATGCAACCGGGTAATGTTTATTGGTAAGTTTGGGAACCTGGCCCCTTTTAAAATTAGTTTCTTGAATTAAGATCACTTGTGCTTTAAGTCTGTGAAATTCTGCTAGGAATTTAGACCGTTTTTCTGGAACATTTAAGCCCTTGACATTGACCAAAATAAGTTTTAGGGAAACTTAAACATGGCTGATCTGAACCATTTGCAAGTAGTTATGTTGATTATGCAATCTGAGAGAGGCCGGTCCCTAGGTTGTAGATTATATTGGGGGAGGAGAAGAGTAAGAGAGGGAGAGAAAAAAAAGGGAGGGGGGTCTAGAGGAAAGGGAGAATAGGAGTAGAGAAGAGGTTGAGTGAAATATAGGAAGGGATAGAAGAAAGGGGTGAAAGAGAAAAGGAAGAGGAAGGGAGAAGAAGTGGACTTCAGAGGCGAGGCCGAACCTACTGTCTCGCCTGAAAATAGAAAGAAAAAGACGTTCTTTCTAGGGTCAGCTAGATCTCAAAAATACAGCTGTGTGGGTGCGAGGTGTAAATATCCAACAAAAAGAATGTTCATGAGTACAATATGTCACGAGACGTAATAGTTAAAATGTAATGTCAGGGCTATAACACTCTTCAGGGCTTAAGGGTATGCAATACAGTAAGAGGCATACACGTAGAACATAGATTAAAAAATAAAGGTATTAAATAATTTAATGGGTAACAAAGTTTAAGTGCTATAACCTGAAGTAGAATATAAACCCCTGGGGAACCCTGCCGCCCAAATTATTTATACCAATGCTTTCATGTTTAATCAAACAGATGACCAGTTTGTCAAGTAAGTTGCCTCTGGATAGGGGATCCAGGATAGATCAGTGGAGATAGCAAAAAAAAAGGAGGGGAGGGGAAGAAGGGAGGCGGGGGGGCAAAGGGAGGCATATCAATACCCGGCTGTGGGTCCACGTACACGCAGGAGGCACATTCCCAAGGCCGGGTAGTGTATGGCATCATATGAAACCCGCTATATCCTTGCTAAAGGAATTTTATGAGACTGTCACCAGAAAGACTATAAAGACATACAGGCAGCAGCGTCAACAAAACTTGTTGTCATCCTCATGTAACCCCCGGCAGGGCGAGAGCACCACAGCATGGACTGCCTGAACAGGAGAGGAAAATAATAATAAAAAATATATATATACATATATTCTCACATAAAAATGCCACATTCTTACTGACAGAACCCACTGTTCATTGAAACTGTGACTAAGAGCTTGACGAAAAAAAACAATTAGGTAGCAAGCGGCAACAATCGTCATCATCATGCCACCCCTGGAGGGGCCGGATTATCACAGCATGAATTGCCAGTAAAGAGAGAGAGAGGAAGGAAAAAAAAATGTTCCATTTCCCCTCCCCCTCCCCCCTCTCTCTCTCTCTGCCCACGGCACGCCAGCATTCAATTATGAGCCTACAGGCCCGCAGAGGCTGCACCCCCAAGGATGGCTGATGTACAATATGGAATGGAAAATCACTACAACATTTCTAAAGTATTCTGGTATAAACCCTGGGTATAAAGCTTCACACTGTATGTTGAAAGGGACAATACATCTAGACAGGAGAGTTGGCATATGGCTGATGCAGAGTCTCATGTTGTAGTGAAAAGAGAAAGAGGCAAAAAACAAACAAAAAAAAAGGGGGGACACAACACGCTAGTATCCAATTATGGGCCTACATGTCCGCGGAGGGTGCACCCCCAAGGATGGCTGGTAGACAATATGACCTGAAAATCGCTACATCAGTTCTCAAGGAACCTGGTGATCATTGTAGTTGTGACTGAGGAACTGGATGTAAAGCTTCATCACTGTTTCTGAAAGTGTTAATTAGAGATGTACAGAACTGTTCGCCGGCGAACAGTTCCCGGCGAACTTCGCATGTTCGCGTTCGCCGCTGCGGGCGAACATATGCGATGTTCGGTCCGCCTCCTATACATCATCATTGAGGCAAACTTTGACCCTGAACATCACAGTCAGCAGACACATTCCAGGCCAATCAGCATACCTCCCTCCCACACCCTCCCACCTCCTATAAATAAGCAAGGGCAGCATCCATCTTAGATCATTTCTGTGTTACTGAGAGCAGGGAAAGTGCTGGTGCTGTTGCTGCTGTTATAGCTGGGGACAGTTCCCGGTCTTGTTAGCCAGTGTTCTTGGTACACTCCTGCTGTAAGGACAGCACCCCAAAAAGCCCTTCCTAGGGCTGGTATTTGAGGTTTTTTTTGGATATACAGTGGGTACGGAAAGTATTCAGACCCCCTTAAATTTTTCACTCTTTGTTATATTGCAGCCATTTGCTAAAATCATTTAAGTTCATTCTTCTTCCTCATGAATGTACACATAGCACCCCATACTGACAGAAAAACACAGAATTGTTGACATTGTTGCAGATTTATTAAAAAAGAAAAACTGAAATATCACATGGTCCTAAGTATTCAGACCCTTTGCTGTGACACTCATATATTTAACTCAGGTGCTTTCCATTTCTTCTGATCATCCTTGAGATGGTTCTACACCTTCATTTGAGTCCAGCTGTGTTTGATTATACTGATTGGACTTGATTAGGAAAGCCACACACCTGTCTATATAAGACCTTCCAGATCACAATGCATGTCAGAGCAAATGAGAATCATGAGGTCAAAGGAACTGCCTGAAGAGCTCAGAGACAGAATTGTGGCAAGGCACAGATCTGGCCAAGGTTACAAAAAGATTTCTGCTGCACTTAAGGTTCCTAAGAGCACAGTGGCCTCCATAATCCTCAAATGGAAGACGTTTGGGACGACCAGAACCCTTCCTAGAGCTGGCCGTCCGGCCAAACTGAGCTATCAGGGGAGAAGAGCCTTGGTGAGAGAGGTAAAGAAGAACCCAAAGATCACTGTGGCTGAGCTCCAGAGATGCAGTCAGGAGATGGGAGAAAGTTGTAGAAAGTCAACCATCACTGCAGCCCTCCACCAGTCGGGGCTTTATGGCAGAGTGGCCCGACGGAAGCCTCTCCTCAGTGTAAGACACATGAAAGCCTGCATGGAGTTTGCTAAAAAACACCTGAAGGACTCCAAGATGGTGAGGAATAAGATTCTCTTGTCTGATGAGACCAAAATAGAACTTTTTGGCCTTAATTCTAAGCGGTATGTGTGGAGAAAACCAGGCACTGCTCATCACCTGTCCAATACAGTCCCAACAGTGAAGCATGGTGGTGGCAGCATCATGCTGTGGGGGTGTTTTTCAGCTGCAGGGACAGGACGACTGGTTGCAATCGAGGGAAAGATGAATGCGGCCAAGTACAGGGATATTCTGGACAAAAACCTTCTCCAGAGTGCTCTGGATCTCAGACTGGGCCGAAGGTTTACCTTCCAACAAGACAATGACCCTAAGCACACAGCTAAAATAACGAAGGAGTGGTTTCACAACAACTCCGTGACTGTTCTTGAATGGCCCAGCCAGAGCCCTGACTTAAACCCAATTGAGCATCTCTGGAGAGACCTAAAAATGGCTGTCCACCAATGTTTACCATCCAACCTGACAGAACTGGAGAGGATCTGCAAGGAGAAATGGCAGAGGATCCCCAAATCCAGGTGTGAAACACTTGTTGCATCTTTCCCAAAAAGACTCCTGGCTGTATTAGATCAAAAGGGGGCTTCTACTAAATACTGAGCAAAGGGTCTGAATACTTAGGACCATGTGATATTTCAGTTTTTCTTTTTTAATAAATCTGCAACAATGTCAACAATTCTGTGTTTTTCTGTCAGTATGGGGTGCTATGTGTACATTCATGAGGAAGAAGAATGAACTTAAATGATTTTAGCAAATGGCTGCAATATAAGAAAGAGTGAAAAATTTAAGGGGGTCTGAATACTTTCCGTACCCACTGTATATATATATATATATATATATATCTATTGTCCCCAAAAGCCCTTTTGAGGGCTGGTATTTGTGTAATTTTTTTTGTTCTGTGATATATATATATATATATATCTATTGTCCCCAAAAGCCCTTTTGAGGGCTGGTATTTGTGTAATTTTTTTTGTTCTGTGATATATATATATATATATATATATATATATATATTGTCCCCAAAAGCCCCTTTGAGGGCTGGTATTTGAGTATTTTTTTAATATATATATATATATATATATATATATATATATGTAGCATGTCCAGAACCAGAAAAAAAGATCATATAGGTGTAAAAGGGGTTCCCACCATCCCTGCTCTACTGAAAAATTATCTTTTTTTTTCTGGTTCTGGACATGCTACAGAGCTGAAACTTCACAGGTACACTTTTTAGACCCCCTAGACACTAGATCACACAAAAAAGTTCTTAAAAATTGTTATTTTTGATAGAGAGCCAATTATTGAAAAAAAAAAAAAAAAAACTTAACAAAAAAAAAATTTCTTTGGATTTATTGTTTGGGGGGTCTAAAAAGTGTACCTGTGAAGTTTCAGCTCTGCAGCATGTCCAGAACCAGGAAAGAAAGATCATATAGGTGTAAAAGGGGTTCCCACCATCCCTGCTCTACCGAAAAATGATCTTTTTTTTTCTGGTTCTGGACATGCTACAGAGCTGAAACTTCACAAGTACACTTTAAGACCCCCTAGACACTAAATCACACAAAAAAAGTTCTTAAAAATTGTCATTTTTGATAGAGAGCCAATTATTGGAAAACTTAAAAAAAAAAAAAAAAACTTAAAAAAAAAAAATGTCTTTGGATTTATTGTCTGGGGGGTCTAAAAAGTGTACCTGTGAAGTTTCAGCTCTGTAGCATGTCCAGAACCAGAAAAAAAATAGAATCAGGGTTAGGGCTAGGGTTAGGGTTAGGGTTGGGGTTAGGGCTAGGGTTAGGGTTAGGGCTAGGGTTAGGGTCAGGGCTAAGGTTAGGGTTATTTTTAGTGCTTAGGGTTAGAATTAGAGGGGTAGGGGTAGGGCTACTAACTCTAACCCTAAGTATCTCACCGTAACCCTAACCCTAGCCCCTAACACTAAACCTAACCCTAACCCTCTAACCATAACCCTAACCCTCTAACCTTAACCCTAACCCTCTAAGCCTAGCCATAAAAATAACCCTAACCCTAACCCTAGCCCTAACCCTAACCCTAACCCTAGCCCTAACCCTAACCCTAGCCCTAACCCTAACCCTAGCCCTAACCCTAATTCGTATTTTTTTCTGGTTCCGGACATGCTACAGAGCTGAAACTTCACAGGTACACTTTTTAGACCCCCCAGATGCTAAATCCAAAGAAATTTTTTATTTTTATTTTTTTTTTTAATTTTTCCAATAATTGGCCTTCCTTTAAAAAATTACAATTTTTAAGAACTTTTTTTTGTGTGATCCCTCTCCGGCATGCCACAGTCCAGGTGTTTGTCCCCTTGAAACAACTTTTCCATTACTATTGTGGCCAGAAAGAGTCCCTGTGGGTTTTAAAATTCGCCTGCCTATTAAAGTCTATGGCGGTTCGCAATGTTCGCCGGTTCGCGAACATTCGCCGATGTTCGCGTTCGCTGTTCGCGAACAGCGAATTTTATGTTCGCGACATCACTAGTGTTAATGCCTCAGGAAGGAGAGCCGGACTCCGGCCAGAGCAGAGTTCTAAATTGCAGCTGGAATGACACTCACGTCTTAATAACGCATAGTAGTCAGTTGGATTGAAGTTCATTAGTCAGTTTAAACAAACAATGCTGGATATTAGCCAGTCCAAGAGGCTCCATGGGGTGTCCCAATGCACACATCAGAGGAGGAAAAAAGGGGTAAAAGGGGAAAAAAAGAGAATTTTCTTTTTTTTGTCCAGACAAACAAAGATCTGAGATGATCATTACAATACTACTATCCAATCCAGTAGGTTGTGAAAAGAGCTTGACAGATAGACAAGAAGGCAGTATAAATCTGTATAGCTGGGTGGCATGGTTGTGGGAACCTTTGTAAATGAGAGCTTACACATCCAGGCACTCTCGGTGACGGGAGGGTTAGATCACTGGACTTCCACATTCCACTTCCCGGTGGTGGGAGGGAGAATCAATTGTCTCTGAGCGGCGACGTCTGATGCCTTTGGGCTCTGGGGGTGATGTTGGTAGTAACAGAGATCCACAGCAGTGTAAAAGGAGCTATACCAGTCCGGGACCCGTAGAGAGGCCAATTTACCTTCTGTGTAAGCAAAGAGGCAGAAGGGGAAGCGCCATCTATAGGTAATACCTCTGGTGCGTAATAGATCCAGTAGAGGGCGCAATGCGCAACGATGTTGCAGGGTGATGTTAGATAGGTCCTGGAACCATTTAATTTCAGACCCATTAAAAAGGATTTGGTCTTTCCCTTTGGTTTTAGGTAGGATAGCTTTCTTGAGAGGGTAGCTGACTAGGCAGCATATCACATCTCTGGGAGGGTCAACCTCATTGCCTCGGGGTCTGAGTGCTCTGCTCGTTCAAAGTCAATCTGTGTCTCTGCGGGTCTTTCCAATAAGTTATTGAATAAAGCAGTGATGGCTAATTCCAGGGCGCACCCTAATATTGTGCCTCCTGCCCCGATTATCAAGGTCTTCAATATGCCTATGCATATCAGTAAGGTGGGATATGTGGTTGTCTGCAGTGCGTTGCAGCTGCTTTATGGCTGTGCCCTGCAACGTGGTGTCCTCCTCTGTCTCCCCCAGCCTCACCACTACTGTTTGAAGGTCTGAGCGGAGCTCGGAAATGGCAGCTCACAGTGTTGCTGTAATGTCCGCAGCGACCGTTTGTAGGTCTGACAGGCTTGGGAGAGATGTGGTGGGCCCACAGCCGCGTTTACACACCCCCGTTGTGGTGTCCGCGTTACTGCTAGGCGAGCGGGCTGGACAGGAAGAGGAGGCCGCATGGCGGTCTGAGTGCTGCGACCGAAACAGAGCCGGGATGTTGCTGCTAATCTGTGTGGATGGCTCCCACGGTCCCCTGTTTGCCGTCAATCTCCTACCTGACCGAACCATAATAGTGTGCGGAGTGTGGGTGACCTAATTTGAAGCCTAATTGTCTTGGTACACGAAGCTCTAAATCTAAGCTGCCATCTTCTGCCGGAGTCAAGCCACGCCCCAAGTGTCTATAGTTTTAATGATTTCATCCGTGGTAAACAGAGAGTTGAGGAGTGTTTGTTGTGAAGCTGGGAGAGTAGGCCGGCAATTTTTGTCTAGGAATGAACATATGTCTTGGTCAGTAGGTTGTGGGGTTGAGGGGGTCTTCTTTTAAATTGTATAGTGACTCACAATAGTCCGAAAAGCATTCATAATATTTTGGGGGTTGAAACGTCTAGATTTAGTGAAGGGATGAATAATAAAGGGTATTTTAGATTTGGTTCTAAGGGCTTTCAATCTGGGTGCTAGAAACTTCCCTGCCTTGTTATGTTGGGGGTAATAAATACTTAGCTCCCCATTTGTTTGTGTATTCAGCAAACACAGAGCCTATCCCTAATTGAAATCAGGAGACCTCAGATGGAGAAGGTTGACATTTCTGTGAAATTTTCGACCATGTGTTAGATGTATTGGGCCTGTATGAGGAGCTGAACAGAGGTGGAGACGCTGGGAGAATGTCCCAACTTTTGAGCAGATTCCTTCTTCCAAGGAGTGGATCATTTTGGCTATTCCTTCATGCGTGATCACCAAGCTAGTTGGATACTTCAACTTGTAAATGATGTTATGATTGCATAAGGCCTTGGTTATTGTAAGCAGATTGTTGTGATGCTGTATGGTGAATAAGGAGAAGTCTGGAAAGATTTGGAGATTTTTACCCAGGAGATGTGGGGGCTTTGGAATGCTGTGTACCCGGTCAATCATGAGGTCCGCAGAGGTGAGGTTAGATATAGCGGTAAAAAAGACATCTCTCACATAGTGCAGCAGCTGAGATGGTGTAACAGATTTAGGGATTCCTCCCACTTTAAGGAGGTTTTTCCTGGACCTATCCTCCAAGTCTGTGAGTTTAGATTTGATTCAGTATAGTTCCCCCGAATGTACCTCATGTGCATCCACCATCGTATTGAAGGAGGTAGCAAATTCAGACATCTGTTTTTCCACTTGATGCACTCTATCTCCTAGCACTTGTACTTCAGCTCAACATTGGTGCAAGCCAGATAGCAGGTCTGTTTACAATGAGGCTCTAGAGAACAACAACATCTCTTTGGGTTGCCCACTAGTGGGGAAAGAGGCTATGGGGTCTGCAGGGCCAACGTCCATAGAGTGTTATGTGGTTGTCTCGCTCACCTCCCCATGTCCTCAGCTCAATTATTCTCCACTGATTCCCGCCTCGGCCAGGGCTTGGCCGGGCTCCTCGTGGAAGGTGTCAATTGCCATGATCTTGCTGCAGCTGTGTCACTGCGCCCAGAGAAGGAGCCTGGAGGAAGCGGCGCTCCAGCTCCTAGAACTCCACCAGCATAGATAGTGGATGTGGCCGCCATCTTGGTGAAGTCTGGTAGATACGGCCAGGAAAAACCTCTTCACCCATCAGGAAATCACTTCTAACATGTTACACCCATGTAGGGCTTATGTCTTCCAGGGGCGTACCTAGAGCATTTGGCACCCAGGGCGGATCCTATATCAGGCACCCCCCCCCCCCCAACTTTAAAATGTAAAAACACCCACAACATTTTTTAATGTTTTGAAGAATATTTATTGCACAAATTTCACAGCCCCCCCATCACAGTGCCCCTTACAATCTGCTCCCCCCCCCCGTCTCTCTAATCCCAGTGCCCCCTTTTACACTCTCTGCCTCCCCTGCACAGTCCTACCTTCAGCATAAACAGATAGCTAATACTATTAGCAATGTGTTTACGTTTGAGTAAGAGATTGGAGACATGCTATGGGAGATGGTCAGAGACTTCGGACATGATACAGGAGATAGTCAGAGACTGCAGACATGATACAGGAGATAGAGACCGCAGACATAATACAGGAGATGGTCAGAGACTGCGGACATGATACAGGCAGTGGTGGAACTACCAGGGTTGCAGCAGTTGCAAATAGGGGGGTTAGTAATGAGACCTGTGGTGGTGGGGGGGGGGTGGCCACTGCCACTCATCCCATTCCCCCACCACCACTACCTCCACCACTCCCCCATATCCCATCCCATCCCCCCACCACTACCACCACCACTGCCACTCATCCCATCCCATCTACCCCACCACCACCGCTACCACTGATCTTATCCCCCCATCACCACTGGCACTCATCCCATCCCCCCACCACTATCACCACCGCTGCCACTGATCCCATTCCATCCCCCCATGCTCCAGGGGGCCCATGCCTCACCCCTGTACACCTGGACAGGAGGGGCGGCGGGGTGGCATGTAGAGGAACCAATCCCCGCTCAGCTGCAGGAGGAAAATGGAGGGGATCAGTTCCTCTATATGCCGTCTCCCCTCCTATCCAGGTGTACAGTGGTGATACTTGGGGCTGAGTCACCCCGGGGGTCAGGGGGGCCCTTCACGGCTTCTTGCACAGGGGCCATGGATATTCTAGTTATGCCTCTGGATATAGGAGATAGTCAGAGACTGCAGACATGATACAGGAGATGGTCAGAGACCGCAGACATGATACAAGAGGTGGTCAAAGACAGCAGGCATGATACAGGAGATGGTCAGAGACTGCAGATATGATACAGTAGATGGTCAGACACTGCAGACACGATACAAGAGATGTTCAAAGAATGTGGACATGATACAAGAGATGGTCGGAGACTGCAGACATGATAAAAGAGATAGTCAGAGACTGCAGACATTAACCATAGATGGTTAGAGACTGCGGACATTATACAAGAGATGGTCAGAGACTGCGGACATGATACAAGAGACGGTCAGAGACTGCAGATATGATGTAAGAGATGGTCAGAGACATGATAGAAGATAGAAGAGCACTAGGGGGGCCGGAGAGCACAGGTGGAGCAGAGGGCACTTGAGGAGCTGAAGGGCACAGAGGAGGGGGACTGGAGAGCATTGGGGGGGATTGGAGAGCATTAGGGATTAGGGATGACATCAGCAGGGATGGCATCAGCACGCCGCGACCGAATGTAGGTTTTTCGTCAGAAATGACGTTATCAAGGTCCCTTTCATGTGAGTGTCATTGAGGGTGTCATTGAGGGCAGGCTCCTGAGTGTCCCCTAAGGTGTATTTGGCAACATCAGTTCCTGTGCAGCATCTGTATCTGTGGCCCAAGAGGAGATCTTTTTCTTGCTGTCTCTTTGATGGTCATCCCCTTTGGAGATTACAGGCTTAATTGTACCATTCATCTGGTAAGGAGGATAACTTTGGTGGTGTTATATATTTCAGCATCCTTTTGCTTCACGGATTTGGGACTTATTGGACTTCACTTACACAGCAATATATGTATATTATGTATTATATATTTATGCACATATTTATTTGATTTAAGCATATTCACTATTTATGATCATTTATAGTCACTTTTACATTTTTTCTATCACTCAGCGCAGATTGTTTTTGGCTATTATCCTAGAAGATGTCCATTATTGAGTTTTAACTTTTGGCAATAACTTCAATGGAGTTTGGAATGGACTTCAGTAATGTTCACTGAACCTGCCTTGAACCAAACCCAAGTATGTTTGCATCATCTCTAGTATATGTAGCGGACTGCCATTCTTTGATAATGCAGATTTACCTTCTGCTCCTTCAGATTGTCTCTGTGCCCCTTTAAGACTGCTTTCAGAAGAGATCAGCCTCTTACAGGAAGTGAAAAAAAAGGATTGTGGGATATATAGTTCTGGACAGATAGCTGACCATTATCTGGATCGCTGGGGGGATTATTTTCCCAAGGAGCAGTGGGGGAGTGGAGGACCATGGGAGAGGGTATAAACCTATCTGTTCCACAGCTTCCGGGACCCATCAAGTGCACATTAGCCTACTGTGTGTGGAGGATCGGCTGTAGCTGCTGCCTAGTGCACGAGGCCTGACCTGCTTGCAGAACTCAGCCTCAAAGGAGCAGATGCTGATAGCTATACTGTGGACGCTGTCTGAGTATAGCTGAAGAGGAAGAGGCTGGAGGTCGGCCGGACATCCTGAGAAGGCAGAGCGCAGCCTGTTCCCAGACGCAGAGCGTGGAAGAGCACATCGCCTATCTTACAGGGCCTTCATGGACGGACATCCAAGGGAGAGGGTGCCCGTGTCGGGTTCTGACCGCAAGTATAACCTTTTCATCTACACACTCACTGCAGACACAGCAATATACATTACTTCCTATGGGATTACAAATTAACAAGTGATCCTCTGGAAAGTCTTTAAGAGCTTCAACTGCTGGTAAAGATGTAGCAAGGCCTTGCTGAGGAGTATTGATGTATGCTACTTCTTAACCTCCTCCCATCCGCGCTATAGCCGAAGTACGGCTGCAGCGCGGACTCACATTTTCGGGAGGCCGTCTTTAAACGGCCTCCCAGACACACGCTCCCCGCGCTCCCCACCTCATCAGTGCCCATAAGTGCCACCTCATCAGTGCCCATCAGTGCAGCCTATCAGTGCCCATCAGTGCCGCTTCATCAGCGCACATCAGTGAAGGAGAAAAATGTATTTATTTTCAAAATTTACTCGCAGAAAATAAGAAAAACTTTTTTTTTTTCAACATTTTCTGTCTTTTTTCTTTTTTTTTTGTAAAAAATAAAAAACCCAGAGATGATTAAATACCACCAAAAGAAAGCTCTATTTGTGTGAAAAAATTTATAAAAATTTCATATGGGTACAGTGTAGCTTGACCGCGCAATTGTCATTCAAAGTGTGAGAGCACTGAAAGCTAAAAATTGGTCTGGATGGGAAGGGGGTATAAGCACAGAAGGCAAGTGGTTAAAGGGGGCACGCTCTATTTTGTTGCAGTATTGCTAGTTAGGACATTGATAGTACAAAAATAGTACAGAGTTCTTCATAGAGATCATCAGTTACCATTCTAAATCATAGAGGGTTTGTTCTTTGATATTGCAACTCATTGTTCTTGTTGTTTTGCGTCAATCCTGCTGAATCCTGCTGGTTAAGGTGGGATTCAGCTGACTGACATAATTATATCTGTCCATTCACTAAGTAAAAGGGCAACTCATTTATATTGTGTCAGTGTGTTTCTTAACCTCCCTGGCGGTATGATTATGTCAGGAATTATGTACCGAAAGCGGTACAATTTTTTGCATGGAAATTTGGCATTATGTATTATAGGCCTACAATTCTTAGTAATTACTGACTTAAACCTGACCAAAACAAGAGTCTAGTAGACATCCCAGATGTGATAAATTTGAAACACATGAATTATAATCGAATCAATAATATAATTCTATTATATAATATGTGTGAATATATATATATATGTATATATATATATATATATATATATATATATATATATATATATATATATGTGTGTATATATATATATATATATATATATATATATATATATATATGTGTGTGTGTGTATATATATATATATGTATATATATATATATATATGTGTATATATATATATATATATATATATATACATATATATATATAATATAAATGTTATGTGTTTGTGTTTTGTGCAACGTTTGAATTTCCCTCCCAGTTCCGCTCCCATGCAGCATTGCTGCTGCAGGGAACGGAACCAGGAAGTCATGAGACCGACGAACGAGCGGCGGGGATCTCGGCGGCGATCACAGCAATGGGAGATCATCGCTGGATCACCAGGAGAAGGTAAGGGACAGCGCTGCGCGCTCTGCACATCTACCCCGAGCGTGACTCGGGGATACCGATAGTAGCAGGAAAAATCCACCCCGAGTCACGCTCGGGGATACCGCTAAGGGGGTTAAAGGTGTATACACTCTCAAATTACCAGATATGCCAGTGGGGCGGCACTTGTTCTTGGGGCTGAAAGGCAGAGTGTGGGACCCATTATACTTAAGCGGCTCCTGCAGGGGGGTAGCGCTACATATACAATGTCACAGGTTTAATACCAAAATCCAGCATGGTTCTTAGAGTCCTTAGACATACAGAGGTTTATTTTCTAAAGACAAACAAGCTATTCGCTTTGCAAGTGAAACTTCATTTTTGCTTGCACATGATTGAATGATGGAAGTCAGCAGAGCTTCCTTGCACAGTACAACTTCCCTTGTAAATTGAACCCTCTATTTGTCTTTAGTAAATTATCTCCATGGTGTTCTTTTACATATAACTGATAACACGCAGTAATAGATTTATTCTGTTCCTTAGACAGCAGTAAACTAGAGATTAATTAAAAGCACACAGACATCTCTTCCTCCTCCTTCTTCATACACCTTCATACCCAAGCTCCCTACAATTCCCTGTAGGCTAATATAATTTAGTAATACAAGCTGACTTACAAGGATTTTTCCCCTTGTATAAAACTGGCACAAAAAGCAAATGCAGCAAAGTTTGATAAATCTCTGTGGATGTGTCATCACCAACAGCACAAAAGATATGATATGGAGATGTCAAGAATTGACACATGAAGTTTTATAATTAACTATGTGCACCTTGTAATGTTCTTTTATTTACTTAGTATTAATATGTTTAATTACTATGATTTGGCCAGGCTCCTAGCAGCAAATGATAGACAGCCGAACGACTGATTAGATGATGTTCTACTGAAGTACTCTTGGTGTGGTCTCAGGTATCTCACGAGAGGCCAAGTACAGTATGTTCAAGTGAATTGGCTGTTTTAAGACCTCTGTCCAGAATATAATACATCTCCCAGCTGCCCAGAAAAAGAAGATTAAACCTGATCAATATCTGGGATCATTAAAAGAAAAATGTGCCGAGTTCGATAAATCTGTGTCAGTCGTATATTTTCTTGCCAGCTCTTTCTAGTAAAACTGTGACCTTTCATGTAAAACATGAATAATCATTTTAACTACTTCCCTGCCAACCATGTTAACAAGAATGAAACAATTGTTTTGATAAAGTCTGAGGTTTAAAAATAGGGCTCATAGAGCAGTGGAATGTAGTAACTCCTAGCAGTGAATTATAGGCCATTTGTAACTTTGTTATGGCTTTTGTGACTTTACATGTCGGGTGTTTATTAATCTATTGTGGCCACTTTGTCAGCTGTTACTTGACTTGGTGTCTGATAAAAACAAAAAAACAAGGAAAAAAAAAAAACACAGATATGATTACTTGGCAGATTCTGCACATTATTAGATCAGTTGTGTAGATGTTTAGATAGATCATTAGTATATTTATAACTGCTAACTGGATAACTTGTTATCATATAAACCCTTGTTCAGGTCAGGGTGGTCACCTAGTAAGTTTCTATCCTTAATAATGTCTTAACCACTTGCCAACCGCTCACTGAGCTGGTACTGCGGCAAAGTGGCTCGTTATCGTAGGTCTACATCGCTGGACATTGCCCCCTCTCGGCGCGGCGCGCGCGCCGCCGGAGGCTCGCTCCCGCTGTATTCTGACACAAAAGGAGTCGGACCAGGGGAGGAGTGGCGGTGATCACCGCCGCTCTTCCCCGATCGTCTGGGATCGAGTGTGGAAATCTGCCCGCTTGTGTAAACAAAGCGGGCGGATCTCCTCTGTGACAGACCCTCACAGATTACAGGATTCAGCATAGCTGAACCTGCGATCTGTGTCTATGTCACACAATCCCCTCCCCCCACACACGTCAGTAAGCATGAGGCATACATTTAACCCCTTGATCACCAATAAAGTTAACCCCGTCCCTGCCAGTGTCATTATTACAGTAACAGTGCATATTTATAGCACTGATTACTGTAGTAAAGTCACTGATACCCCCCAAAAGTGTCAAAAATGTCAGTTAGGGGTCCGATCTGTGCGCCGCAATGTCGCAGTCCCGCAAAAAAAATCACAGATCGCCGCCATTACTAGTAAAAAAAATAAACAATAAAAATGACAAATTTTTCCCGTAGTTAGTAAACGCGATAACTTTTGCGCAAACCAATCAAAATACGATTATTATGATTTTTTTTACCAAAAATATGTAGCAGAAAACAGATTGGCCTAAAATATTAAAAAATTTTGATTTTTACATTTTTGTTTGGGAATGTTATATATCAGAATGTAAAAAATATTGTTTTTATTTTTTTCAAAATTTTTGCTCTTTTTTTTAAAAAATGTAAAATCGCACAGGTGATCAAATACCACCAAAAGAAAGCTCTATTTCTGGGGAAAAAAGGACATAAATTTAATTTGGGTACAGCATCTCACGAAACTCGCAATTGTCCATTAAAGTAACGCAGTGCCGAATCGCAAAATATAGCCTGGTCAGGAATGGGGTAAAATCTTCCGGTCTTAAAGCGGTATAAATACGCTCATTGAGGATTTTTTTGTCAAAGACATGTAGCTAAATACATTTTGGCCTAAATATATGAAAAAATTCAATATATTGGATATTTTTTAACTGTCAAAACATTCGCTTTTTTTTTTATTAATATCGCAAAAAATGAAAAGCGCAGAGGTGATCAAATACCACCAAAAGAAAGCTCTGTTTATGGGAAAAAAGGGCACAAATTGTGTTTGGGTACAGCGTTGCATGACCGTGCAATTGTCAGTTAAAGTCGCGCAGTGCCAAGTTGCAAAAAGTGGCCTGGACGTAAAGCAGGAAAATCCTCCGATGGTAAAGTGGTTAAAGTATATCTAAACCCCAAAAAAGTATTTCAATTTACCAGTCCTTTGGTGTGGTGGATGCATTTGTTGTTTTCCAGTAGAGTTGGGCCGAACACCCCCTCGGTCCGGTTCGCACTAGAACTCCTGAACATGGAAAAAGTTCAGACCCAAACCCTATTAAAGTCTATGGGACCTGAACTTGAAAGCTTATATGCAAGCTATTGGACAAGAAAGGGGTATGGGGGCCCGGGTACTTCCCTGGGGGACATGTATCAATGCAATTTTTTTTTTTTTAAAGCAGTGGAGGAAGAGTGATTTTAAAGTGAAACAATAAAAATGAAAAATTCCTTTAAATATAGTGCCTGGGAGTGCCTTTAGTCTGCCTGTAAAGTGGCACATCTGTATCATGTATAGAACCTGCGGCAGCAAAAATAAAATACAGTATATAAATAAAAAAAAATTACATTTAAATTGATTTTCCTGACTGCAAGCCATTGCCAGCAATACAAAAATGTTTGAAAAAAGCCTGGTCTGGTGTATATTTTAGGTAGAGCCCCAAGCCAAAATAAAAAAAAACACCATACCAGACCCAAGCATGTAGCTTGGCAGGCCAGGAAAGAGGAAAGGATGAGGAAGAGCTGACAGCTGATGACTTTTCCGTTGTTAAGGACGCACGTCTTCCCAGCCCGCTCCTTAACAACCAGCTGCTATTCTCTGTGCGCGAACATCCCGCTGAGCGCCCCTGAACATTCGAGTGTTTGACGAAAATGCGAACAGGCGAATTTCGGCCAGAACTTATGCTCGGCTTGAACTGCTCGCCCAACACTATTTTTCAGATTTGTTTCCCTTTATTTCCCTGTATTTTATTTCAGGTAATCCTGTGATTAACACACTTCCTGTCTCCGGGTGGCTATGGTCACTTCTCCACTGTATCTATGGAGGAAGCCATGGTTGCCACCCAGGCTGGATTTCAAACATGTCCATTACATGAGAGTTTATGGAATTAGAAGGTTACAGAAGCCAGATAAGAATGTTTTTAGGCTGTTTAGCTCAAAAGGTCAGTGCATTTCAGGAAAGATCAACAAATATTTTTCTATACTTGATGAAAATGTTCTTAGCCTGCAACAATCAAACAAATGCCGCCACCATATCTAAGAACTTGGGTTTAGTTCAACTTTGAACGTTTCTCAAATAATTATATTATACATTTAAATATTCTACAGGGGGTAAGAAATTCCCTCATACAGGCAACAGCTGGTGTGCAGATCCAGTAATATACCACCAATTGAGAAATTGTCCAGATATTTAGCTCTCCAGCCTTACTTAAAAAATACTAACTAACTTGGATGGACTTTCACAAATGAATTACGAATCCTTATTGTATACCCCCTGACCTAAAGTAACCCACCCCCCTTTTCAGATGTGTGCTTACCTGGCCTCCTGCATATCATATACCCTGTAACTGTAATGTTCTGGGCCTGCAAAGTTGTTCTCTATGTACGTCCAAAGGGCCTTCCCCCAAGTGGGGACAGAGGATCATGTGCTCTTCTGTTTCAAGGTCAACTATTTGAAAAGATCAAATGATGACCGCATTTAAATGAAAAAAAAAATTTCTTCATGAGCACCATACCTATGATAGTGCATTGCTAAACATGATATCAGCACTGGGCAATGACAAAGTCTGCCTGACCCTTTATTAACACAGATGTCATTTTAATGGGGCTCCGACTGTAATGACACAGTGTGTGACCCTCTACTGAACCCTGCATGAAGAGACAGCTGATGGATTCTAATTTGCAAGGCATGTCACCCTAGAGGGATTATACTTAAGATCATACTTGTAAGTCACAGATACCAAATCTCTGCTGGCTCACATTTTCAATAATCTGAGAAAAAGTGTACCTGCTAAGGTGAAAATATACAAGAGAAAATAACCAGCACTGGTCATCAAGTCATTATTTCTAAAATCAAATTTCTTTATTATTGCAGAGTTTTCAACATATTGTGTAAATTGTACTACAGAAGTTTATAAATATGAACAATACAAGTGTCCATCTAATTAAATAATCAGACTCTTACTGTCACTTTAAATAATAAGCGAGTGGCTTTATATGAGCAATTATACTATACTTGCCATCTCAGGCTGATATTTTCTAAAGCCAATCAAACAAAAAACAAATACGGGAAGACTGTAATTAGATATGGTTTCCTATTAAAATGGAGAGCCACATATATAGTATTACCTTTCAAAACTGTATAGTAGTAGTAAATTAATTGCGTATTACTATCATAGACATGTCATTTATGCAAATTGCTTTTATTATGGGGGCATGGGCTGACCTGACTGTAAAGTGTGGATAGGATGTTTGTGAACCTATGTTACCTGAATAGGCCACGTTGTCTGGCGTCACTGATATGGACCAGGTGGCAACTAATGGGAGCATAGCAATGCTTGTTGATATTATAACACCATTCCAGGCCACCCTCATCACATAGATAGAAGAGGTCAAATTGGTCATTTCATTGCTCCACCAATAAATCAAAGTGCTCCGCAGCCATCTTACTGAAAAGATGCGCATCAACCGGGTGAAGGATTTACTACCACCAATCTCTACCAATAAACAGAAAATGCATCATTCCCTGTCTTTGCTGCATAAATGCGTTGGGAATCAAGAAAATCATCTCAGTACATCCAGTATCAGGGTAGTAGATCTTCCCAAATAGATAATCACCCAGAGGAATCACCTACTGGTGTTTCTATTTGGAAAAAGACCCTTCAAAAGCCTTTTTGGTTAAGGGAACCCACTGAATCCCCCTTCACATGCTGCAAGGATGAAGGGACCCATCCATTATAAACACACCGCACTCTTCTACTACAGTGTTTGCTATTTTTTTTTCTGCTGAGTTAAGATTAAAAAGAAGGAAGCAAGGCACAATTTTTATTCACTTATAGGGATGCACACTATTGGATGGAATCCTGCACCAGACCCATCTGCAACATGACACTTTAAAGCAGTAGTGAACCGCCATGCTTTCTTTTTTTTAAAACCAAAGCAAAGCAAAGATATAATGTGCTAATAAGCAACGCACTTTAACCACTTAAGCCCCGGAGGATTTTCCTGCTAAAAGACCAGGGGGTATTTTGCGATTCGGCACTGCATGACTTTAACGGACAATTGCGCGGTCGTGCGACGCTGTACCTAAACGAATTTGACGTCCTTTTTTTCCCACAAACAGAGCTTTCTTTTGGTGGTATTTGATCACCTGTGCGATTTTTTGATCACGCGCTATAAACAAAAAAAGAGCGACAATTTTGCAAAAATAGCAATATTTTTCACATTTTTTTATATGAAATTCCCCCAAAAAAAAATGTAAAAATCAAAATTTTTTAACATTTTTGGCCAATTTGTTTTATCCTACCTATGTTTGGTAAAAAAAATCGCAAAAAGCGTATTTTGATTGGTTTGCGCAAAAGTTATTGCGTTTACTAACAAAGGGAAAGATTTTTGTCATTTTTGTTGTTTTTTTTTTTTAACGCGTAATGGCGGCGATCTGCGATTTTTTTTGCGGGACTGCGACATTGCGGCGGACAGATCGGACCCTTGACTGACATTTTTGACACTTTTGGGGTTACCAGTGACATTTCTACAGTAATCAGTGCTATACATATGCACTGTTACTGTAAAAATACACTGGCAGTGAAGGGGTTAACTTTAATTGGGAGGGAGGGGCTGTGTGTGTCCCTAGGGGCGTGATTCTTACTGTGATTGGCTGTGGCTCTAGCTGTAAGGACACTGATCAACGGATCTACATACTAGATCCGAGTAATCAGTGTCTTTACAGCGATGAGAATGACAGGCAGCTTGTTTACACAAGCTGCCTGACATTCTCCCTCTTCCCCCGACGATCGCCGAGTGGCCGGCGGACATCGGGTCCGCTGGTCACACGCGTGGGGGGGTGCGTGACCGCGCGGGAGCGGGAGCGCGCCTCCGCGGGCGCGCGCTCGCTCCCCAGACCCTCCCAGGCTAGTGACGTTAATTAACGTCACTCTGCCTGGCAGGGGCTGACCGCCGCAGTAAATCTACTTGCGGCGGTCGGCAAGCAGTTAAAACAAAGCTATCCAGTGACGCGTTGTCACCGCTGACAAGGCTTCCATCTTCATCCGGTCTTCCTTCCGGGTTTGGGTCCTCCGCAGTTACACTTGTTGGCTGGCTTAACTCCCCTACTATTGTTCTAAGGCCTTCACTTGATAAGATACTTCCATGTGTGTTTGTTGCTCCTGACACTTTGCTCATGCTCCTTTTTTGTACACTATTTGTGCCTTATGTTGCTGGAGTACCTGTGATGCTTCCCTTTATGGAACTCTTTGCTGTCCCATAAGACATACAATGTATTGGTTACCTCCTAACTGGCTGCCATATGTTTCATGCCCTTCGACATGGTCAGAATTTTTGGACACATTGTTTTCTCCATTGATATCCTTTATGTCACTATAGAAGATTGCCCTCTCCTTTCACTCCATGCACTGTGTTTCTTGCCCTTGGGCAATTTCTCAGGTTGGAACTGAAGCCCTTTTGACAATTTTACTTACCATGAAGACATGCAGACCCACTAGTATTGGAATGAATTGCACTCTCAGCCTGGGCTATTGCCAGGCCACGCCTCCATGAGCTTCACTCTGCCCCTCAGAGCTTAATAATGGAGATGAATGATTAAGCTCCGAGGGGCAGAGAGAAAGGCGCTGGGGATGTGGCCTGGTGGGTGCCCAAGCCGAGACTGCCCATTCCAATTATAGTGGGTCTGCATTGATATGCGGCTTCATGGGATTCATTTTTTGCTCAGCAGCCATTCACTATTACTTCTGTACTGAGAAGTAATATGACACATTGGCCACCACCTCACCTGATGTCCATTCACAACAGGCCCCTCAAAACATATCATATCTTGGTTTTTGGTTGAACTAGTTGGACTTGTGTCTTTTTCAAACTGACTAACTCTGTAACTATATGAACAAAGAAAGAATGCACAGAATGTGATTCCTATAGGCCTAGCTCCCTTCTGGCCCTAGACGCCAAGATGTTGGCTAAAGTTTTGTCTACTTATGTGGGCTTTGCTATTCCTTCAGTTATCCATGCAGATCAAAAAGAAGGATCATAGGCATTTTTGAAAACCTACAGTGTCTACACAACAATGGTGACCAGAGCATGACAGTTTCTTGAGACAAAGCTAAGACACTTAATGCCCTTGTCTCACAGCCATCTTTTGAAAATTTGGATCTGACCTATTGTTTTATACAGTAGGTAACTTTGTTTTATCATAATTCTAATGCTATGGTGTGCACCAATGGGTAGATCTTTGAACCATTTCCTTTGCAATGTGAAACATCCCCTGTCTACTCTATTGTATGCTATAGCTACTAAACCATCAGCTGCTAGAATATGCTGACCTACTGTTTCATACAGTAGGTAACTTTGTTTTAGCATAACCCTAATGCTAGGGTGTGCACAAATGGGTAGATCTTTGAACCATTCCCTTTGCAATGTGAAACATCTCCTATCTACTCTATTGTATGCTATGGCTACTGAACCACCAGCTGCTAAAATATGCTGATACCCCCAGATTATTGGCAGAGAAGGTGTGCTTATATGAGGATGATATGGTGCTTTTCCTGGCAAATTTGGGTCCTTCTCTATATATGTCCTTGGGTTTTATTGCTGACTCAGATTCCTATTCCAATATACTTACTAATAATTCACAACAGACCCCTCAAAACGTATTATATCCCTTATTGGGGGTTGAAACCTTTACATATTTTGGCATTACAAGTGTCAGAGACCCAAAGGAGTTAATTCCCTACAAAACTGACCTTCCCTTTAAAATATTGAAGGTTAAAATATTGGCATGGACAAAGTTGCCTCTCTCGATGATTGGTAGAATGAATTTATTTAAAATTATATTATTGCCACAAATGTCATATTTTATTTTCTACAATCCCCTGTTTACCCAGTATACCCCACTGACGATACAGTATTTAAGAGATTTTTGGAAACTGGATGAGATAATAGCAGAGCAAAATACTTTTACAAAACTCTTACAAATGCCACTCCAGGAATGTATAAATCAGTAATTTGGTACCTTGATCAAAATGCAAAAAAGCATTTCTAATAAACCATGTGAAATCTGAGACAATTGTATTGCAACATAATATTTTTGTAAACAGGGGAAGGCCCAGAATGGTGAAGCTAGTAGAACACCTTTCCAGTCGTCTATGCTCTGTTAGGCTTTCACGGGGAGGGCTCAAGCAAAAGAATTGTATACTCTAGACTGGAAATACAATACTCCTTTGTGGAGAACTTTAAACCTCCTGGCACTCTAAATTTATAGATATAGCAGATTAAATGTCTGTTGGATTATGGTTTCTTGGTCAGTTACTGAAAGATGAAGTTCTCCGCTCATTTTCGCAGTGCTCTTTGAATCTACTAATCTGCCTGTCATACATGCCTTTAGGGCATTTCTACATACACCACATACTATGAAACACCTACCTATTCAATTTGTCAAGAATGATTATTGTAAATAGTTTTTTTGTGACTTTTAAAAATGGTTTAATACTTTTAAGGTACAATGCAATGTAAAATATAATTTTTATTGGGGCAAAAAGAGATCCCTGATTTTGATAGGACTGGGAAGATTGCCTGGAAGCTTTACACAAGGTTTCACTATGCTTCAGAGATAGACAAATTCATATATTTTGATAAACCATAATGCCTCCCTTACCCCAAATAGAATAGCAAAAAAATTCTCTACATTCCACCCTATCTGTCCTATATGTTCAAATTCAAGTTAACAAATCTCTATAACATTTTTGATATGGGCCTGCCCTGCTGTCAGGCAGTTTTGGGAGCACATTACTAAATGTTTTCATGACTTGACGGAATGCTTTTTTCAAGCTTATATCTTGATTATACTTATTAGCTTGACTCATACAAGTACACCACATTCTCTTCTCCATGAGCTGCTGTTCCTGGCTTGGAAGGTAGTGGTGCTTATATGGAATTTCGCTTACTCCCATATGATATCAGAATGGGTACATTTAGTCAACACCTCCTTGCTCTACAAGAAATTCATACATAACTATATAGGGTGTCTGTCTAAATTTAAAATAAAGTGTGGACTATATGCAGGGCCGGCGCTACCACTAGGCAGGTTAGGCGACCGCCTAGAGCGCACTGTTTCATAGGGCGCCTGCCCACTGATTTGCCTACTCAGCCTGCCTCTCCCGAAGTCCCGCCGCCGCCTGTGTAGCCAATCCGGATCATCACTTAGTGAAGGGGTGCCGCGGCAGCACTAAAGGACCGACCTGACATCACGGTCTCCGAGTCCTGACACTTACAGTGACAGAACAGAGGCAGCCCGTGCCTCTATGATCAGTGACGGACAGGTCACAGTCTGTGACCTGTCCGTCTCTCAGAGACTCTCTGGTGCCAGTCCACAGCTTTAGAAGAAGTGATCGTCCCTCCCTGATCCCTCCCATGATCCATGGGAAGACCAGTTATTACAGCCAGCCAGCTCTGCTCTGTCCTTCTCCCCTCCCCTTTATCCAGCAGCAGAGAGCAGACTCGTGCATCAGACAATCAGACATGTGAGTATCTGATCAGTGGAGCTCCGGGGGTCGGTACCTGGAGGTGTGTGTGAGACACAGCTGGAGGAGCAGGCTGCCTAACTTTCCTTAGTGGTAGCCCCGAGGCAGGGCTTGTGCCTGGAGAGAGAGCCATTGGCAGCAGAGCAGAGCCCTAGTGGTATGTGAACAGTGAAAAACACATTGAGATTCTATAACTGAACTGTATAGTGTATGTGTATATATTTATATGACTTATATGTGTGATCTCTGATGTGTGATGTTATCCCCCCTTCTCCTCCCCTCTTACCTCCCCCCTCTTCCTCCTCTCACCCCTCCCCCTCCTCTCCCCCCCTCCTCTCCCCCCTCCTCCTCCTGTCTTCCCCTCCTCCCCCCTTCTCCTCCTCCTCTCCCTCCTCCTCCTTCTCTCCCACCAACTCCTCCTCCTCTCCTCCTCCGCCTCCTCTCCCCCCTCCTCCTCCTCCCCCCTCCCTTTCCCCCTCCTCTCCTCTCCCCCCTCCTCCTCCTGTCTTCCCCTCCTCCCCCCTTCTCCTCCTCCCCACTCCTCTCCCCCCTCCTCCTCCTGTCTTCCCCTCCTCCCCCCTTCTCCTCCTCCTCTCCCTCCTCCTCCTCCTTCTCTCCCCCCCACTCCTCCTCCTCTCCTCCTCCGCCTCCCCCCCTCCTCCTCCTCCCCCCTCCCTCTCCCCCTCCTCTCCTCTCCCCCCTCCTCCTCCTGTCTTCCCCTCCTCCCCCCTTCTCCTCCTCCCCACTCCTCTCCCCCTCCTCCTCCTCCGCTCCCCCTCCTCCGCCTCCTCTCCCCCTCCTCTCCTCTCCCCCCTCCTCCTCCTGTCTTCCCCTCCTCCCCCTTCTCCTCCTCTCCCTCCTTCTCTCCCCCCCACTCCTCCTCCTCTCCCCCAACATTCTCCTTCGCCTCCTCTCCCCCTCCTCTCCCTTTCCCCCTCCTCCTCCCCCCCTTCTCCTCCTCTCCCTCCTCCTCCTTCTCTCCCCCCCCCACTCCTCCTCCTCTCCCCCAACATTCTCCTCTGCCTCCTCTCCCCCTCCCCCTCCTCCTCCCCTCCCCTCCTCCCCCCCTTCTCCTCCTCTCCCTCCTCCTCCTTCTCTCCCCCCCCACTCCTCCAAATCTCCCCCAACATTCTCCTCCGCCTCCTCTCCCCCTCCTCTCCCTCTCCCCCTCCCCCTCCTCCTCCCCTCCTCTCCTCCTCCTCTCCCCTCCCTCTCCCCCTCCTCTCCTCTTCCCCCTCCTCCTCCTGTCTTCCCCTCCTCCCTCTTCTCCTCCTCCTCTCTCCCCCCCACTCCTCCTCCTCTCCCCCAACCTTCTCCTCCGCCTCCTCTCCCTCTCCCCCTCCTCCTCCTCCTCCCCCTCCCCTCCTCTCCTCTCCCCCTCCTCTCCCCCTCCCCCTCCCCTCCTCTCCTCTCCCCCTCCTCTCCCCCTTCTCCCTCCCCCCTCCCTCTCCCCCTCCTCTCCTCTCCCCCTCCTCTTCCCCCCTCCTCTCCTCTTCCCCTCTCCCCCCTCCCCCTCCTCTTCCCCCTCCTCTCCCCCTCTCCCTCCTCCTCCCCCTCTCCCCCCCTCTCCCTCCTCCTCCCCCTCTCCCTCCTCCCCTCTCCCTCCTCCTCCCCCTCTCCCTCCTCCCCTCTCCCTCCTCCTCCCCTCTCCCTCCTCCTCCCCTCTCCCCTCTCCTCCTCCCCCCCTCCTCCTCTCCTCTCTGAAGAAATATGTGGAATGGCGCTGCAAAAATCTCCCTTCCCCGCCACCTCTACCATATTCACGGGCAGGGTGAAGGGGTGGAGTCAGGGGCGGAGCCAATGGGGGCGGCAAAATAAGGTTTCGCCTAGGGTGTCAAAAATTCTTGCACCGGCCCTGACTATATGGATGGCATATACTGTCCTCCTCTACTTTATAATCAAGCATCAACCAAAGCTTTACTGGCTGATGGCTGTGCAGAATCTCAAATCTTTCACAGGATGCCTATTATTTTGTGTTTCCTCTGGGTACTCCCCCTACTTCCAAAATTAACACAGCAGAGGGTTTACTGGTTTCACCCTTGTATATTTATTATCATTGTTGTTTTTCCTTTATACACTTCAATGCACAGCATGCTCCCAATTGTAATTGTGTGCTATTGGTGCTTATGATTCTTAGCTCTACCTTTCCTGATATACACCGATCAGCCACAACATTATGACCACTGACGGGTAAAGGGAATATCTTGTTACAATGGCAGCTGAAAATTGGTGGGATATATTAGGCAGCAAGTGAACATTTTGTCCACGAAGTTGATGTGGTGAAAGCAGAAAAAAATGGGCATCGCAGTTTGTTGCCTATGGGGCTGTGAAGCCCATGGTGACCTATGTCCACAGCCAAAAGGTTCTACAATGGTCTCATGAAAATCAGAACTGGGCTACAGAGCAATGGAAGAGGGTGACCTGGATGTGTGCGTCACTTACCTGGGGAAGAGATGGTACCGGGATGCGGTAAAAGAAGGCAAGTCGGCAGAGGCAGTGTGATGCTTTGGGCAATGTTCTGCTGGGAAACCTTAGGTCCTGCCGTTCATGTGGATGTTAGTTTAGTGCCAATGCCTCAATAAGTCAGGGCTGTTTTAGCAAAAGGGGGCCATACTCAATATTAGGTGGGTGGTCATAATCTTATGGCTGATCGATGTAATATGTTACTGTTAGCCTTATTACCGTGTAACTTGCTGTATCCTTAATGCATGTCTTGTAAAGTTCTGTATATCTGTATGCTCAATAAAAACAGTTTTTCTTCAAAAATGGTTCCTTTACCAGTCCTGTGTGCCCAATTTATTTTTCGTCAGAAAAACAAACTGCAAAATAAATAATAATACTTATGTGGCTTTAAATGTGAATGAGCATCTTTTTATCACAAGTGCATTTAAAATGTAGGTGATATTTCTATTAGTAGTGTAATATATACAGTTATTTTCTTTAAACGCAAGCCACTATCAATCTGTATCAGTTGGCAGTGTCTAAATATTTGCAGGATTGCTCCTTCTGAATTTTGACACTAGATGGCAGGCAAGTTATTTTTATTGGACAAACATAGGGCAGTTGTTCTGCTTCAACTGAAGAATTTGCTGCATGTTGCTGCTATGTAAGAACACAGACAAATAATATAACACAACAAATGCATTTTTTATTGTATGTACTACATAACTTTATTCTTTCTTTTATTCTTATCATATTGCATAGTTTCATCAAAGACATGCAATTCTTCTATACAACCTCTCAAAGCACTTAAAGAATTTTACAGTCATTACATTTACTGGTTGTGCTCCAGTCCAGTAGATACTTTTTGTAAAAAAAAAAAAAAAAAATCAAACATTGTAATGCATGTCATGTAGTCACATAATTCCATCGCATACCTGCGCTATGGGTCTAATAATGAACTTTTAAGGGGGCCTTGACAAAAAAAAAGAACATTGCTTATAGTATCCATTGAGACTCTAGCTGTTGCTATTACATGCATACAAAACTTGTTGAACTATGGCAAGCAACTTCTACCTACCATTTTGGCTGATTTTATTTTTTATCAGGTACGTTGCTATTGTGAAAAGGGCGTTATTGTATAGTTGTTGCGGAAAGTTATTATTTAGGGTAACTCTTCTTTGTAAAGAAGGAAAGTAAGAACTGAGCTCATATCTTACTTTCCTGTTGTATGCATTTCTTCCCTTTGATCTGCTCTATTCTTCTCCTTGTGATCTGCTATGTCCCTTTTTCTCTCTCATATGCACACCATGTAGAATGCTAAAGCCCAGAGGTTATACCACTAGTGGAACTAGTGAAATATACTTTTAATTAAATAGAGCCAATGCATGGCCTACTGACTTATGCTGGCCATACACTATACAAAAGATCGGCTGAAATTCAGTCATTTGGGCAGTTCTTTTGTTTTTTGGCCAGTTAATGGGCACAGATCGGTAATCAGTTTTTGAGCCAAAAAAACGAAGGACAAGTTTGGAAATTTTTTTGCCGAACGAATGATAAATGTGTTTCTCATCCAAACTATTTGCACTAGGCATATGTGAAAAAACAAACAAAAAACTGATTAATTTATGTCCATTGAACCATTTAACGCTCATTACATAATGGCACAATTGTTTGCTCTAACATCTGAGTGTTCGTTTTTCGAAAATCAGTTTGAATGATTTTTCGTATAGTGTATGGCCAGCATTAGCCATAGGAAAACACGCACCTTGGGCAAAACCAAAACTTCAAGTATGATCTTAAAGTGTTACTAAACACAGGACCCTGCATTCACCACACTGGTCTCCTAAAGTACACAGAACATGGGAATGCAACTATTTTAGTAAATATAAACTGCCAAATACCTTTTCTCATCAGCAGTATATAGCAGTCTTGTAACTTCTATCAGTGTCCGGCCAAGCACTGGGTAAAGCTTGTAGGAGGAGTTTTCATTCTCCTCTAACTGTCCTATGAGGCTGCAGGACCCCTGACCCTCTGTCAGGACAGTGCTGATCACATGCACCCTCCCATTAAAAAAAAAAAAACTCTGTAGCAATGCACACGAAACTGAGCATGTACAGAGTGCCCCCAAGGCTCTGTTCTATCAGCAGATAGATTGGGGACTGTAAAAGAAGGGGAGGATCAGAGAAGACAGGATCAAACAGCCTTTTTAAACAATGCATAGAATTAATCCCTTAGGTTTCACAGTGACTATAACAAGCATTACTGCATCTACAGACTGATTTTACTGTTGTGGGTTTAGTTACAAATTTGGAGCAATGTAAATATGCATATTTCATTCCCGAGAGACCACTGTGGTAGCTGACAATCACCTTAGTATTCATTGCTACTACAGTGATCTCCATGATATTATGATATTCATACAACGGTGGTAATGCAAAACCCCTGTGTATGCCAGTGTGCAGAGGGGCAACTGCTCTGCATGGGCCCTGGAAGCAAATCGCTGATTGTCACCTTCTACAGCAGTCTCCCAGATATGAGATATGCATTCTTACATTGGTCCAAGCTGGTGACATCTTACCTCTTCACTGGCTGTTTATACCCCCTAATTTGCTGCACTACCTTTGCATGCGGTTGCAGCACGGCTCCATTCACTTGATAGGGTCATGTTCATTGGATGATAGTGTCCACCAAATGCAGCAAGGGTATAATTCCTGTCACTGTTGTGAGCCAAAGCATTGCCCCCCGTTGCTTCCTTTGCAGCTTAGGGGGGAGTGGTTGGTAGAAGGAAAAAATGCAAATATAATGGTGCCGCTCACTTCTATTTGCTTGGCAAATTGTACATGTCAGATATGACAGTTATTGCTGTACTTTTCTTCCATTCCCTAGAATTAACAAGCATTTAACTCTTGCAGTGCAGGGGAGTTGTAGGAGAATCCAGTAGGTGTCATTTCATGATGTTTTGTTGTTTTGCACCTTCCTTTGCTTTGTTATCTTACTTTAGACAAAAGAAGGCATGGGGTACACTAAAGAGAAAATGGGGGCTATTAAGTTCCCGTCATTGGTGTTAGTGGGTTAAAAAATTACTCCCAACATTGGTGTTATTGGAAGTCATAGTTTTATCCAACACTGGTGATTAAAGGCAGTAATATGTATTTCCCTGCATCCGTGGTCAGTCACAGTAATATGCCCACCCTCTCCTCCCCCATTCTTTGTACCTTTACTGCATTGATTATTTGCAGTTTTTTGTCGTTGATATTGATTTAGAAGGAATTTATTGTATTTTCATGATCCTCATAACTATTTTTGCATTCTCCTCATATATCAGTGCGAGCCAAGCAAAAAATACTTCAGGGATGATGTACAAAAAGAAGTAGAGAGGGGGCGTGACATTCTTCCTGCCCAGACTCCTGGAGAACCTACCTTCACTCCCCCACCGCAGATACAAAATGACTGGCAACTTGTGTACCAAAATAAGAAAAAAAACATGTGAACACCTCTTCTAAAAGTTGTTTTTATAGTTAACTTAATGGAGCTTATGTTGCCCGAACTCCCCCACCTGAGCTATGTGCAGGAACTCTGCCAGCAGATTCCAGTTGGAATCTCCCTTTTTACCAAAACAATTTTCTTTCATCTATTCACCTCTGTTCTTATTCTGTTCCTTTCTTGTTTTTTGGCCTGAACCCGCTATACTGGAATTAATCTTCACTGAGGCACAACCGTTCTGTTGTTGCTGGATATCTTGGATCCCAAGATGGAATACTGCAACCCAGGCTCTGCACACCCTTGGAAAAACCTAAAGACCCTTTAAGGTACTGTTATCATTCTTCCCTAATCATTACCAATGCCACTCGTTATTACTTCCTTTAATGTACATGGACTGAACCACCCAGCGAAGAGATCTTCAGTGTGGAAAGAGGTTCTAAGGCTCCAGAGTGATGTACTGTGTCTACAGGAGACACGTTTCTTCTAATGCTCCAACTTTCCACCAAATACATTTTCCGCATATTTTTACATCCTCCGCGTCTACAAAACGGAAAGGCGTACTAATAGCTATCAAAGACACTGTTGCCTTTGCACTCCGGGAAGTACACCCTGATCCAGAAGGGATATTTCTGATCCTCATAGGAGAACTAAACCACAAGCTGTATACTCTTACCAACTTATACTCACCGAACACCCGTCAACTTAATTTTGTGAAGAAAATCTTCCACAAACTAAACTCTATTAAGCAAGGTACCTTAATTGTCTGCAGAGACTACAACCTGACGGTGAACTTTGAAATGGACTCCTGCAGATCTAAATGTCCAACACCTACTTTGTCCTCTCTTCATCATGTTAAGGATGTGTATGATGTCTGGAGGTTTTAACACGTGAATGAACGCAATTACACCTTTCATTCCACTAGATATAATACATATTCGCGTATATTCACGGTTGACAGATTCCTATTTCAGACAGTATCCTCCTCCATAATACACGATATATTGTGGTCAGACCATGCTCCTGTCTCTATAACAGTGATGGAAGAAAATGCTCCTGGCTCATTATGTGTGGCGTGCTAACCCACATGTAATGCACACACATATCCATAGGTCCACCATCACTAAGCACCTAAATTAATTATTTTGCACTAAATACTAATTCTGTGTCTGATCCCTTTTCCCTGTGGTGTGCCCTCAAGGCATTTATTAGAGGAATTATACTACAAATTTTCTCCAGGGTGAGGAGGCAGAGGACACAGGAACTAGACCGCATTCTAAACGATATCAAAACTTTAGAAGCCCAAATTAGGATGAATGCTGATGCTGCCCATCCGCCCGAAAAATAGAAAAAAAAAAGAAGCTCCTTCTTCACCGGATGCTTCCCGCATTATGAGCTGCTTTGACTTTGACAGCTCTTTTATAGTGACCTGATGTCACAAGCCGCCCCACAATGCACTGCTCAGAAAATCAATACTGACATAAACTGAAGTGTATATATATATATATATATATATATATATATATATATACATATATATAAATAACTTTGTGGTATACACTGCATTGATCTCTCTCCCTGCCAGCAACGTATTTATTTAGCTATAGAATTCCACTTAAAAATCACCTGCTGGCCAAGGGAATCAAACCCACAATGCTGCAATTAGCAAGAGCTACGCCACCGCCAAGCACGCTTAGGTTGAACACACTTTCCCTGCCTAACTGCCTAACTGCCTAACTGCCTAACTAACTAACTAACTAACTCCTATCTCACCCTACACACAGTGGATGAGATAAAAGTTAGGGAGAGTGTGTTCCACTTAAGCAGGCTTGACGGTGGCGTAGATGGTAGAATACCAGGCTTGCAAGGACATGGCTGTGGGGTTCTAATCCTCTGGCCAGCAGGTTATTTATTGAGGTCAGAGTCCATGATAATGCAGGAACTCAAAGTTCCTGCAAAGAAGCCCATTTATTCATCATTCTACAAACGAGCGAACAGCCAATGTTCGAGTCAAACTTGAACTCAAAGCTCATCCCTACTTCTTAAGATCATTGAAGCTCCCTTTTATATACACTCCCAAGAACAAGTATGGAACTTTTACACCTTAAAATCCACTCTCCATAAAGGCATATCTTTCTTGTACAACTTACTCCATGACAAATTCACCTTTACAAAGTCAGTTCCATACCAAAAATGGGAAAGTGACATAGACAAAAGATTCACTAACTACCAATGGCACTGTACATACAAAGCCTCCAAGTGTGTAACACACTGGGAACTCACACAAAAAATAGCCTTGAGATGGTATCTTACACCCTAAAAGATGTCAAAATTCTCAAAACCCACCTCCCTACTGTGCTGGAGGGGCCGTGGGGCGTTCAGAAATATCATGCATATGTTCTGGACATATAAAAATCTTACTAGCTTCTGCAATGGTATTTTCTGCTGTATCTTCGATGTTACCCCCCCCCCAACCCCGCACTAGCAATACTAAATCTTGGTATCGACAAATTTCCTCCTTCCTACTGCATGGTAGTCACCCATATCCTCCTAGCAGCCAGATCACTTATAACAAGAGGATGGAAATCTAATAAAACCCCAAATATTTCGGAAGTCCTCGACATCATACAAACTCACCATAGCTATGAATTAATGCTAGCCAATAAATTTGGTAACAGAAGCAGATTCGACCTTCAATGGTCTATTTGGAAAGTTTGGTTTAAGATGTAACTAAGTTAATTATCAGCCCTTCAGTTAAATTCCCCCTAACCTCTCTCGGACAAAGGTCAGACCTCGCTGAATTTCATTTTATTCCTCCTTGTTTTGTACCCCTTACTATCTTCTAGTTCTCCTCATGCCAGTTTCACATGATTTCTGTTATGATTGATATATACTCGTCTGCCAAAACAGCTATGAATAGGATTGTTCTCTGTATTTCTGAAATTTACCCTGTGAAAATGTAAACCTTTTAAATGGTATGTGTCTTGTACTATTTGTATTGTTTTATGACTCGTCCTGTTTTATACACATATTCTCTAATAAAAATAAATGAAAGAAAAAGAAGTAGAGAAACCCGGGAAAAGTTACATTCAAAATGGCCACCCATAGCCAGTACTCTGATTATTCAAGATGAATCCATTAGTGTTGTATAAATTCCTTATTGATGAAGAGAAATCTTACTTGCAAGAGTTGGCATGAATAAACCTGACCATAAAAAACTCAATATAGGAAAGCCCTGTTTCTGATTTCAAATATCACCATTATTGGGTTGTTAGGGTAATAATAACTTAGGGTAACAGTAAGTGCCTTGGGCAGTTAAAGTGTATGTAAACTCTAATGATACATTTTATTTATTTGCACCCTTTTGGTCTGTTTAAATGTTACTAAACCAAAAACAGTAAAAGCAGTCTGTATATTCAGTAAAACATGCTTTCTATACTAACTGTAGAACCTAAGGAGTTAATCCTCAGCATGTAAAAAGGCTGTTTAATTCTGCCTTCTCTGATCCTCCCCTTCTTCCACAGTCCCCAATATATCTGCTGTTAGTACAGTGGTTTGGGGACAACCTGTACATGCTCAGTTTGGTGTGTATTGCTACAGTTTTTTTTTCTTGGGAGAGTGCATGTGATCAGCAGAGGGCCAATTAGCACTGTCCAGACAGAGGGTCAGGGGTTATGTAGTCTCATAGGACAATCATGAGAGAATAAAAACTCCTCTACAAGCTTTAACCAGACACAGATAGAAGTCACAAGACTGCTCTAACTGTTGATGAGAAAAGGTATTTATCAGTTTATATTTACTAAAACGATTGCATTTCCATGTTTTGTGTACTGTGGGAGACCTGATATAGCCAATGCAGGGTCCTGGGTTTAGTAACACTTTAAATATACCATAAAGTATTCTATTATATTTGTTCAACAAGTGCAACAAAAAAAAAGTAACTGTATATTTAGCCAGACATCTTGCAATCTGGCAAAATCCTTGGCTTTCTGCCTCTGGACTGCTGTCAGCATTGTTATCTCTGCTCCCAACTGTCCCTGATTTTGAGGGACTGTCCCTGATTTGGATCAATGTCCCTCTGTCTCTCTTTCCTCCTTATTTGTCCCTGATTTTGGTCTGATCTATATACTTGTATATAAAATGCACTATGTATCTATCAAAAAGTGTTTCCCAGTGCTAAACCTTTCATCCAATTTCTACATTACTGCATTTGTAAATGTCAAAAGCCAGTATAAAGGAACAGTAGTGTTAAAAACGCACAGACGGGTTTAACTAGTCATTCTTTTTTGTATAATTCTCCGGCCAGGGGGTGTGTCCTATGCCTACGTACTTTTGCTACTAGGTGTCCCTCATCTCCATATGAAAATGTTGGGAGTTATGTCTCTATTATCTTTGTCAACTACAAAATACCTCCCCTGTTATGCAGAAGAGTGGGAGGTGTTATATAGTCCCAACACAATGTTATGTAGTTCTAATATACTCCCTGTCCTAGGCAGAGATGTATAGTAACGAAGTAGAACTACTTAAGTACTGTACTTAAGTACCGAAATGCGGTATCTGTACTTTCCTAGAGTAGAATTTTTTTCTCCTACTTCTACTTTTACTTCACTACATTTTTTCAATGATTTCGATACTTCTACTCAAGTATTTTTTTTTTGTGCTGCATAGTTACTCGTTACTTTTAAAAAAATTACCACTGCCAGAACAGTAGATGGCAGGTTGCATAAAGCTCAAAAAAATGTGTATAATGTCATTTGTAAATTAGCGCATATGAAAATAAAGGCTGTGTATAATAAAAGCTGCTATACCAAATCTTTCCAATAACAAGAAAATATGAAACAAACAAATAAATGGTGCTACAGCGCTTAAAGTGCATCAAGAAACTACTAACAAACACAGGTTAATCATTTGAATAAATCATTTGAAATAATAAAAAACAATATGATGTTCAAACTTTTGACTTATTTCTTTAATAACTACATAACACAGTACTTGTACTTCTACTTTCAGTACTTGAGTAGAATTTTTTTTTCAAAACTACTGGTACTTTTTACTTTTAGTACTTAAGTAGCAAATTTTTTGAAAAAACTACTTGCAATACTTAAGTAAAAAAAATGTTGAATACTTTAGTACTTCTACTTAAGTAACTTTTTCTGCGAGCACTTCCACTTCTACTCAAGTAATTTTTTGATCGAGCACTTGTACTTTTACTCAAGTAGAAATTTCGAGTACTTTATACAAGTCTGGTCCTAGGGCGGCAATACTGCTCAGCATGGTTGTCATCCTAGGACAGGAACTGTATTATTGGCAGAATTACTGAGTTAAAATAAGGGAAAGAATATGTAAAAAAAAAAAAAAAAAAATGAATGTAGCCACCACATCTAATGAGCAGTAATCTGCAATACTACTAATTTTTGTTCTTGGGTTTAGAGGTCCTTTTATTGCCCTTGGGCATTTTTTAGCAAGCAGGTCTAAATCTTTCTGTTACTGTTTTGTGCCACTGTCAACTATGGTAAAGGATCATGGCAGATCTTAGCACTTCTTGCAAGTGGTGAAAAGATGTGTTATTTTTGAAGCAATATTTACCTGTCTATTGCCAGCCTAAGATTTTTTTTTTTTTCTTCCAGAATTTTTTTATTGAATATCTTTTTTTTTTTAGCATGATGGCTTGCATTCCTCGTTCCCTCTCAACAGAAAAAGTTTTTTTTTTTTTTTTTTTTTAACTCCAATTATACTGCTGTAGACATACATACACATTGTGGCAAAAGAATATCGCTCTTATAACATTTTGTGACCAAAGAAATGATGTCAGTGTTATTCACAGCTGCAACTTATAAATCACTAAACTTCCTTCCTGTATATAACGCACGGATAGGAGCAGAATATCCTGTACGAGTCCAATAAAAAAATGTATTCTTCATACATGATTCCTGCAGGGATTATTAATAAAAAGTGCAAAAAAGAGTCCCAGGTAAACTGAAGCTGAACAGTTTTCACATACCAGGTGACATATTTAAAGTATGAAGCCCCTTTCATTTGCATGAATTTGTGGGCAAATCTTTGCCAAAATTATTCATTGTATTTATTGTAAATATGTCATTAACCTGAAGAGAATGTGTGGTGCATGTTCACCTTAAGTGATGCTAAAGTCTTGTTTTTTTTTTAAATAAAAATAACAAACATGGTATACTTACCTGCTCTGTGCAGTTGGTTTTGCACAGAGCAGCCCAGATCCTCCTCTTCTCAGATACCTCTCTGGCGCTCCTAGCCCCTCCCTCCTCACTGGTGCTCCTAGCCCCTCCCACCTACCGAGTGCCTCCATAACAAGCAGCTTGCTATGGGGCACCCAAGCTGCTGCTCTGTGTCTCCATTCAGACACGGAGCCACGGCTCGACCCCACCCCCTCTCTCTCCTCATTGGCTGACTGACTTTGATTGAAAACAGTGGGAACCAATGGCGTCCGCTGCTGTGTCTTAGCCAATCAGGGGGGAGAGTCCCAGACAGTCAAGTCTCTCGTGCAACATCGCTGGATGAGATGGGGCTCAGGTAAGTATTAGGGGGACTGAGGGGGGCTGCTGCAAACAGAAGGTTTTACATCTTAATGCATAGAATGCATTAAGACATTAAGATACAAAACCTTCGGCTTTTACAGCCACTTTAAAGTTAGTGAACATTTTGGTGACTTGGTGGCAAACCCTTAGGGAATGTTAATGGCAGAAGGTGTAGAGGGCCGACTGATGCTGGCAGATTTTAGGAAGAACTAAAGTTACATACATTTTCAGTGAATGTGACTGTACCAAACATTCACCGGTGGTAAATCAATCACTATCATGTAAAACACATGCCTCAAAACAATAGATTCCCTATTTTATAAATACACCCCATAGTTATTAAGTAAGAAGCAACACCACCTGCAAGCCAAGGGATTGGAAATTCTTCCTTTTTTATTGCATTTCTTTCATCAAGGTGGTATGAGTGCATTGGGATTGTGTTCTTTGACCTCCAGGCAATCAGGCATCCCCCATTAGGTAAAACAATTCTGCTTTTAAGCCCTTAGTAAACAAGACAGTCTGAGTGTAAGGCCTCATTCACACAGGCATACTATAGCATGCACCTGTGCAAGGACAGTGTTTGCCCACAAGGGCATGCACCGGTGTCCCTTGCATTGCCATACAGGCAGTCCTATTCATTTCTATTGAGAAGCAGCGGCAGCACAAGCACAACCGCTGCCCACAATTCGACAGCTGAGTGAGTGCAGGTGCATGGGCCCAAATACAGACACCAGGATACCAGGACGACCATCTCAGAGTACCACTTTTTCACAATTCTCGAACTTTAAAATCTTGAAATCACATTTGTATCACAGATCAGCTACTTTATTATGACATTAATGCATACTGAAATCCAAGCACAAAAATGTAGTATATTGATTGCAGCTTTTACCATTCTGTAGGTTTGGTTCATTTATTTTATTTTTTTCAGGTACAGAAACTACTTATTGATCCTTCCACAAATCTATTGTCCTTGTAACTTCCTCTACATTGAATTGAATATTCATACAATGGTATCAGCCTTCCCAGTTTTCTTCTGTGGACAACAAAACACCCCCTTTCTTTGGTCTGTAGTCAAAATCCGGAGAGCAGCTGTGGGTGGCAATGCTGCTTATCCATAGATACAGTGCAGTGAGCATTGTTATCTTATGATAGGAATTGCATTACCAACAGAAACTTTAGGTTTAAATAAAGGGGAAAAACCCAGAAAAAGAAAGCTAATACAGCTATAACATCTAAGAACTAGTAAGATGCAGTATATTACATTTTTGTTCTTGGGTTTGGGTAATAAGAATATTTGTTGGGTGAAAATGTGGCAAATTTGAAGTGCATTATAATCAGTATAAATAGTAAAGTGCAAGGGCAAGTGCTAAAAGTCCTGGGATCTTTAGCAGCATACCTTACCCCCACCAGTAGTGGACACATTTGACAGCCATTGCACATTGGTGGGTGACTAGAAATAGCGACAGAAGACGGTTCTCCCTAACAGTCTCCAAAAAGGGAAATTGGACTTTCTCTGTACCTCAGACTCAATATACAAAAGGTACAAATAACAGCATATTTTATTTATACAAAAGATGTAAAAAATAGCAAATTATCTGAATAAATCAGAAAAATACAGGCAATTTTAAAATACAAAAAAAGGGCCAAAGGTTGGTCTGATAGTTCCACTAATACTCAATACACTTCATTAAGGAGGTCACAGGTAAAGTGGATCCTCACTGGACAAATGTTCCTTTACATGTTTCGCGGTTGAAAACCGCTTACTCAGGAGGGACACGTTAAATGGTATCTGGAATATGGTAGCAAACTACAAATAATATACACTATACAATTGTAGCATTATTTCCAGGCCTTGAGCCTGGTGTGGGTCTGCCGTTGTTACCGGCGACACCTCCAACACATTTAAGTTGTGAACCCAAGTGTGAAAATTAAGACATTGACCACTCCGGCATCTTTGGTTGGTTTTGTTTATTGTATTTTGGGGATGGGAGAAGGGAATGAGTGGGATACTCCTCTGGCTCAACTAGTTTAACTGGGACTTCATACAAAAATGCCCGTTGGCACTGTCTTGACGCCAGCTGAATGCCGACCAGAGCTTCCTGACGTTTGAAAATACTGCTTTGCTGAACTAGTGCTGGAACCTTGACTTTATCTTGTTTGTTAACTCAGAAGATCCAGGACTGTAGAACACTTGACGCCTGACACTCAATTTAGCTCAAAAGTCACTGAACAGCTTTCTTCAGCCCTTCACTGACCGAGGTAGCTCCTTGTCACTGATTGTGCCGCTGCAACTATTAACGCTGTACATTACACACTGTACACATTAGCTCTTCAGGGCCCAACCGCTGGTGCCCCCTCTACACTTCAGGGTCCTCTGACTAGGCACCCCCTCTACACTTCAGGGTCCTCTGACTAGGCACCCCCTTTACAGCTGGCTGACTCCCGGATCCCTAGAACCTTCTCTGGAGTGGTCCCCTCTACACTTGGCAGACCCCTAGGGGCAGTTCACAGTACTCACGACCTTGGCAGGCTTTCTTGGAACTGAACCCCTCTTCCTCCACTGGTCCTCAGCACACCGGATCCCCTCTGCAGCTCAACTCAGCATCCTCTGAATTCCCAGGCAGCCACCAGAGACACCAGATCCTTCTGACAGGAGGAGAGACAGCCGTACTCTCCCTCCTGGGACTCTGCTTCCCGCCAAAGACGCTGCATCATGCGTTTCCCTCAAACATATACCCACTCCCAGAATTCTCTGTGGCAGAATTTGCCTTCTGGGGTAGATACAAGCCTGAATGTGTCTCTGATTGGATTTCCTCCACTGCCCATTGAGAATCCTCTCATCGAGCCAGTGGGGAGACTTCCCTCTCAGCAGACATACCTGTGATACATGACAGCCCAGGGGGGGAAGGAAAAAAAGAAAAGGAGGGAAAGGGGAGTGAAGGGAGAAGGAAGAGAAATAGAGGGAATGGGGGGAATAAAAGGAAGAAAGTAAAAGAGAAGTAATTAAAACAGAGTGGATGGATAACCGAGTCACACTCCCTTAGATATGAAACTAACCAACTAACCAGGATACACCTAACAATTCACCAACAGCCGGGGGGGGGGGGGCAGTGGGAAGAGATAGAACAATTGTATATATATATGTAAAAGTTACAATAGGCCAGAGGTACAGATGGGAAATAACAAAGTCCCTATAGGTAATTCAACCAAAAAAGTTGATCACAGGCGATACATGCTGATAAAATATGCACTCCTGTATCTTGCTCTGGAAGAATAAACAGAAGAAAAGCCCCATCAGACTTGTAAAAATACTGATAAACTATGTAAGCATAAAAGTTAGCTGGTCCAATATTAGCAGTGCAAGGGAATCCATGAATCGCAGCTTACCTACCTCTGTGTCCAGTACATTTCACATCCCCCCTGGCTAGCATCCACCACAACCTCAAGCAGGAATTAACTGTCTTAAATACTACCCAACCCGGTGTACGTGCTCCACGCCAACAACTGTCGGCGTGTGACGTCGTCGGGTCTGGTCTTCTGTACTGCGCAAACACGGAAAACACGCATGCGCACTCTGGTCACGGCTGGCCGTCAGAATGAGGTCAGTCGCAACCCACGTATCACCCAAATGTGAATGAATGTAGCTCAAATGAGCAAAAGTGCTGATGAATCTGATCAGTTAATATGGCTTTTAAAATAAGGAAAATATTTGGTGATAGTGTTGCAAATATGAGATTCACTTATTTGACCTTCTCTGAAAACTATGGGGTTTAATAATTGAGGGTTAAACCATAGATTCCCGCTAAATTAATTTCCTGAAAATGTGTTTTAATTCTTATTGAACATTTGACATAATTTTTTCCCAAAATATTCAAAGCTGAAGCTTACTTGTAAGTCGCGGTGTGCTCGGTAACACACATTACCAAACTGCAGTGCTATTAATTTTAATTGACACTCCAGCGCACTAAGACAATGCAGCTCTGGTGCACATGAGTCACAGTGCACCGCAATGCACATTAACATGTGTTGTGGTATACTACATGAGAAAAAAACATTCCATTAAAGTTTTTTAGTCCATTCTTGTGCATTGGCAGCCCATATAAAATTATTAGGCTACCCTGACAAAAAGCAAGTCAATGCGTGACCCAACGCACATTAACGTACAGGCCCTCACTTGTTGTTTCAATAACATTTATCTGCATTAATATTTTACAATTATGTAGAAGCAAATGCAACTTTATCTAATATTCACTGTATTTTTAAAACAAAGAATGGCCCTGATTCATAAGGCGGTAATAGCACTTAAGTTATGTGATGATTTTTCTTGAGAGCATCTTTTAGCATGCCTTGAGTGGGCTTGCAGCTTGATTAATTAATTAGAGACAATGTAACAAGACCTTAAAGCGTTAACCTTATAACATTCGCCACTCTGAACTAGGCAAATCCAATAATTTCACTATGATTGCCTGGAGACCTTTACCAATTCACCCTGTTTATCAAAATTGCATTTCCAGTAGAAAACACATGAAAATTTTTATCCTCACCTTAAAGTGGTTCTAAAGACTTAAGTTTTTTTTTACCTTAATGCATTCTATGCATTAGGATGGAAAACCTTCTGCGCTGCAGCTGCCCCCCAGAACCCCCGTTTTCCTTACCTGAGCCCGTCTGATCCAGCGATGTGCATAAGTGCAGTTGCTCCCTCTGCTGTCTTTTTCCTCATTGGATAGATTGATAGCAGTGGGAGCTATTGGCTCCTGCTACTGTCAAAAAAATCCAGTGATACGGGAGCGGGGGGTGGGGCTAAGTCCTGCTGTCTGTATTAATGGAAGCAGTGGCAGGATTTAGGAGAGGGCACTCATGGGTGCTCCCAGGGAAAGCTGCTTCCCATGAAGAAGACGAGCCTGGAGCACAAAAAAAGATGGGATTATTGGGTTAATAAGCAAGAAATGCATTTAGACAAAAAATGTGTTCAAACTGTGATTTTCTGCTACCTTGTAACATTCTTCATAAGCTCCTGAATCTTTCCTTCTTCTCTTTGTTTATGTTTGTTTGGAATGAACAGTAGTTAGTTGCAGTCATGGGCACTGTTCTCTGCACACTACAAATCCCATTGGTCATAGTCCGTAGTCCATCTCTGGAGCAAGCAAGAGAGAAGGCTCCATATATTGCTCCAGCCTCATTTTCTGACATTCAGAAGCCATATTTGTATCATTGACTTGGGCTCCAAAACTACTGCCTCTGCTCCACCAAATTCTACCACTGGTACCTTTGGTACCTTTAATTGTTAAGAAAGAAGTTGGTGCAATTAAATGTAATCAACACAAAATCAAACATGATTTATTGTAACTGTATGCAGAATTATTTCAATAATTTTATCCATCAATTGAAAAAATAAAATCACCATTCTCGTGGTGCAAGCTTGATTTTTCAAATGTCAGTAAACTTGCAGCCCTCTAAAGCAATCATGCCACTTAAAGCGGAGCTCCACCCAAAAGGGGAAGCTCTACTTGTTTGCCTTCTCCCCCCCATCTGCTGCCACATTTGGCACCTTTCAGGGAGGAGGGGGGAGCAGGCATATGGTTTTGATATGTATCCACTCCCACTTCCAGCCACGGCAAAGTCAGCTGGAAGTTTGGCACCTCTCCTCCTTCCCCCACCACTGGGCCATTTACAAAGAGCAGCGCGCTTCGCACACGCTCAGTAGAGAACTGGTTTCCCATAGCCAAGAGGCCAATGGAGGCACCCGACAGCCGATTAAAATATCGGCTCAGGTGAAGACACCACAGTATTCCTGGATAGGTAAGTGTCCTAATATTAAAAGTTAGCAGCTGAAGTATTTGTAGCTGCTAAATTTTAATTTTTTCTGAAGGAGCCTGGAGCTCCACTGTAACCACTCGATGACCATCAAGTAAATATACTGTATATGTATATATCAATATAATGTATGTATATATATATATATATATATATATATATATATATATACTTTGGCAGGTTGTCTCTATTGTGCAAAACTATGTACCTGTACCATAGCCAGCGGGGGCCACCCACGATCGCTCCCCAGAGAGGTAGAACAGTGGTCTGCCGATGTAAACAAGGCAGACCGCTGTTCTGTCAGGGAGGAATATAGTGAACGTGTGTTCCTGCTAAGCAGGAACATGGATCTCTGTGTTAATCCAGGAAGTCCATCCTCCACACTGTTAGCCAGCACCTCTTAGGGACACACTTAACCCTTTGATCGCCCCTGGTGGTAACCACTTCCCTGCCAGTGTCATTAGTACAGTAACAGTGCATGTTTTTAACACTGATTACTGTAATAATGGCACTGGTTCCCAAAAAAGTGTCAAAAGTGTCAGTTAGGTATCTGATTTGTCCGCCGCAATGTCACAGTCCTGTTTAAAATCACTGATCACCGCCATGACTTGAAAAAAAAAAAACATTAAAAATATCCCATTGTAGACGCAAACCAATCAATATACGCTTATTATTTTGTTTTTTGTTTTTACCAAAAATATGTAGCAGAATGCATATTGGCCTAAATTGATGAAGAAATTAAATGTTTTACATTTTCTTTAATGGATATGTTTTTTTTTAGCAGAAAGTAAAAATATTGGTTTTTTTTTTGCTTCTAGCGCAACAAATAAAAAGTGCAGAGGTGATCAAATATCACCAAAAGAAAGCTCTATTTGTGGGAAAAAAGGACATCAATTTTATTTGGGTACAGTGTTGCATGACCGCGCAATTGTCAGTTAAAGTAACGTAGTGCCATATCGCAAAAAATGGCCTGGTCATTAAGGGAGTAAAACCTTCTGGCCCAGAAGTGATTAAACAAAATGTAATAAAAATTCCCTGCAACTGAAGTCTCTGCATACCTACCTCTCCAACAGGTCCAACAGGTGGTGAATACAAACTCTCTTGTCTTCAATTGCTACAGCCTCCAGTAGCATTTTCAGCATTTGACACTTCTAGGAGTATTGGATGCCCAGTTTCCATGCAAAGTTTCATTTGTGGTGTTAAATAACTACAGGGGTTGGGGGAAACCATAACGGGCAGCTGAGCAGGAAACATACAAACCCACACAAATGCTGAGTAATCTGAAGATTCTGCTGGAGGCTGTAGCGTTTGAAGACAGAGGGGTTCGGACTTACTTTCCACCAGAGAGGTAAATACTCAAGAGCTTCTATTACAGGCAGGTTTTAATATCATTTTTTTCTTTTTTTAAAGATTCACTATCATCTCATCCTAAAAAGGAACCTGTAAGGACAGAGAGTTGAGATCTGTTGTTGTTGACTTGTTTTTTTTTAATTGGTAACCTTTGGACAAGGTGCATAAGACTGTGATGACATTGTTGTCATGACTGAGATAATAATAACGTCTCTGAGCAAATAGGTTTGCTTGACCTAATAACTTAGCTATGTTCTTTGTAAGTTTCATTCCTAAGAGAAGAAAATTCTGACATAACACAATTTAAACTAATATTATTCTCAAAAAGTTGATGTCAGCAGGTGTCTACAAATACTCCCTTTGTCCTTATTGTATGCTACCATGCACCCTGGGAGCTCCTGGGCCCATTGGTGTATTTTAGTTTTGTGCTGCCCTAGGCAAGACTAAAATCGGACGCCCCCCTCCCCCTCCTATGTAAATGTGCCCCACTCCTTCCTTTTTAATGGATGTGACTCTCTCCAAAATTAAAGGACTACAAGTCCCAGCATGAACCCCTGAGATCTCATGAGAGAGGGTGGGAGAGAGGGGGGTGGGTGAGGGAGGGAGAGCGAGAGGGGGGGATGAGAGAGAGAGAGAGGGGGGGATGAGAGAGGGGGGGTGAGAAAGAGAGAGGGGATGAGAGAGAGAGAGAGAGAGAGAGAGAGAGAGAGGGGTGAGAGAGATGGGATTAGAGACAGAGAGAGAGGGGGCGAGAGAGAGAAAAAGAGAGAGAGAGAAGAAGGATGATAGAGAGGAGAGATGATAGAGAGAAAGAGAGGGGGATGTGAGGGAGAGAGAGAGGGGGGGTGAGGGAGAGAGGGGATGAGAGAGAGAGAGGGATGAGAGAGAGGTGGGTGAGAGATAGAGAGGGGGGGTGAGAGAGAGAAAGAGAGAGAGGGTACGTGAGAGAGAGAGAGGGGGGTGAGAGAGACATCTCTAGCAACTAGTGGCCAATAGAGTCTAAGGTGGAGGGGGGCTTTTTTGACGCCCCCTGCAAAGTGCCGCCCTAGGCCTGGGCCTAGTCGGCTTAGGCCAAAATACAGCACTGCCTGGGCCCCCACCCTTGGTGCATGCAAATGCCTACTGGACAACATGTTTTATTTGCCCCTCATATAAGCTTTGACATGCTCCTGTTTTTCACATGGCCCTTTACATGTTCTTCTTAACAGGTTGCAGAGATATGAGCTCTACACTGAGATATGAGGAGTGCTAGAGTCATTGGCTTTGCCTCAAAGAAGGCATTTGTGTAAAGTTCTCACACACATTTAGGGCCCTCCTATACATGTAGTAGCAGCTTTCAAAGAAATGTTTAGGCCCTCCATGGTGCCTGCCTTTTAGGAAATATGTCAGTCCGATGATTATTTCTTAACAACAGGTTCACTTTAAATCATATTCATGCAGTGGGACAGTACCATTAAATAATTTTATGTTCATACACTTCATTAAAGAGCTATCTACACTATAGCTCAGTACCGCTAAATGCACACAGCAGGCCTGTTGCTATACGATGCTGATTTTCAGTAGAGAGCATCAACTTTGATCTGTGAAGAGGGTTTAAAACTCTCTAGGTGGTCCTCATTAATGATCCACTCTGATCTCTTACTATGCCACTTGTAAAGACCACTAGAATTCATTATTGCTCTGATCAGATACAAAGCACATCCCCTGGGAATTGTGCAGAAGAGATTCAAAGAGGAAGGACCAAAGTGTACTAATAGCAGTGACATGGCTAAGGAGACAGTCTCTCATCGTGCTGAAGAGTACGACTCAATAAAACGTGAGGGGTCAGTTTCTTAAAAGGATCAACAGAACAATAATTAACCTGCTGTACAGTACTTTCTGTTGAGCTGTCAGAGGATGTTCTTAAAAGAAAAATATAATCATCTGAAATGTTAAACCACATTACAAACTTTATAAATCATTTTATCCTAACACAAGCACAGTAGAAGCCTAAAGCTTCTAATTCTTTCCTTAACTTAACATATTTAAGTAAGTTGTAAGTGTAAGTAAAACCCGAAATGTGTGTAAAGAATTAAAGCTGATATTTAGTGATTTTTTTTTTAACCAGGAATGGCCCCTACATGAATGAAGAAGTGTCTTGTGGGCTGGTTGCAGCTGTGTTCCTTGGAACTCTTATTCCTCTGTACACTGGATGCCCAGGCAGCTGTGATCTTTCGGTGCTGCAGGTGTTGAAATGAGCGGCTTCACCTGTCACGGGAACTCATCAAAAGTGTCTATGGCCACCCTTTCCACCCCTGTGCTCTATTCACAGAAGCTGTATATTGGTTCCCACAGTGAAAAGCCCTCAATGAATATTCTATTCAAATAGATATAGGATCTGGCATTCATCTTTATATGCTCTATACATAGAGCACATTTCATTGTAGGAACTAAAAACATAGCCTCTATGAATGGAGCAGGGGGAAGAAAAGGGTGGGCATAGTCAGCACTTTTGATGAGTACCTGTGACAGGTGCAGACTCTCATATTAACCCCTGCAGCACCAGAAGATCACTGCAAACAGGGCACTCTTCATTCATGTAAGTACTGCCCCTGATGCTATAATCTTTTGGATATTTTTTTTTAGATATATATGTAAAATAGTTCAACTTGATGAAAAATGTTATGCATGGTTTTTTTATTTTTTATTTCTATCTATATTTTGTACTATGGGAACAAGTATATGGGCAGAGCCTTTTTTTTTTACATATTCAGACTGCTTAAATAAATTATGAATGTGATATTTGGAAACAATGCTCTCCCTCTGTGGCTAGTATCTTATCTGAATAGTGCCTAAAATAAATATGTGCTTGGCCCATGCAGTGCGAAGCAATAGATATGCTAAAGACCCCTTACACGGACTGTCTGTCCGTTTACACCTGACTGCCATCCGAACTGACCCCCGGAGGGATGGGGTACAATACCCATCCATCTGTTTTTCGTGCATATGATCGGATCAGGTGTGAGCGGGTGTCAACGAACACATGTCCATTTACACCCGGCCCTCCATAGAGGAGACTGGAAGGTCCGATTGGGTACGCCTGTCAGTATTTCAGGCGGATCCGATCAGTCCACTAGGGTGAAAGTGGGCCTAAAGCATATCTAAAACCTTGGAAAAATTATCATATTGCAGTTTACCAATCCTAAGATGTGGTGGCTGCATTAGCCTCCTTTTCTCTGACTTTTTCCTTGATTTTCTAAATTCTGGGGGGATATTGAGGAGCGCCTAGTCCTCTGAGTTCATATCACACAGAAAAAGTTTTGAAACATTTATTGGTTAAGAGTAGGGTTGAGCGAACACCTAGATGTCCGTGTTCGACGGGTTCGGCCGAACTTTAAAAAAAAGTCCGGGTCCGTGTCCCGGACTTTTACCGAACTTTTCCCGGACACCGAACCCCATTGAAGTCAATGGGGACCCGAACTTTAAGGCACTAAAATGGCTCTAAAACACCAAAGGAAAGGGCTAGAGTGCTGCAAATGGCAGCAAAACGTAATTAAGAGCATGGCAAGTGCTCTGCAAACAAATGTGGATAGGGAAATAACTTAAAACAACAAAAAAAAACAGAAAAATAAAACAATGTTCTTCTTCATCTCTGAAGGACGAGGCCCATATGGAGTAGGAGGGAGGTTGAGGTGGTGGTGGATGTGGCGGTGACTAGACATATGCCGGTTTTCGGTAATTCGATAGCCACGGTATTGTTATTGTGGCATTTTTAAAATACCGAGTTTCTCTGTCAAGTCTGCCTGACTTGTGAATTGATACATTTCAGTGAGCTGGATGACTCATTCACTCACTCAGCTAACACCTTTCAGCATTAAGTCTCCTAACTATAAACAAAAATGATTACATTTGTATCTTTTCCTTCCCTCTGCCAGGGAGAAAGGAAGTTTAACCTCTTAAAGACTGGATCTTTTTCTGACACTTGCTGTTTGCAAGTTAAAATCAGTTTTTTTTTTGCTAGAAAAGTACTTAGAACCCCCAAACATTTTATATATTTTTTTAGCAGAGACCCTACAGAATAAAATGGCGATTGTTGTAATATTTTATGTCACACTGTATTTGCGCAGCAGTCTTTCAAACGCAATGATTAGACTTTAATGAATAAAAAAAAAAAAAAAAAACGTAACAGTAAAGTTATCCCAATTTTTTTTTTTTTTGTTACACAGAGAATCGTGAGAGAATCGTGATCTTTATTCCAAGCTAAAAAATCGTGATTCTCATTTTGGCCAGAATCGTGCAGCTCTAATAAATATATATATACACACACACACGCCTAGCAGCCCACATTACATTATTATATAGCCATCAAGCAGTGTCTGGCCTACCTGGTGATGACTGGTCCTGGCGCTCTGATCCGATGGCCTGGTCTTTAAAGGGGCAAATCCTTGCGATCCAGAAGTGGTTAAACCTGCAGGAGGACCGGTGTTTTTATCTATTAATGACTTTACTATTGCTTTAGGCCTGGTTCACATGTATGCGGGTTGGTGGTTCACATGTATGCGGGTTGGCGGTTCACATGTATGCGGGTTGGCGGCCCACATTTGCACAGGCATAGCAGCCCATTGATTTGAACGGGCTGCTATGCCCTCATTTTCCGCAGAAAAAAGGTGCATGCAGCATTTTTTTTAAATTCAGTGGCCTTGAAATCCATCCTGCTTTTGCACCATGCGACTAACCTGCAGTTCCTGCTCTGGCAAGCTTTCTGCATTTTTTGTATACGTGGGCACGGCATTTAAAAATAAACAGTTTGCGTGTGCAGCAACGGCAGGTAAGTCGCATGGTGCAAAAGAAGGATGGATTTCATGGCCACTGCATTTTTTTAAATTCTGCATGCACCTTTTTTCAGCTGAAAACGCAGGCATAGCAGCTCAAGCCCATTCACATCAATGGGCTGCTATGCCTGTGCAAATGTGGGCCCCCAACCCGCATACATGTGAACCAGGCCTAAAGCAATAGTAAAGTCATTAATAGATAAAAACACCGGTCCTCCTGCAGGTTTAACCAATTAATGACTTTACTATTGCTTTAGGCCTGGTTCACATGTATGCGGGTTGGGGGCCCACATTTGCACAGGCATAGCAGCCCATTGATGTGAATGGGCTTGAGCTGCTATGCCTGCGTTTTCAGCTGAAAAAAGGTGCATGCAGAATTTAAAAAAATGCAGTGGCCATGAAATCCATCCTTCTTTTGCACCATGCGACTTACCTGCCGTTGCTGCACACGCAAACTGTTTATTTTTAAATGCCGTGCCCACGTATACAAAAAATGCAGAAAGCTTGCCAGAGCAGGAACTGCAGGTTAGTCGCATGGTGCAAAAGCAGGATGGATTTCAAGGCCACTGAATTTTAAAAAAATGCTGCATGCACCTTTTTTCTGCGGAAAATGAGGGCATAGCAGCCCATTCAAATCAATGGGCTGCTATGCCTGTGCAAATGTGAACCACCAACCCGCATACATGTGAACCAGGCCTAAAGCAATAGTAAAGTAATTTATAAACAACACCTCCTTCAGGTTTAACCACTTCTTGACCACAAGGATTTGCCCTCTTAATGACCAGGCCATCGGATCGGAGCCGAGCGCCAGAACCAGTTATCACCAGTTAGGCCAGACACTGCTTGATGACCTATTTTAGGCCTGGTTCACAGAGTCTGTACTGACTGACTATATAATAATGTGCATAAGTGAACCAAAGCCCCTAAATTCAGCAATGAAATTGAAGTGAGGTGGAAATTTAATAATTTAAATTTAATAATAGAATACCGTGATAATACCGTATACCGTGGCAAAACCTTAATCAATTAATCGCAGCATGAAAATCTGATACCGTCACAAGCCTAGCGGTGACATAGGCGTGCGCACAGGGTGTGCTGGGTGTGCCTGGGCACACCCTAATCACCTAGGGCACATAGCATTGCCAGTGAGGAGATGGGAAAGATCTCCCTGGGACCTGCTCTGCTCTATTTCTCCTTGCCTACAGGTACATGGCCCCGATACATTACTCTCCCTGCTGGCAAACACATGCATGTGTATTTCAACTTTGGGGTGCACACCTTAATGCAATAGGCTGCGCACACCTATGGGCGGTGTAGGTGGAAGCGGCGGAGGAGGAGGACCAGGGCCGGATTAACAGCATCATGGGCTTGGTGCTGAGGATTTTGAAGGGCCTTAAGGGCCGTGCCTTGCCATGCACCCAGAGGAGGAAGGGTGCAGCCATGCATGCCTAATTCAACATGGGATGCTGTCTCTGAAGCCCATAAACACATCCATGCATCGCCAACTGTCCCTCCTTGTCCGGCCTTCACGCTGTGTGGGGAGGTTCTGAGGGTGCTGCCTGGGGAAGCGAGCATAGAAGCCAGACTTCTGTGTTTACAAGTGACAGAAGAGCGGTAACAGTGAATATGGCCAACCCGGGGCCTATATAAAAGGTAGGGGCCTGGAGCTGCAGCTCCAATAGCCCCTACATTAATCTGGCCCTGAGGAGGAGGACGAGGTAGCCAACACTGCTTCTTTTCAAAAATTTTAAATGAGGGTACACCCCAAAAGAGTGAGAAAGAGCAAAAATGGAACAATGGGTGGGTAAGGTCGGTATCCATTGCTATTCTGCATAAGGTACGGAAAAGTCCCGTGGGATCCATGCCTGGTTCATTTTAATGAACGTGAGCTTGTCCACATTGTCTCTGGACAGGCGGCTGCGCTTGTCTGTTATAACGCCCCCAGCCGTGCTAAATACCCGTTCAGATAATACACTGGCTGCAGGGCACGCCAGCACCTCCAAGGCGTAAAGGGCAAGCTCAAGCCATGTGCCCAATTTGGAGACCCAGAAGTTGAAGGGGGCAGACCCGTCATTCACTACATGTAGGCGTGTGCACACATACTGCTCCACCATGTTGGTAAAATGCTGCCTCCTGCTAAGACGTTCCATCTGAGCTGCTGGTGCTGCTGTTTGTTGTGGCGTGCTGACAAAGCTTTTCCACATTTCGGCCATGCTAACCCTGCCTTCTGAGGTGCTGGCGGTGCCCTGGTTGCGTTGGCGACCTCCTCCTCCTCCTCCTCTGCCTTGTGCTTCCACTGTGGCCCCGCTGTCAGATGGGAATGCCAGCAGCATGGCGTCTACCAGCGTGCGCTTGTACTCGCGCATCTTGCGATCGCGCTCCAGTGAGTGAATTAAGGACGGTACGTTGTCCTTGTAACGGGGATCCAGCAGCGTGGCCACCCAGTAATCAGCACAAGTTAGAATGTGGGCAACTCGGCGGTCGTTGTGGAGACACTGCAGCATGTAATCGCTCATGTGTGCCAGGCTGCCCAGAGGCAACGAAAGGCTGTCCTCTGTGGGAGGTGTATCGTCCGTGTCCTCTGTATCCCCCCAGCCACGCACCAGTGATGGCCATGAGCTGGCCTGGGTGCCACCCTGCTGTGAACATGGTTCCATCTCCTCCTCCAGCTCCTCCTCCTCCTCATCCTCCTCATCCTCCAGAACTGTGCCCCTGCTGGACAATTGCGTCCCTGGCGTTTGCGTGTGCAGGAACCCACCCTCGGAGCCCCTTGCGAATGACTGCCCTGAAAGCCTTGGAAATGTTACCTCTTCATCCTCCTCCTCCTCCTCATCCTGTGCCACATCCTCTTCCATCATCGCCCGAATTGTTTTTTCAAGGAGGCATGGAAGTGGGATAGTTAAGCTGAGAACGGCGTCATTGCCACTGGCCATGTTGGTGGAGTACTCAAAACAGCGCAACAAGGCACACAGGTCTCGCATGGAGGCCCAGTTAAATTAAATAGCGGAATAGAAAATATGATCCAAAAAAAGTGTATGTATATCACACGTACACAACCACACTGGGCCCCAATTACTATTGTTTGTACCCCTAAAAGGCTAGATGAGGAGTAGGGGGAGTATGGAACAGGCAGCACCCTCAAACCTTCAGAAGTATGAGATGAACCCCAACAACTTGGAAAGGTGGATCTCTCTCACACGTACCGACACAGACTATCCCGCAATTCAATTGATCCTCAAAGGTTTTTATTGAATAGCGGAATAGGAAATATGATCAAAAAAAGTGTATGTATCTCGCACGTACACAACCACACTAGGCCCCAATTACTATTGTTTGTACCCCTAAAAGGCTAGATGAGGAGTAGGGGGGGTATGGAACAGGCAGCACCCTCAAACCTTCAGAAGTATGAGATGAACCCCAACAACTTGGAAAGGTGGATCTCTCTCACACGTACCGACACAGACTATCCCCCAATTTAACTGATCCCCAAAGGTTTTTGATTAAATAGCGGAATAGAAAATATGATCCCAAAAAAGTGTATGTATATCACACGTACACAACCACACTAGGCCCCAATTACTATTGTTTGTACCCCTAAAAGGCTAGGAGTAGGGGGAGTATGGAACAGGCAGCACCCTCAAACCTTCAGAAGTATGAGATGAACCTCAACAACTTGGAAAGGTGGATCTCTCTCACACGTACCAACACAGACTATCCCCCAATTTAACTGATCCCCAAAGGTTTTTGATTAAATAGCGGAATAGAAAATATGATCCCAAAAAAGTGTATGTATATCACACGTACACAACCACACTAGGCCCCAATTACTATTGTTTGTACCCCTAAAAGGCTAGGAGTAGGGGGAGTATGGAACAGGCAGCACCCTCAAACCTTCAGAAGTATGAGATGAACCCCAACAACTTGGAAAGGTGGATCTCTCTCACACGTACCAACACAGACTATCCCCCAATTTAACTGATCCCCAGAGGTTTTTGATTAAATAGCGGAATAGAAAATATGATCCCAAAAAAGTGTATGTATATCACACGTACACAACCACACTAGGCCCCAATTACTATTGTTTGTACCCCTAAAAGGCTAGGAGTAGGGGGAGTATGGAACAGGCAGCACCCTCAAACCTTCAGAAGTATGAGATGAACCCCAACAACTTGGAAAGGTGGATCTCTCTCACACGTACCAACACAGACTATCCCCCAATTTAACTGATCCCCAGAGGTTTTTGATTAAATAGCGGAATAGAAAATATGATCCCAAAAAAGTGTATGTATATCACACGTACACAACCACACTAGGCCCCAATTACTATTGTTTGTACCCCTAAAAGGCTAGGAGTAGGGGGAGTATGGAACAGGCAGCACCCTCAAACCTTCAGAAGTATGAGATGAACCCCAACAACTTGGAAAGGTGGATCTCTCTCACACGTACCGACACAGACTATCCCGCAATTCAATTGATCCTCAAAGGTTTTTATTGAATAGCGGAATAGGAAATATGATCAAAAAAAGTGTATGTATCTCGCACGTACACAACCACACTAGGCCCCAATTACTATTGTTTGTACCCCTAAAAGGCTAGATGAGGAGTAGGGGGGGTATGGAACAGGCAGCACCCTCAAACCTTCAGAAGTATGAGATGAACCCCAACAACTTGGAAAGGTGGATCTCTCTCACACGTACCGACACAGACTATCCCGCAATTCAATTGATCCTCAAAGGTTTTTATTGAATAGCGGAATAGGAAATATGATCAAAAAAAGTGTATGTATCTCGCACGTACACAACCACACTAGGCCCCAATTACTATTGTTTGTACCCCTAAAAGGCTAGATGAGGAGTAGGGGGTGGTATGGAACAGGCAGCACCCTCAAACCTTCAGAAGTATGAGATGAACCCCAACAACTTGGAAAGGTGGATCTCTCTCACACGTACCAACACAGACTATCCCCCAATTTAACTGATCCCCAGAGGTTTTTGATTAAATAGCGGAATAGAAAATATGATCCCAAAAAAGTGTATGTATATCACACGTACACAACCACACTAGGCCCCAATTACTATTGTTTGTACCCCTAAAAGGCTAGGAGTAGGGGGAGTATGGAACAGGCAGCACCCTCAAACCTTCAGAAGTATGAGATGAACCTCAACAACTTGGAAAGGTGGATCTCTCTCACACGTACCAACACAGACTATCCCCCAATTTAACTGATCCCCAAAGGTTTTTGATTAAATAGCGGAATAGAAAATATGATCCCAAAAAAGTGTATGTATATCACACGTACACAACCACACTAGGCCCCAATTACTATTGTTTGTACCCCTAAAAGGCTAGGAGTAGGGGGAGTATGGAACAGGCAGCACCCTCAAACCTTCAGAAGTATGAGATGAACCCCAACAACTTGGAAAGGTGGATCTCTCTCACACGTACCAACACAGACTATCCCCCAATTTAACTGATCCCCAGAGGTTTTTGATTAAATAGCGGAATAGAAAATATGATCCCAAAAAAGTGTATGTATATCACACGTACACAACCACACTAGGCCCCAATTACTATTGTTTGTACCCCTAAAAGGCTAGGAGTAGGGGGAGTATGGAACAGGCAGCACCCTCAAACCTTCAGAAGTATGAGATGAACCCCAACAACTTGGAAAGGTGGATCTCTCTCACACGTACCAACACAGACTATCCCCCAATTTAACTGATCCCCAGAGGTTTTTGATTAAATAGCGGAATAGAAAATATGATCCCAAAAAAGTGTATGTATATCACACGTACACAACCACACTAGGCCCCAATTACTATTGTTTGTACCCCTAAAAGGCTAGGAGTAGGGGGAGTATGGAACAGGCAGCACCCTCAAACCTTCAGAAGTATGAGATGAACCTCAACAACTTGGAAAGGTGGATCTCTCTCACACGTACCAACACAGACTATCCCCCAATTTAACTGATCCCCAAAGGTTTTTGATTAAATAGCGGAATAGAAAATATGATCCCAAAAAAGTGTATGTATATCACACGTACACAACCACACTAGGCCCCAATTACTATTGTTTGTACCCCTAAAAGGCTAGGAGTAGGGGGAGTATGGAACAGGCAGCACCCTCAAACCTTCAGAAGTATGAGATGAACCCCAACAACTTGGAAAGGTGGATCTCTCTCACACGTACCAACACAGACTATCCCCCAATTTAACTGATCCCCAAAGGTTTTTGATTAAATAGCGGAATAGAAAATATGATCCCAAAAAAGTGTATGTATATCACACGTACACAACCACACTAGGCCCCAATTACTATTGTTTGTACCCCTAAAAGGCTAGATGAGGAGTAGGGGGAGTATGGAACAGGCAGCACCCTCAAACCTTCAGTATGAGATTGTGTTCACTGTACCCCACAAAGATTGAGTTCACTGCACCCCACAATGATTGTGTTCACTGCACCCCACAAAGATTGTGTTCACTGCACCTCACAAAGATTGTGTTCACTGTACCCCCCAAAGATTGTGTTCACTGCACCCCACAAAGATTCTGTTCACTGTACCCCACAAAGATTGTGTTCACTGCACCCCAAAAAGATTGTGTTCACTGCACCCCAAAAAGGATGTTGTTCACTGCACCCCAAAAAGGATGTTGTTCACTCCACCCCAAAAAGATTGTGTTCACTGCACCCCACAAAGATTGTGTTCACTGCACCCCAAAAAGATTGTGTTCACTGCACCCCAAAAATGATTTTGTTCACTGCACCCCAAAAAGGATTTTGTTCACTGCACCCCAAAAAGGATGTTGTTCACTCCACCCCAAAAAGATTGTGTTCACTGCACCCCAAAAAGATTGTGTTCACTGCACCCCACAAAGGATTTTGTTCACTGCACCCCAAAAAGATTGTGTTCACTGCACCCCAAAAAGGATGTTGTTCACTGCACCCCAAAAAGGATTTTGTTCACTGCACCCCAAAAAGATTGTGTTCACTGCACCCCAAAAAGGATGTTGTTCACTGCACCCCAAAAAGGATTTTGTTCACTGCACCCCAAAAAGATTGTGTTCACTGCACCCCAAAAAGGATGTTGTTCACTCCACCCCAAAAAGATTGTGTTCACTGCACCCCACAAAGATTGTGTTCACTGCACCCCAAAAAGATTGTGTTCACTGCACCCCAAAAATGATTTTGTTCACTGCACCCCAAAAAGGATTTTGTTCACTGCACCCCAAAAAGGATGTTGTTCACTCCACCCCAAAAAGATTGTGTTCACTGCACCCCAAAAAGATTGTGTTCACTGCACCCCACAAAGGATTTTGTTCACTGCACCCCAAAAAGATTGTGTTCACTGCACCCCAAAAAGGATGTTGTTCACTGCACCCCAAAAAGGATTTTGTTCACTGCACCCCAAAAAGATTGTGTTCACTGCACCCCAAAAAGGATGTTGTTCACTGCACCCCAAAAAGGATTTTGTTCACTGCACCCCAAAAAGATTGTGTTCACTGCACCCCACAAAGGATTTTGTTCACTGCACCCCACAAAGATTGTGTTCACTGCACACCAAAAAGGATTGTGTTCACTGCACCCCAAAAAGATTTTGTTCACTGCACCCCAAAAAGATTGTGTTCACTGCAGCCCAAAAAGATTGTGTTCACTGCAGCCCAAAAAGATTGTGTTCACTGCAGCCCAAAAAGATTGTGTTCACTGCAGCCCAAAAAGATTGTGTTCACTGCAGCTCACACACAGAAAAATGGATGTGGATCACTGACACCTGCCTATCTCCAATCCCACACCACACAGCAATATCGATTGTAGTTTGTAGAACACAGTTTCCCTAAAATTCAGCAGACTCTGTCCCTAACAGGATTGAGAAGAGATCGTAGATCAGGATTGAGTGCAGACCCCACCCCCCACACAGCAATATCGATTGTAGTTTGTAGAAGACACTGACCCTATATAATTCAGCAGACTCTATCCCTAAAATGCCTACAACTCGCCCTGCCTAAACACTCCGACCTGTCCCTCAATTCTATCCGGACACAAATGGTTTTTTCCTGCCTATCTTTCCCTAATCAGCAGCCAGCACGTTGATGTGTGCTCTGTCCCTGAATCTAAGCAGCATAATGACGCCGCTGCGGCTGCCTCGAACTTATAAAGACTTGGTCACATGCTTCAGACGGCCAATCACAGCTACTGAGACATTTACAGGCATGGCTGGGATGGCTTAAGGCACACCAGTTAAACGATTGTTGATTGGCTGTTGAAAGCCCGCCATGAAAAGAGCGCCAAAGCATGCAAAACCCGGAAATAAAACGACCGAACACGGATTTTTACCCGAACATACAGTAAAGTGTCCGTGTCCGTGTTCGGGTACAAAAAATCCAATTATTCGGTACGAACACGAATAATACAGTCCGTGTTCGCTCAACACTAGTTAAGAGCAGACTTGTATAAAGTACTCGAAATTTCTACTTGAGTAAAAGTACAAGTGCTCGATCAAAAAATTACTTGAGTAGAAGTGGAAGTGCTCGCAGAAAAAGTTACTTAAGTAGAAGTACTAAAGTATTCAACATTTTTTTTACTTAAGTATTGCAAGTAGTTTTTTCAAAAAATTTGCTACTTAAGTACTAAAAGTAAAAAGTACCAGTAGTAAAAAAAAAAAAAATTCTACTCAAGTACTGAAAGTAGAAGTACAAGTACTGTGTTATGTAGTTATTAAAGAAAGAAGTCAAAAGTATGAACATCATATTGTTTTTATTATTTCAAATGATTTATTCAAATGATTAACCTGTGTTTGTTAGTAGTTTCTTGATGCACTTTAAGCGCTGTAGCACCATTTATTTGTTTGTTTCATATTTTCTTTTTATTGGAAAGATTTGGTATAGCAGCTTTTATTATACACAGCCTTTATTTTCGTATGCGCTGATTTACAAATTACATTATACACATTTTTTTGAGCTTTATGCAACCTGCCATCTACTGTTCTGGCAGTGGTAATTTTTTTAAAAGTAACGAGTAACTATGCAGCACAAAAAAAAAATACTTGAGTAGAAGTATCGAAATCATCGAAAAAATGTAGTGAAGTAAAAGTAGAAGTAGGAGAAAAAAATTCTACTCTAGGAAAGTACAGATACCGCATTTCGGTACTTAAGTACAGTACTTAAGTAGTTCTACTTCGTTACTATACATCTCTGGTTAAGAGCATCAAATACAGCCAACACATTTCAGGATAATTTTACATATTGGTGTCAAACACACAGTGTTTGATGCTCTTTTTTTTTTTTTTTTTTTTTTTTTTTATAATTTTTATTAATTTAACTTCAATCAATAATACAAATTACTTAAAAAGAGACAAAATGGCAGATAACATAAATCTGTAATTCGGTTAATACAATGTTGTATCTTTAGCCAATAATCACGAATCTTTGGGCATTCCCACCATATATGAAACATTGATCCAAACACTTGGCATCCTCTCCAGCACCAGCTGGATTTCTCAGGTTGACAACGATGCACCCTATCCGGTGTAATATACCATCTTGAGAGGCATTTATAATTCATCTTGATGGTATTGACATCTCTGGCGGTGAAATGTGCGGCTCCCTCATGTTCTTCTAATCTAGTTCCTATTTCTCTTTCCTATTTTTCAATAAAAGAAGATTTCCTCTTTCCCTCCGGATCAGTTAACATCCTATAAACTTGAGACAAACCATGTTTTACCTTTGTTAATGGGTTACAGAGTTTTTCCATAAGGGTCAGATCTTTTCGGATCTTTTGGGATAGAAACCCAACAAAATGTGTCATTTGTATGTGATTCCATTTATTTAATTTCAACTTCCTCAGCGTATTTAATTCATGAAGTGGCCTAATCTTCCCTTTGTGTATTATATATTTTACTCTTAAATCACTTAACTCACACCAAATTGTTTCTCTAACCCAGGTGAAAAAAAAATTGTGCCTGCTAGTGGTATTACCGGAGAGTTGTATTCAGGGCCGGAGTGGGACTCATTTTCAGCCCTGGAGTTTCATGCCTTAGACCGGCCCACTTTAGTTCACAACTGACGATATTAAAATAATGTAATTAAAACCTCAGAATATAAGTTTGCAATGGCGCACTGTTCTCTCCAGCCTTGTAATTCATTGTATTTTTCAAAAAATATCATCATTTACAATTCAGTGCAAATACAGTAGCCTTCTCTGCCATGGATTCCCCCAGATCCTCCCCCCCCCCCCCCCAATATGTATGATGCATGCATATTCTTAGCCCCCAAGTGCATAACTTTACATTTATCAACATTAAACCTCATTTGCCACATAGTTTTTTTTTAAATGTACGAAAATATCGGCCAATATCGGCAAAAATTATAAAACATGAGATTAAACATTGCATTGATATAAAGTGGGGAATTTTTGTAATCTGTTCTCCGGCTATAGCTTACATAAAACCTCTACCCTGTACAAATTTCTAGAGAAATACACAGACATGCAACGATGTAGAATCCACAGATCACATTCAGTTTGGTGAAAGGTGACGGTTACATTCGGTCATGTATGGTCTATGTGCATTTGATCAAGGACCTTAAAAGCCCCTAAGCAGCGTCCATTGGAGGCTTTTTTCCAATTTTGCTTCAGTAAACTACCAAACCCTGCAATTGTGCTGCAGTCAGAAATTAATTTACTTCACCTTAATCTGAATTTTATGTATTTCTAAGAATTATGCAAAAATCTAAGATTCATGCAAGCTCCCACATGGAATGCATGCTTCTTGTTCTTGTACTGTGCAGTTGTCTCAGGGACACCAAAATGAATGATGGCAACAAGAGGACCTTGCAACTCAGGGGCAATATCTCCTTATTCAAGGCCATCCTTCACCTCACCCTCCATAAAATGCTAGTTAAAACTGCAAAAAAAAATATCCCCTAAATACCTGTGGGGGGGGGGGGAATGAGCCTCCTCCAGAGGTAGCTAACCAAAGAGGACATCATCTCCTCCTATTGAGATCCTGGGGAATATTGAGTAATGCAAAGCTCATGAGAAGACAATCCTACACTGTGGCAAGGGCAGTGATTTTTAGCAGGAAGAAGAGCAGAGCCAGAGCGAGGACAACATGAACAATCCTCTTACCTGCAGCGAGGAGGAGGTGGGTGGAGCTACTTTCTTGGCACGGAGGAGGAGGAATTTAAACCCTCTTCCGTTATGAATGCGGAGCCACTGCCTGTGTGTGCCTGATGTCACTGGTTGCTAGACTCCAGGCGGATAGCAACCAGTTCAGGAATCACACAGTGTGCGTTTCATTTTGGGACACTGCTTTGTCCTGGAATAAAACTGCCTTCACTGTCATGTTACACGACTCCCCCTCAGATGTTGCGCCCGGTGCGGCCGGACCCCCTGCACCCAGTGCCAAGACAAGGTCATTCAGTGCCCAGGGCAAGCATGGCAAGCTGTGCCCCCCCACCCCATAAGGCTAATAATGGTAGATGGTTTGTTTCAGGCAGTAGGGAGGCGATACAACGGCTCCTTACCTCCTGTCAAATGCTCTCTGAAGAGCAATCTGCATGATGGTTGCTTTTCAGAGACCAAAACACGTGTGAACAAGCCCTTAATTATTTATTTTTTACAAATGTTTTACATTATTTATATTGTTTTGAGAATTTATATGTACAGTGTATATATATACTTTTTACATTTTTAACTGCCCTGTTGGGGGGCTTTGATGAAATATCAGGGCTCTAAACAGACCCCAGATGTTTCACTTTTGAGATACCATGTGGTTTGGTGCATGTGATAGCAGATGTGTGGGGTGCCATTACCAATAAATGGCACTGTCACACGTCTACTAATGGACTATTTGTTTCTGTGTGTGTCAGGAAAGCCACAATCTTGTGACTGACATTCAAAGGTGTGAACCTTGCCTTATAGTGGGGTCACACCGGTGCGCTGCGGTTTGGTCACCGTGTGATTGTGTGTGCGTTTTACCTGGATTTTAGGTGCACTTCTATTGAATTCCATTACACAGTGATTTTTCTGAAACCGCATCAAAGATGCAACATGCAGGACTTTGATGTACTTTCATGAAAACACACTTTGTAATAGAAATTCAAATAGAAGTGTACCTAAAATCCAGGTAAAACGCACACACAATCACACTGTGACCGAACCGCAGTGCACAGGTTATTAGGGATAGGTATAGGTATGGGGGGGGTAGGTATGGGGGGGATAGGGATAGGGGGGGAATAGGTATAGGGGGGATAGGTATAGGGGGGGTAGGTATGGGGGGGATAGGGATAGGGGGGAATAGGTATAGGGGGATAGGTATAAGGGGGGAGGGCAGGTCTGGGTAATAAGAATATGTGTTAATGAAGAACAGAGTGAAGGGCTGTAAAGAAAGTGCTAATGCTGCATTTTAGGACAGGACAGGGTCAGCTAAATGGCTGCTTGGATAGCCCAGAGTTGGGACCAGAGGCTTCAGGACATACAGTGCAGATTTATGGAGTGGACAGCTGAAAGAAGAAGGTGAAGGGTTAATGTGAACAGGAGAGAGGAGCAGAAGACTCGGTGCTGACTTACTTTTGTTCAGGGAAGGTAAAGAGATGACATGCTGCGGACAAAGTGAAAGTGACCAACAAGGAAGACTCAAGTGACCTGGCCGGGAACGGGGAAGTAGAAGAAGCTGACAGGGGGGAAGGGGAGCTTGTAAAGTGTAGAGTGATAAACAGCTGAAGGAGAGATAAGGCAGAGGTGAAGTGAATGGAATGAACAAGTCCGAGGATCATACATTGTTGTACAGTGACAGGAGGGAGAATGATATTCACCCCTGTCAGGCAGGAGAAGGCAAAAGCTCTCAGTGCGTCCCCCCTTCATCACAGATATGGACATGTCCAGGGCAGATGATACTTGTAACTTTCGGCATTACACCAGCCCTGCCTGCTCCCCAAATGGACCAGCCCATCTGGAATTCTCCAGATGCTCCCTATTAGCCAATCCGGGCCTGGTTGTATTCCCATCCGGCCTGCTTATACAAAGCATCCCAGGTTTTGTATACAACTCTTGTTTAGTCGTGTGTTTCCTCATGTATGTCCCTAAATTTTGGTGGGATCCAAATGTTCCTATTCAGTTGTGCTCGGCCTAACATAACTTCCAGCTTCACCCAACTTTTTTCAGAATTTTTCTTTGTCCATTCAATCATCCATAATGACACTATTGCTATATAATATCTTTTAATGTCCAGTACTCCCAATCCCCCAGAAAACTTGTCTCTACTGAGAGTCGCCCACTGTACCCTCGTTTTTTTTTTCCTGCCATATAAATTTTAAAAGAATTGTTTTTATTATTATTTAAATATGCGGGAGGGATAGCAATAGGGAGCATTTAAAATCTATATAAAATTTTTGGTATGATTATCATTTTAAACATATGAATTCTGCCCAACCAAGATATTGGGCGATTCAAGATTTTCCTGATATTATGCTTAATTTCCTCTAACAATAGAATATACAGTGCCTTGCGAAAGTATTCGGCCCCCTTGAACTTTTCGACCTTTTGCTACATTTCAGGCTTCAAACATAAAGATATAAAACTGTCATTTTTTGTGAAGAATCAACAACAAGTGGGACACAATCATGAAGTGGAACGAAATTTATTGGATATTTCAAACTTTTTTAACGAATAAAAAACTGAAAAATTGGGCGTGCAAAATTATTCAGCCCCTTTACTTTCAGTGCATTAAACTCTCTCCAGAAGTTCAGTGAGGATCTCTGAATGATCCAATGTTGACCTAAATGACTAATGATGATAAAATAGAATCCACCTGTGTGTAATCAAGTCTCCGTATAAATGCACCTGCACTGTGATAGTCTCAGAGGTCCGTTTAAAGCGCAGAGAGCATCATGAAGAACAAGGAACACACCAGGCAGGTCCGAGATACTGTTGTGGAGAAGTTTAAAGCTGGATTTGGATACAAAAAGATTTCCCAAGCTTTAAACATCCCAAGGAGCACTGTGCAAGCGATAATATTGAAATAAAAGGACTATCAGACCACTGCATATCTACAAAAACCTGGCCGTTCCTCTAAACTTTCAGCTCATACAAGGAGAAGACTGATCAGAGATGCAGCCAAGAGGCCCATGATCACTCTGGATGAACTGCAGAGATCTACAGCTGAGGTGGAAGACTCTGTCCATAGGACAACAATTAGTTGTATACTGCACAAATCTGGCCTTTATGGAAGAGTAGCAAGAAGAAAGCCATTTCTTAAAGATATCCATAAAAAGTGTTGTATAAAGTTTGCCACAAGCCACCTGGGAGACACACCAAACATGTGGAAGAAGGTGCTCTGGTCAGATGAAACCAAAATCAAACTTTTTGGCAACAATGCAAAACGTTATGTTTGGCGTAAAAGCAACACAGCTCATCACCCTGAACACACCATCCCCACTGTCAAACATGGTGGTGGCAGCATCATGGTTTGGGCCTGCTTTCTTCAGCAGGGACAGGGAAGATGGTTAAAATTGATGGGAAGATGGATGGAGCCAAATACAGGACCATTCTGGAAAACCTGATGGAGTCTGCAAAAGACCTGAGACTGGGACGGAGATTTGTCTTCCAACAAGACAATGATCCAAAACATAAAGCAAAATCTACAATGGAATGGTTCACAAATAAAGATATCCAGGTGTTAGAAGGCCAAGTCAAAGTCCAGACCTGAATCCAATCGAGAATCTGTGGAAAGAACTGAAAACTGCTGTTCACAAACGCTCTCCATCCAACCTCACTGAGCTCGAGCTGTTTTGCAAGGAGGAATGGGCAAAAATTTCAGTCTCTCGATGTGCAAAACTGATAGAGACATACCCCAAGCGACTTACAGCTGTAATCGCAGTAAAAAGTGGCGCTACAAAGTATTAACTTAAGGGGGCTGAATAATTTTGCACGTCCAATTTTTCAGTTTTTTATTTGTTAAAAAAGTTTGAAATATCCAATAAATTTCGTTCACTCCTAGGGTTGTTTATATAGAATAAGATATCATCCGCATATGCTGCAATTTTATGTTCATCTTGCCCTATTTTCACCCCCATTTAGGTTCAAGTGACAGGATGAACAGCAGGGGGAAAAGGGGACACCCCTGCCTCGTTCCATTACACAACTCAAACCTGGGTGACAGATTACCATTTACTTTTACAGAAGGAGTGGGATTACTGTATAGGGTTCCTATCCTACAAATCATCTTAGGTCCAACTCCCAAGTTCTTTATTGTTTTAACCATGAAGTCCCAGTCCACCCTGTGAAAGGCTTTTTCAGCATCAATTGACAACAGGAGGGCCAGGACCTCATGGTTATCAGACCATCAGATGTATTAGCAGTTGCGTTCTTATCCGTTATCTTTTCCCTCTCAACCAGGAATGTGATTGACAGCCGGTCCCGTGGTAAAAAGCCGATTTCATTGGCTCTTTACCTAGATCAGGATCAGGGATGGGCTCGGTCCGAGGGACGAGCCTCGTCCGCGATCGCCGCGCTGCGCACCCTCAGGGGCGCGCATTGCAGAGAGAACGAGCGGCTTGCACTGGAGCCACTCATGTGATCGGCTGTGATTGGATACAGCCGATCACGTGGTAAACAGCCAATCTCATAATCTCATTGGCTGTTTACCTTGATCGGGGATGGGCTCTGTAGACCATCTGGGCCAAGCATTCTTTCTGTCAGGGAAAACCCAACATCCTTAGCAAATCCTATGGCAACTCCCTTTGCTCTTTTAATAGGTGAGTCACCATAGTACCAAGTCGGAAAATATTTTGAATATATCTTCACATTTGTATCCTGTGTAATATAGGTCTTCTGAAAGCCTCGGTTCACACTAGGGCGACCTGTGAGGCGACCGCAGGTCGCCTCCCATAGGGAAGCTGCGGACCCGTTCTAATAGGAGCGACACAAGTCGCTCCGACCTAGAAAAAGGGTCCGGAGCTTCTTTGGGGCGACCAGGAGGCGACCGCCATAGACTTCAATGTTATGAAGTCCGTGGTGGCCACTCCGAGGTCGCGGCGCGCTGCTCGCACCGCGATCTTGGAGGTCGCCCCGGGAAGTAGCGTCGCGGTAATGTGAACCGGCGCTGAAAAGGCAATTTTCGCAACATTGCATCTGAGTTCCTCTAATAATTTGTGTCTTTTAGTAGGCGTATTTAGTCCCCTAACATTATATGATAGAATTTTCAAATTATTCATTTTTGTCTCTTAGTCGCCTCTTACCTCCTAGTTTTTAATCCCTCCCCACGTTCTCCACCCGTAAGAGTCGGGTGGGGGACGTGGGCATCCGTTCTGTGATATTTACACCTAAATCAAACAACACTTTCCAAAAGGACAATAGCTTGTTCGGTAGGACCTCAAATTTTACACTTCTAAATCCCTCATTACCCACCCCCACCCCTATTTTCTTTCTCCAATCTCCCACCCCCCTTCCCATCCCTTCCTTCCCCCCATTTCCCATCTTGATGTTATTTGACCAACTAATGATTGTCGCAGGAGTTAGGGAAGATTGACCCATAGGTTCCCCCCTACTCACTTCTGGGCAGCCAAACCACATCTCCATACCTCTCCGTCCTTCACCGTCCCCACTCCAGCCCCCCCACCCCCAACCCCACAGCACCACCTGCCCATCCCCACTCTTAAATTTTGGTCGTTTTGGTTCTAAGCAAATTTAAATCAGTTCTTCTTATTTGAGACTAGGCTCCATTGTTCTTTGCTGAATATCGCCTCAGGTTCACCTTCTTCAAACCAGCCTGGTATTTTTGGAATATTAATGCCCATTTTTTTCACAAAAATCTCAAGATCCTTCTGGAAATCTTAATCTTGCTGATCTTCCATATCTTTTTCCTGTCAGACAGGCTTGGAACCCTTTTTGTTTTTGTTTTTAGTGGTTTCAGTGTCTTTCTTCTTCTTAATGTGTCTGTGAAGCTCTGTATGTTCACCCCTTCTTAGCTGATAGGTGATTTCCGTTTCAGGCTTGTCCAGATTTGAGACTTGTCTGCCTTGTAATAATATCTCTAGGAATTTCTGTTGGGATAGTTCTTGGTCTCCTAAATCGATGCGCTCTCTCTCCAAAAAAAACTGTTCCGTTTCTCCTCTTCCCAATAAGGGATTAAAGATTTTACTAATTTTATCAGGTAGATCTTCTCCTTGTTGTTCCGGTAGACCACGTATTCTCAGGTTTTTCCTTCTACACCTGCTTTCCTGGTCCTCTGTCTGATAAGCGAGATCTCTATACACTGTTTTTAATTCCTTCACCTCTTCCTTTAGAATTTTTATTGTCTTTAAGTGTCCTTCTTGATTCTTGATTCTTTTCCAGATCTTCTAAACAATGTAGTAAATGAGCTAAATCTTTACTGATAGCTATTAAGTCAGTCTTTAAGGACATTTCCAAAGTCCTGAGCATGATAGCTATTTCTCCCTTTGCAGGTAGTTGGTCGTTTGCTGTTGTTCCTACATTTTGATCAGATCCAGCATCTGCTTCCAGGGCCTGTTCTATTTGGGATTGTTTCCCAGAAGTCAAGCCTATTGAGGACCTATTTAAATCCCCCCTTGCTTCCGTCTGTTCCAACCTCACACCCTGCAGTTTCTCTGACACCGATTTTTCCATATTGTCCTCTTGTACCATTACCTTTTTATTTGTATTGGGGCTGGCACTTACTTTTGTTTTTTCTGTTTTTTGGGCACATTACTTCTTGCTGACCTGCCATTCATCTTGACGTATTACAAATAGCGGACTTATAAAAGATAGAAAATCCAGAAGTCCCCGATCTCTCCACTACTTTACCGCCTCAGTAAATCTCACAGCCACATAGCTAAAAAATTAACATATAGGCCTAGAGGGAACAAATATTTGGTCCAGTGCAAAAGCCAACCAGGGTCATCAAAAATAGTCCCAAATGCATCACTCTACACAGCTCAAAGAAGAATCAAGGAGATCCCAAAAAGGTCAAAGAGCTGAAGGAACAGATCATGTTATATGTTACATTTACTTATTCATTTGGTAATAGTCCGGGGGGGGAAAAATGACTATCAGCTCTCAGCTTACATCAGATATATATTTATATCAGGTATCACAGTATACTGCATATATTACTTTTCCACTCATTACGTTTTTTATGAGTTATAGGGACTGGGAATTAGGGTTAGATTGGGGTCTCTTACTCCTTCCTCCTTTTACCCAAGAATATCTTCACTGCTATCGCCACCATCTCCTGAAATTAGCCTCTAAACTCAGCCCAAGAACAGCTGACAGCTGACAGCCAAGCGTGGCCTGGAAGCAGTAGGGGAGATCAGCCACTGACATGCTGGCAAGCAGATAAACATGCAGGCAGGCAGAAACACTGCACCTCACCGCCCCCACGGGCTGTCTGGCTGTCCAATGGACTCCTCCGATTTCCACGGAATCCGGAGGTCTGATGTCACCGGAGAGAGCAGTGGGCTGTCTGGCAGGCAGATAAAGTGTAGAGGGGTGAAGGTGGGTGGCTAGGCAACTGTGGATATGGCTGTTTGGTGCCCAGCGTTTCTGCCCACTCACGAGCATGCCATGAAGGCTCCTTAGCTACATGGACTGTGTCGGATGCTCTTAACCAATAACTGTTTAAAAAATGAGTGATATAAGCTCAGGTGACTAGATTGTATGCTGTGATATGAACTTTTGCACCATGTGCTCCTTAATATCATCCCAGAGTTTATCAACTGCCGGGTGCTCTTTTTGTCATGGTCAGAGAGGTAGCAGCCTCAGACCTCAGTCCATCTAGACTATATCTTTCCTTACAGAAGAGAGAAGAAACCGAGCGCCGATCTAAGTCATGGACTCCTCCGATTTCTTACTCCAAACGCCGTTTGTTCTGCACCTTGTCTCCAGAAAGTGACGTCACGGACCCACGCCACCTGCTGCTGCCGAGGGATCAGCAGCACATCTCCTGCCATCCCACAGGTGATCGCCGTCTCATCCTCCACAGCACCAGCTCCGCCAGGATATCTAGAGGGACCCCCTGGATGACAAACGACCAGAACCCCCATCATACTTGTGATGCCTGTTTTTACCACACTCTTGTGAGTAATAGTGTTTTATTTTGCCATTAAAGAATTTCTACTGCTACACTTAGATCGGCGCTCGGTTTCTTCTCTCTTCTTGGATCCACAACAGGGTTACTTCACTCTTTAACCGATAGCAGCCATCCAAGTGAACCAGCAATTTCACCGGACTCTATACTGGGACTGCCTCCACCCACCTTCTAACCCTTAGTGCAGTATAGACTACTATAGCAGTTCTTATATTCTGTTTGTGCCAATCTCTCTCCTCCATGTTTCTTTCCTTACAGATCAGCTCCTTTGAAGGAAGAAGCGGTCCATTCTTTAATTATCAGAACCAAGGTTCACTGCTATTGGTCCAGCGCTATCACACACACATGAGACCTGATTTTCACCCAGTGACCCTGCCAGTAATGCACAAGTCTGCATTAATCATGTCTATATATATATATATATATATATACAGGTGCATCTCATTAATCTCATGTCTATATATATATATATATATATATATACAGGTGCATCTCATAAAATCAGTCACAAAAGAACCGCTATCTAGATGCCAAAAGTGGGTCCATGCAGTTAGGCACTGTAATCAATGCTGAGTGAGCCAGGATAGAATTCAGTGAGCCAAGAGAGCTGGTTAGAAGGTCTGAGAGACCAGTGACAAGAGCAGCGGTGCTGCTGAAGAGGAAGCCAGCTGGCTTGGAATTTTCTGTTACCTATTTTGCAGTGTGAAATTGAAACTCCTGCATGGGCAACTTTGTTAATACTTTGCTTTTCGTTTAAATAAAAGACTGACAAGCCTTTATTACACAGTCTGGACTGGCACAAGCTTTACTAAAAGGCATGAACCACATGTATCAGTGTCAGTGAGAGCAAAAGTTGTCGCTGCATTAGTGAAGAGGACTGCCTTGACATTGGGGGGAAAAGATTCTGCTGAGTCCATGTCATTGGAAGGAAAAATGCTGCAGTGTTGGTGTTGGGAAGCAGGAAATGCAGCTGCATCAGTGTCATTGGGAAGAAACTCACTTCATTGGTGGTGTCAGTTCAAGGTGGGCTGCCATGAAAATTAGTGGGATGAAGAGGAGAATCTGGGAGGCTGGAGTGGTTAGCATTTTGAGGGTGGTGTCTGCCTACTCCCCCCCCCCCCCACATTATGTGTACTCACAGTTTTCATATATCTTCTCAGAACAGTGCCAGCTTAGGAGTGCTTCTTAATCTCCCTGTCTCTTGTCATGTCAGTGGTAGTGTGATTGACAGGTGCGGACCAAATCAATACCACACTGTCAGTATGGAGAAGTTTTTATTGTCAAGCTTTTTTTTTTTTTAGCAGATTTTGTTTCCCCAAATGCCCTCTATAAATTGTCTTTATAGACCGCTCTTCCAACACTTATGTTGGCACCAGTCTCATTCAGTTTTTCTGCTGCACACATCAACCTTCTTCTGACTTCTTCCCCTCTGCCTAGTAGTAGGCTTTGCATTGTGTTTATTAGCTTCTTGTGTTGCAAACATCTTCAGCTTCTGTTACCAAAGCATTTTCCTGTTAAAAATAAACTCCCGGAATTGCATAAAAATAACCCTTCCAGGGTTCCAACCCTGCACTGAAAGGGTTGAATGCTTGTTTAGCCTAGTGGTAGAGGAATAATCTGTAATACCTACCTTATTCCTCACTCCAGTGTGCTTTGGAAGCTCACCATTTCACTCCACTATGCATTGGCTTGTGGACGGGCCCTCTCTATTGGCCCTGCCTTGTATGTTATAAGATCAATGTATGGCTGCCAGCCAGAGTGCTTTAGATAAGAGGCTTTATGCTACTGGTTAAGTGAAGGAAGCATGCCAGAGCAAGGAATAAGTACGTAGTACAGCAGCATCTACCCCTAGACTTGATAAGCATTTAACTCTTGCAGTGTAGGGAGGGCCCACTGCAAGGGTGTTTTTTCATGTAGTTCAGCTTTAAAATAGTAGTTCAGTTGTAAAATATTCTATGCTTGGCATCTGGAATCAAACAGAACACAGGAGACCTGCTGCATCAAATTCTATATATTCAACATCTATCGGGAACCATGTGGCTTAATGTATACCCTAACTCAACATCTATGAATAGGCTGTAGGATTATACATTGGCATACTACAGTGCCAATTAGTGTTTTCTTTTATGCTTTTGCGTAACAGTTCCAGATGAACCAGGGCAAAAGATAGACTTAGAGTGGATGCTTGGACCATGGGGGGGGGGGGGGGGTGGCAACAAACAAATTTCAGTCTCCAAGAATTAAGTTTGCTTTAGATGCCATTCTTGGAATTGATGTGTTTATTACCATACCAATTGTATTTAGCTTTAAAAATTTTGAAGTAAAACTCCTTAGCTTTTTTTTCATTTGTAAGAACAGTTCAAAAGTAAACTTTGATATTAATATTAGACTCACTCAAAAGAATGGTTTTGGGTTAAGTGAAGCTCTGCTGACATTCATAATTGTTTAATGTGAAAGCAGAAATTGATTTTTTTTTTATCTTCCCTGGGATTGGGTATCCTTTGTGAAGTGAAATTTAAAAAAAATTTGCTAGACTCCCTGGAAAAAAGTGCAACCTCCCATGCAAAGTGAACAGCCTATTTATTTAAGTTAACCCCTATTATGCAATTCAAACTGCTTATATAAATAAAACATGCAAACGTAGAAAGACTACTGTCAGTAAAAAAAAAACTAGATAACTTAAATCCAGAGATATAGGAAGCTGAAGAAACATGTTAGTTATTTTTCCTGTAAATAGAAAGCTTGACCATTACTTCCCATCTCCTGAGCCTTTTTATAGAACCAAAAGCAAATAGGTGTAAAGGGGTGAAGCCAAATGTGATTTTTACTGAAAAAATTTACATTTGCATATCGATTCAGCTGCCAATATCTTTCTTTTAACTGACTGTTTTGTCACATAGTTATGTACTATTCAGTAAGTAACCCGTTGTCACTTTTTTTATATTATAAGTTTAGTTTGAACTTCTCAGCTTTGTATTTATTTAAAAAAAATACCACAGCTCACCTTTCCTAACATGAAAATATCAGACCTTAAAACAAGTTGCACCATTTTCCCCTCTTTGGTCCAACCAGTGCCCAACAGTGTCGTTTTAAGGCTATGTAGGTTACAATCAGAAAGACTCAGAATCAGTCACAGCCTAGATCTACAGTGTGCATCTTTAACTTAATTGCTCAAAGCTTCAGAGGAATGGTGCTAGGTAATGGCATCAGAGGGGCCAGAATGCAGTGAATGCATACTGACATAAGGTATTATTTTCTACATTATGTGCATATGTTGGGGGTTCAGTTAGTAAATATGAATTATTTCAGTTCCACTTTACCTTTTTCTTTTTGTTTCAATATTTCCCATAATTTGCAGACCAAATCAGACAATAGCAAATGATTTAAAAAGGAATAACCAAGGTCACAAATTCAGGTACAAAAATCCTGAAATAGTGCTATAAAATGGACACAATCTTATCAATTCTTCTGGTCAAGCTGGTACATACAGTTTGTCTTGGCATATATTGGTTATATATGGCATAGTTTATTCTTCCTCCAAACCACAAAAGCCATTTTAAAATGTTCCTTCTGCTGGCTACTTTACAAAAGTCTCAGCTGGAGGAGAAAGTTAACCAAATAATTGCAGACTTTGGAAAACAGGTTCATCATACATCTTGACCTTGGATTTATTAAAAAACCCATTACAATTTTAATTGAACTTCTGAAGATCTGTAGTTTTTTTAATTCAGTCTGTGTTCATATCCATTTCGAGCCCCAGAGTCTATTGGTGTTTACACTGATAGATTTTTCATTTGTAAATTAAATGGATCAGTATAAGATTAATTTTTACAAACTGTGTAATTTTAGAATTCTTCTTGCTGGTTGGCCACTTCAGTGATATGTATATTCTTTTAACCAATCTTCTAAATGTAAATGCAATACTTAATTAAAAATATCTGGTTTTTAAATGTACTATACCATGAGGAGGCTGCTCTTTCTCTTCTGATGTATATGGTGATCTGGAGAGTTATACAAGTGTGGCCGCTGCATTGGATCATGGATGTTGCCTTTGGCGATTACCTACTTAACTCTAGGCTGGATTTGTTACACTGTACTATTTGGCTGCTAGTGAATTGCCAAATTATTCTGGTAAGTGCACGATTCAAGTGGCGATGTTAGTGGGGGATTTTTCTGCCTAGTTATTCACCTAATAAAGATCACTTTACCCGTGATTATTTACATCCTATAGAGACTCACCGCATGTTTTTGCATGTAATCGTGATTTTTAAGGGGATGGAAGTTTCTTTGCTATTATTTGGATCCAGGTGTATAGGTTTTATGACTTGAGAGATATTTTATTGATATATATACTGTTTAAAGAAATAGCACTGCATTTTTTACTATATATGATTTGAGTTTTGGCCTACATTTTATGCTAGCTGCTATAGGTGCTCTGTTTAAGGGGTTAATTCCAAGACCTGGTATCTCAAGTATTTCTGCAATTTTAGACTTGTGACAGTTTTAACTGTTACAGTTTTGATCTATGACTGGTGTAGACAAAGTGAGAATCATAATGTGTTTTGTGAAAGAAGTACTGGGATACAAGTGGAATATGTTTTATTTCTCTCAAGCCATCTCTGGTATGTATTAAAGCTCCAGATAACGAGTTACTAACGACATTTTGGCTTTAAAAATTAGTCTTTTGCTCTATTAGGCTATCTATAAAGCTGGGATTTAGGCTACTGGAGTGAAAGAAGTGTGAGGCCAAGACTTTTTTTTTCTTAAGGCTTGACCAGGCACTAGATTTGGCTGTCCTTTGCATTTAATTAAGCTACAGTAGTTGTTGTCCTTTAAGCAGAAGCTAACTGCCTTCACAGGGACTCTCTTACTACTTGCTTGCTGGGCACCTTTACCCTCTTCCTGCCCAGGCCAATTTTCAGCTTTCAGCGCTGTCACACTTTGAATGACAATTGCGTGGGCATACAACACTGTACACATGTGAAATTGTTAGAATTTTTTTCACACAAATATAGCTTTCTTTTGGTAGTATTTAACCACTTAAGCCCCGGAGGATTTGGCTGCTCAAAGACCAGTGCCTATTTTGCGATTCGGCACTGCGTGATTTTACCAGACAATTGCGTGGTCGTGCGACGTTGTCCCCAAATGAAATTGACGTCCTTTTTTTCCCCACAAGCAGAGCTTTCTTTTGCTGGTATTTGATCACCTGTTGCGCTATAAACAAAAAAAAGCGACAATTTTGAAAAAATAACAATATTTTTCACATTTTTTTATATGAAATTCCCCCAAAAAAATGTAAAAATCAAAATTTTTTAACATTTTAGGCCAATTTGTTTTCTGCTACATATATTTGGTGAAGAAAATCGCAATAAGCGTATTTTGATTGGTTTGCGCAAAAGTTATTGCGTTTACTAACTAAAGGAAAGATTTATGTCATTTTTATTGTTTTCTTTTTTTAACTAGTAATGGCGGCGATCTACGATTTTTTTTGCGGGACTGCTACATTGCGGCGGACAGATCGGACCCTTGACTGACATTTTTGACACTTTTGGGGGTACCAGTGACATTACTACAGTAATCAGTGCTATAAATATGCACTGTTACTGTAAAAATGACACTGGCAGGGAAGGGGTTAACTTTAATGGTGATCAATGGGTTACATGTATCCCTAGGGGCGTGATTATAACAGTGGGGGGCGTGGCTTGTGATGTAATAACAGAGACATACGATCCTACATAGCAGGATCGTATGATTTCTGCAGTTAGACCAGGGAGAATGACAGGCGGCTTTGTTTACATCAGCCGCCTGTCTTTCTCCCTCTCCAGCGGGAGATCGCGAGTGGCCGGCGGACATCGGAGCGGGGATGTTAGTGACCGAGCGGGGGCAGGAGCGCGACTCCGGCGGCGCGCACTCACCCCCTAGAGGCTTGTGGACGAGCGACGTAGTACTACGTCGCTTTGCCCAGTAGGGGCTGACTGCCGCAGTAAATAGACGTGCGGCGGTCGGCAAGCGGTTAATCTCCGTTCGTTTTTTTTATTTTTATTTTTTGCTAAATAAATAAAAAAGATCAAACATTTTGGAAAAAAAAAAACATTTTTCATAGTTTGTTACAAAATTTTGCAAACAGGTAATTTTTCTCCTTCACTGATGTGCACTGGTGAGGCTGCACTGATAGTCTGCACTTATAGGCACTGATGAGGCGGCACTGATGAGGCGGCACTGATGGGCACTGATAAGTGGCACTGATGGACACTGGGTCCGAAAATTTAGTGCGTAATCACAGGAGGACATCCATGTATGCCCTCCTGTTAAACTCCATAAACAATGTCTACGTTGATGTGGGAATCAAGCGATTGTCTTTTCTTTCACCCGCAGTGGAAGAAAAAAAAATGGTATAATCTATGGCTTGCCTTATTCATAGGATGGGGGATGGGGGAACGGAGGGTTATAAATCAGACTATGCTGCCGCTTACCTAAATAGGGAGTGGTGGTAGCAGCTCTGTAAGTACAATCTGTAACCTGGCTACTTTAAAACCTGAGCTGCTAAGGGATTTCAGTATTTGCATTGACCTTTATTCTGTACTCAGTACAGTAACAAAATCAATTCTCTGTAGGTATCAAAACACGAGATGGCCCAGTTTGACTGTTTTAGATGGGATAAGACAAAGGCCTCCAAATTCCCAGATATCTGTTGTTTGGGGAAACAGAGAACCTGTCAAAATCATTATAATTCCCTGAATAAGTTTGCATCAGCTCTTCCCTCTCTATTAGCATAAACATAAAAGATGAGCTGCAAATTAGGACCAAGCATCTGATAGTCAGCTCCTTAGGGCTGTCAGAGCAATGACTGCACTTGCAAGTCTATAGGCATGTTAACATAATGGGCATATTAACACAATATCAAAGCAAAACTATAATGCATGTTTTATTAGCTATAACCAATATAATTCTCAGTAATGTGACTGTTTTTTTTAAAGTGAATAATCTTATAGCTTAGTGAGTTAAGTCTAATGCCTAAAAGTGTACCTGAGCATTCAGTACCTAGTGCTGGAACACAAAATGCTTTAAAAATAATTGTGACATATATGTATAGGATATATCTCCATTAAAAAGCATTAACCGGTACAGGTTTACTTGAAGCTTAACTCCAGACAAACAGCTAAATACAAAGATGACATACCGATAAGGGACACAGAGAAAGAGATGTACACCGCTCAGGCAGTTGGAACGTCACAGCCAGCCATGGGTGCAGGACTTCAAATATTAGATGGATGGTAGACAAGTTTCACACGATTCACAGTGTGCTTGTTCACTAAGGTAGTGAACAAGCACGCTGTGAGTCGTGTGAAACATGTCTACCATCCATTTTTTTGTACCTTGTTCAATAAAGCCTTTCATTGTGAGCCATCCCTTGGTGTGCGGCCATTTCTCTTGTATACCGATAAGGGAACTGTTTTATTTACTAAAGCATTTGTTTTTCTAGCCATCCAGTTCTGGGATTTACACAGATCTAGCCCACAACACAGCCATCTGCCTTGGCAGTTAAGTAGTACACCAGTCTTTTCCCTCCCCCAGCCCCACATGTTACCCTGACTGAATCACAGAGATGTTGCTGTGAAGAGTCCATGTAGAGTGCACCCCACGTGGTGAATTGGGATCCCCCACCCTGCAAAGCCATCTGGCACACTAATAGGTCATCTGACAAAAAGGTAACAGTCAGATTTTGCAGCAAAAGCCCTTTACTGACAGGGCTCCCGTACCCCTTTGTTGTGTAGCAAAAGTCAGTGTCCAGCTTCACATTCCTGTGACTACTGATCCCAGCACCACCTCTTCAGGCACTGCCAGCCTGCTTGGCTGCAGCTGCCTCTCTCACCTGGCTACTTCCCACAGTACTCCCAGACTGTACGCTGACCAACCCACTGGCTGTCTTCTCCTGGAGAATTCCTGGATGTGCCGTCCCTCTCCCGCTTTCCTCACACCCTACAGCACCCGAGCCCTAGCCCTGAGGCCACCCCCCCTAGACTATGGGGTTACTGTCAAGGGCCACCGACAGCCTCCTCAGGAATCCTCCAACTTTCACCTGACTGCCCCTGCTGGCATGACTCGGGAGTATTTAAGAGGTACCCAACCCCTGCAAGCCCACTTGGCCAGGGATTAGCTAGTGCCCTCAGCAATGCTCAGAGCAGCCCCTCCTAACTTCCCACCCACTCTTCTGGAAGCCTCTCCAAGGTTCCAGCTATAGGAGGAGGTACCAGAGGTGTTGCTTGCTGAGTGACCCAGCCTCCCTGAGTTACTCAACCCTGACCCAGGTTCAACCCAGACTTGGCTGCTAGCTAAGCCAAATTTGACTACACTAACAACAATGTACATCCTACTCTAGCACACTAAAGGGTGCTTCACGTGTTTGTGAACTTTTATAATCTATTTTTGTATTTTTCTGTCATGTATGCATATTCTTTGCAATTCTGATAATATTTTGCATTATTGATTCTACTTTGCACCTGTTTTATAAAAATGTAAGTTCCAGTTACTCTGTCTGATTATCCAGCCACAATTTCTCATAGTACACATTCATGAGAGGGTATCAGAAATGCCCAGACTAACTAGTTGTGATAGAGATGCACAAATGGCATCTTCGGTGTTTCAGCACCATAAAGATTTTTTAAAAGATATAGTTCTGTGGCCAACATTTTGAAAGGTGTGTTAAGTTACATAACATAACTGTCAGAAATCTGTATCAGCTGTATATACTGTATGTCACTAGAAAATAGGCTGCTGACCAATAGCTATAAAGAGCAACTGAAATCTTCTGGAAAATACAGTACATTTTCTCTGAGGACATGATGTAGAATTTAATCACATTAAAGTTAAATTATAAAACCAAATTGTTAAACCAAGAACATCTGAAAAAAAGCTAGAATGGCCTTGGAGCAACGTATTTCACTCGTCCCAATGTTTGCAGCTGGGTGCATCTAATTGTATAACAAGATGCACTTTAACCACTTCAACACTTTCAACCTCTTCCTGTCCAGTCCAATTTTTAAATGTCAGCCCTATGCTGATTGCTTGATCATGCAACACTTTACTTAAATTAAACTTTTTATACATGCAGACAGATAGAGCTTTCTTTTGGTGGTATTTAATCACCACTGGGTTTTGTATTTTATGTTAAATAAACTAAAAAAGACCAAAAATGATTTAAAAAAAACAAACAATTGTTTTATAGTTTCTGTTATACTATACTGTACAATTTTTGCAAATAAGGAATTTCTCTTCTTCACTGATGTGTATTAATTTGGCTGCACTAATGAGGCTGCACTGATGTGCACTGTTGAGGCTGCACTTCCCAGGCACTGATGAGGCTGCACTGATGAGGCGGAACTGATGGGCATTGATAAGCCACACTGATGGTCACTAATAAGCTGCAATGATGGGCACTGATGGGACTGCACTGATAATCATGGCACTGATGATCAGGGCACTGTGTATCAGTGTAAATCCTGTACTTACTGTTACCGCTGTCTCTGTGTGAGGAAAAGAGAAATGATAACCAGCAAAGGGATTCAGTTTGTTTACACTGTGACAGCTGTCATTGGATTAGACATTGCACATAGAAGATGACATCACCAACATAGGAGTCCTACACAGCTCTGAACCAAGCTAGTACTACACAGCTTGTTGTACAAGCTAGGACTTAACTCTTGGGTGGTTCAGTGGATATGCAGTTGGCTAAAGCATACCAGAATGTGGTTGTAAATGGGGTTTACTCGGAACAGAGTGGAGTGCCACAAGGCTCTGTACTAGGTCCTGTTCTATTTAATCTATATGTAAGTGATATATCTAAAGGTTTGTTGGACAAGGTATGTCTTTTTTCTGATGACACAAAGGTGTGTAATAGAGTTGATGTCCCTAGAGGTGTATGGAACATGGAACATGATTAGGCATTGTTGGAAGCTTGATCAAAGCAGTGGAGACTGCAGTTCAATGTTTCTAAATGTAAAATAATGCACCTAGGCAAAAAGAATCCCCAAAAGGGTACAATATTGGGGATACAGTGTTAGACAGCACTGAAGAAGAAACTATTTGGGGGTACTTATTTCTGATGATTCCAAAAATGAGCGACAGTGTGACCAGGTAATGGGAAAAGTGAATAGAATTCTAGAATGCATCACTAGATATCCTAATATAGATCTTTATTGAGACCTCGTTTAGAATACTGTATCTAGTTCTGAAGACCTCACTTACAGAAAGATATTGATAAAACAGGACGAATTCAGAGACGGGTAACAAAAATGGTGAAATGTTTTGGAGATAAAACATATGGAGAGCGACTTAAAATGTATAGTCTGGAGGAAAGAATGGAAAGGGAAGACATAATTGAAACCTTTAAATACATGAAGGGGGTGAATAAGGTTCCAAGGGGACGTTTTTTCAATATGAAACCAAAGATTATCGGGGACGGGGACATGACCTCAAACTAACTGGAGAAAAGTTCAAAACTAATCCTAGAGAGTATTATTTTACTGAAAGGGTAGTTGATGCTTGGAATAAACTTCCAGCAGAGGTAGTGAGACAGTCAACAGTAAATAACAAAAAATATACATAGTGCTGCGCCAGATAAATTAAATAAGCAGTAAAATAAATATATAAGTGCTCCCAGTGTCCAATTCAAAATCTGTATATGAATAATCCTATATAAAATATATGTGCTCCCAGTGTCCAATCTTAAATTAGTTGAAAAGAGAAAGGTGTCTCGTGACTTCAGAAGTAATCTTCACATCTGTGATACCATGATGTGCTTCACTCCACCACCACCAAGAATTTCAAGCCTCTCACCTTAATCTCTGACCCAAGAAACAACCCGGGTCAAAAGCAGCTTTCCCCAATCGGGTTAACAGATCTTCACTGAGAAATTGGCACAGAATCCAACAGCAGGTGCAACTCTCACCACAGACAGGTATCAGGCATGAAACGAGAGGTAAAACAACATCTAATGCTCTCCGTATGGGTGAATACAGGTGCTAGTTTATTCAAGTATTGCACTTACAAACAAGCACTAGATTCGTGCATTTTACAGTAACAGTGCATATGTATAGCACTGATTACTGTAGTAATGTCGCTGGTACCCCCAAAGTGTAAAAAATGTCAGTCAAGGGTCCGATCTGTCCGCCACAATGTCGCAGTCCCGCAAAAAAAATCGCAGATCGCCGCCATTACTAGTTTAAAAAAAAAACAATAAAAATTACATAAATCCTTCCCGTAGTTAGTAAACGCAATAACTTTTGCACAAAACATTTTACCGAAAATATGTAGCAGAAAACAAATTGACCTAAAATGTTAAAAAAATTTGATTTTTACATTTTTTTGGGGCGGAATTTCATATAAAAAAGAAAAATATTATTTTTTCAAAATTGACGCTCTTTTTTTGTTTATAGCGCAAAAAGTAAAAATCGCACAGGTGATCAAATACCACCAAAAGAAAGCTCTGTTTGTGGGAAAAAAAGGACATCAATTTCGTTTGGGTACAGCGTCGCACGACCGCGCAATTGTCCGTTAAAGTCACGCAGTGCCGAATCGCAAAATAGGCACTGGTCTTTGAGCAGCCAAATCCTCCGGGGCTTAAGTGGTTAAATTGTAAACAACATGCGTCAGAAATGGGCTCGGTCCAGAAGTGGTTAAGGAAAAAAAAACAAAACGAAGAAAAAAAAAGATAGGCAAACTCGATGGACTACTCTGTCTTTTTCTGCCGTCAATTTTCTATGTATCAATGAATAGTTCCACTTCTATGTTTGTGATGTCATCTTTCCTCAATAAAAAAAATGTTCAGACTTATTTTTGTGTTGTACTAGCAAATATTTACACTGTGCTGTACAGAGCATCACAAGACACAGATATAAAACAAGCATTGGGGTATGTTACGTTGGCAAAAATAGAGCAGGTGCACTTTTTTTGTGTATTGACAGCCCATTACAACTAGTGAACTTCCTTAACTCAAAAGACCCTAGGGCACGAAAAAAAGATGTTTAATAATGTTTTACAAATAGGACAAGACAATGGTTGGACTTCATATGGGCTGTGAACATGTCCATGCCAGTGTAGAATTTATTGCGTACATTCTGTTTGTGTGCTTATAGCAACATTTAGTTACATAGAGGATGAAAAAAGGCATATCTCCATGAATGTTATATTCAAAAGACAATCCTTAAAATGTTTTGTTTATTTAATGTTTAAATCAAAGACAACGAGTATACATCTTAAAAGACATTGCCAAGTTCAATACTTCTGTATAAGTTGATGCCACCTAAACCAGGTCCACATATCTGGGAGTTGCATTCCTACTCTATAGCACACACATTATATAGCACTGGTTTATCTGCGGCGATGGCAACTTTACGGAGTAATGCCTGTAGTAATTCCTGTATTTATTAGATACATTTCTTTTTATTTTACAGGTCTTTATATTTTTCTCAATGTTACCATGCAAACTAAGATGCCCAACAAGAAAGACAACTACAATGTTGGGACAAGCCAACAATCCAAGCATTGACAGTGTTTTTTTTTTTTCTTTTTTACAAAGGTCAGCCTTCATTCAAATTATTTAAACCTTGTTTCCAAAAGAAAAAGTTGTTGCTCTAACTGCCTAAAAGGTCCTCTTAAAATTACATGTCTTTCTGAGACTACCCAGCTCAAAGGGTAACAATTCTGTGTAATTTCACTACAGAACTAACAGAGCTTTCACCCTGGTAAAGGATGTTTCTTTTAGCACGATCAACAGTAAATAATTCTATGTTACTTGGGGGCTCAGAGACATAAGAAATGTGTTAATGCTAGGGCCAGACTGCATCATATTCGTATTTTTATAGTTTGCGCATAATTTCACTTTAAATAAATACATACAAGGAATCTCATTAGCATTTTTTAATGTCAATTACTAAGACAAGATGTAGGGTGCAGTATCTAGACTTACCCACACTATTGCAATAAATAAATAAATATATCTTATTTTATTCATTAGGTGTTCCTTGCATTGAGCTGTACTAAAGATTGACCACTAAGGATTTTTTTTAAAAAGAGTTAATGGAGACCTAATGGATGTAGACATCTTATGAGACCCCTTCCTAATATATCAGTTTGTCCTTGTTTAAAAAGGAACTGTCTTTTGACAATACTGAGTAGTGTATTTTACACAGTCCTGACAGGTCAATCCAATGTATAAATCCTGAATCAATAGCACTTTTTATTCTCACACTACTGGTGCTGAACATTTTTCTTTTACCCGTAGGAAATATGTGCTGTAATTTAATTATCTGTAGTGATGGAAGAGTCAATGGACCTTGTTGAAATTTGACTCTTATGCTAACCCTTTAAAGTTGAGATCTCACCCCAAATTTCCTTTGCTCATTTTTTATAAGCCATGTTCCATTCTAAGGACCATCCATTTCCAGATCGTGGTAGTTTTGCTCTGCATTTCACTGCTTGTTTTTTGAGTGTATGCGATAAAGATATCTTATTAAGTCCAGAGCATCTGTGTTCATGTTTAAAGCCCAGCTCTTGCTTTTATGTGCCCACCACCCACAGTCCATTTCCACTTCCTGAAGCTCCCCTGACCAAATCTATTTTTAAAAAACTTCCTTATAAAGTCCTTCATTCTTTAACCACTTGCCTACAGTGCACTTTCACCCCCCTTCCTGCCCAGGCCAATTTTCAGCTTTCAGCGCTCTCACACTTTGAATTACAATTGCACGGTCATGCTACACTGTACCCATATGGCATTTTTATCATAATTTCACACAAATAGAGCTTTCTTTTGGTGGTATTTAATCACCTCTGGGTTTTTTATTTCTTACAAAAAAAAAAAAAGACAGAAAATTTTGAAAAAAAAAATGTTTTTCTTATTTTCTGTGACTAAATTTTGAAAATATTTTTTTTTCTCCTTCACTAATGTGCGCTGATGGGCACTGATAGGCTTCACTGATGGGCACTGATGAGGTGGCACTTATGGGCACTGATGAGGTGGCACTTATGGGCACTGATGAGGTGGCACTTATGGGCACTGATTAGGTGGCACTGATGAGGAGGTACTTATATGCCGCTCTGATGGGCACTGATAGGTGGCACTGATAGGCGACACTGATGAGCACTGATAGACGGCACTGATGAGCACCGATAGGTGGCAACGATGGGCACTGAGAGGTGGCACTGATGGGCACTGAGAGGTGGCACTGATGGGCACTGAGAGGCTGCACTGATGGGCACTGACAGGCAGCACTGATGGACACTGACAGGTGGCACTGATGGGCAGCACTGATGGATACTGATGGGCAGCACCATTAGTGCCCACAAACAGTGCCCATAGTGCTGCCAGTCAGTGCCCATCAGTGCCTAGATGAGCAGGCACTCATGGGAAATGACTGGCAGCACTATGGGCACTGATTGTGGGCACTGATTGTGGGCACTGATGGCGGGCACTGTGGGCACTGATGCTGGGCAGTAACTTGCACTTTATTTACATTTTGTGTAATCAGGGCACTGATGATCAGTGCCCTCATTACTTGTTTTTGTCTCCCCTGTGAGGAAGAGCCACTGATCGGCTCTCCTGGCCTCACACACTGACAGTGTGAGACGAGGAGAGCCAAATAACGGCACTTCCTCATTTACATGTGACCAGCTGTGATTGGACACAGCCGATCACATGGGTATAGAGTCATGTCATTGACTCTTTACCGAGATCAGGATTGCACCGTGTCCTAGCAACACGGTGCGGTCAGATCGCCGCTGCGTGCGTCCCCGGGGGTGCGCGAGAGAGGCTGTTCTGGTGCACCGTCATATGACGGCGTCCCAGGATAATAGCTACACCGCTTCGCCTTCATTTGACGGTGGGCGGGTAGTAAGTGGTTAAACTAGTCATATGGCTTTAAGGGTCCTCGCTCTTCTTCTTGGCGGTGGCAGAACTCCTGGCCACAGCAACTATCATTTAATGAAACTATATCAGATAGAATGAAGCATAACTAGATAAAATAATGTAATACTTTAATCAACTAATTTGTTGTGATTGTGTGTGTGTGCATATATATATATATATATATATATGTATATATATATATATACAGTATCTCACAAGAGTAAGTACACCTCTCACATTTTTGTAAATATTTTATTATATCTTTTCATGTGACAACACTGAAGAAATAACACTTTGCTACCATGAAAGTAGTGAGTGTACAGCTTGCATAACAATGTAAATTTGTTGTCCCCTCAAAATTACTCAACACGCTGCCAATAATATTTAAACCGCTGGCAACAAAAGTGAGTGCACCCCTAAGAGAAAATGTCCAAATTCGGCCCAAAGTGTCAATATTTTGTGTGGCCACCATTATTTTCTAGCACTGTCTTAACCCTCTTGGGCATGGAGTTCACCAGAGCTTCACATGTTGTCATTTGAGTCCTCTTCCACTCCTCCATGATGACATCACGGAGCTGGTGGATGTTACAGATCTTGCACTCCCCCACCTTCTGTTTGAGGATGCCCCACAGATGTTGGCCTGTAGGCAAGACACACTTGTCTTTGTATTGCCCTTGTCTCACCTAGTTGCTACCACACATGTTTGACACCATCTGAACCAAATAAGTTTATCTTGGTCTCATCAGACCACAGGACATGGTTACAGTATTTTATGTCCTTAGTCTGCTTGTATTCATCAAAATGTTTCTTGTGCATCATCTTTAGAAGAGGCTTACTTCTGGGACGACAGCCATGCAGACCAATTTGATGCAGTGTGCGGCGTATGGTCTGAGAACTTACAGATGCTCAATAGGGTTTAGGTCTGGAGACATGCTTGGCCAGTCCATCACCTTTACCCTCAGCTTCTTTAGCAAGGCAGTGGTCATCTTGGAGGTGTGTTTGCCGCCGTTATCATGTTGGAATACTGCCCTGCGACCAGGTCTCCGAAGGGAGGGGATCATGCTCTTCTTCATTATGTCACAATACATGTTTGCATTCATGGTTCCTTCAATGAACTGTAGCTCCCCAGTGCCGGCAGCACTCATGCAGCCCCAGACCATGACACTCCCACCACCATGCTTGACTGTAGGCAAGACACACTTGCACTTTGTACTCCTCACCTGGTTGCCACCACACGCTTGACACCATCTGAACCAAATATGTTTATCTTGGTCTAATCAGACCACAGGACATGGTCCCAGTAATCCATGTCCTTAGTTTGCTTGTCTTCATCAAACTGTTTGCCGGCTTTCTTGTGCATCATCTTTAGAAGAGACTTCCTTCTGGGATGACAGCCATGCAAGCCAATTTGATGTAGTGTGCTGCGTATGGTCTGAGCACTGACAGGCTGCCCCCCCACCCCCTTCAACCTCTGTAGCAATGCTGGCAGCACTTATACGTCTATTTTCCAAAGATAACCTCTGGATATGATGCTGAGCACATGCACTCAATTTCTTTGGTCGACCATGGCGAGGCCTGTTCTGAGTGAAATCTGTTTTGTTAAACCGCTGTATGGTCTAGGCCACCATGCTGCAGTTCACTTTCAGGGTCTTGGCATTCTTCTTATAGTCTAGGCCATCTTTATGAAGAGCAACAATTCTTTTTTTTTAGTTCCTCAGAGGGTTCTTTGCCACGAGGTGCCATGTTGAAATTCCAGTGACCAGTATGAGAGAGTGAGAGTGATAACACCAAACTTAATACACCTGCTCCCCATTCACACCTGAGACCTTGCAACACTAACGAGTCACATGACACCGGGGAGGGAAAATGGCTAATTGGGTCCAATTTGGACATTTTCACTTAGGGGTGTACTCACTTTTGTTGCCAGCAGTTTAGACATTAATAGCTGTGTGTTGAGTTATTTTGAGGGGACAGCAAATTTACACTGTTATACAAGCTGTACACTCACTACTTTACATTGTAGCAAAGTGTAATTTCTTCAGTGTTGTTACAAAAAGTATAATAAAATATGTACAAAAATGTGAGGGGTGTACTCACTTTTGTGAGATACTGTACATATATATATATCATGTGTTACTATTTCGGATTTCAAAATAGTTGTATGAGTATACGATGCATAAAGGAAATAATATGCTTTTAAAGCATGTAAGCAGCTTTTGAATTTGTTTTAGGTAAGCTGTTGTAGGCTTGTGTCAGTATTTTTTCGATAAGTTAGGGATAAGTCAGGTTTCAACTTTAATATACAAGTGTGTTACAAATAGATTTAAAAAAATGCCAAATGTAATCTGTTAATGATCAATGTGAGGTGAAGTTGCCATCAGCCAATTTTCAGATTCAACATGGGAAGAACGCAGCCTTGACCACCATATAAAGAGCATGTTGTATAGATTTGTTACCTAAAGAGTGCATATTTTTAAAATGGATAGTTGATAAGCCTCCTTGCTGTGTCCCTTGCCTGCTTATAAATTACATCCTCCAACTGAAAGTAAGGCTTTGTCTGAACATTTTTTTTTTAATAAATAAGCTTACATTGTTTATGAGTGAAATTTGATACTGTCTATCAGTTCAATTGCTTTTTCATGTGGGATAGAGAAATATTAACATCTGAGTAGTGATGGGTGAAACTGCCCAGGTTCAATCCTCCAAGGGTTTGGTACATCTTCAGCAAACCCAAACTTAACAGTAAATCCTTTTGAAGTCCATGAGGGCAAGACATTTAGTTAAATTCTGATCATTTTTTGGGGATAAAAAGCAAAATACTATCGAAGAAAGGCATAGGAAACTGAGCACTGCCAGGAGGGGACATACAAAATGTCCCCACTGTTCCACCCTGGAAAGTCATCCCCGGCCATGGTTTCCCTGGCCATGTAAACAAAGAGACAGGGATTGTGTTGAAATTACTGACCAAATGTGGCCACGTGGATTCTTGGGCAATGACTGACCAAATATTGCCATGTCCAAATTTGGTCAATAACATCACCTGGGAGATCCTTCCCCTGTCTGTAATTTTTTACTTCCAGATAAAACTTCTCCCTTAATCTTGCTCTCCTAAATTGCATCTTAGCAAAAAAGGAGTACATGCTGTCAAATAAATCTGTACACCTTTTTTTTGTCAACAATATTAAAAAATTACTCTGTCATTTTTTATGTTTACATTAAATCTGCTTGCTCTCTCTCCTGTGTTGTAGTATTGCATTGTAATTGTAACAATTTTCTGTGTTCAGTCCCAGAAAGAATAAACTGCAAATTTTTCTTTCATGATAAGACCTGCCTAATGTCTCCTGCTTCTACTGAGTCCTCGTAAAAATGCTTAGAGTACATGTTGTGCAGCATGTCAGTGCAATTTTTATGCCTTTTGACTGTAACATGATAAACTGTTTTTATTCAAAATAAAAGCTGCCTCATCTCTTCACCTAACAATGATTCCCTACACTATTTCTGGCTTCTGTTTTTGAAATAACACACTCTAATTGTTAAGGACTTATCTCTCACTCTGATATTGCTACCCAGTGCCCAGTTAGGCTGCTTACATAATCTCTAGCCACTGCTTTATAAGTCTAGCTATTGTTTGTACAACACAGCACTGTAATTTAAGATTGGGGCTTAACAGAAAATTCATAATAAAAAAGTGGACTGGACTTATCTCTACCATACTGTGGTCCACCTTAACTGGCTAGAGGATTTGTTCATGCACAGCAAATCAAACTCTTGATCTCTGTGGAACACATTTTCTCCTTGGTGCCTCTCATTGCACTTCCATTGTGGAATGCCAATTATGCCTACTAGGGGTATCCACCTTATAAGGGATCCCATAGAAACATTTACCTTAATCTTGCCCCTCCACTCCAGTAGAATAAAAATGACCAGACTTTGTGAACTAAGGACACATTCCTATGGACAAAAGGTGCAACATACTTAAGCAGAACATTAATCCTAGATTGCTGTACCTATTGCAGATTGCTGATATACAATCCATTCTACACTTCTTTCTTAAAACAGCTTTGCAACAAATTTATTTGGGCCAAAAAACTGCCTAGGGGTGAAACAGAGGACATTACAAAATGTGCCAAACAAGATGGAAGTATGTTCCTCACAGATATATATAAGGCTCTACCATACTGTGGTCCACCTTACCAGGATAGTACACTTGTGCAGACACTAAAAAACTGAATTTTGTGTTCAGTGGAACAAACTTTCCTCGGTGCCTCTCAGTCTATTTTCCTGGTGTGGAACATCAGTTACACCTACTATTAAACAGTACACAACTATTTATTTTACGTGGTCTATTACCCACACTGCCTTAATTGAGAGAGGTATATTATATTATCCTTCACCGCTAAACCTCAATTTTAGGAACCCATCTTTTCTCCTCCAGGCTTCCAGAACCCAGTAATCATGACAGCAAGAAACTTTGACAGAAACAGAGCCCTACATTTCAGGAAAAGCTTGTGTTTGACCTTTTACACTGACCTTTTTGCACTGACCCGTTCATGGACCTGGACCTGGCCCACATGGGATATTGGGGGTGGGGACAACTTGCACATTTCCTATAATGATTTCCCAGAGCCCCTACCTTTGACCTGACTTTCACCTTTCAAACAGGAATGCAAAATATCTGGCCCAGCAAATCACATTCTCTCCTTTTGCTCTAAAGTCCCCCAGATAGAGAAGGACTTCAGGCTCCCTCTTCTTTCAATGTTACCAAACTCTCCAGACAAGGATGGAGCTGTGAATTAGTTCCTGGAGTTTTACTTTTGGTCCTGCTCCAAACTCTGCCTTTTTATAGTCTAGGTACATACTATCAATCAGAAATCCTCTAACTTTGTTATCCCTAAAGTACTAGCATTGTTCCTACTCATAATTCCATTTCTTCGAAATCTTACAAATGATCAGTTACAATCCATATGGTAAATTCTGTCAATGTATGTATTACAGCCCTATGGAAACAATATCCCCCTTCCCCTGGTAAAACACACTGTTTTAATGTGGTGAACAACAATAAAACCATGGAAAATCTGACTAGTTTCCTCAAGGACACAGACATGAAATTACAGTCTATCTCGTATTATTGGAGTTTCCATCTCCTCACAAGAGCTCAAATCCCCCTCTTCCTCCTCAACCCCCTAAACCTTTTTTAGGCCCTTTTTCTACCTATCCACACCTCCCTATGTTACCGTTTCAGAAGTTGTCTGGATCGACCTCACTCACCTTTCAAATTGATCCTTCACTTTTTCCTTACTGTTACCGGTACCTACTACACATCCAAGACCTCATGGGCCCAATTCCTTTCCTGATTGGTACAGGTACATCATTTCGCACAACAGAGGCGACCTGCCACAGTATATACAGTATCTCACAAAAGTGAGAACACCCCTCACATTTTTGCAAATATTCATGTGACAACACTGAGGAAATTACACTTTGCTACAATGTGAAGCCGTGAGTGTACAGCTTGTATAACAGTGCAAATGTGCTGTCCCCTCAAAATAACTCAACACACAGCCAATAATGTCTAAACCGCTGGCAACAAAAGTGAGTACACCCCTAAGTAAAAAAAATGTCCAAATTTGACCAAATTGGCCATTTTCCTTCCCCGGTGTCATGTGACTCGTTAGTGTTACTAGTAGTGTTGAGCGAACACGGACTGTATTATTCGTGTTCGTACCGAATAATTGGATTTTTTGTACCCGAACACGGACACTTTACTGTATGTTCGGGTAAAAATCCGTGTTCGGTCGTTTTATTTCCGGGTTTTGCATGCTTTGGCGCTCTTTTCATGGCGGGCTTTCAACAGCCAATCAACAATCGTTTAACTGGTGTGCCTTAAGCCATCCCAGCCATGCCTGCAAATGTCTCAGTAGCTGTGATTGGCCGTCTGAAGCATGTGACCAAGTCTTTATAAGTTCGAGGCAGCCGCAGCGGCGTCATTATGCTGCTTAGATTCAGGGACAGAGCACACATCAACGTGCTGGCTGCTGATTAGGGAAAGATAGGCAGGAAAAAACCATTTGTGTCCGGATAGAATTGAGGGACAGGTCGGAGTGTTTAGGCAGGGCGAGTTGTAGGCATTTTAGGGATAGAGTCTGCTGAATTATAGGGTCAGTGTCTTCTACAAACTACAATCGATATTGCTGTGTGGGGGGTGGGGTCTGCACTCAATCCTGATCTACGATCTCTTCTCAATCCTGTTAGGGACAGAGTCTGCTGAATTTTAGGGAAACTGTGTTCTACAAACTACAATCGATATTGCTGTGTGGTGTGGGATTGGAGATAGGCAGGTGTCAGTGATCCACATCCATTTTTCTGTGTGTGAGCTGCAGTGAACACAATCTTTTTGGGCTGCAGTGAACACAATCTTTTTGGGCTGCAGTGAACACAATCTTTTTGGGCTGCAGTGAACACAATCTTTTTGGGCTGCAGTGAACACAATCTTTTTGGGGTGCAGTGAACAAAATCTTTTTGGGGTGCAGTGAACACAATCCTTTTTGGTGTGCAGTGAACACAATCTTTGTGGGGTGCAGTGAACAAAATCCTTTGTGGGGTGCAGTGAACACAATCTTTTTGGGGTGCAGTGAACAAAATCCTTTTTGGGGTGCAGTGAACAACATCCTTTTTGGGGTGCAGTGAACACAATCTTTTTGGGGTGCAGTGAACAAAATCCTTTGTGGGGTGCAGTGAACACAATCTTTTTGGGGTGCAGTGAACACAATCTTTTTGGGGTGGAGTGAACAACATCCTTTTTGGGGTGCAGTGAACAAAATCCTTTTTGGGGTGCAGTGAACAAAATCATTTTTGGGGTGCAGTGAACACAATCTTTTTGGGGTGCAGTGAACACAATCTTTGTGGGGTGCAGTGAACACAATCTTTTTGGGGTGGAGTGAACAACATCCTTTTTGGGGTGCAGTGAACAACATCCTTTTTGGGGTGCAGTGAACACAATCTTTTTGGGGTGCAGTGAACACAATCTTTGTGGGGTACAGTGAACAGAATCTTTGTGGGGTGCAGTGAACACAATCTTTGGGGGGTACAGTGAACACAATCTTTGTGAGGTGCAGTGAACACAATCTTTGTGGGGTGCAGTGAACACAATCATTGTGGGGTGCAGTGAACTCAATCTTTGTGGGGTACAGTGAACACAATCTCATACTTCTGAAGGTTTGAGGGTGCTGCCTGTTCCATACTCCCCCTACTCCTCATCTAGCCTTTTAGGGGTACAAACAATAGTAATTGGGGCCTAGTGTGGTTGTGTACGTGTGATATACATACACTTTTTTGGGATCATATTTTCTATTCCGCTATTTAATCAAAAACCTTTGGGGATCAGTTAAATTGGGGGATAGTCTGTGTTGGTACGTGTGAGAGAGATCCACCTTTCCAAGTTGTTGGGGTTCATCTCATACTTCTGAAGGTTTGAGGGTGCTGCCTGTTCCATACTCCCCCTACTCCTAGCCTTTTAGGGGTACAAACAATAGTAATTGGGGCCTAGTGTGGTTGTGTACGTGTGATATACATACACTTTTTTGGGATCATATTTTCTATTCCGCTATTTAATCAAAAACCTTTGGGGATCAGTTAAATTGGGGGATAGTCTGTGTTGGTACGTGTGAGAGAGATCCACCTTTCCAAGTTGTTGGGGTTCATCTCATACTTCTGAAGGTTTGAGGGTGCTGCCTGTTCCATACTCCCCCTACTCCTAGCCTTTTAGGGGTACAAACAATAGTAATTGGGGCCTAGTGTGGTTGTGTACGTGTGATATACATACACTTTTTTGGGATCATATTTTCTATTCCGCTATTTAATCAAAAACCTTTGGGGATCAGTTAAATTGGGGGATAGTCTGTGTTGGTACGTGTGAGAGAGATCCACCTTTCCAAGTTGTTGGGGTTCATCTCATACTTCTGAAGGTTTGAGGGTGCTGCCTGTTCCATACTCCCCCTACTCCTAGCCTTTTAGGGGTACAAACAATAGTAATTGGGGCCTAGTGTGGTTGTGTACGTGTGATATACATACACTTTTTTGGGATCATATTTTCTATTCCGCTATTTAATCAAAAACCTTTGGGGATCAGTTAAATTGGGGGATAGTCTGTGTTGGTACGTGTGAGAGAGATCCACCTTTCCAAGTTGTTGGGGTTCATCTCATACTTCTGAAGGTTTGAGGGTGCTGCCTGTTCCATACTCCCCCTACTCCTAGCCTTTTAGGGGTACAAACAATAGTAATTGGGGCCTAGTGTGGTTGTGTACGTGTGATATACATACACTTTTTTGGGATCATATTTTCTATTCCGCTATTTAATCAAAAACCTTTGGGGATCAGTTAAATTGGGGGATAGTCTGTGTTGGTACGTGTGAGAGAGATCCACCTTTCCAAGTTGTTGGGGTTCATCTCATACTTCTGAAGGTTTGAGGGTGCTGCCTGTTCCATACTCCCCCTACTCCTCATCTAGCCTTTTAGGGGTACAAACAATAGTAATTGGGGCCCAGTGTGGTTGTGTACGTGTGATATACATACACTTTTTTGGGATCATATTTTCTATTCCGCTATTTAATCAAAAACCTTTGGGGATCAGTTAAATTGGGGGATAGTCTGTGTCGGTACGTGTGAGAGAGATCCACCTTTCCAAGTTGTTGGGGTTCATCTCATACTTCTGAAGGTTTGAGGGTGCTGCCTGTTCCATACCCCCCCTACTCCTCATCTAGCCTTTTAGGGGTACAAACAATAGTAATTGGGGCCTAGTGTGGTTGTGTACGTGCGAGATACATACACTTTTTTTGATCATATTTCCTATTCCGCTATTCAATAAAAACCTTTGAGGATCAATTGAATTGCGGGATAGTCTGTGTCGGTACGTGTGAGAGAGATCCACCTTTCCAAGTTGTTGGGGTTCATCTCATACTTCTGAAGGTTTGAGGGTGCTGCCTGTTCCATACCCCCCCTACTCCTCATCTAGCCTTTTAGGGGTACAAACAATAGTAATTGGGGCCTAGTGTGGTTGTGTACGTGCGAGATACATACACTTTTTTTGATCATATTTCCTATTCCGCTATTCAATAAAAACCTTTGAGGATCAATTGAATTGCGGGATAGTCTGTGTCGGTACGTGTGAGAGAGATCCACCTTTCCAAGTTGTTGGGGTTCATCTCATACTTCTGAAGGTTTGAGGGTGCTGCCTGTTCCATACCCCCCCCTACTCCTCATCTAGCCTTTTAGGGGTACAAACAATAGTAATTGGGGCCTAGTGTGGTTGTGTACGTGCGAGATACATACACTTTTTTTGATCATATTTCCTATTCCGCTATTCAATAAAAACCTTTGAGGATCAATTGAATTGCGGGATAGTCTGTGTCGGTACGTGTGAGAGAGATCCACCTTTCCAAGTTGTTGGGGTTCATCTCATACTTCTGAAGGTTTGAGGGTGCTGCCTGTTCCATACTCCCCCTACTCCTCATCTAGCCTTTTAGGGGTACAAACAATAGTAATTGGGGCCTAGTGTGGTTGTGTACGTGTGATATACATACACTTTTTTTGGATCATATTTTCTATTCCGCTATTTAATCAAAAACCTTTGGGGATCAGTTAAATTGGGGGATAGTCTGTGTTGGTACGTGTGAGAGAGATCCACCTTTCCAAGTTGTTGGGGTTCATCTCATACTTCTGAAGGTTTGAGGGTGCTGCCTGTTCCATACTCCCCCTACTCCTCATCTAGCCTTTTAGGGGTACAAACAATAGTAATTGGGGCCCAGTGTGGTTGTGTACGTGTGATATACATACACTTTTTTGGGATCATATTTTCTATTCCGCTATTTAATCAAAAACCTTTGGGGATCAGTTAAATTGGGGGATAGTCTGTGTCGGTACGTGTGAGAGAGATCCACCTTTCCAAGTTGTTGGGGTTCATCTCATACTTCTGAAGGTTTGAGGGTGCTGCCTGTTCCATACCCCCCCTACTCCTCATCTAGCCTTTTAGGGGTACAAACAATAGTAATTGGGGCCTAGTGTGGTTGTGTACGTGCGAGATACATACACTTTTTTTGATCATATTTCCTATTCCGCTATTCAATAAAAACCTTTGAGGATCAATTGAATTGCGGGATAGTCTGTGTCGGTACGTGTGAGAGAGATCCACCTTTCCAAGTTGTTGGGGTTCATCTCATACTTCTGAAGGTTTGAGGGTGCTGCCTGTTCCATACTCCCCCTACTCCTCATCTAGCCTTTTAGGGGTACAAACAATAGTAATTGGGGCCCAGTGTGGTTGTGTACGTGTGATATACATACACTTTTTTTGGATCATATTTTCTATTCCGCTATTTAATTTAACTGGGCCTCCATGCGAGACCTGTGTGCCTTGTTGCGCTGTTTTGAGTACTCCACCAACATGGCCAGTGGCAATGACGCCGTTCTCAGCTTAACTATCCCACTTCTATGCCTCCTTGAAAAAACAATTCGGGCGATGATGGAAGAGGATGTGGCACAGGATGAGGAGGAGGAGGAGGATGAAGAGGTAACATTTCCAAGGCTTTCAGGGCAGTCATTCGCAAGGGGCTCCGAGGGTGGGTTCCTGCACACGCAAACGCCAGGGACGCAATTGTCCAGCAGGGGCACAGTTCTGGAGGATGAGGAGGATGAGGAGGAGGAGGAGCTGGAGGAGGAGATGGAACCATGTTCACAGCAGGGTGGCACCCAGGCCAGCTCATGGCCATCACTGGTGCGTGGCTGGGGGGATACAGAGGACACGGACGATACACCTCCCACAGAGGACAGCCTTTCGTTGCCTCTGGGCAGCCTGGCACACATGAGCGATTACATGCTGCAGTGTCTCCACAACGACCGCCGAGTTGCCCACATTCTAACTTGTGCTGATTACTGGGTGGCCACGCTGCTGGATCCCCGTTACAAGGACAACGTACCGTCCTTAATTCACTCACTGGAGCGCGATCGCAAGATGCGCGAGTACAAGCGCACGCTGGTAGACGCCATGCTGCTGGCATTCCCATCTGACAGCGGGGCCACAGTGGAAGCACAAGGCAGAGGAGGAGGAGGAGGAGGTCGCCAACGCAACCAGGGCACCGCCAGCACCTCAGAAGGCAGGGTTAGCATGGCCGAAATGTGGAAAAGCTTTGTCAGCACGCCACAACAAACAGCAGCACCAGCAGCTCAGATGGAACGTCTTAGCAGGAGGCAGCATTTTACCAACATGGTGGAGCAGTATGTGTGCACACGCCTACATGTAGTGAATGACGGGTCTGCCCCCTTCAACTTCTGGGTCTCCAAATTGGGCACATGGCTTGAGCTTGCCCTTTACGCCTTGGAGGTGCTGGCGTGCCCTGCAGCCAGTGTATTATCTGAACGGGTATTTAGCACGGCTGGGGGCGTTATAACAGACAAGCGCAGCCGCCTGTCCAGAGACAATGTGGACAAGCTCACGTTCATTAAAATGAACCAGGCATGGATCCCACGGGACTTTTCCGTACCTTATGCAGAATAGCAATGGATACCGACCTTACCCACCCATTGTTCCATTTTTGCTCTTTCTCACTCTTTTGGGGTGTACCCTCATTTAAAATTTTTGAAAAGAAGCAGTGTTGGCTACCTCGTCCTCCTCCTCAGGGCCAGATTAATGTAGGGGCTATTGGAGCTGCAGCTCCAGGCCCCTACCTTTTATATAGGCCCCGGGTTGGCCATATTCACTGTTACCGCTCTTCTGTCACTTGTAAACACAGAAGTCTGGCTTCTATGCTCGCTTCCCCAGGCAGCACCCTCAGAACCTCCCCACACAGCGTGAAGGCCGGACAAGGAGGGACAGTTGGCGATGCATGGATGTGTTTATGGGCTTCAGAGACAGCATCCCATGTTGAATTAGGCATGCATGGCTGCACCCTTCCTCCTCTGGGTGCATGGCAAGGCACGGCCCTTAAGGCCCTTCAAAATCCTCAGCACCAAGCCCATGATGCTGTTAATCCGGCCCTGGTCCTCCTCCACCGCCGCTTCCACCTACACCGCCCATAGGTGTGCGCAGCCTATTGCATTAAGGTGTGCACCCCAAAGTTGAAATACACATGCATGTGTTTGCCAGCAGGGAGAGTAATGTATCGGGGCCATGTACCTGTAGGCAAGGAGAAATAGAGCAGAGCAGGTCCCAGGGAGATCTTTCCCATCTCCTCACTGGCAATGCTATGTGCCCTAGGTGATTAGGGTGTGCCCAGGCACACCCAGCACACCCTGTGCGCACGCCTATGTCACCGCCACATCCACCACCACCTCAACCTCCCTCCTACTCCATATGGGCCTCGTCCTTCAGAGATGAAGAAGAACATTGTTTTATTTTTCTGTTTTTTTTTTGTTGTTTTAAGTTATTTCCCTATCCACATTTGTTTGCAGAGCACTTGCCATGCTCTTAATTACGTTTTGCTGCCATTTGCAGCACTCTAGCCCTTTCCTTTGGTGTTTTAGAGCCATTTTAGTGCCTTAAAGTTCGGGTCCCCATTGACTTCAATGGGGTTCGGTGTCCGGGAAAAGTTCGGTAAAAGTCCGGGACACGGACCCGGACTTTTTTTTAAAGTTCGGCCGAACCCGTCGAACACGGACATCTAGGTGTTCGCTCAACCCTAGTTACTAGGTCTCAGGTGTGAATGGGGAGCAGGTGTATTAAGTTTGGTGTTATCGTTCTCACTCTCTCATACTGGTCACTGGAAGTTCAACATGGCACCTCATGGAAAAGAACCCTCTGAGGAACTTAAAAAAAGAATTGTTGCTCTACATAAAGATGGCCTAGGCTATAAGAAGATTACCTAGACCCTGAAACTGAGCTGCAGCACGGTGGCCAAGACCATATAGCAGTTTAACAGGACAGGTTCCACTCAGAAGAGGCCTCGCCATGGTCGACCAAAGAAGTTGAGTGCACATGCTCAGCGTCATATCCAGAGGTTGTCTTTGGGAAATAGACGTATGAGTGCTGCCAGTATTGCTGCAGAGGTTGAAGGGGGGGGGGGCCTCAGCCTGTCAGTGCTTAACCATATGCAGCACACTGCATCAAATTGGTTTGCATGGCTGTCGTCCCAGAAGGAAGCCTCTTTTAAAGATGATGCACAAGAAAGCCCGTAAACAGTTTGTTGAAGACAAGCAGACTAAGGACATGGATTACTGGAACCATGTTCTGTGGTCTGATGAGACCAAGATAAATGTATTTGGTTCAGATGGTGTCAAGCGTGTGGTGGCAACCAGGTGAGGAGTACAAAGTGCAAGTGTGTCTTGCCTACAGTCAAGCATGGTGGTGGGAGTGTCATGGTCTGGGGCTGCATGAGCACTGTCGGCACTGGGGAGCTACAGTTCATTGAGGGAACCATGAATGCCAAAATGTATTGTGACATACTGAAGCAGAGCATGATCCCCTCCCTTCGGAGACTGGGCCACAGGGCAGTATTCCAACATGATAACGACCCCAAACACACCTCCAAGATGACCACTGCCTTGCTAAAGAAGATGATGGTAAAGGTGATGGACTGGCCAAGCATGTCTTCAGACCTAAACCCTATTGAGCATCTGTGGGGCATCCTTAGACGGAAGGTGGAGGATCGTAAGGTCTCTAACATCCACCAGCTCCGCAATGTCATCATGGAGGAGTGGAAGAGGACTCCAGTGGCAACCTGTGAAGCTCTGGTGAACTCAATGCCCAAGAGTGTTAAGACAGTTCTGGAAAATAATGGTGGCCACACAAAATATTGACACTTTGGGCCTAATATGGACCTTTTTACTTAGGGGTGTACTCACTTTTGTTGCCAGCGGTTTAGATATTATTGGCTGTGTTGAGTTATTTTGAGGGGACAGCAAATTTACACTGTTATGCAAGCTGTACACTTACTACCTTACATTGTAGCAAAGTGTAATTTCTTCAGTGTTGTCACATGAAAAGATAGAATAAAATATTTACAAAAATGTGAGGGGTGTACTTACTTTTGTGAGACACTGTATATATGTATAAGCTTTTTCCGATTCTCTTTCTCCCTCTCATTCTGTGACCTTCTCCTCCCAACTACTTTACCTCCCTGCTCCCCCACTCTTTCCTTTATGCTCGCCCCTGAGTTCTCAGTTTACAGGATGGATACTCTCAGTATTGTCTCTAAATGGGAAAGGACTTAACATTTCTTGGAAAGAAGGATACTCCTTCTCGATTTGAAACATCTACATTCCAATATAGCCTAATGGAAGAGCTCCAAAGGGCAAATTTGAATACTCAAAACAGATCTTTTCTACTTTCTTATCATTTTTTAACAACACAACCAAGTCAAAAGGAATCTCCATCTTAATCTCCAAGCAGGTCCCATGGACCCTCTTTAACTCATAATCTGGAGAAGATGGGCGATTCCCCTTTCTTAAAGACATGATAAGTATTGTCAAAATTACTCTAGCCATAGTTTATGCCCCTAACATGAACCAGGATCATTTTCTCATACGCATGCTAGTAAAACTGCCTTTTTTTTCTGAAGGTGTTACGTAAAACTTAAAAGTTAAAATTTTCCCTAACAAAAGACCCCTCCCCCAGGGCCTGGCACTAAAAATGTAATGAAAGTCTTTTACATGACTCCTCTGTCTTAGAAGACCTAATAAAGAAATCTACTTTTATTTACCCTAAATTTCACCACAGAAATAAAGCTATTGAGCCTCCAAATACAGGTTACCTCTCTCTTCTGATGAAAAAAAGCCATAGCCGCAATGACATCCTGTCAAAAAAGTTTTTATGAACACACAGACAAATGTGGCCATCTTTTAGCCCAAGCTCTACAAGACCAACACTCTTCATCCTACATTTCCCACATCTTTATAAGAAATGGTAGAAAAGCAACCCTTTCTACACAAACCTTTAAGGACTTTAACGCGTCCCATAACCTTAACCTTTCTACTGTTTGATCACTGTCGTCTACATCTCAACTACATCACCAAATTGAAGACTATCTACTCTCTTCTTGTCTTCCCCAACTTAGCTCTTCTTTAACACAAGAACTGGAAGCACTGATTACCACTGAGAAAATCCAAGCTGCAGTGAGCTCATTAAAAGTGAGTAAATCCCCTGGCCCAGACTGCTTTAGGCTACAGTATTATACATTTTTCCTCCCATTTCTGGTTTCCCATTTAGTGAAAGCTTTTAGTGCCTTGGGCCACACATCTACGTTTCCACCTGATTTGCCTAATGCCCACATTTCTATTATTCCAAAGGGTGGCAGTCACCACCCCATATCGCTCTTAAACATGGACCTTAAGCTTTTCACCAAGATACTCACTACCCACCTACAACAACACTTACCAAAAATAACTAATCTTAACCAGGATAGCTTTATTACTGTCCACAAAAATGTTCTAACGCTTTAGTGCTCAAACAGTTGTACACCTGGATGCTGCACTCTTCAGACAGGGAATCTCCAACAAAACTAAAAAAACACGCAGGAAGGTGCAAATGCCTGGTACATTACCATCACCAAAATGTATTGAACTCAGAAGCTAAAAACATGCTCACAAGCATGAGATGAAACAAGCCCATCAAATGAAACTCCAAAGGTAGGCAATGTCATCTAGCCATGTATGCTGCAGCTGGAAGGCTAACACTTTTCAGGGGACATGCCCCCTTAACCAGAGCTGATTGTGCTAGTGGCAATCCAGCTTTTTCTCCTGGTTTGGATAGAGCAACATAATTAGGATGACCATATTGCCGAAATTTCTATATCTTTTCTAAATCCTGCCTATTCACATCCCAACCTCTTTTTTTCTATACTCTCTTTGTTAGTTTTACTAGGTCCAATAAGAGACCTAGATTACCTCGATGTTAACTCACCATACCCAAATCACACCAAGGCTTTGCTATACCAGAACCGATGAGATGCTACCAAGAAGCAAACCTAGTGAGGCTTATTATCTGGTGTCAGCACATTGATCTTAAGCTTTGGCAGTCAAATCCAATTTAATGTATCCCTACAGAGAGCATCCTGGTGCTGCACCAACCTATCCCTTTCAATAAGATCAATTCCAACAATTGGCTCTACTCTGAGAGTAAACGCAAAGCCTCTTTCTATGTTGTTCTTCTGTTATTTCCTATTCTGGGAAATCCACGTTTTTCACTGGGATTACTGGATGTTCTCTGTTGGTGCATTTCCAGTGCTTCCATACACACCACTTTGTAGACTCTTCTTAATGCCATTTCTTACCACCCTGTTTCCTTTAAACTAGATTTATGGAGAGCATTGCAAGTCAGATCACTACCCTGCATGTGTACCAATGTCCACTGACTTAATTCAAGAAGTTATGTTCAGACTCTAAACCTATAAAGCACACTCTTTTTAAGCTGTTCTCTCTGTTGATCTCTCCACTTGATGACTGGAAATCGCCCTTCATTCATATACTTAGACAAAGGTAAATCCTTGTTAGGGTCCAACCCCTGAATAACCTTTCTCTCCATTCTGTTTACCTGGAAAACCCTTCACCCCTTACTAACCCTCCTCACTCTCCCTTTTCTCTCTTCTATCTCCTTCCGGTCCCTTCCCCCACTGTTTTTTTTTTCTCTTTCCACTCTCTCTTTTTTCCAGGATATAACATTATTCCTGCTTTTTAACCCATTGCATATATAGAAAACAAAAATTTAGTATACCATCTTTTGTACTTATTTTCCATCTTATAAACAAATAACATTAGCAGTTGTATTTTACTAGGCATTGTAATAGCTTTATTTTGCTCAAATCATTTTCAGAAACCAAGTCATCATAAAATGGATATCTTTCCTTATGTTTTTAGAAAGATTGTTGTTCTTGTCTACATCCAACACTTTGGTGTCAAATTCAATCTAAATTGTCAATGATTGGTACTGTAATTGGTTTCTGTACAACAAACTGTTTGCCTGCAGATTCTGAAAAATTTGAATTAAATAATTTACAATCACATTCCCTCCCTTCTCAGCTGCATAACAGGTGGAAGGGGGGGGGGGGGCAGGGGGCTATAGAGAAGCAGCGGGTGTGCTCCCTTGCTTGGTGTGGTCAGTTTTTAATAGGAAAGCAGAAGGACTGGCAGGAACACCAGGGATTTTACGTAAATTAAGCAATACAAAATGAACAGAATTAAAGATGGCCTTGCGGTTCGCCCGGCGGTCGGTTTGCGGCAAACTTTGCTCGTTCTCTGTCCGCTGATTAAGCGAACATATGGCGATGTTCGCGGTGGCCATATTCTTTTACATGAAGAACTTTGACCCATGACACATCCATCAGGTGGTACATGACAGCCAATTGAGACATTTCAGCACATGGACATACCCCCTACCTTATAAATAGACCTGACCTGGCTGCCATTTTACATTCTGCTTTTCGTCAGTGTAGGGAGAGGTTTGCTGTGTGCAGCAGGGACAGATTGTCAGTGACACAGATCGCTCTGGTATAGGTCCACAAAATTCCTTTTAACTACTGGTATTTGGTATAGGTGTACTTTCTATATTGTCTCTTTTGTCAGTGTAGGGAGAGGTTTGCTGTGGGGAGCAGGGACAGATTGTCAGTGACGCAGATCGCTCTGTTATAGGTCCACAAAAGCCTTTTTAAGGACTGGTATTTGGTATAGGTGTACTATCTATATTGTCTCTTTTGTCAGTGTAGGGAGAGGTTTGCTGTGGGGAGCAGGGACAGATTGTCAGTGACACAGATCGCTCTGTTATAGGTCCACAAAAGTCCTTTCAAGGACTGGTATTTGGTATAGGTGTACTATTGTTTGGTGTGCAGTATATAGGGGTGTAATGCACTTATAATATACTTTCTAATATAGAATTCATATTATAGTGTATTTGGGTACTGCAGAAATGTTGCCTCCTTCGCTGCGTTAACTCTGCTACACACAGTGACAAAACTTACTAGAAAATATTTTTCATAACTGGGGTGATAGACCAATGGCCCCCCAAAATGACAGATTGAAGCGGGGTGTTATACTTTCATAATAGTGTTTTTGGGTACTGCAGAAATGTTGCCTCTTTCGCTGCGTTAACTCTGCTACACACAGTGACAAAAGTTACTAGAAAATATTTTTCATAACTGGTATGATAAACCAGTGGCCCCCCAAAAAGACAGATTGAAGCGGGGTGTTATACTTTGATAATAGTGTTTTTGGGTACTGAAGAAATGTGGCCTCTTTCGCTGCATTAACTCTGCTACGCACAGTGACAAAAGTTACTAGAAAATATTTTTCATAACTGGTGTGATAAAGCAGTGGCCCCCCAAAATGACAGATTGAAGTGGGGTGTTATACTTTCATAATAGTGTTTTTGGGTACTGCAGAAATGTTGCCTCTTTCGCTGCGTTAACTCTGCTACGCACAGTGACAAAAAATACTAGAAAATATTTTTCATAACTGGTGTGATAGACCAGTGGCCCCCCCAAAACGACAGATTTAAGCGGGGTGTTATATACCTTCTTCCACATATACTGCACTTCTCTAGAGACATTTGTCACAGGGTCATCTAAAAAATGACAGGCAGAGGAAGAGGCATGCCCTTCCGCAGGGGTGGTAGGGGTAGGGCAGGAGCACCAGGCCGGAGCCAAAGTGAGAAGTTGCAGAAGGTGCGTTTGATTATGTCAAAGGACGCACCAGACTTGGTTGAGTGGCTCACTCAGCCTGCCTCTTCTGCACCCTCCTCATCCTCTCTATCTGCACCCTCTTCACTCTCTGCTTTGTGCACCCGCAAAGACACCACCACCAACACCACCACCACTATATACCCTCTGCTTGAGTCACAGGAATTATTTTCTGATCAATCACAAGACATTTACGATGCGCAGCCATTCTTGGCATCGGATCAGGAAGAGGAGGTAGCAACAGCCGCCACTCAGCAGTCTGATGACAGTACCCAAATCAGCCCAAGGAGGTTGGTCCCCTCTGTTGCTGCCTACTCCGAGGTCTCAAATGTTAGTGGTGTGGAAGGTGACGTCGATGATGACATGTCTATGGACATCACGTGTGTGCCCACAAGAGAGGAAGAGGAGGGGAGTTTAGAGGGAGAGATGGACCAGCAGATAGGGAGGAGGAGCAGGCCGAACTTACATTGCACAGGAGGGACAAAGCAGACTGATAATGTATCAGGAGCGAGCCATTAACCATGTACAGTCACATCTGGCGCTCAAAGGACGCCAGCACATGGCTCCGCAGTGTGGGCTTTTTTTAACCTGTCCGCTGCTGAGTGTTGCCATCTGCAGCCTTTGCAGTCAACGCATAAGTTGCGGTAAGCCCAACACTCACCTAGGGACGACCGCCTTAAGAAGGCACCTGGACTCCCATCACCGATCCCAGTAGGAGCAACGCCGTCAGAACCCACAAAGCCATACTCCAGGCTCTCTCCGTTCAGCCTCTTATCCTTCTCCTCTCTCCTCACAATTGTCCTCCACTCCACCTTCCATCATGCCGTCCTCAAGTTTTTCTGGAAAAAAGGCAGGCTTCCGTGGCTCAAATGTTGGAAAAATGATGATGCCGGATAACCCTCTTGCCCAACGGTTGACCGCTGGCTTGTCGGAACTGATAGCCCCCCAACTACTGCCATATCAACTGGTGGACTCAGAGGCTTTTAGAAAATTTGTGGCCATTGGAACACCACAATGGAAGGTCCCAGGAAGGAAATATTTCTTGCAGAAGGGCATCCCAGAGCTATATGGCCATGTTCAGCGGCAAGTGAATGTATCTCTGGCACACAGTGTCGGTGCCAAGATACATCTGACCACAGACACATGGTCTAGCAAACACGGGCAGGGAAGGTATATAACGTTTACTGTCCACTGGGTGAACCTTCTGAGGGCCGTCAAGTATGTAACCCGTGGCACCCGTGTAGATTTGGTTTTACCACCACGGATTGCATGCAGGCCTGCCTCTTCTTCTCCTCCTCCTCCTCCATCCTCCCTCTCCTCCTCGGCTGACTCCTCCTTTTCCACTGCTACCGTCTCTTCTGCTGCGCCACCCAAGATCCCCAGAACCTATTCCACATGCCAGGTGAGACGTTGCCATGCTGAGCTGCGTCTGTTGTGCCTGGAAGCCAAGAGCCACACTGGTCCTGCACTGCTTTCAGCTTTGCGTTCACAGGCAGATCAGTGGCTGACACCGCTCAGTTTGACACTTTGTAAAGTGGTGTGCGACAACGGTGCCAATCTGCTGAGCGCTCTGGCACATGTCCTGAACTTGGTCGTGCAGCGATTCGTTGTCAAATACCCTGGGGTCAAGGACATCTTGCGGCAGGCCAGGAAAATCTCGGCCATTTCAGAAGATCTTGCACAGCCATGACTCACCTTCCTGACATTCAGCGGTGACACAACCTGCATGTCAGGCATCTTATTTGTGACTGCCCGACGCGATGGAACTCAACCTTGTATATGCTTGCTAGGCTGCTCCAGCAGAAACGTGCAGTTAACGACTACCTGTATGAACTCTGTGGCAGGACATGTTCTGGGGAGCTTGGGCTTTTTTCACCTCGCCAGTGGCTGCTCATGCGCGACACATGCAGACTTCACGGCCAGGACGCCATCAGTGACATTGTACCTTATGCCTTCTTTCTGGAGCGTGCATTGCGTCGGGTCATTGATCAAGCCGTCGAGGAGCAGGAGCACGAAGATGAGGAAGTCGCATGGATGAATTCCCAGGGGGTACTACTCCATCTGAGACAAGTGAACAACAGGAGTCTGAGGAGGAGTCAGAGGAGGATGGTGCCGGTGCGGGTGAGGAGGAGCAAGAAGAGCATGCTTTAAACCTTTCTGGGATCCCTGGTGTTGTCCGTGAATGGGGGGAGGAGAACGAGGACGACATTATCCTAGACGATGAGCAGGAGCCAGGCCACTACACCGCTTCCAGTTTAGTGCAAACGGGGCCTTCATGCTCCAGTGTTTTAAGGGGGACCCCCGTATAAAAAGCATAAAGGGCAAGGACCAGTACTGGGTGGCAACGTACTTAGACCCCCGGTAAAAACAAAAAATGGTGGAAATGTTACCACAATCACAGAGGGCGGTCAGAATGCAGCACTTCCAGGCCTTGCTTCGAAAAATGCTGCATTCTACTTTTGAGTGCGCTGGCAGAGGAATTTCCATTCACAGAGAAACAGTTGTGGATAGCAATCCAACAGCGCCTGCAAAAAGAGGGCAGTTTGAAGATGTGTTGGTCACTTCAGATATTAAATCATTCTTTTAGCCGACCCATCGACAGCTGTACTCCGGATCCAGCATCAGGGAATGCCTAGACCGACAGGTGTCCGACTACATTGGGTTAACGGCCGATGTGGACGCTCTGAGGAGTGATGAACCCCTGGGCCACTGGGTGGGCAGGCTTGACCTCTGGCCAGAGCTTGCACAAATTGCAATGGAACTGTTGGCTTGCCCCCGTCCAGTGTCCTGTCCGAAAGGACGTTCAGCACAGCAGGGGGGGTCGTGACCGATAAGCGCACTCGCCTAGCTCATGACAGTGTTGACTTACCTCACAAATCGATGCGATTACGATTATTAGGGTCGCGATTCGATACGATTCGATTCCGCGATGCATCACGATGCATCACGATTACTGCCCATGCCCAGCCCACTGCCCATGCCCAGCCCACTGCCCAACGGTTTTCAAAACTTTATAAAAAAAAAAAAAAACAATCAAGCATTAAAGAATCATTTTTATTTTCATTTGCTTTTAAAGGACACTCTTGTCACACTACAGGAGAGGGTCAGAGATGTCACACTACAGGAGAGGGTCAGACACTGCAGACACACTACAGGAGAGGGTCACAGACTGCAGACACACTACAGGAGAGGGTCACAGACTGCAAACACACTACAGGAGAGGGTCATAGACTGCAAAAACACTACAGGAGAGGGTCAGAGACTGCAGATACACTACAGGAGAGGGTCAGAGACTGCAGACACACTACAGGAGAGGGTCAGAGACTGCAGACACACTACAGGAAAGGGTCAGAGACTGCAGACACACTACAGGAGAGGGTCACAGACTGCCGACACACTACAGGAGAGGGTCACAGACTGCAGACACACTACAGAAGAGGGTCAGAGACTGCAGATACACTACAGGAGAGGGTCAGAGACTGCAGACGCACTACAGGAGAGGGTCAGAGACTACAGATACACTACAGGAGAGGGTCAGAGACTGCAGACACACTACAGGAAAGGGACACAGACTGCAGACACACTACAGGAGAGGGTCACAGACTGCAGACACACTACAGGAGAGGGTCACAGACTGCAGACACACTACAGGAGAGGGTCAGAGACTGCAGATACACTACAGGAGAGGGTCAGAGACTGCAGACGCACTACAGGAGAGGGTCAGAGACTACAGATACACTACAGGAGAGGGTCAGAGACTGCAGACGCACTACAGGAGAGGGTCACAGACTACAGATACACTACAGGAGAGGGGCAGAGACTGCAGACATGGTACAAGAGACGGCCAGCAGGTAAGTATGATAGCTTTTTTATTTTATAGAAAAAAAATAATAATACCCTTTAGTATCACTTTAACAAATCATTGCTGAGTCTTTTGGTAGCAACTTAGATAGAATGCAGGTCAACAACATCAATGAAAGAAAAAAAAAGGAAGGCATTCTATCAACAAGTATACTACTTGTAGATAAGTGGATGTTTCCAGGTGGGAAAGTTTATAGGGAAATCTTAGGAAGAACTAGACAGAAAAAAGCCCCAATGTGATAGGCACAGTAGTACACGGACTGGAGGTACAGCAGAGGTGGGGGATGGGCCACTTCTATGCTGCACTCACTCACTCCTCACTTACTTTTAGCATGACAGGCTGGTCTCTCATCTTCCGAGCACTCCTAGCAGTGCACCCCTCCTCCTCCTCCTCCCCTCGCAGCTCATTTCCTGAAGCAGACTGTTTCTTCCGAGGGATGTGATGATAGCTGCAGCCATGTCTGTGTCGGCTTTGAGCAGGACTACACCCGCCCATGGGGGAGGTGAGAGGTACAAATCCCGAGGAAGGGGGAGACCGTGGTGGGGGCGGCCCGTTGGTGTGCTGCAGCGCCCGCCTCCTGAGGCTACACACCATCCAATGAGAGGGCAACAGCGCCGGATGAAGCCAGGCCACCGCTGCATATTAATCCAGCAATGACACTTCTGTGGAGGGAGGGAGGGGGGAGGAGCCAGGAATCGATTATTCAGGGTTCCCGCATCGATGCAGAATCGCGATGGGTCGAATCGCGATGCATCGATCTTTCGATTATATTCCGCAGCCCTAGTGTTGACTACCTCACATTTATAAAAATGAATGAGGCATGGATCTCTGAGGAATTCAACACATGTGACCAGTAGACCATGTTTGATTACAATTCCTCATGACAGGCCATAAATATCCGCCAGACCGCCATCCTCCCACAACAATTCATGGTACTTGTCTTTGGTAAATACAGCGGCATAAAAAGCATTTCATGTCCATTGAATGCCTAATTTTTGATGCCTTTCATGGCCGACAATAATTTTTTCTGTCAATGCCTAATGTACCTCCAACCACAGAATACAACTTTCTTAGCTGTCAGGTAAACCCATGTGGGCTAAGTTTTGGGGCCTGGAATGGCCAAAAACTTACTTCTGTATCCTGTGAATGCCTAATGTACCTTCAGCCACAGAATACAACGTTCTTAGCTGTCAGGTAAACCCATGTGGGCTAATTTTTGGGGCCTGGAATGGCTGACACTTACTTCTGTATCCTGTGAATGCCTAATGTACCTTCAGCCACAGAATACAATGTTCCTAGCTGTCAGGTAATTGCATGTGGGTTAATTTTTGGGGCCTGAAATGGCCGACACTTACTTCTGTATCCTGTGAATGCCTAATGTACCTTCAGCCACAGAATACAATGTTCTTAGCTGTCAGGTAAACGCATGTGGGCTAATTTTTGGGGCCTATACTGGCCAACACTTACTTCTTTATCCTGTGAATGCCTAATTTTTCAGACAGGAATTGAAAATCAATGGGTCTGTAAACATTCCGCCAAATTGTGGAAAGGATGTGGACACATTTTACGGACATGTGAATGGACCTTATATGTATTTGACATGTATTTACCGGCTGCTGTCAGTTCTGGCTGATTTAGGAAAAAAAAAAAAATTTTTTTGCTGTAAAAAAAAAACTTTTCCAATAGCAATACTTCTGTTATGACAGTGTCCATGTGGTGGGACTATTTGTGCACAGCTAGTAAGTATTTTGTGGCTGCAATTGCGCCTCCCATTAAAGTCTATGGGGCCCGCCGCGAACTTGCGGTTCGCGAACATTTGAGAAAGTTTGCGGCTAACGTTCGCCAACCGCCCCGGCCGATGTTCGTCCATCACTAGTGGCCAATACGTGGGACTTGTTACCAAAGTTTGTTATAGTTATAAACATAAATTGCCATGCTTTCCTTGGCAAGATTCTATAAATCTAGAAATGGGCATTTTTTTTTGCATTTCAAAACATGTAAAAACATCCCACAATGATGTACTCATTGTTAAATGACACTTAGGGGTTACTAAAACTGGAGAGTGCAATATCTGGTGTAGCTCTGCATTGAAACCAAACAGCTTCCAGGTTTTGTTGTCAAAGCCTAACTGAACAAGCTGAAGTTAGAAGCTGATTGGTTACCTTGCACAGCTACACCAGATTTTGCACTCTCCAATTTTAGTAAATCAACTCCTTAAAGGGATTGTAAAGGCAGAATCTTTAAAAAAGCCTTCTGTGTGCAGCAGCCCCCCACAGCCCCCCTAATACTTAACTGAGCCCGTCTTTATCCAGTGATGTTGCTGGAGTGTCTCAGCTGCCTGGGACTCCCCTTCTTATCGGCTTAGAAAGCAGTGCGGCTCGATTGGCTCCCACTGCTGTCATTTCAAAATCAGCCAGCCAATCGGTAGAGAGAGAGGGGGAGGGACCGTTTTGCGGCTCAGTGTCTGAATGGATACAGGCAGGTGTGACTTGGCTCGGGTGTCTCCATAGCAAGCTGCTTGCTGTGGGGGCACTCAACAGGAGGGAGGGGCCAGGAGCTCCTGAAGAGGGACCCAAGAATAGGAGGATCCGGGCCACTCTGGAAAACCAGGTAAGTATAACATGTTTGCTATTTAAAAAAAAAAAAAAAAGACTTTACAAATACTTTAAAATCTCTGACCTTACAAGTCAGCTTGGTATTGATATGTGTACTATTTTTGTTTTGTATGTTAATAGAGTTTACATAACTCTTCAATAACACGAACAGTGCTTTAAATGCATTTAAACAGGTTGGCACATTATGCCGTGTATATATATGCTCTGACTGTTTATTGAAAGGCAAACACTTTGCAATGTCCTTCATACAACATTCTAGAAAGTGCTAATGATCTTGTTTTACAGGAAAGGTTTGAAAGGGTGCTTTCTATTGACAGGCATTGTCATTTTCTGAATAAATTATGAGAGAGCATTATGAACACTTTAGTGAAGGTACAGTAGCGTGCTTTTGATTTGTACTCAAAGTAATACATTAAGTCCCTTACCTATCATGCCAGTTTTGTAATATATATATATATATATATATATATATATATATATATATATATATATATATATAATATATATATATATAAAGTATTTCAACTCTTTCTTTTGTTGTGCTTATAAAGAAAATAGGATTAAAGTCCAGTTTTATTCAAAACTGTTATTTCAGTTTTATGCGTTTGTAAAGAAGCGGAATTAGGCTATGGTTTCTTTTATTTCTCAGGGACTCTACAGCCAAGATACCCCTAACTAAACGTGTAACTTTAGTCAGAAAATGAAGTCCTGCTAGATCATTTCAGGCTGGCCCATTTTACAGGTATAGCTATGTAGCACCCTCCTAGACAGTTGCTAGGTAAAAGCATATAATGTTCCTGCTGCTTATCAGGGGAGCCTGATCTTTAGTTAGGTCTGCTCTCTGTGCTCAGTGTGTATTTATCTGGTCTGAGGGAGTGTCCCCACTGTATCCAATAGGAAGGCCTGTTGGACAGTGGAGGAAACCTGACCAATGATACACAAGCTTTTGTAACTGTCCCAGTGGGTTGGCACCTGGCGCATCATGGGATCAGTTATAAAAGCGGGGAGAGCAAAAGGCAGCGTGTCTTTTGGTGGGAGCAAAGTCCCAGGAGGAGGTGGACGGCTGTCTCTCCTCCTGTAGGTGTAAGGAAAGGGGTTCAGGTGGTCTACCTAGTGAACCAGGTGTGTGGAGCTGAGCTGCAGAGGATCCAGAGTGCTGACAAGTGGAGCTGCTGGCATAGACTTTTGGAAAAAACAGTATCGTGAGTACAGGGAGTTTTGCCTAAGGGTCTGCCTAAGAGAGGGTACCACTCCAGAGAAGTCAGGGGGATCAAGTTGCTAGCTCATACAGGAAGTTTATCAGTAAAGGGGGTGCCGTGTAGTTGACACTGAAGAATAGGAACAAAGGGGGTGCCAGGAAGGAGCCTGAAGTTGTTCTGCAGTACAGTACAGTTTACCTCAGGATACAGTTTATCTTAGGAAGCTCACTTAATTCTACTTCACGGCTGAGGGCAGGGTGAGGCAGCGGCCTGGCCGTGACCAGCGTTACTCAGCGTTACTCAGCATTTTCAAGTCGTCCCAGCCTATTGTGCATAGTTATATTAAGTTGGAGTGTCCCACTCATTCCCTTCTCCTATCCAAGTTCTAAATAAAAACACAAAAACCAAAGCTACTGGACTGTTTCCTGACTGAGATAAAACACTTGGGAAAATGTCAAACTGTCATGTCGTTGCTAATGGTAACCCAGGGAAACCCGTAATCAGCAGCTCCCAACGGAGTAGTGCTACGGCTATGTAAAACATAAAAAAATAGGTGTCTATACTGTTTAAAATCCAGGAATACACTGTCTCACCCTGCCCTGCACATGCTCAGTTGCTCTCCCATTTTAGGCATTTTTAGACACTGCTGAGTTTGTAGAGGTCGATCTGCTGACAGCCTTAAAGCAACATTAAACCCTCCTATACTTTACAGCCAAGGACGCTAATTCTGTTTAAACTGCAACTGCCATGATGCTACACATGTGATCAGTTATGACAGCAGCCATTAGATGGTTTGACAATTTGATAGCAAATGTGACAGTTAGTATTCCTAGCATTCCAAGAATGTAGCTGTTTTTTGAAACAGTTAAATCAATGGGTTTAGTTCCATTTTATGATTTATTGCTCTTTGGGGGCTGTGGGCTTCAGCAAAATGGCAGCCTCCAGCAAGAAGCAAGTTGTTATGGGTAACATTCCGCTTTAACTTTGAGTTTCGTTAAATGCCATCAAAGGATGACCATTCAAAGAAAATTAACCATAGACAGAAATGGACCACACACGCGGCACAATCTTTCAGTAGCTGGGTCCACAGGACACAGCCAATGACTGATCAGTGTATCGGCTCACTGCCGGTACTATGTGACCGCCATGACCAATCACAGCAGGTCACATGACAGTTGTACACAATGAATGGCTTCCTTTAAGCACTTGCCGACCAGCCGCCGCCTATATACGGTGGCAGGTCAGCAGGTTCGCGCGAATCACCATACTCGCTAGAGGGGAAGCCGATGCACGGGGCCGGCAGCCGCGATTGCTGTCGGGCACTCATGATCGCTCCTAGTGAAAAAAGCACAGCGGTCTGCTGTTGTAAACACAGCAGACTGTTGTTCTCTCAGAAATCAATGCAGAGCTCCTGTGTTCCTCCGATTTAGGAACACAGGTCTCTGTATTGATTCAATAAGCCCACCCCCCTCACAGTTCGAAAACACCCCCTAGGATCACATTTAACAGTTTGATCGCCCCTGGGTTAACCCCTTCCCTGCCAGTGTCATTATTACAGTAACAGTGCATATTTTTAGCACTGATTACAGTAAACCCCCCTCCATTGCGGGGGTTACGTTCCGGACCCAGCCGCGAAAAGTGAAATTCCGCGAAATAGAAAAACCCTATTAAAATGCATTGTAGGCATGATTTTTTTACTGTCACTGTACGTGTAGAAGCATTTTAAGGTCTTTAAACACACTTTTAAAACAATAGAAACTCATTTAAACACATAAAAGATACTTAGAGACAGAGCAAGAGCTATGAAAAACACAAAAATCTTTGATTTTTAATGATTTATATAGTAAAATAACATTACAAAAAAAAACGCGAATTACCGGGACTGCAAAAACTGAACCGCGATGTAGCGGGGGATTACTGTACTGTAGTAATGTCACTGATCCCCACAAAAGTGTCAAAAATGTCAGTTAGGTGTCCGACCTGTCTGCCCCAATGTTGCAGTCCCATTAAAAATTGCTGATCACCACCCTTACTAGTAAAAGAAATAAAATAAATAAAAATGACATAAATCTTTCCCCTAGCTTGTAGGTGCGATAACTTTTACCAATCAAAATACGCTTATTAGGATTTTTTTTACCAAAAATATGTAGCAGAATACAAATTGGCCTAAAATGATGAAAATATTTTATTTTTCAATTTTTTTTTTTTTTTGGAATGGTATATAGCAGAAACTGAAAAATATTGTTTTTTTTTTTTTTCAGATTTGTTGCTACTTTTTTTTATAGGGCAAAAAATAAAAATCGCACAGGTGATCAAATACTATCAAAAGAAAGGTCTATTTGTGTTGAAAAAAAGGACATCAATTTTATTTGGGTACAGCGTCGCACGACCGTGCAATTGTCCGTTAAAGTGACGCAGTGCTGATATACGCAAAAAATGGCCTGGTCATTAAGGGGGAAAATCTTCTGGTCCAGAAGTGGTTATTGTCATTCATTGTGTATAATTGTGTTGCTAGCTGTGAATAGTCAATTTGATCACATGGTACAGACAGGGCCAATCACAGCACATCTGCTCCATGTGATTAACTTTGATCAATCACAGCTAATCACATCAAAACAAACTGAATGAATCTGTTTTATTCAGTAAAAGGTTTGCTTATAGCATATAACATAATGTGTAAAAAAAAAATCCCTGATTACTTTTCTAGAGTAGTACAATGTTACTATAGTATCATTTTATTGCCCTGGTCACAGCGTGTTAAAACAAAATATATGTAAAAAAAAAGAAAAAAAATGTAAAAAAAAAGAAAAAAAAGTTATCACATTTTTTTTTCGTACTGTTACCAGTCAGTGTTCCTGATCACTGCCATAAAAGTTATATGATGATGCTGTACTGCACTGGTGACAGTATGTACAAAAAAATAAATAAATAAATTGTGAAAAAATTCTATATTTCTTAATTTTCCAAAAAATTATGACAAAAAAAGACAACTTCAAAAACCCCGCCATTCCTCTTACTAAATACATTGGAGTGTCTACTTTACAAAAAGGGGCCATTTGGGGGGCTATATACACTGTCCTTGGATTTTGGGGCCTCAAGAAATGAGATAGACCGTAATGGGCGTACGCAGAACTTTTTCCGGGGGGGGGGGGCATAATTTTAAGTTCAGCCATGCTCCGCCCCTTTTTAACAATGTCATGAAGTGGAGGGGTTTAGTTATTATCACATAAAGCACAGGCATTCAAAGGTTTGAGAAACCTGATGCAAAAGCAAAGCTGACCCTCTCTGTTTTGGGTCCGTGCAGGCGGCGCATGTATGCACATGACATCAGTACGTGCTGTGACGTCAGGTGCCGTGCCTCTGTGCACGAGGCCAAAAACCTCCTTAATTTCCTTGCCCCGGGCTCACCCTCTCCTGGAATTATAGCACTGGGGCCTGGGGCTGAGTACAGTGGTCAACATTGCAACTATGAGGACTGCAGCTCTTATACAAAGAATTAACACTGTCCTTTGTCCGCCCCCTCCTCTCTCCTTGTCCATTCACAGAACTCTTTGTATTCTGTGGGCCATTCACAGACTATAAAGCATTCTGTCAATGGGCAAGGGGGAAAAGGGGTGGACAAACAACACTGTGGCTTCCATCTATAAAAGCTGCTGCTGTCATAGCTACAAGAGACTGGAAGTATAAAAATAGCTATACTATCTGGCCTCAATTAAATCATATAAATCAAAGGAAGTACAATAATACTTCTACCTTATGAAAATTAAAGCTGTATTAAATTCAAAAGGAAAAATTATTATATTGCAGCTTACCAATTCTTAGATATGATGGCTTCACTTGTTTTCTTTTTTAGACTTTCTATCTTTTATTTTCACCCAGTGATCCAGTCAGTAAGTATGTTGTTTTTCAACCAAACTGTCAACAACAGTTAGAGGGTAGACAAACCATTTAACACTGACAGGGGTGTTTACCTTGACCCAAAAGAAACAAAACTTTTGCTGTAACTGGTTATAAATTATTAGCTCGTGTTTGACTTCAAAATGTTTAGTGTACTAAAGTCTGCAAGTGCATCTAGCACCCACCACCCAACCCCCCCCCCCCCCCCCCCCACCTCCACTGTCAGAAGTTGATCATCTTAGCAGGTCCACATTTTTGGCAGGCATTGTTCATTATAATTGTCATAGAGCTACATCACTGGACATCACTGGACTAGTGATTGATGATGATTATACATTAAGGCATGTTTTTTTTTGTTTTTTTTTTTTGTTTTGTTTTGTTTTTGGGGGGGGGGGTTGTTTATTAAAGGACTTTTTAAAGTACTGTATTGTGTGTTTATTTACTATTTTACTTTTTTTTTTTTACATTTAGATTTTCCAATTCTATCACTTTACCATATAGTCAATATAGCTGCTACATACATTTTCTTACACTAAATGCTGACAATAGCAGTCAGCATTCTGGTAAACCTTGTCATTGTTGTAATGAATGTATCATGACAAAAATTGGGACCCAAGGTCATGTTGATAGTGAGTACTGTTATCTTTTAAATTTTGGGTAGCTTTTGTAGTCACCGTATGGTCAAAGTAAGTCTTAATACACATCAAAACTGGACACTTGATGGAAACAAAAACATCAGAAAGAGTATGGACTTCAAAGCCTGGTGTGATCTCTTCCATTTTGTCATCCCCCATCAGATGTCAACACAACCATTTAAAGACAGACAATAAATGTGCTTCTGCATCATAGGCCTCTGTGTAAATAGCCATAATCTTCATACAAATAGACAGTTTAAAGCCAAGAGACAGGTAACAATGCTTGCTCATATCTATTTACATTCGCAAACATCTCAAGAAGAACTCTGCTAAGCACCTTTGGTGCCAAATATAACCACCAGTAAATTGAAAAACTTGTGATGTAATCTCCAATATTCACATGTACGCGAAAAAACATTTTTGATCTGTGTGCAGGTAGGCCTGCAACAGGAAAAATCACCTGGCTTTTATGATGTAATTGGAGCTTCTTTCATTTTGCTCAATACAAGATATACCGTCAGTCCTTATAAGGTGATGTGTGGACCAACGCAACCTATCTCACGATATTAAGTCCTTGGCTTCATAGGAACTTATCTCCAACTGCAAGTAAAGTAGCTAAATGTGTTAACTGATTGTATTCAGCAACTTTACCAGCATCTCATTTCAAAGAAATACTACCTTTCTTTTAGATCAAAATTCTTCTACTTAAAATAAAATATATTTTTATAAAGGAATAGACAATGTATTTTTGTTGTTGAGGGTGCACAACGGTATTACCAGTGGCAAACAATATACATCAAACTACTTTAATAGCCTGAGCCTGCATCTTCATTGCATCTTACTTGCTAGTTATATATTTTATCTTCTACTTAGGGAATAGATAAGGCGTGATTAGTTATGTTAAACGGCATGTTTGTTACAGTGGACCTTTTGCCTAACGGCCTCGCTGAGCCTTGAAAATACTGATATAAGTTATACTAGGAGTCAGCCAGACACCAAGACCAAGCAAATAATAGATAACACGTGCATGTATCCTTAAACATTGAGTATCACAGTATTTTGTTATATTTACAAGTGGTTAAAAATTACAGTGTTTATTCTTACTAGGATATAAGCTAGGATTCCGAGTTTTTAGCTTTATAAAGATTTTGTATAAGCTTCCATTAATTAAACTACTCATTGATGATTATGTACGGGAATCTTGGTAATTTTAAAGTTCTAGAAAAAAAGCTAATGTAAAACCCCAGCAGTAAAACTTCTCATGCTGAGTAAGTTTGGAAGGCTGATGGTAGTGAATTTATAGTTTCAGGGCAGATGGAAGGGGTTTGAGGTTTAATCATAGCTTATCTCTCTAATACGAAGCTAATGCTACTCTGACAGCCTCCTTGAAAGTATTGGTAAAGCCTGGTACACACGGGCTGAATATTGGCCGGTTCGCCCGTTTCAATAGAAACCGGTTGACATTCAGCCCATGTGTACGGCAGCCTGCACGCCGAAGCTAGCCAAATGCTCTGTCCTTGATGAAGGGGCATGCCAAAAAAAATCTGCCCACAGTGTGGTATGAAAAAGAACAGATAGTGTGTACCAGGCTCAAGAAACTATAGCAATATTGCCACTGGACAGGAGTCAAAGTTAGGGAATTTCTGCTGTGTTGAGTAAGAACATGGAGTTGCCATCGTAGTTACTGATCCTACACTAATAGAAGCTTTACATCAAAAGGACCTTTAGTAACCCAGTAAACGTCTTTATTGCTAGAGTGTTTCATATATAGGGGTATTACATGAAAGTATAAAATGTAAATCTTATTTCCTTAGTTTTGGAGAGATGGAGGAAGAGTTAGAACTTCTATCTAGGGCTCCTTTATGGTGATCTGTTGTTACTTTTTGTTTTTTTGTCAAGATTTTACCATACATGAAGTGAGGAGAACTATCCAACACAGATTGGAAAGATGCTTATCTTAGAAAAGTGGAGGAACCCCTATCGGATTTGTACTTATGCATGTGTTTATGTTTCATATTTTCCCTCACTTCCTGGTGAAAACCATTGTGACCCAGAAGAAGTTCTAATCCCTTCCCACTATATCAAACACTAGAAAAAAGGCTTTGACTTGACATACACTTTAAATGTGGATAGTAGCAAAGCAATATCAGACTAAGTTGCCAATATCATAGGACAGCTCTATTTTGTAATACAAATTTTTAAAATATATATTTTTTCACATGGAGTACTATGAGCTTTGTGGTACATTGTGGGAAAAAGGATCCATCCATTTCCATATGACTACATTTATGCTTACCATAGGGCCTCCAAAGATGTATTTGGTTTTATATACTCATAGCTCTATCACCACATCTAACTATATATATATATATATATATATATATATATATATATATATATATATATATTACTGCCACAGCAATGATAAAGACAAAATCCTACATCAGAGAACATCTCATTACTAAATCACTAAGCAGGTGCAGTCATGCAAAAAATGTATAGAGAACACAATAATAAAGCAGAACACAACCTTTCTCAATAGTTGTGTGAGTTTAAGTAAATGGCACATACATAATTGTTTTGCTTTGTTTGAATCACTTTTTACTAGGTTTTAGAAGTAATTTTTGGGAAAAACAGTGACTAGGAAGATACAATAAAATAGACAAAATAAATCTTGTAAGTAGGAACCAGAAGAACATTACAAAATACAAATAAGGATTGCAATACTTGGCTGCATAGAATAAGAACATAAACATCTTAGATAAGAAATGATTAAGAAATAAAAGAGAAATAAGAGCCTCAGAAAAAAAAAATCAGCTGTAAACTTGGCACTGAACAGAGAAGGATAGTGTCATTAAGACAAAAAGCAATGGCAACATGCAAGTAATATGTAAAATATACTGTATGCACCTGAGTACGTTTTCCCTTTTCCTTTAAAAGCAGAACAAGGAAAGTGGGAGGAGACAGCCAAGGAGCAATTTGTCACTTCCCCCAATTATGGGAAGAGATTTTCAGATGTGACAACGGTTGAATATGTTGGCACTTTCTACGGAAAGCACTGAAGAGGCTGACTACTTTAAAAAGAAGAGTGCCTTAATGTCACTTATAATTTTCATCACTGGCAAAGTTCAATCATGTATTAGCCTTCAGAACAGGCTCAGAATTAAGGAAGGTTTCAGCAATCCACCGTCAGTAACTGTTTTTTTTACAAAAATAGTTCATTATTGAAAAGCTTTATTAACTGCCGACTGCCTAACGCAGATCTACGTCGGCAGTCAGCCCCTCACAGGCAAAGCGACGTAGGTCTACGTCGCTAGCTTGTGAGGGTCTAGGGAGCGAGCGCGCGCCGCCGGAGGCACGCTCCCGCTCCCGCGCGGTCACGCACCCCCCCGCGTGTGTGACCGGCGGACCCGATGTCCGCCGGTCACTCTGCGATCGTCGGGGGAGAGGGAGAAAGTCAGGCGGCTTGTGTAAACAAGCTGCCTGTCATTCTCCCGGGTGTATGAAGGATGATCATACGGTTCTACTATATAGAACCGTTGATCACTGTTCATACATCTGAAGCCACAGCCAATCACAGTAGAAATCACGCCCCTAGGGACACACATAGCCCCTCCCTTTCAAAAAAAGTTAACCCCTTCACTGCCAGTGTATTTTTACAGTAACAGTGCATATGTATAGCACTGATTACTGTAGAAATGTCACTGGTAACCCCAAAAGTGTCAAAAATGTCAGTCAAGGGTCCGATCTGTCCGCCGCAATGTCACAGTACCGCAAAAAAAATCGCAGATCGCCGCCATTACGCATTAATAAAAAAAAACAACAAAAATTACAAAAATCTTTCCCTTTGTTAGTAAACGCGATAACTTTTGCGCAAATCAATCAAAATACGCTTTTTGCGATTTTTTTTTCCAAACATAGGTAGCATAAAACAAATTGGTCGAAAATGTTAAAAATTTTTGATTTTTACATTTATTGGGGGGGGGGGAATTTCATATAAAAAAATGTGAAAAATATTGCTATTTTTGCAAAATTTACTCTCTTTTTTTGTTTATAGCGCATGATCAAAAAATCGCACAGTTGATCAAATACCACCAAAAGAAAGCTCTGTTTGTGGGAAAAAAAGGACGCCAAATTTGTTTAGATACAGCGTCGCATGACCGCGCAATTGTCCGTTAAAGTCATGCAGTGCCGAATCGCAAAATACCCCCTGGTCAGGAAGGGGGTAAAATCTTCCGGGGCTTAAGTGGTTAAATGAGACTTGACCTCAGATGTAGAAGGAAGAGAAATATTAATCCAATACAGTATATTCACATTAAAGTGTATATATGGTGGACCACCACTGAAGAGAAAGCCGCTCCAGGTGGGAATGAGGTTATGAGTAAGCACTAGTTACAGCGTGAAACATGTCAACTTTTACTGTATCCCTCACTGTTTGTGATGTCTTTTCATGAAGTATCAATAAAGTTGAAGTGTTGCAGTGAATTCCGTATTTTGTTTTGATTATGTATATATGGTAGGAAGAATCCAACACGTTTAATTCTTTAAATTCTGCAATACATTTTCACTATGCCCTTTAAACATACACTGCTGTGTCATACGTTTCACAGAGCTTGCCTTCTGAACTACAGAAGTGCTGAGAGTAAAAGTTTCAGGAGGCACAATCAAAACAATAAATACTGCTTGTAGGAATGAAAAAATGCAATTTTAGAAATTAAAGCAGAGGTAAAGCTGACAGGTAATCCATGAAGTTGTGGAATGAGATGCCAGCAGATAGGCAGCACTCGCATTTTTCAAGTAAGCTTATAATGTTTTTTATACCAAACTTGTGTTAGGATGGTCACATGTTGGACATTTATTGCTATAGCTGGATAGATCTTAAAATGGATAGTATACCCTTTAATGTCATAATACACATGTTTAAACATTGTTCTTTACAGAGCTCATAACATTACTAATTAATTCTCTTACTAAATACATGTTTCCTCCCATCTTTCCCATAGCTATTATTTATATGTTTTTTTTTTTTTTTGTGTTTTTTTTAATGTCTTTACCATTATTATTTTTTTATATTTGTTTTGTTTCTTACTTTTTCAGTATCACATAACAAGAAAATGCCAAAACTGGAAAGAAAAATAAATTTTTTTAATTTGCATTTAACTTTGCAATTCTTTGTACAAGACCCATCATTTTAGTGTTAAATATAAAGTAAATATAAATGTAAAGTAATGCACCTGGGTTCCAGAAACCAGAGAGCAAGCTACTCACTAGGGGGGGAACCTCTGGGTGAGTCTAGGATGGAAAAGGACCTGGGGGTACTGGTAGACAACAGGCTTTGCAGTGGCATGCAATGCCAAGCCGATGCAAGCAAAGCCAACAGAATACTGGGATGTATAAAAAAAGGGGATTCACTCCAGAAATAAAGAGATTATTCTCCCACTCTACAAGACTCTGGTCCGGCCACATCTGGAGTATGCTGTCCAGTTCTGGGCACCGGTCCTCAGGAAGGATGTGCTGGAACTGGAGAAAGTCCAGAGAAGGGCAACAAAAATAATTAGGGGAATGGAGGGCATCAGCTATGAGGAAAGACTACAAGCACTGAACTTATTCTCTCTGGAGAAGAGACGATTGAGGGGGGATATGATATCAATGTACAAATATTGTACTGGTGGCAACCCTAGCATATGGAAAAACCTATTCAGAGAAAGGAAATACAATAAGACACGTGGCCACTCACTAAAACTAGAGGAAAGGCGGTTTAACCTTAAAATACGCAGGGGGTTCTGCACTGTGAGAGCAGTAAGGATGTGGAATTCTCTTCCACAAACAGTCGTATCAGCAGGGAGCATTGATAGTTTAAAAAAACTATTAGATGGGCACCTTAAAGACCACAACATAGAGGGGTATTCAATGTACGGTTACCAGCAAACACACCCACACACACATCATAGGTTGAATTGGATGGACTGGTGTCTTTTTTTCAACCTCACTAACTATGTAATTATGTAACTATGTAAATATAAATAAATTGTAACCTTTTTTTTACAGTAAACATTGTTTTTAAAAAAAACTAACACTGGTCTAATCAGAAAAAAAAAAAAAACAATTCCATGTTTTTGCAAAATATTGCCAAAAGAAAGTCTAGTTTTTCACAAAAATAACAAAGTTTGTAATTCTTTGTTATCTTTAAGTGGACCTTTTTACCCTCCCACGGCACTCTCCACCTCTCTATCCTGCTCAGCCTCTGCAGGGCCGATATCAGGGTTTTTTTTTTTGTTTATTTACTTGTTTTTTTTTCCATCAAAGGCTCGGCCCACCCTCCGGTTTTTGGAATTCGCCTAGGCAAATGACGAGGTGCCCCTGGTGCCTCCTAAAATGCAGGAAGTGCAGTCCCATTCAGCAAAGAGAAGGGGGTGGGCCTAGCGGCGTCTGCACCCGGATATGTCAGCAGCTGTCACTGACAACATGATGACGCTGGACCCGTACAGTAGCTGCAGAGAGGAGGATCTCAGCAGCTCAATGCTGGACCTGCTGGCTAGGTGAGGATGGTTACTGTGCTGGAGAATGTAAAAGGTAACCAGGGAAAAAAAATGGAGGGGGGGCAGGAATAGGCTACAGTTTCTCTATAAGTAATGAAAACATTAACAGCATATAAACAAGTCCATAGAGGAATGTAAAAAAATGCTTCAGTCCATATGACTCATGCAGGTACGAAAGCTGAAGTGGTTAATAAGAGATAAATACATTATTCTTGATCAATGAATGTGTTTGTTGTAAGTCCTAGAACAAGGGTCTTCAAACTATGGCCCACCAGTTGTTCAGGAACTACAATTCCCATCATGCCTAGTCATGTCTGTGAATGTCAGAGTTTTCCAATGCCTCATGGGATGTGTAGTTCCGCAACAGCTGGAGGGCCAAAGTTTGAGGATTCCAATCCTAGAACAATCCATTTCCAGGTCCATCAGTAAATGCTTGTGAAGACACAGAAGCAGTTTAGGCAAAAAAGGAGTTGCTGAAACTAAATGTAACTAAACAGTTGAGCAGTTGGAAGATCCAATCAGTCACTGAACATTTATGTCATATTCATGCACATTTGTGTTGGTTTGGCATTCATGTTTGTGTACAGAATTGACAACTCCTTGCACCCCCTATGATGGAAGGACAAATGCAAGCATTTAGGAAAGTCCAGTGACAAGTGTTGTATGGGCCAAGTATAGGTAGTTGGCATGAGCTCAACCCCTGTTATTGTTTTTACTGGAATCTTCAGGCAATAAGGTTACAAATTCTTGGCTGTTTGGCATACACTTCAGCATATTACAACATTGCTACTCAGTGCTAGCATTCAGTAGAGCTACAGAGTGGAAACACCTTGTACAAATGACAGATGCAAAGTCTCGACAGTGTGTGTCAATCTATAATGCTTCTTTGACACTTATCTGATGACAGATGCATTGCTACTGTGTTGGGGGAGTATGAATGGAACAAAAAACATGTCAATTGCAGCTTGACTAGTCCACTAAACTAATGTTCGACAGAATCATCCCTACTTCCATGCTTCACTTATAATAGTGGTTGTTCAAGGCCTGTCTGTTCCCGCTGCTCACCTTTTGCTGTTTTCTTCTTACTCAGCACATACAGTATGTGCTTTTCCCTGCCTCATGTATCTCTTTGAATAACTCTTGCTATCACCCTTCTTAACCCAGCAAGATATCTTTGTTTTGGTGAGAAATCAGATAACTGCTCTAGTTCCTGAAAATTGGAGAAAAGCTGAAAAACCCCATTTTGGAAACGCCAAATGGAAAAGGATTTAGGAAAACTAGAAGAATGGTCAGAACTCTGGCAACTGAAATTTAATGTGGATAAGTGCAAGATAATGCACCTGGGGCGTAAAAACCCAAGGGCAGAATATAGAATATTTGACACAGTCCTGACCTCAGTATCTGAGGAAAGGGATTTAGGAGTAATTATTTCAGAAGACTTAAAGGTGGGAAGACAATGTAATAGAGCAGCACGAAATGCCAGCAGAATGCTTGGATGTATAGGGAGAGGTATAAGCAGTAGAAAGAGAGAAGTGCTTATGCCGCTGTACAGAACACTGGTGAGACCTCACTTGGAGTATTGTGCGCAGTACTGGAGGCCATATCTCCAGAAGGATATAGATACTCTAGAGAGAGTTCAGAGAAGAGCTACTAAACTAGTACATGGATTGCAGGAAAAAACTTACCAGGAAAGGATAAAGGACCTTAACATGTATAGCTTGGAAGAAAGAAGAGACAGAGGGGATATGATAGAAACATTTAAATACATAAAGGGAATCAACTCGGTAAAGGAGGAGAGCATATTTAAAGAAGAAAAACTACCACAAGAGGACACAGTTTTAAATTAGAGGGGCAAAGGTTTAAAAGTAATATGAGGAAGTATTACTTTACTGAGAGAGTAGTGGATGCATGGAATAACCTTCCTGCAGAAGTGGTAGCTGCAAATACAGTGAAGGAGTTTAAGCATGCATGGGATAGGCATAAGGCTATCCTTCATACAAGATAGGGCCAGGGACTATTCATAGGATTCAGATATATTGGGCAGACTAGATGGGCCAAATGGTTCTTATCTGCCGACACATTCTATGTTTCTATGTTTCTATGTTTCTATTTCAGCAATATGTCCCCCAAAGTTGTTAAAGGTTGTCTGCACACATTTCAGAGTGCTCAACTACATATGGTCATTTCCCCATAACAGACCATAAATTGGAAATTATTATGTCATGTCTATAGATATCTTAACAGCTGACTGATTGGGGAACATTGAAAATTCTGGTGGGTGCAATTTACAATTTTCATTTAACTTCCTACGATTACCTGATATTCTGTTTGTAGGTGATAGTTCTTCTTTAAGGGCATATATGTGAACGTAAAAACATATTGTAAATGTAGATGTTCTTTTGTTTTAGTATCTGCTTTGACTTGTATCTCTTTCAGTTTGTTCTGTGTTTGTAAAAGATTAAAGCCCCAACGAGAGTTAACCTAACCGGGTTGTTGTAAAACTGCAATGAGGAAATCAGACTGTCATATTACATAAAGTTACACCATTGAGTAACTACAAAGATAAACACTATTGAGATTCTTAAAACTGGATTATAAAAATGAAGTGCTCAAATCAATTCCAGCAGTAATGAAGAGACCTGCATGGCTCATTAAATTAAAAATACATCATTTAAAGAACATCCTAACAGCAGAGGAGAGATTCCTGACACTAAGCTAATTATTGGAGTGATAAATAAATTTTATGGCCAGTGTAAAAGTTAATAATCCTCCAGAGCCAGAGATGCAGATCATAGAGCTGTACTTTATTACGTGTATGTACAGAGACAGGCTGCACGTTTGTGAGTGGTTTTGAACATATATACATTTCACATTACTTTGTATACATAATGGGGTAAAACTTTTATAATTTATTTATAAAGTGGCACCATATTCCGCATCTTTGAGTTAAGAAGGCGGTACTAAATCTGGGTGCAAAATTTATTATGCACTATTTTTCCCCTCTGTGGCTGTTGCATCTGCCTTGATCATGAAAAGGGAATGCATTATCAATGCAAATGCTAGCAACCAAAATGATTGAAAAAAAAAAACACATTTGAGATGCTGGTCTGTGTGTCTTAAAGAGTACCTACCCTAGTCTAAGTTTAGGTATGTACTGCATATTAGAAAATTTGTTAAAATGAAATGAACATATTCAGAAACATGAAATGCAAATATTATAATAAACTTGTGCTAGTAGGCTAAAAAAGGTGCAGCACATAGCCAAGTCTGAATACCAGACCTAAATACTATAATACACTAAACAGGTGTGCATATCCCTGAATCTATAGTGCGAATAAATAAATATAAAATGTGCAAGCAATGCAATCACAAATTCATATGTATTTACAATCTGCATAGCAAAAAGCCGCTCAGGCAACAATATATGCCTAATATCAATTAATTATATCAAAATCGTGCATATGCCTTTCAGTTCATGGTGCAAAAAGAAAAATAATTTCCAAAAGATCAACTGTTCTTTTTGCACATTGTGTACACTATATATATTAAGCTAACCTAAGTTAAGTGTTAAAAGGAAGTATAATGCAGTTTATATATATATATATATATATATATATATACGCAGTCTGCAAAAGGAGCATTCCTTTTGCAAAGTGTGTATATATATCTTACCTATACTTAATTTTAACACTTAACATAGGTGGTGTTTTGTTAGAGCCAAGATCTAATTGATCTTGAACTGTTTTTCTTTTTGCACTATGAGCCTAAAAGGATGTGCACATTAGTGATATAATTGATTGATATTAAGCACATATTGTAGCCTGAGTGGCATTTTTTTATGCAGATTGCTTATATATGAATTTGTGATTGCATTGCTTGTGCATTTTATATTTATTTATTCGAACAGTACATTTAAATGGATATTCAAAAGCTTGAATTACTTGTTCTTGCTATGTGTTCACTTTGTTTCTCATACAGTTTAGTTTGAAATGTAAAAAACTAAAACTGGAGAGTGCAAAAGCTGGTACAGCTGTGCATTTAAGCCAATCAGCTTCTAACTTCAGCTTGTTCAGTTAAAGTAAAACAACTTTTTTTTCATTTTGGATAGAGCAAGGAAGGATGATAAACCCTTTCAGATTTTTTTTATCTCATCTGTGTCCCATTGCGGAGATTTCCCTTCCTGTCCCATAGCCAAACAGGAAGTGAGAAGAAATCCCGGAAAATAAAGGGAATTCCTTGGAGACCCCCAGGTCACCACAACTAGTGTCCCCATTGGAAGATTTCCCCACTTTTCTGGGGACAACCCAATATTTGGGATTTTCTTGTATTTTCACTTTCAATGATACCAGTAAACAGGACAAATAGAGAGGGGGAATCTTCCTAACGGGGGCACAGACATCAATAAAAACTTACAGGTGTTCTAATCCCTAGCCAAAACTAAAAAAAAAAAAGGTATTGCCTTCAGTTACACTTTTAGCTTTGACAAAAAAAATTGGAAGCTGGTTGGATTATATGCAGAGCTGCACCAGATTTTGCACTCTCTATTTTTAGTAAATCAACCCCAGAATGGTTTCCCGAATGCAATGTAATTTGCCATACTTCTTTACTGTAAAGCAGTCATCTGGAATGCATAAATCAACCTATAGACATAAACTTGATTTGCACGGCCAGTTCCAGTTGGGTCAAGAAAAACAAGCATGTCTGGGAGCTATGTAGACAACTGACTAGCTTTCCCAGATTATTGTTTTTTCCCACCGATATAAGAATGGCACTGGGTTTTCCTGATTGGTCAATAAACATGCCCATTCCACCAATACAAACATATCTATTTATACCAGTCATTTCAAAGAGCCACCATATCCACAGAGAAAACTAGTTATTTTTACTGCATCCTCATTGAATTCTTCTTCATATATTTATCTGGAGAAAGATTGCTAATGAAACTGGAATTGGCAATGCTGCTGGCCCCCTATTCGTTTCTTCATAGAAACTGATGAAGAATGCATTACAGATAAAGAAACCAGAACTTTCAGTTTACAACAAAGCCCTGGCTGCCACAGGGAGGCCTGGTTCAAACTGGCTTTAGCTGGCATAAGAGCAACATGTACAGTAAAAAAAGACAATGTTTTAATTACGCTTCTAATAGCTTACACAAAGAATATTTAAACTAAAACACAGAAATGTGATATATTGCAGCTTATCAGTCCTTAGATATGCATTCTTTCTTTCTTTTTTTTTACTTTTTTTTTTTTTCTCCTTTGTTTGCCAATAACACACTTCCTGTCTTAAGGAAATCAACTTCCAGCACTGTATTTATAGAAGAGCAGACATTGCCACCCTAGGATGATCTCCCGATTTAAGCCTCATACACACGGGCTGGATGTCAGCCAGTAACATTCGGCCCATGTGTAAAGAAGTCGGCCCGACAGAAGGCTGTCAATGATCATAACCGAAAAAGGTCTGCCGACCACTTCCCAATCCTTGAGAGCACTGACCGGAGTGTTCTAGAGGGCCTTGTCAAGACACAATAGCTCAGAAGGGGAGATCACTGTACTAACATTGGATTGTTAGTACGGCGGCTGATGACGCCTCCTGATGACATCTGTATGACGAAACGCATAGAGCGTCACTGCATCCTTTCCACCTTTGCTTTTGGAATGCAATTCCGGACCGCCTGGAACGCATAGCATTCCAGAATAGTCACAGCGTGGCAGACCTCTCGGCTCATGCTGATTTTTAATGCTTGATTTACTACATGTATATGTGAATACATTTTGTTATTAAACGTTATCATTTTAAAACGGTACTGCACTATACATGTTTTTTTCCTCACATGTATACCCAGATCATACCTGGCCATTGAGAATATCCACCACAGGACCCCCAGTGGTGTTCACATTTACTCAAGGGTGATAGGACCCCTATTGATGGTATAAAACAGAGGAACCGCTTGATGACTATTGAGGGATATTGGAGCCACATCCAATTTGGAATATAGGCGTATTACCCCTGTAGGGGTTCCCCCTTCTGGTAAGTGTGGTCCTGGGAGTATGGGGAGCACCTTGACCCATCACATCGGCCACACTTAAAGAGGCACTGGAAATACACAAGTCACCCCTGCTGTGAAGCTGCACCAATTTAAAATCTGCACTGGAGCACTTTTTGCCATGCGATTTGGGACTATTGCATTAGCAATATAGTTGCATAGATCTAAAATCCTGCATTGGAACACTTTTTTGTTGTGCGATTGGGACTATTTTAATCATAAATTTTGACGTTTTTATATCTCAATTTATTGTATATTCTGTTGGAATTTTCCATTTTTTGTAAATTATGCGATTTGGAATCGCATTGCATCTCACTATTAATTATCACTCTCTTTTTTAAATATATTTGTTGCATTAGGATTTGGATACCAATCTGTATCCATTCACACCCACCCCTTTCTGTGGGATTTGCACTGTTAGAGTATATACACATATAGCCACGGTAGCACTTTATATCTGCACCTCGATTGCTAATTTGCACCTCTTTTAGTCTACCATTGATTTTTGTTAATTTATTCCACTGAGACACGGGGGGCCGGATTTAAAGAAACTGCAGCTTCAAACATCTATGACGTGTTTCAGTTTCGCCGCGTTCAAATCAATTAACTGGCGCTGCGGCGAATTGGCGAGTAAAACAGCAATAATGAATTCCGCCGTCAGCGGGATTCACTTACGATCGCGGCTTCGCCAATTCGCAAACTTATGTCTTCCTGCTTATAGCAGTTTCACATAGCGATGTGGGCTAGTGGATTAGTGCACACATCACATGTCTGTAATTCATCTCCCTCTGCTGTAGGTTCGAGGCTTACCATCTCCACCTACTTTTTTTATTTTCTTTTTTTGTTTATATTGCTAAAATGGAACGGATTACATCATATATATTGCTAAATAATGTTACACTCAGAAGCGCTTGCAAGCTTACACCATTTTAAGTGTTTTTTTGATCTTGTCTGTGTGTCGAATCGATCTTATGAAGGAAAGTACCAAAGGCAAGTGACCAAACCCCTACCCTACTTCAGGGCAAGATGAAACCTCACAATTTTACCATGGTCTTCTTCCCACATTCCATACAATGTTTAGTTCTTTAGCTATATGTGCTTTTTAGCCTTAACACACTCCATTTTTTCCACCATACAGCTTTATTCTGCACAATAGCTAAGTGCTTTGCAACTTCACTGCAGTTCACAACGTCATGGGTTCAAATCACATCACTACACTTGGGATCTCTTTTCACTCTCATTTTTTTAAACAGTTTTTTTAAACTATCTTGAATTTGGGGGGGGAGGGGGGTGTCCTACCCAAATTTCAAGCACATCAATGGAAACAACACAATTTTGATTTTATGAGTGTGGTCCTAGTTTTATCGAGATGCAATTCTTTACATATTTACCATGGTTCTTACAATTTCTTGACCAATAAACATAGGTGTCTGATATTGGACTCTCTCCATATTTCAACAACACAGGCCCTCATAGTCCAACACTACATTTGCCTCACACCTCAACACAACACTGTCACATCCCTACTCTACATTACAACCCCTCACATCACCAGTACAAGCAGCATGCAAAGTGCAAAACTCCGGCCTTGGCAGCTTAATGGGCCATACACTAACAATTTGTCTAGACTTTTTCCTGTAGACTTAACCAAACCATATAATAGAAGCTCAAACCTCAACACTTTCAATTTGGATGCAATCAGGCAGGCCCTTGCACTACATAGAAAATGTCAATCGGAAGGATAAAGTCTTCTCTAAATCTTACAGTGTGGATGGCCCTTTTGTCTGTAGGCACCCACACAAAACAAAAAAACACATGTTCAATTCTAATGTATTTATTTATTTGAGAATGACAGCAGAAGGAGGGATGCAGCAAAAGAATATTGTCACTCTCCAGTCCGTGTGCCTTTACAGCGCCAGACCACGATCTTTGCTCCATGGCTACGGGATTCTGATGTCTTCCACAACTTCCGGCAGAGTTCAGAATCCATTCTGCACCTCTACCAGCTCATAGGGGACAGGCATGGCAAGGTTGCTGGGCAGCTTCCAAGCCACTTTCGAAGTTCCAGGGTGTTCATGTTGGTCATTGGCCATGTGCCTTACCAAATATCCACTGACCACAAAAGAAAATGAGTGGAGTCCATCAAGGTGGGTTTCTACCACCTACACCCGCAAGCAGTACCACTCCTGGAAAAATAAAACAAAGGATAAGACATTTCATTATGAAAATCACATCTTAATGCCTGTTTGCTTCATTCTGAACTTCATTTAATTTCGACATCACGAGTGAAATAACACATTTTATGCCAACTTACACAAACCAGAAATCATTAATGTAAACATTTGAATACACACCTGTGACGCCAGACAGCCCATCACCACAGGCTTCCCATGGTACGTGCCATGATTCCAAGATGTTGATGTTCTGGAAAATTACAACACCATAAGATACCAAGCAGCCGTTCATGTTATCAATAACTACACAGGTGGCATAGACACAAATAAACACCTGCCAGCTCTTCTCAGCCCTTTACACTATTCACAATACCAACATGTTTATGGTTAGAGGTGCATGTTTTTGCTCAAGTAACACAATTTTACCAATGTTGACTACACTTTATCTACAATGGCAAGTGTCATTGGCAGATGATAATCACCCTCTGTCTCCCTGTGAGTGGCACCTCTGCTAACTAGCTAATTAATACACATGCCCTATCTTGACCGGTTACAGTACTTACATGTAAAGTGGCTAGCAACCAGGGTATTCCGGGTGGCCATACCGGCAGCGGTGCTCCGCCGCCTGGGGGCCGCCGGCTGACGGACCTCTGGCTCCCTCTCCTCCGTCAGCTCCCAAGAATCATCCCGGGCAACGCACATGTTGTGCAACACGCAGCACGCCAGGATGATCTTGGAAGCCTTTGTAGGAGAGTACAGGAGTTCACCCCCAGGCCGGGCCAAGCAGAGAAACCGGGACTTGAGAAGACCTATGGTCAACTCAATGATACTCCGGCTTCTCCGCAAGGCCCTGTTGTAATTCCTCTCTGCTGGGCCCTGGGGGTACCTGATTGGAGCCATCAGCCACGTCAGCTGCGGGTAACCAGCATCCCCTGAAAAATAAGAAAAATATACATTAGTTATTCATATCATGTGACTTTAGATGACTCCTCAAAATGGGAGACAATTAGGCATTTTACTAAACAACCTGCTCGTCTGTTTGCAAAAAATCATATGAAACATCTCAACTCTGTCTAACTGCCTAAATCACTAATACAAATGGGAAAAAGGACACACAAAGTGGTGGGTTTCTCTTGCAAGTTACAACTTGGCCCCTATTCTGTTCCTATTACATTAGCCTAGGTCTTACTTCTGGAATATATCTGCAACTAGAGTGAGGAAACCAATATTGACTCACTTATGCAAAGTACTTTGGGGATATGGCAATACCATTGGAATCATTTGTAGGTTTTCTTTGGGTGGCTAGAGGACACCATTTACACATTGGTTAACCACCTTCATTGGACTCAAAGACAACTTTGCAAATCTTTCTTTTGTGAGCTGCTAAGCTGCTGATCTGGTTGTGTGTGAACAGCCTGACAACTAATAACACATCCATTTTAGGTAGGCTTTGCTTAAATCAGGGTGTACACCGATGTAGCTTATTCCTATGTCTATGTAATCTTACAGTTTATGTTGTTAAGACAAAATACTTTACCAATAAGCCACCCTTCGGGCATTTGTCCACTTTCAAACACCTCGTACAGAGTACTTGTTCTTAACATACTGGAATCATGGCACGACCCTGGGTGACCAGTGTTGACACTCATGATGCGCTGTTTGGCGTCACACACTAATTGGACGTTCACAGAGTGGTACTGCTTGCGGTTCCGGTATTCACTTTCGTGGCTCCTTGGGGGCCTAATGGCTATGTGGGTGCCATCGATTGCCCCTAGGATTTGCGGCATGTGTGCCCGCCGGTAGAAACCCAACTTGACTTCATTCCACTCATTTTCATTCTGTGGCCAGTGGATAAAATTGGGCACTATATCCACTATGGCATTAATGACCAACATGAACACCCTTGAAACTGTGGGCTGGCTAATGCCCATGATACTTCCCGAAGTGGCTTGGAAGCTGCCACGCCCTAAAATATACAAAGTGGCCAGCAATCTGGCCATGCCGGGCACCGCATGGCCGCGCTGTGTGTCCGGGTCAATTTTCTCTGCTATGAGCTGGTAGAGGTGTAGAATAGTTCCTCGCTCGAGCCGGAACTTCCTCCTGACATCAGAATCCCGCAGCTTGTCCAAATAGATCCTTGGAGCAAAAATGCGTGGCTGGCGAGGTAAGGGCACACGGACTGGAGGTGCTGCTGCTGAAGGTGCTGCTGCTGCTGCTGCTGCAGCTTCCCCACCTTCTGCTGCCTCCTGTGCCAGGGCCTCCTCAAACAAGGCACCAATAAATGCCAGCATTGCACCATCTAATGCGTCTGGGATATCGTCCTCCATTTTGAACGCGCAAATTCGCGAATGCGCAGATATATATAGAAACGGCCGCTAATTATCACACCTGTGAGCCAGCTATAAAAGGAGCACATGGCCAATATGGCTGCTGGATGTTATAGATCGATGTTTCTTATGTGCTAGCAAGACCCTGTGACCCACAACCTACATTATCTGGAGGTAAGACAATTGTATCTCTCTCTCCCAAAAAAAAGGAAGGAGACAATTTGTACTTATCTTGGGTGTGCTTAAGTTGTCTATGGTGAATCCCCTCCAACCCACAATAGCTTGGGAACCCCTCAAGTGTCTTTTAATCATTGGCAGTTGGCCCCATGTGCATGTGGTTTGGACATGTGTTTTCTCATGTTTGTTAAAGGTGTGCAGTCTAGATTTGGCATCTAAACCTGCCCCCTTACCTTCCCAGCTTCCAAAGACACCATTTTTGCTTTCCTGATAACTGTAATTTATTATGTGCACGTATGTAGGTCATGCGATTTCTCATGTATGTTTAATGTTTGCAGCCTCCTTTTGCCTATAAAGGATTACACCACCACCACCACCACCACCACTGTGTTTGTGACATTAGGTAAGTGTTTGGAGGGCCTCGTGTGATTTGTACCCCTATGCGTTTTCTTATGTGTTTTTTTTTTACATTTCTTTGCAGCCTCTTCTGCTCTTTAACACCACCACCACCACCACCACCACCACTGTGTTTGTGCCATTAGGTAAGTGTTTGGAGGGCCTCGTGTGATTTGTACCCCTATGAGTTTTCTTATGTGTATTTTTTGTACATTTCTTTGCAGCCTCTTCTGCTCTTTGCCACCACCACCACCACCACCACCACCACCACTGTGTTTGTGCCATTAGGTAAGTGTTTGGAGGGCCTCGTGTGATTTGTACCCCTATGCGTTTTCTTATGTGTTTTTTTTTTACATTTCTTTGCAGCCTCTTCTGCTCTTTGCCACCACCACCACCACCACCACCACTGTGTTTGTGCCATTAGGTAAGTGTTTGGAGGGCCTCGTGTGATTTGTACCCCTATGAGTTTTCTTATGTGTTTTTTTTTTACATTTCTTTGCAGCCTCTTCTGCTCTTTGCCACCACCACCACCACCACCACCACTGTGTTTGTGCCATTAGGTAAGTGTTTGGAGGGCCTCGTGTGATTTGTACCCCTATGCGTTTTCTTATGTGTTTTTTTTTTACATTTCTTTGCAGCCTCTTCTGCTCTTTGCCACCACCACCACCACCACCACCACTGTGTTTGTGCCATTAGGTAAGTGTTTGGAGGGCCTCGTGTGATTTGTACCCCTATGCGTTTTCTTATGTGTTTTTTTTGTACATTTCTTTGCAACCTCTTCTGCTTTTTTTGCCACCACCACCACCACCACCGTGTTTGTGCCATTAGGTAAGTGTTTGGAGGGCCTCGTGTGATTTGTACCCATATGCGTTTTCTTATGTGTTTTTTTTTTTTCCTTTTCTTTGCAGCCTCTTCTGCTCTTTGCCCACTACTACCACCACCACCACGACCAAGTCTGTTTGTGCCATTAGGTAAGTGTGTTCTGTAACTGTTCACTAATTATACTGTATATGAAGAGCAATCTGCAAATCCTGTTTTTTCTGTTTTCTCTTTTGTCATTTCAGATTTAGGAGTTTGGGGCTCTTTGCTGCTGCTGGACAGCCAGATTCTCTGCCCACCTCGTGCTCCCATGGCCCCACCCACTGGAAGGATGAGAAGGGCCAGGGGGGCCAGGGGGGCCAGGGGGGCCAGGGGGGGCAGGGGGGGCAGGGTGGGCAGATCGTCTGGCTCTGGTGTGAGGGAGGCTCCAGCTGTATCCATGAGGGAGTCCACCATCCCCATCCCGGAGGAGGAAGCCGGGGGAGGTGTTAACACACCAAGTGGACAAGCTGGCTCTTCTGACAGTAGTCCTGGAGCGGGTCCGTCCACCAGAGTCAGCTTGTCCACATTAACCCGGCTTCCCCGTTTCACCCACAATCAGTGCTGTGCCCTGGTCCACGCCTATATGGCCAGATATCAGGCGATACATGGGACCAGGGCCGCGTCTTACTCAGTAACAGAGAAGAACAGATTGTGGGATGAAATCCGGGATGCTGTAAATGCACTGGGTGAAGCACCTCGCCACCGTGACAGTGTGCGGAAGAAGGTCAACGACATCTGTGGGTCCGTTCGGAAGAAGCTAATTGCATGGGCTGCGGAGGGTCTTTATGACCGTCAAGGTCGGCTGGATGAACGTGCACGAAGTTCTCTCTGGGATTATCAATTACCTTTCTTGAACATCATAGGACCCGATACCATCTTTCCCAGAGAGGACTTAGATTCGGATGCTTTGCACCGAGGTAGGATATTATCTTGGATGTCAATTGTGTGAGTTGTTTGGAAAAGATTAACTACTATCCTATGTGTGACATTAAGAGAATGTGATACTTGCCCTTCCAATTGTCCTTTTTTTGTTTTCCCCAACCTGCAATTTGTTCATCTGTAGCACGGATCTCAGCCCCTCCACAGCCCATGCAGCTTGGCGAACCAGACGGACTCACAGGTGTTGACATCAGTGCTGACCCTCCTCCTGGTAGGTCCAATATCATACTGTGCCAAACAATGTAGATGTTTTTTTTTGGCCAAGATAGCTCATATTGCTATGTCCTTTACAGAAGATCCGCAGCAGGGAACACACCCAGTGCAGCTAGGCCTGGAGGAAGGTGTTGGTATGTCTAGTCAAATAATGTTTTTTTGAATCTTATTAACCCCATTAACACACATGTTTTTTCTTAGGAAAGAGTGTTGCCTTTTAGATGTTTACCCTGCAAAACACAGTTGACAGCATTAATGGGTGCCGTCATTAGTAGGCAGACCAAGCCTTCTTAACCTTTGGGAGGGTTTAGCAAGTGTCCTATGAGCCCAGGAAAGCACTTTTGAATGTTTGGCCTCAATGCTTCATTCATGAAGCTAGGAGGGCAATCTGGCCATAATCATTACTGACTAAGGTTATGTACTAAACATGTTTTTTTTTTTTTTTTTTAAAAGAACATCAGGCCCCTCTTGACGTTGCAGCTGGAGTTGGATCAGGAGCTGGCGACGATTCTGCATCCAGTGCTGTGGTATGTGATATAAGGGAACAAGGTGCACATGTAACATTTCAATGGTAGCATTGATTTTGGACTAGATGTGGCTTACATTGTGTGTGTTAAATTAGTGCTATGACATTCTGACGATGCACCAGCACAACAAGAGTTCTATCTTGAACATCAGGGAATTATGTTATAATTTGGTGTGCCACTAATGTTCCAAAAACATCCAGGATCTTTAAAGTCCGGCCCGTCTTTGATTTTCCAGGTCCAAATTCATGGGTATCGTTTGGTTGGGTTGTCCTCTAGCCGATTGATGGCAAGATTTTAGACAACATACGTAGATGTATAAAGTCATTGGTGTAGTAACAGATTTACCAAAAGCATAAACAACCTACCACACCAGGGTTAATTGGGAACACCTTCATGTTGAATCTTTTTTGCCTTTGTCATATTAGTCCTACCAATATAATATGTACCCATTATCAGAAGTGTTGCTAGCTTGGATAATCTTACAATGAACAAGTACTCATTAGAAGCACATCAAACTTTTCAACGTTCTGCTTGGGGTGTTAAGTTGTCAAACTAATCTGAAATATTTAGTCATGATGTTTGATAATGATTTGGTCTATTTCTTCTGCTTTCAGGTAGCCTTAGATGCAGAGGGATTGTCACCTACCCAACTTCGTCCATCTATGCTGGATGTAGCCGAGAGGCTGCTTGATGAGTATCAGGTCCAAAATGAGTTAAGGAGGCGTACTCAGCAATCTACTGAGGCAGTACGTCTGCTCGGGCTCATACAGGAATCTGTAGCAACAATGGTACAGGTTCACCAGGATATGTTACAGGTTCAACAGGATATGCGTAACAGCTTGGTAAGTTTAGCAGACCAGCATCAACGGGATCGGCAAAGTGTTGACACTCAGGTGCTGGCCACACGCCAATGCCTGTTTGGATCTGAAGATGCCCCATTGGCAGAGCCCTCCCAAACATCTCACTCACCTGCCACTGCAGGTTGTGGTAGTGGGAGGGTAATGCCAGTGTTGGCCACTTGTCAGGCAGCTGGGGATGGGACAATTCCTCCTGTAGCCACTCCTAGCACTTCACACTCCGTTCGGACTCCCACACCCCTCAATGAGCAATCCTCCTGCACAACCTCAATGCGCACTGGTTCCACAGTACCCCTTCCACCTGACTACATTCCCTCCACACCTTTATCACTTCACTCCTCCCCAGGCCGTTCTTCTTTTTTGTCACCAATGCGACATGTCGTTTGCCCCCGCACCGTGGACCACAACAACCAATCAACCACCACTCCCCACACATCTTCACAACCCTTGCACCACCAGCAGCATCAAATAGCCTTGGAGCAGCAACGATCCCATCTCATGGTAATGGCACACGTTACCCAAATTCTTAGGCTGAGCACAGAGCAGATGGGACTATTGGCACAAGATCTTCAGTCTGGGACATTTCCAGGGTTCAACACCCTGCATCAGCAGCAGCCTCAGACACAAGATCTGATTCTAATGGGCCACTTTACCAGAACTCTAAGGCTAACCCCAGAGCAGATGGGACTATTGGCCCACCATTTGATGGCAGGAACCTTTCCATTGCTCACCACACTGCTTCAGTCACCACCACCACCACCAACTTAATTTCTTTTTTTTTTTTTTTTTTGGTTTTGTTAATGATTGTTACATTGGCCAATTTGTGGGGCCATTTTTTTTTTAAATTTGAGGGTGGCACAATATGATTTCTTATAGTGCTTTTTTTGGGGATGAAATAAAATTTTATGCAAAATGATTAGTTTGTGTTTGCTCTTTGGTTTTTTAGGAGTGTTGGTGGCCAAGTAATGGCCCTGGTTAATGTAGGCATTTATACACACGTGCTTCTCGATCTCCAAACATATGATTTCATGTAAATTTAGATAACTCAATGTTCACATAACGACCCAAGAAAAGGTCTCCCTTCAAATGTAGCTTCAAAACAAGTCTCAAGGCTAACATAAACCAAAGCCAACATACTAACAATTACAGACCACACCACTCAAGTAAACAAATACAACACAAAAGACATTCGATGTGTACACCAAAAAGAAAACTTGGGTAATAAAATAAATGTTTTAATAACACATGTGGGTGTCTACCAACTGTAGCGTACAAAAAATATATTACAATATATAATAGAATGAACTAAATTGCCAATGTAACATTTGTGTTGCAAAGAGCAACATACTTAAATTTAATTTAGATAAACATTTTAAACATTTTTTATGTTTTGACATCATTTTTTGGAAGGTTTTCACAAAAACAATTCATTTTTGTAAACATTTTTGGTTTTGTCCGTTGCCATAAAAACAACAAGGCTTTTTTGTAAACATTTGTGGTTTTGTCGGTTGCCATAAAAACAACAAGGCTTTTTTGTAAACATTTTTGGTTTTGTCCGTTGCCATAAAAACAACAAGGCTTTTTTGTAAACATTTTTGGTTTTGTCGGTTGCCATAAAAACAACAAGGCTTTTTTGTAAACATTTTTGGTTTAGTTTGTTACCAAAAACAACAAGGCTTTTTTGTAAACATTTGTGGTTTTGTCGGTTGCCATAAAAACAACAAGGCTTTTTTGTAAACATTTGTGGTTTTGTCCGTTGCCATAAAAACAACAAGGCTTTTTTGTAAACATTTTTGGTTTTGTCGGTTGCCATAAAAACAACAAGGCTTTTTTGTAAACATTTTTGGTTTTGTCCGTTGCCATAAAAACAACAAGGCTTTTTTGTAAACATTTTTGGTTTTGTCCGTTGCCATAAAAACAACAAGGCTTTTTTGTAAACATTTTTGGTTTAGTTTGTTACCAAAAACAACAAGGCTTTTTTGTAAACATTTTTGGTTTTGTCCGTTGCCATAAAAACAACAAGGCTTTTTTGTAAACATTTTTGGTTTTGTCCGTTGCCATAAAAACAACAAGGCTTATTTGTAAACATTTGTGGTTTTGTCCGTTGCCATAAAAACAACAAGGCTTTTTTGTAAACATTTTTGGTTTTGTCCGTTGCCATAAAAACAACAAGGCTTTTTTGTAAACATTTTTGGTTTTGTCCGTTGCCATAAAAACAACAAGGCTTTTTTGTAAACATTTTTGGTTTTGTCCGTTGCCATAAAAACAACAAGGCTTTTTTGTAAACATTTTTGGTTTTGTCGGTTGCCATAAAAACAACAAGGCTTTTTTGTAAACATTTGTGGTTTTGTCCGTTGCCATAAAAACAACAAGGCTTTTTTGTAAACATTTGTGGTTTTGTCGGTTGCCATAAAAACAACAAGGCTTTTTTGTAAACATTTTTGGTTTAGTTTGTTACCAAAAACAACAAGGCTTTTTTGTAAACATTTTTGGTTTTGTCCGTTGCCATAAAAACAACAAGGCTTTTTTGTAAACATTTTTGGTTTTGTCCGTTGCCATAAAAACAACAAGGCTTATTTGTAAACATTTGTGGTTTTGTCCGTTGCCATAAAAACAACAAGGCTTATTTGTAAACATTTTTGGTTTTGTCCGTTGCCATAAAAACAACAAGGCTTTTTTGTAAACATTTTTGGTTTTGTCCGTTGCCATAAAAACAACAAGGCTTTTTTGTAAACATTTTTGGTTTTGTCGGTTGCCATAAAAACAACAAGGCTTTTTTGTAAACATTTGTGGTTTTGTCCGTTGCCATAAAAACAACAAGGCTTTTTTGTAAACATTTTTGGTTTTGTCGGTTGCCATAAAAACAACAAGGCTTTTTTGTAAACATTTTTGGTTTAGTTTGTTACCAAAAACAACAAGGCTTTTTTGTAAACATTTTTGGTTTTGTCCGTTGCCATAAAAACAACAAGGCTTTTTTGTAAACATTTTTGGTTTTGTCCGTTGCCATAAAAACAACAAGGCTTTTTTGTAAACATTTTTTTTTTGGTTGCCAAAAACAAGGCTTTTTTTTTTTTTTTTTGGTTTTTTTGGTTCCCAAAAAAAGGGTTTTTTATAAATTTTTATATTTTTTTTGGTTGCCAAAAACAAGGCTTTTTTTGTTTTTTTTTTTTTTTGGGTCCCCAAAAAAAGGGTTTTTTATAAATTTTTATATTTTTTTTGGTTGCCAAAAACAAGGCTTTTTTTTTTTTTTTTTTTTTTTGGGTCCCCAAAAAAAGGGTTTTTTATAAATTTTTATATTTTTTTTGGTTGCCAAAAACAAGGCTTTTTTTGTTTTTTTTTTTTTTTGGGTCCCCAAAAAAAGGGTTTTTTATAAATTTTTATATTTTTTTTGGTTGCCAAAAACAAGGCTTTTTTTTTTTTTTTTTTTTTTTTGGGTCCCCAAAAAAAGGGTTTTTTATAAATTTTTATATTTTTTTTGGTTGCCAAAAACAAGGCTTTTTTTGTTTTTTTTTTTTTTTGGGTCCCCAAAAAAAGGGTTTTTTATAAATTTTTATATTTTTTTTGGTTGCCAAAAACAAGGCTTTTTTTTTTTTTTTTTTTTTTTGGGTCCCAAAAAAAGGGTTTTTTTTTAAACTGTTTTTGATTTTTTTGTTAGATTTTTGTTTATAATGGGCAACAATTACAAATGTGACATTTCTTTGTGTTGCAACGTGCAACATAAGTAAACAAACCACAAAAAAAAAATACTAGGATCTTTTTAAAGGTGTGACATTCCTAACGAATGGCTCCTTAGGGTCTGGATCCACGCCACAAAGGTGTTCCAAATATAGAATTCGGTCTCCGCACCACCTCATATAATCCAGGAGGACCTCGTAGGTGAGGTGGGTGTGCCCTGGGTAGAAAAAAACATGACAATTAGTTTTAGGCAAAATGATCCAAACAAGGATTGTAATTAATGTGCCTCAACAAATATGCTTAGGAGTCTATTGGTTGGCTTTTATCAACACTCTGAAGCAAATATGCTAAATTGCTGTTGTAAACCTTAAACTCAAACTTTCACAGCAAATTGTTCAAAAGGTTACATAAGATGGCTTGGAATGTTAGTAGCAGTTCCACCAAAGCTAAGTAAAATGCTTTTCTGCATGTAAACACAAGCAATCATTTTGAAGAATGTAAGGTGTTTTGGGTTCAATTGGTCAACACGATACATGTGCACACATTTATCTCTATCACCATTGGAATCTGTGGAGCGTTCTCTCTCCCTCTTACTGTCTATAGATTGAACCTGACACATAGTAGAGACTCACCCTTAGGAATTTTGAGGGCCAGTTCTGGACGGAGCAGATGTGTCTGCTCCCCTGATCTCCTTTCCGCCATCCCAGCTGTGTTAAGAGAGAAGAAAAAGTTTATCAACAAATGGACTCACGCTAACTGTAGGTTACGCAGTCATGAAAACGCTCTAACACCCACTCATTACCCCTCCACATTTCCCTGAAAGTTTTATTTAGACATTGATATGGTGGTGATGCAGATTTGTACAGTGCAAGCGTCATTCTTCTGGGTGAAGCTTGTAGCGTTAAGGATACGTACTCCCTGCTTTTGTGCTGATTGTGTTTTTCTGATGTTTTTGGTGCCTCAGCCCTGCCTGTTCTAAGTGTTGGAAACATATCATTTTGGGAGGGCTGCGGAAAACTAATCAGGTTAGACTTACACTCTCTAGGTTTTTGGGGACAAGAGAAATAACAATCCTCCTTTTTACATGGCCCCTGTACACACCTCTAGGCACCTCCCTCCTGTTGTTTGACCCCACAGCAGGCAGCTTGCTATGGAGGCACATGAGATGAAGCCAAGCACCCTGTGCCTGTTCAGGCACTAGGCTGTGAGCCAGCCTTGCCCCCCTCCCTTCCAATGGTCTCAATGATTAGGAGTGACAGCATCAGGAGGCAATATTGGCATGCTGTCACCTCAGTTAAGGAGGAGGGGGAGTCTGTTCCAGACAAGTATTAGTGCAAAAATTTGGACCGTAAAAAATGGTCCCAGTAAGTCTTAGGGGGAATATGCACACCTATCACTTGGAATACTAATGCATAGAATGCATTCACATAAAGAACCCGCTGCCTTTAGAACAACTTGAAGCCTGAGCGGGGACATACACAGTTAGCATTTCTCCACTTACTAAGTAGACACATTACTGGAAAAGCACACAACTTACCATCATCAGGTTTTTTTGGGGCCCCTGAAGTGGATGGCGTGGCTGGCTCTGGAGAAACTGCACAAAAAGAACACAAATTGTGAACTGGAATGTGGTACATTACCGAGGAAGAGTATTTATGAAAGATTGACAAACACACATTTTCAGTGTTGACTAAATCAGGACATGATTAAATTACAATGTCCCCTAAAAATTTACAAGTACAAAGCACACCATTTCCAATGTAGAGAAACTAACACCAATTTAGAATAGGGTGGCTTGAGATAACTTACAAAAGATAACATGTCCTGTAAAGCTCCCCAAAACCACCTTTCAAACATGAAGGTTAAGCAAGAGTGTTTCATGACCAACCTTCCTGTCACATATAGCAAAACTACACTTGCTTTGACTCCAACTTAGATTATCCTAGATACACATCATCCTAGCACACACAATTCATGTGAGAATCTAATTTTAGGTACTTACAGACTAGTTCAGGGGAGCCTGGAGTGGGGGAGGATGGGGGAGACCCTACATGGGGGGATGGTGTCCCTTCATGGGGGGATGGCGTTGTATCTCCTAGAAACACAAAGACACAAATACAATCCTTGAACAAAAGCTATTTGATAAAGGCACACAGAAAGTAGTCTGGAAACATTGAAGGTAGTAGTTACAGTGGACTGGGTAAGCAGTGGCCCCTCTTCCCCAGTCCTCCACAACAAACATCCTCAATGTCAGCTGCTACAAAACCCCAATGTCAAAATATATATATTACAGCCCTTATATTTACCAGGACACATTGAACACACAAACACATGTAGAATACTTACTTCCCCTTTGAGGAGAGCCCAGGTCCTCATCCGAGTCGGACCAATTGGCCTCTTCTTGGCCAACAGTTTGTTCCTGGCCCGGATCCAGGCGACTCGGCCCTGCCTGAGGCTCCTCTCTTGCTGAAGTTACATCAACCACAAAAGAAAACAAAACAAACAATCATTCCTCCAAGTTCGACCTAATACACAACACACCAGCACATCCACATTACTTACAGGGGGCCTGAGAAGGCTGAGCCGCAACATCCTGATCACTGGTTTCTAAAATAAAAGAAAAACATTATATATTATTTATGGACACAAATAGGCAGTAACCTCTCATCATGCTAGCACCATACTCAATGCCCCTACAATTCAGAACATAGAAGTGCACTTACACCAATGAGATGCATTGACCATGTTTTAAAACAGGAGGGCACCATGCAAATTAAGCGGGCGCCTAAGGCCTCGCACCTACAGGGGCCTTGCGGCCAGTGGCGGAGCACCAACATTTCGAAGGGCGCAGTCAGGGAAATCTCCCAAGTAAAAGATTGCTTTCAATCCTCGGATCAAAAAGTTGCAGCAGTGTGCTGCAGTCCCTTCACTGCGTCTGCCAGGTGTCTGTTGTCCGCTGACACTTACTCCTCCTTCTCTGCCTGGGGATTGGCCGTCTGATCATGTTATCCTAAGATGTGGAGGAATCGGTAGGTGTGTACCTGCACCAGTAGGAAGTGACTGGCCGGTCAACTCACTCTGCTATCATCAGTTGTTGCTCTGGGAGGAGAGCTCCGCCCTGGACCCGGAACATACAGGTAACCAGGCCCAGACTTGATATTTTGCAGGCTGGTCATAGATTTGTTGTGTCCACTATGCAAAGTGGTTGAGTAGCCCCAGGGAAGTTGGAAGAGTCTGAAAATGGTTGGTGGAGGAGGAGGAGAAGAAGGCCCTGGGTGGCTGGGGGACAAGGAGAGGGCCCCTGGGGGTTTTCTAGAGGAGGAAAGATCCACAATGACGCCAGAGTCAATTGCCAAGGAAGAGAGTGGAGCTGAGCAAGTCCTGCCTATCTGACATGAAAGCCAAACATGGTGTAGATGGAGCCCTTTGCCCTACACAATGACAGCACCAGAGGTGGAAGGTGAGTGGTAGCGGGTCTTTGACATTATAGAGCATATGGACTCTGTCCATTATTGGTAGTTTTGTTTGGAGTTGTCCTTTAGATGTTTAACTGTGTTGTTTTTGACCCGAGCTGTGAGGGACTGAGGTATGACAGCCCACTATGCTGAGACTTATAGTGCCCTAGAATGTTGAGGACTGAGGAATCCTTAGTCCCTAACAGAGGGCACTACAAGTCTTAGCATAGCAGGCAGTATTTCCTCATTCCCCTACAGAGAGGATTACAAGTCCAAGCAGGTAGCCTTCTGCAGTGGGACTTGTTGTGCCCTTGACTGTGGTGGACTGAGGAAGGGAAGTGTAAGAGGGTCTCTGTAAGCTCAGATGTATGGGGGAGCTTTGGGGAACACAGAGTTCCCTTTTACACCAGAGTCCCCAGCTTCCCCCCTCAAATAATGGTTCCCAAACTCTCCTTATATCAGAGTCTTCACACTTCCCTCTTACAGTGTAGTAAGTCTGGAGACTCCGATGTAAAGGGGGCTCTGTAAAATGTGATTAGAGATTAGAAATTTCTAACATTTTTATTTTCTACTTACGATCCACAATTTTCAGCTGCTCAAATGGCTCGCTGCCTCTGACTGCATATTGGAGTGTGGCCGTCCTCCTCCTCCCCTTCTTCACCAAAAGCACAAGAGGGTGCCGTCCGTCCGCTTTGGCTAGAAGCAGAAGAAAAAAAAAAACATAAAAAATACGAATGTACATAGTAGTATTAAAGGTTGTGAAGAGACACTTGATGGAGGTAGGAAAGGTAGGAGCGAGAGGGAGGGGGGGGGGGGGGGTGTTGGTATTAGTGTTGTTGCATAGCTAAACACATGTCCACCTACCCAAAAAATTGTAACCTATCTGGTCACATGTAATGTATATTTTTACTTACCGGAGATTTGCTCCACAGCCTTTAGCAGGAGCCTGGGTGAGCGCCTTTTGGCATCACTCCAGGCCCGCTGCAGATCCACTATCTCAGGCAGAAACTGAAATCTCCGCTGCAGCCTCATCCGGAGACGACACATCATCTTGTGCTTTTGGTGAAGATGCGTATAAACTTTATCATACCCCCAGAGGAGGAGGAGCTGTGGAAAGAGCAGTGTATGTTTGAGTCCAAGTATGTCCAAAATAGTACAGTCTTCAAATAACATGCTAGGTCGTCTTTGAGATATTGTAGAACAAAGAATTCCATTTCTGGTGATACATATACATCGATGTCCAAATCTACCTCCATGACATAGGTTGCCCCACACTGGTGATTTCCTCTACATGATATAGCCATTTTCTCAATTGGCCTTTCATGACACACCCAGGGCCGCCATCAGGGGGGGACAGGCAGTCACTGTATTTACAACCTTATTGCTGTCCATTTAGCAGGGTGCAAGTAACTTTACACACATGTAGCATAGGTATCAACTTTTGTCACCATGTTAAAAGGACAGCAGTATGGGTAGCATTACAGTGACTGTTATTAGTCCAGGCTCACTAAACTAGCCAATGCTTGGAAAAGCAAGCCATGCAGATTGCTTTTCAGGTCCCTTTTAACACGAGCTGTCTGATTGGGTGTGGCTGTTAATTTTTGACGCAGACCTGATAAGCCCCTCAATTCTCCTTTATGGAGTGTTATATGTAAATGGGATTGCTTCATTTGAGATGCAGATTTAAACTGTGTATGGCCAGGCTGAAGGTACCCAAGTTGATTGGTCGATCACCTGGAGGACAACGTACAACCAGTCTGTCAGATTTTACACACACTTATCGCTAGCATCTCTTGTAGCCACTAGCAATAATCACTGTGTTTTCCTGGCAGGGGCAGCACCAGGAGAACACAATGGCTCCGCAGGAGGGTTTCCCCTGTCTGTGTTGATGGTGGAATCAAGGCAAAATGTTTTTCCTGCAAGCCACGGGACAAACAAAGATATTTTTTTAATGAATCCATGATTTTGCCAAAATGGAAAAAAAAAGATGTTTGCTTTGTATATTCTTAAGTTTGCTACATAACTAGAACATGTAACAGTGTTATATCATTGCAGGAGATTTCCCTTCACTTCCTGTCTTGGTGTCACCAGGACAGGAAGTGAGGGAATCTCCCGTGGGGATACAGCCAGCAATTCTTTCCTTTTATATATACTATGGACATTATAAGGCAACAATTGCAAGCTATTTCCCCACAGTGATATTCCCCTCACTTCCTGTCTTGGTGACACTAAGACAGGAAGTGAGGGAAAATCTCATGCAATGATATCACCCTACTAGAAATTGTAGTTCCGTCTAAAAAGTATACATAAAGTAAGCACTTGGTTTCCAAAGTGGCAAAATTATGGAGGAGTTAAAACCCCATAGTGTGATCGGGTAATCTGACGGTGTGTTCCTACACTCCTCAATGTGTCTGTTCATTAAGCTGTGCTGAATTATCCTTGATTCACAATTCCTGCAAGAGTTGCACATGGTATGTGGGAGATGCAAATTTAAGGTGGCATAATTATCCACACAATCACACATAATCCTTTTTAAAGGTCACCAGCAGAATTTGATGGCATAGTGGTTCACAGCAGTGCCATCATATTCCAGTTAGATCTGTCAATTAACAAAGCAATGGGATCTGGGGGTGTATTTAACTTGCAATGGACACCCCCATTCATTATCATATGGCAGTGTGAGATGGGTCTGTTGGGAATGTGATCCATTGAGACAAGTGATTATACACTCATGTGTTTCTTTTAGAGGTGATTTGTTCAAGGCAATCCTTTGAAGACATGACCATTCCAGATTTTTGTGATCACTGATTCCATCTCAGGTGAACCAATTAGCTGCTGTGTGCAGATCCAGCTTATGATGGTAAGAGTGTCAGACAAGACAAACGGGGCCGAGCTTGCAGTGTGTATGGATGTATGTAAGGCAATAATTTTTTGCATTATGCATTTAGGGAATATAATGTTTCTAATCTTGCATATATGAAAAGGGTCAATACATTTGTCTTTATCTAGATAGATTCCAAAGCGTCAGAGCAATCTGTCACAGATAATTGGGTTTCATTTTGTGTAAAAGTTGAAACGAATCAAATCTATCTATATACAGGCATAGCCCACTTTAAGTACACAATGGGACCAGGGCATGTATGGAAACTGAAAATGTACTTAAAGTGAAGCAATCCCTTTTTTCTTTTCTCGATGCATGAAAATACACCAGCTCCATTGTAAATTTTGGCCACATTGACATAGCCTTACTCCCAAACCATGTGGGAGCATGTTAAGGGGATCCAGGACTATGACATGATAGATTACCTAGGCAAGCTGGCCAGCCACAAAATGGATATGGTGTAGTCCTGGGTACCTGGGTACCCTGTCGTTGCTCCCTAAGTTTGTTATCCCTGTCACTTATGGTTTGTGAGCAGTGTCATGGCAAGCTGAACAAGCTGTGTCCTTACTCACGATTGTATATAAAGTGAGTGTACTTAAAGCAGGGTATGCCTATCTATATCTATATAGAAAGTTCAGAGATGTGAACCTGTTCCCTATTATATACACTAATATATGGTATATAACATATTCTATAATGTATCTAATGTATATATATTGTATATAATATATACATAGTATATATATTGTCTAATATATATATTTTTTAGATACACATACATACATCTATATATACACATAATATATATATATACATATAATATATATATATATACATATATATATACATATAATATATATATATATACATATATATATACATATAATATATATATATATACATATATATATACATATAATATATATATATATACATATAATATATATATATATATACATATAATATATATATATATATACATATAATATATATATACATATAATATATATATATATATACATATAATATATATATATATACATATAATATATATATATATACATATAATATATATATATATATACATATAATATATATATATATACATATAATATATATATATATATACATATAATATATATATATATACATATAATATATATATATATACATATAATATATATATATATACATATAATATATATATATATATATATATATATATATATACATATATATATATATATACATATATATATATATATATACATATAATATATATATATATACATATAATATATATATATATACATATAATATATATATATATATATATATATATATATATATATATATATATATATATATATATATATATACATATAATATATATATATATATATATATATATATATATATACATATAATATATATATATATATACATATAATATATATATATATATACATATAATATATATATATATACATATAATATATATATATATATATATATATATATATATATATATATATATATATATATATATACACATATATATATATATATATATATATATACACATATATATATATACACACATACATATATATATATATATATATAGGGAACAGGTTCACATCTAGGAAGTTTCTATAACAGGAAGCTTCTAGATCACGTCTAATAGGCAGAAAGTGCATGCGCAGATCAGCAGACCAAAAGTTTCTTGCACACCCGCTAGATAAGCGACCCACCCTGCCACCATCCCCCATCCCGCACCCTGCACACTCACACCCCCTCCTTACCTTACACACAAATGCCACGATTTCGTCTGTAAACAGTGCAGGAGCCATGATGCACACTTACGACAGGGCCTGGACAATTTCCGGAAACGTGTGCACGCAGCAAAAGTTTCGTTTCCGGTTTCATGTATAAATGTGAGAACGCGGTTTTGTATATTCGCGAATTCGCGAATAGTGAACATACACAACCATTAAGCAGATTTAACTTAGAAAAAGAAATACAAATACATACATTTGTGGACACCAGAAAACTTTATTTAGACACATGAAGACATTTTAAAAAAAAAATTGGAAACATGCTGTTTATTACATTTGTATTTTTCAAACCAAAACAACCTTTGTACAACATTTAGACCATATACATCGACAAAGAGCCCATAATCAACAGATGCATGTGCAGATTGACAGAATTATGTTAACAGCAATAAATACTTACAGAGAGTCAACACACAACACAGCCAAATCTCACCTCCATAAATAACAAAGGGCCAAAAATGTTACCCATAAAACATGTGACACACAAATATATTGGACCTCTTCGTAGGTCAAATCTTTCCTGATGTCTGAGTGAGCTATATATAATCCAAGCAAACACACCCAGAATGGTAACGCCCAGTCCAAAAATTAACTGTGTGTATCCTGTGTGTTTTGGAGCATGCTCAGTTGCCAAAACAAGGGAAATAGAAATGAGGAATAGAAATGTATGTAGGTGTGTATAGTATATGTGAATTGAAAAAATTCTCTCTTGAAGTTTGCTAGTCATTATTTAGAATGTTTAGATACAGGAATACATACATATATATACAATTACGTGAGAGAGAGAGAAATATATATTTAGGGAAACAATTGAAACACACCTTTTGGGATTTGAGAAGTGAGATTGTGACGATTGACCAGATATGTAAGCCAACAATCTGACTCATCACTCATGAACATCCCTAAATTTGGCGTGGCAATTATATCAGGCGTTCTTATGTGCATTTTGGCTGGCGTTTTCCCAGGCGTTTTGACATGCATTTTTTGGGCAGGCATTGTTATATGAAATCACCTACAAAAGCCCCAAAAACAGACCACAAACACGTACATGTGAACGTAGCCCGTTTGGGGGCGTTTGAGGGGGATTTGTCCAGCTCAAGGATCAGCTCCCAAAACAGGCAAAAAATCCAATCCTATTCAGTTCAATGGCCCCTGTTCCCATGTGAGCATTTTGACGGCATGAGGAAAACACCCAACGCTCACTGAGAAATAGCACAATGATTAGGGAGTCTGCCTTCCTGCTGTAGGTTTGTAAGTTCGAATCCGGAAGGTGCCCTCTGTATGGGCAACACTTGGATATCTCCAATCCTCCAAATGTTGACATCATTAATTTTGTTCATGTTTGAAAAAGGCATGTGTATCAGCAAACTTTTAATCCAAAGACATGAACAAAATACAAAAGATGCCCCATAAAGTCAATATGTAGCAATATTGTGAGCTAAAGCTCTATTTGTTTGTTGGGCATACTTTGCTAATTAGCCAAGTATAAGGGATATATATATATATACCTTCAGTTAAATGTGTAGTAAAATGGTAACACTTGGCCATACCCATATGGAAGAAAAGGTAGTATTTGCAATATATTTCTAAAAACATTCTTTGGAAACACATAAAATATTGTCAAAATTGTGACATTTCCTTGATATGTGTGAAATGCTAATAATCTTTCTTTGAAATATGTTTTACATCTATTTTTTTTCTATCTGACGACCAATTCCCCAATGTAATATTTTGTGGGTTTTTTCAGAGAATGTGGAGGTTCTATATAAACACTGTAGATTTGACTGCTATGATTTCGGAGTTAGCAGGAAAGGTGTATGGAATGTGATGGTGTTTACTAAAGGATCCCTTGTTGGAAGTGTGCATGTTTTTCCAATTCCGCCGGTTTTTGCCATTTTCTATGGGCGAGACAGCGGATTTGCAAGCGGTATTCAAAAAAAAATTGACCCAAAATCGTGCTGGCGAAATTTTTTGAGCCAATTTGACGTTGCGCATGCGCACATTCGCGAGTTCGCAGCTCGCGGCTGGAGGAGCTGTTTAACCTTTCCACACTTTCGCAGATATCTCTCTTTCTAAGTCAGTTTTTGAGATTTTTTAAACGCAAGTCATCTCCAAATTGACTTCCACACCTTCCACAGTGATTTGGGATTTTTGGGGGTACAGGGGAAAATTTGGCTAAACTTTAGTCGAGCTTTTAGCTGGCGTGGTTTTAAGTCGCGCTCTGACCATATTGCATCTTAATGAATCTCACACTAGGCGCTATTTTCCGCCCGCCGTTCTTTGAATGCCAATTTCAGACTTAAATAATCGCCGCTTCGCAAAATCACGCCGAAACGCCAATTCGCCGTACTATGAATCAGGCCCTTAGTCACTTTAGTTCATGCACTTTATCTCTACCTTAGGGTCTCTTCCCTTTACCACTATTAGTAACTTATTTGTATATTAATTGAATATTTGCTTATTTTTGTACAATTTGATATTAATTAGCATATTATGTATAAGGATCTGATTTTTATTTTATGAATTTTAGCAATATTTGAACACACATCAGGTTCTCCCACTGCTGACTTATATGTTTATGGTTTTCTATGTTCTCTTATACTCATATCTGGCAGCGCCATTTACCTCCTTACCATTTTTTTTAAGGTTAATAATATAACTTGGATTACAAAATCTTTAGTTTTACTCAAATTAGTTGATGCAAAATTGAATGCACCCATCAAAACTACTACATTTAGTATTTTGTATGACCTCCATGATTTGTAAGGCCAGCACCAAGTCTTCTAGGCATGGAATGAACAAATTGGAGACATATTGCAACATCTATCTGTTTCCATTTTTCAACCACGACCTCTATTAGAGCCTAGATGCTGGATGGAGAGTGATGATCAACTTGTCTCTTTAGAACTCCCATAGGTATTCATTTGAATTCAGATCAAGAGACATACTTGGCCACTGAATCACGTTCCCCCTGTTCTTCTTCAGAAATGCAACAGTGGCCTTAGATGTGTGTTTTGGATCATTGTCATGTTGGAAAAGTGCATGACGACCAAGGGCACAGAGAGATTGTAGCATCTTCTCTTTCAATATAGAGCAATACATCTAGAAATTCATGATACCATCAATGAAATGCAGCTGCCCGACACCGGCAGCACTCATGCAACCCCACAAAAGGACACTGCCACCACCATGCTTTACTGTAGGCACCATGCATTTTTTATTTGTACTCCTCACCTTTGTGACACCATACAGTTTTGAAGCCATTAGTTTTCAAAAACATTTATCTTGGTCTCATCACTCCAGAGTACAGAGTCCCAGTAGTCTTCTTCTTTTTCAGCATGGGCCCTGGCAAATTTCTGGCAGGCTTTTTTTGTGCATGGGCTTTAGGAGAGGCTTCCTTCATGAATGACACACATGCATGCCATTCCTATGCAGTGTACGATGTATTGTGTCATGGGAAACAATCACCCCAGTTTAGCTTTCTACTTCTTTGGCTAACTGCAGTGAATTTTCATGGCGATTTTCTTCAACCCTTCTCATCAGAAGACATTCCTGTCGAGGTGTTAACTGCCATGGACAGCCTGGACGTCTCTGTGAGATGGTTGCAGTTTCATCTTTGTTACATTTTTGTATCACTTTTGCTACAGTATATTGACTGATAAGTAAAGCTTTGCTGATTCTCTTGTAGCCTTCAACTTTCTTGTGTAAATAAATGATTTTCTTTCTCAGGCCTTGTGACATTTCTCTTCCATGTGGTGCCATTGCTGACAACATGAAATGGGAAGGGGTTTTCTTTGTTAAGTAAGGGCTCTTTCACACGGGCGTTCCGTTTGCGGATGAAAAACGGACATAATGTATCTCTATGTAAATACGGATGTCATCGGATGATCATCCTCTGACATCCGTTTTTTGTCAGTTCAGTTCAGCTCAGTTCAGTTTTTTTGAACGGAGGAGAACCCTATTTTTTTTTCCTTTCAAAAAACGGAACGGAAGCAAAAACGGATGTCAGTGGTGTCATCCGCAGACATCCGTATTTACATAGTATTGCATTATGTCAGTTTTTCATCCGCAAACGGATGGGATGAAAAACGGACATACGGACCGGATGACACAAGTGTCATCCATGTCCGTTACAAAAAAAAAAAAAGGACCTGATCGGGCAAAAAAAAAGGAACGCCCGTGTGAAAGAGCCCTAACGCTCTTTTATAATCAACTGTGTGCTGGACACATGATTAATGAATAATTAGACTCACCTGTAGTTGAATTCTTGTTTATTAGGATTTTGTTGTCTAAGGCCCCTTTCACACTATCCATCCGTCGGACGGATTCCTTTTCTCAGCAGGGGATCGAGCCGCCGATCGAGCAGGCGGATGACAGCTGTGTCTCGGCGCTGTGTGCGGAGACACAGCTGTCAGTTCTCCATGCATCTCTATGGGGGAAATCGGATGGGAACGGACCGTCGGTCCATTCTCATCCGATCCCATCCGATCCGCTGGGCGGATGGAAAATAGGGTTTCCATCCGTCCAGATTTGACGGATCGGATGTCAGCGGACATGTCTCTGCTGACATCCGATCCCCCATAGAGATGCATGGGGGGACCGTTCAGATCCACCAAAAAAACGGACAGGCGGATCTGAACGGTCCGCCTGTGTGAAAGGGGCCTAAAATTTAGCTTTGCTCCTAAGACTTTCATTGGGGTGTATTTATTTTTGTAACATGGTATTAAATGAATTTATCAGGAAAAATCCTTTTTTTGTGAGTGCAAATTAGCAAATCTTGGTTGCAATCATAGTCCTGTATTTGTGGGAGTATTTTGTAGAATAGTGTTTGATAGAAAATTTTCATTCTGAAAGGAACCTAAAGGTTTCCTGACAAATCTGTTGGGGTGCACTCATTTATGCTAAGCACTGTATATTCAACATACATCTATTCCCAGAAAATATACTTAGCCTAAAAAAGTAAATAAAAAAGCCACCACATGTAAGAACTAATTAATTTGCAATTTATTTTATTTTTTTTCTTAGGTTAAGAAATCATTTACGCAAGCTGAAATCAGAATATATAAAACCAAATTTAAGCAGCGCTAGCATATATAAAAAATAGTATAATAACACATTTTGTGATATTTGGGAAATAAATAAATAAATAATTAGTCCTTATGATATCTGTGAAGAAATCCAAATAAAGTGCTCAGGTGCAGAGATAACTTATAGGTGCTCCAAAGTGATGGTGACCCCTCTTGGTTCCCCACTCACCACAATGTCAAATTTTTTGCGCTTGAAGCATATATCACACAGAGCCTCCTTTCAGGGACTAATCATTCGATGTAATCGTGTGTCCTCGGATAGAAGTGGGTATGATCCGCCTCGATATCCACCATTAGAATATAAAAGGACCGCACATAGTGAAGTATGTCTTTACGATTTATTTGCCAAATAAAAGGTCATAAAAACATACTCACAAACAAATTATAAAGGTATCGCATTCATCATAAACTCGTGGTCGCCGCAATTGGCGTGCGTTCCACAGTGTGACCAGGAAGTGCTTAACCGGAAGTGACGATACGTCTAGTCCGTGCCGGAAGTTGCGTCAATGCGTTTCACCCTCCCTCTGGGCGTTTTCAAAGACCTCAGAATGAAATCAGAATGCAACAGGTTTTCACAAAAAACAAATAGCACTAAAGCCTTCTGAAATCACATATAAAACAATATTGTCAATGTTGTTGCTTTTTTCTGAACACTTGTCAGAGTTTGAAATTAGCAGGTAGTCCATTCTGCTACTTTGTAATTGGGCGGACACACTGAGTACCAACTAGACCACCATCTCCTGGTGCTCTGCCTAGTCCACTTATCATCCTACTGTTGAACCTCAGGGTTATTATTCTTAGGAATCCAAGAGAAAAAAAAAAGGAACACAGCCACATTTGATTTTTGTATACAACTATAGAACCCAAACTCAAACAATGCCTAAGAAATTTAGGCCTAAAATAAGCAATGATCCCTACAAGGCTGAGAATCCAGTGTAATGGATTTTTCCCCACCCTATTAGGAAGCTAATAATTGAGAATCTCTCTCCAAGGATGTCTCTCAGTCAACAATTAAGCACATGATATTGAGTTATCTATCCTCATTATATAGAATAATGTAATGTGTTTACTCTTTCTGTGACGATCTCTGTAATGCTGTTTAGCTATGCTGCTAAAACTGTTTCATTTATTGGAGTAATGTTTCACAGTGTTTTCAGACTGGGCAAACAAACATATCTTTTGTTTCACACCACGCATATGACAGTTAGCAATAAAAGATTCTAATACAGGCACACTGCTCAGTATACCCCGGGCTGGACATTGTTTGCAGGTTGGGACTTACGCAAACAACCTTGTACAAGTATTATACACTGTCAATGAAAAATGTGCATACATGACACAAGTTACTAGAACAAAAATGATTATCTATAAAAACAACAACCAGTTTATCTGTTGTACATGTATCCCTGGTCTCTGGTCTTCATGCCCACTGCCAAACAAACTGGGTTATCACTGAAATGCCACACACAGCATGTTTTCCCTCTCAGAGGACACTGATTGGCTGCTGTACAGCCTTGGAGGACAGAGGATTGCTGGGAGTCACCTGGAACTTTGGGAAATGTAGTCCCTGGAGACCTCTTTATATCAGGGTAAAGGATGCATTGGATTACAGGACCTAGAAGATCAGAGAGCTGGAGCAGGAGGAAGGGGAGAAGGAAGCCCAGGGCATGATGCAGTCTTGTAAAGAGCTGAGAGGTGATCACTAGAGAGAGAGAGCTGCTGCCTTGGAGAGCTTTCTGCCTTAGTGTTCGCCGCAGATATTGGAGATCAGGGGACTGGGCTACCCCCTTTTTTACGGAGGTCATAGCTGCCAGAGACTGTAACAGGTTCAGTAAAAGATCACCATTGCCTGATCCTGAGTCACTGCTGACGTAATCAGTTCTGTGGGAGATCGTCATTGCCGAGTCCTGATTCACAGCCAATGTCACTGGTTCTGAAAGCTTGAGAGAAGAAGGAGGCGTAATTACGGATTATTTGGTGGTTAAAGGCCACTGGCCACAACTTTCTGCCTACCTCCTTAAGAAACAGCATCACCTGTTCTTAAATTTTGGGTATTTACTTTTGGTATTTTGGGATTCGCTCAAATCTGAGTGGCCAATGCTAGGAACTTCGGGTTCCTACAATTACCAATACACTGGCCAGTGGAAGGGGTTTAGAGAGACTACCAAACCTTTAGTTACCAGTATTACCCCTTGTTAGGACCTCCTTGGCTTCAGGGTTCTGGGGCAGAGCCATTTGGCCCTCCAATTATTTATTGTGTTATGCAAAAGTGGTATCAATAATTGTTCACTGTTATTGTCATTTTGTTTATTGAGTTGCTGGGTGTATTGTAAAAAATAAATATTCCCTCTTTAGCCTCGATGTGTCAGAAAGTGTGGCATTGCTGAAAGGGTGCTTAACATTCTAAATCAGGGGACCCAAATATCAGCAGCTCCTTGGGGAGTAAGGGCTACATACAGGCCCAGGGTCATATGTAATGCTATGTAGCATCAAATGTAGCTCTTAACCTTCCTAGCGGTATTCCCGAGCGTAACTCGGGGTTAGATTTTAGAGCCAAAAGCGGTAACCCCGAGCCACACTCGGGGTACCGCTAGGAAGATCGCTGGATCCTGGTAGAGGTTTTACTTAGAAGAATAAGAAAAAAGGTGTGTGGCGCTGCCAGAATATGCTAATTGTTCTGTGTGTTTTTCAACGATGATGAAGATAAATCAGATAAATATGTGTCTCAAATGTGAATAAGAACTTAATAAAGTGTCAAGTGCATTATATATCTGACTAGTGAAAGGTGTATAGTGTGTACAACAATAATCGGCGATCCAACCCTGAAGACGTCACTCCAACGAAACGTACGTAGAGCGTCATCGCATCATATCCGCCCAAGTGGAACGCACATCCGGTCCGTGGAACGCACGGCGTCCCGGAAGTGCGCAACTATCGCTGTTTACATGCTGTTTTTCCCTTTATGTTTGTGAGTACCCTTTTCTTTGATTTTAATAAAGCCATTTTAAAGCGGTACTACTCTATGTGAGCCTTCTTCCCCCATACATATTCGTGCACCGGTGGACCCCAATTCCAGGGACCTTGGCACACAGGACTCGGCCAGAACATCGAACCATACAGTGACCCCAACAACCAGAGAAAGGGACCCCAGGATTAAATATCCAAGGCCTGATACCCCTGCAGGGGTGATCAACTCTGGTGAGTGCGGTCCAAGGGGTGCGGGGAGCACTGAATGGTCACTGATAACCGAGCACCTCCCAAGTTCTCTGTTAGAGCACCTGCACTCAAGTCACTTTTTGCTCCCCCAATTGAGGGAGTTTTTTTCCGTTGTGGGACTATCCTTCCTTTTAGGCCCTCCAGTCACCACGGACTTACTAGTAACTGGACTGTGGTTGTCAAATTTTAGAGTGGTTTTACCAGTTTTACGTATTATATTATTCCATGTCAATATATGATGCCAATTATTGTCTAGTTACACTGTTTTAGGATATTCACAGTTTACCCATGTGGTATTGTTTTTAGGCAGATCCAATTGAGTTTTATCATTTTTATCTATTTATTAGGTTGATATCACTCACATTTTTTCATACGTTTTATTCACTTGTATCACCTAATTTATTCTTATTTATATTTGAAGTTGTTCTAGCACTTTTATGTAACCCTCACAGGGTTGGATCGTCGATTATTGTTGTACACACTATACACCTTTCACTAGTCAGATATATAATGCACTTGACACTTTATTAAGTTCTTATTCACATTTGAGACACATATTTATCTGATTTATCTTCATCATCGTTGAAAAACACACAGAACAATTAGCATATTCTGGCAGCGCCACACACCTTTTTTCTTATTCTTCATTCTTACTATATTTCTAGGAATATAGTGTATAGGTGGGCTGCAGCCAGTACAAACTACCATATAAAAGGCTAAAGATTATCCTAAGCCCGGATTCCTTATATTTCAGAGGTTTTACTTACCTTTTCTCCGGGATCCAGCGAAGAATGCGGGCGGTATGCGGCGGCGGAGCTTCCTCCCGATCGTCTGCGAGCCCCGGCTTCCGTCTCCGGCGACGTGACGTTCGCAGGGGGGTGGAACCGGCGGCAAATTCAAATGTAAAACACACCAAACACACTGATACCATTCAAAATAAAATAAAATCACATTACATTGCCCCCCAGTGCCCTTTCCTGCAGTTTTACTGTACTTTTTATGTATACACGTATATATATATATATATATATATATATATATATATACGTAATTCTTGTGAATGAGCAGCCCAAACCAACTGTATACATTTTATATATATATATATATATATATATATATATACATATATATATATATATATATATATATATATATATATATATATATATATATATATATAATAAATGTATACAGTTGGTTTGGGCTGCTCATTCACAAGAATTACATGCAAAATAATGTTACCGCTTTCAGCACTTAAAATCCAAAAGAATCATACCGCCAGGGAGGTTAAATAAATGTGGCTCTTTTATACAAGCTCTGCCTCTTGATAAGCTGAAGACAATTTTTTTTACTCATTCAAGTAGCTTCTCTAGTTTTGATGAGTGTCAAGAACATACCCTAGCATTTAAAGATACTCAGGTGTGAAAGTTGTAAATCCAGCTTGTTCTAATTACATAAGTCAGTCAAAATGGTACCATGAAGTTTGGGGCAGGTGCTAATTTTTGGAGTTACATGGCTGAAAGGGTGAATTGTCATGAAATTCCTGCAGCATTATATATGGGTAAATTATGGTATTAGAGGCCTCTGTTTAGGGATGGCTATAACCAATTCTGCTGAACCTTGCTCCAATCTTGAAGAAATCATCCCCTTTAGTTTACTGGGATCCTGACATTTCCAGGACTGTTAATCTCCTGGGTCACCTGCAGCTTTTACTGGTCTCCCTGCTGACCTCTACTGTATATCACTGATATATCCAGGGCCACTATTAGCAATTATGTGGCCCATACAGCCTACCCCAGTGTATCCCTAAAACATTTAGGGCCCTTTACATAAATGCATGGTAATGCATGTAACATGCTTTACTGTGTTGCTGTGCCATTAATTCAAATAGTAGCTCAACACACTACAGCACTGCATTTAAACAAATGGCCTGACCAGAGCTTTTTGTCTCAGAGAAAAGGTGCAGGAACTCCCCCCCTTTTAAATCTCCGCTCCCATACCCACCTCTGGGCAACATCCCTTGGTTCTGCCCACTACCTTCCTCTGAGCAACACTCCTTGGATCCGCTCCCTACCCACCTCTGAGCAACTTCCTATGGTTCCACCCCCTATCCACCTCCCAGTACCGCCCCTTTTTAGAGAATATAGAACCAAGTAACATTTTATGGTGATAAGTAATTTGTATGGAATTTGTTAACAACAAGAAAAGTAGTGAAGTAAATCCCCCTGCAGCCAGCAGCAATAGATCCTTTCCAATGAAAATAGATTTTTTTTCCAGCTAAAATGGATCCCAACAACAATAGATTTGGCAGCAACAACAGATTTCCCAGCATCAATAGACTCTCCAGCAGCCAGCAACAATAGACCACTTCCTCAACAATAGTTCCCCCACCAACAATAGATCTCCCCAACAATAATATTGCCACAAAAATAGATGCTCTCCAGCAACAATAGATCCCCCAACAGCCAACAAGAACAGACCCCTCTCTCAACAGTAGATCCCTTCCAGCAACAACTAAACCCCACCAGCAACATAAGCCGCCCCCCCAGCAGCAACAATGACCTCCATCATGCAAAAATAGATCCCTCTCCTGGAACAATAGAGCCCCCCAGCAGCCAGCATTAGCAGACCCTCCAGTACCCCTTGTCATTACATATATTCACTGCTGGAGGTGCCGGGACTGCGTTCCCCCGCGTTCCCGCTGAAAAAAAGCCCTGGGTCTGACTTTTGAAGAAAATAAGTAAGTATATACTGTCTTCTTGTACAGGTATAACTTGATTTTTAATGTTTAAAAGAGCAACAGGGTCACTTTAAGGTGTAGGAAGACTGTTGAGTCCCAACCTGCAGAATTCATCTTCATATGTTAGTATATGTGTTTGTTGAGCAGTTGTTTTGTTTCTACAATGTACAGATCTTCACCCTGCTGATTACAGTGAACTGCATATAATAGGCTACTGTGTTTGATCTAGGGCCCTTTAAATGCAGAAGGCTTTAGTGTTCGGCTGGGTTTTAAAAACACATTAAAAATGTTTTAACATCTCTCTTCCCCATCTACCCTGGTAAAAAAAGACCAAAACATCCTGAACTTCTAGTTACCAGTCCAAGGCCAGAGAAACGGGGAACCCAAACGTACATTGCAACACTATTAATTGAACCATTTAAACATAAGCTAGTTCTTGGGAATGCCTTTGTCTGGTATTTAAAAAATCTATTTCAATCATTCTATAACCTAATATGTTGACATAATCAAAATTAAAATATTTAATTAACCACTTACCCATTGGGCACTTAAACCCCCTTCCTAACCAGACCAATTCTCAGCTTTCAGTGCTCTCATATTTTGAATGACAATTACTCAGTCATGCAATGGTGTACCCATATGAAATCCCCGTCCTTTTTTCACACAAATAAAGCTTTCATTTGGTGGTATTTAATCATCACTGGGTATTTTTTTTTTGCACCAGAAATTAAAAAAAAAGTTTTGTAAAAAAATGCATTTTTCTTTGTTTCAGTTTTGTTTTACAATTTTGCAAATTTTTTAATTTTTTGTAATATTTCTTCAGAAATTTTGTCCAAAAGCTATACTGCTACATATCTTTGGTAAAAATAACCAAAATCAGTATATATTATTTGGTCTTTGTGAAGGTTATAGAGTGTACAAGCTATGGTGCCAATCATTGAAAATTGATCACACCTGATGTACTGACGGCCTATCTCATTTCTTGAGACACTAATAAGCCAGGAAAATACAAATACCTCCCAAATTAACCCTTTTTGGAAAGTAGACATTCCAATGTATTTAGTAAGAATCATGGTTAGTTTTTTGAAGCTGTAATTTTTTTTCCCACAAATCTTTGCAAAATGAAGATTTTTTTTCCCACAAAATTGTCATATTACCAAGTTATTTCTCACACACTGTATAGACATACTTGCAACTACACCCCAAAATACAGTCTGCTACTCCTCCCGAGTATGGCAATACCACATGTGTGTGACTTTTACACAGCCTGGCCACATACAGAGGCCCAACATGCAAGGAGCACCTCCAGGCGTTCTAGAAGCATAAATTACATATCTAATATCCGGACAACCTATCACACTTTTGAAGGTCCTGGAGCACTAGGCCAATGGAAATGCCCACAAAATGACCACATTTTGGAAAGCTAGCACCCCAACCCATAACCTAGGAGTTATTATGAGTCTTTTGAACATGTCATTTTTTTCCACAAGCTTTTGGAAAATGTGGAAAGAAAATGAAAACGCATTTTTTTTCCACACAAAGTTGTCCATTTATAAGATATTTCTAGCACATGGCATGTACATAGCAAAAATGACACCCCAAAATACATACTGCTACTCCTGAGTATGCTGATTTCACATACGTGAAATCAGCATACTCAGGAGGAGTATGGTGATTTCACATATGTGAGACTTTTACACAGCCTGGCCACATGCAGAGGCCCGACATGCAGGGAGCACCATCAGGTGATCTAGGGACATAAAATTACAAACTGTAGGGCACTGATAAGCACTGTAGTGGTACGGATGTGGCACAGATGAGCACTGATGTAGTATGGATGTGGCAAAGATGAGCACTGATGTGGCATTAATGTGGCACGGATGAGCACTAATGTGGCATGGATGTGGCCCAGATGAGCTCTGATGTGGCAGGGATGTGGCATGGATGAGGCATGATTGAGGTATGATTGAGGCATGGATGGGCATGATTGAGGTATGATTGAGGCATGGATGGGCAGGATTGAGGTATGATGGAGGCATGATTAAGGTATGATTGATGTATGATTAAGGTATGATTGATGCATGATTGAGGCATGATTGAGGTATGATTGAGGCATGATTGAGGCATGATAGAGGAGGCAGGGGTGGGCATTGCTGCAGTCTCCCTCCTCTCCTCGCACACTGTACCGATTGCTGTGTACAGAGTGTGAGCAGAGAAGAGAACTGAACCCGACATGCATTGGTTTGTTAGCAAGTGATCGCTCCGTCATTGGATGAGATCATGTGTTAAAGGGATGCTGTCATCTGCCCTTTACCACGATCCGTGATCCAATGGGTCCCGTGCACAGCCCCCAGACACTTCCATGTGCGCTCCCCAGGGGGCATGCGGGAAGCGCGATTCTGGGAGGATGTCATTGTATGCCCTCCTAGAATAAGCCGACCGCACTGTAGCCGTCATTCGGCTATGGCCCGGTCGGCAAGTGGTTAACTCTAAAGACGAAAAACATAATTTTCCAAAAGAAATTGTAGACAAAATAAATTGAACATCAATGGACATTATTCTATTTATTTAAAAAGTAACATGCATTTTGAAGTACAGGTAAATGTAAAAATCCAGTAATGAATTAGAAGTTCCAGATTTTCTAATTCATTAAATGATTTACCCAGAATTATTCTTAAAATATACAGTATATAGGCCCAATAACATATAACATTTATTACATTTTACCTTACCAGTCCTTAGATGTGGTGGCTGCATTTGTTTTTTTTTTTAGAACTAAGTATAATAAGTATTAGAAGTATAAGTATTAAGTATTAGAAGTATTAGGTACAAGTACAAGTATTAGGTATTATAAGTATAATTAAGTATTATAAGTATTAGTAATAAGTATTTCTGAAAGTGCAGAAAAAAATGATCTTGTTAGAAATCTTGTGTTCTTACAATCTCTTGTGGACTCAATTTAAGACTCAAACAATTTTAACAGCCTTTTTCAGACATTTTCTGTGACCTACAGAGTAACCCCTCAAAGAACTAGGGATAAGAATAGAGGGAGGTGTTTGTAGTCCAAATTTGGCGAACAGCCCAGGGTGGCAAGGTGGTTGATTTACTAAAGGCAAATAGATTGTGCTCTTTGCAAGTTCACTTGCACTCTGCAAGGGGATTTGTTCCAGAGCTTAGTAAATGAGTTAAAGCTTCACTTTGCAAAGAATACCCAATCGCCTAAGAAAAAAAAAAACTGCATTTTTGCTTGCACATGAGTGGATGATGAAAGCCAGCAGAGCTCCCCTATATTTACTAAGCTCTAGAGAAAATTCCCTCATTGCAACTGAACCTGCAAATTGCACAGTCTATTTGCATTTAGTAAATCAATCCCTATGCATAGATACAGTACAGTAACTAAGCTTTGTGACCTAGGACAGGAAGTGTATCATTGGCAGAATCACAGAGTGAAAATAAAGAAAGAATTACCTTGGAAAAAAGAAAAAAAAATTCTCAAACACATCCAAGTACTAGGGAGCTTCAATAGGTGACATTTTTGTTTTTGTGTTTAGATACCTATAAAAAAAATTTCAGGGAAAAAATAACAGTTACCAGCAGAGGTAAAGCCTGGTACACTATCAGTTTTTTTCCTTCAACCCAGCAGGCTGAGTGAAAACAAAACTGAAGAGCTTGGGAGGACCTCGCTGTACTAACTAGCTGATAGTACAGCGATCTCCCCAGCTATTGTGTTCTAACAGAGGACTGCTCCTCCACCAGAATATGCCGGTCAGCACTCGCAGCCATTGGCTGCCAGCACTGATCGAAAAGCCGATTGGATGCTAGATTTCTAGCATGCCTGTTCAACAGATGCCGGCTTTTTGGAAGGCCTCTGTCGGACAGGCTGATGTACATGTGGGCCGAATGTCAGCTGGCCCATGTGTACCAGACTTAAGAATGGATGTAAAGTGTAGAGGACTGGGGATACGGGACACCTGCTCTCTGTATGATGGTCCAAGCCATGGGTGTCCAACTTTTTGGCTTCTCTGGGCCACATTGAGTGTAGAGAGATTTTCTCGGGCCGCATATAAAATATATATTATAGTTAAGGTATATAAGTAATAAAATGCCGCTGCCCCTACCCGCGCGGCCGCCCCCTCCCCCCCCGCACTAATTTAACACAACTAGGGAGGATGATCAAATGAAATGGAATCAGTATATGGAGGTTTACTTCTTCTGAGAGATATTAAAGGAACACTCTAACCACCATGACCACTTCAGTGATTTGAAGTGGTCATAGTGGTAAAAGTCAGAAACACTGCACATGCTCACATCCCCCCCCCCCTCTCCCCATCCGAGGTAGCCTCTGCCTACCGTTAGTTGGAAGCCGCTGTGGCCATGCCCCCGACCCGACTTCCTTCCTCCCCAGCAAAAAAAAAAATTGTCAGGGGGCAGTGGGCCGCATTGCCTGGAGTTCCGGGCCACATGTGGCCCCCGGGCCGCAGGTTGGACATGCCTGGAACCATACTGAACCATAAAGCTTTGGTAAAGTTGTTAGCTTTGAATGAACTATGATTTGTGTGGAGCCTGTGCAGCACCACCCAATGGGCAAATTGGTTTTATAACTGACTGTCAGAAGCTATTACACAGCTATCTTTTTCTTATAAAGCAAAGTTTGTTAAGGCAACTTTTAAAACCGAGTCAGCTGCAGGCAGAGTACTTATTAAACCTTATAACACGTCAGTCTGACTTCCCCCTGACAGACTCTTTCTCTCCTTATATATCAGAGACCACAAATGAGAATGGAATCATTCATTATTCGGTAACTGCATGAAGAGCCATTCTGAGAATCCCTTTTGTGAACTGCCGTTTTAATTAGTGATGCCAAAGGCTGTTTACATTTCGTCCGTTCCCTTCATAACCAAAAAGGAAACAGTTTTTTTTTTTTTCTTGCCAACGGTCAGAATACATATTAAAATTCCTCCCTATCAACATCTGTCACAACATTTGATAACGAGACATAAAAAATTGATAGATCACCAATACATAAATCATTATTTCTCTGAAGCTACATGTCAGTTTGTTTTGTAGGAATTATCGTGATGTGACTGCAGGTTATATACAGATGAGAAATTATTTGCAGAAATATATGTCACTTTTAATTGTTAGATTACACAAGGAGGATGTAGGTATGTATTTAGCTTACTGAAAGCTTGCGATCAAATTTTTTTTCAAGGTCATAAATTTGTTTTCAATTATTTCCCTTTGTGAGTGTAATATGGATCCAGATTTACACTCATCTGGGTTGTTTTATAAATATATCATAACTTTTATTACTCTTGGTACCTGTAAAACCCAACTACCTAATGTCTCATACCAGTTTAAAGCAAAACACAGTACAACCCACGTATTTTAATGTCTCTTTAGCACACTGCTTTATCTTTTACTTCATACGGCTCTTGAAACATTTCTTAGAGTCTATGATATCCCAATCAATAGTATTACAGCCTATCAATTCTAATGATGAAAGTAGATCTAAACCAAAAAATGAATGCTCACATAAGCTTTAACATGTAAATTAAATTTTAAAAGTTATTTAAATCGTTTTTAGCCACTTGACCTCCATTAGATTTCTCCCCCTTCATAACTCGGCCATCTTTTGCTTTTTGTCACAGCGTTAACTGACAATTGCGCGGTTGTGTGACACTGTACCAAAAAACGATTTATGTAATTTTTTTCCCCACAAATAGAGCTTTCATTTGGTGGTAATTGATCAGCACTGCGTTTTTTTTTTGTTTTTGTTTTGTTTTTTGTGCTATAAACAAAAAAAAACCCACAATTTTGGAAAAAAAACAAACAATATTTTTTTACTTGCCACTATAAAACACATCCAATAAAAAAAATAAAAAAACTAAATAGGCCAATATGTATTCTGCTACATGTTTTTGGTAAAAAAAAAAAAAAAATCCCAATAAGCTTATATTGATTGGTTTACACAAATGTTATATCATGTACAAACTATAAGATATATTTATGGAAATGTTATTTATTTATTTATTTTAAACTAGTAATAGCTGTGATCAGCGACTTATGGTGGGACTACGATATTGCCACGAACTATCGACACTAACTGACACTTATGACACTTTGCGGGAACCAGTGACACTAATACAGTCATTAGTGCTAAAAATTTGCACTGTACTAATGACACTGGCTGGGAAGCGGTTAAACATCTAGGGTGATCAAAGAGTTAACTGTGTGCCTAGCCAGTGTTTTTGTGTACAGTGTGTAGTGCTTTCCCTAGGGGAAGAGATCGATTCTAATCTCTGATTTGCAGAGACACAGGATTGTCCTTTTCCCCACGTCAAAACTAAGATAAGCCTTGTTTAAATAGACATATCTCAGTTCTCTCTGTTTTACTAAAGATTGGCGGGTGCCGGAGGAGAGTCCCCGGGACCCGTATATCAGCTTCTGCTGTGGATTATCACAGCAGAAGCAGCCCGCCAGCGGCGCGCATGTCCCCTGCAGTTGGAAATGCAGAATCACATAAATATACATGATTTTGCCTACAGCTGCAGTCCTGTAGCAGTAAAAGTGCTATAGGGTGGTCAGCAAGTGGTAATTATGCAATATTATTTTTAAAAAATACAGGTGAGGCCCTGCCTATTATGGAGCGAAAACATGCAAACTATCCAGTTTTGTAGAAATACTAGTTTTGAAAACCAAGTCGACTGACCAATTACACTTTTTTTGTAAACTTTAAAATATACTGTATACAGCAGATTCTGCTTTACAATTTATGAATCCCATTTTCTTTGTTTCCTAAATTGTGTGATTGACTGCAGATCAGGTAAATTCACATTTAAAAATTCAAAAATGCTTTTGATTTGTTCATCCATTTTTGTATTTTGTTTACACGGCAAGAAAAAAAACCTATACGGTTGATTTACTAATGACAACTAGACTTTGCACTTTAGAAGTACAGTTGCACTCTGCAAGTGCAGTCGCCCCAGAGATTAGTAAATGAGGGGAAGCTCTACTGACTTCCATCATCCAGTCATGTGCAAGCAACAATCCTTTTTTTTTTCCTTGCATGTGATTGAGTATTCATTGTAAAGTAAAGCTTTACTTCATTTACTAAGCTCTGGAGCAACTGAACTTGCAAGGTACATCGTCTTTTTCACTTTAGTAAATAAACCCCATAGTGCTATAGACGTGTTCATCAAATTCCCCAATTGACTTGCTGTAATTAAGATACTACTGCAGCTTACTGCCAATAGAGAGCTTTTTGAAAATTCACAGATGAAGGCATGTGTATGTTGAGAGAACATATGCTATTCAGAGATCTTGATTTTTTTTTTTTACAATTGTACTCAAATAACCAAATGTCTTTAATCATATTAAAGTCTATCTAAACCCAAAACATTTTTTCTTAGCTTTGGATAGAGTGATGAGACACCTCAGTCAGTTTTTAAATACTGCCTGCTTCTCTGTTAAAAAGATTTGCTATTTATATTTATCCTGCTGATCATTGTCAATGGGTAGTGTTGAGCGAACACGGACTGTATTATTCGTGTTCGTACCGAATAATTGGATTTTTTGTACCCGAACACGGACACGGACACTTTACTGTATGTTCGGGTAAAAATCCGTGTTCGGTCGTTTTATTTCCGGGTTTTGCATGCTTTGGCGCTCTTTTCATGGCGGGCTTTCAACAGCCAATCAACAATCGTTTAACTGGTGTGCCTTAAGCCATCCCAGCCATGCCTGCAAATGTCTCAGTAGCTGTGATTGGCCGTCTGAAGCATGTGACCAAGTCTTTATAAGTTCAAGGCAGCCGCAGCGGCGTCATTATGCTGCTTAGATTCAGGGACAGAGCACACATCAACGTGCTGGCTGCTGATTAGGGAAAGATAGGCAGGAAAAAACCATTTGTGTCCGGATAGAATTGAGGGACAGGTCGGAGTGTTTAGGCAGGGCGAGTTGTAGGCATTTTAGGGATAGAGTCTGCTGAATTATAGGGTCAGTGTCTTCTACAAACTACAATCGATATTGCTGTGTGGGGGGTGGGGTCTGCACTCAATCCTGATCTACGATCTCTTCTCAATCCTGTTAGGGACAGAGTCTGCTGAATTTTAGGGAAACTGTGTTCTACAAACTACAATCGATATTGCTGTGTGGTGTGGGATTGGAGATAGGCAGGTGTCAGTGATCCACATCCATTTTTCTGTGTGTGAGCTGCAGTGAACACAATCTTTTTGGGCTGCAGTGAACACAATCTTTTTGGGCTGCAGTGAACACAATCTTTTTGGGGTGCAGTGAACAAAATCTTTTTGGGGTGCAGTGAACACAATCCTTTTTGGTGTGCAGTGAACACAATCTTTGTGGGGTGCAGTGAACAAAATCCTTTGTGGGGTGCAGTGAACACAATCTTTTTGGGGTGCAGTGAACAAAATCCTTTTTGGGGTGCAGTGAACAACATCCTTTTTGGGGTGCAGTGAACACAATCTTTTTGGGGTGCAGTGAACAAAATCCTTTGTGGGGTGCAGTGAACACAATCTTTTTGGGGTGCAGTGAACACAATCTTTTTGGGGTGGAGTGAACAACATCCTTTTTGGGGTGCAGTGAACAAAATCCTTTTTGGGGTGCAGTGAACAAAATCATTTTTGGGGTGCAGTGAACACAATCTTTTTGGGGTGCAGTGAACACAATCTTTGTGGGGTGCAGTGAACACAATCTTTTTGGGGTGGAGTGAACAACATCCTTTTTGGGGTGCAGTGAACAACATCCTTTTTGGGGTGCAGTGAACAACATCCTTTTTGGGGTGCAGTGAACACAATCTTTGTGGGGTACAGTGAACAGAATCTTTGTGGGGTGCAGTGAACACAATCTTTGGGGGGTACAGTGAACACAATCTTTGTGAGGTGCAGTGAACACAATCTTTGTGGGGTGCAGTGAACACAATCATTGTGGGGTGCAGTGAACTCAATCTTTGTGGGGTACAGTGAACACAATCTCATACTTCTGAAGGTTTGAGGGTGCTGCCTGTTCCATACTCCCCCTACTCCTCATCTAGCCTTTTAGGGGTACAAACAATAGTAATTGGGGCCTAGTGTGGTTGTGTACGTGTGATATACATACACTTTTTTGGGATCATATTTTCTATTCCGCTATTTAATCAAAAACCTTTGGGGATCAGTTAAATTGGGGGATAGTCTGTGTTGGTACGTGTGAGAGAGATCCACCTTTCCAAGTTGTTGGGGTTCATCTCATACTTCTGAAGGTTTGAGGGTGCTGCCTGTTCCATACTCCCCCTACTCCTAGCCTTTTAGGGGTACAAACAATAGTAATTGGGGCCTAGTGTGGTTGTGAACGTGTGATATACATACACTTTTTTGGGATCATATTTTCTATTCCGCTATTTAATCAAAAACCTTTGGGGATCAGTTAAATTGGGGGATAGTCTGTGTTGGTACGTGTGAGAGAGATCCACCTTTCCAAGTTGTTGGGGTTCATCTCATACTTCTGAAGGTTTGAGGGTGCTGCCTGTTCCATACTCCCCCTACTCCTAGCCTTTTAGGGGTACAAACAATAGTAATTGGGGCCTAGTGTGGTTGTGTACGTGTGATATACATACACTTTTTTGGGATCATATTTTCTATTCCGCTATTTAATCAAAAACCTTTGGGGATCAGTTAAATTGGGGGATAGTCTGTGTTGGTACGTGTGAGAGAGATCCACCTTTCCAAGTTGTTGGGGTTCATCTCATACTTCTGAAGGTTTGAGGGTGCTGCCTGTTCCATACTCCCCCTACTCCTAGCCTTTTAGGGGTACAAACAATAGTAATTGGGGCCTAGTGTGGTTGTGTACGTGTGATATACATACACTTTTTTGGGATCATATTTTCTATTCCGCTATTTAATCAAAAACCTTTGGGGATCAGTTAAATTGGGGGATAGTCTGTGTTGGTACGTGTGAGAGAGATCCACCTTTCCAAGTTGTTGGGGTTCATCTCATACTTCTGAAGGTTTGAGGGTGCTGCCTGTTCCATACTCCCCCTACTCCTAGCCTTTTAGGGGTACAAACAATAGTAATTGGGGCCTAGTGTGGTTGTGTACGTGTGATATACATACACTTTTTTGGGATCATATTTTCTATTCCGCTATTTAATCAAAAACCTTTGGGGATCAGTTAAATTGGGGGATAGTCTGTGTTGGTACGTGTGAGAGAGATCCACCTTTCCAAGTTGTTGGGGTTCATCTCATACTTCTGAAGGTTTGAGGGTGCTGCCTGTTCCATACTCCCCCTACTCCTAGCCTTTTAGGGGTACAAACAATAGTAATTGGGGCCTAGTGTGGTTGTGTACGTGTGATATACATACACTTTTTTGGGATCATATTTTCTATTCCGCTATTTAATCAAAAACCTTTGGGGATCAGTTAAATTGGGGGATAGTCTGTGTTGGTACGTGTGAGAGAGATCCACCTTTCCAAGTTGTTGGGGTTCATCTCATACTTCTGAAGGTTTGAGGGTGCTGCCTGTTCCATACTCCCCCTACTCCTAGCCTTTTAGGGGTACAAACAATAGTAATTGGGGCCTAGTGTGGTTGTGTACGTGTGATATACATACACTTTTTTGGGATCATATTTTCTATTCCGCTATTTAATCAAAAACCTTTGGGGATCAGTTAAATTGGGGGATAGTCTGTGTTGGTACGTGTGAGAGAGATCCACCTTTCCAAGTTGTTGGGGTTCATCTCATACTTCTGAAGGTTTGAGGGTGCTGCCTGTTCCATACTCCCCCTACTCCTAGCCTTTTAGGGGTACAAACAATAGTAATTGGGGCCTAGTGTGGTTGTGTACGTGTGATATACATACACTTTTTTGGGATCATATTTTCTATTCCGCTATTTAATCAAAAACCTTTGGGGATCAGTTAAATTGGGGGATAGTCTGTGTCGGTACGTGTGAGAGAGATCCACCTTTCCAAGTTGTTGGGGTTCATCTCATACTTCTGAAGGTTTGAGGGTGCTGCCTGTTCCATACCCCCCCTACTCCTCATCTAGCCTTTTAGGGGTACAAACAATAGTAATTGGGGCCTAGTGTGGTTGTGTACGTGTGATATACATACACTTTTTTTGGATCATATTTTCTATTCCGCTATTTAATCAAAAACCTTTGGGGATCAGTTAAATTGGGGGATAGTCTGTGTCGGTACGTGTGAGAGAGATCCACCTTTCCAAGTTGTTGGGGTTCATCTCATACTTCTGAAGGTTTGAGGGTGCTGCCTGTTCCATACCCCCCCTACTCCTCATCTAGCCTTTTAGGGGTACAAACAATAGTAATTGGGGCCTAGTGTGGTTGTGTACGTGCGAGATACATACACTTTTTTTGATCATATTTCCTATTCCGCTATTCAATAAAAACCTTTGAGGATCAATTGAATTGCGGGATAGTCTGTGTCGGTACGTGTGAGAGAGATCCACCTTTCCAAGTTGTTGGGGTTCATCTCATACTTCTGAAGGTTTGAGGGTGCTGCCTGTTCCATACTCCCCCTACTCCTCATCTAGCCTTTTAGGGGTACAAACAATAGTAATTGGGGCCCAGTGTGGTTGTGTACGTGTGATATACATACACTTTTTTTGGATCATATTTTCTATTCCGCTATTTAATTTAACTGGGCCTCCATGCGAGACCTGTGTGCCTTGTTGCGCTGTTTTGAGTACTCCACCAACATGGCCAGTGGCAATGACGCCGTTCTCAGCTTAACTATCCCACTTCTATGCCTCCTTGAAAAAACAATTCGGGCGATGATGGAAGAGGATGTGGCACAGGATGAGGAGGAGGAGGAGGATGAAGAGGTAACATTTCCAAGGCTTTCAGGGCAGTCATTCGCAAGGGGCTCCGAGGGTGGGTTCCTGCACACGCAAACGCCAGGGACGCAATTGTCCAGCAGGGGCACAGTTCTGGAGGATGAGGAGGATGAGGAGGAGGAGGAGCTGGAGGAGGAGATGGAACCATGTTCACAGCAGGGTGGCACCCAGGCCAGCTCATGGCCATCACTGGTGCGTGGCTGGGGGGATACAGAGGACACGGACGATACACCTCCCACAGAGGACAGCCTTTCGTTGCCTCTGGGCAGCCTGGCACACATGAGCGATTACATGCTGCAGTGTCTCCACAACGACCGCCGAGTTGCCCACATTCTAACTTGTGCTGATTACTGGGTGGCCACGCTGCTGGATCCCCGTTACAAGGACAACGTACCGTCCTTAATTCACTCACTGGAGCGCGATCGCAAGATGCGCGAGTACAAGCGCACGCTGGTAGACGCCATGCTGCTGGCATTCCCATCTGACAGCGGGGCCACAGTGGAAGCACAAGGCAGAGGAGGAGGAGGAGGAGGTCGCCAACGCAACCAGGGCACCGCCAGCACCTCAGAAGGCAGGGTTAGCATGGCCGAAATGTGGAAAAGCTTTGTCAGCACGCCACAACAAACAGCAGCACCAGCAGCTCAGATGGAACGTCTTAGCAGGAGGCAGCATTTTACCAACATGGTGGAGCAGTATGTGTGCACACGCCTACATGTAGTGAATGACGGGTCTGCCCCCTTCAACTTCTGGGTCTCCAAATTGGGCACATGGCTTGAGCTTGCCCTTTACGCCTTGGAGGTGCTGGCGTGCCCTGCAGCCAGTGTATTATCTGAACGGGTATTTAGCACGGCTGGGGGCGTTATAACAGACAAGCGCAGCCGCCTGTCCAGAGACAATGTGGACAAGCTCACGTTCATTAAAATGAACCAGGCATGGATCCCACGGGACTTTTCCGTACCTTATGCAGAATAGCAATGGATACCGACCTTACCCACCCATTGTTCCATTTTTGCTCTTTCTCACTCTTTTGGGGTGTACCCTCATTTAAAATTTTTGAAAAGAAGCAGTGTTGGCTACCTCGTCCTCCTCCTCAGGGCCAGATTAATGTAGGGGCTATTGGAGCTGCAGCTCCAGGCCCCTACCTTTTATATAGGCCCCGGGTTGGCCATATTCACTGTTACCGCTCTTCTGTCACTTGTAAACACAGAAGTCTGGCTTCTATGCTCGCTTCCCCAGGCAGCACCCTCAGAACCTCCCCACACAGCGTGAAGGCCGGACAAGGAGGGACAGTTGGCGATGCATGGATGTGTTTATGGGCTTCAGAGACAGCATCCCATGTTGAATTAGGCATGCATGGCTGCACCCTTCCTCCTCTGGGTGCATGGCAAGGCACGGCCCTTAAGGCCCTTCAAAATCCTCAGCACCAAGCCCATGATGCTGTTAATCCGGCCCTGGTCCTCCTCCACCGCCGCTTCCACCTACACCGCCCATAGGTGTGCGCAGCCTATTGCATTAAGGTGTGCACCCCAAAGTTGAAATACACATGCATGTGTTTGCCAGCAGGGAGAGTAATGTATCGGGGCCATGTACCTGTAGGCAAGGAGAAATAGAGCAGAGCAGGTCCCAGGGAGATCTTTCCCATCTCCTCACTGGCAATGCTATGTGCCCTAGGTGATTAGGGTGTGCCCAGGCACACCCAGCACACCCTGTGCGCACGCCTATGTCACCGCCACATCCACCACCACCTCAACCTCCCTCCTACTCCATATGGGCCTCGTCCTTCAGAGATGAAGAAGAACATTGTTTTATTTTTCTGTTTTTTTTTTGTTGTTTTAAGTTATTTCCCTATCCACATTTGTTTGCAGAGCACTTGCCATGCTCTTAATTACGTTTTGCTGCCATTTGCAGCACTCTAGCCCTTTCCTTTGGTGTTTTAGAGCCATTTTAGTGCCTTAAAGTTCGGGTCCCCATTGACTTCAATGGGGTTCGGTGTCCGGGAAAAGTTCGGTAAAAGTCCGGGACACGGACCCGGACTTTTTTTTAAAGTTCGGCCGAACCCGTCGAACACGGACATCTAGGTGTTCGCTCAACCCTATCAATGGGATGAAAATGGAAAAAATCCTGAATTTTGAGTTGTCAAAGAGGAATAGAGATGGAATCTTACAGTAGGTATTCTTGTTCTGTTGGCAACTAATAGGAAACTTCCCTAACTTTGGAGATAATTCCTCCCATTTTTGTCTAAAGGCCAGAAAGTCAAGGTAAATTCCTCCAATGGGACATAGATGAAAAATCAAAAATGGAAATTTAACTGTTTCATCCAAAATGTTTTAAAAAAATGGCTTTAGATATTTTTCATGAGGCCCTAAGACATAACATTGCAATATATGTCATAGATATGCTCAATTATTTCACAAGCATAAATCTAGATATGACAGGCAGACAGATGTGGCACCAGTCCCATCTCATTACTAACAAGGGAAACAATAGACTTTTAGCTAAAATCCTGGTTGACAGATTCTCTTGACAATGCAAGCCTTAGGATGTCTGCTCAAGTCTATTATACCCAATAGTCACCTCGACTTTTGTCTGATCATCTTGAAATATCAGATACAAAATGAGCATCTAATTATAATTTAAACCTTTACCTGTTTACATCTTTATGTCAGTTATCATTCTGTAATGCATAGCTCCCATATTTCAATAAAATATTAATTTATATGTCACAACTATGTACCTGCGCTGCTTGTGCCTGAACACCTAATAAATATGTGTCAATGATAAAGTGTTAGTGCAAAGCTGTGCTGAGTGCAACCATGAATCCTGTGCATACAGATCAAGTAAATATCAAAAATGAATATCAATTATAAATAATATATAAATAAAACATTCCATGTGTAAAAGAAAAAAATGTGAAAATTATCATATGCGTCAAAAAATATATATATATAAAAAATATATATATATAAAAATATAAAAAATTCATAAATTTCTATAATCTTCATCCAATATTCTTAAAGTGAAAAGTCTCTGTGCTCATTCAAGTGCTCTGTGCTTCATAAATAAATGAATAATAAAGTGCCAGTGCTCAGTCCAGGTGAGGTAGTGCTCCCATCTCGGTTCCCCACTCACCAGAAGCTGGATATAAAAACGCCTTAACAGTGGTCTTATGAAGTAGACCCCTCAATAGATCGTCAGCAGGAGCAGGGTGCCGAACCAATGCCTCTCACTCTATATCCAGGCAATACTCTCCCAGTTCATGAAAAGAAAAGGGCCATCATCGTGCAATATGTTTAACAGTTTATTAGCACGCAAAATAAAATTACACTTACACTGTGCAGGGAAACAAACAGCCTTGTGCAAACTCGCGGGACGCCACTGTATGTATATGTAGCACAAAAGCAAAAACCATAAGTGGTCAGCAAATACCTTTTAGATGTATGATTCACAAATGAAATACCACCCAAATCCCTTCTATTCTGTGAACTTCAACAGGCACCATGCATTCCTATGTATAGCCATAGGAACATGCCTTTGGCTATACAAATGGTGATCATTGAAATTAAACAATAATGATTTTAAATCCATTTGATTTCATTTTTTTCCCCTCCATTGACAGTTCAGCACTGGTGTGGCAACCAAGAGATTTTCCCTTCCCTTATGTTTCAGTAAAAACTGTCAAATTTTGTATTTCCATTGCTTCCTGCCCAGATGACATAACAATGGTAAGAGTAAATTTACCTACACCTACATAGACATTGACAACAATATATATATATATATATATATATATATATATATATATATATATATTAATACACTGTGTGTGTGTGTGTATATATATATATATATATATATATATATATATATATATATATATATATACTCAGTATATATATATATGTCTACTGAGTATATATATATCTACTGAGTATATATATATATGTATATATAGCTATATATATATATATATATATATATTTATTTGTTCTTGACTTCCATCCTGAATCAGCATTTTTTAAAAGCACCAGGTCTGTATTTACCCTCAGACTGTAGTGGAATTTGTATTACTGCACACGAACAAATATTTTTTTGCACATAAGCCTGCAGTGAGTTAAGGCAACCTATTCATTTTGCAATGAGTAGCCAATGAACCGCAATGCATCTTTTAAATAGGTTTTTTAAAATGAAACTTACCACAATGCACAGATGGTTCACATCCGTGTGTTGTAATGTTTTAAAATGCAAGTGTATTGTGTTGTGCTGCCCAGGTAGTGTTGAGGCGCCACTTAAAATGAATGACACCGCATTGCACCACAATGTGTTTAATGCATTAAAACCCCAATTATCACAATGCAGTTGCGTAAATGGACCCTAATGGAAATAGAAGAACAGTGGCTAGGGCAGTATAGGTAAAGGGGGCAACACCAAGCCTTAAAATTCAAAAATTGTGATAACTTTTTCTTTTTTAGTAGTCTGCAGAGATGATATATAGTCCTGCATATAAAGCAGAACAACTGCTCCACCATGTCTCTAATATGATATTCTAGTATTACTTAATAATCACATAACTTAAGGAGTGAAGTTTGTACAATAGGTAGGAGTCAGCATGTAGGTCATGTAGGCCCATTACACAGTCCATGTGTAAATCCCCAGCTCCCTTGTGTGACCCGCTGAGTGTTGAGCACCGGATTAGCACAACTGCAACTATTCCAGTCTACATATGTAAAAATGTAGACTGCTAGCGTGCAAGCTGCCAATCCTTACCCGAAGTTCAAATCTAATAAGCATCAGAGGATGGCAATCCAAGCTTTGAGTTCCCAGATATGGGTGAGGCGGGCCTCCTGTACAGTACTGGTCGCATGGATCTGCCTGTGCGGGGCCTTGCAGAGTCTGTCAGTCCTGACTTTCTGGAAATAAAGTGCTGAAAAACTTGCTGAAAGTTAGAAGAAAACAGGATCGCAGTGAATTGAGTTTCTTTACATGAAATGTGAGCTCAGTTTATGGTTGTAGGTTCGAAACTGCTCTGTGCAGGGCTCATTTACATCTTTACAGTGTATTACCGCATGCACGTTTAATGTGCAATACAAGCTAGCCCATTCAATTTGAAAACGTTGGTAGCGCACCTAATCATTCTGAAAATTACAAAAAATGTTGTTTTTAATGCAACACAACACAGCATACAGCTTGTGTATTGTGATGTGCTGCAATGTAAATTCATTGTCTAGAACTGTGAGCTGGGGTGGCATTTAGAATAAAAGCAATAGTAAAGGCAGAAGGTTTTTTTATCTTCATGCATCCTATGCATGAAGATAAAAAAACCTTCTGTGTGCAGCAGCCCCCCTTAGCCCCTCTAATACTTACCTAAACCCCATCTAGATCCAGCGATGTTGCAGCAGTGTCTCGGCTGCCCAGGACATTGCTTCTCATTAGCTGAGACAGCAGCGCGGTGCCATTGGCTCCCACTGCTGTCAATCAAAGTCAGTCAGCCCATGAGAAGAGAAAGGAGGGGGCCGCAGCTCCATGTCTGAATGGACACACAGAGCTGTGACTTGGCTTGGGTGCCCCCATAGCAAACTGCTTGCTGTGGGGGCACCCAACAGGAGGGAGAGACAGGAGCACCAAAGAGGGACCCAAGATTAGGAGGATCCAGGCTGCTTTGTGCAAAACTATTTCACAGAGCAGGTAAGTATAACATGTTTTTTCGTTTTAACTAAAAAAAAAAAAAAACAAGACTTTACAAACACTTAAAAATCACCGGGTTACTATAACATAGCTGGTCAAATCCTTTGAGAATGTCCTGTGGGACGAAATGCATCAGGATCGTGCCTGTTTAGCCAGACTTGCATTTGTTTCTGCCTTTGCCATTGGAAATTTTGTGAGTGTTATTCCCCTTTTTTTAATAAACGTTTTATTTGGGTTTTACACTATTTCTGTTTCCTTTGGTTTATTTCCACATGGGTCTGGATTTCTGTGAGTGATCCTTTCTACCTACCCTGCTGGATATACACCTGGGAGACATCCGTGGTTGCAGATCGTTTCAGGAATCCTATACCATCCTAATATGCTATATGGTATTAAGGGTCAACAGCATCTGGTGAGCGCAATTTTATTTTGGTGTTGGTGATGGGATATCAGTATCAAGATTCACCTCTCTGTTTTGGATTACTCCACGTGCACTTGCCAATGTGAACTCTATATGGACCTTTTTGATTGTATTCAGTTACAGATTTTCACAAATATTTTTAATACTAAGCTTTTGTGTGGCCCTCTGGACATTTTGGGGGCAGAGTTGAGGCCCCCTATATTTATTACATTGACCACTATTGATGCAGGTGTACCTAGGACAACATGATGTCTAAATAAAGGCCTGGAAAACACCATTTTTCAACATGTTGAAAGCCTGTAGAACAAAATTAGAAAATAAGTTTTGCTTTTCCTGTTCACTTGGATACACAGACATAAAACATTTCAACAGGCTCTGCAGCAAAGTCCACCTTCACGCATGGATATATCTTTACAGATACTTCACAAAGTGTTATCTCACTTATGATTTAAAATGTACTAAACATGACTTCTCTGCTGTAAGAACAAGCCGTCTGCTATTTCCTTACATGCTATAAAACGATAGACGTCGTTTGACCCATATCTTCCTTTTAGATTTACAATTGACTTATGTCAATCTAGAACATTTTACTTAGTATTATCACTCAATTTGTATCTCCAAAGGAGATTTCAGGATTTTTGCTACTCCTTCAGTGATAAATGACATCAAGACATGACAATGATGCAAAGCATTTAAGCATGGTAATATGATCACTTTATTAAAGCATAACGTATTCAGCATATTCTTCACCATGCGTTAGTTGCATTTTTACTGATGTTTCAGTTGACTGCATGTTTTATTGCACAGATCAGCTGACATTACTTCATGCTGATTATATTATTGATTTCTGATGTATGTAAACATCAGTTCACAAGGTTCATCACACAGTTTCTGCTTCTTAAAATACTGCTACAAATTTTTTTTTAAACAACATTTTTTCAGCAAAGGACTCAATTTTAAAGCTCGCTTTGCTCTGACTTTATGTTTTTTAAATGCAACCACATTTTTAGCTTATTTGTAATAAACGTATTTTGATTTTCCACCTATGTTTGCTAAAAAACTTGTGCAAGGACCTTAAGATGGTTTTCATATTTGAAGTTATAAACATTATCCAGCATGGTATATATTTTCAAATTTAAGTTTAATGACTTTGACTTTCTTCTTTAGTAAAGTGTGCTGTTATGTGCAATAACCCGCATCAACCAGTCATAATTCATTGAGTGAATTCTGATTGTTAAGAAATATATAGTGTATGAATGTTCCAGATCCAGAAAGGGTATGAAAACACAGATATCTAGACTAATGATAGCATTATTTTATTCTCAACATTATAACATTTTTAGAGACTGAAATGTACATAAGCAGCCATAGATTTGGATTTACATTCTTAAATGGCAAATGTTGGCTCACTACATTCTCTTGCGCACATGGAAGCCTGTTCTTCTAGAGAACGTAGGTAAAGGGTGACTGATTAGGTCATCAGTCTTATTTGTCCTCTCACATTTCCATTTAGCAGTTATACCCTGCACAAACATTATATTATTAATTCCGTGAAGTTTGATTCATAAAGCCAAGGTATCATCCTGTCTCCCTCTTATCGTGTCCTTGTGGGTTTTTCTGATATGGACAAAGCCAACTCTTCACTTTCAAGATAACAGTTTCAGGGATAAAATAATGGAGTTTCATCAGCAAAGATTATAATGGTAGAGACACAACTTCATACCACCCTTTGTATTGTCTTCAGCATTTAACTATTCCCTTGTACAATAGACCAGAAGAGTCAGCAAATCCATTTATAAGCTTGGTGCAAATGTTTGAGTAGACACTTTTTAGACTATCAGTAAACCTTTTGACCATGAGTTAGGTATATTGGTGTATTTATTTCATATGTATGGAAGGATATCTTGGTAATACCTATTGTTTTACTGTAAAAGTTGCACTGTAATGAATACATTTTTTTATCATCTAATAGCAAAAGAGGCATATTTAAATTAGGACATATTTTGGGTGTTATTACTATTCCTTCTATAACTAGAACATTTGTCAACCAGGTGACTTATTTGAAAATTGGTATATAGAGAAGAGGTAATGGGATTTTAAAGGTGCAAAGAAGTAGCCAACATTTATATATATATATATATATATATATATATATATATATATATATATATATATATATATATACTGTATATCTGTTTCTCAGGAGAGACAGTTTTTTGACTGGATTCGAGATACTGGGATACTTACTCTGAAGTCTACCTGGTGGCTTGTAGATATTCTTGGAAGCTTATATTTGAGGAATTAATTTGTTTGTATACCTATTGATAACCATCTAATTGATCCATTTATGGTCTTTTGTTCCCATTTCCAACCATTTCTGGGGTGTACATCTCATATCCACGTGCTTTTTCCTTGCCCTATAGTGACCCTTGTATGGATCCCTTAAATCTACCCCCCTGAGATTACTGATATCTCCTCCTGGGTTACTCTCCTTATATGCTGATTTTGTACATTGAGTTTGTATGCCAGACTCAACCAGGTCCCCTGAGGAAGCCAATCATTGGTGAAACATGTAGAGCTGAAGTCACTGCATACACACATCAATTGTATGAATACTGTGCAATGGTTTTAAATTTTGTATATTTTTTTTAAATACTTTTGTGATGTCTTCAATAAATAATAAATTGTTTAAAAAAAAAATCTTTGATAAATTGTTGGGTACTTCTTTGCACTTTTTAAAATCCCATTACCTCTTCTCTATATACCAATATTCCTTCTATAACCTCACTTTATCCTAATGGGTCAGAGGTAATTTACAGACTTGCAGAGGTGTAAGAGGAACAGCAAAGGACACTCAAGTAGTGCTTATTGCAGCACTATTAAATAGACAACACAACATATGCACGTCATAAACAAATATGGTTGAACACACATGTGCAGGCAGCAGGAAGTAGAAGATGTAATGGCCGCAGGTAAACATCAAAGCAAAAAAGCCAAGGATATAGAGGGTGATTACAGCAGAAAAGCCAAGAATAGAGAGGGTGGGTTGGACCAGCACAGTGGGAAGGAGGAAAAGGTGGGGAAACATTTATAAAAAGATTTTTGAATGTTTCCCTAATCTTTAAGTTGAAATCAAACTTATATGTTTTTTTTTTTTTCAATAAAATGCATGACTATTCTTTAAAAAATAAATGCTTCCAGCCTATTAAACTCAGAAATGCTTTAAAACATATTTGCTAAGATCTCAGACATTGATATAACTTTTCACATTTATTAGGCTGGAAGTTTCCTGAAAGTTATGGAAGGCATATACTGCCTGCCATTTTAGGCAGTCCCCTCCTAAGTCCAAAGAGTCCACAGATTTAACTGCCAGGAGAGAAGATAAAATATTAGGACCTCCACATTATGCCATTGAATCGAAGTGTGCTACTGCATACGTTAAAGTGCTAAAGAAAGGAAAAATGCTGCTCCAGGTGTATAGTGTGTGGTAATTGCCAGGAGATAGGATATCCAATAGAGTGCTGGCCCCGGCCCGCCTCCGTGGGAACACTTGTAGAAAAAGAAATAGCCGCACATCCAGGGATTCCAATAAGTTTCAAATACCTTTAATTCCAAAATGTTGCAAGTGATGACACCAAAGACACCAACATGAAGTCTCGTAGACGCGTTTCACACATACATCTTGTGCTTAATCAATACGTGCAATGCATATGTTAAAGTGCATTGCATTAAGGCATCAATTTACTCAAGAATGGTCTGCTAATGCACCATGCCTTGGGTTACAGTTGTTATAAATGCACATTACTGCAAAGCATAGTATACTATACTATTAAATGACTTAATTGTCATGACCCATCTCCCCATGCTAACTAAATCCTCTTGAACGTACCTTAGGTCAGCAGGCATTGTTGTCTGGGAGACCGCATCCTATAGGGTGAGACTCAGTCAGAGTTACCCCATGCAGGCTTATAGGAAGGCCTTTATATTCAAGCCTATAAAGACCCCAGTGTCACTGGCACTCTGCATCCTAACATTGCATCTCTCTGCCATCCAGCACCCCTACCACTGCACCACCTGCATCCCTTATTTTGATCCTCCTTGCCCCTAAACACTTTTGACACTGAACCACAACATGCCAGACACTGCACCTTTTTGCCAGCTTGCAACTTTTCTACTACATATCCCACCACTGCCCTTCCTTGTCACCTTTACAGGGTCATGAAGAAAGGAGGAGAGTCCGAGCTTGGAGTTTCTGGGCTCTCTGGCTACTTTCCCCTCCCCAGGGTGACATCCCATTCCTACTCAGTGGACCCTGTCAAGGCCAGTCAGTCCTCCAGCCTCTGAGGTGCTGTGCACATTGTGTGTGTGTGTTCCCAGGGTAAAGAGGAGGGGGTGCACACTTTTGGACAGAGAGGATTAAGCCAAACACTGAGATGCCCACTACCTCTATTAACCACTTTCTGTCCAGCCAGTGTACATACATGGCTGAGTGGACGCTCTCCAGTTTCGAGAGGATGTACCCGTACGTCCTCCCAAAGACAAACACCACATGCGCCCCCGGGGCATGCAGCAGCACAATCTGTAATCACTGTGTCCACCAGACACAGTGGATCACCAACTCTGTACAGAGCCGCTGTGAGTAGCCTCGGTACCATGTGGTCACTGACCAATCACAATGATCAGAGTTACAGTAGTAAAGAAGGATGTCATTCATGATTCCTTGTATACTACTGTGTGATCTATGTGATTGGTCACAGTGATCACATGGTACCAGGGCCAAACACAGCGGCCTTTTACCATGTGATAGCTGTGACCAATCACAGTATCACAGTAATAAACAACGTTTTTATGAGTAAAAAAATGTGAAAATAATGTAAATGTATATATATGTATATATATGTATATGTATATTTATACTGTATGTATGTATATATATAAAAATTGTACATTATATATATATATATATATATATATATATATATATATATACAGACTGTTTATTGTACATATTGTCACCAGAACAAGTGCAGTGTCACTATAGTGATATTGTACTGCTGTGGCAGTGATCATGTACAATGGCTGGCTGCTCTGTATGTCAGTGTCACAGGCTATTATCTCTGATCACCACCAGAGCATTACAATGTCACCAGACCAGTGCTGCCAGTCACTATCCTTGATCACTGCCTCACAGTGTCCCTAATCACCCCAGTCCACTCACAGTGTCCCTCATCACTGCCACCGGCTCACAGTGTCCCTAATCCCCCCCCCAGTCCACTCACAGTGTCCCTAATCACTGTCACCCTCTCACAGTGTCCCAAATGACCCCAGTCCACTCACAGTGTCCCTAATCACTGTCACTCACTCACAGTGTCTCTAATCATCACAGTCCACTCACAGTGTCCCTAACATTGTAGTCCACTCACAGTGTCCCTAATCACCACTGCACCAGTCAGTGTCCCTAATCACTGCCACACCAGTCATATTGTTCCTAATCACCGTCACACAAGTTACAATTACTGTGTCTTTGATCACCACTACACCAGTTACTGTGTCCCTGATTACAAGCACACCAGTCATATTGTCCTTGATCACCCCCACACCAGTTACAGTAGTGTCCCTGATCACCACCACACCAGTCATATTGTCCCTAATCACTGTCACACAAGTTACAATTACTGTGTCTTTGATCACCACTACACCAGTTACTGTGTCCCTGATTACAAGCACACCAGTCATATTGTTCTTGATCACCACCACACCAGTTACAGTAGTGTCCCTGATCACCACCACACCAGTCATATTGTCCCTAATCACTACCACACCAGTTACAGTGTTCCTGATCACTGCCACATCGATTTTGTGTCCCTAATCATCACCACACCAGTTATTGTGTCCCTGATCACCACCACACCAGTTACAATGTCCATTATCATTGCCCCACCAGTCATATTGTGTGTGTTTCCTCTGTCCTGGTGCTTCGGGGCCACCAAAAATGTGTTAGTTAGTAGGAAATTAAGTGTGTAATTTACGCTCCTAATAAGCCCAAAGGGGGGCTCCTCTATGCATCTAGACTGTGAAAAAGTCTCACACATGTGGTATCTCCATACTTGAGGGGGCATAACAGAATCTATTTTGGGGTTTAATTCTAAGTATGCCTATGCTGTGTGTGAGAAATAACTTGTTAAAATGGTAATTATGAAAAAAAATCTTATTTAATCTCTTAATTTTCCCAAAAAATTGTGACAAAAAAATGACAACTTCAAACTCACTATGCCCCTTACTAAATAACTTTGACTGTCTACTTTACTCGACTGGTAGGCCAGAAAAGGTGGGTGCGAGCGAGCGCCCCCCCCCCCTCCTGAACATGGGGAGGGTACTTTGGGGTGCCCGCTAAAGCACCTTGTCCGATGATGGGGGAAAGGGCCTCTTCCCAACAAGTAAAGCAAATCTCCTGCGCTTGAGAAAATATGACGGAGGGAAGAGAGATACTACAGACACAGGTGGAAAAAGCCAATGGTCTTGCTGCCCCCTCAGGATCAAGGGTATCCAGAATCAACTGAGAAAAAGACAAAAGAAAAGGGGCGCACCGACCTAGTGCATTACCACTAAAACAATTTATTAAAATTTAAAAAGTATGTAGTATACTCACAAAGCAGATGTGAATGTACACACATCAACATAATGTACATAAAATCTCCAAGGAAGCCAAGGTCCCACACGAAGCTGAATGGCATGCAGTGTGCCATATGGGGCTGCTGTGGCTGGGCCGACACGTTTCAGGGGCGAGCCCCCTTTCTCAGAGCCAGCAACTTTTATATTAATAAATGCGAAAAAAAGGAAGGGGTGCCCTTGTGGCGGGACTTTGGGTGAGGCATTTACACTATGTAGCTCAAAATAGTGAGATGGCAATGAATGGCAAATTTTATTGATAGTCGTACAAAGTATAACAACACTATAACAACAATATTAAAATATTAAAATACAACATAGTGGGCATATGACATGTGATATCAAAAGTACAAAAAAATGTTAACATATGTTGAACTCATATACTGTAGAAACTCGACGCGTTTCGTGAGTCTTAGTAAGCTCACTCATCAGGAGTATATATGAGATAAAATGTATCTAGGAGTAAAGCAGTAAACAACATGTTAGTATACATGATTGTATCAGTGAGTGTGATATTGCAACATCTGTATGTGCAAACCATAATAGGAAAATCGCACTCACTTGTCGCCCAAAGGAAGATGAATGGATTGGTGCTCCCATACGGCGGCGGTTGCCATAATCTAACCGGGAGCTGACAGGACTGGTGAAAATGGTGAGCGAGGTGGGGAGCCAGGTGAGGAAACAGAAGTAGTGCGGTAGAATTCCTGCTTGGTAGTGAGGCATGGGCTGAAAATACATCAATATATATCTCTCTCAATAAAGTAAAAAAGTAAAAATATAGTAATATAATAAATATAATGGGATAATTGTATCACTAGGTGATGTCCAGAAAGTAGATATATATATCTATGTAAAAGTCTGAGTGACTGAATATATGGATAATATACAGCCCAGGCACATACTATATACTGAAGTATAGATTGGATCTAGATGAATCTGTTGGAGTGGGCAATATAACAATTTGGACAAATAAATACTGTGTCACTTAGGTGATGAATGGTATGAAGAAGTGTGTAAGTGTATGGAAATGTAGAAAAAGAAAGGGAGTGCGGGAACATGAGAAATGATGTGAGGACCAAGGAGAAAAGGCCAAGTAGTGAAGGATAGTACCTGAACAGAATAGGAATGGTGAGTCCACTCAAGGTGGATTCAGAGATGGAACGGAGGACAAGCTTCATCTGATGCAATGAAGGAACAAAGAAGATCCTTGTGAGATGGGACACCATAGTGAACAAATAGGAGGGAAGTAATGGGGGACACTGGGAAGAGGAAATAGGATAAGAATCCTCACCTGAGTGCCCACAGCGCAAACACATGATTGCAGTCCTGAAGCACCATGTCATGGTGTTGGGGACAAAGGTGTGACAGGTACACCCATGTCATCCAGTGGTAATGAGTCGGCCGAGGCCGACAACCACAGCCACAGATCGAAAACACCCGCCAAAACGTGCGGGCACCTAAACGGCGTTCACACGTGGGGGGGGACGCATGGTGCCGATATACAGGTGGCCACGCCCCTATAGGTGGAGGGGGCAGCCAGGGAGAAAGACTCTCTGTTCGTATATCGAAGCTCCCGGATTGGAAAACACAAACACCACCAGAGGGAGCACAACCATCATCAAAGTTGTATGTGATGGAAAATATGTGTGTAGCCAAATGATACAAATAGGACAGCTCAGGACCAAAGGCGGGCATGGGTGTCTTCCATCCGGGTTATGGTTGAATGAATGGAATGGTCTTGTACTGTCCAGTGTAAATACCTCCATCCCTAATCAAATGCGAAAAAAAGGAAGGAGTGCCCTTGTGGCGGGACTTTGGGTGAGGCATTTACACTATGTAGCTCAAAATAATGAGATGGCAATGAATGGCAAATTTTATTGATAGTCGTACAAAGTATAACAACACTATAACAACAATATTAAAATATTAAAATACAACATAGTGGGCATATGACATGTGATATCAAAAGTACAAAAAAATGTTAACATATGTTGAACTCATATACTGTAGAAACTCAACGCGTTTTGTGAGTCTTAGTAAGCTCACTCATCAGGAGTATATATGAGATAAAATGTATCTAGGAGTAAAGCAGTAAACAACATGTTAGTATACATGATTGTATCAGTGAGTGTGATATTGCAACATCTCTATGTGCAAACCATAATAGGAAAATCACACTCACTTGTCGCCCAAAGGAAGATGAATGGATTGGTGCTCCCATACGGCGGCGGTTGCCATAATCTAACCGGGAGCTGACAGGACTGATATATATATTGATGTATTTTCAGCCCATGCCTCACTACCAAGCAGGAATTCTACCGCACTACTTCTGTTTCCTCACCTGGCTCCCCACCGCGCTCACTATTTTCACCAGTCCTGTCAGCTACCGGTTAGATTATGGCAACCGCCGCCGTATGGGAGCACCAATCCATTCATCTTCCTTTGGGCGACAAGTGAGTGTGATTTTCCTGAAAAAACAAATTTAAACCCGCGCTGCACAATAGTGATAAATTATTCAGTGAAAAAAACTGTGAGAGTGTGCAGCTGCTGCAAACACTAAGAAATTCTTAGAATAAATGAATGAAAACAAATTTATGCAGCGCTAGCAACAAATTAGTGACAAAAATTATTTAAAATGAAACCAATCTATATCATGTAAATTCAATATGTAATGATAAAATATATCAATCACATTAAAGTGCATAAATTCCTATAATAATAAATTAAAGTGCATAATTAAACTAAAAAATTAATAAATATATATTCAAAGTGTAAAATTTAAAGTGCATAAATAGTGGAATAAAGTCCTTATTGATGATCCAAAAGGTGCCAAAGTGCCAAGAAAAATAAAGGTGCTTGTGAGGTGAAGGTGCCCTCTTGGTTCCCCACTCACCGGAATTAGATTGTATAAAAGCCCTTGATTTTATTGCACATTTGCCCAGGATCAGATGTGGGATTCCTCCGATGTGTCCTCCGTGTTGAAATCGTTCCCGATAACACCATTAAAAGAAGAGAGGGCCATACATCGTGAAGTACGTAAGGTATAATTTTATTCCCCAAAAAGCGATTGAATACTTACAAAATCAAAAAGTTAAAATGGCATATAGCGAACAAAGCAAGTGGCGCCGCTCTTGGCGTGCGTTCCACATACAGGAAGTTCCCGACCGGAAATGACGTTACGTCCGCAACCGGAAGTGCGTCAACGCGTTTCGCCGTCACACACAGCGTCTTCACTACTTGGCCTTTTCTCCTTGGTCCTCACATCATTTCTCATGTTCCCGCACTCCCTTTCTTTTTCTACATTTCCATACACTTACACACGTCTTCATACCATTCATCACCTAAGTGACACAGTATTTATTTGTCCAAATTGTTATATTGCCCACTCCAACAGATTCATCTAGATCCAATCTATACTTCAGTATATAGTATGTGCCTGGGCTGTATATTATCCATATATTCAGTCACTCAGACTTTTACATAGATATATATATCTACTTTCTGGACATCACCTAGTGATACAATTATCCCATTATATTTATTATATTACTATATTTTTACTTTTTTACTTTATTGAGAGAGATATATATTGATGTATTTTCAGCCCATGCCTCACTACCAAGCAGGAATTCTACCGCACTACTTCTGTTTCCTCACCTGGCTCCCCACCGCGCTCACCATTTTCACCAGTCCTGTCAGCTCCCGGTTAGATTATGGCACCCGCCGCAGTATGGGAGCACCAATCCATTCATCTTCCTTTGGGCGACAAGTGAGTGTGATTTTCCTATTATGGTTTGCACATACAGATGTTGCAATATCACACTCACTGATACAATCATGTATACTAACATGTTGTTTACTGCTTTACTCCTAGATACATTTTATAGCGCCCCTCAATGTAAATCTAACGTCAATCACTACGCCCACCGGACCCAAAAAATAGAAAAAAATTACAAAACGTTTCACCTCTTAAAAGGCTACCCGCCGGATGCCCGATCTTCAGCTTTGACAGCTCCTATATAAGCAAGGGGTGGGGGCCACCCGGCTACGTCACACGGTGGCACCGCCCCTTCTAATGTCATGTAACATCATGTGATGTCAGAAGGGGGCAGTGCCACCGGGTAATGCAACCAGGTGGCCCCGCCCATTACCTATATAAGAGCTGTCAAAGCTGAAGATCGTTCAGACGGCGGGTAGCCTCTTAAGAGGCGGAGGCGTTTTTACATTTTTTTTCTATTTTTTGGGTTCGGCGGGCGCCGTGATTGACGATGGATTTACATCAAGGGACACTTTTTTCTTTTTAATAAAGGACTTGTCAAAAACTGTGTTCTATGGTTTTTACTTTTTTACACTTTTTTGGTGAATGGGTAGCAGTACGATGTACTCGATACCCCTTCACATATAGGGAGGTGGGATCTGGGGGCCCCCTTGTTAAAGGGGGCTTCCAGATTCCGATAAGCTCCACACCCACAGACCCCGACAAGCACAGCCTAGGGTTGTCGAGAAGAGTCCCTTGTCCCATCAACATTGAGACAAGGTGCTTTGGGTACCGTAAAATCCATACTAGACCCGAAGAGCCTGTTATGGACTGGGGGGGAACCAACATTTTTTTTTTTTTTTCTTATCTGTATTACCGGGTGCCAGCAATACATTACAGTTGCGAGCAAGTTTAAATTACATTTTTTTCTTTAGAAATATCAGTATTGCTGCAGCAGGCTCTATACATTGTACAGATGCGCCATTTTACAGGCATATTAAGGGGACTCCCCAGGCACGTTATTTAAAGGTATTTTTCATTTTTTATTGTTTCACTTTAAGCATCATTAAAATCACTGCTCCTTTAAAAAAATGTTTTGCATTGATGCATGTCCCCCAGGGCAGTACCAGATCCCCATACACATTTTATGGCAATAACTTGCATATAAGCCTTTAAAATGAGGACTTTTGATTTTTCATGTTCCTGTCCCATAGACTTTAATGGAGTTTGCATGTTCGCTAGAACTTTTTCCCTGTTCGAGATGTTCTTGTGCGAACCGAACAGGGGGGCCCATCCCTACAGCTTTCATCCAAAAAGGTCCTTACGATGAGCAATTTTATCATGTTTGTAAAAATTGCCCAGTAGGAATGCCATGGTTCAGGTATTCAGGGTTATGGCTGGACCAATGCTTATTTGTAGCTATTGATTTACCATAGACTTTTATTTCAATTTGTCCACTTTCACCTATACTTATATTCAGATCTAAGAAATTTGGTGTCTTTTTGGATTTCACTTGTGAAGTACATGCTAATTTAATTGGCATTAAGTACCTCCACAAAGCAAATAAATGGCAACATACTGCCATCCCATAATATGAACACGTCATCCAAGAATCTTGCCCACAGCACAATTCTAGAGGTGTATTTATGAATTTCCTCAGAAGATACTATTGTTTTTTCCCACCAACCTAAAAAAAGCTTGGTATATGTTGTTGCGCACGCTGTGCCCATTGCTGTGCCAGCTGTCTGCCGATACATGGTCCCATGGAGCAGGAAGTAATTATGTTCAAGTATAAACTGTAATAGTTCAAGGACAAAAGAATTATGCTGCTAAAAGGCCCTTCCCCTAGTTTGTAGAAAGTACGCACTATTCCAAGATGGTGTTTGATGTTACTATATAGCGCTTCCACGTCTAGGCCGGTGAATAGTATACTGTATGTGGTGTGATAGTAAGGTTAGCTATTTTCTTTAAAAAATGGCGCGATTGTCCTTTATATACGAGGATAAAGAATAAACACGTGGGAGAAGTATACTGTTAAATTCTGATTTCCTGCTATAATAGGGCCCCTTGGTGGATCTTGTTGATTTTTATGTACCTTTGGTAAGGCATAAAATGTTGCAGCTCCATACTGATTGCAATATCACGCATCTGTTTTAATGTATGTGTGTGTTCTTTGGTTGGATCTCCAGCCAGTATTGCATAATTATTCTCATTACCAAGAATCAATAAACACATTGTTAAATAGTGGCTCTTGTCTAACAGAACAACGTTTTCACACTTATCTGTGGGTTTCACAATCAATTCTTTATTATCCTGCAACATCTCCAAAGCCTTAATTTTACCAGGTATTAGGATATGATCTTTCCTAATTCTTCTCTTCCAAAGCTGGCCTAACTCATTCTCTACCAGTTTCATGAATAGCTGGATATTACTCTCCTGTGGGAAAGGTGGCAAAGCTTGAGCTTAGTAAAAGGGCCCCTCACTTCAACATTTCCTGTCTTTTTTTCTAGTTGTAGAGATTCCAATATTCTTTTTATTTTTATATTCCTTTTTTTTAATGCCAACTTTCTTGCAAACAAATTCACACATTTGACCCAATCAAAGAGATTCTTAATGGGACAAACAACAGTCCTTTTTCTAGGACACTAATGTGGACACTAATGGATACTGCAGGTTCATGATTTTTAAACTTTTGCCAACATACGTTACTTCACCTCTCCACTACAGCCAATCAGAGAAAGCCTTGTATTCATTCAGATAACAAAGATTCCTGTGAATGACTGAGTGGTGCAAAACTCAACTTGTTTTTTTCCCAGGAGCAGGGCAGGAAGTCCTACCACAGTTTAGCACTGTATACTGTATGTAAATAAGGCCGGCCATAGACAGAGCAAATTTGCTTGATTCCCCCATCAACACGGACAGTTCTTGGTTGGTTCATGCTATACTAGCTGAGATTCAAACTGTCTATGGCTGGCCTTAGACTATTGTACATAAAGTTTATATAGCGCTGATAGCTACTGCCTGAGTTAGTGGAGGTAATAGTTCTTTTAGACCACCTTGCTCCAATTTAACAATTTAAAGTTCACTAAAATGGGCTTTAAGAGCTCTTTCACATTATTTGCTGTGAATTAGTTTTTTCCACACTGGATAACAATTGTTTTCTACGTTCCCCATTTTACAGGAAGGCCGGTGTCAAGTGCAGTGCTGTGCAGTGTGAAACAAAATGCAGCATGAAAAAGGCACCACGTGTCAGGGGCATATAACTACAGAGGTTGCAGAGGTTGCAAATGCAACCGGGTCCCATGCTCCAGGGGGCCTGTGCGGCTCCCCTGTACACCTGTATAGGAGGAGCGGCGGGGGCAGCATGTAGAGAAATCACTGTCCTCCTTTTTCCTCCTGTAGCTGCAGGAGGAAAATGGAGGAGATTGGTTCCTCTGTATGCTGCCCCCGCCATTCCTCCTATTCAGTTCACTTGTGTTCTGCTGTCTCTGGGCCCCTGTGTGCTCCCCTGGTCCCCCCCCCCTCCCCAACCACTGTGCTCCCTCTCCTCTCCTGCTGGCTGCTGCAGGGGATTTGTCACAATAGAGAACTGGGAAGGGGTCGGTAAATATGTAATTTACCAGCTCCTTCTTTTTCTGAATGGACAGAGCCATCTACACGGAGACCTATTAGGAAGATGTTCGGGCGCAAAGCCGGTGAGTATTGGTCATCTGGCTCCCGGCTTTGGTCAATTCTTTTGACCAATGAGGAGACTATCTTTCGGGTACTCTCCAGTCCCGGATGTATACCTCCACATCTGTTGCGCCCGCGCCGTGGATGACGCGGCTCCCGGTCTCGTCACTTCCGGCGGAGTCTGAGTACTTCCGCCGGAGTTGGCGTGATCTTTTGGCCGCGTCACTTCCGGTGGAGCCCCATACTTTAGGAGGAGGGCGGCCGGTGCTCAGACACGACTGTCTCTCCCCCTCAGGCTGTGCGTTCGTCCAGGGGGGGGGAACCTTTGTTTTTCCTCCATCAAGACTCACCTGGGTACGGGGTTTACACCCCCAAACGGGATTTTCCAGACGGAAGCAGCGGGGATTCAGTGTCACTCACTGGGTAAGTGGGGTGGTATATGCTTCCTCTCCCCTCCCTGCTTCCCCCCTGGTGGGCCTATATTCTTATCGGGTGGAATTGTTTAAGGCAATTTGGATTAACCATGTCCAATTATACATGGATATACATTTGTAAGCCTTTTTATTGTTTTTTTCAAGATGTGCTATGGATGTGTTGTGATGCAGATGGCTATACACAGTCTCCTAGGTGTTGCGGGGGCCCCCTCTTCCCCTTTCCCCCCCCCCTCTCCATTTCCTCTTCCCCTCCCTTTCCCCTCCTCTTCCTCCTTCCCCTTCTGGTCTCTCCCCCCCTTTCCTTTTTCCCCCCCCTTCCTTTCCCTCTCTTCCCCTTCTTTCCCTTCCCTTCTTCTCCCTTCCTTTTTTCCCTCTTTCTTCCCCCCTTTCCCCTCCCCCCCCCCATATCAACTGTGATGTCACATCAAGTTGCCTTCACGCCTTTTATCTTTATTTTTCTTTTTCTTTTGGTTATTTATTTCCCAGATGGTATTCCCCTAGTACGCCCGGGGTCTGCTTGGTGGTGAGGGAGGCTACCTCTCTGAATGTACCCTGACGGTACGGGACTCGGCACCTTTCCTGGGCTCCTTGAGTGAGAGGTCTTTAGGGTTGATTTACCCTGATACCCTCGCCCGGTTGCATCCCTCCTGCATGTGGCCCTGTATGGTCTATAGCGCAGCCAGTATCTCCGGTCTCTTGTTCAAGCACTTTACAGCACCTTGGTGAGCATCAAATAATTTTGTAGTGAACACGTGCTCAAATGTTCATATGTGTTTATACTTTCTTGTGAACTTTTGTAACTTATGACTTTTTTCTTTCTATGATAGTTAACCAAGGATCAACAAACGGTCTTCGATAAAGCGCCATTCTATGCGAAACGCGTCAGACCGATCCTATCTGGTTATAAACAATGTCAACTGTACTATTTTTGTCTTTTTATAAAATTTCATGTGTGGAGTTGGTTCCATTTTTACATTTATGAGTGTTAATCACCACAATAAAGTTTACACTTTTATTACATTGTTTGCTCTATTGCTGTTTTACAGAGGTTTTGGTGCTCCAAACTAGTTGGTTGTGACAGCCTCCTTACCATCCCTTTCTTTTGTCTAGAGGTACAGTGGGGGCTTTTTCCCCCCCATGGGGTGGCGTCCCACTGTCCCTTCTTACATTTGTTCCAATATATTACCTGGGATTGGAGTTAGTTCACACCAATACTCTACTAGTTTATCCAACAACACCCTCTCTTTTCACATGGACAGAGCCATAATCAGTGACATTGTAAAAAAAAATTAAATAAAATGATAAAAAATTAATACAATTAAAGTACCAAAAAAAAAACTACTGACACCAGTGGGTGAACTTCCAAGATCGAAAAGGTCACACTTGCGACCGGGCCCTGGCATTCCACCACCATGGGGAAGCCCCAAGATGGCAGGAAGGGGGCCCACTGCAGAACTTGTGAAAGGTTCCCAATGCGGGACCGTAATAAAGGGCCCCGCAATGAGAGTAAAGGGCCCCAGGATCAGTGGGAAGAGCCCCAGGCTTGAAGGGAAGGGCCCCGGCCAGGGGTCCTGGGGGGCCCTTCATGGTTTCTTGCACCGGGGCCCTGAAGGTTCTAGTTATGCCTCTGCCACATGTCAATGTACTACGCAACATTTTGAATAAAGTTGAACTAAAAAAAACAAATACTGAGATGCACCAGAAATGTGCATTACACAATTCCCAGCTCCATTATCCTGCACTGTCAAACACTGGATTTTGTCGTGCAAGCTAGTATAACCATAACCTGAGGTCTATTTTTCCAAAATCTTCTGCAGGGTTTAAGGAGGTTTATGTAAGAGAAAACACTAGAGCCGCAGATCTCTGATACTGAATCATTTATTAGCATTTATTATTTGAATCAAGGGATTTAAACTCATTATTAAATGAGCCACTTATATATTTGGATAAACTTCAAGTGTAACAATATGGATGGCCGAAGAATAAACACACAGAAAAAAATATAATTGTGGCTAATTCTATAGCAACAAAGCAATAATAAAGTATACAAACACTGTATTCCCAGGTCAGGTCAGTGTGTTTTGCAGGGTTAAGAAAGCTTTGTCAAATGACTTCTGTTGTACAGGGCTATCAAGTGACATGTTTTAGTGTACAACAAATCAACACTGCACATGTTGTGTGAATGGAGCCCAGGTGGTCATTTCCCCTGAGGGTCACTTCAAAGATTGAAAACCGAGGCCTCACATTGAGCTCAAGCCTAGGAGCTCAACTTTGTCTTTTGCTCATCATCACAATCTACATGTGTTTTACAACTGAAGCTTTGGGACTAGCTTTTCTTAGGGATCATTGAATACAAATAGTCATGCCCTTACATTGAGCTACTAAACATAGATAACATTAAATCTATGAATGTCACTTTGAACTGGAAAGCAACACTTACATTTTACATCTTATTAACTTTCTGTATGAAATCTAGTTATTATATTGAGTCATGATGGCAAATGGTCAACCTAAACCAATTGTGTGTATTTGTCTTTAGTGCCACACATATGCGATGTCAGACATCGCATGTGATTCGCACCGCACTGATGTGCAAATCACATGCAATGTCTGTGCGATGCAAATTTAGCCATGCAGATTGCATGGCTGAATTTGCATCGCATTCGGACGAAAGTTGCACAGGACCCTTTTTTTTTTGTCTGCACCAGAATCGGATCCCATGGGTGTTCACACCTATGTGATCCAATCCCTGTCCGAACTGACAGTTCGCACTGCGGTATGCAAAGTAATCTGGGGGTGTCATTCATTTTGTATTGACACACCCAGCAGTTCACGTATGGCAGAGTGAACTGCCAGCAAGTCAGGTGTGATGCGGGAACCCGCAGTGGATTTGCAGGGTTCCCTCATAGCACCAATGTGAACCGGCACTTAAGGTTTTCAGATCAGATTCTTTATTATCATTGCATTTGATAAAATGAAATGTTACATGATATCTCTCTGACAACAGCAATACATACATTATACTTATCCACACATACCTAAATATACAACAATTACATACCAATAAAATGTAAGCAAATATCCAGTGCAAATAATACAAATGTATTCAAATTAATGCAAAAAAATGTAAAAAGAAAGAATATTTCAATATAAAGATAAAATACCTTGGTGCATTAACATTTGTGGGTGTTTGTACATGATAAAGCAATAGAACAGCTCTGGGGGAAAAAAAATAAATAAAACTGTACTTTAATTGACTTGTAATATAACAGTTGGAGATATACTAAATAGCAGATATAGAAAAGAGTTCGGACCGAACATTTGCCTGTTCGGCTGTTCACCAAAAAAATTAATTTACAGGGTGTTCGCTGCGACGAACAACCTGCAATGCACTGAGCGCTGCATAAGGCATTCTGCAGCCTGATTGGGCAAAGCTTTGCCCAATCAGGGCGCAGTGTAAGCTGGTTGCTAAGGAGCAGGTTTGGGAATCTGGCTGCATCGTCCTTTTAAAACCAATGAGTCATCAGCTGTCAACGGGTTTCCCTACTGACAGCTGAATAAAAAAAAAGAATAAGTGCCGGTAAAAAAAATAAAGAAAAAATGGCCTGGGGTCCCCTTCAGTTCATACCAGGTCCTTTGGGTCTGGTAAGGATTTGAAGGGGATTCCCACGCCAAAATAAAATAAAAAGAAAACGCTGTGGGGTCCCCTCCCCAAAATCCATACCAGAACACTTATCCCTGAATGCAGCCTGGCAGGTCAGGAAAGGGGGGGAGCCCCCCAAACCATACCAGACCACATAACCTCAACATGGGGACAAGGGCCTTCTCCCGTCAACCCTTGGCTGTGGTTGTCGGGGTCTGTGAGTGGGGGGCTTATCGAAATCTGGAAGCCTCCTTTAACAAGGGGGCCCCAGATTCTGCCCCCCATGTAAATGGGTATCGGGTACATCGTACCCCTACCCATTCACCAAAAAAGTGTACAAAAGTAATAAATACAAGAGACAGTTTTTGACAAATCCTTTATCAAAAAATAAAAAATAGTGTCCCTCGATGTATATCCATCACCAATCAAGCTGCGAGCTGGACCAGAAAAATAAGCGGTTTTCATTTTTTTGTTTTTTCAGGTCCGGCAGGCGGCATTATTGATGATGGACTTTTGTAAATTTTTTGGTAAATGGGTAGGGGTACAGTGTACCCGATACCCATTCACATGGGGGGGCCAGGAACTGGGGACCCCCTTCTTAAAGTTGACTTCCAGATTCTGATAAGCCCCCGCCCGCAGACCCTGACATCCACAGCCCAGGGTTGTCGGGAAGAGGCCCTTGTCCCCATCAACATGGGGACAAGGTGCTTTAGGGTGGGGGGGCATAGCCCCCCTGCTCCAAAGCACCCACCCCCCATGTTGTGGGCATGTGGCCTAGTATGGTTCCGGAGGGAGGGGCAACTCGCTCATCCCCCCACCTTCCCTGACCTGCCAGGCTGCATGCCCGGATAAGGGTCTGGTATGGATTTTGGGGGGGGGGGCACGTCGTTTTTTTTTTTTTTTTGGCATGGGGTTCCCTTCCAAATCCATAACAGACCTGAAGGTTTGCATTAAGATCAAAAAACCTTCTGCCTTTGGAACCACTTTAATGTGTTTATAAAGGTGCAATTGAGAATCGTTATGTGTAAAATAACAAAAAGACTGGTTGTCTATTTTTCAGCTTGTAGTAAAAAGAGTGATTTTATTTTAAATAAAACAGTGTACCAAATAAAAGTCTTGTATGTTCCCAGAAAACATTATAAAAGTGTTTGTGTAGGCAAAATAGTCACTGACATTGCTTAGTATGGTCTAGGTGCCTAGGCTTCATTAACCTTTGGTCATGAAATGGTTATGTCCGCTTAATGATTCATCTGCAGAGTTTGAAAAGTATTGTGTCATTCTGAATTTATTGAAAGTCCACTGAATTGAAAAATTACAGTAAATATTGTAACATTTTTGGAAATGTCTCTCTTATTATCCCTGGGCCTCTACAGATCACTCCAGCACTCCTGAGCTGTACATGATCATTGTACTTTGTACGTAACTGTTCAACTGAGGTCATTGGTCAATGAAAACATTTCACAAATCGCACTACCATTTTTCAAGACAAGAAGCAGTCACATTACAAGCAGATAAAAACATTCACTGCAGTTGCCTTTTTCGCACTCTTCCACAATATGGAGAAAATCTTGGACTTGATGTCAAATATAAACCCCTAACACCTACAACAAATACTATTCCATTACTCTGCCCATTCCAAGCTATGGAAAGCTGGCTTCTTACTGGCTGTTAGACCTCATGCACACCGGACATTTTTGTTATATCTCTCCTAGACGCCTTTCCTCCTGGCAGCAGTGCTTTGGCAGAAAAAAATGCTTGTAAACTCATGTAACGCGCTTAGGCACGTCAAGCTCTTGAGCGTTATTTCATTTAACTGCCCAGAATAATAATTTATTCTGCCCTTTGAAATTAATTAACACTCAGTTGCTTAACGCGCCTAGTGTTCACATGCCTTTAGACGCGTTAACACATTTAGACATGTCAAGCATTTTTTTCTGACAAAGCAGCAGCTCCTGGATGCGCTGGCAGTGTTTTGTTTTTTTTCTGCCTCTAAACTCCTCTAAATGCCTATGTGTGCATGGGCACATAGTGGTTGATTTACTAAAGGCAAATAGACTGTGCACTTTGCAAAGTGCAGTTGCTCCAGAGCTTAGTAAATGAGCAGAAGCTCAACTGACTTCCATAAAGTGCAAATAAAAATGCTGTGTTTTGAATTTTCCTTCCATGTGATTGGGTATTCTTTGCAAAGTAAAGCTCTACCTCATTTACTAAGTTCTGCAGCAACTGCACTTGCAGAGTGCAACTGCTCTTTTGTGCCTTTAGTAAATCAACCCCATAGGCTCACATTCAGGAGTGTTTAGAGGCAAAACAAAAATGCCAGACACCCGTAAGAGTAGTGTCAAAATTGTACAGTGTGCATGTGGCCTAAACTTTCATGATGTACTGCACACTCATTGCCTGTCTTAGCAAATCACTGCAGATACTGCTTTAATGGCACTTTTCCACTGCATGGAACCGAATGGTTCGGCTCACTTTTGTGCTTTTCCACTGCTGGTACCGCATGGTACGGTGTAGGAACGGTTCGGTACGGTACGGTACAGATGCACTTTTCCACTACGTGGAACCGAACGGTACGGCTCGCTTAAACAGTACCACCTCAGTTGTGGTTCCAACAGGGCCGTACCGGTACCATATCCCACAATCCTTTGCATGCAGCCTTGACTGTTTGTCACTACTAGCCACTGATTGGTCAGAGAATCGTTGTTATCCCCCCCACTTACTTTAGTACTACTTTAGTGGAAATGCAAACCATACCAAACCGTAACGAACCGTTCCAACACCATACCATGCGGTACCATGCAGTGGAAAACCAAACCGGGCCAAGCAGGGCCGAGTAGAGCCGAGCCGGTACTTGCAGTGGAAAAGTGCCATTAGTTTACTGGGATGTTCTTTGATACAGTGGAGATAGTGATATGAGACTTGGAGTTTACTTACTAATGGCAAATAGGCTGTTTACTTTGCAAGAGAATTTTCCATTTGCTTAGTGAATGTGGTGAATATTCACCTATTTGCCTTTAGTAAATCAACCCCATTGCATGAATGCAGCAGTTTAGTCTTATAGCAGTGGAAGAGGATACAGGCTATACTGACAGTGTTTACAAAGTATTTCTAAGGACAATGGATGCAACCACAAAAATATATATTTAAAAATGAAGTTTAGCTATGGCAGTTTTTACAGTCTAGCTTGGACCGTTGTAAGTATGCATGTGCCATACCTATGGAAATAGGAAATGACTGCAGTATGCATCCCTACTACAGTAATCTCCACTAGTTTCTGGGTCCTGGGCTGAGTATATGCTCCGCTCTATTGTGAACAGGTCACTTACTTGGCAAAGGTGCCATTTAGAAAACACTTTGCATTTTCAGAGTGAATGCAAAGTGCTCTCTGATTGTACAAGGCGGAGAGAGTGATGTCGCAATCCCCACCTAGTACAATCAAAGAAAATTGTGCAATCATTGAGAAATTACAACTGATCCCTGAATGGTCCCTCTGCCCAGGGCTGCTGTTAGAAATCACAAAAATACAGTGCAGCGCAAATCGTGAATAAGTCAAATAAAAGAGTCCATATAAAGGTTGAGCCCCAAGATAGATAGATCAGTATCTGACTAACTGTAATCCACAAAGGGTGCTGGAAAAATCCACTCAGAGTGACAATCCCTTCACCACAGGCACTCAGATGCGCTCACCTCATATCCCCTGTACTACCAGTGGGTCATAAAGGCTAAAATCGGGAACACTGAGATCCTGTGGGCTCAGTGTTCCGTAAATCCAGAGTTTAGCCTTTTTGACCCCCCCACTCTTCTCTATGGGAGATTGGATGAAAATCCCATCCTCCAGACGGATGGAAAACAAGGTTTCCATCCGTCTGGATTTCACGGATCGGGTCGGTTAGCAGCGGGTGTCAGCGGAGATGTCACCGCTGACATTTGCTGCCCCATAGAGGTACATGGAGCATCCAATCAGGTCCGCCTGAAAAAACTGACAGGCGGACCTGATCAGAAAGCCTGTGTGAAAGGGGTCTAATGGTGCCTACTACAGTGATTTCCACCTTCCAGAGGGATGCCACGGGTATGGCACATATATACTTACCTTAGTCCAAGTTGGACCAATGTACCTCAATAAAAATTGCCATAACTAAACTTCAGTTTTATGTTTAATTACTGTTGTCTGTACAATGAATAAATCTACTAATAAAACATTTGTAAAGGGGGGCATTTCTTGGTACTTAGTGTCACAGAAATAGTTTTTTTGCTCTTGTTTATAATAGTATGCGTTTCTTGCTTTGAAAAACCATAAGTGTATGTAAGTGATAAATGCCAGCAGCGTATTGTCAGCTCCCATGCCTGTACACTGTATAAATGATCCAACATCCCATTTGCTTCCAACGTTACTAAAATGTTTAGAGTTTATAAATCACTTTGGGGACTCTCAGGTGGGAGGTTCAGTTATAGTGTAGACAAAACCAACCATTTTACCACAAAGACAGCGAACACTTTACACCACTGCAGTCAAAGCCCTGCGGGGTTCATATACGCATAGGTCAGTTTAAAAGTTAATGACAGAGCTACTTCTGTCTTTCACAATCCTAATATTTTTATGGCCGGCTTGTTGTTGAAGTACAGATAGTATATTTATTGAATCTTGTGCAAAAAGAAATACACTTATATGTTTAAAATCACAGTTTAATCAGCTAGTTATTAAATGTTTACTGTTTGTTTAATGAACAGAATGGGAGGGAGTATATAAAATGAAAGCAGTGGACTTAATGAGGAGGGGGGGGGGGGGTAATTTTGTATTTTACCAAAACATTCATATGAGGTGTATATGTCACATGTACATTGGCAAACTATGCTTAAAAATATTACAGACATGGAATTTATAGCTACATATTCTTATAGGCTTGACTTAAAAAATTAATATTTTGGTTTGTGTAAATCTTGCTATAAAATACACATTTATTTGCTTATCTTGAAAAATCTGCGTTAGTCAAAAGGGATCTTTACATTAAACAAGAACTTCTAACATACTGTATACGTAAAATGAAATTTTGATTGATATATTGAAGAAACTTCCTATTTCTCTGATCAAGTGACCAAATCCATGAAAGAGGTCACTTGACCTCTGCCAAATGCTGCATTATGAGACTGAATGGCACGACCAAGCATTGCCTCACTGCCTGCATTCTCCTGACCATCACAAGATCAAGCATATTGTAGGCAGGACAAAGTCACTAATTTGCACCTGCTAGTTCAGCCTGATTAGAACTTTATGCATACATCTAAAATATTTTTACATTATTCAGAGATTGCTGTTGTCCAGGTTCTGTTTATTTTGTTTTGCTCATTTTTTTATAAATTTTACATTTACATTTTTGATTGTTTCCCAAATTTGTTTAATTCCTTAGATCAAACCTTGGAGAAGGAACCATTGTCACTAAAATGGAAATTGAGGCTAAAGACAACCTTTAAAGTTGTCATCAGAGCAAGAAGAGGCAGAAAATCCTCCAACTGGGACACCTTTTCCTATGTCAACTCTCTAAGATGGGAATTCTCTCTCATTGGAGAGGTTTCATTACCTGTTGCACCATTCTCTACTATATCCAAAAAATATATAAAAAATATTTTTTGCTATACTTACACTTTAAAGGAGTGTATTGAAAAATTCTGTTAGTCCCTGACAAATATGTCTTTATCTCAATCTGTTACTATAATGCCCATGAATTCAATATGTCATTATTTGTTTAATTTTCTTTGGTTCTAACTGTATGGCCTACAAGACAAAACTGGAATCCCAGAAATATCTGAGTTTGACCACAACCCAAATTCTTCAAGTGAGTATGATTTTCGAAAAAAATCTTCAGTGTTTCATTAATAACCTAGGATTAAAGGATTACTGTTCACTATAGTTTTTAATAAATCTAGAATTTCTCTCCTAAAAAGCTTGTGCATTAAAGACTTTCTAGAAAGCCACAATTATTGATAGGCAAATCTACCCAGGGTCAATTCCCCAAGGGTTTGATGAATCGTCCTCATAATTCATTGAACCCAAACTTAGAGCCAAATCTCATTGATGTCTACAGGGGAAAATCTTGTTAAATTCTGGTAATTTTAAGAGCTAAAAGGTAAACTACAATAAAAGAAATATAAAAAATCCTCAATAGCTACAAAGGAAATAATTCTAATTGTGCTTTTACAAAGCCAGATACTACCTACACATGGTGGTGTATGTTCTGCCATGTGGAAGGAACAAAAGAAACTCAATTTCTTATTCAATTTTTTTTTTAATAAAAGATATGTTTTAGGCCCCACTGGGTCAGTGGCGTAGGAAAGAAAGTGCATCCCCCTTATCATTTGTTATTTTTAATTCCCACATAGGGGCCACATTTTTCATATATTTGTATCACTTTCAGTCATCTGTTAGACATAATGTATGTATTGAAATACCTTGCAAAGGTAGCAGTGGCATCATCACCGTGATGTACATGGCCTTTGCAGAGTACAGAGCTGTGGGAGGGTCCCAGTTGACTTGGCCCACTTCAGACTTTATAACAGTAAGTTCCTGCACACAGGCACTTTCACATTGAATTACTGTATAGATCTGGAAGAAATACACAAAACACACCAAGACTTAGGAAACAATACACGACTCTTGTACTAAGACAGTGTTTGCTTATCCCAGAGTTCGGCTTTAAATAACATGCTTGGAGGATGCCTTAAAGCTGTATATGGCGTTATGGATTAGTGTGGTTATCATGAACAGCCTAATGTGTTCACTGGTAGCATGTATTTGGTGGTGAAATTGATTTTTTTCTTTTCCAATTAGCCTAGCTTACATATAGCAGCAACATCCCAATCTGATTAATTTCAGTTTGAAAACATTTTTTTTTATTTATTTTTTTAGGTAACATTAGCAGCAACACATGCTTTTTTTGTCAAACAGTAATAGGCCAGCTTTGACCAGGTTTCAGGAAGAAGCCACGTGACGCGGAAGTGGCGTAACGCGTAGAGACGTTCGGACCGGAAGTGACGCACATTGCGGAAGTGAGAACTGCGATCCCACTCCGATGCTATCCTTTTGCGCTTTGTTTTTTCAACAAATGTGAGTGGTTTTAACTATACTTTAATAAAGCACCCGTTACCCATACATTATTGCACTATGTTGAGTATTTTGCTTTGAGATCCACTGTGACCGCTGGGAATCTGGAGAGGGAGAGGGAGCCAAGTCACCCGCAGCAGCCCTGATATCTGACCCCAGTGTTTTTTCAACAAATGTGAGTGGTTTTAACTATACTTTAATAAAGCACCCGTTACCCATACATTATTGCACTATGTTGAGTATTTTGCTTTGAGATCCACTGTGACCGCTGGGAATCTGGAGAGGGAGAGGGAGCCAAGTCACCCGCAGCAGCCCTGATATCTGACCCCAGTGGAACATGTTATAGGATTGGAGAGGAGCCCCCTGGATTATTGTTAAGGCTTTTTTCCTTAGTCTTTAAGGTGAGCGGCTGGTACACCTAGAGGGGATAAGGAGAAGCACCCCACTACTTTTAGCACGGTGTCTGGTGAAGGAGTAGCACCTGTGGACATATTTTACCCACCTGAACACTTACCTTAATCATTTGGATTTTATTTCACTCAGACTGTTATAATTTTTTGTGAAGCACAAAGGACACTTTGATATATTTATTTATATGCACCCGAGCACTTTATTTGTCACTAGAGCATCATCAGCACTTTTAAGTGTTTTTTTTAGAGTATCGCACCAATATTTCAATACTGTTATTTGTTTATTATGAATATGGATTTATCTTATATGGTTTAGTACCCTTCTATATTTATTGCGATAGGCACATACACCAAACACAATTTATTTATTTATTTATTTATTTATTTATTAGTGATCACCAACCCAGAAGCGCAGTACCCCCCACTTGCTTATATATCTGACACTGTATGGTTACCAGTTCTGGTACTAGCAGCATCTGGGACCTCCCTTTACCCCTTTCATCACTCCTTTTAGACAGCGCAGGACTCACCACACCACTCCTTTTAACTCCACACCATAATGCTCCCTCCACTAAATGATTTGGACCAGTGCAAAAAGTAATGTCCATAAAGACATGGATGAGCAAGTTTGGGGTAGAGTAAATTCACTGGCCTGACCTTAACCCGATAAAACACCTTTGGGAAGAATTAGAGCGGAGACTGCGAGTCAGGCCTTCTCGACCACATCAGTGCCTGACCTAACAAATGGAAGAATATTTAAACATCCCCATAGACACACTCCTAAACCTTGTGGACAGCCTTCCTAGAAGAGTTCAAGCCGTTATAGCTGCGAAGAGTGGGCCAACTCAATATTGAACCCTATGGACTAAGACTGGGATAACTTTAAAGTTCATGTGCATATAAAGGCAGGCGTCCCAATAATTTTGGTAATATACTGTGGATAAATTGACCCATAGGTCCTAGTATTTTTAAACTACACTTGGCACTAACAAAATTCTTGGGAGCTGGTTTGCACAGATACCATTAAAAGGTTTGGATATAGCTAAAAGGTATACAATATCCCAACCATCCACTCCCCAATACCATCACAATCACCACGATCTCACACCCCCAACAGGTCAAGTTAAAACCTGAAGAGTCAAGAGATATGTGTTACAATACATTGGCTGATTGCAGTAAATTGGAAATCCTCTTCGTTCCCCCAGGCCCAATTAAAGGCTAGACTCTCTTCGATTAACCAAATGGAAAAAAATTTCCATGTAATTTATAATTCAACAAAATTCTATGATAACAAATGGGAACCTTGGTTTGATCACTCTAACATTCTATTTCCACCGATGGGTTCCTAATCACAAATATATCTTTACGACGTGATTGTGAAAGATGTAGTTGGTAATTTGTAGTCATTTTGTACTTAACGATATGTTCTCTATATACTCTTGTATGTTTACTGCTTTATGCAGTATTACGGAAATTGCCATAGGTCCGCTACTCGGTACCACTCATACGAAGTATTATTTTTTCTTGATCCTGTTGTTTAATTATATCTGACATAAGAACTTATACATACTTTCTGTAACAATGACTATTGTTTATTGTTGTTTACCTCACTGTTAATATACGCTTTTGTACCACAATTTTTTCACCCTAATAAAAAAAGTTTGTATACAAAAAAAAGAGTCAAGAGATTATGCAAATACACTGCTTTGCCTTACAACACTACAGCATTGAAAGTCAAGTCAGACTACTGTTTTTAACTACTCTTGTACTTCACTTTTGTCACTGTACTACAATAGAACACAAGATGTTACTGCTATAAAAAGGCTGTGGCATTATGAATAGAGCGATGTAGAATTAATTCATTATAGCAAGCCTGATGATAAGTGAAGTTGAAGAAAGAACTCTGTGTTTGGAAAAGCTGTAAACTGGGATTACAATTTTCTATCTATTTGAGACTTTTTCATGTACATCTTGAGCATTTATGTTCTGTCTATTCCAGATGAAAGATCGAAATGCAGCTTTTTCATAATGCAGCAAGACAGGAATACTATTAGCCTGGTGATTTTCTCTTCATGCTGAGCAGGAAATGTTGTATCAGCTGAGAAATGTAGCGCAGAGCGTAGGCTGCTCTCTTGCCTCTGCTGTTGGTGCTAAACAGGAGTGTTCGAAGCATAAATTATCCCATCCAGTAGTCTCTGAGGCAGTCTGTGTGTATGTAGATAAATAAAATGTACAAGCTTGCTGCCTTGTGAGGGACTGGAGATCTTCTGCTGAGGTCTCCACTTATAAATTATTTTGTTACATAAAGGAAGTAAAAATTGAACTGCATAAATAAAATTAACTCATTTGGTGCTGTCTAACTTGACACGACTTGAATAATGTGTACTGTAAGTGAAGAAACATGAGTATCTTCAATGTTGCAATAACAAAAACTAGGCAAAGAGATCCAAATCACCTGTAAATTGACATACTTAAAAAGACCAGGTCATATACACTAGATATATTTTCCAGAACTGTGAGTGGCACTAGTGTTTCTTAAGTCCATAGTTACTAATTCTTTCCCATAGGTGCGGTTCCCTATGTAGATGGGGGGAGTACATTTTCACTCATTAAAAAAAAAAACGGAAAGAAGAAACATGATTGAAACCAATAAATATATTAGGAATGCGAATAAAATTCAGACGCAAAATATTTTCCTTCTTAGCTAAAGCTGAGATAAAACAGGGATGAGCAAACATGCTCAACTTCAGTTTTTGGGGGATTCACAGAGTCCTGCCTAAAATCTGTGGATAAATAAAAATATGCAAAAAGGAGCAATAAGTAAAGAATATCAATTTATCGTAACCCCTCTGTCTGCACCAATATGGTGTTTACTTCCCTAGCTTTGACGCATATAGACCAAAAGTGCCCTGCACAAGGTACAGGAAGAGAGAAGCTATGGGGGAAACAAAATTGAGTACAGAGGGGAGTTCCAATAAATATAAAACTTTATTAATGCAACAATGTGCAAATAGCAAGTCAACCTGGCTGCAAAACTATAAGATGCTGGTGGTGTATGAGAAGGTGACACAGTGCACATAAAACACACAAAACAAGACAAGAAACAATCATGTATGATGATGCGTCCGGACGCCAGGTACTCCTTGCAATCAGGTGGGATTCCAACTGCATCGCTGTATTATCAATAACAATGTGTATTAAATGGAATACCTCTGATAGCAAGCCCCTGGGAGCTCGAGCTGGTAAGGACAATGTGGAGACCGGAGGAAAGGGGTGGACCCCGAACTTAGCATAGAAATATAGTGAAGTCTATATTGAAGTCTATAGAGGACAAGTCTTGATACCAAACTCAAATCTATTTTCAGGACTAAGAGGCAAGCTTTTTTTAAAAGCATAGGGTGCTGGGCATTGCCATGGAGGGCTTTTAACAAGGCAAAAAAAATGCCATAGAGCAAAGAGAGGGCCCTTTTTATGTGACTTTGAGAGTGAAATGGGAAAAACACAAATCCTTTAAATCACTTGCTTGGGAGATGCCTTAAAGCTATATATAATGTTACAGAACAGTATGATTGGAAAGTACAGTATCTGCACCATATTCAGGCGTTATATATTTGGATTGTTAACTTTCACATTTAGCTTACTTAAATACAACAGCTGTACCCAATCTGAGTAATTTCAATTTAACCACTTGCCGACCGCTCACATTGAGTGTACTGCGGCAAAGTGGCTCGTTATCGCCCAGCGACATAGGTCTACGTCACTGGACTCCTCCCCTTGTGGGCGGCGCGCGCCGCCGGAGGCTCGCTCCCGCTGTATCCAGACACAGCGGGAGTTGGGCCAGGGGAGGAGAGGCGGTGATCACCGCTGCTCTTCCCCGATCATCGGGGATCAAGTGAGGAGATCCGCCGCTTGTGTAAACAAAGCGGGCGGATCTCCTAAGTGACAGGCAGGGACAGATTACAGGATTCAGCATAGCTGAACCTGCGATTTGTGCCTGTGTCACACATTCCCCTCCCCCCACACACGTCAGTAAGCACCAGGCATACATTAACTCCTTGATCACCAATAAAAGTTAACCCCTTCCCTGCCAGTGTCATTTTTACAGTAACAGTGCATATTTATAGTACTGATTACTATAGTAATGTCACTGGTACCCCCAAAAGTGTCAAAAATGTCAGTTAGGGGTCCGATCTGTCTGCCGCAATGTCGCAGTCCTGCAAAAAAAATTGCAGATCGCCGCCAGATCGCCGCCATTACTAGTTAAAAAAAAAGAATAAAAATGACATAAATTTCCCGTAGTTAGTAGCTGCGATAACTTTTGCGCAAACCAATCAAAATACGCTTATTGCGATTTTTTTTACCAAACATATGTAGCAGAAAACAAATTGGCCTAAAATGTTAAAAAGTTTTGATTTTTACATTTTTTTTTGGGGGGGGGGGAATTTCATATAAAAAAATTTGAAAAATATTGTTATTTTTTCAAAATTGTGGCTCTTTCTTTGTTTATAGCGCAAAAAGTAAAAATCGCACAGGTGATCAAATACCACCAAAAGAAAGCTCTATTTGGGGGGGGGGGGGAAAGGACATACATTTAACACAGTGCTGAATCGCAAAATATGGCCTGGTCAGGAATGGGGTAAAATCTTCCGGTCTTAAAGCGGTTAAAAATACGCTCATTGGGAATTTTTTTGTCAAAGACATGTAGCTAAACACATTTTGGCCTAAATATATGACAAAAATTGAATATATTGGATATTTTTTAACTGTCAAAGTGGAAAAATATTGTTATTTTTTCAAAATTGTCGCATTTTTTTATTAATATCACAAAAAATGAAAAGCGCAGAGGTGATCAAATACCACTAAAAGAAAGCTCTGTTTGTGGGGAAAAAATTACGTAAATTTTGTTTGAGTACGGCATTGCATGACCGCGCAATTGTCAGTTAAATTCGCACAGTGCCGAATCGCAAAAAGTGGCCTGGACGTAAAGCAGGAAAATCCTCGGTCCTAAAGTGGTTAAAAAAGTATTTTTTTTGGGTAGTGCTGGCTGCTACATCCGAGGCTAATAGGCCTCAATATAACAGATGAAGCAGCAGCCACAGCAAATCTTAAAGCTAAGCTAAAGTTTTGTGTTAAAAAAAAATAGTTAAATCCCTCAACTTTGTTCAACTTTGGCAGTGACAAAATAATTTAATTTAGTATAGTTTGTGAGCTTCTTTTTTTGTTGTTGTTGTTGTAAACTACACTGTCTTAAAAGTAAAAAAAAACTTCAATATCAATCCTACATTCCGCAAAGCACCTTCCATCTCGCATCCACATTTATGCTCAAAAAATAGACTTCCGATATACAGTATGTTTGGTAGAAATTGGCTAGCGCCACAGTATGCAGGCAGGTATGCAGACAGCAAAGACTTTGTTTATTTTTATAATAGAGGCAGGATAGGCTTCTCTGAAGAGATGAGTTTTCAAGGATCACCCTAAGGGGACAGAGAAGGAGATAGCCAGAAAGACTGGGTCAGGGTTTTTCAGAGGGTAGGAGAGGCTCAGGAGAAGTCATGGAGAAGAGCACAGTAGATGACAAGAGAGCTAGATAGCAGGAGGTTTTGGGAGAAAAGGAAAGGATGGGTTGGGTGATATTTTGAAACATAGAAAAATAGAAAAGTTACGACATAAAAAAGACCAAATAGTCCATTGAGTCTGCCCCAATTTTTTTTTTTATTTATACGTGTTTTTTTCTTTTAACTTTTTCAGTATAGATCTATGTTTGTCCCCAGGAATCTTGAATCCACATACTGTTGACTGACTTACTACCTCTAATGGAAGCTTATTCCAAGCATCACCTACTCTTTCAATAAAATAATATTTTCTAAGATTAATTTTAAACGTTTCTCCTGCTAGCTTGAAGTCATGTCCCAGTGTTCTTGATCTTGGCATAGTGAAAATACCACCCTTCTGAACCTTATTCACCCCCTTAATGTATTTAAAGGCTTCAGTCATGTATCCCCTTTCCCTTCTTTCCTCCAAACTGTACATATTAAGTTCCTGAAGTCTCTCCTGATATCATTTATCCCTCAGACTTTTATCATGTTTGTTGCCCGTCTCTGGACTCATTCTATCTTATCAATATATTTTTGCTAGTGAGGTCTCCAGAACTGAACACAGTATTCTAAATGAGGTCAAACTAAAGATCAGTATAGCGGAATCAGGACCACCTTTCTCTGGCTGGTGACCCCTTTATTGATGCATCCTAGAATTCTATTTGCTTTTCCCACTACCTTACCACACTGTTTTCTCATTTTGTAATAATCTGAAACAAGTGTCCCCCAAATCGTTTTCCTCTGTGGAGCTGGCCAACACCGTAACTCCAATATTGTAGTCTATCAAGGAATTCCTTTTCCCTAGGTGCATTATTTTACATTTAGAAACATTGAAATGCAGTTTTCACTGCTTTGACCAATATTCCAGCAATGTCAAATCATGTTCCATATTACAGATAACTCTAGGCATATCAACCCTAATGCACACTTTTTTGTCATCAGCAAAAATACATACTTTACCCACCAACCCTTCAGTTATATCACTTACATATAGATTAAATAGAACAGGACCCAGTACAGAGCCTTGTGGTACACCACTAGTGACTGCTCTCTGTTTCAAATGAACTCCATTTACAACCAAACTCTGGTATCTAGCCTTTAGCCATTTACAACTTGATCTACCCTCAATAAAGCTATGCTGCTTTGGGTGAAGCATGTTGTGTGTGTTTTAAGTGATGGATGATCCTAGAAATCACTGGACCCCTTACATCATACCTGACAACTCCCCCACCCTTTGGAAATCTGAAAACAATATTTTAACTAAACACTGTATACAATAAAATCAGTATTAGTGGACATAAACACATACATTGCAAAATTCTTAAATCTAAAAGATAAAATTGTATTGAATTAGTTAATAAAGCCCTGTGTGTGAATGAGGTCTTGAGGCTCATTCACATGGGCCTATACAGTGTAAAACAGCAGTTTATTTATGTGGCTATTGCCGCCTGGAGCTGTGTGCAGGCAGCCTATGTTACTCTATGCAATAGCTGAACTAACACAGCCGGTCCTATTTTGAAAGGTGCTTGAGTGCAGGTGTATGACCCAGAATACAGACAGTGTGCATTCAGGACCACTTACCCACAACTGCACACCTGTTAAATTAGGACCTGCACTGTGTTCATATAGCTGCTGCATTCCTATAGAGTAACAGGCGGCTCCAGCCACAGTAACAAACCTCTTATTCTTATGGCCAGAATACCTGTGGGAATGATTCCTTAGGGCTTGTTCACGTGTGAGGTTGGGGTGGGCAGTAAAACCCAAAAGTCTTGAGCTACACTTTTACCACCCACCAACCGCTACCCCCTTTAGCTTCAGAGGCAGTGGCTAGAGGTGTACACATACCGCAGCCACTGCATGGGAATTATACCCCCTGTCGAACATGACCAATTGAAGTGAATGATGCTGCCCTGCAAGCATCCCACAACTGTGTGCAATGCTAGTGTGGGGTCGAAGGGTAAAAGCAAGTAGAGGGGAGGCTATATGACACCTCTTTACCACTTATCAAATGCTCTCTGAAGATTGATGTGAATGCGGTTCTCACTTCAGAAAGCAAAGCATATGTGAACAAGCCCTTCTTAATTATGCTTCAGTGAAGTATGAACACAAGAGCAATCGGTCTTGATCACTTACTGTACTCTTTTAGGAAAGGAAGGGCTGGTTAAAAGGATGTTTGCCAGCCCCTCACTCTCTATCCTGAACCTGATCCCCTGTTGCCTCAGCAGCAGCTGTAACCAGTAAGAGGGAGAGAAGTGTAAGCCAGCTAGCAGAGCTGCAGGGAAAGGGCACTGGGGAATCTGTACTGCAGGAGGACCACAAGGACAGGGGAGAGCAGAAAGGAGGTGGGGAAGTTTGATCCCACTGTGGCTTCCCCACCAGCAGCTGAAGCCATCAGGAGGGAAAGGAGAGAAGCCAGGTTGCAGTGCTGTGGGGAAGGGGTGCAGGAGAAAGGATTACCCTTCAGAGCCTGATTCCCCTGTGGCTCCCACTGCAGTCAGTGAGAGGGAGAGGAGAGAAGTCGACTTCACTGCAGATGGAGCTACAGGGAGATCGGTCATGTGTACGAACAGTATTCCCAATAAAGCAGTTCAGCTGGCCCTCCTGCTTGTTAGGTGCCTGGGTCCCCCTGTTGAACTGATTGGGCCACGGCCCCATACAGGAGGACTGGTTGGACCCCCATATTGGTGGCCCTGGATAAAATATTAGCTGTCTGCCAGTCATTGGTAATTTCTCCTGTCAGAAGAGATTAATTAAAACGATCCAGTAATGGAACAATAACTATACCTTAAACTTTTCTTAGAACTCTGGGAAGAATATCATCAGTAGTGATGAGCCGAACACCCCCCTGTTCGGTTCGCACCAGAACATCTTGAACAGGGGAAATGTTCTAGCGAACATACGAACACGAAAAGTCCTAATTTTTAGCGCGCACCACCAGAGGCTCGCTCCCGCTATATTCAGACACAGCGGTAGTCGGGCCAGGGGAGGATCACTAGGGATGATCGAATGGTTCTGGTCGACCATCCGTTCGACCCGAACATTGGCTGTTTGAAGTTTGGCCGAATTCCGAACTTTTTGCTGAAAACTTTCAGAATTCGGCAACCAGAACCGACCAAAATGCAATGGTACAGGAAATGGGCTTTAAAAGCCCGTGATTGGACCAGAACCATCAGTAAAAGCCAATTGAGGGGGCAGGTGAATTCTAGGAATGTGATTGGAGTGACTAGGGGGTCCATATGCCAATCATTAGTGAATACGCCCCCCAGTATATAAGATAGCCCCCGTCAAATTCCTAGCATTGTTATACAGGGACATGGAAGAGAGTGGAAGCAGTTCTGTTACTTCTGCTACAAAGTGTCATTTAGCAATTTTTAGTGTGAGGAAAGGGATATCTAGTGTAGTTAGGGTGCTATTTTCCACTATAGTTAGCTTTAATAATTTAGTTTCTGTAGGGAAAGTGTTAAGTGTAAGGGGACTGTAGTGTAGTGTAGGGTTAACTGACTCTGGCTGCTATGGCAGGGTGACAAAACCCTTCCATATCAGGGTGACCGCTATAGAGAAAAGATTGTTTCTCTTAGGTCACATTCAGTGCATTTATTGAGCTTTTTTGAGGAGATGTTTGGAGTCAGGCATGACATCTGAACATCTGTGTAGGTGTATATATACATACACCCATGTCTGTATATATACACATACACTTATATAGGTGTCAAAGTAGCAGAAACATATGCTTGCGCTAATTAAATAATTAACAGGCATATGTCTCCGCTCCTATAACACATATATATGTGTATGTGTATAAATACATACAAGTGTGTGTGTATATATAACCCTATACAGAAGTTCAGATGTTTTGCCTGCCTCCAAAGACCCCAAAAAAATGCCACACCTGGGCGTTTTTGTAGCTGGCATTTTTTTGGGCATTTTTTGGGCGTCTTTGGAGGCAGGCAAAACATCTGAACTTCTGTTTAGGGGTATATATACATACACCCATGTCTGTATATATACACATGCACATATATAGGTGTGAAAATGGCAGAAATCTATGCTTTTGCTAATTAACACCAATATAGCTTCTCTCCTATAACACCTATATATGTGTATGTGTATAAATACATATAAGTGTGTGTGTATATATAACCCTATACAGAAGTTCAGATGTTTTGCCTGCCTCCAAAGACCCCAAAAAAATGCCACACCTGGGCGTTTTTGTAGCTGGCATTTTTTTGGGCATTTTTTGGGCGTCTTTGGAGGCAGGCAAAACATCTGAACTTCTGTTTAGGGGTATATATACATACACCCATGTCTGTATATATACACATGCACATATATAGGTGTGAAAATGGCAGAAATCTATGCTTTTGCTAATTAACACCAATATAGCTTCTCTCCTATAACACCTATATATGTGTATGTGTATAAATACATATAAGTGTGTGTGTATATATAACCCTATACAGAAGTTCAGATGTTTTGCCAGGCTCCAAAGACCCCAAAAAAATGCCCAAAAAAATGCCTGCAAGAACACACCTGGGCATTTTTTTAGGGCGCTGGCATTTTTTTGGGCATTTTTGGGCATCTTTGGAGGCAGGCAAAACATCTGAACTTCTGTGTAGGGGTATATATACATACACCCATGTCTGTATATATACACATACACATATATAGGTGTGAAAATAGCAGAAATCTATGCTTGCGCTAATTAACACCAATATAGCTTCTCTCCTATAACACCTATATATGTGTATGTGTATAAATACATATAAGTGTGTGTATATATATATATATATATATACCCCTATACAGAAGTTCAGATGTTTTGCCTGCCTCCAAAGACCCCAAAAAATGCCCAAAAAAAAAGCCTGGAAGAACACACCTGGGCATTTCTTTTTGGCGCAGGCATTTTTTGGGCATTTTTTGGGGGTCTTTGGAGGCAGGCAAAACATCTGAACTTCGGTATAGTGTTATACACACACTCACACACACACTTATATGTATTTATACACATACACATATATAGGTGTTATAGGAGAGAAGCTATATTGGTGTTTTTCTGCTATTTTCACACCTATATATGTGTATGTGTATATATACAGACATGGGTGTATGTATATATATCCCTACACAGAAGTTCAGATGTTTTGCCTGCCTCCAAAGTCCCCGAAAAAATGCCCAAAAAAACGCTTGCTACTAAACCGGCAAGGTGTGAAAATAGCGGAGCCATATCCCTGTTCTATAAGTGACCTAATACAAACGATCTTTTTTTTATGGTTCTGGACAAGCTACAGAGCTGAAACTTCACAGTTACACCTTTTAGACCCCCCAGAGACTAAATCCAAAGAAATTTTTTTTTTTAATTTTTTTTTTTCAATAATTGGCTCTCAACAAAAATGACAATTATTAAGAACTTTTTTTGTGTGATTAATAGTCCCTGGGGCATGACCCAGAACCCTAGGCACTTTTTAGGGGCATTTATTGGGTTTTAGGGCTTCAAAATTGTGTTTTTTGATTACCGAAGTTCGGGTCCCATTGATTTCAATGTTGTTCTGAAATCCGGGCCGATCGGGAAGTTCGGATGTTCTGGCCAAACCAAACTTTTCAAAAGTTCGATCATCCCTAGTGATCACCGCCGCTCTTCCCTGATCGTTGGGGATCGAGTTTACACAAGCGGGGCGGATCTCCTATGTGACAGACAGTCACAGATTACAGGATTCAGCATAGCTGAACCTGCGATCTGTGTCTGTGTCACACAATCCCCTCCCCCCACACACGTCAGTAAGCTTGAGGCATACATTTAACCCCTTGATCACCAATAAAGTTAACCCCTTCTCTGCCAGTGTCATTATTACAGTAACAGTGCATATTTATAGCACTGATTACTGTAGTAATGTCACTGGTACCCCCAAAAGTGTCAAAAATGTCAGTTAGGGGTCCGATCTGTCTGCCGCAATGTCGCAGTCCCGCAAAACAATAGCAGATCGCCGCCATTACTAGTAAAAAAAAATAAAAAATAAAAATGACAAATCTTTCCCGTAGTTAGTAAACGCGATAAATTTTGCGCAAACCAATCAAAACACGCTTATTGTGGGGGGCGTGGCCTGGCGCAGCATGTGAGAGGACGTGTGTGAGAGGAGCTCCGCCGGACCGATATCCTTCACCGCTAATCCTGCAGCCCTTCGGGCACGATAATCCTTCCTTCACCTCCCGCACACCCGCGGCACCGACCTCCGCATGTCTCCGCCGAAGAAAGGCTCTGAAGCTGCGGCAAAACTGGCTGCATTCCGGAGGCTGGAGAAGGAGGCCCCGATCCAAGATGGCGCCGGCCCGTCGCTCGTGGTGGAGGAGCCTGAGAGCCCTGCTACATCCAAGGTTTTGGAAGCGATTGCTACTTGCCAGACCATGCTGACTACTAAAATCGAGGAGGTGAAGGTAGATATATCTTTGATGCGTCAGGATATGCAGAAGCTGAGGGACAGAGTTGGTGAGGCTGAACACAGAATTAGTGAGGTGGAAGACTCCCTCCCCCCATTGCAAAGCTCCTCAGACAGGCTGCAGCAACAAGTACACCTTATCCTCCAAAAGCAAGATGACATGGAGAATAGGCTGCGCCGCTGTAACCTGCGGTTCATTGGCCTCCCGGAGGGCTCTGAAGGTGCTGACCCCTCATCCTATTTGGAACAATTGCTCACTCAGACTTATGGCAGAGAATCCTTTTCACCCACTTTTGTTGTGGAACGTGCACATCGCCTCTCAGGGCGCCCCCCCCCTCAGGGTGCACCCCCCCGCACGTTCATCGCTAAATTCCTGAACTATCGGGACCGAGATGCCATATTGCGCCTGGCCAGGGTTAAGGGGAACATTCCATTTGGAAATCACAAAATAGCGATTTTCCCCGACTTCTCTGCTGAGGTCCAGAGGCGCCGCAAGAGCTTTTTGGAGGTCAAACGCAGACTGCGTATCAAGAATATCAAATACTCCATGTTGTATCCGGCCCGTCTTAGAGTGGAGGGCGAGGACCGAGCCCACTTCTTTGAGGATCCGGAAGCCGCCATCTCCTGGCTAGAAGGACTGGAAGCTAGAGCCTGACCACCTTGCCCTGGCGACTTCATGATACTTTCTCCCTGATGGCCTATACCTTAAGCTGCTGCAAGGGTGGAGGAGGGGTTTTGTAGATCCTGTGGAACTCAAGACTTTGCATCCCCCTTCCCCCCCCCCTCCCCCCTCATTTTCCTGCACTATTGCTCCTGTGTTTGACCGGCGGAGCGCCCTAGCTCCACAGATGGAACTGATTTCTCTGTTCTCTTCCTATGGACTTCCACCTGCCCATAGGCTTTGCTACCCAGCGATACACCTGTTGGTTTTCGCCCCCTACACCCGCTAAGGCGTGTGTTTGTGCCCAACTCCCCTGTTGCCCCCTGCGACTTCTGCTGGACCTGGGCCCCCGGGCCCCCTTGTTTATTCTATTTGTATTTTGCTGTATTTTTGCTGCATACCTTGGGGGTCCCTGGCCTCCTGATCTTGCTCTTTCCCAGTCGCATGTGGGCCTGTTCTGGTTGAGGCACTTGTTTGGGAACATGCCCGCACAAGTTGGGGTTGGTGCAGGGCAGGGAGGGGGGATTGGGGTGTTACCATTGTTTATGGTTTATATTTGGTACAATCTCTATACTGTTTCTGTTTTATGCACATTGACCTCAAGTAATAATTATTTGCTCCTTTGCTGCCGTTTATCGCCGCTGGTGTGTGACCGTGGACTTGTTGGTTCCGCGGCCTTACTGCCTGAGATCCTGGGAGCCTCCGCTCCGCGCTCTGTACTACCCCTGCCATGGCCGCATTGAAATTGTTGACGTGGAATGTCAGGGGTATGCGTGATAAGATTAAACGAACGGCTGTCTTTAATGTCCTACGCCGTGTACGGGCTGATATTATAGTTCTGGTGGAGACACATTTGGAGGGCCGTGTACAACAGTCCCTCAAACGTCCCTGGGTTGGTTGGGTGCAGCACTCTGCTTATAGCTCACACTCCAGGGGTGTGGCGCTACTGGTGGCCAAATCGGTACATTTCCAGCTCCTAGGATCTCAGGTCGACCCAATGGGTAGATATGTTTTTCTCAAAACGTCAGTCTATGGGGAATTGATGCTACTGATGGCTTTCTATGTGCCCCCCCCTTACTCTGCTGTGATTATTATGGAGGGACTGGCGTTTATGGCACAGAGCCCAGGGGCCCCGGTGATCTGGCTGGGTGACTTTAACAATGTGATGGACTCGGGTCTGGATAGGTCCGGTGGCGCCTCCCAGGTGCCGCCGGGGTCGTCCCCGACCAGGTTCTCCCGATTGTTGGAGAGCTTTGGTTTGGCCGACTCTTGGCGCAGCAAATACCCCGCGCAGCGCGCGTACTCCTGTTTTTCGGCTGCACACCACTCTATGTCACGCATTGACCTGATATTGCTGTCTCGAACCCTGCTCCCCAGGTTACTGACGGCAGGCTTCGCCCCACGGACTCTGTCTGATCACTGCCCTTATTGGATACTGTTGTCCTTGCCCTGCAATAGACCTCCCCCGGCCTGGCGCCTGAATCCCGCCTGGCTCCCCTTGGTGTCGGATGGGAACGACATTGAGGGGACCTGGACACAATTCTTTTCTGACAATGAGGGCACTGCCTCCCCGGCTGCGGTGTGGGAGGCGTTTAAACTGTTCGCCAGATCCACTATGATTTCCAAAATCAAGGCTGTTAGAGCGCGGGCTGCCGAGGAGATCTCCAGGGCAACGACAAATCTAATTGAAGCTGAACAGGCCTTTATGGGGGACCCGACTCCGGCACGTGAATCTCAGTATAAATTGACCTCTAAAGTCCTTTCCCAACTTGACTACGAGAGGGCGAAATCTAAGATGTTTTTTCAGAAGCAGAATCTGTTTGCACATGGTGAGCGGGCGGGGAAACTCCTCGCATACTTAGTTCATTGTGAGGATAGGCCCCCGGTAGTTATTACTTTGAAGGATGACCTGGGTAATGAGATCGCTGATCCTGCTGCGGTGACACAGTGTTTCCGCTCATTTTTTAGTACTCTTTACACCTCTAGGGCTCCCGCTGACTGCACTGACATGCACGACTTTTTGGACTCTGTTGACTTTCCCACTTTGACACCCGACCAGTTGGCGACCCTCGAGGCACCCATCTCTGTGGAAGAGATTGCAGCAGCCGTGTCCAAGTTCCCTAGGTCTAAGGCCCCCGGCCTGGACGGCCTCCCGATTGAATTTTTCTCCCAATATTCGGAACTCCTTTCTCCTAAATTATTGGCTTTGTTTCAATCTCTATTCAAAGATGCAACCCTACCCCCTTCTATGCGGGAGGCGCTAATTGTGCTCATTCCCAAGCCGGGCAAGGATGTACACGCCCCAGAGTCTTACCGTCCCATCTCTTTGCTCCCAGTAGACACTAAAATCCTTGCGAAAATTTTATCCCTCCGCCTTAACAAGGTGATCCTTTCACTCATACACTCGGACCAGGCCGGGTTCATGCCTGGGAGGAACACCTCATTTAACCTTCGCCGGTTATTTATGAATCTCCAGGCACGGCACGACGGAATGGGTGGCAGGGTGGTGGTCTCATTGGACACGGCTAAAGCATTTGACTCGGTAGAGTGGCCGTTTCTGTGGACCTGTCTGGACCGGTACGGCTTTGGACCTAATTTTATTAAGTGGGTCAAACTTCTATATAGCGCCCCGGTAGCTAGGGTCCTGGCAAATGGCTGGCAGTCGACCGCCTTCCCTTTATCCCGTGGCACTCGACAGGGGTGCCCCCTCTCCCCCCTGCTGTATGCCCTGGCCGCGGAACCTCTGGCGATGGCCATTAGAGCACATCCCGGGATTCGAGGTCTACGTAAGGGACCGTTGGAGGAGAAGATCAGCATGTATGCAGATGACACTTTGTTATATTTGGAAGACTCTCGGGAATCCCTACTCACGGCCCTTTCTTTAATTGAACGGTATGGACGATTCTCCGGTTTTCAGATAAACTGGGATAAGTCACAAATTCTCCCGCTTGACGAGAGCCCACAGGCAATCACCCCCGCAAGCCCAGCCCTACAATGTGTATCCCGCATTAAATACTTAGGGATTCAAGTGACAGCTAACTCAGCAGATTATGTCCCGGATAACGTTCAACCCCTGTTCCCTCTGCTTAAGGCTAAAATTCAAGTATGGTCCAAATTACCTCTGGGAGTGATGGGTAGAGTCAATTTAATTAAAATGATTCTCCTTCCCAAAATACTTTATGTTGTATGGCACTCTCCTATTTACCTGCCACTCAAGCTGTTTAAGCAGATGGAATCACTCCTCAAGACCTTTGTTTGGGGTGCTAACCGGCACAAGATCTCCTGGCGCAAACTCAAGAATCCTACAAACCTAGGGGGATTGGCCCTGCCGGATTTTAATCTGTACTATCTGGCAGCTCAGTTGTCCCAGTTCTTTCACATAGATAAAACGGATAGAGAACGTTTTTTGACCCTGCTCTGCCCTGGGTGGGCTCATCCCCTCGGGGACCCCCTCCTAGTTATCCTTAGGGGTGTCAGGGGCTCGCCGGAGCCCTTGTGCCCCAGATCTCTTCTATACCACTATTGTCGGATCTGGGAGGTGGTAGCGTCCAGGCTTCGGTGCCCTCCATTTCACACATTCACCCCTCTGTGGCATAACAGCGCATTACGCGAGTTCCTTTCCATCCCTGACCTGTCGATATGGAGCGGGAGGGGTATTCTTCTCCTTAGCCATATCTCCACGACCACTGGTCTGCGGTCTTACGAGGCCTTGCAGGACCAGTTTGCGATCCAGGGCCCCATGCACTACAGATACTTACAGCTCTCCCATGCCTATAGATCTCAATTCCCTGATGGCCCTCCTGAGCTAGAATCGGTTACCACCCTTGAGATTGTTAAAAGTACAGCACCCAGTCACCTTATTTCCATGTTCTACTCTGAACTTCACACACCTTCCTCGACCACCTTGGCTTTTGCACTTAAGACCCGCTGGGAGCGCAGTGTGGGGGCCATGGAGGATGAGGAATGGGAGGATGCCCTGGAGACGTGCCGCAGAGTGTCGCCAAAACTGTCGGATCGCCTAACTCAGACCTTTATAATACACCAGGCTTATCTCACCCCACTTAGACTGTCCAAATATCACCCTGACTTGGTCCCTTCTTGTCCTATGTGTGGAGACCCTGACGCCTCCTTCTTTCATCTCTTGTGGAGCTGTCCCCAATTACAGACTTTATGGCAACAAGTAGTCACATTCCTCCATGACAAGATGGGGTCTCCTCTGCAACTCTCCCCTAAGGAGTGTCTCCTGGGGGTTTACCCAGATGGAGAAATGCCCAAATCCACTGTCATATTTCTTCAGGAAACTTTGTTTATAGTACGTAAACTGATAGCCAGGAGGTGGATGAGACCTACTCCTCCTACTCTAGGTTTGTGGATTAAGGAGGTTAATAGTGTCATCCCATTTCATAAACTTTTATATAAACATAGGGGGTGCCCTCAGAAGTTCAACAAGATTTGGGACAAATGGGTGCAGTGCCCTGATACGGCTCGGTAATGCAGTGGGTAACTATTCTATGTTGACCGCCCCTGGTAAATCAATATTTTCTGTTCGAGGGTTGGATCGACGGAGAGCCACTGACTACTGTTTTGTTTTTTACTATGTCTGTTCTGTCTCTCGGTGCTGATCATTTTGTATATTTGTATTTTTGTACCCCAATGTGTTATGAACCTGATTGCAGTTTCAATGCACGGTTTATTTTTGTATTGTACCAAAATTTCAATAAACCTCACTGTTTTGAAAAAAAAAAAACACGCTTATTGTGATTTTTTTTACCAAAAATATGTAGCAGAAAACAAATTGGCCTAAAATGTTAAAAAATTTAGATTTTTAAATTTTTTTGGGAATGTTATATATCAGAATGTAAAAAAATGTTTTTTTTTTTTTTTCAAAATTGTCGCTCTTTTTTTCAAAAATTAAAAATCGCACAGGTGATCAAATGCCACCAAAAGAAAGCTCTATTTGTGGGGAAGAAAAGGACATAAATTTAATTTGGGTACAGCGTCGCACGACCGTGCAATATTCCATTAAATGTGCCGAATCGCAAAATATAGCCTAGTCAGGAATGGGGTAAAATCTTTTTGTCTTAAAGCAGTTAAAAATACGCTCATTGAGGATTTTTTTTGTCAAAGACATGTAGCTAAATACATTTTGGCCTAAATATATGACAAAAATTGAATATATATTTTTTTTTAACTGTCAAAGTAGAAAATGTCAATTTTTTCGCAATATTTTCGCTATTTTATTTTATTAATATCGCAAAAAATAAAAAGCGCAGAGGTGATCAAATACCACCAAAAGAAAGCTCTGTTTGTGGGGAAAAGAAAATGATGTAAATTTCGTTTGGGTACAACGTTGCATGACCGCGCAATTGTCAGTTAAAGTCACGCAGTGCCAAGTTGCAAAAAGTGGCCTGGACGTAAAGCAGGAAAATCCTCCGGTGGTAAAGTGGTTAACCAAGCCAGTTCCCCTCTGCTACCTCTGTTTCCAGAAATCTTGAAAATGAAAAGTCATTACTAGAATCAACATAGTCCCCCTACTTGTTATTATTAGTACAATCTGTTTCTGGGAAGTTGTTTAAATGATTTACTACATCCAGGTCTCCCTCAAAATAAGTGTTGCGCACAGTTTTCATTTTAGTGATCCCATTGTATTTTTTTCCGTCCATCGCTGACAACAAAGGTTTTGTCTCCTTTCTTAATCAATTTTAACAGTGCACACTGATTACTGGCTCCTGTTGTTTTACTCCAACCTTTTAATTCATTTAGAAATTCCCCCATTTCAGCAAAATTTGTCCTTTTTATATCTAAAGCCTTTGTTTTTGCATATATTTATTTGTGTAAATTTTTAGGTTTTTATTTTAATATCAAACCCAAGACATTGGTGTTCACTAGAACCCAGATTTTCTAACCCCTCAACATTAGACAACATGAGACCAGGTTGGTGATGTAACTCGGGGGCGGAGTTGTGGATGTCTTTGTATGTTTTTGTTAGTATTTTGTTTTTTATGTATTAGGCTTATGGAAGTCAGTAGAAGGGTTGGTAGAGTGGGGTGGCTTACACTGAAAGGTTGGTAAGGTGGATGGCAGCAGCACTCATGATATACTGAATGGGGATAGTCTGTGTAGAGGTAAGTCAAGGGAAAAGATATAACAAGGGAGTGAAGTGGTAGCAGGGTGTTGTAGTTGGTTAAGAAATGGTATATTTTGGAAATATTATAGAGGTGAAGACTGCAAGATTTGGATAGAGACTGTAAGCGGGGCTGGAAGTAGAGGGCAGAGTTAAGGTTTACACGTAGCCCCCTGGCATAAGGGGAGGGACTGATAGCTGTGCTATCAATCGTGATGGAAAAGTCAGGGGAGAAGGCAATGGGGGGGGGGGGGAGCATGAGCTTGGATTCAGGAGTAGAGAGGTAAAGTTTTGTTTCCTCAGCATAGAGAAGATATTTAAATTTATGGGAGGCAATCAGTAGATTAAGAGAGGATGTCTGTGGACAGAGTCTTGGGGGGATCCCTATTGACAGAGCAGGAGCTGGAGTTGTAGTTGACACTAAAGGAACACTTAAATAGGCAGAAAGAGAATTAGGAAAGAGCAGAGCCTTAGAGGCCAAGGGAGTAAAGTTTTTGAAGATAAGCAGGTGGTAAGCTGTCTAAAAGGCAGCAGAAAAGTCTAATAGTATGAATAGGGAGCAGTGGCTATTCTTTTGGCACTCAGCAAATCTAAGTGAGTTTTAAAAAGGCAATTTTTTTGGACTGTTGCAGGCACAAGCTGGACTGAAGAGTCAAGAAGGTTGTTATCAGTGAGGTAATAGTTCATTCAGTTGTAGACTAGATAGGAAAAAAAGATGCTGGCAGAGAGAAATAGATTGCAAGAGTGTGAGAGGAGTAGTTGCAAGGAGAGAAGAGGAGAGGGCAGTTGGTTATTTGGGTATCAGACAAAAGTTTAGATGCCTCCTCTGTAGTCACAGGGCCAAAAATAAAAGAAAGTTATAAATGGAATGGTAGACATGGTATCTTAAGTGGGGAGATATCTTGAAAGTGCAGAATTTGTCACAAATGTTATCTATCTGGTTCTTGATATGACTGAAATTGAATTAGTTGGTCAGTGGAGGCAGTAAAAGATCTGATTGGCAGCATGGAGCAAGGAACTATTTTTTAAGAGGGCGGATTTGTAAGTGGTAAAGGAATAAGTATCATGCCACACTCATTTAGCTATGTCTTTTTAGACTTTTTGTGTCATCTGCTTGCTAGAGTTGTAGGAGTGGGAGTCTAATTCTGTGTGTAATGAGGTGAGGACCAAAACAAGCTTTTGTGGACAAAAGTGGACAGTGCAGAACAGGGGAGAGATTTAATTGAAGTGGTAGTCTGTAGCAGAATAGAGGAGAGAAGGGTTAAGCCTAGTACACAAAGGCCCAATTTCATCAGCCATCGGCCAGTTCAATAGAGACCAGCTAGCATTTGGCCCGTGTGTATGGCAGCCAGTTTGATAGAAGCCGGCTATTCGGCCATCTTCTTTCGAATGCTTGTGATGGAAAAAGGTCTACTGACCGACTCTCAAATAGCTCTCTCAACCAATAACTGAGAGCACTGACCAGAGTGTTCTGGCAGGGGGGAGGTGGGGGGCTCCTTCTGTCAGAGCACAATAGCACAGCAAGGGAAGAAAGTAGTATACAGCTTAAGGTAACAACCCCTCTACTTCATCACCACTGCACATGGTAAGGGTGCCGGCTCTGTATGCATCTGAAAACATGTGGTGAATAAAGTCCAGATGGCCGTACTCCAATGGAATCACCTTTATTAATCCCTATATAAAACGACAGTCCATACAGCAAAATGGGGGTGAGAAATCCAGCACAGCTAATGCATTTCATACCTTTCCTGGTGCTTAATCATAGTTGAAATGGTACACTAATACACAAGTATATATACAGTAAATAAACATATTCAAATGTCTCCGATGCATTTAGCCTTAGAATTAAGATAACCTATGCATAGCTAATAAAACAAAGATGAATGTAATTCATAATTCTGTTCAAAGAGCAGGACTACCCATTTACCCATTTGTCGTAAAAAAAAAAAAAAACAGCACAGCAGAGGAGATCCTTGTACTAATCTTGGATTGTTAGTACAGTGGCTCCGACATGAGCAGTTGAAGGAAAAAAAAATAGTATTGCTTACTAGGCTTTAAAGTGGCTTTAAAGTGACCAAACTTTCTACAGGTAACTGTTTGCTGATGGAGGGATGGAGGTTTGAAGATAGGGAGTGTGTGAAATTGATAAGACTGTGATCACACTGAGTATTGAGGGGATAACGAGGTTTCAAGGAGTGCAGAGGCAGAAGAAAACATAGTTAGTCTGGTTGAAAAAAGGCACAATTCCATCTAGTTCATCCGATAAAATGAAAAAAAAAATATATATATATTTATAATGCTACAGTATATACACAATCCTATACCCGCAGTTCATCAAGAGGAAGGCAAAAAAGCAAACAAAGCCTGATCCAATTTTCTTCAGCAGGGGAAACAATCCCTTCCTAATCCCCCCCGAACTATATTCCCTGAATCAACTTTATCTATAAATATTAGTATCCAGTTATATTATGTACATTTAGAAAAGAATCCAAGCCTTTTTTTAAGCAATTTACTGAGCTGACCAGAACCAACTCTTGAGGGAGTCTATCCCACATTTTTACAACTCTTACTGTGAAGAAGCCTTTTCATACTTGGAGAATAAATTTCCTTTCCTCCAGACGTAAAGAGTCTGGAGGAAAGTCAAAGGTGTCAAGGTCAAAGGTGCTGCCAACAGACAGAGTAAAAGTGCCTGTCTATTGTGTTAGAACAAAAGATGAGGTTAGGATGAGAACCTGAGAGGTAGTCTTGGTGTTAGCATTATCAAGGTTGTTAAAGTGGCCAAGAATGATAATCGGTATTTCAGAGGCGAGAAAGTAGGGTAGCTAGGCAGAGTTGTCAAGGAAGCAAGACACCAATTCTGGATGCTGATAAATCACAGCAATCCTCAGAGAAATTGGAAAAAGAAGATAAATACAGTGAGCTTTAAAGAGGATAGGAGGGTTTAGAAGGAGGTAAAGAAAGAACTTTAAAAGTGGTTTGTGGGGAAAGAAAGATTCAAAACCCACCTTCCTGTCATACCCTTGGTCTGGGTAAATGAGTCCAGTGAAGGCCACCATGGCAGAGGGTAGTTGGAGAGGCAGGGTCAGGTTTATGAAGCCAGCTTGCAGTAACAGCAAATAGTTTAAAGAAGTTGGAGATCAAACGGTCATGGACAGGGGTCAATTTGTTACATACAGAGTTTGCATTCCATAAGGCACATGAGAAGGGGAAGGCCAGTCCTCAGAAGCAGGGAGACAGGAATTAGAGTGTGTGGATTGTGGTTGTTGCCAGTTGTTAGGGTGTGCCAGGTGTTAGGGTAAAAGGTACATAGCAGAATGTCAGGATTAGGATTAGGGGGAAATATCTCAAGAATTTAGAAGAAACAGGAGTGTGAGGGAGGTAAGATATAAGAGAGGGTTATATGCCCCTGGAGTTTATTTCAGCCTGTGGGTTAAGAATTAGATGGTAATGTCTATCTCATTAATATAGACATAAGTGGCACTATGATACAGTTACTTGCAAAAGGACAGCTTTCATACACAGCAGGTAAATGGTTAATATGTTTTAAAAGCAGTGAACTATTATGCTGTTACTTGTAATGTAACAATAGCTACAATATTTGTTTAGTGGCTCTTAGGTTTGTAAGCAGCTTGGTTAGGCCAGTGGGAGAGACAAGGTAGGTTTTATCTTGAAATAAAAATTAGAGTGTATTTTTTAATAGCCGCAACCTTTGTAGAGTGGCTGGACAGTGCAGCTCCAAATGGCAGTAAACATTGGCTGCTACCTCTAGTTGCTAATAATACTCTCCCCAAGTCCAGCAGTCTGAGCCCTACTTTGTAAAAGTTCTTTGTGTTGCAACCCCTTGCATATAATTTAGTTGAAATTTCCCAGAGTAGCAAAGTTACAGTCGCAATTTCTTTCTTTGTTTTCACTTATGTTATTTATTTATTTATTTATTTTCCATATGTATTTATACTTTTTTTCTCTATTTTTGGTATTAATGCAAACCCAGGCGCGTCTGCAATTCCACTGTTCTGCATATTAATAATAATTATAATATTTTGTATATGTATCAAAATAATATTCTGTAGAAAATGCTCAAACATATGAGAGTAGCAATCTTAAGAGGATCTTGAGAGCTACTTTTTTCCTTTTACCAGTGGTTCATCACACAGGAAGTAATGCAGTGGCTGACAATTTAGTCTTTTTCTTCTTACTCCTCCCAGGCCCAACACAGCCACTCTACCTCTACTGCCTTCAGGCACAAAGCGGTCACTTGCCAGCAAGTGCTGCTAATGTGCCTTTTTTTCCACCTCCTGCTCCACCGTCATAGCCCTGCAGACTGACTTGGGACCTGAGTGTTGGGAGTACCTATTACTACCTGAGTGTTGGGAGTACCTATTGCTACCTGAGTGGCTGGGAGTACCTATTACTACCTGAGTGTCTGGGAGTACCTATTGCTACCTGAGTGTCTGGGAGTACCTATTGCTACCTAAGTGTCTGGGAGTACCTATTGCTACCTGAGTGTCTGGGAGTACCTATTGCTACCTGAGTGTCTGGGAGTACCTATTGCTACCTGAGTGTCTGGGAGTACCTATTGCTACCTGAGTGTCTGGCAGTACCTATTGCTACCTGAGTGTCTGGGAGTACCTATTGCTACCTGAGTGTCTGGGAGTACCTATTGCTACCTGAGTGTCTGGGAGTACCTATTGCTACCTGAGTGTCTGGGAGTACCTATTGCTGCCTGAGTGTCTGGGAGTACCTATTGCTGCCTGAGTGTCTGGGAGTATCTATTGCTGCCAGAGTGTCTGGGAGTACCTATTGCTGCCTGAGTGTACTGTGAGTGTTGTGCGTCTGGCCGGGCTGTGCGACTGAGTGTTGTGCGTCTGACCGAGCTGTGCGACTGAGTGTTGTGCGTCTGACCGGGCTGTGCGACTGAGTGTTGTGCGTCTGACCGGGCTGTGCGACTGAGTGTTGTGCGTCTGACCGGGCTGTGCGACTGAGTGTTGTGCATCTGACCGGGCTGTGAGATTGTGAGTGTTGTGCAACTGAGTGTCAAGCGAGTGTAGCGGAGTACCAGACAGAGGGTGAGAAGGTAGAGTTAGGAAGCCAGGAAATAGCCACATAGGATAGACTTAAATCGCTGAATCCCCATTAGATTAGATTAGTAGGTACAATGCCCGGCGGGTGTGGAGATGCGACTCGGTGTACATCTTGTGATATGTATGCGTTCCTCAGACATGTGATCGAGGGCGAATACAAATGCGCAAAATGTAAGCACGTTGCTTCCCTGGAAGCTCAGGTCCTGAATCTAGGGAAGCAGCTGGCAACACTGAGACGAATGTCCATACCAGAGGAGAGCCAGGATCATACCAGTCAGGTGCAGGCAGGGGTCTGCACAGAGGTGGGCGGAGTATTGGAGGTGCAGGCATTAGAGCAGAGTAGAGGGGTGACAGTTAGGAGGGGTAGAAGGGGACAAGGCAAGGAGGCTGATCCTGGGCGGGAGCACCCCAATAGATACGCCCCGTTGTGTGATGTTGGGGAAACCAGTCAGGGACCAGCATTGCTGGAGCAGAGTGACGCCCCTAGCTGCCAGGGGAAGAACTCCTCCAGTGAGGCCGGGAGAAAGGGAAAGGAAAGACAGGTGCTGGTGGTAGGGGACTCAATTATTAGAAGGACAGACAGTGTAATCTGTGACAAAGACCGTGTGCGCCGAACAGTCTGTTGTTTGCCGGGCACTCGGGTTCGGCACATCGCGGATCGGGTGAACAGATTATTGGGTGGGGCTGGGGAAGACCCAGCTGTCATGGTACACGTGGGTACCAATGACATAGGCAGAGGAAGATGGAGAGTCCTAAACGATTTCAGGGACTTAGGCGCTAAGTTGAGGACTAGGACCTCCAAGGTAGTATTTTCCGAAATACTACCTGTACCTCGAGCCACACAAGAGAGGCAGCGGGAGATTAGGGAAGTTAACAAGTGGCTGAGGAGCTGGTGTAGTAAGGAGGGTTTTGGGTTCCTGGAGAACTGGGCCGACTTCTCAGTCGGCCACCGGCTCTTTGGTAGGGATGGATTGCACCTAAATGGGGAGGGTGCAGCCGTACTGGGTGAGAGGATGGCCACAAAGTTAGAGGGGCTTTTAAACTAGGTGACGGGGGGGAGGGTACAGATGTACTGTAGAATTAGCCAGTGGAAAGCAAGATTCAGAGGGCAGAAATGGGGGCATTAGCGGTAGGGTGTTCGGAGCTCCTAAACCCAGGGTGGGTATGGGGAAAAATCAAGAGAGCAGCCTAATAACAACAAATGAGGATATATGTAACCGATCAAAATTAAGAGGTTTGTATACCAATGCCAGAAGCCTGGCCAACAAGATGGGAGAGCTGGAGCTGCTGATGTTTGAGGAGGACTTAGATATTGTGGGGATAACTGAGACTTGGTTTGACAGCTCTCATGACTGGAAGTGATGTCGCGAACATAAAATTCGCCGTTCGCGAACGCGAACATCGGCGAATGTTCGCGAACCGGCGAACATTGCGAACCGCCATAGACTCTAATAGGCAGGCGAATTTTAAAACCCACAGGTACTCTTTCTGGCCACAATAGTAATGGAAAAGTTGTTTCTGGGGACAAACACCTGGACTGTGGCATGCCGGAGAGGGATCACACAAAAAAAGTTCTTAAAAATTGTAATTTTTTGATAGAGAGACAATTATTGGCAAAATTAAAAAAAAATAAAAATAAAAAATTTCTTTGGATTTAGCATCTGGGGGGTCTAAAAAGTGTACCTGTGAAGTTTCAGCTCTGTAGCATGTCCGGAACCAGAAAAAAATACGAATTAGGGTTAGGGCTAGGGTTAGGCTTAGGGCTAGGGCTAGAGCTAGGGTTAGGGTTAGGGTTAGGGTTAGGGTTAGGGTTAGGGTTAGGGTTATTTTTATGGCTAGGCTTAGAGGGTTAGGGTTAAGGTTAGAGGGTTAGGGTTATGGTTAGAGGGTTAGGGTTAGGTTTAGTGTTAGGGGCTAGGGTTAGGGTTACGGTGAGATACTTAGGGTTAGAGTTAGTAGCCCTACCCCTACCCCTCTAATTCTAACCCTCTAACCCTAAGCACTTAAAATAACCCTAACCTTAGCCCTGACCCTAACCCTAGCCCTAACCCTAACCCTAATTATATTTTTTTTCTGGTTCTGGACATGCTACAGAGCTGAAACTTCACAGGTACACTTTTTAGACCCCCCCCCAGACACTAAATCACACAAAAAAAGTTCTTAAAAATTGTCCTTTTTGATAGAGAGCCAATGATTGGAAAAATTAAAAAAAAAAAAAAAAAAAAAAAAAAAAAAAAACAATTCTTTGGATTTAGCATCTGGGGGGTCTAAAAAGTGTACCTGTGAAGTTTCAGCTCTGTAGCATGTCCGGAACCAGAAAAAAATACGAATTAGGGTTAGGGCTAGGGCTAGGGTTAGGGTTAGGGTTAGGGCTAGGGTTAGGGTTAGGTTTAGGGTTATTTTTATGGCTAGGCTTAGAGGGTAAGGGTTAAGGTTAGAGGGTTAGGGTTATGGTTAGAGGGTTAGGGTTAGGTTTAGTGTTAGGGGCTAGGGTTAGGGTTACGGTGAGATACTAAGGGTTAGAGTTAGTAGCCCTACCCCTCTAACTCTAACCCTAAGCACTAAAAATAACCCTAACCTTAGCCCTGACCCTAACCCTAGCCCTAACCCTAACCCTAACCCTAGCCCTAACCCTAATTCTATTTTTTTTCTGGTTCTGGACATGCTACAGAGCTGAAACTTCACAGGTACACTTTTTAGACCCCCAGACAATAAATCCAAAGAATTTTTTTTTTTTTAAGTTTTTTTTTTTTTTTAAGTTTTCCAATAATTGGCTCTCTATCAAAAATTACAATTTTTAAGAACATTTTTGTGTGATTTAGTGTCTAGGGGGTCTAAAAAGTGTACCTGTGAAGTTTCAGCTCTGTGGCATGTCCAGAACCACAAAAAAAAGATAATTTTTCAGTAGAGCAGGGATGGTGGGAACCCCTTTTACACCTATATGATCTTTTTTTTCTGGTTCTGGACATGCTACATATATATATATATATATATATATATATATATATATATATTAAAAAAATACTCAAATACCAGCCCTCAAAGGGGCTTTTATGGACAATATATATATATATATATATATATATATATATATATCACAGAACAAAAAAAATTACACAAATACCAGCCCTCAAAAGGGCTTTTGGGGACAATAGATATATATATATATATATATATATATATATATATATCACAGAACAAAAAAAATTACACAAATACCAGCCCTCAAAAGGGCTTTTGGGGACAATAGATATACAGTAAAACCTTGGATTGCGAGCATAATTCGTTCCGGAAGCATGCTTGTAATCCAAAGCACTCTTATATCAAAGCGAATTTCCCCATAGGAAATAATGGAAACTCAGATGATTCGTTCCACAACCATTTATTCATAAATCCTTAAATTTATAGTCCATATAAAAAGATTTTAGCATTGCGATAGGTTGTGTAACCATAAAATATCCATCCACAAATAGCCGCTTCCACAAGGGGATTGGAAGCAAAATCCAGCAGGAGCTACAGGGTATCAAAGAGAAGAGAGGCGCCTCTAAGTGTAGCAATATGGTTCCATTTAATGAAGGTACAACATTTAGAAACTCAAGTGGTTGATGTATAAAACAGGCACATCTAAGTATGCAGGCATAAAGCTGTCCACATAGACCATCTTCTGCACCGCCGGCTGCTAGTCTGTAATCCTGACCAGGAAGACCACCCTGCAATAAAGCGATCTGAAAGCGAGGGGCAGCATGAAAAGGATGACGTAGATGACGGTGCGGAGGATGGTCTATGTGGACAGCTTTACCCCGGATGCCGGCATACTTAGATGTGCCTATTTTATTAATCAACCATGTGAGTTGCTAAATGTTGTACCTTCATTAAATGTAACCATATTGCTACACTTAGTAGAGGCGCCTCTCTTCTCTTTTACAAGTGACTTGAGGCTACTTGTATATCAAGACATCGCTTGTATATCAAGTCAAAATTTATTTGAAAATTTTGCTTGTCTTGCAAAGCGCTCTTAAACCAAGTTACTCTCAAACCAAGGTTTTACTGTATATATATATATATATATATATATATATCAATCACAGAACAAAAAAAAATACACAAATACCAGCCCTCAAAAGGGCTTTTGGGGACAATATATATATATATATATATCACAGAACAAAAAAAATTACACAAATACCAGCCCTCAAAAGGGCTTTTGGGGACAATAGATATATATATATATAAAAAAAAAACCTCAAATACCAGCCCTAGGAAGGGCTTTTTGGGGTGCTGTCCTTACAGCAGGAGTGTACCAAGAACACTGGCTAACAAGACCGGGAACTGTCCCCAGCTATAACAGCAGCAGCAGCACCAGCACTTTCCCTGCTCTCAGTAACACAGAAATGATCTAAGATGGATGCTGCCCTTGCTTATTTATAGGAGGTGGGAGGGATGCTGATTGGCCTGGAATGTGTCTGCTGACTGTGATGTTCAGGGTCAAAGTTTGCCTCAATGATGATGTATAGGAGGCGGACTGAACATCGCATATGTTCGCCCGCAGCGGCGAACGCGAACGTTCGAAGTTCGCCGGGAACCGTTCGCCGGCGAACCGTTCGGTACATCTCTAATGACTGGATGGCGACCATTCAGGGGTATTCCCTTTATCGCAGGGATAGAGAAGGTAAATATGAGGGATGATATTAATAATGGAGCTATGGATGAGGCAGAATCCCTATGGGTAGAGCTTCAAAGGGAAGGAACGGTGGGGAAGGTAATATTGGGCGTATGCTATAGGCCCCCCAACCAGAGGGAGGAGGGTGAGGCGGACCTCATGTTACAGATAGGATTGGCAGCAAGGATGGGAAATGTCATTATAATGGGGGACTTTAATTATCCAGATATAGACTGGGCAGAAGGAACCGCGCACTCAGCCAAGGCTAGGCAGTTCCTAAATGTTTTGCAGGACAATTTCATGGGTCAGATGGTAAATGCACCGACAAGAAACAATGCGGTACTTGACCTACTGATTACCAACAATACAGACCTGCTCACGGATATAGAAATATGGGACAACTTAGGAAACAGTGACCATAGGTCAATTGGTTTCAGTATTAATTACAGTAATAGGAAACACAAGGGTAATATAAGGACGCTGAATTTCAAAAGAGCCAATTTCCCTAAATTGCGCTCGCTGCTAGAAAATATCAAATGGGATAGAACCCTGGGAACAAAGAACACGGAGGAAAAATGGGAGTGCTTCAAGAGCATACTTAACAAGGGGATTGGCCAGTGCATTCCAAAGGGAAATAAATTTAAAAGAGCAAAACTAAACCCTGGGTGGCTAAACTCCAACATAAAAATGTATATTAGTGCTAAAGAAAAGGCCTTCAAAAAATACAAGACTGAGGGGTCATTGGCAGCATTTAAGCATTACAAAGAGTGTAATAAGAAATGTAAAGATGAAATCAGGGCGGCTAAAATAGAACACGAGAGACATATAGCGGAGGAGAGTAAAAAGAACCCCAAGAAGTTCTTTAAGTATATAAACAGTAGGAAAGTGAGGCCAGAACACATTGGCCCCATAAAAGATGATAAAGGAAATATGGCCACTGAGGACAGAGAAAAGGCGGAAGTGTTAAATAATTTCTTCTCTTCAGTCTTCACAAAAGAATCGGGGGGCTACACGAACCTTGCTTGTAAGGCCGAACTAAATAATACACCTCAGGAAGTGCCGCCATGGCTAACAGAAGATAGACTTAGAGCTAAACTAGAGAAACTTAACATAAATAAATCCCTGGGACCGGATGGCTTGCACCCGAGGGTTCTTAATGAGCTCAGCCAGGTGATTGCCAGACCATTATTCTTGATCTTTAAGGATAGTTTACAGACGGGTATGGTGCCAGCTGATTGGAAAAAAGCCAACATGGTACCAATATTTAAAAAGGGGCCGAGATGTATCCCGGGTAACTATAGGCCGGTCAGCCTAACATCAGTAGTTTGCAACATTTTGGAGGGGATGTTAAGGGACCACATATAATACCGTTTTCATTACTAAAGTCTTGTAAGTAGTAATCAGCATGGATTCATGAAAAATCGTTCATGCCAAACCAATCTATTAACCTTCTACGATGAAGTGAGCTGCCACCTAGATAAAGGTAAGCCTGTGGATGTGGTGTATCTGGACTTTGCAAAGGCCTTTGACACCATTCCCCACAAACGCTTACTGTACAAACTAAGGAAGGTAGGTATGGACCATAAGGTGAGTACCTGGATAGAGAACTGGCTCCAGGGGAGAGTCCAGAGGGTGGTGATTAATGGGGAGTACTCGGATTGGGCGGGTGTGGAAAGTGGGGTCCCCCAGGGTTCTGTCCTGGGACCAATCCTGTTTAATTTATTCATAAATGATCTAGAGGAGGGGATATCTAGTACAATCTCAGTATTTGCAGATGGAAACCTTGCAAGCGGACCTGAACAAAATAACGGGGTGGGCAACTACATGGCAGATGAGGTTTAATGTTGAAAAATGTAAAGTAATGCACCTGGGGGCCAGAAACCAGAAAGCAAGCTACTCACTAGGGGGGAAACCTCTGGGTGAGTCTAGGATGGAAAAGGACTTGGGGGTACTGGTAGACAACAAGCTTGGCAGTGGCATGCAATGCCAAGCCGCCGCAAGCAAAGCCAACAGAATACTGGGATGTATAAAAAAGGGGATTCACTCCAGAAATGAAGAGATTATTCTCCTACTCTACAAGACTCTGGTCCGGCCACATCTGGAGTATGCTGTCCAGTTCTGGGCACCGGTCCTCAGGAAGGATGTGCTGGAACTGGAGAAAGTCCAGAGAAGGGCAACAAAAATGATTAGGGGAATGGAGGACATCAGCTATGAGGAAAGGCTACAAGCACTGAACCTATTCTCTCTGGAGAAGAGACGATTGAGGGGGGATATGATATCAATGTACAAATACTGTACTGGCGACCCTAGAATAAGGAACAAACTATTCAGAGAAAGGAGATACAATAAGACACGTGGCCACTCATTAAACTAGAGGAAAGGCGATTTAACCTTAAAGTGCGTAAGGGGTTCTTCACTGTAAGAGCGGTAAGGATGTGGAATTCTCTTCCACAAGCAGTCGTATCAGCAGGGAGCATCGATAGTTTCAAAAAACTATTAGATGGGCACCTTAGAGACCACAACATACAGGGGTATACAATGTACGGTTAACAGCAAACACACACACACACATCATAGGTTGAACTGGATGGACTGATGTCTTTTTTCAACCTCACTAACTATGTAACTATGTAACTATGACTTTGAGGAATCAGCAGTATTGAAGGGATCTTCTGCTGGAGCAAAAAATAACCTCTTTGCCTACCATTTTAATGCCAGCTTTGCAAAACATAATTTTAAAAGCTTGTGGATTTCATTTCATATCTCAATAATATTAACCACCAGGACAATTATAAAGGGTAACTCTACTTAGCAGGGACACAAAATACAAAAAAAAAAAAACTTGCCAGGGGTTCTAATGCTCCACTATCTAAAATATTTGCTAGATATACATCTTAACTATATGACTGAATATTGCAGTTATGTTAAGCAACAGATCATTTTATGCACTGGCTAACATTTCAGAGGGAGTTCAGCAATGGTAGCCTATATATTTTTGAAGTGACAGGTTTCCTTAAAAAAAATGTGTTTATCTTTTTCATTTTTAAAAAGAAGAAACTTTGTGTAGTGTATTTTTATCATGTTTTTATACTTGTTTTGTGTGGTAAGAACTTCACTCTGATTTATTAGCATTTTCATATAACACAGCAATTAATCATAAATACATATTAATAAATTGTCTAAATATAATCTGAAGACTTTGCACATTATAAAAATGTAAAGCATGAGAAATAAATATACTAGTAAACTGCAATGTCTAATCCATTTAATTTTACATGTGTAAATACTTTGATCATATCCCATAAGCAATGCTTTGACATGCGTGGGCAACAAAACATACTTAGCGCAAAGATAAGCTTAATGTTTGCTTTTCAGTTCATAGAGTGATAAGTTGCTACTTTAAGACAGGAAAGTTCTGTAAAGCTTTTTCCTAAACTCTCTGATGTGAAGTTGTATGTGTAATAGGTAGAGCTTATTTCTCACCCAGCTTCCATACAGCAGTGCGGCAACATCTTTCACCAATCTAATTATTACTCAATGCATTGATTTGTGAGAAGAAAAAGAGTTTAGTGTTAGATTAATGGCTTTACTGATTGCAAGACTACACATCATTAGGGAAGAAAGCCTCAAGTCTGACATCACAGAGTGGAGTAAAGCCAGTGTCTCAGCATGACGTTTTCCATATAATTGAGTCTCATCACATTATTACACAGAATAAGACTTTCTAGCTGGTAGATGTGTTCTGTACCCTGATCTCCCTTCACATCCCTTCATTTAGTGGCTTTTAGATATGGCCTACAGCAGTAAAAGAAAGTTACTTTTTCAATGTTCAATGGAGTTCAATGGAGGTTAGTGGTAATTTCCAACTAAAAATTCTATGAACATTATGCATGCAGACATTACATATAAATTTGTGATTTTGTTCTGATGCAGAAGAACTTGATTTGTCAGATCACATGCTAGCAACATTATCAGCAAATGTATCTCAATTCCAAGTTTTTTATTGAACAAAAACAACAGCAAAAGTTTCACTACTTGTTCCTAGCTTGTGTTTTTTTTTTTTTGTGATTTGTTATTTTTATATATTAATTGTGATAAAATCCTTATGTTTTTTGTTTTTTTTTTAATCTGTTCTGTTCCTAAATATCCATATGTAAAGTAAAACCAAGCTATTAACATCCTTTGAAGTCATATGAGTAGCTAAAAGGACTGGTGATGATGAGTCTACCGAAGAGGGTATGGGGACATTTTGGGTCAATCCATTTAGGGTCTGTAAACGTAAAAAGCTTAAGATGCCATGATCCAGTAATAGGAAAACAACTGTAAAATAATCAAATTAACCTAATCAAAGATTGGAGGCCACGGCCGCGACTACTAAACCCGCCAAACTATCACACTACTATGATGTCATGTTGGATAATTCCAAGTTCTATAAAACCACTCATATGTTTAAATGGGACAAGGAACTGTGCACTACGTTCTCTATCCAACAATGGCGATCCGCCCTTGTCACAATCTATAGATATTCGCACTGTGCGAATCACTGGGAGATGACCCAGAAACTCTCAAACAGATGGTATTATACCCCCTACCGACTTGCGGGTTTCTCTCAATCTTACTCCCAACTTTGTTGGAGGGAATGCTCTCAGGTAGGGACTTTACTCCACATCTTATGGTCCTGTCCTTCATTGATGAGCTACTGGAACTGAGTATTTACATATATGTCCACACACACAGGTTGTATATTGAAGCCATCCCCAGAGTTAACCTTATTGCACTTGGGAATAGATCGATTGCCAGTACCATATAGGCCCTGGGTCACACATGTGCTCCTTGTTGCTCGAACGATTGTTCTCCGTAAATGGAAAACGGTAGAGGCCCCAAACCTAGAAGAAGTGGTTCAGCTACTCAAACTAAACTATCAATTTTTAAAGGGCTCTAGCGATAAATAGGATGAAGTTGCAATCCTTTAATACTCATTGGGATTTTTGGGCTGTAACTCTACCCTGATACCACTTTGACACTATTCTGATGTTTCCTGTGGTTTTGTTGTTTGATGTTGGCTATGGTAAATGTAACCTTATATTATGACTGATTTTTCTCGCAGATGTTACTATTCCCTGCATGTTGGGAAATGTTTGATTTTCTTTTTTTTTTTGTTATGTTCCAAAACTTGAATAAAAATTATTTGCATAAAAAAAAGATTGGAGGCAGTATAACATCCCATACCTCCAATCATATTAAAATAAAATAAAAAATCATAATGTGCCTATTCAATAATATTCCTTTCAAGTCCAGGAAATAATAACTAATATTATCATACAATTGTACCAGTATAGTAACAATCACCATCACATCAGTACAATGCAAAAAAAATTAATAAAACAGTCACAAAAAAAATGAAGAAAGGTCAACATATTTTATTCCTTGAGTCCTGCAATAACATGAGTATCTGCTAGTGTCTGCATACTGAGATATAATTGAGATATAATTGTTCCACACACCTTGTTCATAATCCTTGTAATACAAATGGACATACTACATTTGTTTCTAATATTAAGGCCCTCACTTTCGTGTTTTTATTTCTACATGAAGCCTTGGTGATCCTTCCTCTTTACTAACTATCTTATATCAAGTGTTACAATAAAAGAAGGTTCTGAAGGAGTTGTATTGGTTTATCAACCAGACATCAAAAAGAGGGGAAGTATCAAGATAATGTAAGGGGTCTTCAGGGTGCCTGCAGTTGTAAACGATCTGCCTTTCCTTATCTTGAAATACCAATAGTAGATCCTGCAACAAACACTAATGTTTTCCAGTTGTAACATATATACATAAGTTGTATTAAAATACAACTACAAATATGACAGCCAAGTAGGAACCAATGTTTACCTCTATTCCCTTGTAAACAGCCCCCAATTCCCCACCCAGACAGTGAGACAGAGTTCTCATTTTGCTAGGTGCACACTTGTCCTAAATACAGCATAGCCATATCACCATCTATAAAGTTACTATGCTTAGTGTATTCTGTCAGTTCCTGAGTAAAATGTTCCTGCTGGTCCTTGTGAGCTCTGGTTAATCTCCTGCAAATCAAAAATGCTGATTTGGTTAAGCTTATCCTAAGATTCCAGTCATCCATATGTGTACCTGAAATAACCTTCTTCGATATGAGCCCCCTTCACAATTGTCTGCTCCAACCAGCATGCAGTGAAAAAACGTACTTTTTGCTTGACAGCTTGCTAAGTTAATATAATTTTTTTCTCAGTGCAGCAATTATAACCAGTTGCGCAAGGGCCATTAATCCCAATGATGTTTCCTTGCCTGAGGCATTGAAACACCATCATCCAGCCATTCCAGGGACTATCTGTCAGTTTGGATCAGTTCGAAACCTCTGTAAGTTTGTCCTTTCTACCTGTTTAAGTAGTTCCTGTTCATGTGGTTTGTCCTGCTCTGGTGTTCCCCTAGTTAAGTTATTCTCCACATTACAGTGAATAACCAAAGGGCAGTGGGGCTTTTTGAATCTGCATTAGATCCAGTGCAGGTTATAGCCAAGAAAGTTTCTTACCAAGCTAAGCTCGTGGAGCTAAGCTAAACTAGTGTTAATGGATGCTTCAGCTGTGGGGGCTAGTATACGTTTCTTCTAAAAAAATACCTTAGTTTCATCCAGAATTTTCTATATATTTTAAAATAGACATTTTTTGCTATTAGGGACTGGGAGCTGTTTGCCATGAATATTTCTCTAATGGAATTGAGCCATTTATTTTAAAGAATAGCTATTCTTCTAGCTACTTACTATATAGAGCATAACATCTCCTGTACCTGCAATCAGCTTACAGCTATACTATTACCTCTTGCCTAGGTTCATTATTCTAAGATAGCTAGACCAAGGAGTCCCCCAAACCTTGGACCTCATTCTAGCCACATATCGGTGGCCCAATATTAAAAAGCATGAAATTACTGTTGCAACCATCACAATAACGTGTTCTGAAGGGCCCTCCACGGTCTTTCTGTGCTGTACAAGTTCAATATCACCATTAACTCCAAACTGCATTGGTTGTATCACAGACTTACCTCCATTCAGTACAAGAAAAAAAATGAAAATGCCATTTGAAGAAAATGTTAGGAAAACTTTAGAGATAACCACAGAGCATTCTTTTTCAATATGTTTATTAAAGTTTTACATCCATAGCAAAGACATTGGACATTGTTAAAGCTTTAGGAATGTGTAGGAAGAGGATAAAGTCAAAATCAACAAATCAATAAGGCACGGGTGGTGTCAAAGGTATCAAAAGCATAAAGCAAAAAAAGAAAGGTCAATTGAGAACATAAAGACCATTTGATCATGCTCCATGCCCACTAGTGTGACAATCCAATGCTACATCAAAGTACCCCACCACTCCATAGCAACAACTTAATAATAACAGGATAAATACTAAAAATCACAATCTGTGATAATTGGAATGGCATTACCGTATGTCATCACCAAACAAGAAGAGAGAATATGAAGGAAGAGGAAGGAAGAAAGAAAAGAAAAAAAAATGAAGAGGACAGAAAAACTGGAGCCCGTCCAAAGGCTCTCCTAGCTCCTACCACACTGTCATGAAGCAAGAAATTGGAGGTGATGAATCCAGGGGTCCCAGATCCTCTCAGACCTTGAGTGGGTATTTTCAGAATGCTAATCATATTGTTATTGATCCTTTACCATATCAATTTACATTTCATCACTGCCAAGTCTACCATTGCGCTTTTCCAGGAGCTTAATGTTGCGATTTTGGCCGCTAGGAACATACAAAATATCAAGGTCTGGGTGTTTTTGGAGACCCCTTAATTAAATAATGCAACCTTGGGGTTTTTGAAAATGTTTATCATGGTCACAGAGTAGATCAAAGCATGCACTTTCATCCAAAATCGCCAGACCTTGGGGCATGCTCACCACGTGTGATACATTGTTTCCACCTGCCCAAACCCCAGGAATCATAGCTCAGAAGACATTGGGTACAGCTTGGAGAGGCACTTATGACCAAGATACCATCAGGATAGTACCTTATACTTACCATAAGTTTCTCTTATGTATTCTAAGAGACCAGGCATTCCATTCATTCTAGGCAATCTCTACAGTATCTCACAAAAGTGATTACACCCCTTACATTTTTATAAATATTTTATTATATCTTTTCATGTGACAACACTGAAGAAATGACACTTTGCTACAATGTAAAGTAGTGAATATACAGCTTGAATAACATTTGTTTTTTTTGTTTATTAAACAACAAGCTTAAAATTCCTCTAGTCTAGACAGCATGACTACTAGTCTATTGCTTGTGTCTATACAACCACCGATAGCTCCCAACGTGCCCCAACTACAAGAAGATCCTCCCCAGGAACACATCAAACTGACTCACACAGACAAACAGAACAGACAACAAATCTTTATTGTTCCAACACATCCCACGGGGTTCCTGAGTGCCGACGGCGAGGCCACACAGCCCACAAGGGACCAGAGACAGGCAGCAACGTGGACAGGCAGTGGACAGGCAGTCCATACATCTACGTGAGTCAATCTGACGTGTTCGTACTTGGAATGATATCACTATCATGTATTGTATTTTGGTTTTTGTACTTGTTATTTCTTTCTTTATTTAGATATATTCCACCTACATTCCCTGAAGAAGACTATCCCACAGCCGAAATGCATCTGGAACCACCGGTGGCCAGACAACCAACAAAGTTCACTCATGCTATGATATTGATATAACACATAAATTTAGTAGTATAAAAGTAAAAACATGTTTATTGAATGACAAGACTAAAATTCCTCTAGTCTAGACAGCATGACTACTAGTCTATTGCATTCTTATATCAATTTGAATACATTTTCAATCCAAAATATACAAAATACATCAAAAACATTCATAAGTATTTCTCAATTTACAATACCCCTCCTCCCTCCCACCCCCTTATCCTACCCTCCCCCTTCCTTATACCTCTCATACCATTGTTGTGCCTCCCTTCAACATCATCTCCTTTAGCTTAATCTACTCTTTTCCACCTAAGTTATTCATAATTTCAAATGATTGATATGATTCAAATAAACCCCATACCATGTATTTAACTTAATGTTTCTTCCTATCTCATTCCTTGTTTCCCCAGTATTTTTATTTCTTTGATGGATCTGAAATATTAATTTCAACATATTTACTAGATTTTTTTAAACTCTGCCAACTTTTCCCATTTTTTTGGACAAGTACATTGAATATTCCCCTTGTCTACTACCAATATATTCCATATTATAAATGTGGTTATTTCTGCTACACCATTCTTTTAGAGTTGGACTCTCTGTTTCCTCCCATGTTTTAGAGATTGAAATACACAGAAGTCTTAACAGAGGAAGATCAATGGCAGTGTGGAAAATAAAAGGGCACACTGGCAAATTTATTAAAGCGGAGTTTCATCCAAATGTGGAACTTCCGCTCATTTGCTCCCCCCCCCCCCCGCCGGTGCCACATTTTACACCTTTCCGGGAATGGTGCCGTGGCAAAGTGAGGACCCCTCCTCCACCACCGAGCCAATCCGAATTGGAAGCGCGCTTCGCGCATATGCATGCGCAGTAGAAACCACCCGTGAAGCTGCAAGGCTTCACTGCTGGGTTCCCTGACCGGCAATGGCGGCGGGAGCACCCGACAGCCGATGGAAACATTGGCTGCGGTGCCGATATCACTGGGCTCCAGGACAGGTAAATGTCCTAATATTAAAAGTTTAAAAGTCAGCAGCTACAGTATGTGTAGCTGCTGACTTTTAATTTTTGGAGGGGGGGGCGGAACTCCACTTTAAGGATGATTCAAAATAAAATAAAACTACTCACAAGCGTAGGTAGTAAGCTCACACATCAAGCCACTGCAAGTGGCTGCAAACTCTGCAATCTTTGCCAAAACCTCTAGCTCAAGAAGAATCGGTCAGCAGGGACCCTGGCGAGATCCTCCTTAGGCTAGAGGTTTTGGAAAAGTTGGGAGTTTGCAGCCTACACTTGTGAGTTTACTTGGGCTTGATGTGTAAGCTTACTACCTACAGTTGTGAGTAGTTTATTTTATTTTTAATCATCTTTAATACATTCATGTTGGATAATGCACTAGGCCAGTGCGCCCTCTGTGTTTATTTTCCACAGTGTTCTGAGGACAACCCCAGTCCTAGAGGGCAGCAAGGCTGTGCAGCAATATCCACTTGTGACTGTTATATCCTCTCCCGATTTGCACCATCACACCAACGTGCAGGAGAATATCTTTGCGGTTAAGCAGGAGGACAGACCAAACATGCTAAAGAGGTGTTCTACCTGCAGTTTGGAATCCAGCAAGAGGAATTATGGATTAATAAAGTAATTAAAAGCAAACAAAAATACAATAATCATATGGAAAATAAGTTAACTATATAAAAGAAATATAAATATAAAACATGTTTAGGGTAGAAGGTGTAGATACAACAAAAATAATGATTTTTATTTCTTCTAACCTTGTAAGGACTATATTACAATTAGATATTAGGAAAGTCATATTTTTCCCATATAGGAAATAATGATGAGTAGATACATGCTCCATAATTAATATAAATATTATGTATCTTTTTAGTAATTCCTATTACACCAAATAACAAAATGAGAAGCAAAAGGTGGGTATCCTACTAATATGTCCATCATCATGCAAACAACTATAATAGATAATTAAAAGGCTTTACGGTATAATAAAGTATATTAGATAATCATGGGGTGCATTTGAGGACTCTGATAACAAACAAGAAATGAACATGTTGGTATACCACAACCCTTGCAAGATCCATAAAAATAATCTGTTGACAGAGAGGGATAGAAGGGTAGCTAAGGATCAAAGAGAGAAATGGTGGATTTATTTATCAACCGGCTTAGATCTTTAGAGTAATTTGTGACATACAAAGACACTCAAAACTATGAAACAAAGCTAGTTGGTAATTAAACGATTCCAAGATTCTCCATGTAGAAATATAACATGCAATGCAACATCACACTATGGGGGGCAGTACAGAGTACAGATAAACTCCCAAAACTTTAGTTTCCTCCTTCCACATGCTGATAGGTTAATTAGCTTCTCACCAAATATACTGGAATACATTTTACTCAGGTAATGCTGTATTCTATCTGTAATCCAAGAAAACCCTCTATTCTTTGACCAGTAACATCAGTGACTCAATTATTCCTAAAAATAGTATGCATGTGGTTAAGAACAAATTCCCGAAGAGAAAACCCAAATTAAATCTGCTTAGCTGTTTGTGAGTGTAATGTGAATGACAGAACACTTGAACCAGGAGCATAGTGAGTAACCTGTTTTAACCCCTTCGTGCCTATGGGTAAAACAAAGCTTAATGCCTAAGCACAATTTTGCAACTTGGACATGTGTTAGTAAAATCATACATATCATTACAACTACTTTGTGCATCCAGGTGAATTATACCGCAATTCTTTCCAGGACAAATTGGGCTTTGGTGGTAAATGATAATGGGAACTTTTTTTTATTATTATCATCAAAGGAAAACTGAACCAAAATAGTAAAAAATATATATTTTTTAAAAATGTAGCTGTATATTTGTTGCTACTACCATTAACCTTCACCAAAGAACAAAATAAATTCTCATGCTCATGGCAATCACAGCAATACCACATATGTGGTTTTTTGTACCCATAGTACAGACCAGAAACAATAATGTGCAATTTGCTTTTTTTTTTTTTATTATCCTACTTCAAACACACTGACACTGACTGACACTGATATTAAAAAAAAAATAAAATAAAACTGACCCTGACCTTGGCCAGAACACTAACCCTGGCACTATACTATCTTGATCTAGACATTAATTTGTATTTTTTTTTTTTTTTTTTTACACACAATTTTTTTCTCTCTGCAAGGACCGAGAGATATATGATGTATTTCTCTGCTCCATTCACAGAGAGAGAAAACACGGGGGGGGGGGAGGTGGGCTTCACAGTGACTGATCACTATGATAGCCAATCAGAGGCTATCACAGCGATGAGGTGACCCGGAATCAGGAGTCCTGGGTCCTGATTCTTAGTACCTTGGTCTCTGTGCCGGGGGAGGGCATGCTCCTAGCACAAAGGGAGATATGCAAATATGCGGCCCCACAGAAAAAAGCCCAGTCCAGTCGGGCCACATATTTGCATATGCTCGGCACCAAGGGATTAATGTAGACATTTTGGGCAGAAAAGTCAAAATGTGAACAGGGATGCCCTACCATCTGGATTACATTTTATTACACTAGCTGAATGACCAGGTAATTCCTACCTACCAAAACAACACAGACATTTTCTGAAATTGTGTATTATAAATTGTCTGTGATGTCTCTGATTAACATAACTCAGAATAGTATTTTGTTAACTTTTTTTTTTTTTTTGGTTTTGGACAGAGTGGGGAAGGGTTAGAACCTCTGTGGAGTTTTTATCGCCCAAATATAAGTACAGATGGGGTGCTGGATACAGATTTTCAAGGGGTCACTGAAAGGATCCTTGGACACACTGGCATTGATTGAGCAGCACTCCACAAAATAGGTGAGCCCATTAGAAATGGGAAGAACCCAGAGCTTAAAACTAAACACATACAGTTCACTTAGAGGGCAAAAAAAATGTTCAAGAGCCCAGAGCTTTAATTATAAAATTGGTTCAAAATAGGTCTACGTCGCTAGCCTGTGAGGGTCTCAGGAGCGAGCGCGCGCCGCCGGAGGCACGCTCCCGCTCCCGCGCGGTCACGGACCCCCCCGCGCGTGTGACCGGCGGACCCGATCCTCCGCCGGTCACTCGCAATCGTCGGTGGAGAGGGAGAAAGTCAGGCGGCTAATGTAAACAAGCCGCCTGTCATTCTCCCCGGTGTATGAATGATGATCATACGGTTCTACTATGTAGAACCGTTGATCACTGTTCATACATCTCAAGCCACAGCCAATCACAGTTAGAATCATGCCCCTAGGGACACACATAGCCCCTCCCTCTCAAAAAAAGTTAACCCCTTCACTGCCAGTGTAATTTTACAGTAATAGTGCATATTTATAGCACTGATTACTGTAGAAATGTCACTGGTAACCCAAAAAGTGTCAAAAATGTCAGTCAAGGGTCCGATCTGTCCGCTGCAATGTCGCAGTACCGCAAAAAAAATCGCAGATCGCCGCCATTACGCGTTAAAAAAAAAAACAACAAAAATGACAAAAATCTTTCCCTTTGTTAGTAAACGTGATAACTTTTGCGCAAACCAATCAAAATACGCTTTTTGCGATTTTTTTACCAAACATATGTAGCATAAAAAAAATTGGCCGAAAATGTTAAAAAATTTTGATTTTTACATTTTTTTGGGGGGGAATTTCATATAGAAAAATGAGAAAAATATTGTTATTTTTGCAAAATTGACGCTCTTTTTTTGTTTATAGCGCATGATCAAAAAATCGCACAGGTGATCAAATACCACCAAAAGAAAGCTCTGTTTGTGGGAAAAAAAGGACGCCAAATTCGTTTAGGTACAGCGTCGCACGACCGCGCAATTGTCTGTTAAAGTCACGCAGTGCCGAATCGCAAAATAGGCCCTGGTCAGGAAGGGGGTAAAATCTTCCGGGGCTTAAGTGGTTAACCTAACCCTTAAGATTAACCTTCTTCACTGTAAGAGCTGTGAAAATGTGGAATAGACTCCCTCCAGAGGTGGTTCTGGCCAACTTACTAGATTGCTTTAAAAAAGGCCTGGATTCTTTCCTGGGTGTACATAATATAACTGGGTACTAATATTTATAGGTAAAGTTGATCCAGTGAATATCTGATTGCCTCTTGGGGAATCAGGAAGGAATTGTTTCCCCTGCTGTAGCAAATTGGATCATGCATTGCTGGGGTTTTTTTGCCTTCCTCTGGATCAACTGCGGGTATAGGATTGTGTATATGGCATTGTATGGTTGTGTTTTCTTTACTGTTTTTTATTGGTTGGGCCGGATGGACTTGTGTCTTTTTTCAACCTGACTAGCTATGTAACCCTGAAATCTAACACTTATTATTAACTCTTAGTTTACACCTGAAAATGATTGCATATGTCTCACCCTAAGCCTAATAGGTGACCTAACCTTTTACACTTAAACTGCATCCTAACACTTGAAACGTTTCTGTAAAATAAATAAAGCTGCCCACATATATAATGTCTAAGAAACTTGAAGGTCTTTTACATGCTTGACTTATATTTTTTTCTGCTACGCATGAGTACCAGGCCTATATGAACAGGCAAGACTTTGATAGGTCCCCCTTCTCTCTGTATTCCTGTAGGCCCACTACTATAATGGGTTGCCCTGTTGTACAATAGGAAAGTGTGTGAACCAGCAAAGAATGGAGAAGCTCCATTACTATACTGTAAGTAAGTGGCTTTGCCCCTTTAGAATTGACATAGCAGTTAAGAGTTGAACATTTAGATGCCTGTGCTTTAAACCTGCAAGCAGCTTTCTTTTTTAAAAAGTAACAGAGTCTCTTTACCTTATCATTTAACCATAACCCTGTATTTACTCCTAATCCTCAAACTGAACTACCTAACCTTTGACCCTTACATTATCCCTAACTGGAATCTTAACCTAATCCCTTATATTCATTTATCCTCCAAAGGACCATATTTACCAGATCAAGCTCCTGGTGTAATATATCTGAAAGCTACTAGTCCTGTGCCAACTTCTCATAATGCTGGCAGTTTTTGTTCTTCTATTCCAATTTAGAATATAGCCATGCAGAGGTATCAAGCACCACATGTCGTATTTTTGAAAGCTGTTATTCTGTATCACTAAAAAACTGTACAGAAAGCTGCAGTCAATAGATGGCTAATTAGCATGAAATGATACGTTTTAAAGGAAATCGTGTACAGCCAGAGGTGCCATTTCTCTGTTGTTGATAGAATCTATATCCATATGTTGGTCAAACACTGGCTGTAAGGGAGTTAATGGAGACATCAGTGAAGCAGACTCTTAGAAGTACACAGTGACTCCCAAGAGACCTTCAGGATTCCAAAGGATTTTGGCTAGTTTACATCCCTGGTGGTCACAGGAGGCTGTTGTCATCAGAAAGCTGTTGATGAAACAGGTTGAAACTGCTCCTAATTGACATATGCCCACATAATAAAAACCTAAAACTGCATTATCTGTCCTAGGATGAAACTCACTTCCCATGGGGAATATTGCTATATAATTGTTCAAAGCTACTGTGTCAAAGAATGTTTTATTTTACCCTAATTAAATTAAAAAAGCTTCTGTATAGCCGAGGATCATAGCTGATGTTGGAAGGCCACAGTATGATAGTGTGTATTATCATTTTCTTATTTTATTTCAGGAAATATTTACAGAACTTGTACTATGTATTGTCTTAGTTATAAAGGAATAATAAAGCTGTAAGAGTATTTGATAAGAAAATACAGCTGAGTTTTAATTAAGGTAGCACACAAAGTTTCAAAGTTAGTCACTTTTATTCAGAATTAGTTTTCAATTGTGCTGAGTTATAAACAGGAATGCACCAGGCAGGGTGAAACAGACCTTAAAAGAGAAGTATGGGATTTTTTTTTTTTTTTTAGAATCATACTTACCTTACAGATGCTGCATCTGTCCCCGCTTGCTCTAACACTGAGAAACAAGCGATCAAACATCAAAAATTGCTCGTTTGTCAAAGCTCCATGAGCAGAGAGCTAGTGACTGTCAGCCACTAGTTCGCTACTCTGCCCCCCCCCCCCCTCCCCTCAGTGCACTCACTGGAGCGCTGGGTTGTGAAGAGGGTGGGAGCAGCCGGCTCTGGGAAACCATCAATGAATGCATACACAAGAGTTCCCTTAATACCTCTGTCCAGGAAAACGCATACAAAATACGGAGCAGGTGGCATAGGACCCCTACACTTCTCCACAGGTTTTATCCCAGCTGCTCCAAACTCTGCTGGCGGTGCAATCAAGAGGATGGATCCTCATATTACATTTTTTGTAACTCCAAAGTTGATTTTACAAAGATTGTACAGTCAGATTGTACCATTTTTAGATTGTAAGCTCCTTGAGGGCAGGGACTAATATGAATGTATAATAAATATAGTTAAAGCACTGCATAAATATATGGCACTATATAAGTACCTGTAAAAAAATGATTTTGTATTGTTTTTGGTAGATTACAATCAAACTGCAACGTACATGATTTGCCTTAACCATTTGCCAACCAGCCACCGTATATCTGGCGGCTGATATATCTATCAGATATACGGCGGCAGGTCGGCAGGTTCCTGCAAAACGACGTACCCGTACGTCGCTTCACGGTAAACATTCGTGGGGGCATGCACGCATGCCCATTCGCCAGTGGGGAAGCTGATCTGCAGCCGTGATTGCCGTGGGGCACCCGCGTTTGCTCCCGTGGAGACAGAACCTGTATTGTAAACACAGCAGACAGTTGTTCTGTCAGCAATCAACACAGGGCTCCTGTGTTCCTCCTATTTAGGAACACAGGTCCCTGTGTTGATTCCATAAGCCCCCCCCTACAGTTAAAAAATACCCCCTAGGCATACATTTTACCCTTTGATCGCTCTTGGTGTTAACCCCTTCCCTGCCAGTGTCATTAGTACAGTAACAGTGCATATTTTTAGCACTGATTACTGTAATGTCACTGGTCCCCCCAACAGTGTAAAAAATGTCAGTTAGGGGTCCAATCTGTCCGGCGCAATGTCACAGTCCCGCTAAAAATTGCTGATCGCCCTCATTACTAGTAAAAAAATAAAAATGACTTAAATCTTTCCCCTAGTTTGTAGATGCGATAACTTTTGCGCAAACCAATCAAAATACGCTTACTGGGATTTTATTTTTACCAAAAATATGTAGCAGAATACAAATTGGCCTAAAATGATAAAAAAAATTTGATTTGTACATTTTTTTTATTGGAAAGGTCATATAGCAGAAAGTGAAAAATATTGTCTATTTTTTTTTAATTGTCGCTCTTTTTTTTGTTTATAGCGCAAAAAATTAAAATTGCAGAGGTGATCAAATACCACCAAAAGAAAGCTCTATTTGTGGGGAAAAAATACATTAATTTTTTTGGGGGGCAGCATCGCAGGACTGTGCAATTGTCAGTTAAAATACGAAAATAATGTCACTCTTCTTTTTTAGGAGAATCAATGCGTTCCACAAACACTGTTCCAGGAGGTGCCTGAATATTTTTTCTGCTGTTTCCGCATTGCCGGATAAAAAGTCATGGCCTGGTCAGCTTTGTCCACACCTCCCATGGTGTTGTTATAATCCATGACCAGTTGTGGTTTCATAACATTTTTTCCCCCTTTTGTATGTACCATTACAGTAGCGGTGTTGTGGATGGTACTCATCAGGCAGACATATTTTTTGTCGTGCCATCTCAGTGCCAACATTTTTCCTTTCTGCCAGGCAACTATTTCTCCGGGCTTGAGCTTTTTGTTGGCAAAGGTGGGGGGCATGTCACGCCGGTTAGCTCTAACGGTCCCATACGCATCCGTCTTGTGTTGTAGAAGGAACTCAAGCAGTTCTGGGGATGTATAAAAATTGTCTGTGGTGACACAGTACCCCTGATTCAGCAGAGGCTCAACCAGCATCAGAACTGAAGCGGTTGCCATTCCATAGCTGCTGAACCTTTCGTTGAATTGGGTTCCTCTCCCGGTGTATAGGACCGAATTCCAAATATATCCAGAGCTGGATTCACACAGCATAAATGACTTTATGCCAAAGCGTGCTCTCTTGGACGCAATATACTGTATCCAGCTGAGTCTCCCTTTATAGACCATTAGACTTTCGTCCATACAAATGTCTCTTTCTGGGACATAGGACTGCTGGAAATTTTTCAAAATTAGTTGATAAACGTCCCAAATCTTTTTGAGCTTCGGAGCTGGATGAGAAGTCTCATCAAATTCGTCATTATTTGTAAAGTGCAAATACTTCATAATGAGCGAAAATTTGTACTCCGACATAACCGTGCCAAAAAAAGGAGTGGCCAGTAATTTGTTGGTGGTCCAATACCACTTCTGCAGGGGTTTCCCCACCACTCCCCGCAGAATAATTAGGCCCAGAAAATTCCAGATGTCGGCTTTGGTCACGGGTTCCCACATCCTGCTCCTTGAAAACCTCAGATGCGCTGCGGCTTGTTGCTCCTGGTACCGATTGGTTTCCACAACAATCTTTTCAATAACCTCATCGGTCAAAAAGAGTTGCAGGTATGCCAAGGGGTTGTCATCCTCAACATCCACTTTGATACCAGGTGCTCCGGTAAACGGGAACCTTGGGGGACGCTACGTGCTCTGTACCGCAGTCGATCGAGCAAGAAGTCGCAGCATCATCGCTGAAATCGCTTTCTGCATCCGATGACAAACTTCCCCACGAATCGCTATCACTCCATTCTGCAAGCAATTCTGTATCGCTGTCTCCCAGCAGGTCATATACCACTTTTGAGGTTGCAGCGCGCTTGTTTGATGCCATGGTCGCTCTCGAAGGTGTCCAGACACAAGGTACAGGAAAAATGCAGGAAGTGCAATGGAGAAAGCACTGGGGGGGAAATCAAAGGTCAATTTATTTTATTTTGGCAATGTAATCCAATAGGATTACAGTATATCAGTGTGTTTGTGCATTTACTTTTTGAATTTGCCGCCGGTTCCACCCCCCTGCGAACGTCACGTCACAGGAGACGGAAGTCGGGGCACATAGAGGATCAGGAGTAAGCTCCGCCGCCGCTCACCGCCCGCATACATCGCTGGTTCCCGGGGAAAAGGTAAGTAACTCCTCTACCAGGATCCAGCAATCTTCCTAGCGCTACCCCGAGTGTGGCTTAGGGTTTCCGCATTTGGCACTGAAATTTAACACACTCGGGAATACCGCTAGGAAGGTTAAGTGATAGACCAACATAAAGTAGCACATAATTGTGAAGTGGAAAGAAAATGATAAATGGTTTTCAACATTTTTTACAAATAAATATCTGAAAAGTTTGGTGTGCATTTGTATTCAGCCCCCCTTTACTCTTATACCCCTAACTATGTCTAGTGGAACCAATTGTCTTCAGGAGTCACCTAATTAGTAAATAGTGTAAAATCGTATCTCAGTGTAAATACAGCTGTTCTACGAAGCCCTCAGAGGTTTGTTAGAGAACCTTATTGAGCAAACAGCATCATGAAGGCCAAGGAACACACCAGACAGGTCAGGGATAAAGTTGTGGAGAAGTGTAAAGCAGGATTAGGTTCTAAAAAAATATCCCAAAATGGAATATTTATGGCACTACTGCAAACCTACCAAGACATGGCCGTCCACCTAAACTGACAGGCCAGGCAGGAAGAGCATTAATCAGCGAAGCAGCCCAGAGGACCATGGTAAGAGCCTGGAAGAGCTGCAGAGATCCACAGCTCAGGTGGGAGAATCTGTCCACAGGACTATTAGTCGTGCACTCCACAAATCTGGCCATTATGGAAGAAAGCCATTGTTGAAACAAAGCCATAAGAAGTCCCATTTGCAGTTTGTCAGAAGCTATGTGGGGGACACAGCAAACATGTGGAAGAAGGTGCTCTGGTCAGATTGAACTTTTTGCCCTAAAAGCAAAATGCTATGTGTGGTGGAAAACTAACACTGCACATCATCCTGAACACACCACCCCCACCGTGAAACATGGTGGTGGCAGCATCATGCTGTGGGGATACTTTTCTTCAGCAGGGACAGGAAAACTGGTCAGAGTTGATGGGAAGATGGATGGAGTTAAATACAGGGCAATCTTAGAAGAAAACCTGTTAGAGTCTGCAAAAGACTTGAGACTGGGGCAGAGGTTCACCTTGCAGCAGGACAACAACCCTAAACACACAGCCAGAGATACAATGGAATGGTTTAGATCAATGCATATTCATGTATTAGAATGGCCCAGTCAAAGTCCAGATATTTCAGATATTTATTTGTAAAAAAAAAAAAAAATTTAAAACCAATTATCATGTTCCTTCAACTTCACAATTATGTGCCACTTTGTGTTGGTCTATCACATAAAATCCCAATAAAATACATTAAGGTTTTTGATTGTAACATGACAAAATGTGGACAATTTCAAGGGGTGTGAATACTTTTTCAAGGCACTGTACATAGTGTATGTGGGGTAGTAAAGATAAATTAGTAAAAAAAAGTATATATATATATATACATACACACAGTATATATAACTTCACAGGTTAGGCAAAGTGCTCTTCCAGTGTATGCAATCAGACCCTCTCAACGGCCATATATAATAATGAATCCAGAGATTACTGCACTTAGAATTTTTTAAAGGCTATTTAATAAATTCAGGAAAGAGTTAAATATGAATGATATGAAATTCTTTCTTGTATGTAAATATTCTTAAATAAATTATAAGTGCACTAATGCCTGGATTCGTTCTGATATATATATATATATATAGTATATAGTATATATTTGTGAGATATAGGTACCCTACACCCAAAAGTGGTAAGCTTTACATTGTATCCTCATAACTTTTTCACTGAGTTCTGAGTTTTTATATCCCTGGTATGATCTGAAAACTTTCAGCGAAGTCGTAAATCTTCTTATCCCTGAATTTGTCATTATTAGTATATATATCCACTACACGGGTATTTGGATTAGTTTAAAGAATACAATTAAAGTGTTATCTTTTTCCAAGCTAAGTACCATTGCTCCTTTAAAAGGTTTAACCCCAAATGTCTTGTACATTGTTAGCATCTAGTCAATAATCAGGGTACTGTACCGGCGAGCTATTGCCGACCTTGTACTGTAGCCCCACAGCGAGACTAATTAGCTTGCTCTGGAAACATCCACACTATTGATTTGGGAAGTGAAGAAGCTAATAATGATGTAGTGTATGCATTTCTCTGTGAATGGGGATTAGTAACGTTATGCTATCGCTGCATGCAAAATAATTAGGAACACACAGCTCAAATGCATATGTAACGATTTAAACCCTTCCAGCTCTATCTTAACAATACATGCATATTTACACCAGTTTTATGTAAAAAAAAAAAAAAGGGCAAAGTGCAATTCCGAAGTGCCTATACATATAAAATGCACACTTGGGTAGTGTATATTGTAAAGTATAATATAGTAATCCTTAAAATAAAGTACTACTTTAAAACCATATTTAGGGGGACATAAAGGTGTATACAGTATATACAGCAGTATATATATATATATATATATATATATATATATATATATATATATATATATATATATATATATTACTGTGCAAACACTTTAGGCAGGTGTGAAAAATGCTGTAGATTAAAAATACTTTCACAAATTCAAAAAATATATGTTTTAATTATTTGTTTTTACCAATTTATAAAATGCAAAGTGAGCGAACAGAAGAAGAATCTAAATCAAATCAATGTTTGGTGTGACTACTCTTTGGCTTCAAACCATCAATTGTTCTTACACTTGCACACTTTGTACACTTGCACAAATTCAGGGACTTTGTAGGGTTAGAGTCAGGTGTATGATTAACCAAATATATCAAGCAGGAGCTTATAGTTCTAAATTCCATATGTAGAGTGAAACACAGTCATTAACTGAAATAGAAACAGCTGTGTAGGAGGCTAAATACTGGGTGAGGAACAGCCAAACTCTGCTACTATGGCGAGGTTGTGGAAGACGGTTTCATATCACAGGTCATACCCCATGAAAGACACATCATGCTTACTTCCCTTCAACATCAAAAGATGTCAAGCAATGCGTTATCACTTATCAGCACAGAACTGGAAGAAAGCAGTGGGACCTGGGTACACCCATCAACTGTCCAGAGAAGTCTGGCTAGAAGTGGTTTTCATGGAAGAATTGCAGTCAAAAAGCCATACCTCTGTCATGGAAACAAGGCTAGTGACTCAACTATGCACAAAAACATAGGAACTGGGGTGCAGAAAAATGGCATTAAATATTTGGCTTTAACGGGAGGCAGTTTGTTTGATGAATGGCTGGAGAACGGTACAATAATGAGTGTCTGCAGGCAACAATGAAGCATGATAGAGGTTCCTTGCAAGTTTGGGGTTGCATTTGAGTTGGAGATTTGGTCAGGATCAATGGTGTCTCCCATGCTGAGAAATACAAGCAGATACTTATTATCCACCGTGTCATTCTATCAGGGATGCATGTAATTGGCCCCAAAATTATTCTGCAGCAGGACAACGACCACAAAGATACAGCCAATGTCACTAAGAACTTTTTTCAGAGTCAAAAAGAACAAGGAGTCCTAGAAGTGATGGTTTGGCCCCCACAGAGCCCTAATCTCAACATCATTGAGTCTGTCTGAGGCTACATGAAGAGACAGAAGGAACTGAGGCAGTCTACATCAACAGAAGATCTGTGGTTAGTTCTCCAAAATGTTTGGAACAACCCACCTGCTGAGTTCCTTCAAAGACTGTGTGCAAGTATACCTAGAAAAATTGATGCTGTTTAGGGTGATCACACTAAATATTGATTTGCTTTGGATTTCTCTTTTTATTTGCTTTCCATTTTGTTGATTGATAAAAATAAACTATTGACACTTCTATTTCTGAAAGCATTATTAATATACAGCATTTTTTCACACCACGCCTTTTGTATAGTAATATACAGTATCTCGCAAAAGTGAGTACACCACTTACATTTTTTAAAATATTTTATTATATCTTTTCATGTAACAACCCTGAAGAAATAACACTTTGCTACAATGTAAAGTAGTGAGTGTACAGCTTGTATAACAGTGTAAATTTGCTGTCCCCTCAAAATAACTCAACACACAGCCAATAATGTCTAAACCGCTGGCAACAAAAGTGAGTAAACCCCTAACTAAAAATGTTCAAATTGTTAGCCATTTTCCCTCCCCGGTGTCATGTGACTCGTTAGTATTACAAGGTCTCAGGTGTGAATGGGGAGCAGGTGTGTTAAATTTGGTGTTATCGCTCTCACTCCCTCATACTGGTCACTGGAAGTTCAACGTGGCACCTCAAGGCAAAGAACTCTCTGAGGATCTGAAAAAAAGAATTGTTGCTCTACATAAAGATGGCCTAGGCTATAAGAAGATTGCCAAGACCCTGAAACTGATCTGCAGCATGATGTCCAAGACCATACAGTTTAACAGGACAGGTTCCACTCAGAACAGACCTCGCCATGATCAACCAAAAAAGTTGAGTGCACGTGCTCAGTGTCATATCCAGAGGTTGTCTTTGGGAAATAGACGTATGAGTGCTGCCAACATTGCTGCAGAGGTTGAAGGGGTGGGGGATCAGCCTGTCAGTGCTCAGACCATACGCTGGACACTGCATCAAATTGGTCTGCATGACTGTCGTCCCAGAAGGAAGCCTCTTCTAAAGATGATGCACAAGAAAGCCCGCAAACAGTTTGCTGAAGCCAAGCAGACTAAGAACATGGATTACTGGAACCATGTCCTGTGGTCAGATGAGACCAAGACAAACGTATTTGGTTCAGATGGTGTCAAGCATGTGTGGCGGCAACCAGGTGAGGAGTACAAAGACAAGTGTGTCTTGCCTATAGTCAAGCATGTTGGTGGGAGTGTCATGGTCTGGGGCTGCATGAGCGCAAGGTCTCTAAACTCCATTAGCTCTGTGATGTTGTCATGGAGGAGTGGAAGAGGACTACAATGGCAACCTGTGAAGCTCTGGTGAACTCCATGTCCAAGAGGGTTAGGGTAGTGCTGGAAAATAATGGTGGCCACACAAAATATTGACACTTTGGGCCCAATTTGGACGTTTTCACTTAGCGTTGTAGTCACTTTTGTTGCCAGTGGTTTGGACATTAATGGCTGTGTGTTGAGTTATTTTGAGGGGACAGCAAATTTACACTGTTATACAAGCTGTACACTCACTACTTTACATTGTAGTAAAGTGTCATTTCTTCAGTCATTTCTTGTAGTTACATCAAAAGATATAATAGAATATTTACAAAAATGTGAGGGGTGTACTCACCTTTGTGAGATACTGTATATATATATATATATATATATATATGTATATATGTATAACATTATTGAACTATCTCAAGGGGGGGAGGTAAACATGTATACCTTTAACATGGTGTACTGATCCAATTAATCTGCTCTAAACGTATCCATTACCTTTATCTGCCTAGGAAAATGGAGTGGTTTCATCTCTCAAAACAGATTTTTTTTTTTTTTGCAAGTGTAGTGTTTAAACATGTAGTTATATGTTAACACCACCATAAAGAGTAATGAGATGGAGAAATGTAATGATGCTGTATGAATATGGAATACTAATGAAATTACCAGTATATGTGTTTAGGGGTGTATATTATATCCCCTGGGCTCACATGCAAAATATAATCCAGATTCCCAGGGCTTCTTGTTATTAATAGTATATGCTTTATACACAAATGCCTGAAACAATAAAATTAACTTGTGATGAGCATGGAAGCCTCATCTATATGGTTAAACATCCCAATAATTCTGCTGTTAGCACAGCTAGAGAGAAAAAATGGCAATCATTAATGAATACAAGGCACAGCTGGGTGCCTAGGGCCAAGGACCTGGATGCAGTTATTGCTGCCTTTACCTCCCTTGCTACACTATTATGCACTTATCTCTTTTATGTGATATACCTAATCATCCTCATCTATGACATTCAATTAAAAGGAGATTTTTACAAACTATAAATTATATAATACTAGTGGGGTCAAAATACTGCCAAATAATAATGATTTTTGTTCTTTGTTTTTGTAATGAACAGGTTGTAAAGTAGAAAAAGTGAACTGTTGACGGTCTACTTATTTCTACAAAATAATCAGAAGCCTTTTGTATCAGTATTTGCAATAAAGAAAGCAGGGGGTTCACTGCATAGTGTAATTTTTTATCAACTCACAAAGCTGTGTTTATTTTAAAGGAGTTGTAAAGGCAGAAGGTTTTTTTATCTTAATGCATTCTAAGCATTAAGATAAAAATCCTTCTGTGTGCAGCAGTCCCCCTCGGCCCTTCTAATACTTGCCTGAGCCCATCTCTATACAGCGATGTTGCAGGAGTGTCTTGGCTGCCTGAGATTCTCCCTCCTCATTGGCTGAGACGACAACCTGGCGCCATTGGCTCCCGCTGCTGTCAATCAAATTCAGTGAGCCAATGAGGAGAGAGAGGGGGCAGGGTCAGTTCACGTCTTTGTGTCTGAATGGACTCAGGGAGCTGTGACTCGGCTCGGGTGCCCCCATAACAAGCTGCTTGCTGTGGGGGCAACCAACAGGAGGGAGGGGCCAGAAGCACAGAAGAGGGACCCGAGAAGAGGAGGACCTGGGCCACTCTGTGCAAAACGATTTCACAGAGCAGGTACTGTATATACTCGAGTATAAGTCGACCCGAATATAAGCCGAGACCCCTAATTTTACCACAAAAAAGTGGGAAAACTTATTGACTCGAGTATAAGCCTAGGGTGGGAAATGCCGCAGCTACTGGACCCAACTGGACCACCACGAGACACAAAACAGGGGCTGCGGGCATGGTACAGGAGATGGCGAAGGTCATAGTATAGGCATTGCGCAGGTCATGGTAAGGGCATGGCACAGGTCAGGGCACAGGTGATGGTACAGTCATGGCACAGGTGATGGTATAGGCATGTCACAGGTCATGGTACAGGCATGGCACAGGTCATGGTACAGGCATGGCACAGGTCATGGTACAGGAGATGGTATAGGCATGGCACAGGTGATGGTATAGGCATAGCACAGGTGATGGTATAGGCATGTCACAGTATATACAGGCATGGCACAGTATGTACAGGCATTGCACAGTATGTACAGGCATGGCACAGTATGTACAGGCATGGCACAGTAGGTATAAGCATGGCACAGTAAGTACAGGCATGGCACAGGAGATGCAGTGCTGCAGGCATGGTACAGGAGAGTGTCCTGTACCATGCCCGCAGCACTGCATGAGGATATGCAGGGGCTGCGGAGGAGCCTCACTTACCTGTCGGTGAGGCGCCTTCGATTTAAAAATCCCGGCGCCAATACGTCACCGCAAATGCACCGCCGATGCTCGGGAAAGCCCCGAACACGTTCGGCTATTCCCGGGCATGCGGCACATGCGCAGTGACACGTCGGCACCATTTTTAAAAAGACAGTGAAGCCAGTGACTCGACTATAAGCCGAGGGGGGCATTTTCAGCATGAAAAAACATGCTGAAAAACTCGGCTTATACTCGAGTATATACGGTAAGTATAATATGATTGTTAATTTTAAAAAAAGAGACTTTGCAATCACTTTAAGTATATAGCCAATGCAATGAAGTCTACAGTAATTACTAGTTGATTCTAAAATATAATACCACTATTATTTCAAATTACTTAATCCTTACTTTAAATATAAATTTACTTTTTTGGTAACCAAAGACCTGTATTGTGACACTCCCGCTCTTCCACCTGCTATACCTGGATGGGCGTGAATACAACAATTCAACTCAATGATGAAGTAACATTTGTTTTTACTCTTCTCCATAAGGACATTTGATGTCAATTGGCATGCTACAGTTGAGGCAAGCCTGTATTTGAAGTATGTACAACCCTTGTCAACTTTTCAATGTTGACCTTCAAACCAATAATTAATAATGATGTCATGTACTGGAGAGATACAAAAGTTTGGTAAAAAGTTGCTTTCTCCTTGAAAGCAAAGTTCATAATATTTCTTTGTGGTCATATTTACCCATTTCAATACCTCTTCACTTTGAAAGGTCGCATGGATTTTTCATTTAAATTAACTCCAGGAAAACCATTAAATGCAGAGCTCAAATGCATCCATTAGAGCTGATTTACCCACAAAAGGATTGTATTTCTGTCCAACCAATCTTGAGGTATATACAGTACAGTCCTACCAGAAAGCAGAGTCATGCTGTTGACCTATAGTTTCACTAGCAAATACAGTTAGGTCAACCCTTCACCTGTGATTGGAGCAGCAGCAGACCCTCCAGATTTGTCCTTTTTGTTCACTCTGCTTCCCACACACATTAGAATGTTACTTGGCAACTCATGTGCACTGCAGCATAATTATTTGACTCCTAGTCCTACACCTACCTCTCTTAGCCTGAGTGTCTCTACTCAGAGAATTACGGGAGGTTTTACTTTAAGTATCTGCTGTAGCTATACTTAAGAATACATTACAATTAATGAAAAATAATTGCATTAGTTTGTGTTTTTATATCTGACTAGAGTTCAGCTTACACTACGTGCCAACTGCCCGCCGCAGATATACTGCGGCAGGTTGGCCCGGCTGCGCGAATCGCTGTACCTGTATGGCGATCTGCGGAGCGACCCTATCAGAGGGGAGGCCAATCCACAGGGCCAGTGGCCACAATTGTCGCCGGGTACCCGCGATTTCTCCCCATGGAGAGAGAACGGCGGTCTGCTGTTGTAAACACAGCAGAACGTTGTTCTCTTTGGAATGAACACAAAGCGCCTGTGATCCTCCAATTTTGGATCACAGGTCTCTGTGTTGATTCCACAAGCCCATCCCCCTGACAGTTATAAAACACCCCCTAGGGTCACACTTAACCCTTTGATAGCCCCTGGGTTAACCCCCTTCCCTGCCAGTGTCATTATTACATTAACAGTGCCTATTTTTAGCACTGAATACTGTAGTAATGTCACTGGTCCCCTCAAAAGTGTCAAAAATGTCAGTTAGGGGTACAATCTGTCCGCCACAATGTCGCAGTTCTGTTAAAAACCTCAGATCGCTGCCATTACTAGTAAAATAAATAAATAAATAAAAATGTCATAAATCTTTCCTCTAGTTTGTAGATGCGATAACTTTTGCGCAAACCAATCAAAATACGATTATTGGGATTTTTTTTTTACCAAAAATATGTAGCAGAATACAAATTGGCCTAAAATTATGAAAAAATTAGATTTCTAATTTTTTTGGGGGGGGGAATGTTATATAGCAGAAAGTGAAAAATATTGTTCTTTTTTTCAGGATTGTTGCTCTTTTTTGTTTATAGCACAAAAAAAAAATTGTACAGGCGATCAAATGCCACCAAAAGAAATTTGTGGGAAAAAACGGACATTCATTTGTCCTTTTTAATGGTCAGTTAAAGAAACGCAGTGCCATATCGCAAAAAATGGCCTGGTCATTAAGGGGGTAAATCCTTCCGGGGCTGAAGTGGTTAATTCAAGTCAGAGCAGCCAGTCTTAAGAGCATTAAAGGGCCCCCGGGCAATGCGGTGCACTGGGGCCCTGCCTACACCATCACCTACGAGAATAAAAATGCAAATTATCAATGAGGCAATATTTATTGGTACAGAAGTGCCAGTACAGAAGTGCCAGGTTAATTACAGCTTCCAAGTTCAGAGGCTGGGTCCGGTGAACACACACTCGGACGGGAGTCAGACTTGACTGTCCTGTGTGTACCTGTTCCCATGGGGGCGGACAGGCATTCCTGCAGTTGTGGGCTCCCCCTCCACTGCCCAAGTGGCCTGACAGCAGCGCAGGGCCGACAGGCGCTTGCCACCTGCTAAGTTCAGTGGCGGGATGCACACGGGAATCGGGACTAATGCTTGGCTGGGGCTGTGCAGGTGGGGCCCTCTGCTTGGCTGGGGCTGGGCAGGTGGGGCCCTCCCCGGCAAGTGGGGCTCCTAGGCAACTGCCCAGCGTGCCCATTCGGTAAGATGGCCCTGAGAGCAGCTGCCTATTGAAATCTGAAGAAACTTGAGCTTACAATACTGGAATTATATATCCCAATCTTACCCTACACAGATAGTAATATGTAGTAATATACTGTATATGTGGGAAAAGGTTTACCAAAACTCTCCTGAAAATCTCTACAATGTTGGGATACTTTGTGAGAAAGTGAATTCTACTCCCTGTGAAAGTTTATAACAAAGCGCATTTCCTCAATCATCTGCAAGAACATTACTAGCCAAATGAACAGCCTCTTATCCCCATCTCCTGAAACTAGAACTCTCTTGTGGCTTTCACTAGCAGATACTAGATTTGCAATCTCTGAATTTAAACATGTTGTACCAGAGTTAAGTGAAATATGTTAACTGAAAAGGCTCTTGCATTTTTAATAGCAGGAATAGCATTAGCATAATCGATAGATCAAAGGAAGCCAGTCTGCTCTCTCTGCCGCTTCTCCTGGTAAAAGCTCAGAGATCAGACACACAACATTTTATTTAAGGGTTGTGGCTGAGATGATGTGGTTTCCTGATATTAAATGGATTGAACTCCACAACAGATAAGTAACAGAATTTTGACACTGAAAGCTGAGCTTTGCCATAACGTTTTGTAGGAATACTATGAACATATTTTCAGGACTACTATCCTATATAGTAGCTTTGATCCAAGTATGCATAATTTAAAATATCTTAAAGCAGAAAACAAAAGATCTACAAAGCATTCATATTTCTGGTCACAATTTTGTGACAGTAATCAGTTCAAAACTCAAAACTCCATCTTGAAGAGAAATGTGTTTTATTTTTTTAAAAATGGCCGTTTGTACATAATACCTCACTTAACATGGGGAGAGGGGGGGATTTTATATATAATTAATTTAGGAATTAAGCAACTTTGTTTAACTTTTGAAATTAACTGATTGTATGTAACAGGATCAGAAAAATGAAGCTAAGGATAGAAGTTATCCATTTCGGGACTGGAAGATTTCCCCCCTTATTGACCAGGCCATTTTTTGCGATTTGGCACTGCGTTATTTTAATGAAAAATTGAGCGGTCATGCAACGCTTTACCCAAATAAAATTTATGTCCTTTTTTTCCCACAAGTAGAGCTTTCTTTTGATGGCATTTGATCACCTGTGCGATTTTTATTTTTTGCGCTATAAACAAAAAAGAGAGCAACAATTCCTAAAAAAAAACAATAATTTTCACTTTCTGCTAAATAACATTCCCAAAAAAAAAGCAAAAATCTAAATTTTTTAACATTTTAGGCCAATTTGTTTTCTGCTACATATTTTTGGTTAAAAAAAAAATGCAATAAGCGTATTTTGATTGGTTTGCACAAAAGTTATCACGTCTACTAACTACGGGAAAGATTTATGTCATTTTTATTGTTTTTTTTTTTTTTTTTTTACTAGTAATGGCGGCGATCTGTGATTTCTTGCGATACATTGCAGCAGACAGATCTGACCCCTAACTGACTTTTTGTACACTTTTGGGGGGACCAGTGACATTACTACAGTAATCAGTGCTAAAAATATGCGCTGTTACTGTAATAATGACACTGGCAGGGAAGGAGTTAACCCTGTGGGTGATCAAGGGGTTAAATGTGAGCCTAGGGAAGTGATTATAAATATATGGGGTGGAGCTTGTGAAATTATCCCAGAGACCTGTGATCCTACATAGAAGGATCACAGGCACTCTGTGATCATTCCAGAGAGAAGAACGGTCAGCTGTGTTTCTTCTCAGCAGTGAGCGATCGTGGGTGTCAGGCAGCAATCGGAGCCGACTTACCCTTGCATCGGAGTCCCCGCTAACGAGTGGGGGCGGGAGCATGCTGCCAGCAGCGCACGCTCGCTTTCTAGCTGCAGGCGCACGACGGACATAGACCTACGTCGGTTAACACAGGAGGGCCAGCCTCCTGCAGTAAATCAGCGGGAGGCGGTCCAGAAGTAGTTAAAAGACTTTGGCTCTAGTTTACTAAAGGAGTATTTTTCAATCTTGTCTGTGTTTATTTCTAATTTTTAGACATGTTTAGATATATAAAGTGAACACTAGCTAGTTTGCAAAATAATCCTTTACTATAATAGCCAGTTTATGTTGATATCACAAGCATAATACAATATTCTAAATATAAATATAGTGACCCAGTCGGTCGCCTAAAAATCCAAATATCAAGTCCTTTGTTAGCATGCTGTTTATTGGTGCAACAATAGTTGTTGTATAATATACTATGATTACTAGTTTTGCCACTAGGTGTCAGTATTGAGTGTAAAGTATTGTTTTCTTTTGTAGAACTCTCTGGTTATGGTTATGATGTAATTTCCTGTTCCCGTTTGTGTATTCCTGTCATTTTCTAATAAAAGCAATTAGAACTACAGCTATGTTTTCAGCACATGTTGATTTGTAAGAGGCATATTGGCAGTAGCTTTCCAACAGGTTATAGACCCAGTACAGCCAAAGTACTAAACACTGCTGCTGATTTCAGCAAAAGAGTCTCTGCAAAAGAAAATGGTCAAAAAGCATATACAATGGCAACCGACAGTGCCCGTTCACACCAGATGCATTAGAACGCAGCCAGGTGCAATAGTATGGCAGTGACACACAGAGTCCAAAACGAGTGCTAGCCTGTAAATCTGCCCCCATAGCAAGTTGCTTTCTATGGAGGCAAACACAGAAGAGGAGGAACTGAGAGCGCTGGTGGGGTAACAAAGGAAAGACCAGGGTAAGGGACGTTCTGAGCAATACCATTGCATAGAGCAGGTGAGTATAACATATTCATTATTTTCATTTTTAAAAATTGGCTTCAGAGATGCTTGAAGAGTCTGCAAAATGCTGAAATGGTGGAAAGATAGGAGACATAGGGGTTGATTTACTCAAACTGTAAAGTGCAAAATCTGGTGCAGCTGTGCATGATAGCCAATCAGCTTCTAATTTCAGCTTGTTCAATTATGCTTTGACAAAAAAAAAAAAAAAACTGGAAGCTGATTGGTTTCAATTATTTTAGGCAACTCACATGGTCCTTTTAAATTCAAATAAACAAGCAATTGTGATGTCATTACCTTTGTATTATGCAAACACTAAATGTAATATCCTGTAATATAATATTTTTCAAAATGAAAAATATTTTATTCTACTTTTAATAAAAAAACACAAGAGTCATGTTTCAAAATATTGATGTGATGCAGGGTTTATATATTGTTTGACCATGTACGAAAAGTGTTACATTTCTGTGGGCAAGCTTTCCGCAAAACACACATTGTCATTTTATAGAAAGACACTGTATCAGAGTTTTATGGCATTGTAGTTGTTACTGTATGTCCAGAATCTGCACTGAAGACTAACATTCCTGTGTCAAAAGATACCAGTGCCAAAGTTCTAAAGTAGGAAATACCTGCCTCAGCATAATTAGCAACAAAGACCATTGTAATCATTCTTAAATTACACATTTATGTGGCACATGAAAATCAAAACTGTGTATGTAGAGATAAATGATAAAGGAAAATACCATTTCTAAGTGTTTGCAATCTAAACATGATATGTATTTTTCTAAATGATTGCATAAAAAAAATGTGTAAATATCTTACCTCTTGCTTTAGAGTTAACAGTATTTCTATATCCAGGCCCAAAATATTACAAAATACCTTATAGATCTGCGCTCTGTAAGGCCTATTTGTAAAAAGGCGATGTACTGACATACGTATGCCACTTTCTTATAAGCCACTTTTGAAGGCCTGTTTGCCAGTCTATCCATCTTATTTAAAAATGATAACATGGCTAACTAATTTAATCCAAAAATGGCAAATAAATGTATGGTGTTACATTATAAAGTGTTGTATTATTGTAAAAAAAAAAAAACTCAACACACCTACCAAATTGAAATAACCTGCCAAACTTAGAGCAGGAGGTAGAAGCTTTACCTAACCTACCTTTACTAACCTCTTAAAAAAAAGGAAGTTGCTCTTAAAGTCCATATATTACTTTTTATAAGTAGAGTAGTCTGTTTTTAAGTAGATACAGCTAAAACTGTTTTGAACACAGCAACAAATGGCAAACTTGAAAAGATGCTGAAAGAACTGTTACCAACACACAATTCTCTCTCAAAATGTGTTTATTTAGACAGAGGAGGATTTTGTTAAAGAAAAAAAAAATCATCTTGAATGTACAATCTCAATTCCAAAAAAGTTGTGTGTAAAATCTGCATAAAAACAGAATGCAATGATTTGCAAATCTCATAAACCCATATTTTATTCACAATAGAAATAAGAAAACATATCACATGTTTAAACTATGAAAATGTACCATTTTAATAAGAAAAAAAGGTAAAATTAAAATGGCAGCAACACATCTCAAAAACGTTGGGACAGAGCAACAGAAAGCTTACAAAGTATGTGATACTAATAAGGAAGAGCTGGAAAAAATATTTTGCAACAATATATAAATGTATAAAATAAATAAATAAATAAATAAATGTATAATGTATAACATTGTATAAAAAGGACACCATAGAGAGTCAAAGTGTCTCAGAATTAAAGATGTGCAGATATATCATCATCATCATATATCATCATCTACAGTACATAATATCATCAAAAGATTCAGAGGATCTGGAGAACTCTCAGTGGACAAGGGACAAGGCCAAAACACAATATTGGATACCTGTGATCCCAAACCCTTGGATGGAATTGCATTAAAACAAGCATGATTCTGTGATGGACATCGCTGCATGGGCTCATGCTCAATACTTCCAATAACCACTGTCTGTGAACACAGGTTGCTGTGCTATCCAAACATGCAGGGTAAAGCTCTATCATGGAAAGAAGAAGCCATATTTGTACATGATACAGAAATGCCGCTGTCTTCTCTGGGACAAAGCCCATTTAAAATAGTGTGTTGTAAAGTGGAAAACTTTTTTGTAGTCAGAAAAATCTAAATTTGACATACTTTTTGGCAACCATGGGTGCCAGCTCCTCTGTATTAAAGAGGAGAGGGGCCTTCCGGCTTGTTGTCAGAGCTCAGTTTAAAAGTCTGCATCTCTGATGGTATTGGGTTGCATGAGTGCATATGGAATGGACAGCTTGCACATCTGGAAAGGCACCATCAATTCTGAAAGATAGATCCAGGTTTTAGAGCAGCATATGCTCAGGCAAGAATGGGACAACATTCCTCTCCCAAAACTATAGCAACTGGTCTCCTCAATTCCTAGACGTTTACAGAGTGTTGTTAAAAGAAGAGGGAATGCTACATCATGGTAAACACAGCCCTGTCCCAACATTATTCGGAAATTGTTCTGCAATTGTTGTACGCAGCTTTCCAAAAATTGGTGAACCTCTGCCCATCTTTACTTCTGAAACACTCAAAATCCCTAAGATACTCTTTTTATACCCAATCATGTTACTGACCTGTTTCCAATTAACCTAATTAGTTGCTAAATGTTCTTCCAACTCTTCCTTGTAAAGCCCTGTACACACAATCAGATTATCGAAAGATCTGTCGTCCATTTTTGTGGCATGCTAATCTGATGTGGAAAGTGAAGAGGTTATTTTCATACGAATTTTCCCGTACGACAGAATTCTACTTCAGAAGTGATGTCATGTGTTGGATTGTTTTGTATGTGTTCTTTCATCTCTGAGCATGCCTAGTCTTGCTCTTAAGATTTTTTTCCGTCGAAAACTGTACTAATGAGACGAAAATCGGACGTTGTGTTGACGGACGATAAAAATTTTATAGCCTGCACATGAGGATTTTTTCAGCCGAAAAGTCGGAGTCAGCTGTCGAAAGCACCATACTAACAATCCGAAAATCGGCAGATCGGTCGTCGGACGAAATTTCCCTTCTAATTTTCTTATCGTGTGTACGGGCCTTTAGTCCCACTTACTTTGCCAGATTTTTGTTGCCCTGTCCCAACTATTTTGAGATGTGTTACTGCCATCAATTTCAAAATACCTAATGTTTTCCCTAAAATTGTATATTTTTTCACATTTAAACATTTGATATATTTTCTATTTTCTATTATGAATACAATTTGGACTTATACAATTTGCAAATTATTGCACTCTGTTTTTATGTAGATTTTACAGTGTCCCAACTTTTTTTAATGGGGTTATAGGAAAAAAGGGCTAGCTAAAACAGTGAAACTTTTTCTCACTAGAGAAATTGTGCTATCCTCCAATGACACTAATGAGGCATGCTGGGTGCAAGAAGAGCTGTACTAGGCTGGTTACTGTTTCTTTTTTTTTTTTTATTGGCCAGTGTCCTAATGCTCCTGTAGGCAGCAGTAAAACCCACTAGTCTCTGAATTTTGTGTCCCTAAATGAACCAGAAAGAAATGTTATAATACATATAAATATTGTTTATAGAAAATGGGACATATTTGCAGACTTAGGTATTTGATAGGCACAAGTAGACATATGAATTGCCCCCAATTCACTGAAAATTCAATGGTGAATGTTCACTCTATTCATCAAGCCAAGTTAGTGAAGATTGCCCACTATTCACCCAGTGACAAATACATTTCCTGAAATCCGACAACATCTGTTCTTCAATAGTAAAAGGTGTTTACGGTTACTGTGACCATATTTGAGAAAAGGGTCAATGTTACCCTTCCCTACAAATTCTCCTGATGAACCTTCAAACTATTTTTTATCTAACCTTCCCTGGTTTGAGTTTTTGTGTAAACTACCAAATATTGCTTTTTGTACTGAAAATGCAGTGATTGTCTATGGAGAGTGCTGAACCCATGTGTTAAAAACAAAAGCATGGTCTACTGCCACAGAGTTAACATGTGGGGCAAGTAGGATGTTGCTCACTTCCTGGTGAACTGGTTTTAGGGGTCCCTTAGACCTCTAATCGGTAAACCTCGCGTGCAGGGAGGATAGGCGTGTGTACAGGCACAACCCTAATCACGATGTGCTGCACAAAAGTGAAACATTAGCGGTCTATTTAGACCCCTGATATTTCACCAAAGCTCCTGACAGATTGTAAATAAAATAATAATAATAAAATAATAAAATTGTAAAAAAGTTCAAATAAAAAAAATAAAAATAAACTACTGGCATCAATCTCTGCCCTACTAACATCACCCACTGCTCTATTGCCCTATACATATATATTTACACATATATATATATATATATACATATATATATATATATATATATATATATATATATATATATATATATATAATGTTTATTATTATTATATAGGATTTATATAGCGCGGAACAGTATAGAGGAACAGTATACGCAACTTACAACTTGAAGGTAGACAGTAAAAGTGCAATACACTTTAATACAATAGAGGGCCCTGCTCGTTAGAGCTTACAATCTAGGTATATATATAGATATATATATCTATATATATATAGATATATATATCTATATATATATAGATATATATATATATATATATAATATATACCCATGCGCATGTGTGTTTGAACTTTGAGGGTGCACACCCTAATGCAATAGGCTGCACACACCTATGGCAGGGAGGAAACAATGTAAATAAAAATACATTTGTTAAAACTAATATCTACCTTTCTGGTACCACTGATAGCAAGTTGAATTAAAATGTTGTGTTGTTGCATCCATGATACTTCAGACAATCACTCTGAGCATCTATGCATACTGAAACAGCATTTCCCTAAGGATCAATGAACCCTAATCTTTTGAGCATCCAGACTTAACAATCATTAGGATTTACCTTAGAGCTTAACTGAGACTAGATTTCAATTATGTGCCTCCCAAGGCCCTAATTTGCTATACATTTTTATGACCACGAGTCCGTGTGACCACATAATTCTCAACACCTTGAGGCTCATTCATTGAACCTGGAGAAAAAAAATCATGATAACAAAAGAGGAATTGTGTCTAACAGCAGCCAATCAGCATTGCTTAAGTACCTCTATGACTGCAGGAAATAATGAAATCGGGTTCTCAGCTATGGCACCTGAAGGTTTTGAATGGTAATATTACAGGGAACATTCCATCTTTTGCTGCAGAGGCATCATTCATTTTCCTTATATTTGGGAATATAACAGGAAGTAAGCACAAATGTTTTCTAGGATCGCACACCAGTATAGTGAATCACAAAACAAATGATCCCAAAATGGCTTCATCTGGCTCTCTTGTTCTTGTTGACTTTTGAATACATTGAGAAATGGTTAGATCTAATGGGGATCGAGCCAGCAAAAAGACTATTTTTTACTGTGCAGGGTAAAGTGATAGCGTCCATCAGATGTTTATTGCTGCCTGTGCTTTCCTGTTCTGATGATCCTCATTCCCCTTTTTTTCCTCTCTCGAAAGTACAGGGACCGAAGATGAGGGGAGATTTGTCCTATTGGAGTCACAAGCTACAATTCTTCTCTATTCTGTCCAAAACAACGTTTTTGCGCTTTGTTTTTTCACTCAAACTTTTCTTCCATAAAAATAATAAAGAGACTCACAAAAAGCAGGCTGGGAAAGTGCTGGAAGCAGATAAAACACATGTGCGGTGTCCTTTAGCCCTTAATAAAGCACACTATCTCTACAAGAACACAGCATTTTTATAAATAAGCCTTTTAGAAGGAACGTTTTCTATGGTTTGCTCTTAACTAAGGTACAGTACACAAGCAAAGATATTTCAGTAGATTTTCAATGTCTTTGTTTTTTCTTTTCCAATGATTTTTATTGAAAAGAGATTTAGACAAACAATGAAGTATTACATTGTACAAATTAATGTCAAACAACAGTTACAATGGTGATTATCAAAGCCTTCATATTCTGATTATACCACAACTAAAAGATATTATAGTGACTGTCCGCGACCATCTCCGCCCGGAGGGGTAAGATGGAGACATGCAAAACGTATGAAATGCAGTGGTTAAGGTAGTCTATTCACTGTAGGCATAGTAATGTGATTCCAACACATACATCATTTCAGAACTATTATTCATATATGGTTCCAAAATGGGAAAAAAGGAAAAAGGGGATCCTATAAAAATGGATTCTGTATAATAGAACCAAAATTGGTAAACCCAGGAACACCACATTTCCATGTATAAACTAGGCTAAAGGTAACCCTGTAGGCCACATCAAATATGTGGAAGAAGATTAGATGGAAGTTAGAAGTTGTAGAAAAAGATGGGGAAAAGAAAGGAATGAGAGAGAAAAGAAAGAAGAAGATTTACAGCCAATCACCACGTTCCAGACCACCGACCTCTCCTTTCATCCCACCCCTCATGGGGATTGGAGGTATCTAATCCAGGGGGTCCAAACCTTTTCAAAGCAATGTTGTTGGTCACGAAGGATGCCAGCCAATTTTCCATTTATCTTGATCCAGGAGATTTTGTTTTTCACTAATGCTAGATTTATCACAGGAGTTTTCAATGCTTGCGCTATTGTAGTCTTAGCTGCCCGGAAAATAAAAAAGGTAAGAATCCTGATATTGCTAGGTAACTCACTTCATAGGTCAGAAAATATTGCTATTTTAATATATTTGGGAATATTCAATCCAGTCACCAAATATACCAAGTATTCTTGTCCATAACATTGTACTTTTGAGCATGTCCACCAAATATGGAACATGTTGCCCTCCTGGCCGCAACCCCTAAAACAAAGAGGCGATACATCCAGGTAAATTATGGCTAACCATGTCGGAATGAGATACCATCTAGACAATACCTTGTAATTTGCCTCCACCAGGAAAGTGTTTAGAATTCCCTTGCGCACCATGGTCGACCACTGGAATCGAACATCCTCATCCCAGACCAGCTTTCCAAGCTAGTGGGTGAGAAAGTTTAGAACCCTCGTCCGCAAACAGAGTATACAGCTGAAATTCTACCACGCGTTCCTGGACCACGTAAACATTTATTTTTTATTTCACCACTTGAGCGCAGGAGAATTTTTAAGGTATGGGATGCAGGGTCTATACCCACAACCTTGAGTGCAGCCCCACTGCAAGGGACAATGTTTTGTTTTCCTGGAGTCTGGATTTACCTTTTTACCATTATTCTTCTAAATAATCAAAATTAAATTTTCCAGAATTTCTGGAAGATCTTCATGACAATGGCTACCTATTTTCATAGAATATTTTGGTTATCTTTATTTATACATCTTTTAATATACCATCTTATTACAGCAAGTGACATTTAGCCTAGATTGACACTAATATGGTACGTGAAACCCCACAATCTGTGCATGTTTCCCACAGCGTATTCAAATAGCACTGCCCTTTTAATCTGCAGTGGGTGTCAGTGCAATCTTAATGGCACCCCAAATGCAGGTCGCAAACACAATGGGTTTGCCCTCACTGGATTACACCAGATCGCATGGTACAAAAGAACCATACGATCTAGTTGCAGTGCAGTTTTTAAAATTGCTGCATGCACGACTTTGGTGTGATGTGGTGCAATTTGATCCCGTTCAAAATGTATGGGGTCAAATTGCACATTGAATCGCATGTGAATTGAACAGGAATGTGGTGCTGTTCCTGTTAGATTCACATGTGGTTCATAGTGTGCACCGAGCCTTAAACCTGCTACATTGTCTGGTAACATCACATAATATATACCTACCGTAACTATATACTGTATATTCCTCAGAGTGGCTACTGTGCACTGTGCAATGCACTGTCAAACTCCTCATATATCATGGTTTTAAGAGCTAATGACATTCATTAAGTTTTAAAGAGAGTGCTTATCACTTATATAGATAGGATTTAATTGTTCCTCCAGCAGTATTTACACTTAAAGAGGCAGACTGCCAAAGAAGCCTCTACTGCTGCCACACAAGGTCACACTGTACTTAGAATGGCCCCTTGACTTATTTCATGCAATTCAAGGCTCACGGTCTATTCCTGATCGCCTAGACATAATCAATGCAAGAGACCCTGCCACCCATGCTCCTTCATTTTACACGTTAACAAATATTGACAAGCATTTAAATCAAAAGAAGACATAAAATAAATGTATACTGGTACTTTATATAGACTAGCTACTAACACATTTATATACATAGTTCACCTGCACACTGTGGTTTAGTTTCACCTGCAGAGATAATGAGACCCAACATTAAGCCCAGGGGCAAGACAATTTTTCTAACTGCCTCAATCACCCACTTGACTTGTTTAACCATCTGCAGTCTGGGCCAACTGCTGACATTTCTCTCATACATGTAAAAATCAGCTTTATGTTGCTAAAAAGTGACTTAGAACTCCAAACTTTATAAATCGTTAAGCATAGGCCCTGGAGAATAAAATAATTGTTGTTGCAATTTTTTATGTCTCACAACATTTGCATATCAGTTTATTAAACACAAAATGTTTAGGAATAAATATACTTTAATGAATTTTAGTGCACACAAACACAATATAGTAACCATTTTTTTTTGGTAAAATATACTGTGCTTTAAAATCACATATGCCTATGGAACAGGGACAAACTACAGTACCTAAAAATCTCCATATGTGACGCTTTAAAAGCTTTTATAGGTTA